>NW_026294413.1:84030961-85230961 GCF_007827085.1 Peromyscus californicus insignis | reverse complement strand
GAAGACCATCAGCTCCAAGAATCTCTTCCCCCTCATATAGATGGGAAAAGTGATGCCCAGAGAGACAGGGGTGATAAGTAGATGACCCTCATATCCTAAGTTGCTGCTCAGTACCCTATGCTCACACACACAGGCATGAGGTGTCTCTGGAGCCTTGAGGTCAGCAGCCTTGATCCCCACAGCCAGGCAGCCACTAGCCCAGGGCAGCTTGGCAGGGGCCTGACTTACCATGCCTGAGAGGTAGTCTTGGTTGAACTGCCCCGCGTAGTTGGCCACGTTATCCAGCCCGATGGGGGGCATGCTGGGAGGAGGGTAGGCAGCACCTCCCCAGGGACCGCCACCTGAAACATGCAACACCAAGCTCATCAGCTCTTATCCCTGGCCCAAAGACAGGGCAGAAAGGAGGGCTGCAGGGGAACGTGCTGCCGGAGCCAAGCAGGGCTCAAGCCACTGTTCCTCCAGTCTTTCTGGAGGGTCAGGGGAGGAAGAGGAGCTTTCCCTTATTCCAGGGAAGATGGCAGGTTCAGCCCTCGGTAGGGATCCAGGCATTCTTTGTCCTCTCAAACCCAGCATCATGGGGTAAGAGAACAGATACACCCTTGGGCTCTGTGCTGAGCATGTGACCACAGTGAGCTCTACGGACACTACGGATTCTCAGATGCAGGGAAATGGGGGCCATGTCAGAGGACATGAACACCGTAAAGGACAGCCACAAGGAGCTGGATGGCTGTGCGTCCTGGGGGGCCAGGCTCTCAACCACTCTCATTCATGTTTGCAGACAACCGGAGCCGAGGACACATGTGACCTCAGGCTGCTGAGGTGAGTGAGGGCTGAGGAGTGGACACCCGCATGGGGCTAAGGCCGCAATATGGCCGGTGCTTGCCAGATGCATTCTTACCCAGGGCAGTCCAAGTCTGCTCTGCAGCTCCTGGGCTTTGTAAGACCCGGAGCATGCTGCCGCCACCACGGCAGTTTCTGCTGGAGAAGGGACTGCTTCAGAAGGAAGACATTGCTGCTGCCCCACGTGGATGGCCTCACCCTATCACCAAGGGCTCTTGGGAGCCACAGGGCGGGGCAGACAGGAAAGGACAGGAAAGTGACCCTCGGTACTGGTCTCAGTGGGAGAGAATCTAAAATCATACTCCTTGAAACAGGGTAGGTGGCCGGAAGCAGTACTTTGGAGGACACTCCTACAGGCTGTCACTGCCTGTCGTTAGGAGTGGGGACAGTCGGGGGAGGGAAAGAGCCTTGAAGCTACTTTTCAAAGGAGAAAGAGTCTCAGAGTGTAGCAGGCCTCTGTCCACTTGTCAGCTAACAAGGCTCTCCCAGAACCACCAATTCAGGCCTCTCCAGCCCCTGTCCCAGTGGGTGAGCGCTCTGCGGAGTAAGAGGACTTTACCTTTTTGCACAAAGGACCCACCCAGGTCCTCTTACCTGGAGCCGGAGGGTAACCACCAGCAGGGGGAGGGTAGCCTGGGTAGCTCATGGTTAAGGCTGGAAGAGAAGAGAAAGTGCATTCAGATTACGCTGAGGATGCTTCCCACCAGGTCTGCTGGCATCTGCTTCTTAGGAGCTCGACCCATTGCCAGGCCCCCACCAGAGGCATTAGCTCCCCATGCTCCAGTGCAATCCAGTCCACGCCCCCGTGCTGGACCTCCAGTTAGGTCAGGCCCATCCCAAGGACACAGGAAGGTGCGACCCCACAAGCCAGCTACTGTTTCCTTGACAGCTGCTCCCCCAGGCCTGGTTTCTGTCTCCACAGACAAGGGCACGCAGCGTTTGGCATCTGGTCTGCTCTGACATCATATTCTAGATAGAGCATTGCCTCAGACTTCGTGTCTACTCTTCCTTGTCCTTATCACTCTCCTTCCCACAACAGAGGACCCTGTTTCCCTGCACCCCATCTACAACTCTCAAGCTCGCCACAGCAAACCTCCCCCCCCACCCCACCCCCACACCGGATCAGACTCAAGCCGAAAGTATAGACCAGCTGCCGCCCAGTCTTTAAACGGCTGATCTATGTCTTTCCTTGGCATTCCATTCTCTTAACACAAAATAACATGGTTATGTGGGAGTCATCATTCTTAGAACCGAGAGACGCCCTCAGAAGGGCCTTCGGCTTCAGAGCCCTGAATCGGGGCAGGTATCAAAGTTCAAAGAGAGGAAGAGAGTGACATGGAGATGCGGCAGTCAGGGAAGCAGATGGGACACCTGCTCTCACAGTCCTCTGTACACAGGTCTTCAGCAACGCCCCATGCCAATTAAGATGCCCAGGAGAAACAGAGATCAGCCACTGCCCTGCAACCTGCCTGCACCTGCCACATAACAGCTGCTGCTGCGGCAATAAATGCAAAGGTCCAGGCCAAGGAGGAAGTTCACGGCCTCAACGGTCATGGCCACAGGTTTCCTCAGATAGCCACTCTGCTTCATACGTGGGCATCTGCATGATGCCAAGGGATTGTAAAACATCATGGGCTCCACTGTCGGGTTCTATTCCGAATAAGTTCCCAGGTGATGGTATTGGATCTAGGGTGGCCACTTTAGTAACTGTCTAGAGACTATCTACTGAAAATAGTCTAGTCGTCCATCATGTCTACCTTGAACTGAGTATGCTGTCCAAGGAAGCTGAAGAATTTCTTTAGGGTACCACTGGCCCTCATGGAGTGGAGCTGGCTTTCAGCCCACTTACTTTGGTCACTGGGTCCAGAGGGGACAGTAGGCAATACAACAGGAAATGAGGTGATTCCTTTGCGGTCAAGGATGGGGCTAGAACCGGCGGCCTGCAGACCCTTGCCCTTTATACAGCTTTGTCTTTCTAAACTCCTATGCATGTGCAGTTCCTAAGATATAAGTAGGGCCACTCACAACTGCCTCCAGCTCCAGGGGGATCCTGAGACCTTTTGGCCTCCATGGACACCTGCACAGGAATATGCATATGCATGCGTGAGCACACGCATCGCACACACACACACACAAACACATGCACGCACAAATCTTTTTCATTTTTAAAGAAAGAAGGTAGAAACATACAAACCAAGAAGTATGGATGCACTTATGCACAGACCACCCCTGACACTAAACACAGTCCCTGGGCAACGCTAGCTACCTCTGGAAGAAAAACGGGCTGGAGGTGAAGCTCACTTTCCATGTCCAGCCCCTACACGTCCATGATTGCCTAATAAAAGCAACTTTAAGAAAAGGTCCAGTTCAGACAGGCATTTCTAACCACACGGGAAGCTACCCCTTCCATTCCACATGGCCTTGGTGGCTCTTCCAATATAAAAATAACACACACAGGGCTCATTCAGCTCAGGCATCCAGGACACAGGAGGAGAGTCCTCCCTCCTGGGAGAGCTGTGGGAGAGTTTCCTGGCAAGAGCAGCATCGGCCTCCTGGAAAGAGCCCTGCCCCCAAGGCCCATCCTATGGCTAATTCCACCGCAGAACTCAGTCCTGTGGCGACCTTGGCTCCTTCCCTCCCACGAGACTCCGCTTCCAGTCTCTCTCTCTCTCTCTCTCTCTAAGGATTCATTTTCTACCTGGAATTGTTCGAGCATGCTCCTCCTTCTCTTCTCCTCTGAGGACCCAAAGCCACAGGCTAGCCCAGAGACCACAGGCTAGCCCAGAGATCATGGGCAGGATGGTCACTTCCCTCCCCGCTGCAGGTGGAGTTTCCGGCTTCACTGGATGGGAACATGTGGGTTTTCTAGGTGATGGAGCCATTACAGGGATTCCTGTGAAATTTCTCTTGTGGGTCTGCGCATTTTTCCATCCCTCCTCAATCTCTGGCCACGGTGACTCACAGTGACCATCTTAGCTCTCTCTCAGCTGTTTCATAACCACTCATTTGGTGTACATGGCATTATGTTCCTCTAAGTAAGTGTTATAAAGGGGCCCATGGCAGAGAGTCTTGAGCTGTCACACCGAATATCCTGCTGATATAGCCCTGTTGACACAGGCTTTCATCTGCCACCACTGGGCCCCCATCCCTTCCACATCCCAATGCGGGCTCTCGGGCTCTGTTATGGCTTGAATCTGAAGTGTCCCCTCCAGACTCCTAATCTGAACCCCTGTTCTCAAGATTGTGTGGTATTTTGGAAGGCTACAGAGACTCAGGAGGTGGAGTTAGCCAGATGAAGTAGACCATTAGGGACAGTCCTTAGGTTAGGGCCATGCAATTTCCTGTCCTGCTTTCGTGACTTCCTAGTCCACAGTGATGTGAGGAGCCCCTGCATCCCACGTCAATCCCCTTCTCCACCATGACAGCCTAAACATTCCCCCTCTTAGATTTTCTCTCAGATATTGTGCTCACTGGGACCCAAAAGTAATTAATCTACATGGGTAACACCCTGCAGCTCACCAGCCTACTAACTCCCAGGGCAGGAGTCACCAGCTCAGAGGCAAGACCCTCGGCTCTAGTCAGCAATCTAGGGATTGTACAGCCCCTTCTCAGTTCTAGCTCTCCATGACGAACGGGAACATGGTGAGCTACTACCCAGGAGACTGCTTGCTTCCTTCCACCTGACCAAGCCTTTCTTCTACTTTATCCTTCAGCAGAGAAGGAAGGTGCATGGGTGAGAGGCACTTCCCAAGGCTGATGTGACTTGGACACCCAGGCATGTCCTGTCCCATATGCCTGCTTATGACCATGGCACTCAAATGTGGGACCTCATGGGAGAATCTTTCTGCATAGGACAGACCCCTGGCTCCGATTCTAATAACCCTGCCTCTAGAGAACTTCTAGCCTCCGGTTCTGACTCTCTTAGGGGCACTACAACAAAATCATCACCCTTCCTTCCTCACTGGGACTGCGTAAATGCAGCTGTGTAGATTCATCCAGCTGCGGCCCTCTCCAGCTTAACCCCATGTTTCTTAGGGTTTCTCTTGCTGGGATGAAACGCCATGACCAAAAGAAACTTAGGAGGAAAGGGTTTATTTCAGCTTACACTTCCCTATCTCGGTCCATCATCGAAGGAAGTCAGGACAGGAACTCAAGCAGGGCAGGAACCTGGAGGCAGGAGCCAGGAGCTGATGCAGAGGCCATGGAGGGGTGCTTCTTACTGGCTTGCTACCCATGGCTTGCTCAGCCTGCTTTCTTGAAGAACCCAGGACCACCAGCCCAGGGATGATCCCATCCACCATGGGCTGGGCCCTCCCACATCAATCACTATTTAAGAAAATGCCCCACAGACTTGCCTACAGCCCAATCTTATTGGGGCATTTCCTCAACTGAGGCTCCCTCCTCTCTGGTGACTCTAGCTTGTATCAAGTTGACATAAAACCAGCCAGGACAAGGTGTTTCCAAAACAGACCTTTGTGGAGCACATTAAAACCTAGACTGCTGGGCCTCGCTGAGTGTAAGACTCCTCCACACATGAGAACCGCATGAAGAACTTGGATCCTGGCATCCCAGCATCCCTTGGAACCAAGCCTCAGGGTAACCAGTCAATTAAGAAGGTACCTTGGGTGGGGGTTGGGAGGGGGATGTGGAGGCTTCCTTGGGACTGTGAAAAGGCTTATTCCCTAAAGCCATGAATATCCACACCAGTGTACCCTTAAATTTCAAAGGTCCTCACCACATAGGCAGAAATCTAGAGACAGGACAGGAGGGAAAAGCTTCCAGAGTGGAATTCCTCTCCCTAGCCATTCCCTCACCACAATGGAGGGCCTTGTGCTTTCTACCCTAAGAGGAAGGGGTGGAGACAGGCTTCCAGTCCACAGCAAAGCTAGCCTAGTCACACCCTCCAGTGTCCAGCCTGATTTCTAGGGACACTGGAGGGAATAAGGAATGAGCAGTAGTGGTACCAGGCCTGAAGTACAGGTCCAGAAGTAGCCTCTCAGAGACGGCCTCTCACAGCCTCTCTCTCAGAGACAGCCTCTCTCTCAGAGACGGCCTCTCATGTAGAACAGAAACCACACCTGGCTAATGCTTCCAAGCAGAGGTCTGAAGAAGCACTCCAGGGCCTGAAGCCCCTTGGCACTAAGAAGCAGACAAATCAGGCCTGATGTCTCCATCATTATATTTTCCCAGGCTGTTTGTTGGCTGAAGAGTCACTTTCGATCACACAACATAAATATACAGCTTAAACCACACAGCTCTAACAATCTTCGTTGAGTTTTTGTTTTTTTTTCCTAAGTAGAAGGAAAAGCCAGACATAGTGATGCACCCTGTAATCTCAACTACTCGGGAGGTTGAGGCAGGAGGATAGATCCCTTACGGCCAAGGATTTGACGCCAGTGTAGGCAAAATAACAAAAGCCTGTTTCAAATAAAAAAAAGGGGGAAAACCAAAAAACTACAGAATGGCTGAATGTATTCCTGAAAGATACATCTGACAAAGGAACTTACGAAAGTATAGAAAAAGACCCGAGAAGGCAGCTCACCGGAGGGTATGCAGAGATGACAGGACATGAAAAGGTCCTCGATACGCCCTTATACATGGACCAACAAACTGCACAGATATTAGAACAGCCGGGCCCAGAACAGGGACCCAGCAAACACTGGGGGGTGGACGACAGCTTCCACATGGCTGGGGGGAATGCTGAACAGTACAGCTTTGGAAGAGAGCTTAGCAGCTTCTTACAAAACTAAACATGTTTTAGGAAACCACCACGATCTTGGTATTGGCGCAAGTGAGATGAAAACGTACAGGCTGGTTGTGTCGGCCTTTTGTCAATGTAACAAAATGCCGGAGACAAACAACTTAGAAGGAAGAAAGGTCGTTTTAACATGCCGACAGAGCACGTTCCAGGACAGTCAGGGTTACACAGAGAAAGAAACCCTGTCTTAAAAAAAAAACACATACACAAAAAGAAAACAGGTAAATTTTCTCTTTCTTTCATATTCTCTCTCTCTCTCTTACACACACACACACACACACACACACACACACACACACACACACACACACGATCTTGCTATGTAGTCCAGGCTGGCCTCAAACTTTTTTCCCTTTTATTTATATATTTAATGTTTATTATTATTCTCTCTCTCCCCCCTCCCCCCTCCTCGTGCACGTGCCCTGGTGCTTATCTGTCCCAGGTCCCTGGGCAGAGGTGGAGGCGACAGTCTGGACGCTTACGGAGCTCTCACTGTCCTTGGTTTTATCGCCAGGGCACCTCCGACTCTAGGGAGCCAGGATGTGGTAGAACATGATCTGGGGTAGCAGACAGTGAAGCCTGCCCTCCTTCCCCAGACCAGGTCTCCCTTGATGGCCCCAGGTGGCTCTGCCATTGCTGACCTGCTTAGGAGCTTCCTTCCAATAGACAGGAGAGACCGTACAGGGAGCAGCAGGTTTTGAACTGGAGTCAGACAGAGGCCCCTGAAACTTTTAATGCCTCAGCCCACAGAACTTCCTTCCCCCTACTGAATCCAGCTTTTAGATCACAGCTCTTGGCTGTGAGGGAAGAGGGAAGCCACACATGCCCCATCTCTACCATACATGCACTCAAAGTCAGCTGAGCTGGCCTACCACACCACATAAGCAATGGGAACTTCGCAATTCCAAGGAATGACTCATATGATGGAGGTGCTGATGACCAATGATTGACATGGAGAATTTATATAAGCAAAATAGGGCCATAAATCTTCAACCCCAGCGGGTGTCAGCAAAGCATTGCTTCAAGGTCAATCTTGATTCATCTAGACCAGCGGTTCTCAACCTGCGGGTCACCACACCTTTGGGTCATTCTGTAACAATGAAAATACATGCTGCATATCACATATTTACATTACAATTCATAACAGCAGCAAAATTACAGTTATGAAGGAGCAAAGAAATAATATTATGGCTGGGGGTCACCGCACATGAGGAACTGTGCTGTCGAAAGCATTAGGAGCATTGAGAATCACTGATCTAGACCCTATCCACTTCCTGTTTGTTTGTGTAAGAAAACCCCAGGCATCATAAACTATCTCCTGTGTCATTTTTTAAATACTATCAACTTTAAATGTATGTGTACACACACACACACTCACTCACACATTCACACACTCACTCACTATAAAACTCTACGTTAACCATGGGTTCCTATGCCAACACACAGGACTCAGGTGCTGGATCATCTTAGGGGAAGTGGGAACACCTGACACTTGAAGACACCTGTCCAGGCAAGGGGACCAGAGCAAGCCTCACTGCTCCCAGCCATTTGTGATGACTGTCCTCCAGGGCTCTAGTCTGACCCAAAGGCCAGCAGCCTTGTCCCCATGGTCACATTCCAGTAAACACAGCTTGAGCAGGGAAGGCTTGAGGCCTGGCCTCTGCCTTGCTGGCGAGCAGCTGAGTGAGGCTGGCCATGCCACTTCTCATCCTTTTCTCTTTTAAACCTCACCCCTCACTTGCTCTGGCAATCATTTATAGCAGCAGTTCTCAACCTGTGGGTCGCGACCATCGCAAAAACACTTTATTTCCCGTGGTCTCAGGAACCTCAACCATAAATTTATTTTCATAACTGTAATTTTGCTACTGAGTGGTGTCTCAGTACCTGAGACCATCAGAAATGTGTTTTCGATGGCTGAGACCCATAGGTTGAGAACCGCTGGTTTATAGGCTCAAACAGAAGTTTGGCCTGCACACCGTGGCAAGGGTCAGCACAATCGGCACTGAAGTCAGGCTCCTGGCAGAACAGTAAGGCCCCAACTATGTCTTTTTGCATACCATTCTGTAGAGCAGGACACCCAGGGCACATGTGTGACTATCAACTGGTGGCAGCCACACACAGCCACAGGGAACGAGAATACACAGGATCCAAACCTTCTCTTCAGGCCCCAGTCTGTCCAATTTCCCTGTTGTCCCTTTACTCTTGGGTGTCTACCATCCACTGTCCCCAACAGTCCCGGTCAGGCCTAACCTGGACCCCAACACAGCTGGGGTCGCCAGATAGAAGCAAACAGTGTGATGTATATACAGTTCAGCCCTGCCTGAACTGTGGTCATGAACTCAGAGAGCACCCTACACACTGCCAAGTTAGCCAAAGATCAGACAGATGTCTAAAAAGCTTATAAAATGGTACATACAGTTACACGTTCTAACTAATGCCTCCCAATTCGTGCCGGCATCATGAAAGCCGGAAAAGTCCAGTCGCAAAGAGGCCCCTGCTTAACTCTATCCTCGAATTGACTTACTAGGCCATGCCAATCGTCACCATTCATCAAACACTAACGACGTGCCAGGCACAGCTTTAAGGGATTTATATGGACTTTATCTTTAAAACAACCCGAACACCAGCCTAAACCCAGCAGCCTTCGAACAGCAAGAGACATGGGGAAGGTAAGCCTGTGAATGGTGGAGGCGGGAATCAAACCCAGGCCGTCTGGCTTTGAATCCTAGGACTTGTACCACTACACCATACATGTGCACAGAGCCTGCTGGTCCTAGGAATCGGATCTCAAAGGCTGAGCCTCACAAACACTGGTGTGACAGAGTAGCATGGAATTAGGAATCAGTACACGCCGCTGATTTCTAACTCTGATGATCAACAAGCAAGCCCCATGTTGTGTTGTTTGTTTGTTTTTTTGCTTTTTGAGATAGGGTTTCTCTATGTAGCCCTGGCTGTCCCGTAACTCACTTCGTAGACCAGGCGGGCCTCGGGGAGACAGAGATTCACCTGTCTCTGCCTCCGAGTGCTGGGATTAAAGACATGCACCACCATGCCCGGCTAAGCCCCATGTTCTTAAAGGCAATGAAGGACAGTAGGAAGAGCATGAACTCTGAAGGCAGACCCCCTCAAGTTCAAATCCAAGCTGGGTTCCTACAAGCCAGGTGATCTTGGGCAGGTCATTTAACTTTCTGTGCCTCAGTTTCTCTCCTCTATTAAATGGGATAGTAACAGTCTCATACTAAGTTTGTTCTCAATATTAAATCATTTTAACTTTCATTCATGGAGTTGTTCCAATATAAAACATCAAACTGGGTTTGGGGATGGTCCCCAGAGGACCCAGAGGCGTTTGGTAAAGAAAGAATTGTGGAGACTGGAGGGAAGGGAAGGGAGTTGAGGAGGGACCTGGCAGGGCACAGGGGTGGGCATAAACTTGAGACAGTTTGAAAGAGAGAATGGTAAGGGCAGGCTATTACCTGGACCAAGAAAGGCCCTCAAAGGCCCATGAGTCGAAAGCTGAGTCCCGAGCCCCTGTGGCACTACCAGTAGGCAGTGAAACCTTGGTGGGGTGTTACTGCTGGGAGGACTTAGGTCACCAGGGACATGTCCTTGAAGGAGTCACCGGGATCTGAGCTTTCCTCTTTTGTCTCAGCCGCCATAAGGTGAACCCGCTGACTGTGTCGTGCAACCTCACCACAGGCACGAAGCAACAGAGCAGGCAGGAACCTCTGAAGACACCCTTCAGTCTTTTTAGCTGCTGGCCTCAGACAGTGGCAGAAAGAATGTACCTGTCTCCCAGATGAAACCCACGGGGTTAGGAAGCAGGGTACTGTGGTGGCTGGGTCTCCACAATAGAGCTCTCATGAATTGGATGACGGCCAGAGAAACTATGTAAGGACACCGTGAGAAGCGGCCAGCCATAAATCCAGAAATGGTCTTTTAGCAGACACTGACACTTGATCTCAGCTTTCCAGCTTCTAGAACTGAGAGCAACACACTTCTGTGGTTGAAGACTCTAGTTCATAGTATTCCATCACAGCAGCCAAAGCAGCCCCAGGCAAACCCTAAAGAAACAGCCGGGCGGTGGTGGCGCACGCCTTTAATGCCAGCACTCGGGAGGCAGAGCCAGGCGGATCTCTGTGAGTTCGAGGCCAACCTGGGCTACAGAGCGAGGTCCAGGAAAGGCACAAAGCTACACAGGGAAACCCTGTCTTGAAAAAAAAAAAAAACCACCTTAAAGAAACACACACACAGGACTGGAAGAATGATTCAAGAAGTGAAGAGCACAGGGTCAGAATTCGGATCCCAGCATCACAGCTCACAACTACCTATAATTCCTGCTCCACCTTCTGAGATACTCTGATAAATGGGGATGGTTAGCTAGGACGATGAGAAAGTTCTGGAAATAGGTCATGGTGACCATTCAATGCCACTGAACTATACACCTAAAATTAGTAAAATAGTCAATTTCATGTCATGTATACTACCACAAAAACACATCGTAAGTCTGCCATGATTTGTTAAGAGCAGGAACTGCAAACTAATCTACACACAGCCAGCCACCTCTCCCTTCTTCCAGATTCCTTCTTGGCTGAGGTCTGCATCCTGCCCACACAGCCTGGCCAGCATCTTTGACAAGAGAAGCATCAAACTCCTAAGACCACAGCAAGTCATTCAACAACGAAACCACTGGGTGCTCACTGCTCCCTCCTGCCTGGGAGAAGGAGCCCAGATAAGGCTTGTTCACTTGTATTATAGGACAACACAAGTCACCATGGTCACCATGAGTCACCATAATAAGAGCTGGGGTAGGTTCTCTGTGGCGAGGCGACACACCCAGCCAGCAATGCAAACCCTGGGGAGGGGAACGCTAAGGACTTGATTTATGCACGCAGGTAACAGAGCATGCGGCCCAGCTGGTAAGCCAAGGTGGCCCTAAGAGATGACTCAGTTTACTCCACTGCACCTCTTCCTTCCACTTACATGTGGAGAAACTGACAACCAGGGAGGGGGAAGTGGCATGCCACCATGACACAGCAAGGGGCCCAGCCCAGAACCTCTTGCGTCCATGTCAAGCACTGTGATGCACAGGGTGTGGCACCAGTCTAGACTCACGGCTCACGAGGGACCCACTTCACCTGGAAGCTTCCTTTTATCAAAGGCTCTGAAGGAATAGGAGTTCTAGCCGGGTTCAATGCCTGAGGCAAGGGCAGATGAGGTGTAGAAGACCAGAGCTACCAAGGATGATTTCACACAAGGGCAAAGAGGTGGTATAATAAGGCCCTAGGACTCAGCACTGTTTATGTAAATAGACAACAAAGGACCACAGGACGTCCGAACAAGATCTCCAATAAGAGCAGGAGAGACCAAAACAAGAGAAGGCTCAGAGGGGAGAGAGCCATCGATGAGAAGGAAAGGGGGTGGGGGAGTGTTACAATCAGTATGCTCAGAAACATAGAAAAAATCTATTCATAAAACAAAACAAAAAGAAAATTCTGTACACACAGAAGAATAAGAAAGCAGTAAGGTGTCTTCAGAAACTGAAAATAGAAGATTAAAAACTCAAACTTCAACAGATCAGTAGCAAATAAATGTGCGTATAAAGGGAATGAGAAACAAGCCCTAACATCCAACAGGAAGGTTAGGAAAGCAAGTCAGGAGAAACCCAGAGCTAAAGGAGCAACAACAAGCTGTAGTGAGCCATGCCTGTAATCCCAACACTCAGCGGCAGAGGCAGGGGGTTCTGGAGGTCCAGGGCCTAGGTACATAGCGAGTGGGAGGCCAGCCTCTGCTACATGAGATCTTGTTTTGTTTTGTTTTGGTTTGGTTTTGGTTTTCGAGACAGGGTTTCTCTGTGTAGCTTTGCGCCTTTCCTGGATCTCGCTCTGTAGACCAGGCTGGCCTCGAACTCAGCTACATGAGATCTATCCCGAAAATAAGCAAGCAAGCAAAGAACAGAACTCGGGAGAGGTTTAGTGAATAAAGTGCTTTCTGCATAAGCATGAAGACAGAGTTTTATTCCCAGAACTAACATTAAAAGCCAGACACAGTGGCATATGCCTAATTCTAGGGCTGGGGAGGCAGAAGCAAGTGGATCCCCGGGGTTGCTAGCCAATCAGCAGAGCCTAGATGAAGAACATCAGAGAGACCACTGAGGAACACCTGAGGCTGGCTTCTGGCCTCTACATACATGTGCACATATGTACTCACACAAATGAAAAGCACCAACAACCACAAACAGGTATAAAAAGATGTAGGAATAATACGATCTAAAACAGTGTTTCTCAGCCTATGTGTCAGGATGGAGTCACATATCAGATATCCTGCGTGTCAGATATTTATGATTCATAACAGTAGCAAAATTACAGTTATGGAGTAGCAATGAAAATAATTTTATGATGGGGGGGGTCACCACAACACAAGGAACTGTATTAAAGAGCCGCAACATTGGGAGCGTTGAGAACCACTGATCTAAAATGCGTCTCAAGGGGGAGGGCAGGAAAAGCTGAGGCAAGAAAATGATCAGTTATAGCACAAGAACACTGTGAGGGGTGGGGATGGCTCAGTGGGTAAGGAGGCTTGCTGCACAAGCATGGACATCCAAGTTCACATCCCCAGCCCCTAGGTGGAAAGCTGGCCATGGCCACATACGTGCCTGTAAGCCCAGTTCTGGGAAGTAGGTTGGAGACAAGAGGATCCCTGGAGCCCCGCTGGCTGCCAGCCTAGCTCCAAACTCAGTCAGTGATGGAGCAGGACACTCAGGAGTTCTCTTCTGGCTTCTGTGCACACACACAAACACACAGGTTTATACACCACACATATCCACAGGCACACACAGAAATAATAATAACAACATCTATGATTATGATGATATAAAAGCACTGACTAACACCTGAAGAGATTGTGGAAGTGGAAAGGACCACCTAGGGGTAATCCAATGTCTGAAAGCTCACCAACCTGACACGGGAACTCAGAGGCAGAGAAACAATACCACAAGCTTCCAGAAAAAGAAAGGACCCGTGGTGCTATTTTGTTGGACTCTAATAAGATTTGCCTGAAGCTCAGTGGACAGAGCCAGCCACTAGATTAAACATAGAGGTCAGGCAGTGGTGGCGCACACCTTTAACCCTAGCACTCGGGAGGAAGAGATCCATCTGGACCTCTGTAAGTTCAAGGCCACACTGGGCTACATGAAATTGATCCAGTCTAGGAAAGAAACAGAGCCAGGAAGCGGTGGCACACACCTTTAACCCCAGTGTTTGGGAAGCACCCACGCCATTAATCCCAGCACTAGGAAGGCTGAGATAGGAAGTGAAATGGCTGGGTGGAGAAAGGCAGATAAGGTGTGAGGAGACAGGAACTAGAGAGCCTTTCAACTGAGGACTCAGAGGCATTCACTTTGAGAATTCATGGAGACAGGATCTTCCCCTTTTGGCTGAGGAGTTGGTGAGGTGAGAAGTGGCTATGGTCTGTTTCCTCTGATCTTGCAGCATTTACCCCGATATCTGGCTCCGGGTTTTTATTATAAGACCATTTAGAATGAGTTCAACAAGGAGCCAAGGTTCTTCAGGGGAAACTGGAATGACACCGGGCTCCTCAACCACTGCTGGGAACTGCAAGACAACAGCCCCTTCCTAACAGAGAAACGTTTCCAGTCTGTCCTTCATTCCTACGGCCAGCTACATCAACCGCCTATCAACAGGATACACGCACCTTTCTAGAAAGACTCAAGAACAAAGAACACCCCACCCCCACCTACTTCTACTAGGACTTCCTAAAGAATTCTGACAAAGTGAGAATGTAAAGAGGTAAAAGAACCCCAATGCCAGGGGACTCTTAACACAGAAAACTTATAAAGGAAGTCCCAAGGTGATACCTGAGTGACAGACTTGGGGAACAACCTGGCCAGCTCAGAGCAATGGGTGAGCGGAAGGAAACTCAAGCCCGCCATGGGGAGGGCTGACGCACTGCAGGAACAGGAAGCTTGGTGGCCCTGCACTCTAACCGCACAGGTCCCCTGGGACAGCAGTGAGCAATACAGTCTCCAGTCGTTATAATGCAATTAACACTGATATGTGCATCGATTCCTCGTCTATCCAAGCAGCATGTCAGCAAGTAATATCTACATTGATAAATTAACAAACAGAACCATGAGCCTATCGTGTAGATAAAGGTACTGTTAGGAGAAACAGTTACCTGTACAGAAGCAAAGGGGTGGGTGTGTCGGGAGAGAGCTGGTTCCGTCTTAAGCCCTTCAGATGAACAGAGCTGACTTTTCTCATTCTGTAAACCATACATGTTTTATAATACAGCCATAAGTGCCACATATGAAAGAGACCCTGACACTTAACTAAAAAAAATTGGACTATTCCAGCACAATTGAGCGATTGTATTCAACCATTCTCCGAAAGATAAAAACACTTTTTTAGCTGATAGCTGAAACACCATTTGTTCTCAGTTTGCACCAGTCCTGGGGGTTTTGCCTCTTTGTTTTGTTTTGTTTCTTTGTTTATCAGCATCTACAGGCTTAGGCAGAAGTCTGGTAGCACGCAAAGCTTACAGGATTTTAAGGGCCCTCTTAGGGAAAGGATACAAAAAACACCTTCCTTTAGCCAGTGTCATCAGGCAGTATGGCTTCTGGAGCTCTCCCAGGGTCCATTAGGGCCATGGAGGTAAAAGCTTTAGCCTAGAGCTTTCACTAGGGGTGTGTGTGGGGGGGGTAGTGACATCTGATTCTGCCCCCCCTGCCCTGGATGAGGGCCCATTACACTCCCTACAACAGGGCACAGGCACTTCCAGAAAACACACACATACTTCAGAGCCATCCTTCCTTCTCCCGTGGGGGTGGGGGGAGGGTAAAGCCTGAGAGGATGGAATGTAGTCTTAGGGCTTCACCGGGGTGTGAGGAAACCCTCTTCTCTCTAGTGGACGCAGGTGGATCCAGACTCTCGGGGGTTCCTCGACCCCACCTATCCAGCAGCTGGGGCTTCACGAAGGTTTTATAGACACCATCAGGAAGGTTCTGTAGCTCAAAGTTGCTTCCTTGGGGAAACAGAAGGGACGCAAAGAGAATCTGTGACTTAAACCACTTTAGAAATGGAACAAGAGGCTGGGCCCTCTGTTAAGCCATGTTAAGCTTCTCAGAAGTTCTCTCTCTCTCTCTCCTCTGAAAGGCACCTCTACACCCTCTTGCAGCAGCAAGGGACAGAGGGTGAGGCTGAAATCACGGCCTACAGGCTGCAGGGGCCCTGACCCAGTACACTGTCGGATACTCATTGCCCATTTGTCCACACTGGAGCTTTAGCACCTTCACACCTGGAAGACACCAGTGTTCGGCCCTGCTGAGAAGCCTCGAGGTTTAACCACCCTTAGCAGTTCGACTCTGGTGCAAAGGACAGCCACGCCGCCAGAAACGGAAAGGAAGTCCCTGGAGAACACACAGATCAATCAGGTAGAAGATTCTCTATCAGGTCCTGGCCCTCTGTGGCAGGCATTCCAGACTGAAGTTACACTGAGCCACCGAGGAACAGCAAAAAGACAGGAGGTCCAAAAGACCCCCAAGGTGTGTGTGACAGCAGCAGCCAGGAAATGCATGTCCCTCACTCAGCCAAGCAATTCCCATTTTAGACAACTGGTCAGATGTTCCTATGGCTGGCCACCCTGCTGTCTCCTAGCCTTCCCTGAGGTCACATGGGGTCCCCAACTCTTTCAGGAAGCTACCCTGACCTTCCCACTCACAATGATGGCTCTTTCCGGAACTAACTCAGCCTCGCGTGTTCTCTACGTCCACTAGTGTTCTAGTCATCTAGTTCCTAGGATGGGCATGTGCCTTTCCTCAGTAAACACCTCACTAACTTCCCCAGCAATCTCATGGATGTATTATCACACCACCACCCCCATTTTACACACCAGGGAGCAAGGCTCAGAGGTCAAGGGCCAGTGCCGGACCCCTTCTCCTGGCCTTCCAGGGAGATGATGGCTCCTGCAGGCTGTTGGATAGCCTTGCCTCCCTGCTGCTCTCCCACCACTGCCCAGCAGTCAGCACTGGCATCTTCAACAAAGCTGCATCCCACCAGGACCAAGAGTCCCTGACTCATCTCTCCTCGCCCCGGCTGGTACCTGCCCTGACAGCCTGTCAGTAAGCAGGCAGACACTAGGAATCTGAAGGGCAAGCAGCACCCGTCTAGAAGATTCCCTTCTCCCTAACATCCCAAACAGGATGCTAGAAGACACAGGAACATCCTAGCTCTTCCAGGTCTATAGAGTCCCACACCCTGTGATCACGGGGCACTAACCTCACCTATGTGGGTCATGGGTGCCATTAAGTGACTGACACAAGCCAGAGAACCCTGGGGCAGCATTCACCAACCCTGGCTGCATTTTCTCAGGCACTACACAAAAAGCCCACAGAAGGTGGAGGCAGGCATTCAGCTCCCCACCCACACAGAAGGAATTAAAAATAGCACAGCTGACATCAATCATTCTCCAGGCTGCGCAGCAGACGCTGCCATCCAAGACTGGCTCCTGGGCTGCCCAAGCTAGAGAAATTCTGGGCAAAGCTGGCAGGACAGCGGCCACAGCAATCACTAGGGCCTCACCACGGGGCTGAGCCTGAGGGAACAAATCTGAAAGAGCCTGCTTAGAAATAAAAAGCCAATCCTCAGTGGCATTTGGATTGCTCCAGAATTCTGAACCGTTGGGATCATTTGAGTCCATGGCGTCTTTTATTTGGTAGGAATCAAGGCCCAAGGAGCAGGAGAGACCTGCCTGAGTTCTCAGGGCTGGCTGGGGACAGATAGTACAAGGTCTAAAACTGTAGGTATCTCTTGATGTCTTATCCAGTGCATTTCGGCCCACACTGCTACTGTCTACTCTGGGCTCCATCCCACCCTCCCAGGCTGGAGGTCAAGTTGGGAGACGTGAAAGAACCTGAGAAAACTGAAGCGGGGCAGCGCTGGTGATCTCCCAACAACTCCCACACAACTGCGTCATACACAAAGTACCATCTGTTCCAGGGAACTATGAGCGACAGCAGAGAAACTGGGGTGGGCAGCCACAAATCTCACCTCTCATGAATGCGAGGAGCCCTAGCAACCATCAGCCTTGGTTCAGCCAGGACATACAGGGCTGTTGCCACAAGAGTGCCCTCCGTGTCACATTTGAGGCTGAAGAAAGCAACCTGGGAGAGGGGGGTGGCAGAGCAAGAAATCTCCATCCCCAAGCTGGGTCTTCGAAGGGCCACCTGGTCCCATGGGGCTGGAAGACCTGCGTGAGCGTGGTTCCAGAGCAGATCACAGCGTGCTAACAGCCCGGGCCTCTGGGAGGAGGCTGAAGATTCTCAAGCATCAACAGGGAAGCAAAGGCCTGCCCAGCATGTTCCCCTACCCAAGGGACAGAGCCGAGCTGCTGTATGCCCTGCTGGCTTCTGGTGGCTGTGAACATACGGTTCGGTCCCCACTCCCTAACCTCTGCAGTGCCAGCTCACCCAAGGGCAAGAGGATAAACACATTAGCTTCAAATTAAGGAGAGAAGTGGGTGGTGTTCCCGAGCCTTCTGTCTGTCATCTGTCAACCATCTGCCCTGTCATGCTACAACCCGGCACACCGAAAGCCCTGAGCCTTTGTGCAATGGCGCCGAGAAGTGACAAAACCTTTACAAGGTGAGCTGAGTGGGAGGTGGAAACGGCTGTTGTAACACCAGTGGCCTCACGCCTTCTACTTCTCCTTCCTCTGCCGTTCTGTGACGGAGCAAACAAAAGCTTTATTTGTTCCTCCACTTCCTTTTATTTGTTATCCAGCTCCAGATGTTCTGGTGTAGCGTCAGAAGACTGAGACTTCCAGGTCCCTTCCCTAAAGTCTACAGGATGAGGACCACTGGGACCCTGGGGGAGGGGCGCTGGTGGTTATCAGCAGGCTGAGAAACAAGACCCTCCTACCAACTGTTCCACGCGGGCCTGGACACATGCACAGCTTGAAGTCTGCCAGGGACACTGTCTCCAAACGCCCGAGTCCTGCTGTTTTATAAAATGTCTTTTTATTCATTTCAGGACTGTAAGGAAAGAGACCCGAACATCACAGACCACACAGTACGATCCACGAAGCAGACCTGAAACACTTGTTAACTCCAAACATGAAAGGCAAATTCATAAAAGCCAGACCCCTTTGCCAAGGACAAATGGAGCGTGACTTAGATAAAATTACAGTGAGAATTATTTCGGTCTGTTGCTTTTATTTATGTGTTCATTTATTTATTTATTTATTTTTAGATAAGGGCTCACTATGTAGACTAGGATGACCCTACACATATGGTCCTTCATAAATATGTTACCTTCATATATGGTCTGGGTTGGTCTTGAACTCTTGATCCTCCTGCCTCAGTCTCCCAAATACTGGAATTACTGACCCGTGCCACCACAATCAGTTTTACAGTGAGAATTTCGGATACATCTCTAAGTGATAAGAAAAAGTCAAGCTGAATTTGAAGGAACAATTTAACATAAGGACAGAGAATTTAATGCAGTCTATGATGTTTGTTCTTCACTAATCACAGTCCACTAAACCCAGGACCCAATCACAGCCCACTAAACCCAGGACCCAATCACAGCCCACTAAACCCAGGACCCAATCACAACCCACTAAACCCAGGACCCAATCACAGCCCACTAAACCCAGGACCCAATCACAGCCCACTATAACCAGGCCCAATCACAACCCTCTAAACCCAGGACCCAATCACAGCCCTCTAAAACCAGGACCCAAATATGAAGCAGTCAGCCTTTCCATGACAAACTCTCATTAACACTACATGACCAACTTGGAAATTCAGGATGGTTTTCTAAATAATCCCCTGGTCATGGTTGACATACAATGACAGTGAACAATGGAAAGGTGGGCACTTTGTATGTGTGGTGGTTTGAATGAAAACGGCACCCATAGGCTCATAGGGAGTGGCACTATTAAGAGATGTGGCCTTGATGGAGGAAGACTGTCACTGGGGTGGGCTTTGAGGTTGCAGATGCTCAGGCCAGGCCCAGTGTCTCTCTCTCCTACTGCTGCCTGAGGGTCCAGATGTAGAACGCTCAGTTACCCCTCCAGGACCATGTCTGCCTGCCCCCTGCTGCCATGACAATAATGAACTAAACCTATGAACTGTAAGCCAGTCCCAACGAAATGTTTTCCTCTATGTGAGTTGTTGTGAAAAACAAACAAACAAACAAACAAACAAACAAACAACATCAAGAGTTGTTGTCGCCGGGCGGTGGTGGCGAGCGCCTTTAATCCCAGCACTCGGGAGGCAGAGGCAGGCGGATCTCTGTGAGTTCCAGGCCAGCCTGGGCTACCAAGTGAGTTCCAGGAAAGGCGCAAAGCTACACAGAGAAACCCTGTCTTGAAAAACCAAAAAAAAAAAAAAAAAAAAAAAAAAAAAGAGTTGTTGTCATGTGTCTCTTCCCAGCAATAGAAACCCTAATTAAGACAGTATGGAAACCCATTTGCTAGCATTATATCCAAAGGGCAAATGAACTGAAAAAAGGAACAGATAAAAGTTGAAATTAATAACTCCTGAACAGAAGAAAAAAAAACACAATAAACATCTATTGAAAGTAGCTAGATCCCTTTATTCTTGACCTAGAGAACTTAAAAGCATTAAAGCATTAAAAATGTAAACACTTCCTAAATAAATACGTTCCGGAGCATTCCAAGTGGACAGTTTCTCTGCCCCAACTCTGCTTCAAGTCAATAAAAACAGAAAAAGAATTCATTACCCACGAGTGAGGAAAAGACGGAATAAATTATGGTAATTCTGTACCGAGAACATTCCACAGCTGCTGACCTGGAGCGACAGTAACCCAGAGGCTGTCGCCATAAACAAGTCAGACACAGAAGCGGCAGGACGAGGTACAGGGGCTGTGGCCGTCCACCACCCGTTCTTCTCAGGTGGAAAAGCAGCAGCGAGGGTGAGCTGTGGAAACAGGACCCCAGCGCTCACACACCCTGACCTCCTTCCACACAGTCCCTCTCAGGAGACTCTGTACACATCTGCTCCAGCTGTTCATTCCCGTCCCTGGCCACCGCAGCAGGGCCACCGCTGACCCCTCAAGTCTACTGAAGCAAGACGACCCTGGTCCCTGTCACTAGCTCCTATCTATCTCCTCTACTGCTCATTTCCCTTCACTCGGCTATCCCAGGGAGTTCTTTCACATCACCATGCCCTTGACTTCAAATATAAATATAACCCAGACAAAATTGCTTCTCTAGCCGAGACGCTTCCTCAGTCCCGTCCCCACCCCCTAGAATCTCAAAAGACACCTGAAATGCAACCGGAAAGAAACTGAAGTTCATGACCTTCTTTCTGCACCTTCCAAACTGGGTCCTCATCCAGCCTCTCTGGGATATCTATCTATCCAGGGGGCAAACCTATTGTGCTTAGGCTTGGAAGCCACTGAAGATGGCTATCAGAGCTCCATGGAAGCTTTCTTCCAAGTCAAAAAGATGGAATCTACCTCTGGCCCTGGGCAGACACATGACATTTTGATCTGCTCCAAAGATTAGATCGCTGCACTCTACCAGTTAAAACAGCTGGGCTTGTCAATCACCTGGCCAAGAGACCACGCCCCAGGAATGCTAATTCACCCAAAGTCCGGATCAGAAGATGGAGGAATTCCCTTAGTGGAATAATGTACTTATCTTATCCCCTCTGCAGTCACCCTCAGAGCTTCCATCACGAAGCACTGTGACCTCCCACCTTTCTGCATTATTTAGAAAAGCACAACTTTCCCCCCCTTTCCCTGTCCTTTCCTTTCAGGTACTGGCCAAAGCCTGAGTATGCTCTTCCAGGTTCTCTGGGCTTCTCACCCTTTGTCTCTAAAGCCTCCCTCCCCTTCTGCCTGCCACTGGGCTGCTTGTCTGCCATGAGGCTATTTGCTGACCCCATCACTGAACCCACCTGCTTTCTCAAAGGCATGACCTCTCTCCCTCTTCTCCATCCTTCCTCCTGGCAACTACTGAGAGTCATAATTTGCCTGCTCTGCTGTTTTTCTTTCCAACTCGAATAAAACTGTCCTTGAACATCCTTCCAAGTCCTTTCCTAAATTCTCTTATTAACAAAACCGAGAACCCAAAGAGGGACCTGATATTCCCAGTAACACTAGTCTCCTTTGGTGCCTACAGAACCGCCTGGACAAGCAGTGGGCACTCACTAAAGATTCCAACAGAAACATGCCTTGTCACCTAGTTCCTAAAAATAACGGTGCCCTTTGTGGTGGACGCGGCAAGCTCTCATCCCTTAACACTGGCCCTGCCCCTCTCACACATC
This sequence comes from Peromyscus californicus insignis, assembly GCF_007827085.1. NCBI lineage: Eukaryota > Metazoa > Chordata > Mammalia > Rodentia > Cricetidae > Peromyscus > Peromyscus californicus. The sequence goes on along the minus strand of NW_026294413.1, from coordinate 85,209,054 downwards.
CCTCTCCCCCAAAGGTGCTTCACACACCAGGCTTCATGTGTCTGCTTGCCTGATCTCCCTGTGAACAGCTTCCAGTTTCTTCTCCACCCCCACCCTGAATTCTCATCCCTCCATCTTGCAAGCCAACCTCCACTGGTGGGCTCAGGTCCCTGAGCCCCTGTCTTCTTGGCTGCTAAGACAGTGGGCCCTTCAAGAGCACAATCTCAAAAACACAAAAACAAAAACAAAAAAACCCTAACACTAGTGATCACAGAGTCAGCCTTGACTACAGCACACTCCACCTTCAGCTTCCTGGTTCCCTGGTGACACTCCCCCAATATCAACAAGATCATCACTGTTCTCACTAATCTCAAAACCCTTCCAGAAACATCTTGTCATCTGACTCTCTGTTGGAGGCAACCATTTGTCAGCCAGAGAACTGGGACTATGTGGTTACATGGTTTACCACGGGTTAGCCGGCAGATGGAAACTGTCCTCCATCCCTGTAATTCTTTATTACTTTCCATGTACGGGCGCTAGGCCTGCATCTATGTATGTACACACTTACATGACTGGTGCCCGCCAAGGTCAGAAGAGGATGTCAGATCCCCTGGATGTTACAGACATGTGAGTGGCCATGTGGATGCTGGAAATCAAACCTGGGTCCTCGGCAAGAGCCACAGTGCTCTATGGTGCTTTGACCGAGACTAGTCGGCAAAGGCTCCTATGTTTGAATAGCTGGCTTCCAGCTGGTAGCTGTTTAGAAGGATGAGGTGTGGCCTTGCTAGAGGAAGTAGGTCACAGGGGGCAGGCTGTGAGGGTTCTAAAGACTCACAGTATTCTGAGTTAGTTCTCTCTGCCTCCCACTTGTGGGTTGAGATGTGAGCATTCAGCTGTTTCTGCTGCTATAGGACTTTGCTCTACCATCATGGACTCTGACCCTCTGAGAGCATAAGACCTATTAAACACTTTCTTTTATAAATCGCCTTAGCTGTGGTATTTTGTCACAGCAATAGAAAAATAAATAATACCTGCTCTTTTTTTTAAATGATTTACTTATTTTTATCTTGTGTGCATTGGTGTTTTGCCTGCATTTATGTCTGTATGAGGGTGTCAGATCCCTATGAGCTGGATTACAGACAGCTATGAGCTGCCATGTGGGCGCTAGGAATTGAACCTGGGTCTTCTGGAAGAGTAGCCAGTGCTTTTGGTTGTTGTTGTTGTTGTCGTTTTTTCTGACAGGGTTTCTGTGTAGCCCTGGCTGTCCTGGAACTGGCTTTGTACACCAGGCTGGCCTCGAACGTACTGAGATCCACCTGCCTCTGCCTCCTGAGTGCTGGGATTAAAGGTGGTGTGAACAACCACCGTCCAGCCCCAGACAGTTCTCTTAACAGATGAGCCATCTCTCCAGCCCTCAACACCTGCTCTTAACCACTGAACCGACTCTCCAGCCCCTGTCCCCTAACTGTCCAGTTACCCTCACCCTACTCTTTCTCACATCAGTGGGCAGGATCATCAGAAGCTGACCATTCCACTGGATGGCCAGTCTTCTCCACCGTGACAACCAAGTGACCCCAGGACCTTTATTTCATGAGTTATGGTCAACATGCCTGATGCGGGCTAACCCGTTTTAGAGGTTATTGAAAGGTTTCATTCCAAACAAAGCCCAACAAATGTTATTACAAATGCCAGCTCCCACCAAGGAAACCTGGAGCTCATGTATCCTCAGAGCTGTCCTATGTAGGCACCACTCAAATTCCTGACGTTCTGGAAGGACAGTGGGTTCGTGAAGAAGAGTCACAGAAACTGGACTATGTTCCTCGGCTCTGCCTTCGAAGCACAGCCACACCCGGACTCTCCCACTCCCATGAGACCAAGTGCCAGGAACTGCTTTGGGCCCAAGAGGGAGAAAATCAGCTAGAAAGGGAAGAAGAGAAAGCCGCAGGCCTTCTGGGAACAAACATGCAATTCCATCCACCCTGGGTTTCTTCTGTCTCCCCCAGAGTCCCCTCTCCCGCCATCCTGAACTACCTACCCATGAACCCCCTGGGTCACAACACCCAGGCATCATGGATCAAAGCCTTCTAGATAAACTGAACTGAGACGGCCCTTTCTCTTCTCCTTGTCATGGCTACAAAAAGAACTCAAACAGCTGAACTTGCTTGTTTTTGTTTGAAATAAACATTTAAATTGTAACTGTGTGTGTGCCCGTGTGTGCATGGGTAAGCCACAACTTACAGGAGTCAGTTCCCTCTTAACACTATGTGAAAACACAAGATCAAACTCAGATTGGAAGGTGCAGGTGCCTCAGCCAAGGTCTCATGTAGCCCAGATTGTACTCAAATTCACTATGCATCTTCCCCCTCCCCAGGAGGATGCTCAGTGTTAATTACATTTACTCACTTTGTGTGCACGTGTGCACTGGGATGGGGGGAGTGCATATCACTGTACTCCACACATTCCACTGTGTGGAAGCCAGCGGAGAACCTGTGAACCTCAGCTTTCCATCTATGGGGTCATCTCTCTGGCCCCAAATTCCTTCTGTATCTGAAACAGGCTTTGAACTCCTGATCTTCCTGCCTTGATCTCTGAGTTCTGGGATTACAGGTGTGAAACTCCACACCCAGCTCTTACACACACACACACACACACACACACACACACACACACCGAATCTGGATACATTTCTCCTCCACTTCCCCACTCTTCCCTGCCTATCCTGTGGCTCCAATACTCAAGCCACAGACATTACTTCTCTGGCCCACCTCTCATCCAACTGACATTTCCTTGTTCACTTAAAAGGAAAGGCTCATCGTGGGCACTCTGAAAGACTTAAGGGATGATTCAGAAACAGTCTCCACGCTCCAAAGACTGAGAATAGCACAAGGTCAAGACACCTGCTCATACAAATCCAAAGTGGAGGAAGAGGGCATGTCCTGTCCCTCCTACTGGGGAGCAGCAGCCGTCACAATGGCTTGTGAATAAGAAATGGTCAAAATGTCGGAAAGAGGGCAGTGCAGTGCAGGCTGAGACAGGGCAGTTCAAGCTGGCTGCACCCTCTGCTCTGGCTATCACGGTATTATCCACTTGCCGCTCCATCTGATTACTTATACACCAGGCCTTGCCGTGTGTGCCTTATGCCTAACCTGAGCATTATTCAACTGTGATAGACCAGCTGCTACCTGTTCTAACTGGTCAATACCTGAGCACTGTAGAGCTGTTAAAAAACATTAGCTTGCTGGGCATGGTGATACATGCCTTTAATCCCCGCACTTAAGAGGCAGAGGCAGGTGGATCTCTGAGTTCAAGGCCAGCATGGTCTACAAAGTGAGTTCTAGGACAGCCAGGGCTACACAGAAAAACTTTGTCTCGAAAATCCAAAAGTAAATAATAAAAAAACAAAAATAATAATATAAATTGTTTAAAATATTAACTTGCCGGGTGAGGTAGCACACGCCTTTAATCCCAGCACTCAGGAGGAAGAGGCAAGATCTCTAGGAGTTTGAAACCAGCCAAGGCTACATAGGGAGACCCTGCTTCATAAAACAAAACTCAACAACAAAAAATTTTCCTTATTTGATGGATGAGGAAATCAAGGTGCAGATATTAATGACGGATTGGGGAGGGATGGAGGAACCCAACGTGGGCATCCTCTGTTAGAGCCACAGACTGCCCTCACTCACCTGGCTGGCCTGGTTAGAGGACACTAAGCACGGACAAGCACTGAGGGAATGGCCCTGCTGTTAATCCTCCTGGAATTCTCAACTGACTGAAGCAAGGAAATAATGAAGGAGCATAATGAGAGCAAGCTGAGGGTGAGCAAGGCCCTGCCCTACAAGGCACAAGGCATGTCCAACCTTTTGACAATAACACACACTGTCACCTACAAAGTTTACACTTGAGAACAGCTCAATTCAGTTACCAAAAAAAAAAAAAAAGCTCATGTTAAATTTACTGATTTTGTGTAGGACTGTATTCGTAGCTTTTTTTCCTCATTCTGTAGCCGCGGGGCACGCCTGCTGGTAAGTCGCTGTTATCGGGCAGGGCAGGGCAAGGCAGCAGGGAACTAGTGGAGGCCTATGAAGGGAACAGACGACTTGGGGTGACGGTGGATGGTCGGGTCCGAGAAACACAATCTCCATACACACCCACTAATTATCGGGTGGGGAAGAGAAATCCCCAGAGAGAATGAGCCCAGCTTGAGCTTAGCTGTTTGCTACCTAGTTATGTCGTTAGGAACCGGGCCCGAGTCCACGGGAAGTGGGGGAGCCAAGCCCAAGAGTTCCTCGGGACTCTGGAACCGGGGCGCAGGCGGGGGCGGAGGGATCCTAGCTGGATACGCGTTAAGGAAAGCAGGCCACACAACACCTGGCACGATCCCGCATTCTCTGGACGACGTGGGAGCCTGCCTTATATAAACCCTAGGTGGCAGGTTCAGGAACCCGCGCCCTGCAGTTCCGGAGCAAAGTTCCCAAAGACAGCCTTCTGGGCCGGCTCCAGCTTCTCCCGGAAACGCACCGAGCTGAGGAGACCTCAACCACCCCTAAGCTCGCACCCGCTGGGGTCCCAAGCACACTTGCCCGGACCCCGCTCCACTCCGGGCCCTGGCCTCGGGGGACCCTCGCACCCCCCGCCGAGCGCGAACACCCAGCCCGCGCAGGTCGCCCGCCAGGACCCTCACTCACCTGGCACCGGGGACCCGGCGATGAGCTCGACTTGCAGCTCCTTCCCACTGTCGATTTCCCGGATCCCGACCCGCGAGCGACCCGTCTACGTACGGCCGGAGGAGCCCGCGGGGCGGAAAACTCTCCGGGTGCGGTCGCCTTAAGCGCCCCGGGGCGGGGCCACGTGGAGGGGTGGGGCCTCTCTAGAGTGGCGGGGTGCGTGGACCACGCCCACAGGTGAGGTCCGCGCTCCTGCGTGGGTCCTGCTCGCAGCGCAGAGCCGCTCTAGACCCCCTAGGGAGTGGGATATACCCGGCTATATGTTTTGAGAGATCTGACAGTGAAGAAAACTTTTAAAAGGTCAAACCACATGTACGACAGGAAGAAACTTCATAATGGAAATCCAACTGGGTGATCAGGGCCAACATTAGCAGTGACGAATTATGTTGCTCTTCTGTTGTATGGTGTCTTCCTCTCAATGACACATGATCCGGTCTAATCGTGCAAAAACATCAGACAAGCCCCAATTGAGGAACTCACGACTGTCCCAAACTGTCAAGGTCATCAAAGCAAGGGAAGCCTGAGAAGCTGTCACATCAAGATATGAAAACTAAATAATGTGACATCTTGAATGGGATCCCGGGAAAAGGGCATTTAGGTTAAAAAAACAATGACATTTGAACACAATATCAATATTGGTTCATTCATTATAGCAAAAACACTAGTATGTTAATTACAGGAGAAAACCCATATTTATGGTAAATATGTCTTACCTTCCTAATCTTTTCTGTAAATCTAAAACTAGTCTAGAAATTGTGTTTGGAGTTATTTTGTTTGTTTTTAGAAAAAGGTCATGCAGTAAATATATGATTGTGTAACATATTCAAAAAGTAAAAATTGAGAGTCCTCTCTTTAATTTATCCCCCAGCTCACTTTTAGACACCTCCTTCCAGGTGTCTGTTCAGCACTGTCTATGTGTGCATTGCTTACTTTGCTTAAGTAAACGTGTTGTTTATAAAACCGGATTGCAGTATATTTTCCTCACTGTATCTTGGAGTCTTTTCAACTGGCACTTCTGAATCAACCAGATTCTTCCTAAGGATTACACAGCATTCTTCCAACCCTTTACGGATTGGATCGCGATTCTTAACTATCTAGCTCCCACCCAGTGTACACTTCCTTCACTGCCCACTTTTGACTTGCAAATAAACCATTAGTCATTTGCATTTCAGGAGCCCAGTGAACAGTAAGAGCCTGAAGGCACCTGGTAGGCAGGTGCTTTGCTGTTGTCTGCCCTGAGCTGAGAGGGGTCCAGGTGCAGGCAGGAGCCTAGTGGGACTTCCCCGGCTACTGCCACACAGACCGCCAGCTCTCTGGGGCTGCCATCACCGTGTATGGTGGCTCTAACACATACACCTGCAGGCACGGTTCCTTCCAGATCGGATAGCGTGCTTTGGACAGGAATCAGTGGGCCATCGGGAAAGCACCTCCTGAACAAAAGAGGAGCAGAGGGGCAGAAAGACCAGGAACTGACTATTATCCTTGTGGGGACACTGGACTCATGTAAAGTCCGCCACCAAACAACTCCAAGCCTTTCTGGATTCCAGGGAGCTATTGTCACAGTCTCTGGGGCAGGAAGATTCTTGAGGAAATGTCACCTGGCTGCGACCCAACTCCTCTGTCCCTTTCCTCTCAACTCTGGTCCGCCCACAAGGGCTGCAAAGGTGGGTTTCTGATGGCCCATTTTCTCTCAGGTGGAGCCAATGCTTCTTGGAATATGGCATGTAAAAATAAATAAGTCGTTTAGGGCAGAGGTTCTCAACCTATGGGTTTCGACCCCTTAGGAGAGTCCAATGACCCTTTTACAGGGGCTGCCTAAAACCATCTGGTCTTATTTACGTTTACATCTTATTACATTTACATCAGATTCATAACAGTAGCAAAATTACTGTTATGACGTAGCAATGAAAATAATTTTATGGTGTGTGTGTGGGGGGGTCACCAACCCAACAGGAGGAACATCAAGGGGTCACTGCATTGGGAAGGTTGAGAGCCACTGGTTTAGGGTGAAACTGCTTTCTGTGACACACGCCTTTCTGCTTCAGAGCTCTTCAAACCCTGAACGTCGAATAAGCGATCTTTTATAATTTATTTTTTTTCAGACAGTCTCAGGCTGGCATGGAACTAGTTGTGCAGATGTGAACGAAAATTCCTGAAAAGAAGCTGTCCAGCTGTGAACAAAAAACTGGAAGGAGTTTCTGTGTCTGCAGAGACAGATGGCCGACCGAAAGTTCAGCACTGTGGAGAGATTAGAATTCTGCGTGTTCCAGAGACTAATTATCTTACCTTAGGCTAGTTTTAGCCTTCCAGAACTTTCACTCTGTATGGGAACTAACAACTCATGATAATAAATAAAAACCTCTTAGAAGCTGCTAACTTAGAATTAACATCTTGTGATAAATAAAAACCTTAGAACTATTAACTTAGCTTCCACAGACCCCAGAGCTAAGAACGTCATCAGGTAACATCATGGGCCCGTGACTACCTCCCTATCTCATTGTCCTTCTGTTAATCCCAAAGATGTGAGGAGAAAGACCCCCAAACCAAATCATCATGGCCAAGTTAATTAAAACAAGCAATTAATTAAAGCAAGCTTTTGTGTGTGTGTGTATATGGGCTTCATCCCCCTAAGTTGGGGTTCAAGAGGTCAGCCTTGGACAAGGGGAAGATAAGGACTTTTATAGCTTAGGGGTAGAAGGTTTCCAAATGGGGGATTTGGCAGGCAAATAGGCAGGGTTACAGGAGCAGAACTAAGTATAACAAGTTGGTCATAACAACCTCCTGAAACAAAAACATGATTGCAAGGTGGTCACACAGTAGTTATAACAACGCGGTCATAACAAGGTGGTCATAATAATTTTTTGTTTGTTTGTTTCTTGAGGCAGGCTTTCTCTGTGTAACACCATCATGGCTGTCCTGGAACTCACAGAGATCCACCTGTCTCTGCCTCCAGAACTGGGATTAAAGGCATGCATCACCACTGCCCGGTCACAATAACTTTTTGAAACCAAGTCATGGTTGCCCTTTCCTGGAACAGGCAGTACAGAACCATCTGTAGTTAAGATTGTAGGTGGGGCATAGCTCAATCTTTGAGAAACAGAGATTTAATTATAAACAGGATGAGTCTAGCTCGTCTTTACTGTAAGATGGCTTTCAAGCCTAAAATCAGGCAGGCTGGCTCATCACTGCCTCTGGTGTACCCACCAATGTATTTTAAACTTGCCTTGGTTTATTACTTCCCTGGTTCTGTAAAGCTATAGCGACTTCCTGAAACTGCTTCCCCCATTGGAACATGGAACTTGGGGGAGCCTAAATCTTTGTTCCTGAGCCATGGTCACAAAAAATGGCTCCAGGACAAGCTATCTCTTATTCCTTAAAATGAGAGCTGTGGTTTTTCCATCAATGCAAGAGAGGATGGCATCCGACTCCTGATCCTTCTGTCTCCAACTCCCAAACGCAGAGGTTACAGGTGTGAGCATTACGCCTGGGTCTTCCTGCATGCTAAATGAGCACTCTACCAACTGAGCTATATTCCCAGCCTCACCCTTTTATTTTTCAACAAACCTGTTGGAGCCCTAGCTCAGAGTCAGTGAGGTGCTAAGGAGGCACTACGGAGGGCTTACAGAATACCAGCCGGAAGGGCAGTGGCAGGAGTCACCCAGAGAACACCGGATGGGTGAAAAGGCGTGAAACTTGGTGTTTTAACCTCAATCTGACAATCACTAGTGATGTTGTCTTAATTAGTGTTCTATTGTTGTAAAAAGACTCCATGACCACGGCAACTCTTTTTTTGGGGGGAGGGGTTTCGAGACAGGGTTTCTCTGTGTAGCTTTGCGCCTTTCCTGGATCTCGCGCTGTAGACCAGGCTGGCCTGGAACTCACAGAGATCCGCCTGCCTCTGCCTCCCGAGTGCTGGGATTAAAGGCGTGCGCCGCCGCCGCCGCCGCCGCCGCCGCCGCCGCCGCCGCCGCCGCCGCCGCCGCCGCCACCACCACCACCACCACCACCACCGCCACCACCACCCGGCCCACGGCAACTCTTATAAAGGAAAACGTTTAATGGGGGCTGGCTTACTGTTTCAGAGGTTTAGTCCATTATCATCATGGCAGGAAGCATGGCAGTGTGCAGGCAGACACAGTGCTGGAGAAGGAGCTTGAGAGTTCTACATCTGGATCCACAGGCTGCAGGAAGAGAGAAAACACCTCTGGGCCTGGCTTGGGCATTTGAAACCCTAAATCCCACTCCCAGTGACACACTTCCTCCAATAAGACCACACCTCCTAATGCCACTCCCTAAGCATTCAAATATGAGTCTATGGGGGTTGTTTTTGTTCAAGCCGCCACAGATCCATACTGCCAGCTTTGGCTTTCTTGCCTAGTAAAGTCTTCCATCGGATGGCCCAACTTCGCTGTGCTCAAGAATGACACAGACACAAAAGAACGTGAAGTGCCTTATAAAGAAAGGTCCCTGCGTAGAGCTCAGGAATAGCATGGTATTATCCATTTGCTTTCTTATATCAAGCTATTCAATACATAATGGTTGAGTATAGCTGAAGTGACTGTCCCAGGGCTTGGGGCCCAGGGCACAGGTATCACTGAACTCTCCTTTAAGAAAAATAAGGCAGAGCTGATACACACCTTTAATCCCAGCACTCGGGAGGCAGAGGCAGGTGGATCTCTGTGAGTCCGAGGCCAGCCTGGGCTACAGAGTGAGTTCCAGGACAGCCAGGGCTGTTACACAAGAAACCCTGTCTCAAAAAAAGCAAAAAGAGGGCTGGAGAGTTGGCTCAGGGGTTAAGAGCACTTGTTGCTCTTGCAGAGGACCTGGGTTCAATTCCCAGTCCTGCATGATGGTTAACAACCATCTGTACCACCAATCACAGGGGATCTAATGCCCTTTTCTAGCCTCCAAGGGTACTGCATGTATGTGGTTCACAGACATACTTGCAGTCAAAACAACCATACACATAAAATTAAAAAATTAAAAAAAAGAAAAACGAGAGAGAGAGAGAGAGAGAGAGAGAGAGAGAGAGAGAGAGAGAGAGAGAGAGAGATTGAGAGCAGAGAAGTGGACAGACTAGATCTCAAAAGGCTGAGACTGTTTAATTGGAACCCTCATCTGCAAGATGAAGGCTGAGCATGTGTAGGGGGCTGGGGAACATGTACACACACACACACACACACACACACACACACACACACACACACACACACGAAAGTAGCTAACAGGAAATTACAGCTATTCTTTTAGGGTTTGACTGGAAGCAGGGTGGGTTGTTTTTGATACCTGGGCATATTGCTTCTGCAGGTGGGGTGGAATGAAATGGTCAGGCTGAGGCTGTCATTCTTTATGACTAGCGGCTGCTGCCCACTACATCCTGACTCAACTCCTCATGACCTGAGGCTGTCACCCAACAGTTCCTATGTTGGCTCATGGCTGCTATCCCAGCACTCTGGAAGCAAGCAAACTGCTGATGCCACTTGGAGGCAGTCTAGACTATGCAGTAATTTTCAGTGGAGGGGAGGGGAATTCTTGCTTTCTTAGCACAGCTAAGCTTAAGGGAAAAGCAAATACATCATCAATGCCACGTGTGATAATGATCTGCTAGGAGACACCCTAGGAGTAGGTGAGATATATCCAGAAAGTTTCCTGAAGCCTGAGCACCAGCACCTGCAAAAAAAGCTGGACACAGAATCACAGCTGTTTCCACAGCACAGCTGGGGGCAGACAGAAAGATTCCTGAGGCTTCCGGCCAGCCAGTCTGACCAATCAGTGAGCTCCAGGCTCAGTGAGAGAGACCTTGTCTCCACCAATAAGGTAGAAAGTGGCAGAGGCAGACTCCTGATGCTGACGTCTGACCTCCACACAAATCACACGTTTATGCTGCACATACACCAACTTCTAGTTATTTTAATTACGTTAATTTTTTTGAAGTAGCTTTTGGCTCGGATTTCTGCTTTGATCTTTGTGGTTGCTTCCCTTCGGCTTACGCCGGGGTTCTGGTTTCTAGAGTTCAACCTCAGGATGGAGTTATTTTCAAAGTCTTCAGCTGTTTTCTAGCAAATGTGTCTATTTATAAATCTCCCTCTAGCCGGGCGGTGGTGGCGCACGCCTTTAATCCCAGCACTCGGGAGGCAGAGCCAGGCGGATCTCTGTGAGTTCGAGGCCAGCCTGGACTACCAAGTGAGTTCCAGGAAAGGCGCAAAGCTACACAGAGAAACCCTGTCTCGAAAAACCAAAAAAAATAAAAAAAATAAAAAAATAAAATAATAAAAAAATAAATCTCCCTCTAGCCCTGCTATAGCTGCATCCCAAGTTTAAACCCCCAGCACTCTCTGTCACCTCTCAGTTATAAATAAATACTTGGAGGGTGTGGGTAGAATTGTATCCTTAATCCATGCATTAGAAGTACGTTTTCAATTTTTATTTACAAATTTATGGCTTTTTTTTTTTTAAGAAATCAAACAATCTTTTCATCGATTTCCCCCTTCAGGGCTTGGGGACACGAAAACGCACCCCTTTTAGAAGGCCATGTTCCTTGGTGTGCTCAGTTTTGGCGGTCCCAGTTTTTGTGGGTGTGGCTTCACTGTACAGGCAAAGGTCCCCTTGGAACTCTCTGTGAACTGGCTGGGCGGGCTATTTAGGCCTTTCATCTAACGTTTTCCTTTGTTTCCTGTTCACTCTGTTGATCTCTAAGACGGTCGACTGACATGTCCCACGTTGACTGCTATCCAACAGCAGCGTTCATCTAGTTTATATTCTCTCTTCTCCGGGCATTGCTGCTTCAGCTTGCTTCTTGAAAATATCATCACTGTTCATAAGGTTTTAAAAATTCGTCTGAGTATCTACCTTTAGGTAATGCATTTATTTACTTTTTTAAAAGATTTATTTGTTTATTATGTATACAGTGTTCTGTTTGCACGTATCCCTGCAGGCCAGAAGAGGGAGCCAGATCTCACTACAGATGGTTGTGAGCCACCATATATGGGTGCTGGGAATTGAAGTCAGGACCTCTGAAAGAACAGCCAGTGTTCTTAACCTCTGAGCCATCTCTCTAGCCCCTAGGTAATGCATTTAAGCGGTGCATATTGATAAAGATGCACAAAAATATTTGGATTTGTTTCTGCCCTCTATGTGGGAGATATCATATGCTCACCTAGAACTGATCGTTGTAGTCCTGTGAATTCATACATGCTGGAATTCTTCCATCTTGACTGATAGACAGCTGTTGCCCTAAGACCTTCAAAGCTCTGCTCCCTCCATTCCCCTCACCAGGCTTCCCCTGACACAGGAAGACCCTCCAGGACCCTGTGCGAGAACTTGTGGTTTTCAGGGCATCAAACTCAACGAATAAGGCTTAATAATAAGCACCTTTACCCTCTGAGCCATCTCATTGGCCCTAAAATATAACTTTGTTTTGTTTTTGTTTTTTGAGACAGGGTTTCTCTGTGTAGCCCGGGCTGTTCTGGAACTCTCTGTGTAGACCAGGCTAGCTTCGAACTCACAAAGATCCACCTGCCTTTGCCTCCTGAGTGCTGGGATTAAAGGAGTGTGCCACCACCACTCAGCATGATCGTTAATGTTAGAATTCATGCATTTGAAAGAAGCCTCAATTATCAATGTCTTTATGAAGAAGGCTAAAACCATTATGTGAAGTGTTAAAACAGAGTTGTGCTTGTTTAGTGTGAATAGCTGCTAATGAGGATATCAATATCTGAAAGTTCATTAATATTTTACTTTAGTTAATGGTGTGTTAAATAGCCATTGCTTTTGGAAAACACACTGTGCTATTTAAGACTTGCGTAATTATCTCTATTTAACTTATTCTTACATTTATCTGCATATGGTGTGTGATAAGCATGTAGATGCCTTCATGTAGAGGTCAAAGAACTACTGGTTCTCTCCTTCCATCATCTGAGTCCCAGGCATCAAACTCAGGTCATTAGGTTGGGCAGCAAGTGTCTTTACCTGCTGAACCATCTCCCCGGCCCAACTATCTGTGCTTTCAAAAGTTTATGTTAAGTGTTCATTTGTTGTAAGTGTATATAAACTGACAACATGATCACTCCATGGTATGGTTAAGGGGAAGGTTTTTATTGTAGATAGGAGAGAGGGAACAGCCAGAGGCATCTGAAAGAGTCCAGAGCAGGGAGGGAAATAAGTAGACTGAACGTGGGCAGCAGGGTGGACATGGGCAGGCTACCTGCTAGAGAGGGGAGAATAGGAGGGGATGAAGAATAACAAAGAAGAGAGAAAACATAGTGAGGGAAGCACATAGTGAGAGAGAGAGAGAGAGAGAGAGGGAGAGAAAGAGAGAGACAGAGAGAGAGACAGAGAGAGAGAGAGAGACACAGAAACAGAAACAGACACAGAGACACAGAGAGAGAGACAGAGAGAGACCGGGGAGGGGAGTAGGAGAAGGAGTAGCCCAGGGGAGGGATGCCTGTAAGCTGGAGGGAGTTACGGGTAGGGGAGAGGGTGAGAAGGCCTAGGGTGCTAGCATGGACTTTGAAATGTGTAACAGATACTTGTAATACTGAGGGAGCCTGGAGGCCAGCAAGGGCTTTGATACTCAGTAGACACCACAGGCAGCCATTTGTCCCTTCTGCCAGAGGTGAGAGAAAGGACTCCTTTTGCCAGAGGGGAACCGGTTTCACAAGTTCCTGAGGAGTGACTTTTATCTAATCACCAGAAATCCTCCCATAGTTCAGGTTGAGCTCATTTCTGGATATTTGGAGTTTGGGGAATTGGAGTTTCCTTTTTTTTTTTTTTTGGTTTTTTGAGACAGGGTTTCTCTGCGTAGCTTTGCGCCTTTCCTGGAACTCACTTGGTAGCCCAGGCTGGCCTCGAACTCACAGAGATCCGCCTGCCTCTGCCTCCCAAGTGCTGGGATTAAAGGCGCTCGCCACCACCGCCCGGCTTTTTTTTTTTTTTTTTTTTGGTGGAGTTTCCTTTGAATCTGACAATAAGAAATCACACTACTTCTATTTTGATTATTCTAGATGCTTCTTAGTCCCCGAAGTAAATCTTGACTAAATGAAAATAAATACCTAAATAAGTTCTTGGAGCTGGTTATGAAGCTCAGGAGATAGAGCGCTTGCCTAGCGTGTACAAAGCCCTTGTTCAACACCCCGCCGCTCTCTGTAAACCAGGCATGGTGACACACACTTGGAACCCCAGCACTTGGGAAGCAAAGGCAGAAGAATCAGAAGTTCAAAGTGAAAGGGTAAACGGCACTGGTGGCTGGCGCTGGATACCGCGGCGGCGCTGGATACCGGGCCGCAGAAGAGTCACGAGCCATGGTTACCAAAGTTAGAATGGGCTTTATTAGAGAGAAGAGGGGATAAGACAGAGAGAGAGAGAGAGATGCAGAGACAGAGAGAGACCAAGAGCAGAGAGAGAGCGTGGGAAGAGAGACTGAGAGAGCGTGGGGGTGCACGTCCGGCTTTTAGGATGGGACGCATTCGCCCGCTGATGATGTAGTAAGGCACCAGACAAGACTCCGAGCTATGCATATACAGAATCCTTACACAAAGTCATCTTGATCATATAGCACCTTTGAGGCTAGCCTGGGCTCCCCAGACCCTAAGAGAGTCTAATTTATCATGCCAGGAAACAAAGTTGCCATCTCTCCCCTCAGCCCTGCTTTTCTGCCCGGGTTCTGAATCTTAGGGGTATACCACTTCCTGCCATGCCATTCCAGCCAGCGATTTGACAACATCTGGATTCCCCTCGCCAGAATCACTTTTCATGTCCTGTCAATAAGGATGAATTCATCTAGAAGCTAGAGGGCCCCTCCCTTGCTGAATTCTTTACAAGGTTACGGTGGGAGAGGCTCAGCCATGTTTTACCTTGTCTTTATTGCAGAATTTACAAAAATGAACTAATGTCCACATTGGTTTACGACGGCTGACTCTCCCACGCTGGCTTCCTCTGCATCTCATTTCTCGTGTCCCACACGTTGGAGTGTCCATAGAAGATCTGGTCAGAAATAGAAAATGATGGTGGTTTTTACTTGAAATGACTGATTTACAGTCAGTCCAAGGTGCAGTTGCCACATACCTCTCCCTCTGTAGGAGTGCCTCCCAGGGATGCTATTCTGACTCAGCAAGCAGGATCAAAGATGGTATCTCAACGATGACCGTGCTATAGTACCTCTTCGAGAATGTGTCTGCATAGAGAAGGAACAGGACTTGACGTACAGTGAGCTATGGGGACTCTTCCCAGCACCCTGGGTATAAAGTTGTAAGCATGAGACACTGTGCTCATCCCTCCTTACTTAAAATGGAAATTCTCTCCTGTGGTGATTGAGCTCAACAAAAGCAACATACAAAATTATATCAAACAAATACAAATACTTTAAAAAAGCAACTTTAGGAAATGCATCTTACTAGAATTTCTACACAGTAAGCCACAAACTATTAGAATACTGTGACTAGAAGCATACTTGTGTGTAAAATGGAATTTTTTTTTTTAAATTTGGTTTTTTGAGACAGGGTTTCTCTGTGTAGCTTTGCGTCTTTCCTGGAACTCACTCTGTAGACCAGGCTGGCCTCGAACTCACAGAGATCCGCCTGCCTCTGCCTCCCGAGTTGCTGGGATTAAAGGTGAGTACCACCACAGCCCAGCGTAATATGGAATCGTATGCTTCTTCCTAGTGTGTGACTTTTCCTGGAGATATAGAAACAAATAATGCTCATCCTAGATGGGACACCAATGACAAACCAATGATTCCACCCCAGTCTAGCTTAGTGAGACAGAGAGTTTATTTGGGGTTACTCACAGGAGTGTGGGTGAGGGGTTACTTCAGGAGCAGGAATGGCTGAGACAGCTGGAGCAGGCCGGGCTGGAGAGTCTCCTCCACCCCTGCAATTGTTACTGGGTATAGAACCTCAGAAAGAGGGCCAAGTGTGAATCTTGTAATATCAGGAGTTTCCTGAGGCTTCTGAGTTTCCTTTCCTTTCTGAGCTTGTAAATTAAAGTTACTTCCTGAGTCTTACTTGGCCTTTATGAGGGAATGTTTCAGTTAGAGAAAAAGAGCTACACAATATCCCCACATCCACTGAATCTTGGTTTATCTGACCTATTTTTTTCTGAAATTCTACATTCACTAAAAAAAGATTAAACTTGCTGGGTGGCGGTGGTGCATGCCTTTAATCCCAGCACTCAGGAGGCAGAGGCAGGCAGATCTCTGTGATTTCGAGGTCAGCCTGGGCTACAGAGTGAGTTCCAGGACAGAGAAACCTGTCTACACAGCTACACAGAGAAACCCTGTCTGGAAAAATCGAAAAACAAAATACAAAAAACAAAACAAAAGATTAAACTTAATAATAGCTTGGTAGGAAACATGTCTACAAGGATAACAAAGACCTTGACCCACCACCCCAGTAAGAACATCCAACAAATACAAGATTAGACTGAAATAAACTTTCCTACTTTTTTTTAAGAAAAAATTTTTCTTCATTTTACATAACAATCAAAGATCCCCCTCTTCCTTCCTTCTGCACCTCCAGCCTCCCTATCCCAACCCCCCCCATTCCCTCCTACAAGAAGATAAGGCTTCCCATGGGGAGGTACATTTATTAGAGGCAGGTCCAAGCCCCTCCCACTGCCTCAAGGCTTTGCAAGGTGTCCCACCATAGGTAGTGGGCTCAAAAAAGCCTGCTCATGCACCAGGAACGGATCCTGATCCTACTTCCAGGGGACCCCTTAAGCAGATCAAGCTACACAACTGTCTCACTTATGCGGAGGGCCTAGTCCAGTCCCACGCAGGCTCCACAGCTGTTAAACTTTCCCACTGCAACAACTGAATTAAGGTTTCACTTCTCTGAGAAGGACAAAGCAGGTGTCTCTCCCAACAACGGGCCATTAATCAAAAGCACCCTTATTCAGGGACAAGGGAGAGAGCATGTACAAGGCCCGAGTCAGCCCCACAATGTCCCAAGGACAAATCCTGCAACTTCCCTTGTGAGTCATGTCCGGACTTGCCCAAACTTGCTCAAGTATGTCCAAAAATGATAAAACTGAACCTCAGCCATTTAAAAGTACTAGTAACTAGTTGGGGTTGGGGATTTAGCTCAGCGGTAGAGTGCTTGCCTAGCAAGCACAAGGCCCTGGGTTCAGGCCTCAGCTCTGGAAAAAAAAAAAAGTATTAGTAACTAGTGTAACTGCTGCTTGCTTGACCGATTACGTTTGGACTGACCTAACTTGTTCCTGAAATTCCCCTAGCTGTGCTTAAAAGGAGCCTGCACGTTCCTCTCAGGGTTGTTGCCATTTTGTACAGCTGTTCGACCCCACATGCTGGTAATCAACACTCTTTGTGTTTGCATTCTATTATACTATTTGTCTGAGGTCTTCTTTCAGCGTTTTATCAGACCCCTACAAGACACTGAACAGGAAAACTTCAATGTCCCATGATATTACAGTCGATGCAGGAAACTGTATCAAAATAATTTCAACATTAACAGTTATCATTAAAATATTCATGTTTGGAGTTGGGGATTTAGCTCAGTGGTAGAGCGCTTGCCTAGCTCTGGGGAAAAAAAATATTCATGTTAAAAAACACAATGGTAGCCCATGCTTATAGTCGCAACAACTAAGGGGGTGAGGCACGAGGATCAGGAGTTGGAGGCCACCATGAGCTATGTAGAGAGCCTTTTCAAAACATAAGAAAAAAATGGGTGT
This sequence comes from Peromyscus californicus insignis, assembly GCF_007827085.1. NCBI lineage: Eukaryota > Metazoa > Chordata > Mammalia > Rodentia > Cricetidae > Peromyscus > Peromyscus californicus. Next base: position 85,191,667 of record NW_026294413.1, on the reverse strand, counting down.
ATTTTCAGTTAAAATAGCTAACTTTTGCAGGATGTGGTAACACACATCTGTAATCCCATCACTGGAGAAGATTGAGAGTTTCAGGTTAACCTGTGCTACATAGCAAATTCAAGGCTAACCTGGACTATATAATGAGACCTTGTCTCAAAAACAAAAAGGTGAAGAAAAAAAAAAAAAAAGGAGCTGGAGATGTAGCTCAGTGAGCAGACACTGGCTTAGCATGTATAAGGCTCTGGGTTCGATTCCCAGTACTGGAAGACAGGAAGGCAGGAGAGAAGGAAGAAGGAAGTGAGGGAAGGAGACAAACCACGTGACCATCCAGCGAAAACTGAAGAGTCTTTCTGTTAGGATTTGGTACTATGAGGCCTCGACGACCCACTCATCATATGTTGAAGGGCTCTCAAAGTTCCTCCTGCAGAGAAGCCCAGCTCTGCCTGTGAGGGCATCCTTGACCTTCTCACAGCTGCAGGCTCTTCCTGATGCTTGAGTTTTCATAAGAGTGTGTCTAAGTGAAGCCCCAACTCAGTCTGTTTTTAAAGTATGACACATCCCTTAACTGGCAGTGGAAAGTACCACTCCAAGTGCAGTCAACCTCACAACCACACTGTGCCTTTGAAAAGCTGGGTAAGAGAAAGTTCTCTATGGACAAGTGCCTTCAGAGCGCTCCCTGTCTCCAGGCTCGTGTTCTCAAATACGGGATGGTTCGGCAGAACAACCCAGCTGTGTGCTTGCCTGCCTCCCATCCAGTCCTTGAGGAATTTACTTTAACACGTCTGCGCTTTGATTGGCAGCCCTCCGCCCACGTGGAGGAGCACTGAACCCCCAAAAACTAAACATTAAAAATGTGGTTTTTGAACTTGAGTCCCCTCTCTGTTGTAGGGGTGTTGCCGAGGACGGGGACCCTCTCCAAGGCTCCAGAAGAATGTGCTCTTTGGTCTCAGCAGATGGGGCAGGCAGCCTCCAAATACTCAGCGCCCTGCAACGGGCCCTACTTCTCTCTCCCCAGCAGCTGCTGAGAGCTAACCTGGAAAGGACGAGAGACCCCCATAGACACAGGACTAATGGTTCAGGTCTGGACAGTTAGAGGGTACAGGACACGGGTGTGTGTCATCGGCAAGATGCTCTAGAGCTGTGGTTCTCACCCTTCCTAATGCTGCGACCCCTTAGTGCAGTTCCTCATGTTGTGGTGACCCCCAACCATAAAATTATTTTCATTGCTTCTTCATAACTGTAATTTTGCTACTGTTACGAATTGTGATGTACATTTCTGATAGGCTGGATAATCTGATATGCGACCCCCCCCCAAAGGGGGTCGACCCACAGGTTAAGAACCACTGCTCTAAAGGTTTAGCTCGCTGCGGGTGGGCAGATATTGAGTACCTGGGAATCTCCTCTGAGGGTTAGAGTTGAACACAAACAGATCCTACAAATGAGTCTTGTGCAGGAGACCGAAGGTCAGTCCTCCATCTTCCTTTTGGAGCAATGGAAAGGATAGAACCTTTAAGAGGAGAAGCCTGGGGGCTGGAGAGATGGCTCAGCAGTTAAGAGCACTGGCTGCTCTTCCAGAGGTCCTGAGTTCAATTCCCAGCAACCACATGGTGGCTCACAACCATCTGTAATGAGATCTGGTGCCTCTTCTGGCCTCCAGTCACATATGCTATATACATAATAAATAAATAAATAAATTTTTTTTAAAAAAGGAGAAGCCTAGTGTATAACTGTCTTGTGATTGGGCACTGCCATTGGAATGAATTGACTCCATTCTCATGGGACCTCAGTCAGTTCTGAGAGAGTAAACTGTTATAAAGGGGCAAGACAGGACCCTCCCGCCTTGGGTTTCTTGTCTTCTTGTATAATCTCTCACACCCTGTACTCCCTTAGTAATGCCATTTACCATCTAGTGAATCAGCTAGGGGGTTCTTGCTGGAGACAAAGCCATGTTGTTTGAATTTTCAGCTCTAAAGCTGTGAGCTGAATGAGCCTCTTTCCTTCCTGAGGCATCCAGCCTCAGGCATTTCGTTATAGCAGGAAAAAAACAAAACAGATTGACACAGGAATCCCAGAGTCAAGCATGGTCTTCTCCCTTCTTCCTTACCAGTTTACTTTCTTATTAACACACCTGGACCGCATCACTAGAACAGCAGGGACTGTAGGTGAAGCAAATACTGTATGTTTCCACTGCTTCACCCCTGGTCCCCAGATCTAGGAACAGTCTCACCCCAAAGTTCATTTATATTATGTAAGTGTCTTAGTTAGGGTTTCTGGTGCTGTGAAGAGACACCATGACCATGGCAACTCATATAAAGGAAAACATTTGATTGGGATGGCTCACTTACAGTTCAGAGGTTTAATCCATTGTTATTATTATGGTAGGAAGCAAGGCAGCATGCAGGCAGACATGGTGCTGGAGAAGGAGCTGAGAGTCCTACATCTTGATTTACAGGCAACAGGAAGTGGTCTGAGACACTGGTGTGGCTTGAGCATATGTAAGACCTCAAAGCCCGCCTCCACAGTGACACATTTCCTCCAACAAAGCCACACCCACTCCTAATCGATCCACTCTCTTTGGGGGCCATTTTCTTTCGAACTACCACAGTGAGCCAAAGAATTTAAAGTGGAAAAAAAATTTAAAGTGGGCTCTGGAGTCAGAGGGTTGATTGTTCAACCCTAGCTCCACCATTTGCCCCCTCTCAAGCTAACACAACAGGAATTGAGAAAGACCCTGTGTCTCTCAGAGACACCCTGACACTCCTGAATCATAGCTATCCCCGGAGAGAAGGTAACTCCAGCTCTGGTAACAGGCAGAGCCAGGCCTCAGGAGAGCCCTGTTCTGTCTCCAGCCTGCAACAGCGGAACTGCTCACGTTTATCCTTCACAGCCTCACTAGACAACGAGCTAAGTGGTTTCACGTTCACATTTTACCTGGGACTAGGTGAGGTGGCTCTCAATAGTTGTGATCTACAAGGTGTTTTTGTTTGTTTGTTTGTTTGTTTGTTTTTCCAGTCTGGGTCCAACAAAGAGAAGCTATATCATAGAAAATCTTACTTACATCTTAATGTATTTTGTGTGCATGTATATGTAGGCAAGCATAGTTTGTGTGTGGAGGTGAGACTCTAAAGTTTCAGGAGTCGAGTCTTTCTTTCTAGTATGTGGATTCTCAGAATTGGGCTCAGGTTGTCAGGTTTGGCATGGGGTGTCTTTACCTGCTGAGCCCTCTCGATGGCCCCAGGAACGGTTAAATTTTGACAAAAGCCTAAACACATTGTGTAAAAAGAACCCTATAGGGCTGCCCTCCCACACCTGAAAAGGATCATCCTAGTAAAGAGAGCCTTAAGATGGGGCCTCCTTCCTAGGCCAGAGGATCAGACTGTTGGAGGACGAGATCGCTGAACCATCTAAAATGGCAGAGAAATGTGCTGGAATGCCTGGACTAAAGCTGGTCTGCAATCACTGGCCGAGCTGGAAACATGCCTTCAGGGCACACTTGAGCTGTGATCACAGGACAGGTGCACGGTCATGTGGAAAGAGTCAGGTCTCTGGTAAGGACCAGAGCCACGGAGCACACAGTGGCTAGATATTGGCAGCGACTCCTGAGGAATGCTGTGATTCCCTCAAGTGTTCATTGATCAAATGGATGATTTCAGAACAGTGGGACTCAGCCTCCATCTTACATATGCCACAGAAGGAGAGGGGCCTAGAAGCTGAAGGTTTAACTGTAGACGAATTTCTACAAAGTCTTATTAATTAAAAACCCAGAGTCAGATACAGGAATGAAAACCTGAGAGATCAGGGAACTAGGAAAAACCACAAGCTAACCTCACCTCACCGACACCTCAGTCTCAAAAGAGAGGCCTACTTCCTATATATTCACGCCTATACACCTTTCTGTTCTGTTCTCTCATTGACTCTCTCAGCCCAGCTACATTACTTTCTCTTGCTGCCCAGCTCGGTCACTTCCTGTCTGTCTGTACAGACCTCCAGATCTCTATGGTTAGTGCTGGGATTAAAGGCGTGTGTCGCCATACTTGGCTCTGTTCCCAGTGTGGCCTTGAACTCACAGAGATCCAGACAGATCCCTGCTTCCCAAGTGATAGGATTAAGGGCATGTGCTACCATGGCCTGACTTTTATATTTACTTATAGTGGCTGGCTTTTTCCTCTGATCCTCAGATAAATTTTATTGGGGGACACAGTATATTGGGGGATACAATACATCACTACATTCCCCTTTTTTTTGGTCTAAAATAAAAAATTATAACTAATATAAGAAAAACTATATATAATAAGTACAATAACTATATACAATATATACAAACAATAAATACATCAACAATGTCTAGTCCATTTGCATTTGACAAATTCAGAGAAAATATTTCATTATCTATCCTATTTCGGTGAGTCTAAAATGTATCTAATTCACTTTCTATCCTATCTTGTATTACCAACAGAAAACTATCTTATGATGTCTTTCAATTTATACACTTTACACCTCTTAGTGTGTTTCTTTTCTGAATTTCTTAACAAGGAAAACTGTAACTATAACTATCTAATCTTCAACTCCCTCAGAGACCCGAGAAGAAAATAATATTATCTAGTAAAACAGGAAGTGCAAACAAGTGACTTCCAAAGAGTGTGAGTTATGACAGGAACAGCCAGCTTCCTGGACAGTCACCCGAGGTTTCTCTGCAATGTTGGGGCATCATCTTCAGCCTACAGGCTTAGCGTATCTGACAGACTCATTTGTGAAGGAGGAGGTACACAAGGCCTACAGCTCAACCCCACATTCGGTGCGAGTATTCCATCTACCAGATAAACTTGAATTCCGCCAGTGTCCTGTCACAATTCAGGATTTTAACTCTGGAAATTGCTAGCTTCCCATTCTTCTCGGCTTGTGGGTGGCTTCATCTCCTTTATTAAATGCCAGTCTACCATTGAGAAGTTAGACTCCATCAGCCTAGTTACTCCTTCAAGAATAAGTGTTCCAGCTACTGTTCCACTGCACACCAGAAGCATCGGCCCACTGCCTGCTCAGCTGCCTTCGAAGGAAGGCATACTGTACTTTTTCCGAATTGCAAAGCCACTTCAGCGGTGGTGCCACGTTGCCCTGGCCTCAGAGGACGCCTGTTGCCAAACTGCAACCACACTTGTCTTGGCAAGGATCAGTAGTCCTTTGTTTTGTGTCCTGCTTGCCCATTTGGACAGCGTACTGTTAGCATTTGATGTGAGGACACTTTCTTGCTCAGTGGCTAACTTTTGCCACAACGAAAGTTAACTTCATGTGGAGGTTCTTCAATGCCCATCATCTTCTCTGAAGAAGATTGGTGCTGCCAGGAACAGACGTGTCTCATAGTCATAAAAAAAGAAAAAAATTCTATGTTATTAAAACATCTTAAATGCCATATTCTGTAGATCTCTGAAGGGTTTGAAGGTGACCTGTCTATCTAAAATATATCTCTGCTTGACTTTGAAAACATACCTACTATGACTACAAGTTCGACTGTAATGACCACTAACTTACATTTCTTTATATCCTAATAGTTGGTAACAATAACTTTCAAGGATTAGCAGTTTGCATTACATTGTTAAAAGAACTGTATAGGTACAATATTTTGAACAAGATTAAAAATATATGTATAATATATCAATCTCAAATTGGTATCAATATACATAATTTGTATATGATATACAAAAATCCAATCCAATGTAAAATATTTAAAACTAGTAGTTGCCTTTTAAAAGTAGATTCAATAATCTACCTTTTTTCTAGATCATATCTATATCCTCTCTTTTTTCTTTTAAGAGTAGATTCAGTAATCTATCCTTTATTCTATCATTTCTATATCTTTTTTTTTTCAGAGTAGATTCAATAATCTACCTCTTCTCTGTATCCTTCCCTGCTTTTTTTTTTTTCCAAACAAGAACCTTAAAGCTAATCTCCTTTGTTTAGCCTCTTTCCGGACCATTAACAATAACAACTTGTAACCAACCATCCTAAACAATGACAATTATTCAAAACCCATTGAAAGACCAAAAACCACCCATTCCACCTCTTGGGAATGTGGGCATCGTGTTCTTAAAATTGCTTTCTGCTGTTTAGGGGCAAAGACATCTTCAGGGGATCCTGAAAAGAAAAATTTTGAGTTAATTGTCAAATCCTGGGAGAGGTAGCTGTATCATTTGTTGTCTAGTCTCTGCATAATGCAGAAGTGCAGGGCTTATCTCAAGTCCTTGTTGCAGTAGTCTGTGAGGCTGGATCATCTCAGCTCGCCATCTTGAAACTGTCCTGACCAGTTTGTAGTTCAAAGCTGATCTTTGGGTGATGTTTGTCAGCTTAGTGGTGTTATTATTATTGTCCATGTGGAATCATTGTTGTGGGGCTCCATCATCTTTCTGGAGACTTCAAATTCGCTGTTAGTCTTGGTCATGATTCCCTGAAGAAAACTGATAGAGACTCCAACACAAAAACATGTATAGGCAGCTAAATAAAGCTTTTTTCTAGAATTAATTAGTACTCTATATGACCATTAACATCATAACGAGAGTTTAAAATATATATATATATATTAATCTTATAAATTTTGATATAAAATTCATACCTTAAGAAAAGTTTAAAGAATCAAAATAGAACCAAAGAATTATGAGATTAATAACAATAGAACAGTCCCTTAATTTTGTTTTTTTTTCTATCCTATGTCAGATGGCTCTTCTGACATGATACAGAGATTTTGTATTTTTTTTTTTTTAAACAAGTATGCTTGGGTTTAGAGAAGGGGAGAGCCATTCTCCAACTCCAAAGCCAGCTTTAATTTTTAATTGAACTGGGACTACATAAAGACCATTTGTGTTAAGTGTCTGTAGAAAAGAACAGAAACAAACATTTAGGAAGACTTATGAAGTTTTATATGTGATATACCAATAGGTCAATTTACTCTTTTTCTTGGGACATTTTTTCTGGATGATTTGTCCTTTTTCTTCAGATATCTCATTTGTCCAGAGTTCTTCAGATTCCTTAGCCTTCATTCTCCTGAAAGACAAAAACAAAAACCCTTCCCCAAGCCTAAAACTTGTAACAAGGGGCTGGAGAGATGGCTCAGAGGTTAAGAGCATTAGCTGCTCTTCCAGAGGTCCTGAGTTCAATTCCCAGCAACCACATGGTAGCTCACAGCCATCTATAATGAGATCTGGTGCCGTCTTCTGGCATGCAGCATACAGAGCACAATATACATAATAAATAAATAAAACTTAAAAAAAAACTTGTAAGAAAGAGGTTGATAGTTAAAAAAAATTTTATACATAGGTAATCTTAATTTTCTATAGCATGCTTGTATGTAACTTGTATTCAATTCCTATTTAGGAAAATAGGATTTATGACAACATATATTTGATGAGTAATGTATATTTGATTGAGGTTTATAAATTTCTAAGGTTATACGAGTCTCCTCCGTTAATAGAAACCAGCTTAAAGGTTTATACTTCCCGCTCTCATTTGTCATTCTCAGATCTCTGATGGGCTTGGTGGCTAACCATGGTGTTATCAGTTTAGCAGCAATAAGCTGACCATAGCCAGCTCGTCCCACAAGGCCGCATCTGCCTCGTCAGCCCATTTCATACATAAAAATCAGGCCTTGTCTTTTCTAGAGCCACTAGGTCTCCTGCTGAGAAAGGCAGACTCACAGACAGGTTTAAGCTCACAAAACAGGTTTCAATATAAAAACCTCAAGCTATCATGCTATTACTAACCAAAAAGTTTACTTTTTACTATTCCTTTATTTAAAAGAACTTACTTTTCAGTGACTGCTCCCTGTCATCAACTCTGACTCTACAATTACTTCAAAACCAGCTCACGATTCTGGCCTCAGTAGTCCTACAAAATCAAAGGGCCCTGAACTTGCTAAATGCTGAAAGGGGAGGCATTTACCTCTTTCTTTCTTTTTTTTTTTTTTTTTTTAATTATTATGTACACAGCATGTACAACTGCTGGCCAGAAGAGGGCACCAGATTTCATTACAGATGGTTGTGAGCCACCATGTGGGTGCTGGGAATTGAACTCAGGACCTCTGGAAGAGCAGTCAGTGCTCTTATCCTCTGAGCCATCTCTCCAGCCCATTTACCTCTTTCTTATAGAAGAATGCTGTTACTGTGTAAATCAGTCTGGCCAGGTGGAAGTGATGGTTTTTAGCGGGGCTCTTACCCTGCGAGGAAAAGACACGAAACACGACAGAATCCACTAACAAGAGTTTTATTAAAGAAGGGAAAAGGGATAGATATGATCAGGCCTGCTGAAAGGACATGTATGGGAAGGGGCAGGGGGACATGGGGTCCTGCCTTTTAAAGACCATCCCGAGCATGCGCACACAGGCCCATGTGGCTACTTCATGCATGCACATAGATCATATGGTTCACGTGATTTACGTGACCGCGCCCCACATGGGGTTACTTAGGATGTCTGACCCGGAAATGACTAGGTGGAAATGACTAAGTATCCTGTCAGGGCATGCATGATTTTGGGGGCGTGGCTGGAATGCCTACCAGGAAGAAAATGTTAAAGACTTACATGAGCTGGCAAAAACTCTGCAGCCCCCAGGGGCCAGCTCTTCTGCAGAATTCTTACTTGGGTCTCCCTCGAGGCCTTAGCTCTTTTATCTCCCTGACCCTCTGATTTCCATACTCTTTGTAATAATGACTACCCCCTGTCTCTTCAGGTCCTTTCAGGAAGAACTGACAAAATTACCCAACAGTTGGTAAACCAGATGCTTCTGATGGAATTTCTCAGTCTTCTACCGGCTTTGGACTAGCATTTCAGACTGCTCCGAAGCGTCCAGCACTCCCTAGCCTCGGGTAGTTCTGTTGGAGCAGAGGTTCCGGCTGTTGCCTGACTCCCTTCCCCGACTCTTGGCCTTTGACCGGCATTCCAGCCTTCCTGGGCCCTGAGAAGGACATCCTAATTTCAGCTGAGAAGCAGTTACAGAAGGGATTATGTCCTGGACCCCTTATAATCAATAAAAGGCTGGTTAGAATGTCAGGGCCAAAGGAAGCTCCATTTTTTTTCCACATTCCAAAAGGCAGAGAGAACAAATGGCTGCCTGCGGTGCCTATTAGCAAACCAAAGCCCATGCTGGTCCCCAGGCTCCCTCAGTATCACAAGTACCTGTTACACATTTCAAAGACCATGATAGATAGCTAGAATCCTGGTCTTCTCACCTCCTGCCCTACCCTGCACTCCCTCCAGTTTTGGAGTTCCTTTTTGTTTTTTCCTTTTCTCCCTCACTCTGTCTCTCTCTCTCCCTCTCTCCTCCCTTTCTCATTCTCTTGCTCTCCTGTGCTTCCTCCACTCCCCCCCCCCACCCCCACCCCCCATTTTGCTCCCGCTTCTCTCCTGGCCAAGTCCACTCTGCCGGCCATTGTAGCTAGAGTTTTCCTGCCTGGCCCACAGTCAGGATAAATCTCTCTCACCTGCCAGTCCCACAGCCGTCAGACCCGACCAAGTAAACACAGAGACTTGTATTGGTTTCAAACTGTATGGCCATGGCAGGCTTCTTGCTAACTGTTCTTTCAGCTTAAAATAATCCATTTTTATAAATCTATACCTTGCCACATGGCTCGTGGCTTACCGGCATCTTCACATGCTGTTTCTCATCGTGGTGGCTGGCAGTGTCTCTCTGACTCAGCCTTCCACTTCCCAGCTTTATTCTCCTCCTTGTCCCGCCTACACTTCCTGCCTAGCCAATGGCCAATCAGTGTTTTAATTATTGACTAATCAGCAACACATTTGACATACAGAACATCCCACAGCACTTCCCCCCTTTTTTTTTTAAAAAAAAAAAGGAAGGTTTTAACCTTAACAAAGTAAAATTACATACAATTTGGGAATTTGGGCGTAGCTTCTCTTACTACTTCCTGCTGGAGGGGGGCGCTGTATCTTATGGGGATACAAAGAAAATTTTAGGATCATGGAAAAGTCCATGAGGGTGTATCGTCTGAGCCAGTTGCCTTCAAACCATTCTGGATGTTGGATCATCTGGGCCATGGTGTCATCGGAGACCTTTCAGGGGGTCTTGGCTGGTCAAACCTGATGTGTCTTAATCTGGAACAAATCCATAGCCTCTTGCTTTCTGTGGAAACAAAAGAGACTCTTTTCCAAAGCAACATATCCTTACATCCAAAGTTTGAAGTCAAGGTACCTTTAAAGTATACATTTTGACATAACTCAACAGCTTTTACAATCAAATGTTTTTCTGCAGTTAAAAGTCCCAAAGACAACACAATCCAGATTCTCTGTGTAAAACTCATCTTTACGTGGCTTATTTTTTATATTAATATTACTGTCTCTTTAAAGACTTTATTTTTAAAACTATGTATTTGTTTATATAACTTTATATATCACCTTTTTTGTCTCTTTCAAGCCTACGTATATTTTACACACACTGTAAACTATTACATCTGAATCTGTCTTATTGTGAATCTGTTGCTTTAAACTGCAGCAGCTGTAGCTGCTGGCTCCACCCACCTTAGCTTCCCAACATGGCATTTTCCACCAGCTCTGGGAGCTATCGTGGGTCTCTATGCTTTTATCCAAGCAGCGTGTAGCCCAGAAACCTCTTTTTTTTGTTTTGTACCTGCAAAGGCTAAATCCACCATGCAGCTTAATGTGCCACTTGCAGAGGTCTTATTCCCGCCATAGGCAGGTCGAGCACGCACGCTAGGAACCCACCAGTAGCTCAAACCGGCAGCTGCCGCTCATTTGAGAGAGACAATTAGGAACTGTTTTTAGCTCCGTTTTAGAATCTTTTCTCAGGTTTTAGGTGGAAACTCTGGCCCCACGTTGGACGCCATTTGTAGCTAGAGTTTTCCTGCCTGGCCCACAGTCAGGATAAATCTCTCTCACCTGCCAGTCCCACAGCCGTCAGACCCGACCAAGTAAACACAGAGACTTGTATTGGTTTCAAACTGTATGGCCATGGCAGGCTTCTTGCTAACTGTTCTTTCAGCTTAAAATAATCCATTTTTATAAATCTATACCTTGCCACATGGCTCGTGGCTTACCGGCATCTTCACATGCTGTTTCTCATCGTGGTGGCTGGCAGTGTCTCTCTGACTCAGCCTTCCACTTCCCAGCTTTATTCTCCTCCTTGTCCCGCCTACACTTCCTGCCTAGCCAATGGCCAATCAGTGTTTTAATTATTGACTAATCAGCAACACATTTGACATACAGAACATCCCACAGCAGGCCATGTTCAGACTACTCCTTTTTCTCTCTCTCTGGACTCTTCCAAATGCCTCTGGCTGTTCTCTCTCTCACATCAACAACAAAAACCTTCCCCTTAGCTGAGCAGTGGTGGCACACGCCTTTAATCTCAGCGCTTGGGATGCAGAAGCAGGTGGCTCTCTGTGATTTTGAGGCCAGCCTGGTTTACAAAGCGAATTTCAGGACAGCGAGGGCTACACAGAGAAACCCAGTCTCGGAAAAACACAAACAAATAGACAAACAAATTCTTCCCCTTAACCATACCATGGGGTAGGAGTGTCATCATTTTATACCGTAGTGCAGTAGGCTACTGAAGTAAGTACAGCTATTCTTTTTGTTTGTTTGTTTTCAAGACAGGGGGTCTCTGCCGGGCGGTGGTGGCACATGCCTTTAATCCCAGCACTCGGGAGGCAGAGGCAGGCGTATCTCTGTGAGTTCGAGGCCAGCCTGGTCCACAAAGCGAGAGATCCAGGACAGGCACCAAAACTATACAGAGAAACCCTGTCTCGAAAACAAACAAACAAACAAAGACTACTTTAAGTGCTGAAACTATCTTGGGTAAACTGGTCTCTAGTCACATAGATTGGCCATAAATTCATTGGTCATGTAGAACAACTGTAAATTCCTATGCGATGTGCCCCTGACCTCAAGGTCATGAGAACTGCCTGACTACGTAACTGCTGCCATCTTTCTGCTTCTGCAAACACTTGTTTGGTACAGATATCCACAGCTGCCTTTCTTTCTTCTTCCTTTTTGTTTGTTTTTTTGTTTTTTTGGGGTTTTCCGAAACAGGGTTTCTCCATGTAACCTTGGCTGGAACTCTCTTCGTAGACCAGGCTGGCCTTGAACTCACAGAGATCTGCCTGCCTCTGCCTCCTGAGTGCTGGGATTAAAGGTGTGCGCCACCACCGCCACCAGGGCGGCTTTTCTATATATATTCTAATTGGTTTTTTCCCCTTTAAAACTTGAACAAATTGGAGGTTGGGGATGCTTTCCACTCTGCCTGGGACAGCCCCACATGGATTGAATAAAGGCTCCATATAATTTGACTTCTTCAAGCCTCTTGGGTGGGTTTTTTTCCTTCAGTACGGACTCCATAACAGAGGGTTTGTCTTTTGCTGTCCAGTGCACTCCCACTGTCAACAAGGTACCGTGGTAAGGAAGCAAAGAACAAACAGATCTTGAGTGACCTGTGTTTTTTTTTCTTTTTTTGTAGGGGAGAGCGCGAACGCAGTCCCCCACTACCACAAATTATGCAGTCGAGTTTCCCGCATTTGGGGAAATTGCAGGGGTCAGAACATCCGGAGTGCAATGGATAAGCCTCGCCCCGGGAAAACCACCTTCGTGATCATGGTATCTCCCCTGCTAAGTAAGTATGTGACCTGTATTCTTTTTTTTTTTTCTTTTCGAGACAGGGTTTCTCTGTGTAGCTTTGCGCCTTTCCTGGAACTCGCTTTGGAGACCAGGCTGGCCTCGAACTCACAGAGATCCGCCTGGCTCTGCCTCCCGAGTGCTGGGATTAAAGGCGTGCGCCACCACCGCCCGGCCGTGACGTGTATTCTTGTACCCAGACTTCCCTGCACGATGGCCTTGTTACCATCTCCAGGCTTCACTGCCTTCTCCCAAAATGGCTTATCCAGCTGTCTTAGGGTTTCTATTGCTGCTGTGAAACACCATGACCAAATAGCAAGTTGGGGAGGAAGGGGTTTATTTGGTTTACACCTCCATATCACTGTTTATCATTCAAGGAAGTCAGAACAGGATCCTGGAGGCAGGAGCTGATGCAGAGGCCGTGGAGGGGTGCTGCTTACTGGCTTGCTTCTCCTGGCTTGCTCAACCTGCTTTCTTATAGAACCCAGAACCAGCAGCCCAGAGGTAGCCCCAGGCACCATAGGCTAGGCCTTTTCCCCATTGATCACTAAATGAGAAAATGCCTTACAGCTGGGTCTCATGGAGACATTTCTTCAGCTGAGGCTCCTTCCTCCCTGGTGACTCTAGCTTGGGCCAAGTTGACACACAAAACCAACCAGTACACTGACCATTTAGCACTTTCAGGGGCTGACTGTGGACAAATTTGGATTTAGATTTTTGGTTCTGCCATTGTGAGGGCCCAACACCTTCTCAGCCTCAGTTTATCTTATGTGTGAAGCCAGAACAACACCAACATCTGGGAACTTACTGTCTAGTAGGTTAAACGAAAGACGTAGAAAGCACTCAACGTAACCATGGGCACAAAGTATACAGTTATGACTACCAGAGAGATAATGCAAGGTGGGAAGCGTGCATAAGGTCCCACTACGTCTCCTTTTGCTTGGTAAAGGGTACATGGTACAGCGATGAGGTAAATTCCAGGAAGGCTGAGCTAAAGTGGAAGAGTTCTATAGTTGATTAATGATGTCTGTCATAAGTCTGGGGCAGAGGGAGAGGTGAGGAAGAAGCCCACCCAGGCTACATCCATGCTGAGCCATCATTTATACCACATTTACTCATGTAACTGGCTTGCCAGGAATGAAGATATTCCCAAGAGACGCTTGCAACTCTCAATCTGAGGATCAGACCATTGAAACAGTGGACCTCAGACAGTTTCCCAGGAATATCTCAGAAAGGGAATACAATTTGTCAGTCTACCTTGCGGGATGAGACTGGATCCTGAACGATGATTGGTCAAGGGTGGCCTGGACCACACCTTGGTGGGACTGCCAAGTTATCTCTTGCCTGGAAGATGGACTGGTAGGGACGTTGCTGGATCGCTTTGCCCCTTTTCTCTTGGTGCCACACTGAGCGAGTCTTTTTCTGTTTTCCACTATTAAGATGGTTCTTTTTAAAAACTTTATTACTTTGTGTATGTGTGTGTCAACACACTGTGGTGTCCACTCAGAGGTCTGACGCATTGGATCCTCTTGGAACTGGAGATACGGGAGGTTGTGAGTTGCCTGATATGGATACTGGGTAGCAACCTCCAGTCCTCTGAAAGAGAAGTGCACTTTTAACAGCTCAGTCATCTTGCCACACCCTAATTGGGCTCCTTTCTTTGGTTTATTAAGGACAGGTGGCAGAACCTGGCTTGGGGCACAGGTTGACCCCCAAGTTCTGTAATACTAAGGTCCGCCGTCTAAAACGGGCTCCTTCCCATGCTTAGTGTTTTCAGCAGAGGCTCCAGACGCAGCCGCAGCCGCCTTCCCTGCAGCAGGCTCCTACTTCTCTCCTGCCGATGCCTGCAGTGGAGAGGAGCCGGGAGCCGGGAAAGTTACATGCTGCCCTCTGCTGGTCACTTTCCGTATAGCAGCATCTTACATAGTTCACATCTTGTTTAAACTCAGGCAATTTTTCTGCTCCAGCTGAGGCCTTGTCCCGCGAGGCATTTTTTTTTTTTAAATTAAAAACACATTCACCAACATGCTTTCATTCGTTTGTTAGTATTTTTAATTTATTCTGTAAAACATGTTTATTTTTGGTGTGTTTTCTATTGTTTTGTCTTTCCTATGATTGCAGGAGATGTTAAAATCTATTCTACACCCTGTCCCCCCCTTCCCCCCCAAACAGGGCTTCTCTATGTAACAGGCCTGGCTATCCTGGAACTCACTTTGTAGACCAGGCTGGCCTCGAACTCGCAGAGATTTGTCTGCCTCTGCCTCTGGAGTGTTGGGACTAAAGATGTGCGCCACCACGCCTGGCTCTTTCACACACTTTACCATTTCTGTGCATTGTAATTTTTTTCCTTCTGCAGCCTACCTTTTCAATTTCCCAAACAGCTGCTCCTCCAGTATGACGAGGCTGCATCAGACGGTTAACTGGGGTGTAATGCTGTCGAGTAAACATGCATCTGTGAGCCGGGCGGTGGTGGCGCACGCCTTTAATCCCAGCACTCGGGAGGCAGACGCAGGAGGATCTCTGTGAGTTCGAGGCCAGCCTGGTCTACAGAGCGAGTTCCAGGACAGCCAAGACCCCGTTACACAGAGAAACCCTGTCTTGAAAAACAAAAAACAACAAGCAAAAAAGTGTACCTGTGATGGCTAGGGAGATGGCCCATTGCTTAAGAGCACCGGAAGCTCTTGCAGAAGAACCAGGTTAGGTCCTTTTCACCCACATGGCAGCACACAGCCATCTGTAACCCCAGTCTCAGGGTCCTCTTTTGCCCTCCCCAGGAACTGCAGGCACGTGATGCATTCAGCATTCAGATTGGCCCCTTGGGGACCCGCCCAGCGTCCTGACAACATCATTTTACGTCAAGTCCTCTTTAAAAGAAAACCCCTCTCCCTTCTCTCTCTCTCTTCTTTCCTCTCTTGTCCACGATGTAGCATGCGCCTCCTTCCTTCCTTTCCTTCCCTTCTCTCTTTCTCTTCTCCTCTCCTCAGACCCTTCCCGTTTTCTCTCTCTTCCTTTCTCCATTCTGTCCAATAAAACTTTCCACATGGGTGCCGTGTCTGCATGGTGTGAGCGACTTTCCACCATGCCCCCTTGGCTGCCACCCGCAGTGTCTGCATGGCGAGTCTCCCTTACCCGCCCTGGGGCACCTTGGCTCCACCTGCCAAGGCCTCTCTCCTGACATGCACTTACATGCAGACAAAACACTCATACACAGAAAATAAGAAGAAAACAACTCTATATTTCATTACTTATTTATTTTGAGACAGGGTTTCTCTGTGTAGCCCTGGCTGTCCTGGAACTCACTCTGTAGCCCAGGAACTCACAGAGATCCGCCTGCCTCTGCTTCTCCAAGTGCTGGGATTAAAAGCGTGGGCCGCCGCCGCCGCCGCCGCCGCCGCCGCCGCCCACAGCATGTTTTTCCTGGATCTCAGACATTCTAGACAAGTATTCAACCCTGAACTTCATCCCCACCCCTGGAAAGAGTCAGCCCACAAACTTTTTGTTGTTTTAGTTTCCTGTGCGTGTGCGTGTGTGTGTGTGTGTGTGTGTGTGTGTGCATGCGTGCGTGTGTGTGTGTGTGTGTGTGTGTGTGTGTGTGTGTGTGGTGCAGGGATGTTATTCCATAGGGGCCATCTACTTTTTTATTATTATTATTATTATTATTATTATTATTATTATTATTATTATTATTATTATTTAGGTAGATTCTCTCACTGGGACCTGGAACTAGGCTAGGCTGGCTGGCCCTGAGCCCCATCTGTCCTCCACACCCGGCTTACACAGTGCTGGGCTTGGACCCAGAGCTTTACACATCCGAGGCAAGCACTCTACTTAACTGAGCTGCATCTCTAGCCCCATTTTCTCTTTCACTATAGGCCCGGTGCCACACTTTTTAACAAGTGTGTGTGTGCACACTCATTCATGTGTGGGGGCGGTGCAGACACGAGCGCTGGTGTGTGCTTGCAAGTCACGTGCGGAGGTCGGAAGTTAGAGGACCTCCTTGGGAGTTAGTCCTCAGGTCCCTTTCCCATTCTGTTGGAGACAGGGTTTTTCTAACTATGTATTTTCAAGAACTCTCTTTTTAGGTGGTAGGTAGTCTGTTGAGTGAGAAACGACCCCCATAGGCTTGGGCATCTGAGTACTTGGACCCCAGGGTAGCGCGGTTTGGGAAGGGCATGGAGCCTCGCTGGAGGAAGTCCCTCATTGGGGGGTGGGCTTTGAGGGGTCTCAGTCCCGCACCATTCTCTGCTTCCTGTGTGTGGCTGAGATGTGATCGATCCACTTCCTGATCCCCCACCATATGAACATCTATGCTTCGGAACTTGCTTTTGTTCATGGCATTTTGTCAGAGCAGCCAGAAAGTAACGAATACCGGTGGATCCCGAGCTCCAATTGCTAGGACGCTCATGCTTTGGCTTTCCGTCCTCCTCTCCGTGTGCACACAGCCGATGTACAAATGTTTCAGGAAGTTGTGCATGCAGAATTTCAGAAGCCGTCACAAATGTCAGGCCACCACTCTTCCACTAAGCTCCACCCCTCGGTGCTAGGTTCTTCTTTTTTTTTTTTCTTCTTTGATTTTTTTTTTTTTTTTTTTTTTTGGTTTTTCAAGACAGGGTTTCTCTGGGTAGCTTTGCGCCTTTCCTGGAACTCACTTTGTAGATCAGGCTGGCCTCGAACTCACAGAGATCCTCCTGCCTCTGCCTCCTGAGGGCTGGGATTAAAGGCATGTGCCACCAACTGCCCGGCTGTTTTTTGATCTCATACAACCCAGGTCGGTCTTAAGCTCACTATGTAGCTGAGGGTGTCCTTGAACTTTTGATGCTTCTGCCTCCACCTCCAGAGTGCTATTATCCCAGGTATGGTAGAAGCAGAATCAATTCGAAGTTAGCCATTGCTTTCTTTTTATTGAAGTTCAGTATTGTATTAGTTACTTTCCTCCTGCTGTGATGAAACACCGTGACCAAGGCATTTTATAGAAGAGATGGTTTGTTTGGGGCTTACGGTTCCAGAGGGGTTAGAGCCCAGCATGGCAGAGCAGAGAGGCATGGTAACACATGGCAGACACGGTGGCAAGCAGCTGAAGGTTCACATCTGGAACTACAGGTGTAAAGCAGGGACAGCAAACCGAACTGGCGAGTCCTAAAGCTCTCAGAGCCTGCTCCAGGAGACATACTTCTTCCAGCAAAGCCACACCTCCTGAACCTACGCAAGCACCACCCACGGGGGACCAAGTGTTCAAATGCCCAAGACTGTGGGGGACACGTCATCTGAACCACCACAAGTCACCTTGAAAAAGCTGCTAGATCTACCAGGTTTCTGAAGAGGCCATCTGTCGTCTTACTGCAAGAAAACTTTTTTTTTTAATTAAAATAAACAGCAGTGATGACTTTAATCAATTTTAACAGCAGAGAGAAGTTAAAAGCAAAAAGACACTAAAATACATTTAAGCATTTTTATTATTCTTGTGCATATATGTGTGTATGATGTATGTATGCAAGTTCGGACACAGGCATGCGCTACCACACGTGTGGAAATCAGATGACAACTTCTGTGGGTCCAGAATGGGATCCAGGACTCAAACTGAGGTCATCAGGCTTGCACAAAAGTGTTTTGCTCTCGGAGCCATCTTATTCCCCATCCCCCCCACCCCCCACCCCCACACCACCACCACCACCAGATGTAACTCCTTAGGTGTTTCTTGTCATCTACTCAGGATTTTAAACAACAGGCTCTCCCTGCTACTCAACTCTGAACTACAAGGATTAAGGCTTCCCCCCTACTCCGCCCATCCATAGTTCGAGACCGTCCATATATTCTCCCATTATATTGATACCCACTGTTTTTCCAGATTTACATTTTGTGGGAACATTCCAAGTGTCACTCACAGCTACATTGAAAGTTTACAATAATTACTTTCCTTATTACGCTCAACTGAGAACCTTCCTAAGAGTACTTTTTAATTCATTGACTGTATTTTTTTTTACATATTTAGCAATTTTAAAAAGCATCTATTTTTATTTTAGGTGTGTGGGTGTTTTGCCTGTGTGTATGTCTGTGCATCACATGTATGCAGTGCCCACAGAGGCCAGAAGAGGGTGAGAGATCCCTTGAAATTGGAGTTACTAACAGTTGTGAGCTGCCCTGTGGGTGCTGGGAACCAAACCTGGGTCCTCAGTGAGAGCAGCCGGTGCTTTTAAGTGCTGCCTCATCATCTCTCCAGTCCCATATTCGTGGCTTTTCTCTCCAGCTTCTGCTAAGGTTTTACACCTCCAGATAGGGAATATACTGATTTCCTTCCCAGGTGCTACTTCTGGACTGTCGTCCAAGTCCTGGAGGCCCGCCTGCCTCTGCCTCCGGAAGTGCTGAGATGAAAGGCGTGTGCCACCGTGCCTGGCCTCAGGAAACCCTTAGCTGCAGAGTCCTCTCTCCAGCCCCCGGAGTATCTGTTGATAGGTTATGTGCTTCGCTTGAAGTTTCACTTGTCAGTGAACGAGGCAAGTTCTTCTTCCTCTAGACATTTGTCCTGAGTTCTCTGAGGAGGAGGGCAGAGCTGTGTTCCAGGACAGCTGGAGCCCTCCTCCCTGTGACACAGGGCTGTGCAGCTGAGTTATTTCAGACCAGCACCGCTTGGCAATTGCGAGGCTCTTCGAATCTCACAGCCCAAGCCTGCCCCACAGACGGTAGACTCCACGCAAGAATGGCATTGGTACCTACAGTGTGTGTGCATACACACACACACACACACACACACACACACACACACACACACACACCCCTACCCCTTCAGGGGCTGGGGAAATAGCTCAGTAGGTAAAGTGTTTGCTCTTTAAACATGAGGATCTGAGTTCAGTCTCCAGAACCCATGTGACATGCCAGGCGTGGTGGCGCACACTTGTAATCCCAGTGCTTCAGAGATGGAAACAGGAGCATCCCTGGGGCTTGCTGGCTAGCCAGACTAACATAGTGGGCAAGTTCCAGGATGGGGAGAGACATGATCTCAACCAAACAAACAAAAAAACCAAGGTAGACCATGCCTAAGGGATGACACCTGAGGTTGTTCTCTGTTCTACACACATGCACATGCACACATGAACATACACAAATAAACACACACAAACACATGAACACACACACATGAATACACACAAACACACATGAACACACACACACACAATTTAACTTACAATGACACCAAAGAGAAGCTAATATTTAGAGTTACATTTAGTAATGGAAAAGACTCCCTGTGTGCTGGACATGGGAGATTGAGCATGGTCAGGAGGTCAGTCCTCCTAACACGACCTGTGGATTGAATGCAGTCACTACCAAAGTCTCATGAACGTTGTTCTTTCCAGGGATCCACAAATACATCCTAAAATCCCTCCCTCAAGTCAAGGTGCTCAGCACAGCCACACCAGGCTTGCAAAAGAACAAAGACAGAGGAGTCATGCTGTCCAACGTCAAAGTACAAAGCCGCAGGAAGCAGGACCATATGATGTGGATGTAAAGACAGACACAGAAATCAGGACAGCAGGACCTGCTCATGGATGTAATCCATTTTTGATAAGGGGGTCAAGAAAATTCAATGAGGAAAGAGCTAACTTTTCAACAAACGATGTTGGTATAACTAGTTAGCTGCGTCCACAGTGAACACGCTGACTATTCCTCACACCATCTAGAGACCCTGACCTGAAATCAATGTCATTCTTAAATGCAAAGACAAAACTTAGAACTCACAGAAGGCAACACAGAGGTAAGACCTTCATGAGCAGGGGTTGGGGTCTGGTAAAACCATAAAGGTAATGATAGGACAACGTAAATGATAGAACACCAAAAGTAAGTCAACCAAAGAAAAACAAACAAATAGGAATAGATAGAAATGTAAGACTTTTATTCCCCAAGGGCTACCATCTGTAATGGGAACTATCACATCGGATATGAGAAAAGCTGGCAAACCACACAATGTACAAAGGACATTGTGATAATGAACACTGATTGTCAGCCTTACGAGAGCTAGAATTACCTAGGACACAACATTCCGGGTGTGTCTGTAAAGAACCTTCTAGTTTGGGTTCATTGAAGTGGGACGATCCACCCTGAACGTGGGTGAGACTATTCCATGGATTGGAGCCCTGGATGGAATGAAAAGGTAGGGAGGTCAAATCCAGATAAGCAACAGCCTCCATCCTTTTCTGTTTCCTAAGTGTGCACACCATATGACCAGCCATTTCACATTCCTGTCACCCTGCCTTCCCTCACAATGACAGACCGGGAGACTCAGACCAGGAGACAAAAGAATCCTCCCTTTCTTAGCTGCTCTCCTCAGGTGTTTTGCTACAACAACAAGAAAAGTAACAATACACTTAGAATGTGGCGCATCTTTGTTACAGCAACCTCACGGTGCCTTGACTTACACAGGGCTTATGGCTCTGGACTGGATGAATGAATAGAGGTACCCATTGATGGGGTACTGGACACACTGATGAATGGTGTACTGGTTCTGTTTTTTCCCCGAGGTCTGAACGACTACTTCACCCTAAACTACTCTGGAAAATGGATTATTTAGAAGGATTTAAAAAATGCTGGGTGGAAAGGGACTGGAGAAAGGGCTCAGCTATTAAGAGCACTGTCTGCTCTTTCTGAGCATGAGGATTTTTGCCATCTGCAACTTCAGTTCCGGAAATCTGGAGCCCTCTTCTGGCTTCCATGGACAATGCATGCACACATTAAAACTATCTGTAGGCAGGATTGCACAACGCTCATCAGCGTCTCAAAGCCATTCTTTTGTTTGTTTACATTGTTATTTTAAGGCTTCTATTAGAACTGTGTCTTCTACGCCTTATTTGTTGTTGTTATTAAGGATTTTGGGGTATGTGTGTGCGTGAACCCATAATGCACTTTTAAATCTTCGTCTTCTAGAAGCAGATAACACTCCAAACCCAGTTTCTTCGTTGAATGTAGCATGAAGGTATCTTAATTGTTATGCAGGATGGATGGGAACAAAGATTCCTTAATTCTTAGGAAATTCTAATGTCCTTTCTTCTCCCTCTCTGGGAACAGAGAATAAAGTTGCTGTCAGCAAAGGATCTCATAGGAAGACTCACCCAACTCCGTGGGGTCACAGAGGCAGGTCTGGAGAGCTCAGTCAGATTTGGCAGCCTGGTATTTTACCATGTGTAAGCTTGTGTGCTGTATGTAATGATGATGAGTGTTTGTGATGTTTTGTGTGTGTGTGTGTATGTGTGGTTGTATGTTTTACACGCTTATGTGTGTTTGAGCATGTTCTGGGATGTGATGGACTGTGTATGTGGGTGTGCAATGATTCTGTGTACTATGGAGTGTGTGTGTAATATGTGTGATTCAAGATGACTCATGTCTGTGAGTGCCTGGGAATCCTTCTGAGTCATGAGGGGGTGTTGTGGTGTGAGCAGGTGGATGAGGGACAGGTGAGTCTGTGTAGCTTTATAAGAGAGCAGAGGTTTCCCTTGCTGCCATTCTTTCAGAGATGCCTGTCTGGACCCACGCTTTCCTGTTTCAGTCCCTCTCTGCCCATCACACTCCTGGGGCCCCACGCTGTTCTTCTGGGATTTGTTGTTTTACTGAGACCAAAGTCTCACACACGCTAGACAAGCACCCACCCCCAGCCTCAGCCTCCTTTAAACATTTTATTTGTTTATTTGTGTGTGTAGGAGAGTACTGTACATTTCAGTACAAGTAAAATACCACCACAGAGTACCATGCCGGCGGAGGGTATAAGAGCTCCTGGGAGTCAGTTCTCTCCTGCCACCTTGTGGAGGCTGGGGATTGAACACTGGTAGTCGGGCTTGGCTGCAAGTGCCTTACCCACTGGGCCATCTTACCGGCTCTCTTTTCTCTCCTTTCTAGCACTCACTATTCACCATCTAGCATTCTGTAGGCTTCCTCTCCTTTGCACATGTCACGTTTCTCTAGAGCTCAGACTCCAGGAAGGCAGACGCTTCTCTCTCTTCTCCATGTGCCTAGAAGGGGCTAAAAAACGATATGCAGGGACAGGAGGGGCCTAGCACCAGATGCTAAAGGCCAGTCAGAGCCAGGGAAAGCATAGATGACGAAGACTGGGAGGTCCTGTCAGTTCTCCACTGCCTGATGGGAAGACACCCCTGTGGGTACGAGGGACAGAGCGTGGAAGAATGTGCAGTTTGTGGGGGACAGAGCTGCTGGCCAGGGATGCACTTAATTTAGCCTAAGTCTGGCAAGGCCAGGGCAGATTAATGCAAATCAGGTGCAGCCCTTTTCTCTGGAGAAGCTGGGAGCCAGGATTTGGCTCAAGTGTATTGCTGGCCAAAGGGGCCTAGGCCAGGCCCGGAGTGGGTGGAAGTAAACACGTCCCTGGACTGAACAACTTTCTTTTAAGGAGAGGGAAAGAGCTAGAGTCATCTAATTGGACTCAAGGAGCCAAAAGGGTTGGTGTGTTCATTTTCTTTCAGTACAGAGTGCCACAGCCTGCAAGCTCCTTTCACAGATGATCTCATGTTGGCCATCAGCACCTGTTGGGCAACACAGGTGAGCGTTTTATAGCAGAAGAGAGGGAGGCAGAAAGACCTGTGGGAGTAGCTGTTGGCACCCAGGTGGAAGCCGGGGCCCAGGGCCAGCACCAGCTCTTCCCTCACACTCCCCAGATACCTGATGGGAGTCTACTTCCTGTAGAAGGGTTGATGAGGCCACCAAGGAACCAGACAGCCTCTTTGAGCTGCCCCCAGGCCCATGTTGGTTTCAGGAAAAAAAAAAAAAAGAACCCATGCTGGGACCAGAGTACCAGGTTTGAGTCCCACTCTGTTGCATATTGAGCAAACCACCGCTGTTCCTTGGGACTCAGTTTCCCCATCTAGACAAGCCTGTCCAGCTGATGGCACTCAGAGCCTTGAGCATGACTAGGTTTTGTTCACTATCAGCGTCTACCGTCAGTCAGGAACTTCCAGGAGCTTCTGTGGGGAGCTTGCTCTCCTCCTTCTTCTGCCTGCCCTTTTCCTTCACTTCTGTCCTGGGTCTTTGGGGCAGAATAGAAGACAGCCCAGAGGCTCTTCAAGGTTACTGCCGAGCAGCGGCTCCAGTAAACACCATGGCAGCCGTAGCAGCTGCCTGCACAGGTCCCATCAGAGGCCTGGCGGTGCGTGGTTAGGCGATTCTGTTCAAGGGTTGAACAAATATATCTATATATCTATATATCTATATATCTATATCTATATCTATATCTATATCTATATCTATATCTATATCTATATCTATATCTATATCTATATCTATTCTAGAGTCTCAGACTTTCTCTTTCATTAGGCCAACCCTAATGTTCACCAGCCTGAGAACAGGAACAAGGTATGTCCTAGGGCTAGTGAATTGGCTCAGAGGGTAAAGTATGAGGCAAACGGACAGCCCAGTTGATCCCTGGATCCCACACGGTGGAAGGAGAGAACACACGCCCACAAGTTATCTCCTAACCTCCATACACAGGCTGTGGCATGCATGTCCAGCCCCCAGTAAACAAGTAAATGTAAAAAAATTTCTTTCGAAGATGTGGTCAATATGCACAATGGAATGTTTTACAGCCCTGAAAAGGAATAAGGTACAGATACATGATGAAACTAAGTGGACTTGGGGACAGCCCCTCAGTGGGAGAAGCTGGGTACCACAGTCTTACGTTGTGTGTAGAAACTTGTTCATACAGAGCAGAGGGAAGCTGGAGCCACTAGTGGGTAGATGTCCTGGTACCAGCTGTCATGTTCATACTGTCCCTCTCTGTGTGTTCATCTCTCTGTGTCTTTCTCTCCTCAAGTGGCTCATGGCTCTGGTACACCCTGGACTCAGCGTTCTGGTGGGGAATAGCACCGAAGCCCACCTGCTTCTGAGTGGAGAAAGAACACAGACTCAGAGGTCACCCAGGAAGGGTTCCTGTGGTGGCTTTGACTAAACTTTGTCCTGACTCCCTGTGTAAGTCATTTCCTGCTTTGTCTTTTGGCTTGTCAGGTCCCTGTTCGTCAAATGGGAAAGCAAGGTGCTTGAGGATAGAACAAAAAACGTTTTTTCTGTCACAGGCATTCAGGACACAGTAGCGAGTGCAAGAGAATGTGAACGTGAGCATGTAACACCACACACTGTACACACACACACACACCACACACACACACACCACACACACACACACACACCACCACACACACACACACACACACACACACTACACCACACACACACTACACCACACACACACTACACCACACACACACTACACCACACACACACTACACCACACACACACTACACCACACAAACACACACTACACCACACACACACTACACCACAGAGACACACACTACACCACACACATACACACCCCACACACACCACACACATACCCACTACACCACACACACACACACACACACACAACACACACACACACACACACCACACACACACCACACCACACACACACACTCCACCACACACACAGACACACAGACACCACACACACAGACACACAGACACACACACACACACACACACACACACACACACACACATCCCTCTGCTGTGGGAGTGTGATAGTCAGATGCCAGTCCCTTGGGAGACAGACCAGAGGGACACTTGGGATCTGTGAGAAAGCTTATCTGCTTACACCAATAGGTTCCCACCTCAGAGCCGGGTCTTGCTGTTACCATACTGGACAGAAGCTGTCCTGGGAGGCCCAGTCTGCCAAGGGAACATGGAGTTGGCAGAGCACCACAAATCAAAGCTGGGCCCAAGGTTTTTGGCTAAGTGACAAGCAGCGGGAGAGGCCTACAGCCTGAAAGGCCTGTGGAACCCCAGGTATCTGAGACCCCAGGTTTCACAACAACTTGGGTTGAGTGGCTACAGCCTCTGGATTCTTCCCTGATCCCTGCCTGGGCCTGTTGTTCTGCTTCTGATACTCCTGTTGGGGGGGACAGAGGAAAGTCGGAGGTGGGGGGGGGGAGGGCTGGGAGGCCATGCCAACAGCTGTTCCTGGGCTGAGGGCCTGGGAAATCTGAGCCTAGCCACAGGCTGCCTCAGGCAGGAGAAAGGCCACTGCTGAGCGCGAGCCCAGCCTCCCCAGAAGTCCCAGTTAGCTCAGCAGCCTTCCCTGAGCCCTGGACATCTGCAGGCTGGAGTCGGCTTCCCTGTCTCCCAGATCCATGGGGGTGAAGGAGGCAGTGACAGCTGTCTCAGAGCCTGGGCCTCAGAGACGGGCCCAACAATGGCATCGGAGCTGTCTGGCCTCATTCCAGAGAGCCCTTCCCTTTCCCCTTGCTTATGGGCCTGAAGGAGTTGGGACGGGAAGAAAGGAGGAGGAACATGGCGCTTGTGTAGCCCATCAGACACAAGGGCACCTCGGGCACTTCACCTCATTCTTAAAACTCTCTCAAGGCCATCATTATTTGTTGCCTTCATTTAGAAGACAGGATCAGAGAGGTTAAGGAACTTGCCCAGAGTAACCCAGTGGAAGTGTCAAGATAAAAATCCGAGTTAAAACCAGTCTACGCCTGCATCTTGAAGTCCATCTGGAATCCAAAGAACCAGAAGGAGGGAGCAAGTTGCCCTGTTTGCTGACTGAGAGCCTCCGGTGACCCTGGCTGCATCGCTGAGGTGGCATGCTGAGAAGAGAGGCTTTGCAGAGGTAACTGGATGACTGGATGACCCTGTCCAGTTCTTGCTGTGCAACAGATCTGGGAGAAGAGATCAGTTGAGAAGTTAACAGGTAGCAAGTCAGCTGAAAAAAATAACAGAGGCAATTTGGCTTAGAGAAGTCTTTGAGGAAGATGGGTTGTTGCTGGCCTGGAGCAGACTGACTTGCACTGTGGGACCCAGTTTAGTTAGGATAGGTTAGGTTTTGCTGCAATAATAAACAATTCCCATTAGCTCAGGCAACACTTTCCTGTTCCTCCTACTCATTCAGCACAGGTCAGTGCTGGGGTGGGCTGTGCATCCTGCTAGCTCATGGATCCTGGCCAAGTTAAGTTCCATCCAGATGCAGTTGCCCCCAAACTTTGGCAGAGATAAAAAAAAACAAAACTGCACACTGGCTTTTAAAATATCCATTTACTTTTCATTTGTTAAAGGAAGCCACACAGTGTGTTAGCCAGCTTTCATTCATTGGAAAGACATCTGATATAACCAACTTGAAAAACAGTTTTATTTTGGCTTATGGTTGGTTGGCATCATTGCTTTGGGGCCTGGGTTGAGGTAGCATCATGGCAGAAGTATGCTGGAGAAGAGCATAGTACTCACCTCATGTCAGCTGGGAGGAAGGACCAGGGTCCAAATGCCTCCTTCGAGGTCATGCCCTGTCTTAGTTAGGGTTTCTATCGCTGTGAAAAGACATCATGAGCACTTAATTGGAGCTTGCTTATGGTTCAGAGGTTCAGTCAGTTGTCATCATGGCAGGAAGCATGGTGGCATGCAGGCAGACATGGTGCTGGAGAAGGAGCTGAGAGCTTCACATCTGCATCAGCAGGCAACAGGAAGAGAGAGTGACACTGGGCCTGGCTTGAGCTTCTGAAACCTCAGGGCCCACCCCCAGTGACACATTTCCTCCAACAAAGCACAACTACTCCAACAAGGCCACACGCACTCCAACAAGGCCACACCTCCAATAGTGCGACTTCCTATGAGTCTGTGGGAATCCATTTTCATTCAAACCACCACATACCCCAGTGGGACTTTCAACTAGGCCTCACCTATTAAAGATTCCACCACCTCCCAATAGTGCCAAAGGTCACTATCACTTACCAAAACCACACCCAGGGAAATATCTAACTTGATGGTGAAACATAAGCACACACACCCCACCCCCACCTTGCCACTGCCCAGGAGCACATGGGAACGTCTGATGGACAGCAGCAATGACTACCACAGAGGCAAAGGGACAACAGGAAAGGATGGAGGCGGGGAGGCACACTTCAGTATCATCTTCCCAGCAATGTCTATCAACAGAAGCATGTAGGCCAAGGCAGGTGGGTGCATCACAGGCAGATACTAGAATGTTCTCACACTCACTGAGACAGTCAGACTGAGGGCTTGACAGTCAGATGTACTTATGCTCAGACCCTGTTCTTTCTTTTCTTTAATTAAACTTGCTTTTTATCTATTCTTTGTGTCTTTTACATCATGCATCTCAATCCCATTCATTTCCTGTCCTTTTGTATCTGCCCTCTGCCCTTGCAACCTCCCTCCCAAAATAAAACAAAATAAAAAAATTTAAGGGGAAAAAAAAGAGAAAGGCGGGGGGAAGGAAAATCTCTTCATGGAAGCTGTAGTGTGACACAGTGAGTCACACAGTAAGCCTTTCTATCCATGTATCTTTACTTGCAAGTATTCCTTGCAAAGAGTCATTGGTCTGGTTCGAGGCCTCTGGTTTCTGCTATGCATCGATGCTGGGCCCTCCCTGGGACTCCTCTTGGATATCCTGTTCATTGTCTTGTGTCATGGAGATCCTGCAGCTTTGGGTCTGCAGGACCGGCCCCTTCACAGGCTCCCGCAGATCACAGATGGGGTGGATGTTGGGGTGGGTCAAGTCATAAACCCTGGTTCTGGGCCTGGATAGCTGCAGTGTTGGTCATCTGGTCATCTCTCCCCCATCTTCACCACCAGGGTGAGCTCTCCAGCATTGTCCTGGCTAGTTCACCCCTTGCAGTGATGAGCAAGAGACGGGCCAGTTCTTCTGCTTTCGATCCTCAGGGTCGGCTCTCCCACACCTACGTCTTCAGGGCCAGCTCTACTGTGTTGCCTAGGTAAGGTATAGGGGCCACTTTCTGGAGTGCTGCAGCTGGTGAGGGGCAGGGCCAGCTCTCCCGCTCTTACGACCTCAGGGCCAGCTCTCCCGCTCTTACGACCTCAGGGCCAGCTCTCCCACCTGCCTCAGGTGTAGAGAGGCAGGGAGTGGGAGGGAGAGCGGTGTTCTTTCCTAATAGCCGTTGTTCCGTGAAGGTTATTTACCAGCTTTTGGCTCTTCCCTCTTTTCCATAGTGTGGGAGTGAGAAATCCAGCATAAACGAGATAATATGAAAATGCCCGAACGGTGCCTGACACCTGACAAGCCCTCTGCAAGCCCATTGTCCTTCTTGTTGTTCCCATCTCTACCACAGATCCTGTGACCTGCCCCTCCCAGAATCCTTGGCAGCATCCCTCCCTCAGCCTCTCACATCCCTAAGACATTAGTCAGCAGCCAGGGCAAAGCAGGGCAAGGAGAAATTTGCACGCTGACCAAGGCCACTAACTTTTCTACGCTGCTGCCCCATGGCCTGATAAGGTTGGGATCTTCTCTACACGGCCTTTCACCCCTCACCCACCTCATCCCCACATGTTCCTCTCTCCCCGCGTTCCAGACAACTGCAAACCGGCTACCTTTCTTCGCTTATCTTCCCTGACAGAGATTGATCCAATTCCCACCCCTGTGCTTTGGCCATTTAAATGGAGCCTTTCTGCAAGAGCCTGTCTGCCGCAAACTGCTGTGTTTGTGGCAGATTCTGATGGGAGGTCTCCCCTCCCCAAACAGGCCACCCCGTCCCTACTGTTTGCTTCTTGTCACTCTGGCAGACTTCTCTGCTTGCAAATGTGGACAGAGTCCCTGGGCTCTTTTCACTTTCTGTCCATGCCCTGACTCTCCCCATAGACTTGAAGATGACCATTTGGGAGCCGTGAAGAAGAGCTGTGGTGTGGTGGGCCAAAAAAAATGGGGGCCGCGGTAGCACAGAGGAAGGGCAGGACTTAAGGAAGTTTTGGGAGGAGGCAGGCTGAGCCCAGCTCTTGCTTATCTCCCTAGAAGAGGGTTCTCCAGTCACCGCAGGTCGGTGAGCTTGGCCTGCAGTACCGGCTCTGGACAGTAGGGGAGGACCAGCGTCTATGCTGGGGTCACTTAGCCAGGCGGAGGCCGGTGGGTTTAGCCCCCTCTCCTTAGGTCCATTTGAGCCGCAGGGGACAGCAGGGTTCTGGGTTCTCAGCTCAGCTCTCCCCACGCTCTAGGAGGCTCTTGTCCAAAAGGGCTGTTGGAACTGCATCTTCCACCTCTCCTCCCTGGAACTGCCTCAGGGCGTGGCCTCTAGGGCCCTTGCAAAGAAATCTGCATATTTAACACTCAGAGTTTGTGTGTCTCCTGACAGGATAGCCTGACAACCTCAGAATCAAGGCTGTCCATGATCTCAGCCTTTGGTACCGCTCTACCCTCTTTCTCATATGTATGGCAAGTAAAGGGTCTGCCATTTGGGTGAGTTCTAGCAATCTCTGGCTCACATCAGGGTTAAATGCCCTGTAGTAAGAAGCCTGCATCAGACAGGTAAGCCTAGTATTTCCCCAAATTATTTGACAAGCAAAGGAATCTCCTCATGTTAACACCTTACACCTCACTCAACAGAGTGAGACACTAGTGACCACCTTCAGCTCTGACTTCAGGATTCCCCTCATGGTGCCCCATCATCAGGCCTCAGCACTGCTCAGCTCCCTCAAGAAGGCATCCCAGACCTCAGCAGTACACCTAACCTGGGTCTTCTTGGGGCTCCAGCTTCAGACAGCGCTCCCCTACACATCACTTTTGGTGACTTTTGGTGGCTTTTGATGGTCCAGTTCCAGCCATCTCAGTTAAGGGGCTTACTCTCTCCTCTTATCCTTTTGTTCTTGTGTGCAGCAAAAGCACCAGCCCCCGCAAAGAGGCCCTCCAAGGAATAAACAGACATGGCTCATTTTGTCTCCCAATAGTCCAGCCCACTAGTTCAGTCCCCAGTAGGTGGGCCTTCTCTCCAACCCCCCCACTCCCAGTTCATCTCGTTCATCAACCCTGTCTGTGGCAGAGCACAGGCATGCTAGACACTGCCTTAGGACCATCTCCACAGCAGCAAAGTGAACACTAGAGGCTCAGAGGGAACTGAAGGCGGCTGCCCCTGAAGTCAGGGTCACCTGGATCTCCATTTACCATCAGCCAGCACAGTGGTTCCAGCGGTTGGGATGTGTCCTTTCAAAGTTCCTCTGTCAGAAATTCAACCCTCAGTCACATGTTCATGGTGTTTGGAGATGGGACATTCAGCAAGTAATTAGGACTAGATGAGATCATGAGGGTGAGGCCTCAGGGCAGCATTCAAGTTTATACTAAGAGGAAGAGAGCCGAAGCCAGCATGGCGGCTGCCTCACCGTGGTGCGCTCTGCCATGGGGGGGCTCACCACGGTGTGCTCTGCCGTGGGGGCGCTCACCACAAAGCCCCCACCAGATTCCAGGACTGTGCTCTGGACTCCTGAGCCAGACTTTAATGCCTAAATGAATAATAAATAACTTTAACAAATGCTTAGACTTTATAAATGAACCTGTTTGGTGTTCCATTATAGTAACAGAAAACAGACCAAGTCAGCCTGCAAGCTCATGGTACATCTGGCCCATATGATAAGTTAGGGTTCTGAGATGCTTGAATATAGGAAGCAGTGAGCATCTGAGGACTGGACAGAGGCTGGATAGTCATCAGTATGGAAAGAGTTACAATATTTAAATATAAATGAAAATAATAATTTTAAGTGTAATGTGCTTGACATTTAATTGGTTGTTTTGGGTATAACTGAGTTTCAAAACAGTCTTGGAAGATAAAGAATTATTTTGATTACAAATGGAAGGTAGCACATTGAGCACATACGCCTGTGAAGAAAACAGACAAAAATGTCCCCAGAAAAATGTAGTTCTGGGCCAGGCGGTTGTTGGTTATGCCGCCGAGCTGCCCCTTGTGGCTGGTCACCGCCCGAGGTGGCCATGCCCGTGGAGGAGCGTGCTGATTGAAAGAATCATAGCCATGGTTACCTTTTTAGAGCTTTATTGGGGGGGGGGGGACAGAGAGAGAGAGAGAGAGAGAGAGAGAGAGGCAAGCGGGGGAGAGGGAGAGAGGGGGACCGACGGGGGAAAGGAGCGCAAAGGAGAGGGGACAGAGAGAGCCCACAGAGGGCTCAACCGCTTTTTTAGGCTGGGAAGCCGGCGAAGGCTAATGACGTAATTAAAGGACGTAAATAAGGACCAAATCCTTACAGCGGTGGTGGCGCTCACCTTTAATTCCAGTACTCTGGAAGTAGAGGCAGGTGAATCTCTGTGAGTTCAAGACCAGCCTGGTCTATAAAGTGAGTTCCAGGACAGCCAGGGCTATTAACACAGAGAAACCTTGCCTTGAAAAACCAAAAAATAAATTAAAAAAGTAGTTCTAAGACACAGAAATTTCGGGGATGGGAATTTAGCTCAGTGGTAGAGCGCTTGCGCAAGGCCCTGGGTTCGGTCCTCAGCTCCGGAAAAACAAACAAACAAAAAAAGATGCAGAAATTTCATAGATTTTTATATCATCCTTAAAAAATAGACGAGTTTAGGAATAAAATGGAATAAAATAACATGGGAGAAATTATAAACTACAAGGAAAACGATAAAGGAAATTTAATTTTAACATTTGTACTAATTACATAATAAATAATATTTACATAAATATAGGAATGTAATATTACTACTAATTTTTGTGTGTGACAAAGTCTTGCTATGTAGTCTAGGTTGACCTTGAACTTGAGACCCTCCTGCGTCAGCGTCCCAAGTACTGTGAACACACATGTTCACCACCATGCCCAACTGTTTTCTATATTTTGAAGCAACATGTAGACAAGCATAGATGCTTAGTTTTCTTAGTAAGGATTAAAGAATCAAATACAAATGTTAATGATCTTAATAACATAACAGTTAAGTGTATAGCTAATGGGACATTCAAGCATAAAAATATAGTTATAATTTTATAACTATAATAATAATTCTAATATAATATAATTATAATAATTATATAATCATATGTTATATAACTAAATGCCATAACAGAATAATTTATTCTAATAATAATAGAATATTTTTATCAATTATTGTTAATAGAACAATTTATTGTTAAAATATAGTTACAATTATATAACTTATAATTATATAACTATAACAATTGTATAACATATAATATATTATAGTAATTATATATATTATATATTATATATTATATGACTATAATAAAATACATATTTTTTTGAAACAGGGTTTCTCTGTGTAGTTTTTTGGTGCCTGTATTGGATCTCACTCTGTAGACCAAGTTGGCCTCGAACTCACAGAGATCCACCTGGCTCTGCCTTCCAAGTGCTGGGATTAAAGGCATGGGCCACCACTGCCCAGCAATAATAAAATAATTTATTAGACAAAAAAAAAATAAGAAAATTGGGGGCTGGGGAGATGGCTCAGTAGTGAAGAGCACTTGTTGCGTAACTATGAGGACTTGATGACCAGAGTTTGGGTCCCAGCACCTCTGTCACAAGTTAGGTATCCTGTGCATAACTGCAATCCCAGCTCCAGACAGGCAGAACACCAGAGAATTGCTGAAGCTTGCTGGTCTCCTGCCTAATGGAAACCCAAGCCCCAGGCTCAGGAGACACCCTGCCTCAAGTTAATAGGCAGAGAGTGATAAAGGAAGACAGTCATGCCCTCTTCTGGCCTCTGCACATGCATGCATGGGCACACACACACACACACACACACACACACACACACACACACACACTTGTGCACACATGCGCACACAAAAATAAATAAATAAATCTTTTTGCTTGTTTGTTTTGTTTTTCAAGACAGGGTTTCTCTGTGTAACCCTAACTGTCCTGGAACTCACTTTGTAGACCAGGCTGGCCTCAAACTCACAGAAATCTGCCTGCTTTGGTCTCTGGAGTACTGGGATTCAAGGTGTGTGTGCCCCCCACTCCCGCTACCTGGCTAAATAAATGAATTTTAAAAACAAAAAAGAAAAGGCAAAGGAATTAATAGCTTAATTCTCATTAGGGGTTTTTGAGATACCGACAAGAGATAATAATTTTAAAAAAGTAAATAGAAATACAAGTATATTGTTAAGCTGTCCAAACACAGCTGATAGTGTAGAAGAGACGGACACATGGGTGACGGAGCATGTGATGGAGCACGTGATGGAACACAGAGGAGAAGGGAAAGGCATTTATACGAGCTAAATTCTCACTTTCGCTTCCTGAAACTGGAGAATCAAGGCTGGATCCAGTTGGGGAGCCAACTTGGTGGGCAAAGCGCTTGCAGGCATGAGGGCTTGGATCTTCCTCAACATAGAAACCGGTTGCGGTGATATGTGTCTGTGACCTCAGCACGGGATGAGGAGACAGGTGGATCTCAGAAGCTTCTGAGCCAGCCAGTGTGACGGAAATGGCCAACTCCACCTTCAGTGAGAGACCCTACCTCAAAAAACAAGGTGTAGAAACAACTGAGGAAGACGCCCATATGTCAGCCTTTGTCCTCCCCATGCTCACACACAGGCAGGTGGACCGGCACTCCACCCCCTGAGGAATTGAATCCACAAGCATTCTATTCAGATTGATGGAGGCCAACTGCCCAAATAAGTAAAACTACAAATGGTCAGAATAAGTGACCCGGCAGAAGTGAAACGATGGATAGTGAGATTTGCTCAAGAAACAAGTTCCTCAACATGAACATGTACGACATGGAGTGGGGTGCGGGGGAGAGTGGAGAGACGGCTCAGCAGTTCAGAGTGTCTTCTGCTCTTCCAGAGGACCTGAATTTGGTTCCTAACCCCTATATCTTTTAGCTTACAACCTCCTGTAACTCCATCTCCAGGGGATCTGATGCCCTCTTCTGGCTTCATTGGACACCTTCACTCATGTGCACATAACACACACACACACACACACACACACACACACACACACACACACCCCTGAGTAAATAATTTTTTAAGGAAAATACAGTGTAGGGACTGGGGGAGATGACCACACAGTGAGTGAAGTGCTTTCTGTCCAAGCATAAGGCTAGACTCCGGATCTCCAGCATCCATTTCAATTCCAGCAGATGAGGCCGCCTGCCGTTGATCCCAGTGCTCAGGAAGCAGAGACAGGGAGTTTCCAGAA
The DNA here is from genome assembly GCF_007827085.1 of Peromyscus californicus insignis. Taxonomy (NCBI): domain Eukaryota; kingdom Metazoa; phylum Chordata; class Mammalia; order Rodentia; family Cricetidae; genus Peromyscus; species Peromyscus californicus. The sequence goes on along the minus strand of NW_026294413.1, from coordinate 85,157,094 downwards.
CAAGCTGTCTAGCTAGACTATCGGAACTATCTCACTCTGAAGAGACAAGTAAGACATCCTGGTTCAACATATAAAGGTGGAAATTGAGCCGGGCGGTGGTGGCGCACGCCTTTAATGCCAGCACTCGGGAGGCAGAGGCAGGAGGATCTCTGTGAGTTCGAGGCCAGCCTGGGCTACAGAGTGAGTTCCAGGAAAGGCACCAAAACTACACAGAGAAACCCTGTCTTGAAAAACCAAAAAAAAAAAAAAAAGGTGGAAATTGATTCCAGAAGAGATTAATGTGTCAACCTTTTGCCCCCACCCCACCCCGCACACCTTGCACATATACATATACAAAAAAGAAAATACAATGTAATGCACTGTTTTCCTGGGGTTGGTTTGTTTGTTTGTTTTTTTTAGATTTAATAATGATTATCCATCCCTATCAGAGAGACGAAGAGGCTGAGGTTAGGAGACTGAGGTCACAAAACTTGGGGTAGGAAGGGCCAGGTGATGCCCCACACGACCCCAAGAGCCCTTCTCTTACTCCCGTGACTCACCATCACTCAGCCACTTTACCTTGGCAACTGCTATATTCTCTGCCCAGTGGGTCCCTCACAACGCCTTTCCCTGGCCCGTGCCCCCCATTTTTTTACAAAGAAGACTGGAGTCAAGTACTCCATGCCTATGTCTCCCCCACAGTATCATTGGCGTATCCATCTTACCGTCTCATTTGCTAGACTGAACTCCTCAAAGAGAAGTCTGCGTGTGGCCACCCAAGCCCTGGCCACCAGGTTGGCGGTATGTGAACGGTGACGGGATGGAGTGTGCACGCTTCAGAGGATGCTAAGCTGCTGGATTGGTGGCCAGAGGACCAAATCCTGGCCACAGGCCTGACAGTTGCGGAGGAGGCTGCTCTATCAGGTCCAAACTCATCCCTAAGGGACACTCCCATCCCTGGCCCGTGGTGTACTCTGCCACCCTGGGTTTCCTCCCTCATCCTGAAGCTTATCTACAAATCTCAGCGCCCCCCGAGGCATGCTTCCATCTGGGTTGAATTAAATCACTGAAAGACTTATGTCCTGGAGTCAGCAGGGCTGGAAGAAGACTTTCAGAAAGAAACCTGACCTTCCTCCTCAGAGAGCTAACTCAAAAGAAAAACAATGAACTGGTGAGAGCCGTCCAAAGAGGTAGGGAATGTGGGGACCGAATGATGGAGGAGGGCTTTGCTAGCTGTGGAGGTTCTGAGTCCTGGGGCCTCTTTTCTCACCTGGGCAGTATGGGTGGACAGTGGTTCACGCTTTGTGGTGGAGACTGAGTGAGGCAACTGAGAGGAAGTGTGTGCACAGTTGAACAGACAAATCCTTACTGCCTGACAACAAACCCAGCTACCTGCCTGTGCCCCACCCCCACCCCCGCAGGAGGCAACCACTCTCAATCCTTTTTAAAACAGTTCTTTTGTGGTTTATCTCCCTATCTCCACTGAAGTAACAAGTTTGCATTACTGCTTTTGAAATTTCCATTTTAAGCTTTGTCAATTGACTTTTTTTTTTTTACAGACAGGGTTTCTCTGTGTAGCTTTGCGCCTTTCCTGGAACTCATTTGGTAGCCCAGGCTGGCCTCAAACTCACAGAGATCCGCCTGGCTCTGCCTCCCGAGTGCTGGGATTAAAGGCGTGCGCCACCACTGCCCGGCCGACTTTTTTTTTTTTTTTTTTAACCATGTGAGATGAAGGGCTGGGCTCTCTCCTCCGTGTCCTCCATCCTTATCCTCTGTCTCTGTCTGTCTCTTACACATGCACTCACATGTAGACACACACACACACACACACACACACACACACACACACACACACACACTTCCTGTGCTTGCCCCCCCTCCCACCCCCCATGACGGTGTCCTAATCCTGGCGAGAGTCACTTTCAGGATTTGCATCTATTATGATTACGTAAACAGTGTCCCTTGCTTAGACACAAGTTTCATCACAGTGCCTTTCTCCTCTCAGCAGCATATTTTTTTTTTTAATTTCTTGTGGAATTAGTAATTATGAGTTTGTTCGATTGGGTTTTGGATTGCTGGGTGAGGTTTGTCCTCCACCCCCCATACACACACACATTGTGTAATCGGTCCTCTCTTAGTGGCATCTGGGAATCCGGCCCTCTCCTCTGAGGTCCCTCCTACCAGCTGGCAGCTGTCCTGATCGCTCCGTGCTCAGCCGGGTCAGCCGCAGGGATCCGCTTTCTCTCTTGTGTTTGAGCTCCGGCTTTCTAGACCCCAATCCTTTCTCTTTCTCAGTTTATAGCCTCATATATTCCTTACTAGTGGTTTTTTTTTTTAAAGCAGTCAATGGGGTAAATATCCAAAGACTACTTTTCCACCCTCAACCTTGATTGATGGCTTGGCTGAGCATGGAGTAAAATTCTACATGGCGAGAACACTCGGGAATGATTTCCTTTCAAACTCTGCACTCCAGCACTTTCTTCTAGGGCTGGCGCTGTGCGCTGCTGGCTGCTTCTGTTGCTAGCCAGGGCTGTGTTTCCAAAATCTTTAGGACTTCCTTTTTGTCCCGTGTGTCCCCAGCGTTTCCTTCTGTCATCTTCTAGGCATAGATTTATTTTCCCCCATGTGCGGAGCCTTTGCCGAGACTCGTCGGCCTGGGAACACACAGCGTTTGGGTCTAGGAGATGGTCTTGAGGGCTGATTTTTCTTTCTATTGTTCTCTCTGGTCTCTGGTTTCTGGGGCTATGATCACTCAGATGTTGGACCCTGAGTGGGTATCCCTCTACCTCAGCTTTTTCACCGTGATTTCCATATCTGTATTTTTGTTTTCACCTCTCCTAGATAATTATTCAGTTTACCCTTCCTTCCTTCCTTCCTTCCTGACTTCCTTCTTTCCTTTATTTGTTTTATTTTATTATTTTTTATTTTAAAGCTATGCGTGGTGGCTCAAACCTATAATCCTAGTACTCAGGAGACTGAAGCAGGAAGATCCTTATGTATTTTAGGTTAGCCAGAGCAATATCGAAACCCTCATAATGGGCTGATGTGATGGCGCAGGGGGTGTTTAGGGTTCCTCCATGCTTCTGTGCAGTTTGATAGCACAGTTCTTTTTAACTTATATTATTATTATTATTATTATTATTACTTTGATTTTTCAAGACAGGGTTTCTTCATGCAGTTTTGGTGCCTGTCCTGGATCTCGCTCTGCAGACCAGGCTGGCCTCGAACTCACAGAGATCCACCTGGCTCTGTCTCCCGAGTGCTGGGATTAAAGGTGTGCGCCACCGCCACCCAGCATTCTTTTTAACTTACTGTAAAACTTTTCACTGTCTGGATGTACCACAGTTTATCTAGTCACCTGTCAAAGGACATCTTGGCTGCCTCCAGCACGGAGCAATCATGAATAAAGTGGCTACAAACACTTGTGTGCAGGTCTTTGTATTGACGTAATTTTCAAGTCACTTGGTTTAACTTAATGAGAAATGGTGGGCATATCTTCCAAAGTGCCACCTTGCTCTGTCACCTGCAGGGAGTGAGGGCTCCGGTCCCCACCCGTGCTCAGCAGCATTTGGTGCTGTGGGGTTTGGGGTTTTGCCGTGCTGGGAGAGTTGTGGTAGTGAGCCACTGTTGTTTTAATTTGTGTGTGAGCACCTTTCTATTTGCTTATTTCCTCTCTTGGCTAGCTAGTAATTTGGCGTCCCGTATCTGTGGGAATATGTCCCAGCAGGTTCCACGGATGCTAGAAATCGCAGACAGCACCAACCCTTACATGGGGCGCGAGTCTCCCACCACACTCACCGTCCTGGGGAAAAGCTGAACTTCTCTTAGGTCGGTATAAGATGAACAACGGCTCGCAGCCAACCCGCAAGTTTTAACAGTATACTGGAATGCAAGTTATTCCAATTTTTTGAACGATTTATCCTAGAAATTTCTATTTAATATGTTTGGAGGGTGGCTGACCGAAAATGACAAGCTTGGGAAAACAAAACCAAGGATCTTTCTTTTGGACATGGTGTTTCATCACAGCAATAGAAAACCTAACTAAGACAAATGGGTGCCAGGCCGTGGGGGTATCGCTATGACAGAATTGACTACAAGTTTTGGGGAAGATCATGGAAGAACTTTGAAACTTTGACTTAGGAAAGCCACTGAGGATTCAAAGCTTGGTAGGCTGTTGAGGGGACTTGGAGGGTGACGCTGAGGGAATTTGGAGGGTGATGCTGAGGGAACTTGGAGGGTAATGCTGAGAGCAGTGCAGAGGATGGAGGCCTGGCTTGTGAAGTTCCAAAAGGCGACTCTACCAAGGCTATCTCCCAAGTGTTGAGATTATGGGCATATGCTACAGTTCTTGGTTATATGCCGGCTCTGTGTGGTGCTGGGGACCAAACCTAGGGCGTCATGCATGATAGGCAAACACTCCACCAACTGAACACATCCTTAGCTTCTTTGGGGGCGGGGCACTGTTTTTGAGGCAGGGTTTCTCTGTGTTACCCTGGCTGTACTGGGACTCCCTTTGTAGTAGACAAGGCTGGCCTCAAACTCAGAGATCTGCCTGCCCCTGCCTCCCGAGAGCACCACTACCTCCCAGCACACCCTCAGTTCTTAATAGCCCTCTTATAATAAAAATAGGATGGTATTATTTTTGTTACCTTAAAATAAGATTGTACTAAAAAAGACCTTCAGAGTCTGGTATGTTAGCTCACAGCTTTTAATCCTAGCACTCAGGAAGCAGAGGCAGGAGGATCATGAATTCTAGGCCAACCTGGGCTATATAGCAGGACTCTGTTTTGAAGGAAAAACAAATATGAAAAAACGCTGTACTTTTTTGCCATTCAAGATCCAGCTTTTTAACTTGGAGTCTGTTCAAACAATGGGTGAGTTTGAAGGAACATTACTACCAGAAGCTCTTTCAGTAGCTTCGGCTTTGTTTTCTGAGACAAGGTTTCTCTGTGTAGTCCTGGCTGTCCTGGAGCTGGCTGTGTAAATCAGGCTGGCCTCGAACTCACAGAGATCCTCCCACCTCTGCCTCCCAAGTGCTGGCATTAAAGGCGTGCACCAGCATGTCCATCTAGTAGCTTTTGATTAAATTACCCAGGAAACTCCAGAGGGAACATAGCGCTCTTGAGCATTTATTATTCCCATTTGTTTACTTTCATTTATATGAGTGTTTTGTTTGCACATGTATATGCACACCACATATGTGCTTAGTGTCTGTGGAAGTCAGAAGAGGGCATTAGATGCTCTGGAACTGGAGTTACAGATGGTTGTAAACTGTCATGTGAGTGCCGAGAACCAAACCCAGGTCCTGGGCAAGACTGGGATTCTAGTCTGCTTTCTGTTGCTGTGATAAAACACTGACTGAGACCAACTTGGGGAAGAAAGGGTTTGTTTGACCCTCAGGTTTCTGTTCATTACTGAAGGAAGCCTGGAACTGAACTCGAGTTGCCAGGCTTAGTGGCAAACTGCTAAGTCATTCCAGCCCATTATTTTTTTTTTTTATTTTATTTTGTTTGGTTTGGTTTGGTTTTTCAAGACAGGGTTTCTCTGTGCAGCTTTGGCTGTCCTGGAACTCACTTGGTAGCCCAGGCTGGCCTCGAGCTCACAGAGATCTCCCTGCCTCTGCCTCCCAAGTGCTGAGATTAAAGGCGTGCACCACCACCACCCGGCTCAGCCCGATATTTTTATTTGTATGTATGTGTGTGTGTGTGTGTGTGTGTGTGTGTGTGTGTGTGTGTGTATGTGTGTGTACATGCCACAGTGGTTAGTTCTCTTCTTCCTTCATGTGGGTCCCAGGGATTGAACTCAGGTCCTCAGCCTTAGTGGTAAGCCCCTTTATCTACTGAGCCATCTCACCAGACCCTGTTTTGTTTTATTTTGAGATCAAGTCTCACTATGTATCCCTGGCTGGCCTGGAAGTTTCCAGTACTTGGTAGATTATTTATTTTGTCAGGTCTTCATTGCATCCTGAGATCTGATAGTATCCTAAATGATTAAAAAATTGCATACATTTAGGTTCATTTTTTTTTTGTGCTGTAATGTCCTATGGATTTTGACAAACGCATCATAAAATTATCATGAGAAGTAGTTCCACAGCCCTGAGATGTCCCTGGGTTTACCCATCTTTCTCCCCACTTGCCATCACTGACTTTGCTTCTTTCTCTGTAGTTTTGCCTTTTCCAGAATATCCTACGTCAGGGATCACACAGTTCACAGCCTTTTCAAACTTGGCTCTTTGAGCAACATTCGACGAAGATTTGTGTACGTCTTTTCAGGCTTGGTGGGTCTGTTCAGCCATGTGGAGGTATGGCAGTTCCCCGGCCCTTCACATACTGCGGACGCATTGACTGATTTCAGTCGTGGGCAGTTATGAACGATTTGTGGGCCAGATTTTGTGTGAGTACCAGTTTTCAGTGTTTGGGAAACTAAGCAGGCAGTTGGCCGATCACGTCTCTTTCTGGCTCCGCCTCCATGTTTACCTCTATCAAAGAGAAAGCCTGCCCCTGAGTCCACAGTGTAAGTCAGCCTGCTTCACGGCTTCAAAGCCTGCTTAACACCAGCCAGCTTCCTTTAGCTCACTAATTCAGTTACCTTCTTCCATCGGTTTTACACTCTGCCCCCCCCCCCCCCACTATTCTAGTGAGTTTTATATGTTTTTGGTTTCTTCCTGTCATTTTAAGTGGGATGGAGTGACGGAGTGGGAGTAAGTATCAGCATCCAATTTACTAACCCTGTCAGTGGTGGCTCCCTTTCCATTCCCTAAGGCTCAAATTTGAGTTCCCCAGGCATGAAGAAGTCTCTTGGGCTTTTTTCTGTGGCTATGACAAAATGCCTAAGGCTGAATGTATTATAAAGAAAAGAGACTTACTACAATGAACTTACTTTGTATAGTAACCTAAAACTTTAATAATAATAACAATAATAATAATGATAATAGTAGTAGTAGTAGAAGTAAAGAAAAGATTTACTTAGCTTAGTGCTTTGAAGGTTGAAAGTTCAAGATGGGGCAGCTCTATCTGTTCAGCTTATGGTAAGGGCCTCTTTGACTGGGTTTCAGCGTGGCTGAAAATAGAGAGGGGTCACTTACATGCAGAAGAGGCCAGTTGCATAGGGTGTCTTGATAATAAACCAACGCCAAGGAGCCAGCACTAATCCCTTCCCGGAAAGTATGCCATGATGTAATCATGCCCCATGTCTTAAAGGTCCCACACTCACTCAGTGCCACCACACTGGGGGCCAACCTTCAAGCATGTGGATCCTTTGGAGGGGGGCGGTCACCCCATCCTAACCCCAGCCGGCAGACAGGATATTAGCGAAGTCATGTCTCCTTTGACCTCAGGCATATAAGAATACTCTGTGCCTACAAATCCCCACCCCTTGTCGCTGCCAGGTTCAAGGTCCAAACCTTTGCGCAAGCTTAGGGCTTTGTTGGCCCAGACCTACGGAGGGAGTATGGCTCAGCATTTGAACTGGAGGTCTCAGGCGTGATATTGTCTGCATATGGCTCAGCCTAGGGAATGGATGCAAATGGGGAGGTAGGAAGGGAATTCATGCAGCAGGAGCACCATGAATAGATTTGTGAGTGTTTCCCAGCAGGAGCATCCCAAGTCCTTGGGTTCCATCCCGAGCACACACATACAAACCAAACCAAACAAAAACCAACCAGCCAACCAACCGCCCCCAAAAAGAACCCGTAAATAGATCAATGACACTCAACCTCTTGCTAGTCTTTATTTGGGACTCCATGCACAGTTCCTAACTGTATCTTGTGGCCAGTCTTCTGGGGAAGTGACAGAGGTTTTTTGGTGTGGGGTAGAGTAGAGTAGGTAATGATGAATCATCCATTGAGTGGAGCCATCTTCCTGCCTATTTTTACTAGTCTCTGCTCTTTCCTCCTGCAGCGTTCTCTCCACCATGACACCTTCCCCTGGAGGATGCCAGCCACATAGCATCCTCACCAACAGCCTCATCCTTAAGATTGCCCTCGTGACATCTCCAACCATAACTCCTTTCCTGAGAACTTGCTGGTGGAGACAGCGCACCACAGTAGTCCCAGCAACGTATATCTCCTGCCAGCCCCTCTTCAATCCATATCTATCTCGAGGGGTTTATCAAGGGTCCCTTGGCACGTTTAGTTCACTTACACATCTTCTCTTTCTTCTGGGAACTGTTATGTATTTATCTGACAGCATTAAAATATCTTTGTTAGAATATTTCAGCAAAGTTTGTGTGAAGGCAAGACAGGTGTCTGACTCAGGGTTGGAAGAACAAGGCACCGCTCCTTTCCACGGCTGCTGCTCTTGCTCCTCTTCTTCCTCCTCTTCTTCCTTCTCCTTTTCTTCCTTTCTTCTCCAGCTCCCCTTTTTCTTCCTATTCTTCCTCCTCCCCCTACCACCTCTTTTTGTTGTTGTTGTTGTTTGTTTGTTTGTCGAGACAGGGTTTCTCTGTGTAGTTTTGGAGCCTGTCCTGAATCTCGATCTGTAGACCAGGCTGGCCTCGAACTTTCGGAGATCTGCCTGCCTCTGCCTCCCGAGTGCTGGGACTAAAGGCGTGTGCCACCACCGCCCGGCCTTCTTGGGGTTTATTTTAACCCCACTCCTCCTGAATTACCACACTGTTTTCTGCTGGGTCAAGACCTTCCCAGTTGTCCGTTTTTCCTCTCTGGAAAACATGCTAAGGGTTTTGTTCCCATGGGAAGGATGGGATGAAAATCTGCTCGCTAGGATGACTCCATAGCTATTTAACCAATTACTGGGGGTTTAGGCAATGTTCCCACCGTCCTCAAGCCTGTGCCAGTAAACTCCCAGTTTATAACGCACACATCTCCTCCTGGGATCATAGCTACCCACCATTTGCACATTAATCTTTTCTCTGGCTGCAAAGAGTCCATGGGAATGAGTTTAGGAGTGTGGATTGTAGCCTGGGTCACACTCAGAGTCTACTACGCAGTTGCTGTGAGATGTCACAACTTTATTCTGTGCCTCAGTTTCCAGTGCTGTGAAGTGGGAAGCGACAGTCAGAGTGCCCACCTCCTGGAGTTTGGGAAAGACTGATGAGAAGGGATGAGGGCAGTCCGTGCTCCGCTGAGGTTAACTCTGTCCTTCCTGCCTCACTTCCTGGAACAGGCTTCCTCTGGGGCCCAGCTGGTCCCCTCCTGGCCTCTGGAGCCTGCTGTTGGCCGGTCCACAAGGATCTCGTGGGCTAATGGGTGAGTTTCATCCTCTGAAGCACTGGCCAGTCTCCAGGTCAGCTGCAGTTTACTGCTCAGAACCAAATGGCCTCCGTCACAGGGAGGAGTCCCAGTTCCCTCACGGCTGTCCTGATTTGGAGGATGTGACCTCTAAGCCACCTCCTACACCAGCTCCCACAGGACCTCCAGTGCTTGGGGTGGCCATGTGCTCCGCGGCATTCCTTGCCAAATCTGAGCTGCCCCAATCTGGCCACGTGCACTCAGACCCCACACCCAACCCTGGCCCTGACTCTGCCACCTCATACGATGTGGGTAAAGGAAGGAGCAGTGCACACAGAGAGAGGCAGCAAACTTCTGGAGCATCCTCAAGTAAGTCTTGTTCTACTGGGACAAGTTCCTTTGACTCTCGGCCTTGTCTGCCCTCTGGGAAAAACAAGGACAGGAAGTCATCAGTGGGGCGCACTGGAAACACAAGCTTGCAGCAGTCCTAGAGGGCTGCCGGGCTTCCCTGGGAAGGTGCCCCCTGCTGCTCCTCCGCAGTTGGAGTCCATTGATTCTTCTAATCCTGAAACACGACGTCACCACTGGTAATTCTCCCACCAGCTCGCCGCCCCCCCCCCCCCGCCACGCCCTCTCCTCACCTTTCTCTTTCTAAATTCTTTTTTGAGAATTTCATACACAAGTACACTGTATTTACATCATTTCTACTCTTCCTTCTCCTCCTTCAATTCTTTCCATGCCCCTCCATCCCCTCTCAAATTCATTACCTCTTCTTCTACAATTATTATTACACACACACACACACACACACACACACACACACACACACACACACACACTGTATATATACACAACCTGCTGAATCCAGTTAGTGTTGTCACATGTATTTTGGGACTGATCACTCAGGATTGGGGAATCTATCAGAGGGTTCATTCCTGGAGAAAACCGGTTCTCTCTCCGTCAGTAGCCACCGACTGCCTGTAGCTCTTCATTTAAGTGTGGAGCCCTGCTCAATTTTCCCCATCCTCGTTGGCACGTCAATCGGTATGATCTTGTTTGAGCATCCCTGCCATTTCTAGAAGATACCGTCTCGAAGCCGCTATCCTGGTCCTCTGGCTTGTACAGTCTTTCCGTGACCTCTTCTAAGATGCTCCCTGAATCTTTGGCATTAGGGGTTGCTCTGTAGGTGTCTGGATTAGGTCAGGGCCCCCCATGTTCACTTGTTCTCTGCCTCCTGACCAATCGTAGAGCTCTGTGGCAGCCTCCGTCTGCTGCAAAAAGAAACCGATGAAGGGTGAAAGCCGCACTAGCTAAGGATATAAGGGTAAATATTTAGAACACAGTTGGGGGCCAGACAGGAAAATGCCAATAGTCAGTTCTTCTCCTCTGTCCAATGGGCCTCCATAGACCTCGCAGCCTAAGCTGATTAGGATGGAGTTCTCTTTTCAGATTCTTCAGTTTGCATTGAGACCTCCAGAGAAGCAGGAAACAGAGAGACTCAGTTGGTGTTTTTAAGCCTTGCCTTTCCCGCAGCCTAATGGTACAACCAACAGACAAGGAATAGCCCTTCCCCACCCCTTTCAGAGGTCCAGCTGGTTTGGGTGTATGCTTGACCCAGGGGAATGATTTCAGAAGCTTAGCCGGCCTAGGGTTTCCTAGCATTTGAATCCAGTCAAGGCCATGTGTCTGGTGATGCTCAGCTTGTAGCTGAGCAGAGAAAAGCTTTCCCGCAGGCATGAGAGTGCGGCACAGTTGAAGGAAATTTGAATAGAGCCAGCTGGGAGAAGGGTGCTGTGCCTCCAAGTGGCTCCCCCCTCAGCTTCCTCTCCCTCAAATGTCCTGCACCCGTGGGCACCATCGCACCCAGCCTCGTAGCTGCTCTTCTCTTTTGCTCAAGTTGCTATGACAGGCCTCTAATACTGCCACCCTGGCTATCTGCATCCTTAAACACAGCCCAAGATGGGGAAAAAGCCCATACCCACCCATAGGGGGCGCTAAAGAAACACTTCCTGTTGTGACCCTGGCAGTTCCTCAGCCTTCTTTTTACTTTGCTATGGGAGTCACATGCAGAAGAGTGAGTGGCTCCTTTAAAGTTGAGTTGGGCAACCGTTAGTACTATTAAATTCCAGATCAGCTTCAGCCCGAAATGAAAATCCATGCCCACTAAACAGTTACCATTGTCACTCATCCCTTAGCCCTTGCATTCAGCAGATTGTTCTCTGGGTCAATGAACTTGCCTATTTCAGACATGCATTTAAGTGGAATTGTAAAAAAATGATCTTTTCTGCATGGCTTTTGCACTCACCTAATATTTTCTAGGCTTGTCCGTGCTGTGCTAGTACAGCAATTTATTCCTTTTCTTGGGTGAATATTAACATACCCCACCCCCACATCATGGAGTCCGTGGTCATTGCCTCTTGGAGTGTGAGCACTGTTACCATGAGAATCTGTACATCCGCGTCCCTGTTTTTTGTGCTTCTAGGTAGATCCTTATTGTTGGGTCATGTCATAATTCTGTCTCACTCTTCTTTTGTTTGTTTTGTTTTCCAAACAGGGTTACTCTGTGTACCCCTGGCTGTCCTGGAACCCACTCTGTAGACCAGGTTGGCCTCGAACTCAGAGACTGGCCTCCTGAGTGCTGGGACTAAAGGTGTGCGCCACCACTGCCCAGCTTCTGTCTCTTTTTTGTTTTTTGTTGTTTTTTCGAGACAGGGTTTCTCTGTGTAGCTTTACGCCTTTCCTGGAACTCACTTGGTAGCCCAGGCTGGCCTCGAACTCACAGAGATCTGCCTGGCTCTGCCTCCTGAGTGCTGGGATTAAAGGCGTGCACCACCACCGTCCAGCGAGCCTGTCTCATTTGTTAAAGCAACCTCCAAAATGTGTGTAACGGCTGCATCATTTCCAGTGACAGTGTGTGGGCTCCGACTTCTCCTCATCCTCCCTAGTCCCCATAGATGTAAGGGGGTATTTCACCAAGGTTTCGGTTTGCATTTCCCTGGTAACTAGTGAGGTTCAGTATGTTTCAGGTGCCTTCTGGTGATTCATCCATCTTCTTTGGAGAAATGTCTAATCAGATTATTTGTTCATTAAAAACAGGATTATTTATCTTTTGGGGGGAGGAGACAGGATGTCGTACGTCTTGCCTAAATTTGCCTCCAACTCCATATGTCGTAGCTAAGGTTGACCTGGAGTTTCTGATCCTCCTGAGGGCTGGGATGACAAGTGTGCACCACCATACTTGGTTTATGAGGTTCTGGGGTTAGCTCCCAGGCAAGCATTCCACAAACTAAGCTACATTTTGCGTGTGTGTGTGGGAGGGGCCTGCTTGTACGTGCACCTCCGTATGCTACTATACTCACCTGTGCGTGCACACGCAGAGGCCCAGAGGTCTATGTCAGGCGTTGTCTTCTCTCCCCACTTTATTTTTTTTAATTTTTAAGTTTCATTGGTTGATTGATTAATTGTAAAGGGGCAGCTGTGCCTGGTGTTTGTGTAGCGGTCAGAGGACAGTTCGCCGCAAACGGTGGTTATTTCCCTCCATTATGTAGGTCCTTCGGGTCGAATCAGGTCATCAGGTTGGCAGCAGGTGCCTTGGCCTGCTGAGCCATCTCTCCAGCTCCCTCACTTCATTTTCTGAGACAAGGTCTCTCAATGACCCTTCTCAGCTAGACTGGCTGGCCATGGAGGCCCGGGGTTTTCCTGTTTCCTCTGCCCCAGCACGGGGGTTATAGGCACAGCCACCACACCCAGCCTCTCTGTGAGGGTCCAAATTTATGTCCTGATGCTTGTACAGCCAGCAGCTCTCTCCATGGAGCCATCTCTTCAGCACCTGCACTGTCTTTTTTATTGGAGAGCCGAAATTGTGCTTCGTCTGTTGTGGATGCAAGTCCCTCTTGAAGTACACGAACCGCAAAATGTTTCCCTTGTCCCCGTAGGCTGCCCTCTCCCTGCCTTGACAGTGTGCTTAGGAACACAAAAGAGCCTCGTTCTCATGAAGTCCCAGTGGACTGGGTGGCCACGTGAGCCTTTGGTGTCATATCCAGGACATAAGTCGTCTCCCCACCCCCCCCCCCCCCCCCCCCCCCCCCCCCGTCCAGATCCTTTCCATCTGCTGAGTTCCAGATCCTTCCTTGTGCTTGCAAGCCTCGCTTCTAACACCTGCATCTTGAACAAGTTTATCTGTCTCAGATAACCAGCTCCCCAGGGGTAGTGACCAGCCCTGAAAAAACAAGCGAACAGTATGCTGTTAATTCAAGCTTTTAATGATGACCGATGGCGGTGATCAAGGGCCACCAAGTTCTCCCCTGGGTCTGCTTCATACTGCAGGATAAATCCATTTTGTTTTCACAGGAGATGACCCTGAGATAGGGGCCACCCTGGTATACAGTGTGTGTGTGTGGGGGGGGGGGGGTGTCCAAAGATGCTGTCCTACTTGAAACAAGACCACTGTCCATCCTGGCTTCCTATCAAGCTCAGGGCAATGCTTTTGCTGGGGTAATGGTGTGGGCTCCTGCTCCAAGAGAGAAAAAAAAAAATATGGTGCCCGCACAGGATCAAGGCCCAGCGCTCTGAACCCAGGCTTGAGAGGCGGGAGACTCAGGGAGGCGCTGCTCAGCTTCCGGTCTCGAACACTCTGCCAGCTGGAAATTGGAGCCTACCTTATAGGGATATTCCCAGATCAGTTAAGAGCCTTTACCAGGGCATGGGGGCCCAGGGCATACCAGCCTCAGATTCCAGGCCTTCCACCCTGAGAGGCTCACTGTGTCTGGACAGTACTTCAAGGCAAGCTCTGCCCTTGCCTCTGCCGGGGCCGGCATACCTGCTTGACTCTGAGGCCATGGGAAGAGTCGAAGCTTGTCATGTTGGATTGTCACTTAACTAAGGTGATGAGGAGAAAAAAAAATTTTTTCTTTTCTCTTTTTTTTTTTTTTTTTTTTTTGAGACAGGGTTTCTCGGTGTAACAGTCCTGGCTGTCCTGGAACTCGCTTTGTAGACCAGGCTGGCTTCGAACTCACTGAAATCTGCCTGCCCCTGCCTCCCGCCGAGTGCTGCTGATACCACCTGCGGGGTGAGGGGGGTGAGGTGGGGGGAATCTTATACAACAGAGAGAATGAGGTGACCACAGCAGCCAGGTGCTCCACAGAAACAGCTGACTAGGTAGCAAACAAATGCGGACAGACAGGAGAGTTTACTGTTCCTAATTTCGGAGGCTAAGAACCCGCATGGCATGCCATCAAGCCCAAGATGCCACCCTCAGCCTGAGACTGAAGGCCTGAGAATCGAAAGCTTTGCTTGTCTCAGTCTCCTCCTCTCTGCTTCCAGAACGTAGCCAGAATTGCCCCTGATTACCACCCAGCCATTAACCAGCTCTCCGCTGGCGGCTCTTGCCCGGATTTCTGCAGTGGCCACCGCCCAGTGCTCATCTTCCCTTGCCGGCTTTCAGTCTAGCTCAGAGCATGGCGCTCCATTCGGGACCCTCAGGAATCTCTCCATCCACTCCCGATAAGGACGTCCATCTTCCCAGCGACCCGTGAAGCTCTGCACTGTGTTCCTATTCTCCCTGCCAACCTCTACCCTCCACTGGGCTCCTTCGTTCTTCTTTATGCCCCCTGGACACTTGAAACACAGTTCTACCTTGCAGCCTTTAACTTCCTGATTTCTGGCCATGGAACACCTTCCTTCTGCTGTTTCCAGGCTTCGCTTCATCCCCTTATTCAGGTCTTCATTAGTTGAGTCTCAGAGAGGTTCTCCCTAGTGGCTTCGTTCAAACAATTTTTGACTTTTTTTTTTTTTTTTTTTTTTTTAAGTTTAGCCCAGGCAGGTCTTGAACTTGTTGTTTTTGTTTTTTGTTTTTGTTTTGTTTTGAGACAGGGTTACTCTATTTGTAGTCCTGGGTGTTTTGGAACTCTCTCTGTAGACCAGGCTGGCCTCGAACTTAGAGATCTGCCTGCCTCTGCCTCCCTGGATTAAAGGCGTGCACCATCATGCCTGGCTTGGCCTTGAATTTGTGATCCTCTTGACTCACCCTTCTGAGAAGCTAGGATGAAGGCGGGGCCATCGTGCACAGGTGGGGTCTTTTTCTTTCTCTTTATTCTCCTCCTCTTCTTTTGGAGGCATGGTTTCAGGTACCACAGGCTGGCCTCAAACTCACTATGTGGCTGAAGATGACCTTGAACTGCTTATCCTTCTGCCTTCACCACCTGTTACGAATACAGGCCGGTGCCACCGTGCCCGACTTCTGCGGATTGAATCGAGGGCCTTACGGATGCCGGGCAGGTATTCCACCAACTAAGCCGACGCCTCAGTCTCCACACCTGACTTTTCTACCCCACTTTCTTGCTTTGTCACTCTCCATTTTCTTAATCTAGTATCTCTTATTTATTCTTCGGCACTTTCACACACGCAAACAATGCATCTCCATCATATCCATCCCAACTCCCCCCCACCCCACCAACGCATCCCCTTCCCCACTTCATGCCCCTTCTTTTTGTTTTTAATGAACACACTGAGTTCACTTCTCCTTTTTTCTTTCTTTCCTTTTTAGCAACACACTGAGGCCAGTCGGTGCTGCCTGTCGGAACGCTGACTAATCGTGTTGGCTTGATCTTGGCAGGTAGCCATGGCTGCAGTGAGTTCATGTGGGCAAATGGCCATGTCATGTCCAGGAGACCGCACTTCACAGCCCTCCTCCTCACCCCCCAGCTCGCACACTCTCTCCACTCTTTCTTCCCTGATGTTTTCTGAGCCGTAGGGGAACGATTGATAGGTCCCATTTAGCACCGAGCACTCAATATTCATTGTTCTTAGCACTTGGGCCACTTATGGGTCTCTGTATTATCTGATGACCATTGAAGAAAGAAGCTTCCTTTGTTTGAGGTTGAGGCCAGCATTCTATCTATCTATCTATCTATCTATCTATCTATCTATCTATCTATCTATCCATCCATCCATCCATCCATCCATCCATATCCGTCTATCTAAACATAAATGTGTCACAACATGTCCACTTAGCAAGGTAACAGTTGTAGGTACTGCCTTGGGCCTATGCCTGTCTTAGTCATAAGCATGTGACCATGTTTATGGTACCAGGTCTGAGTTCCTTCTGTGGCTCAAATCCAGTTAAAACCAGTTGGTTACCCTCACAACCTTCATGCCACTCTTGCACTCCCGACGAGTTTACATTGGAGCATGCAGGGTTTGCCACTGGGTGATCTCATGGGTGGGTTTTCTCCCCCAAAGATGTGCAAAGCACATTCCAGGACTACGAAATTTAGCCAGCAGGGAAGGACATTCTCAGTCAGTTCCAGCTTGATTTCTGTCTTGCCACCAAAGTGTGTTGTGTGTTCAGCAATGGGCCTAACCAGTATCCTCGTTTTTCTATCATGCTGTTCGTCACAGTTTAAAATGCAAGCTTACCGAAGGGCACACATTTTCATATTTTGCATTGGCGGTCTTATTTCCGGCACGTGGAACACATGTGCTCTGCTCCACAAAGCAGAGACTCCGTGAGTTTGGGTGAATGAGTAACTCCTCTCCCTTCCAGCCCAAGCTCACACAGCAGCCAGTGTCCCGACAGGAGCCCACGGATCACACCCCTTCCTTCCTTACCACCGATCAGCACTCCCATTTCCCACTCTTCAAGACCATCCACAAGCCCAGCTCTGGACATCTGTTATCAGGTCATGTCGGTCTACTCCGTCGTGAAACTCTATGAAGACAGAGGCATTTGCACATGTGCTTGTGTGCACACCAGAGGCACACATGCACACATCTGTACATGCGCAAAGAAGGACAACACAGACAAAATCTCTCTCTCCTTAAGGTTCTGGACAGGCACAACCGTCCTCTGTATAGAGCCCCAGAGCGGAGGGAATCCTCCATCACCAGAGCTGAGTTTGAAGGCTGCTCCTTAACAGTCGTCATCCCAAGACCCAGAGATGCAGCTGCTTCTGCCGGGGTGGGAGGGAGAGCGAGGTCTTTGCTCCTGTGTCTTCTCTCCGCTTCCAGTGTGTCTCCCCAGGAATGGCATCGCAGAGTGGGCCATCCCTAGCAATGCTGACCCGAGAACTAGAATTGCAGGAAGCCGAGTGCTGGGGGTTGGGGAGAGTACTGTTTATGGCCATTCATAATGGGACAGCCGACATCTTGAGAGGAGATGGGCTCATGTCTGAACTTGGCCTTGTGGGGACTCAAATGGCAGACTCCACATCTAAGTAGTTTTTTGTTGTTGTTTTTGGTAGAGGGGACATTGAAGCAGGGTCTCACTCTTAGCCCAAGTCTGAAACTCTTTGTGAAGCAGAGGTTGTCCTCAAACTCAGATTCCCACTGCCTCAGTCTCAGTGATTTCCATGTTCAGTAAGAGATCCTTTCTCAAAAAAACAAAACAAAAAAACAAAAACAAAAACAAGGTAGAGCCTGGTGGTGGCAGCAGCGGTGGTGGCGCACGCCTTTAATCCCAGCACTTGGGAGGCAGAGGCAGGAGGATCTCTGTGAGTTTGAGGTCAGCCTGGTCTACAGAGTGAGTTCCAGGACAGGCACCAAAACTACACAGAGAAACCCTGTCTCGAAAAACCAAAAAAAAAAAACCAAAAAAACCCCCAAAAAAACAAAAAAATAAGGTAGAGAGCATCTGAGTGAGACACATGCTGCACATGCAAGCATACCCACATGCTTACACACACCTACATATAATTATATATGCAGTCACATATACACATATACAAAAGGGAGGCAGAAAACTGGTATGTTGGCTAGTTTTATGTCAACTCTACACTAGTTAGAGTTGTCTGAAAGGAGGTAACTTCAGTTGAGAAAATGTCTCCATAAGATCTGGCTGTAAGCATTTTCTTAATTAGTGATTGATGTAGGAGGTCCCAGCCCATTGTGGGTGGTGACAACCCTGGGCTGGTGGTCCTGGGTTCTCTAAGGAAGCAGGTTGAGCGAGTCATGGGGAGCAAGTCAGGAAGCAGCACCCTCCATGGCCTCTGCATCAGCTCCTGCCTCCGGGTTCCTGCCCTGCTTGAGCTCCTGTCCTGACTTCCTTCAGTGATGGCCTACGATGTGGAAGTGTACGCTCAATAAACCCTTTCCTCCTCAGCTTGCTTTTGGTTATGGTATGTCATCATAGCCATAGGACACCTAACTAGGACAGCTGGCCTTTGTGAAAAGTCCCATCCCTTCAAAGTAGTATTAGTGCACTCATGAGGCAGAGCCCTCATGACCTAATCACCTTTTTTTTTTTTTTTTTTTTTTTTTTTGAGATGCTCGGGATCAAACCCAGGGCCTCACACGTGCTAGGCAGACACTCTACTCTTGAGCCACGTCCCCAGCATCTGATCACCCCTTTAAGGCTCCACCTCTCGACACTGATACTGCAAGGACTTACATGTCCAGGACACGGACGGTGGGGGACGGTGGGGGCACATTCAAATGTAGCAGAGGACACAGATGGCCAGCACATGCTGGCAGGCCCTGCTGGAGCTCCTTGCCATCGTCCAATCCCTGTGTCTCTGAGCTGTTTCCCAACATGCCCCACAGTCTCCATTTCTCAGCCTGTAAACACAAGGACGCACTGAGTTTGTTCCTTCACCCCTAAAGTAAACAGAAGGCTGCCTCGGGGCAGAGCTGAGTGAACCGAGGAGGAGATGACGGTAGCTGCTGAGTGGCTCACAGCCCGGTGGTGGGCTGGGTGGGAAGTGAGAGGAGGGTGGGTTTACACCTGTCACACCAGGGGAACACCGAAGGGTCAAGAAGAGAGGGGAGCTATTTAGTGGGCAGGAGTGAGGGTGGGGGGCTATCATCACACCCAGTCAGTTTTCCGCTGAGCTTGAAGGGTGGGATACTGCAGAAGACTCCCTTTGGAAGCTGTTCCAGAGGCCTGGGAAAGGCCAGCCCTCTCACTCATCTGGAGGATGCTGTCCACATGTGTTAGAGCTGGGAGACAATTCAGGTAGAAGGTAGAAGGCAGCGGGTGGTGGGGGTGGTGTGTGCGGAGGGGGACAGGAATCAGAAATGGACAAGTCCTTGAATGCCATGCCCAAAGATTGTTTGGATTTTATGCAGATAGCTACCATAAACAAGAACCTGAGAATGAAAAGAGGGTCTGGGGTGACTGGGAAGGGGGCCCTCAAATTAATGTCAGCTCCCCCTTTTGCCCTTTGATATGGACAAGGAGTTTCTCAAAGTAGCGTAGAGAGTTCTGTTCACTGAGCTTGGGGCGGGTCTCTTAATCCCATCTCCCAAACAGATGTCCCATAAGACAACACATAGAAGGCTTCCAGACTGCTTCCCACTGCTGCGATGCACAGAAGCGAATATTCTTGTTTGGACCACGGATCCTGCAGGAGCAGGCATCCCTGGAGTGACCAGTAGCCCCTTCCAGAGGTGGAAGCTTGCTGACAGACCGTTGAGGAAAGGCACACCACCTGCCTTTTCTTTCTTTTCTTGAAAGTGAATGTGGAATCAGAAGGTGGAGCAGAGTGGCCGCTGCCCCCTCACTCCTTTTTGGAGGATGCTCCTAGGCTTGTTCAGTGACTTCCAGGTACCAGCCATGTAGGGGACTCTGCCAGGTTGCCTGGGCCGTGTGTGCAGGCTGTCCAGGTCCCCTGCCCACAGGCTGCCCTTCTCAAGCTTCTCTGTCACTGTCCTGCAGCCCTGAGACCAAGCAGGTACTGACGGAGGCCTTCTAGGAGCAGGGCCCCCGGCCACCCATTCCTCCCTGAGTGGTCTTTTGATTCAAGCAGCATCGGGAGTTTTGTTTGTTTGTTTGTTTTGTATTGTTTTGTTTTGTTTTGTTTTTCATCAGGATACTGTTCAGGTGGGACACTCATCTTGTCAATGTCTCATAACTGGGAAGAGTTTGATCTCTAAGGGACCAAGCCCTTCCCACCACTCAGAAGCTGCAACCCGTTAGGAGACTGAGCCCAAGGCTGTGTTCACACTTTGCCCCTCTCTCTTCTGCCTCTCCCTCCACTACCCCCCCTCTCTGTCTCTCTGTCTCTCTGTCTCTCTCTGTCTCTCTCTGTCTGTCTGTCTCTCTCTCTCTCTCTCTCTCTCTCTCTCTCTCTCTCTCTCTCTCTCTCTAACTCTCTCGGGGTTGGGTATGGAATACAAGGCCTCACACATGCCAGACAAACAGTTTTCGACCGAGCTACATTCCTGGTCTCTTGCTGCTCTCTTAAAGGCTGGTCAAGAGCCTGTGTGAGGAGGGCTCTAGCGTGATCAGGCTGCTCTTAGGGCTTTACCATCTGCTCACTGCAGAAGGGCGTCTGGGGTCAGTGGGGGCAAACCTAGCTGGTGTCTAGTAAGCTGTGTGCCTCGATGACAAGGGCCGGGTCCTTGGGTAAGACGTTGCCTTCAGGATACACATGCATGGAATGGGGACAGAAAGCCGGGGTGCAAAGAAAATTTCATTTTGTGAGACAATGCCATCTTCTTATGAGTGGGGACCTGGAGTGTTGCGTTAAGGAGGACCTGAAGTCCGGTCTGGGGAGGTCTGTCTGCCCTGGAGAGAGCTCTCCTGGTGGGGGATGGGACAGGAACAGGAGTCAGGAAAGCATTTGTCATTTGCCCTCTCCGCTGTAAACTGACACCTTCTCTGTCAACACACAGCCTAAAAGCACCCAAGTGCCCGGCTCTGGCCCAGGGGGAGAAGAACCTCAGACTTGTCCAGTGGGCACTTCATTGTAATCCTGATGCTATTTGGGAACAGCCAGAGGTCTGCAGACTCCTGGATTCCTTCCTCTGTGTGATAAATCACCATGCTCTGTTTGGCAGAGAGATAAGCAGCATGGCTTGTACAGAATAGTAAAGCCCATCTTCCCTGGGCATATCCTTTGCCTTACTGGCCCCAAGTGAAGACCGATTCCCTCCCCAGGGCCTCCCCAATGCCCTCTCCTTCCTCCGTTTCTCCTAGTCTTTTGACCTCAGAGTTCTTGTCTAAAACCCTAGTAGGACTTCTCAGACCCATTTCCTGAGTGACTTCAGGACAGGGACATACCTGCTATCCCTTCCCTCATTTTCCTAGACAGCATGAGTATTATTGTTGCGGAGATGGCCTGTGCCACCCTTCTCCGCCACATGGTTGCTAACAGCTAGCAAAGCATGTTCTGGTCACACCCTCTGTTAGCTCTTCTAGTCCCTGGAGAAGTGGGTGGGGATGAGCTAGCCACTCTCACAGTTTAAAGAGAAGGTAGGAACTTGCCCAAGGTTCTCTAAATCCTGATTTCTCTCCTTTGTCCCATGTTGTGGACCATAGACTAGAAAGAATCCCCAGGTGACTGGGGCCTCACATGAAACTCCCTCCTCCCTCCAGTTCCAAGGTTACCCGTTGGGGTAAAACTGTCAATCAGAGACCAGTGAGGGAACTCAGTGGTGTGGTTAGGAACAGGTGACTTAGTAATCAGGATTACTGTGTGACCCCGGCAAGTCCCTTCCCTTGCCTGGGTCACAATGCTCCCTCTTGTTAAGTGTGTGTCCGGGCAGGGAGGCATGGGGACTGGTCTGGCCCAGCCTATTGGCCTAGTACCAGTCCTCTGGGAACTCCCTGCCACTTCTACCCACAGCCCCATCCCACAGCCCATGCTGTCTCAGGGAATTTGTAGTATTTGTCTCCAGCAGCCATCTGGGGGCTGACCTCAGGCCAGCTGATGGCTAGTCAAACAAACTGCCCATAGGCTGTTCACATTTATTGATCACTTACTGGGTACAGAGCCCACATATTGAGCAAGTACCCTAAGGACAGCGGAAGGAGAGATATGCAAACCCACAGAGGCCACCCAGACTTCCAAGGGGCCCAATCTTGCTATCCTTTCATCTGCCTATCTTTCAACCCACCAAGTATTTCCCTATCAACCCCTCATCGTGCACCAGGTTCTCGGTAGGAACTGCAAGGAGGGGATGGGGGAAAGAGACAGAGATTACCAGTTAAGCAAGCACCCTCCTGGTGTCAAATCATTCTGGAGACCAGGAAGAGACCAGCGTCTCTCTCTAAGCAGGCGTCAACGTGGGACTTAAGTCTCAAGGTGAGACGGGTGTTTGGCCAGCACCACCTCTCTACTTATGTCTGGTGGTTACCTGTCTGACCTCTAAAGGAGTCTGGATCGGCAATTCACACTAAGGGGGAAAGGTCAATATTTTTGACAGCACAGGGCGACTTCATCTAGAAAGCTAGATCGATGAGTAGAGTCAAGTGTCTGGGTGTCTCAGGCTCTCCTCTGGGCTTCCTATCTCCCTGCTGTGCAGTTGGAAGATATCATCCACCTTTGTAAAAAAATATTTATTATTTTACTTTCAATATGTGCATGTGTAGGGGTGTGTGTGATGGTTGGGGGGGGGAAGGTATATGGGCATGCTGAGTGCTCAACAAGACCAGAAGAGGGTGTCAGAGTCCTTAGAGCTGGAGTTACTGGTGGTTGTGAGCCACCAGACAGGGGCATTGGAAACCAAACTCAGGTCCTCAGCAAAAGCAATACTTGCTCTTAATTGCGAAACCCTTATCTCTCCAGCGTTTATCACTTATCTTTAAAGTCTGCGGAGGGTGGTTTCAAATCTAATTCATATTTTTAGGAGCTCAAAGTTTCTAGCAGAATTGTAGAAATGCTGAGGTGTTTTGTTTTATTCTGCTTGAGACAGGGTCTCATGTAGCCCAAGCTGGCCTCAAACTCACTGGGTAGCAAGGATGACCTTGAACTTCTGATCCTCCTGCCTCCACCTCCAAGATGCTGGGATTACAGACATGCACCACTCCATCCATCTTATAGATATGTCTTTGATGAATAAAAATATTGGGATTTTATTGGCATACACATTGTCATTTGAATTAATAACTGTCAATTGTTTGATAAGCAAATTCTTTCAAAACATGGAGATCTGAGATCAAATGGGATCTTGGTTGGTGACACTGGACAGCTCTCGGTCACCACTGACAGGTCCAAGCATCTGCAGATGTGCTGAGGTGCCCTGGCAGGGTGGTTGGTGGGGAGGAAGTGGCCTTCCTGAAACAGCTTCTACTCACCAAATCCAAGCTTCCACTCAACAGACGAGTTTGAATACGATCATTCCCATTTTACAGAGAACACAGGCTGGTCGGCAGAGGTGAGATGGCTACTCACAAGTCCATCTTCCCTCACTTTAACTCCAGGCTGAATGAAAGGCTCCAGGGCCAAACTGGAGACGGAGGTGACTTGAGTCCCCACAGGGCAGTGAGAGGCTGGGCCTAGTTGTTAGGTCCCGGGATATGGGGCCGCACACACCACGATCTGGGAAGCCAGCGCCTGCAGGCTTCTCCAGGCCGATGTGGGTGTCTGGGATCTTTTAGGCCAGGTCAGGGTCCTGGAACCCTACAAGAGATTAGGGAGGGTTGAGGATGGAGCCAGGGAGCAGAATAGAGGAGAAAAGCCTAGGCCAGCCTGGAGCAGAAACAGAAGTGTGTGGGGGGGGGGGGCGTGGGGGCGTGGAGAAGGGGAACCCTTCCTGGGCAGGAACCCGGGCCCCCCTCAGCGCAGGCCGTCAGCAAAGCAGCAAAGCGATTCTGCAGATGGAAGGAATTAAGGGGGAGGGGGAGGGTTCTATGGTGATAGCGAGAGGAGTGTGTGTGTGTGTGTGTGTGTGTGTGTGTGTGTGTGTGTGTGTCTGAGGGTGGCAAGGGAGACAGAAGGAAGCTTCAAACGAGACACGTTTAAAGAGGCGTTGGAGAACACCAAGACAGCCACAGAAATACAATCAGAGTAACAGCAAGAAGAGGGAAGAGAGGAATAAAAGGTGTGAAAACGAATTAGCTGGAGAGGGCTGGGAAGTGATGGGAGCCAGCCTATAGTGGAGCAGGCAGAGAGTGTTTGGGCCGGGTCGGTTCTGAGCTCCGGGCTGAGGAGCTGCGCTGGCCCGGGGAAGGGGGCGGGAGGAGGCCGCTCTTGGTATGGGGGCGGGCAGGGAGCTGCATGTGCGGACCCGCCTTCCTTCTTGCCCCGCCCCTACATCCATATTCAGCCAATGGGGGAGCGAGGACGGGGGCCAGACGGGTCGGGATGGGGCGGGGTCTCGGTGGGACCCCACCCTTTAGAAGCGGTCTCCGGAGGGGTCAGCGCAGAGGCAGATAGCGGATCCCCGGGCGGGGCGGGGCGGGCAGCGGGCGGGGCGGGGCGGGGCGGGGAGGGGCGGGGCCAAAAGTTTCCTGCCCAACTTTCTCTGCCTCCTTCCTCCGCCCGCGCGCGCCCACTGCTGCAGTCCGGGGAGGCGGCGGTGGTGGCGGCGGCGGCTGCGGGCAACGCGCGGGGCACGGGGCTCTGGGTGATAGCCGTCGGGGCCGGGGCGGCCGGCAGTGGGCACAGGCTCCCCGGTGCCCGCCCCTCCGCCGGGAGGGGGGCGCGAGCGGGCGGCCGGGGAGGGGCCGGCACCGCCACGGCAAAATGAGCCTGCTGTCTGCCATCGACACGAGCGCCGCCTCGGTGTACCAGCCGGCCCAGCTGCTCAACTGGGTCTACCTGTCGCTTCAGGACACACACCAAGCTAGTGCCTTCGATGCCTTCCGGCCCGAGCCGCCCGCCGGCGCCGCGCCCCCGGAGCTGGCCTTCGGCAAGGGCCGCCCGGAGCAGCTGGGCTCTCCCCTGCACTCCAGCTATCTTAACAGCGTCTTCCAGCTGCAGCGCGGAGAGGTGGGTGCCCCAGCGCGCGCCAGCCCCGCGCCCACTGCTCCAGACCCCTTTCCTATCTGGTCTGCTCTTCCTGGCCTGGCCCGGGCTGGCCCCACATTGCCCGGCCCGGCTTGGCTTGGCTTGGATCAGCTTTGCCAAACTTGCCGCCCGAAGTCCCTGGGGCGCCCGGAGCGCGTCACCTCCCGGCAGAACCGCTCGGAGCAGCTCAGGCCTGGGCAGGGCCCTCCCGCCCCCTCTCCCAGCCCCCGAGCTCTGCTCCTAGTAAGCAGGCTTAGGGGTGTCTCCGGATTCTCTTCAGACTGCCGGGGTGCGGCTAGGGCGGGGACCCCCTTCCTAGTCTTCCCTTCGCCCAACGCTATCAACTTTTCTGGCTGCCGGCAGCTGGGACCGAGGGTTGCAGAGCCTGCTCTGAACTCCTCTGGAAGGGCCTAAGAGCATTCTCCTTCGACCTCCGTGGTTCTTCGCCTGGAGGGCTCCCTGGAAAGCAGTGACTCTTTTCAGGGGCTTTTCCTCCCGTTCCCACCACTTGGGAACCCCTAGATCCATCCTGCAGCTGTTTGCCCTCCCCCAGCCACATAGGAAGTGGTTTTGGAGGGCTTGACCTAGCAGGCTGCTCTGTCCCCTGCCTTCCCGGGCTGGAAGGAAATGAAAGGGAAATCCTTGGGGGGGGGGGGGGGGGGGGCGGTGGCTGTGGCGATGGGAGAGAGGGCTCCAGCTGCCTAGTGCCTTTTCCCAAAACCTGGATGTGTTGCAAAGGCTGCTTTGTTCAATGGATTCGGTTACAAAGTCTACTTCCCCAGTGCTTGTCCCCAGCTAAATAAATACACAGGTGGCCATGACCTCTCAGCCTCTTTTGTGGGGTCTTATCCAGAGCCTTCCCAGAGTCTATGTCCCACGACCCCACCTCCCCCATTTACTCCAGTTTGGGAATTGCTGATCCCTCGGGGCCTCTTTCACTGGCCTCTTGTGCAGGAGGTAGAGGGAAACACATGGGGGTCACTTTCGCTTTTCTGACCTAGGGGTGGTCTGGGAATAAGGCCTGTGTATCCTGAGGTGTGTTGGGGTTGAGTTGTGGAGCCAGAAGGTCTCTCTCTCTGGTCTCGGGTATGTGTTCAACACTGCCCCGGTTTCCTGGAGGACCACGGACATGTGCAGCAGTGGTGTAAGACCAGCCCCTCCCAGGCTGCCCGGCTGCCCTGTGGGGGTAGAAGTGGTGCCGGGGGGAGGGGGTGGCGGCTGGGTGTGGTGGCAAGGCTGGAAAGGTGCCAGCAGAGCCAGGGGGATAGTATTCATATGCCAAGGCCCTTTATAAAACCGTAAGGCACGCTCTCTGCCCTGAGGAATGGTTCCTGGCTGGGATCTTCCTTTCTTGTGACAAGTTGTTGTCACTTGAGGAGCTGGCTTCAGGTGACCAATGACTTTGGAGAACTGTTTATGGAGTGTTTCTTTAGTACCTGGGTCTTTTCCATTATTAATTCTCTTACCAAACATTTCTATGCAAGAGTGGGAATGTGGAGCCTGGGGCTACGGAGTCACGCACACAATACCTGTGCAAAGGGCGAGTGAGTGGATAGGGTGCTGTCTTGGGTCATAGTTGGATGGAAGTGCACTCAAGGCGGGGGGGAGTCTTCCATCTAGGGAGAAGATGACCGTGGCCCAGAGGTCCAGCAGGACCCCAACGAGGCTTTACAAGACTCCCTGTGTTCCCACCCGGTGTTGCCTCTTCCTCCGGTGGTCTCTGCTCTGCTGCCTGCCCGTCAATCCGTGATCCTCTCAGGAAAGCTTACACCTCCAGGATCCCAGCTGTGGTTCAGTGAGACCCGTCTCCTACCACTTTGTTGCCATGTTCCTCAGTTTCCCTCAAGAAAGGGGCTAGTGTGGGAGGAGCTGGAGCCATGATGGGGGAAGTCTCTTGCGATCTGGCTCCAGGGAGCTCCCATCTCTCCGGTCCTCAGCTTTCCCGTAGAGTAGATTTAATCTCTGCTGTCACCCAGGGTGGTGTGTTTGAGGTTGGAGGCATATATAAACAAGAGAATATCTGCCAGCAGACAGCTTGGACCCGGGAGATGAGAGGGACTTTTCGCACTAAAAGCCCTATGGCTTCCTCGGAGGCTGGAGAGCTGGACTCTCTTGGGTTCTGGCTCCCTCATTCTCACCTCCCAGTCCTTGACCTCTTAGACCCTCTCAAAACCCCAGCCATGTTCTTGGGCATGGGCCTTTCCTGAGTCCAGGGCTTAGCTGGTGACGTGATATGGCCGAGAAGGTAAGGACCTCCCTTCCCCAAGTCAATGCCACCACCAAGGGGCTGGGTGCAAAAGCAGCAAGTTCTGTGTCTCCAGAGGGGACTTTAGGAAAGGACCCAGGGTCTACAAGCATTGCCATTCTATTCGAGGCCTGGCAGGCCCGGTGGCAGTGCCTGTGGATGTGACTTGCATGCTGACCGCTGACCAGAGCCCGTCTGCACCAGCCCCTGTGCCAAGAGCCCACCCCCTCCTGCACCGCCCCCAGGCTGCTCCCTCCACAATAGCAAAACACCATGAATGCAGCTGGCATTGGGGGAGGTGAGGATATGGGGGCACAGAAGCCTATTGTGCCCCTGAAACCTCAGCCCTGGGAGCTGAAGATAAGCCAAGGGTCCTGAGTGGCCCTCCGGCTCTGGGAGCAGGAGGAAGATGGAAGCATTCGCATACAAGTGCAGGACAAGCCCCAGGAGGTGGCTCTCGAGTGGACATGGACACTTTGTCGTGTCTGAGAACACGTCTGGGTTCTGAGCCGAGACCTGGTAAACCTGACTTTCAGAAATGGCATCTGTGGTCACAGCTGTGTGTCTTCAGAGAGAGAGAGAGAGACTCCTTGCCTGAGCCCCTCTGTCCTCCAGGTGCTGCAGGAGGAGGTGGGGCCTAGGAGGGGGTTGGACCGCATGGATCTTCCGTGCCAAATTCTGTTTGGAATTTAAATTGCCAGCAGTGTAAGCCACCGCGAATTCCATATCTGGAAAAGTAGAGTGAAACATTACCTCTCGGACCCTTGGAGGGAGAGGTTCTCAGAGCTGGTCCTGGGCAGTCTTTGTACCCCACGCCCTCCACACCAGGGAAATGAGACTGCCCCATGTCATTTAATTCAGGGTCTTAGGACAACTTTCCCCTTTTCTCTGAGACTAGAAGTAGCCGGAAAGTGCTGCCCCACTGTCGAAGGACCACCCCTCCTTTGTGAGCATGGGGCGGGGGGTGGGGTGGGGGGGGGCGATGAAGGCTCAAACAGGCTTGGAAAGCACAGCATATGTCCTTTAGTTCACACAATGCTTGCTAGCACAGTAGAGGCTCAGAGAGTTTCTACACTCCAAAATGTGATAACAGTTTCTCATACCAACATTGCCTTTTTTTTTTTTCTTTTTCCAAGACAGGGTTTCTCTGTGTAGTTTTGGTCCTGTCCTGGATCTCACTCTGTAGCCCAGGCTGGCCTCGAACTCACAGAGATCCGCCCAGCTCTGCCTCCCGAGTGCTGGGATTAAAGGCTGGGATTAAAGGCGTGCGCTGCCACCGCTGCCGCCACCTGGCATCCCAACATTTCTTTTTTTTTTTTTTAAAGATTTATTTATTTATTTATTATGTATACAGCATGTATGCCTGCGGGCCAGAAGAGGGCACCAGATCTCATTACAGATGGTTGTGAGCCACCATGTGGTTGCTGGGAATTGAACTCAGGATCTCTGGAAGAGCAGTCAGTGCTCTTAACCTCTGAGCCATCTCTCCAGCCCCCAACATTTCTTATAGTTAATTCAACGGAGGATGGTTTTGGCTCAGGATACCTGCCAGTGTTCTTTCAGCCATCTCCAGGTCCTGTGATGTTCCACTGAGTCAGCTATACAGTCTCTTGGGCTGCATAGCTCTAAACTTCAGGAAGCTCTTCTTGGTGACATAAGGTGAGGGGGGGGGGACCCCTGGGTCCTCACATCACTTTCCACAGTGCTGTGGAGGCCACTCTTGGCCGCTGTGGCCCACCCATTGCAGATTTGTTAGTGGTTTCCAGGGTCTTCAGCTCTTCCGCACAGAGATAGCAATGAGAAATAATGGGAACAAATATAGGGTCTTGTACAAGGTTCCAGCTGGAGGAGGTGGCTCATATCTGTGTTCCTAGCATAGGAGGATTGCCATGAGTTCTAGCCTAGCCCTGTCTCAAAAAAACAAAGTAGGATTGGTGAGAGGGATGGGTGGGCAAAGGCTCCTGCCATCATGCCTGACAACCTGAGTTTAATCCCTGGGCCCCACACGGTAGAAAGAGGGAACCAATTCCTACAGGCTGTCCTCTGACCTTTATGTGCGTGCTGTGGTGTGTGCCCACAAACGCACAGATAAATACTAAGTGCAAACCTTAAAAACAAACAAACAGAAGTCCCCAGCCTAGACAGCTGTTGGGAGTTTGGTTGAAATGCCACGTGTGCCTGCAGCAGGTGTCCAGAGGCTCCCCAGTGTGGACATGTGGAACAAAGTCACTCTCCTCGCTAGCAGGGGGCTGAGCTTGACTCCTACAGTCTTTGTGGTCTGGCTGAGATGGGAGGCAGGCAGCCCCGATCATGGGAGGAATGTTCTAGAGGTATGACTGGGGAAGAGTTCCCAAATGTCTGACCCCTCCCCCTAGGATGCTGAACGGTGACTCAGGCAAGGAGGCTGCCACTTGAGAGGGGTTGGCACAGGCATCCTGGCTCTCCTAGTCAAACTAAATTGACTGCGTGGGTCTGGGCTCAGAGGGAGACCATGCCTTGGGCCATGTCAGTCAAGTGGAGGGAGGGCAGGGGCTTCAGTCATAAATATGATTCGTGGCAACAGAACCCAAGGTGGCATAAATGGGGAGCAGCAAGCAGCCGTGTTTTGTTTCTTGAGACCGTGCTTCACCCTAGCCCAGGCTGGCCTTGAACCCAGGTCAGTTCTCCTGTTTTAGTATCCCAAGTGCTTGGAATACAGGCATGAGCCATCAACCCCAACTGGAATATAATTCTTGATCACTTCCATTGTGTGGAGAGGAACGCAGAGGCCTGGATGACCGAGTCATCAGTAGAGCTAGATCTAAAGCAATTCTGCATCCCAGCCTGGGGCGATCTCTGTGGCCGGTGTTGCAGCTGGTCTCTGGGTTAGTTCCTACCTGCATCTTCCTCTGGGCCCTGTGCATGTCAGGCACCTCACCTGAGACTTCCTAACATGCCACAGCACTTCTGATGTTTGGTTTGGATCCAAACCCCTTTTTTTTTTTTTTTTTTTTTTTTGAGGCAAGGTCTTGCTGGCCTCAAACTTGCTATGTAGCTAAGAATGGCCATGAAGTTCTGATCTCTTTGCCTCCACCCCACAAGTACTGGGATTACAAGGGTATGTGTCATGTCCAGTTTAGGCAGTGCTGGTGATCAAACCCAGGGCTTCATGCATGCTAGGAAAGCACTCTACCAAAAGCCACCTTTTTGAAGAGTCATGGGCATTTGTGTAGGACTGGGTTTCCTAATGTGTTCCTACTCTGATTGGCCTGGTTTAGGAGACACAGAGGAGAAAAACCATGTTTCCCTATTTTATTCCCATGTTTCTGCCTGGGCCAGCAGCCCTGTTGTCCAGAGGAAGAGGTTGTATTCAGAGAGCTAGGGACAGACTCAAGCACATGCCATTGGATCTGTTCTCCAACCCCAGTGTGTGTGTATGTGTGTGTGTGTGTGTGTGCGTGCATGCATATGTTAATATCTTCTGTGGCTCAATCCTCCTTTGGCTGCACTGGTTAACTTGTAATTTCTGGAAGGACCTAGCAGTCTTGAGTGTCGAAGCCTTTATATTGCTTATGATATACTATGATATCATTTCCAGCTCCGTCCCAATGGGTAGATTCCAAAGTGTTCCTTATGGCACAAATAGATGTCCCTCCTGAGAGGCCCGGAGTTGCTGCCTTAGGGAGCAGCTCTGCTTCCAGCTGCCCTAACAACATGGGCTGTGGTAGCCAAGGTGTGATGCTTTAGGCCGGCAACAGGCTGGGCAGCTAGACTGCCATGCACTGGGCCAAAGCTGTGTCTCTCTACAGCTCTGTTGTTGGACTTGCGGGTAGAAATCCTGCTTCTCCCAGCTTAGCATGATACTCACTCAGTGATTTGGCCACTCTGGATGCTCAGCTCCTTCGACTAGGTGGGTGGGGGTAGGGCAGATGGCTGGGAACCTGGTCTCTCTTCTGTCTTCAGCCGCGTGATGAAGTGGATGGTCTCCCCTGTCTCAGCCTCCTGTGTTGTCTCAAGGAACGGGTGTTGGTGGCTAGATGAACTGCAACAAGCTGACTTGAGAAATGGTGAAACCCTGTCCTGATCCGTGTCCTGGTATTGGCTTTGATGTGCAGATGGCCCTCACTCTTTTCCGTCACGAGAATCTTAAGGCATTTGGACTCCCTGGTGTGAGGCCAGTACATATGACACAAGCACGCATGTCTGCCCATGACGTCACAGTTCGTGGACACCCTCACTCCACAGTGGATTCCAAGTCCCGGCGTCTGCTGTAGAGGATATGGCCTCAGTTGTGCCTAGGACTGGCTAATACCATAGTGCTGCCCAGTCCTTGGTTTTTCAGATTTGTGCTTTCTGTTCTTGCTTGACAAGTGTGCTTCACAAGTGTGAGGCACAGGGTCCCCAGTGCTTGTGTGCTAGCTGGGCGGAGGGCAAGGAGCCACGTCCCATGAGCACCATCAAGTGAGTGGTGACCCCAGGTTGGGGGCCGAAGAACTGAGGTGGGGATAAAGTCTTCACTCTCCCCTAGGTCTGCTAGGCTCTATCCTGTCTCCACTGTCTACTCCTGCAGTCCCTGGTCTCTATTTCTGTCTGCCCCCTTCCATGCAACCTTAGTCTAGGCTCTTTTATTGAGCACCAGCTGGGTAGGGAGAACTATTTTACATGTGAAGTGTGAGAGCAGGGCCCGTTCAGGCAAAGGGTCATGATCTGACTTGGCCAGTTCATAGGTTCCTGGCCTTGGAAACAAGAGTGGGGGCGGAGCTGAGTGTGGCAGGGAAGCCCTCAGTTATGGTGTGCCTCATTTCCCTGTGGCTCCCGTTTCACCTGTGTGTCCTGTCTCCTGTACCCCAACCCAGCACATACCCACCTGTCTGTGTGTAGAGGGTGGGTTTGTGCACCGTGCTAGGTAGGCCTTAGGGACAGAAGTACAGATCTCTGGAAGAAGGGGTACAATCATCGGTGGTGTGGGTGGTTTCTTATTGCAGTGTGTGCTGTATGTGTTGGGTGCAGAGGTGAGTGTAAATGCATTTTCTTTGGGCTGCCAACCAGCTTCCAAATAAGGACACGGAGACTTATTATGAATGCTCGGCCTTAGCTTAGGCTTGTCCCACTAGCTCTTTTAACTTAATTTAACCTGTTTCTGTTCATCTATGTTTTGCCTCAGGGCTTTTTACCTTTATTTCATTCTGTATGCCCTGCTTTCCTGCTTCCTCCATGTCTGTCTGGCCCCTTGCATCTCCTTTTCTCCTTCTCTCTCTGTCTCTGTCCAGCCTAGATTCTCCCTCCTACTTCCTCTCTACCTAGAAGTCCCACCTATATCTCCTGCCAAGCTATTGACCATTTAGCTTTTTGTTAGACCAATCAGGTGCCTGAGGCAGGCAACGTAAACAAATGCAACACATCTTTACATAGTTAAACTAATATTCCACAACAGGTGAGGGCTGGGTGGCTTTGGGTGCAGAGGTGAGGGCTTGGTGGCTTTAGGAGATGAGAAGATAGTTGTCTGGCTGATGAAAGAAACCCCATAGAACTTGGGGCTAGAGTCAGGCTCCTTCCTCTGGGCCTGTTTTGGGTGCGAGCAGGACATAGATCATCTCTGTTTGCTAATCTCCCTGGAGTAGCCTGCCTGTGGCCCAGCCATGAACACTGCCTCCACCATTGTTGGCCTTGCCCATGGCTGCATCTCACTTCCACCTGCTGCCCCGCTGCTCCTGCCTCTCTGTCTCGCATCTCATCTCTAGGGTTCAGCATTCCACTCTCTCTGGGCCATTCTCAGAAGTATCTGCCTACCTATGCAGAGCCTGCCAGTTCTGCCCTCGCCTGTGGTGCCCTCTGATAGCCCTGCAGGGGAGTCCAGCTGGGTAGGCTTCTCTGGGGAGAGTGGGCCACAGCCTTAGGACTCTGCCTCTGTTCGCCCCAGTCTACAGCAGAACTAACCTTCTCCAGAACCCAGCCCCCTCACAGAGCCCAGAGAAGCAGGTACCCCATCTTGCTCAGCACCAAGGGGCTTTACATACGATGTCACACCTGACATCGTCCTCTGGCTACCTTTTTATAGGTGGAGACAGGCCTTGGAGGCTGTGTGCGGGCAAAATATAACTGGCCAACACATTTTGCCTGTGTTGCCTTGGGCAAGTCACTAAGTCTCTTTGAGTCTCAGTCTCCAGCTCTACAAAAATGAGATTGGTGCTCAGATAAAATAAGTGTCTTAGCAGTTAAGGGGAACTAAGACAAAGAAGAGATTCTGTAGATTATACCAGAATGACTCAATAGCGGTCAGAACAATCCAGTGTCTTCTCATCGACTTTTCCCTATCAGCCCATCAAGAACCTTGGAGAAGGTTCCAGCAATGACCATGAGTCTGATGCCGTGTATCAAATATATATGCCGGCTTCTGCAGCCACTGACCCAGGACGATGATGTAGTCCAGAGGCTTACTTACATCCTAAGTGGGCCTGCCCTCCTTGGACAGCAGGGCCTTGGGAATGCATGCATCTCTGCTTTGCTTGCTGGCCCTGCAGCGTAGGTTGATCACCTTTTCCATGCCGGGTCCTGGGTGCGTTTCAGAACCTGTGCGTCTGAATGAGCAGTGGTGCACCTGCAGGGACAGGCAAGTTTGTCCTCCCTCCCTTCTGTTCCAAGAGGGCAGTCCCAAGCCTCTGCTCTGCCCAGTTCCTGCAGGCCAGGAAAACAGCCGAGACTCGCCTTTCACCTCTGTGGCCAGAGCTCAAATAGGGCTTTGCAGAGGAAATGGCTTTCTGACAGGCAAAGCCTGCCCCTGACCAGGCAAGTTGGACTCTTGGCTCTTAGTTTCAACTGGGTCTGAGTCCCTGCAGCCCTCAGAACCTCGGTTTCTCTACTAATGACATGGGAATGTGGTTGAATCAACTGACTGCTCTCTGGATTCTTAGTTCTGAGTGGTGTTTGTCTTGGGTTGGGGCTTGGAGAGGAAAGCTGGGCAGTCATGTGGACAGGCTGGGGGACAGTGGAGGCCAGGATTTGGGAGGGGGAGTCTAGCCTTGTTGTGTCCATGGAGCTACTAGAGAAAGCATATCTGTGACCCTTGGGGGCATTTGGGGCTACTGAGTTGCCAGAGAGGGGGTGGCTTGCTCAGAAGCCTTTGGCTGTTTGGGGATGCCTGAGGGGCTGTTGTGAGCCTAGGAGTGTGGCCACAGGCCTGGGGAGAGGACTGTTTAAGGTGTAATTAGTGTACTTTTGGTGTCCACCAAACTTCCCCTTCCTCTTAAAACAGTCTTGAAGGCTGCAGACTTGTTTAAATCCTATCCAGCAAAAAGGAAAGAAAGGAAAGCAGGCAAGAGAAGAGAGTTGTTATTTTGTGAAATTGCAGTTCCCAGCCGTGAGCATGAGTCACAGGGTCTGGAGCTTCAGATTTCTTGTTTGGATGAACTTTTCTCCCAGAGGCTGGGGCTGTGTTGCTCCAACTCAGGCCACTTTGGGACGATAGAGCCGGTGGACTCCAGGCATGGGACAGGTCTCCTTGTCAAGATAGAGAGCGACCTGGGAGTTGATGCTCTGAGGCCCGTGAAGTGGCTGCTGCGGCCCAAATTTTTCAGGGGGCACTGGGCAAAGCAGATTTGGGTCAGGAAGGAGGTCAGGAATGGATTCAGATAGTCCAATGGAGTCAGAGTTTTGGCTTGGGGAGCTGGAGGGGTCGGGAGGTGAATGGTGGTGGTGGTGGTTGTATTTTAGTGAAAATATGCTTAGTGCCATGGAACTGTATGCTTTAAAATCGTTAAACTGGTAACTCGTTATGGATATTTGATCACACACCAGAATATGCCCTTGGTCCCAAGCCACCGCTGTGGTGACTCTGAGGCGGAGCCCAGAAAACTGTTTTTGTTACTGGTTTCCAGGTCATTCAGTACAAGTTTGGAATACTCATTTCATCTGTTAAGTAGGGGGGTAGTGACTCACTGGAGTGTGATGAGAGCCAGTGATCTCCCTAAGTGCACAGTTCCTAGGGTTCGGCCGGTCACCATGGCCACCTTGTCTGATTCCCACCAGAGCTGTCCCCCTGTACTTCAGAAAGTGACCCCGTATAGGCAGGCTCACTGCCTCCAGGATTGGGACTGTTGCCTCTCAGGGAGCCACTCCATCCTGGGCTTGCCCAAGAGCTAGAGTTGGCCTAGACCACGTGCTGATTGGTGCTGGAGTGCTCTGACCTGGGTTTCATGGTGCACCAGATGGCTAAGTACATGGTCGTCAGGAGCCGTGTGGTTCCCTCACTGCAGGAAAGCTGTGTGCTAGCCATGGGCAGCTCCAGGTATGGCATCTTTGTGTTCTTCCATAGCCAGACTATGGCCAAAAAAAAACGTAAGAGGGAGTAGAGGTCCAGAGAAGGAAAGGGCCAGTTCAGGGTCACCCAGCAGGTGTCCGAGGTGTGGTCTTACCTGGCAGGTGAGGACTGGATCCTCTAGGAGCTGAGTGACCAGCTTCTGAAGATGGAAACATGAGATTAGAAGCCATTCTCTTTGGGGTTAGGCAGGGTGTACCCCATGCCTTAGACTTCTGTCAATTCTCTTCTCTCCCTTTCTCACACTGAGGAGACAGAGGACTGCCCCTGCTCTAGGCCTGCCCCCACCCACTTTGTAAAGGAGTCTGAGATCTTGGGTTCAGGGACCTTGTTTCTCTATCAGCCTAAGGACTCCTGAAAACAAGGCCTCATCTCCACATCAGCCCGAGGCCACCAGAGCTCATCTCTGCCCCTTGGGGCATCTGTGGTGGGCTTAGAGGACTCCAACCACTGTGCCCGGGTTCACTGTCGACTTTCCTGGGGAAGCTGCTGCTTTCTAGCCTTGGCCCTTCACTAGGAAAGGGGAGCCCTTGGTCACTCCTTGCCAGCCCCACCACAGGCCCCACCTCTGCTAAATTCCAGTGTGCCATGCCACCAGGAGCCCGGGATACCTATAAATAGAGGCTGTATACACCAGGAGGGCCTGAGCTGTGTATGCTCGGGAGCTCAACGGGTGTCTGGTTCCTGTCATGTGGAGGTGGGAGAGGTAGCCACTTCCCTCTCCAGGCTCTCAGAGAGATGGCTCAGGCTGGCCCAGCTCCTCTGTGCAAAATGGCAGCCACACTGCAAGCTCCCAAGTCTCTTCCTTACTACATGGGAAGTAGAGTCAACAGAGATGTGTCTGAAGTCCCTCCATAGCTCACAAGTGGCTTCCCATGATACCGTCTGTATTAGTCACTTGTCTTGTTTCCAGAGCAGCTTAAGGAAGAAGGGTATGCTTCAGCACACACCAGAGGGTACTTCCGTCATGACCAGGAGGTCGTGCCATCAGGAGCCTGGGGCCGATGGTCACATTGCTGCAAACCTGATTGGCCTTTTTATTGAGTACAGGACCCCAGCCCATGGAATGGTGCCTCCCACATTTAGGGTGGGTCTTCCCGAATTGCTTAACCCAATCTGGAAACTCCCTCACAGACATGCTGAGAGATTTATCTCCTGTGTGATTCTAGATCCCGTCGAGTTGATAGTGTTAGCCCCTACATCTGGTGCAGTGTGTCAGGAACTGATAGACACACCGGTCACAGCTGTTAACATCATCACCATGTACCCAGGGGTGCTAGGGGCCAGACATATGACCAAGTACTTTAGACTCATGACTTCACTTTACCCTTATGCAAGCCTTAGGGGGTCTCTCTTATGTTCCCACAGTATAGTCAGGGCCCCCGAGGCCAAACCCACAACTAGAGTTAGGATTTGAACTCAGGCTTTGGGGCTGGCTGAAAGTTCTGTGTGAATTGGTGTGGCATGGTGAGTGAAAGCCTCCTTTACCACAGCCCTGAATGGCCTCTGTTCCCACAGGCGCTGAGCAGCAGTGTGTACAGGAATGCTTCGCCTTATGGCTCCCTCAACAACATCGCAGATGGCCTCAGCTCCCTCACCGAGCATTTCTCAGACCTGACGCTCACCTCCGAGGCCCGCAAGCCCAGCAAGCGGCCTCCGCCCAACTACCTGTGCCACCTCTGTTTCAACAAAGGACACTACATTAAGGATTGCCCTCAGGTAAGGTAGCTCAACCCTGCTGAGCTCTCCGAGCTTCCTGCCTGCCTGGGTCTGGGGGCAAGTGGACACCATGGTTTCCCCTGACCCTCTGTTTCCCTGATACTGTTAAGTGAGCTAAGGCTGTCTGGCATAGAGGGACGTAGACCCCACTTGTGTCCGTGATGCTTGCTCAGCAATCTACATGGGGGATTCTGGACCCAAACCAGGCCCTCACGTGAGGTTCTGGCCCTTCGGGTCCCACAAGTGGTCCTGCAGGGTGGGTCCCATTATAGTGGGGCAGGAGGCAGCCAGTAATCTCTTCATAACTCTCCGGAGGCCCCATCTGCTCACACTCACCAGGAAGGAATGTGGGCTCCTGGCCAGGAATCCAGATGTGCACCCCCTCCCTCAGATCCACCACAGCCTCCTCTGCCTAGAGCAAGGAAGGATCAGGGTCCTGGCCTATTTGTGCCCCAGGGTAGGTCTAGGTAGAGGCATTGGGTGCCAGGAGACTTGGCATCCTTCTCAGGGCGCAGGACTGGGAGATGGAGGGTGTTGGGGGCAGCCCCACTCTGTCCCCTGGGCTGTGATAAAGCAAGGCTGCTGTGGCTGATGCCACTCCCTGGGTGACAGAGTCCCCGACAGAGACAGACAGGCTCCTGGGGAGCGAAGACAGCAACCATCTTTCTCAGAGCTGTTTGAGCTTACGGGGATCCTTTTCCCCCACTATTTTTCCACATTTTCTGTGTTTTTTTTTTTTTTTTTGATTTTATAATGCAGCGCTGGATTTATTTTATATATGTAATAGAAATGGAATCCCATCAACTCTGAAAAGCCATGTCGTATTTACCAGAGTGGAGCTGGGTGGGGAGCCAGGATGGGCTGGCCACTCGTTACATCCCAGGCACTTCTCAGGAAGGGCTGTGTTAGGCTTGGTGCCCTTGGTGCTCCAAGTCTAGCCCCAACACAGCTCTTCACAGTTCCAGGGAACTTGCTAGAAAAGCAGAACCCCAGGCCCACCCTAAACCCCCTGGCCTCCCCCAGTGGAGCCCTACATGGTGGGAGCTCACCACTGATAGTGTCCCCCACACTCCACACCCCATCCTTCCATGGGGACAGTGAGCAAGCGGCCCTTGGAGTCATGTGACTTCACTGGAGGCTGAGCTCTCTTCCTCCTACTCCTCCAGGGCTCTCTGGGTAGAACTCTGGTCAGGCAATAGATAAGGATTTAGAGTCTGCCCAGGGCCCACTAACTGGCAGCTGCTTCCCAGCTAAGAGCTCCCACGTGCAAGCCATTCAGGACACCTCCAGAACCACCTCGCCGTGGGCAGCTTGGGAAATGGGTGAGCAAGACCCACTCACACTGAGGAGGAGACAGACCCTGCGCCGCTGTACCCTGACAGCCAGCCTGTCAGGTAACGCTGGTGACTGCCTGTCTGTCAGACTCGCAAGAGCCTCTTTCTGAGAGGCTGAGATGAGTCCTTTGAGGAAGGAAGGAACTCCTGCAGAAGCTGAGCTGGTCAGGGGAGGAGCCAGGATTTTAACAAGTGAGAGTCTTCTGAATCCTGGGATAGAGGGGCCCTTGGTTTCCAGCACCGTGCTGACACTGGCTCTCCTTTGCGGGGATCATTCTCTCTTAGCTCTATGGCAGGTGAGGGAGGAGGGACCAGTTGGCATTGGGACAGATGAGTCTCTAAGAGCTTCGGAGCTGAGGAAGACACAGAATTGCTACTTGGTGCCTCCAGGAGTACTGGGACCACCCTTACCTGAGACCTTTGCTTTGTGCAGCCTATCCTATCCTGGTCCTATCCTGGTCCGTTCTTGATTGTATTCAGGGTCTCCTGGAGGCCCAGGGATCTCCCTGCCTGCTTCGGCAGTGGAGGCAGAATTGGGATAAGGCAAAGGAGAACCCTAACTAGCACATGGGTGCAGTGATACAAGGCACGGGAAGGACCTGGCAGGGCCTGGCCCGATGGAAATGCTTGGTACAGGCCGCCGAGGGCCTGGCCCAATGGAAATGCTTGGTCCAGGATGTCGGACTTTACTCTCTTCGCTTGGATACCACCATGACGAGAGTACCTCCCAGCTGGGTGCTAGATGGCAGAGATTTGGGTGGGCTGGCATTGAGTTAGATGCTCTCCACCCTCCGTTGACCACAAGCAGCTGCTGGGCCACAGGGCCACATTCCTCCCTGTTCCCTTGCCGTCTGACTCCTGAACCAGCTGAGATTCTTACGTTGTCAGGTGTTGAGCATGAGTCTTCCTCA
Source organism: Peromyscus californicus insignis (assembly GCF_007827085.1). Taxonomy (NCBI): domain Eukaryota; kingdom Metazoa; phylum Chordata; class Mammalia; order Rodentia; family Cricetidae; genus Peromyscus; species Peromyscus californicus. The sequence continues at coordinate 85,117,758 of NW_026294413.1, read as the reverse complement.
AGAGAGGAAAGGTTTTATAAACCTATGATTCAAATGAAATGTTATACACAACAGGCCAAAATATGCCATATGTAAGTGAGATGTGGTGACCCACCCCTGTACTGGTCGTATCATGGGTCATGATTGCTTTTTAAGACGGAGTGGTATCCCACCAAACTGATATGCCTTCTCAGTCCTCAGTGGACAGCTGGCTGCTTCCACCCACTACCATGGATAGTGCTGCTGTGGATGTGGGCTTAGAAGTATCCCTGAAAATCCTTGATTTTGGTTTTCCACTCTGAACTTCTTTTTTTTGGTTCTTCAAGACAGGGTTTCTCTGTGTAGTTTTGGTGCCTGTCCTGCATCTCACTCTGTAGCCCAGGCTGGCCTCGAACTCACAGAGATCCGCCTGCCTCTGCCTCCCGAGTGCTGGGATTAAAGGCGTGCGCCACCACCGCCCGGCTCACGCTGAACTTTATTGTGCCCTTCTGTGAAGTTAGTTTATCCTTGTTCTCCTGTCTTGGTGTGGAGGCAAAGGTTGGTTCACTGACTATACACCTTTTCATGTTGTCGTTTGTTTTTGTTGTTATGAGACAGTCTCTCTGTACAGTCCAGGTTGGCCTCAAACTTGTGATCAGCATGCTTCAGCCACCCTTGTGCTGAGTACGTATACTCAGCCCCATCTTCATTTTTGTTTTGTTCTTGTTTGGTTTGGAGACAGGATCTTATATAGCTCAGGCTGGCCCCCAGATTGCTAGGTAGCACCAGCTGGCCTTGAACTCTTGAATCCCCTTCTTCCTCTTCCCAAATGCTGGAATTGGGCCACATCTGCTTTCACATCCGTGTGTGCGTCTGTGATTTGTGTGTGTGTGTGTGTGTGAGCTCCTGTGTGAGGCCAGAAGCTGGCATCTGGTGTCTCTCTCAATTACCTCCCCAACTACTTTTTAAGCCAGGTCTCTCACTGGAATTAACCAGTTCATCTGGGTTGGCCTGCCCACAAGCTCCAGAGATCTTCCTATCTCTGCCTCCCGTGTGCAGAGAATATGGACATACATGGCCACAGCAGGCTTTTGTGTGGGTACTGTGGATCCAAACTTAGGGCTTCATTCTCGCGGCAAGCGGTTGGACAACCGAGCTACCTCCCCAGGCCACCACACCTCCCTTCGTTATTGCGAATGTTTACAGCTGTGACTTCTGTGAGCCACGTCCCGTGTTTCGGTGTGTCTTGTCTTTTATATGCCACCTAGGATTTCCTTGAGTTTCCCTCTTGGACCCCCTGGTTATTTAGCAGCATGTTGTTTAATAGCCACATATTTGTGAGTTTTCCAAATAGCTTTTGATGATTTCAGAATTTATTCCACTGTGGTCAGAGGACATGCTTTGTATTGTTCCATTCCTTCCAAATGCATTGTGGTTGTTGTGGAGCTCCGCATGTGGCTGGCCTGGAGACTGTCCTATGAGAAGGTTGGGTGGGGTGTTGTGGGGATGTCTGCTAGGCATGCTGGCTTATGTGCTGTTTATGTCTCCTGTTGCTTTGTTGATGTTCTGCCCAGTTCTCTAGCCATTAAGTGCAGATACCAGTGTCTCCAACGAGTATTACTGAATTACTCCTTTGTCTTCCGTAGCCTATTTTTCTTCATGCGTTTTGGTGTTTTCTTATTAGGTATGCCCTATCTTTCTAATGGTTATAGCTTTCTGATGAAGTGATCCTTTTACCATTATAAAATGCTCATTTCTTTTTTTCCTCTAGTAACATAGTAGAGCTAGAGATGTAGTTCAGTGATAGAGCATTTGTCAAATACATGCAAGGTCTTGGGTTCGATCTTCGGTACCACAGGAAAACGGAACCAAAACAAAACCCATCAAGTCTGTTTTTTCTGACAGCGGTATACCTGACTTTCTAGTGATTGCTTGCTTTTTTTTTTTTTTTTTTTTTTTTTTTGGTTTTTTTCAAGACAGGGTTTCTCTGTGTCGCTTTGCACCTTTCCTAGTTCTCGCTCTGTAGACCAGGCTGGCCTCGAACTCACAGAGATCCACCTGGCTCTGCCTCCCGAGTGCTGGGATTAAAGGCGTGTGCCACCACTGCCCAGCTAGTGGTTGCTTTTATCTATTCAGATATTTGACTCTGAAGTGAGTCTCCTGGAGATAGTGTATGATTGATTAGATTTTAAATTTTCTGCCCAATCTGAAAAAAAAAAATCCCTGCATTTTGATTGGATTCTTTAATCCATTCACCTTTAGTATTATTGGTGTACTTCTACCATGAGTTTTTATGTTATAAATTGCTTATCTTTTTATTCCTCTGTTTAATTTTTTTTGTTTGTTTGTTTTTTTTTTTTTTTTTTTTTTTGGTTTTTCCAGACAGGGTTTCTCTGTGTAGCTTTGCGCCTTTCCTGGAACTCACTTGGTAGCCCAGGCTGGCCTCGAACTCACAGAGATCCGCCTGGCTCTGCCTCCCGAGTGCTGGGATTAAAGGCGTGCGCCGCCACCGCCCAGCTTGTTTGTTTTTTTTGAGACAGAGTTTCTCCGTGTAGTTTTGGTGCCTGTCCTGGATCTCACTCTGTAGACCAGGCTGGCCTCGAACTCACAGAGATCCGCTTGGCTTTACCTCCCGAGTGCCGGGATTAAAGGCACGTGCCACCGCTGCCTGGCTCCTCTGTTGAATTCTTATTTCTGTCCTTTGTGTTCATTTTCTAATGTAACAGTTAGATTTCTCTAATGAATTTTAATGCTCTTTTGTAGTGATCTGCTTGTGGGATGTGGTTTATGTTGTGCGTCTTAATTCACTAGAAATCACTAAATTCTAGTGAATTCACGAGCCACACACACAGAAAAGCCACTCCTGCCCAGTTCTGTGAGCGGCCGGTTTGGGCCTTCGGGTGCTCACTTGTGCTGGGTCCGTTTCTGTGTTCTTCCTACAGAGTCTGTTGAGCTGCTTGGATGCATTGATGAAGCTGTCATTGGATTTGGGGATTTTTAGGCCACTGTTTCTTCAAATATTCTTTCTGTTCTTTCATCTTTTGTTCTATAGAAGAATTTCTAAATGATCCAAATGTGTTTAGAATTCTCCGTAGTTTACCTGGGGTAGAATATACCCATGAGCCCTGGCATTTCACAGGGGCAGCAAGGAGTGTATACAGCTAACACTTTCACTGCCAGGGGCCCTGGTCTGGTAGCACGGGGCTGGATTCTTTTCTAACTTAAGAAAAGGCTAGAGGAGCTGGGGATGGAGCTCAGTTGGTGGAATGCTTGCCTGAGATGCTCAGAGCTCTGAGTTCAATCTCCAGCACTTCATAGGCCAGGGCTAGTGGCTCACATCTGTAATTTAGGAACTCAAGAAGGGGAGGCAGGAGGATCAGAAGTTCCACGTCATCCTCTGCTACACAGCAAGTTCAAGGACAGCTTGGAATATATGAAACCTCATTTTAAAGAAGAGGACCCATAGCCGGGCAGTGATGGTGCACACCTTTAATCCCAACGCTTGGCAGGCAAAGGCAGGCAGATCTCTGTGAGTTCAAGGCTAGCCTGGTCTACACATCGAGTTCCAGGACATCTAGAGCTATTGCATAGAGAAACTCTGTCTCAGAAAAGCAAACAAACAAATTAAAGAAGAGGAGGAGGAGGAGGAGGAGGAGGAGGAGGAGGAAACTGTGAAAAGAACAGGATAGCTGTCTCCAAGGCTTTGTTCACATGACTCTGGGGGCACTGTGAAGGGTACTGAGTGCTACAAGAAGTCTGGAGCCCGCAAAGCAGAGATAGAAGGTGATGGAGATCAGCTGCCCAAGGGACATCACTCCTTGTGGGTGAGGCTGTGCCAGGGCCCATCTAATAGATGTGAGCACTTGTCCAGGAAATCTTAGCAGCCAAGAGTGTCGCCACTTCACTCTTGGAAAAACAAAACAAACAAACAAACAAACAAACAAAGAGCCTTGTTTGTAGCCCCCGACTTTGGGTGTGTGCAGCAGTGTGACAGTTTTGAGGCCGAAGGGTAAATAGTAAAGTCACTGTCCAGTAGCTCCTAAGCCTCTCACTTTCTCCGTAGGTATGGCAATACTCCTCAGTTTCCAGTTCACAAAACCGAGGTCTAGGGAAGTCAAGTGTCTTGCCCCTGGTCACACAGCCGGTAACTCTGTGAACTTGGAACTCAGGTCCTCTGAGTCCAGGCCCAGACTTTTTGTTTGTTTGTTTGTTTATGTCCTACATCCACTGTTTTTTAAGATCAGAGGTTTTTTTGTTTGATTTTTGAGACAAGGTTCTCTCTGTAGCTCTGGCTGTCCTGGAACTCACTCTGTAGACCAGGCTGGCCTCAAACTTAAGAGATTTTGAGTTTGCCTCTGCCTCCTGAGTCCTGGGATTAAAGGTGTGTGCCATCCCACCTGGCAAGATCAGAGGTCTTTAAAAGAGAGGGGCTGCTGGAAATAGAGGATAAGAAACCACACCTGCCCGTTCTGACCAAGTTGGTATGCTCCATAATTCACCATGGGTCCAGCCTCAAGGGGTCTTCTGTCTGGTGAAGCAGAGAGGTCGGAGCAGCATTGGACTGGCAGCTCTCGTGGCAGTAGACAGCCTGTTGTCAGCAGGGGAGGCCTAGGCAGTACCTGCTAGCTGCCTGCAGGGTCGCCTGGGTGCCTGGTATTGACATCACCAGGGGCAGGACCCTGAGGTTCTGAGCCTCCAGTCCTTCCAGCTCGGCCCGTGTATTTGTAGTGGGGGCTGTGAATGCCACCTTTTTAAGTGTCCTTTGGGTGCAGGCATGCTGCTGGGGTAGGCACAGCCAGTCTGGGACACTGTGGGAGGTTTGAGAGGGGAGGAGCTAGACCAGGGAAGGAAGGCATCCCAGGCCTCTCTGGGCACTGCATGCCCTGGTTCACGGCTGGCACATCCAGAGGAGAGGCGGGAGGTGTGGTCAGAGCAGGTGGTGAAGGCCTGCGTGCCAGGCTGTAACCCTGGGCTTAGTGTCCAGGGCAGGGAAGCCATCTGGGTTTAGGTAACAGGCTCATGTGAACAGTTTGAAAGATCATTCTGGGGGGGGGAGGGGGGGAGGGGGAGCTGGGTGGGAAGAGGCCTGGCTGCTACAGAGGGCAGCCTGTGAGTCTGGGTAGAAGGTGACGAGACCAGAGGAAAGGCGTGGGGAGCAGAGGTGGAGGATGAGGCAGCCTGGAACACCACAGGGAAAGAAGAAAGGGCCCCTTTGGGGCTCAGAGACTCAGCACATTGCAAATAGTAGGGATGAAAGCCCAAATCAGGGAACATTACACTTGAAGAGCCAAGAGACCCCTCCTGGCTACCTCTCCACAGCACGGGCAGCATCAAGGCCCATGGTCTTCTTAGGGGTCCACAGAAATGGCTCTTCTCTTACGTGTTTTAAGACCATGAAAGGAAGTAAACATAATAATAACAGTAAGTATGTAATTAGACTCTAGCCTGGGTGTCTACACTAACACAGAAAATGTGATTTTTAGTAACTTATAAAGGAAGGGCCACACAAAAGAACACGTGCCTGTGGACATGAAACTCATCAGGTAGCCCTAAGAGGGACTGGTGGCAGCTTGCAATTAGGTGGTCTTGCTGATTCCAGGAAAACACACAGGGTCTGCATGCCACCAGTAAGGATTCTCATGCTAGTAAGGGATCTCATTAGGAGAAGGAAAGAGCCTTGAATTTTTTTTTTAGCTCAAAGGCCAAGTTCAAGTCATCGTTCTGCATGTTGCTCTGCTGGGCAGCACTTGAACACTGGGTGTTCAAAGTGCCTTACCTGTCTGGGCTACTTCTCCACATCTGCAGTTTGGCCTTGGACTTCTGTTGACTTGGAGGCTGTGTTAGGAGTCGGGGCAGTATACTACTCAGGACCCAGTGTCCTTTGTCTAAGACCTCCCTCTGCCCAGCCATGCCAAGCTTGGCATCCACCCTGCGAGCCCTCACCTGGAAGCAGAAATTCTCCAAGCCCGTACCTTCCCTACTCCCAGGACCTTGATGAGCAATGGTCCCTGTCTTGAGGGAGGTCCAGGGAGGGTGGTCACCTGTGCCTCCATGTCCGGCTAAGGGCTGGAGCCCAGGGGAGCACGGGCCTGAGTCAGCACGCCTGGCTGCTAATGTGATCCAGATGTCAGACGGAGCAAAATCATCACCCCCACCCAGCTGGCAGCTCGGGTTTCTTGGAGATTGCAAAAGAAAAAGAAAAATAGAGCAGAGAGAGACTCAGATCCCAGCACAGCTGAAACTGTAGGATGTAAATAGTTTCAGGGTCTTGCTAGGAGAGGGGCGTTGGCCCTGCAGCCTACCCGGCCTCCTCTGCCCTTGGGCACCAGCCTTGCCTCTCACCACAGGCCGGAGGAGCCAGTCTCTGAGGGCTTGGGTGTTCAAAGGCAATAAACAGGGCCGACCAGCCATGTCTGATCCTGGCCTGGGTTGTCAACCCCTCATTCTAGTCCTGACCTAGCAGCAAGTTTGGGTATTCCCTGGGGTCAGAGTGGGTGGAGCTGCCCAGGGGACAGACGGAGAGGGACTGTGGATCTGTGGGGTTGCCCTTGCAGAACTCAGGCCAGGGACTAGAAGTTTCTTAGAGCCTCCAAGCTGAGTGACTTGGAGAGCTGGAAGAGGTTAGCCTACTCATTGAGCCCAGCCCCTTCCCTCTGCGTGGGAGCACCTCTCATTGGAGGGAACCCATGCCATGCAGGAAAGTTCTCGGGCTGAAAGGTTACAAGCCTCTTGTCAGCCCAGAGCTGCTGTGGCTTGGACTTGGTTTGAGTGTGCCTCTCAGGGGCTCACATGTGGGGAGCTTGACTACCACAGGGTTGATGGATGAAGCAAGAGGTGGTGGGACTTTAAGAGGTGAGGCCTGGCGGGAGGTGGTTAAGTCATTGCAAGGAAGGGCGGTAACTCTCCCAGGACCCTGGTTATGTCTTGGGAAAGGGTTATTATGAAAGAGCAGGCTTCTCCCTTTGCCAGGTGACCCCTTGGTCTTTCTAGCATTGGGGTCCTTCTCCCTGGGAGCTTCAGAGGACTTGGTGTTTTGGACTTTTAGCCAAAACTGTGGGTTAGATAAACGCATTTTCTTCATGAAGTGTAAGCTTTGGGTTATTATTATTATTATTATTATTATTATTATTGTTGTTATTATAGTAACAAAAACACCAGAGAGGACCACCACTGGTGGGGAAACTAAGGACTTTCCTACAGAACCTGAGCTAGGATGACTTTATAGAAAGATCTGCAGAGGGAAGGAGGGAGAGAGCCAGAAGCAGGAAAGGGAGGAGGAGGAGGAGGAGGAGGAGGAGGAGGAGGAGGAGGAGGAGGAGGAGGAAAGAGAGGGAGGAGGGAGGCTAACAGCACTATTTTGTGATTCCGCTGAGGAATCCTGGGCTGGGGCAGGTAGGAATGACCCCTCTGGAACCCAGCATGGCTTCCTGTGGGGATCTGGGCTGTGATGCTCTAGCTCCTAGCTCAGTACCTGGAATGCCATGAGTGCCCAGAAATGTTCTCAGGAGCATTGCTGGGGGCTTATGACCGCTGCTTGGCCTAGGGTCTCATGGGCCCTGGTGTTGGAGGTGCCAGGACTCAGGTTGTGTCCTAGCCTTCCCTCCCTCCCTTCTGAGACCCCCCTGCTGCCTCATACCATCCCTGTGTGGCCTCTTACCAGCTGTGAACTCTGGGAAAGTAAGCCAGTCTTTCCGGGTCTTGTTTCCTCCTATTTCTAGTGAAGATACTGAAAAGTCGGGCCTCAGAGCATGCTGGGAGGCCGCTGTTTACCCGAAGCATCTCCTGCATTCTCTGGGCACTTACACTAGGTCTCTTAGTGGCTGTCGTTATTTTTAGGCTCCAGTTTAGCTCTTTCAAACCGGTTTGGGGCGTCCCAAAGTCTGGAGTGTGCCTCAGAGCTATGGGGTCCCTAGAGGGCTCTGGGTCCCCCCTCCCACCCTCTGCCCACAGTAGGGGGCCAGGTGACAAGGCGGTGTTTCCCCAGGGGCTTGGGAGGAGCAGGGGACAGTTCCAAGTACTTGGGACCATGCAGGGGAGATTCCTGGAAGAGGCTCAGGAGATCTGTTCTACCCAGAGTGGTAAGCCGGGAAGAGGGCTGGGGGGGGTGCGTGGCTGTCAGCTCCTCTGGCTCCAGTGGAGGGATGGATTCGCCAGGTCTCACTCTGCCTAGCACAGACAAGAGGGGACAGCTTTAGAGGTGGCATGAGGGTGAAGGAAGAGGGGTGTGGTGCGGGACACGTGACAGGAAGGAGTCGTGCGGCCAATTTCACATCCTCGGCTGGTGGTTCTCTTTGTAAGCATCATACACCGCGAGGAGTCCCCAGTGACTCCACGTCTCCGTGGTCAGTGCTGCATCTAGATCCTGAGGGACAGGGAAGAGGGCAGGGCCTGGAAGGAGGACTCACCCCCAGCCTTGAGCAACTTGCCAGGCCTGGGGAACAGAGCACTGAGACAGAGCAAGGCCACCTGTGCGGGCCAGCCTGCTGTCGCCGTCGTGAAGGACCTGACACAAGCTGGCCTTCTGAAGGGGTTTATTAATAGAGCCTGGAGCTTCCACCAAATGGTTTAGCTCAGGCTCGGGCTGGGGCCACCCCTTGGCTGCACGGCTGCACGGCTGCACGGCTGCACGGCTGCACGGCTGCACGGCTGCACGGCTGCATGGCTGCATGGCCGTGGAACACACATGAGAGGACAGAACAGGGGAGAGAGGGCCGGCTCCCACTTTTATAAGCACTCTCTGGGGGAACCACCAAGGAGTCACATGAAAACCACTGTGATGCCTTACTAAAGGTGCATCCCAATGAGCTAGGGACCTCTTCCTGCCTTGTACCACCTCCTACTGCCTCAGCCTCTGGGACCGAACTCCCAACACAGGATCATTGGGGGACACGCAAACCGTATCCAAACCACAGCAGCGTCCTTGGGCTGGGGCACCTCCTCCAGTCAGCCTCCTCTGATTCCTCCTGCTGTGCCTGCTGAATGCTAGAAGGACCATGGAGGGTCCCCAGGGCCAGGCCCTTGGCCTCCGCTTCTCACACGGCTTGTGTTTATCTTGGGACTGTTCAAGGAAGAGCTGGCTTCGAAGGCCTGCGTTTCTGGCTAGGCCTTCCTTCCGGTGGCAGAGCTTCCCCGAACTGGACTCGGACTTTAGTCTTGTGCCTGGCCACTGAAAGGCCTTGGCTAGGCGTGGGTCCTCTTGCCTTGCAGGGTGGAATGTGTGGGCCAAGCTGCCTCCCTTGCTTGGCTCCTCTGGTACTTGGTGCGCGGCTGCGCTCCTGAGATTTATTGTTGCTCTTGAGAGCCTTGGCCTCGGGATTGGGGATTTAGCTCAGTGGTAGAGCGCTTGCCTAGCAAGCTCAAGGCCCTGGGTTCGATCCTCAGCTCAAAAAAAAAAAAGAGATCCTTGGCCCCAAAGCCTCACCCACCCTCACTGGTAAAGTGAGGCTGGGGCTAGAGCAAGACTCCTGGGATGTAACAGACACTGGCCCCTCCCCTTGCCTTCTCCCTACCTCTAACATCTGTTGACCCTGTATTCTTGGACGCACACACATGGATGCACGCTCACACTCTTGGTGTTTTCCAGGCTGCTAAGCCCTACCTCATGCTGCACCCCATCTGGCACTGCCTTAACTTGGTTGCTCCTCTCCTGTTCCCTTCAGAGCCCAACTGAATCCACCTCCCTAGGGATTCCTCCCCAGCCATCCCGCGCCTGTGGGAACCCGGCCTTATGGCTGGGCTGACTCTTGGTTCCTTTACAATACTCACTGGCTCAAGCCCCAGAGGGCCAGAACAGCAGCCAGCAGGTCCTCTAGGATCAGCTGGAGAGCCAGGAGACCTCAGGCCCTGCTGCGCTGAAGGCAGGATCGGAAGTGGTTTGCTAGGCAGGGCTGCTCATTGCCCTGCGTCTGGTTCTGATTAGCTGCAAGGGGGTTTAGAGGCGGGAGAGCCAACCGGGTGACCTTGCTGTGCCTCAGTCTTCCCTTCTGTATGATGGGTCCGTGAACACACATCCAGCCCGTCCCTTAGGGCTTCTGTGAGGATCTTCTGAGCTGATAGCGACAAATGAAAGGAAAATCAAGGGGGTGGCTGCTTCTGGACGCCGGGAGGCTTGAGCCTGGAGTGTGGTACTTGAAGCAGCTGCTGCTTTAGCAGAGGCTTCGAAGTGCAAGCTCAGGCTGAGGGTGTGGCTCAGTGATAGAGTTCCACCCCCACTAGCATGTGGAAAGACGTACGTACGTTCAGTTTCCCGCAGCAGCAGAGTCCATGTGGTCTCAAGCCTTCTGGGTCACTCCTGGCCCACAGTACAGTGACCCCTATTTTCCGTGTCCTGGGGTCAGCATAGTGGTCCTGCCTTCTAGAGCCTGATGGGAGTCTTGCCTAGGAATCCCCGTCTAGTTACAGGAAACTCCCATGCCGGTCTGCTTTGGATCCAGAGGATGGTGGACTGGGGGATGGGGTGGGCGAAGGCACTGAACGCAGCGGAGGGGCTGCTCCGAGTGGCTCGGGAGTCAGCAAGGCCACCAGATCAGGGACAGGGCAGGGGAGGGGAGCACCTCAGCTAGGTGCAGGAAGATGGGGCTGAGCAAACCAACGGCATTTGTACCCAGGCAGTCTCCATGGACACCAGACAGGGCAAAGGACCAAAAGTACAGCTCAAGTGTTCGGATGAGACTAACGACATGACTTCCTCATCGATCGGGAACACCCCAGCAAGGACACAGAGGGCTTCCATCCCCTGCAATGGTGGGCTTGCTGTGTGAGGTCCTGCACAGACCAGGGAGGGGCGGCAGAGGTCTCTGTCCGGCCTCCCACTCTGAGACTAGTCCAGGTGTGCCTGTCTTTCACCATTTTGAGGCAACATTGTCATGTACAAAGGCCGTGCACGGAACTGAGTTATTAAAACACACACACACACACACACACACACACACACACACACACACACACCCCTCATTAGGTATAAAAATTAATGATTTTGAGTTGATCCACATCTGAAGCTATTCTGGGATGTGTGTACCTCACGATTGCAGGTTGGACACAGCTGGAGCTCTAGATGAGCGAGGCCACATCATTTATCTAAGGCCACGGCTGAGTCCCGGGCTGTCACAGCACAAGTCCTGGATTTTAACTGCCCTCCCCAAAGCTGCTCTTTCCTACAGGCTTCTTAGGAGCGAGGATTGGCCTTAAGGACCCTGGTGACCCTCTTGGAGGCCATAGTAGTCACTACACATGTGTAGGGCCAGAAGCTGTCTTGAAGCCTAGAAGACCTATGTGTCTCACTCTGTTCTGGCCTGCTTGGTACCTAGGGTTCTAGAAGCACCCAAAGCAGAGGTTCCTCTAGGGAGGCAACAGAACCTCTGGAGCTAGAGGGGTCCGAGAAGGAGGATACAAGGAGAGGCTGGGGGCTTGACCTTGGTGTAGAGGCTGGGGGACACTGCTGTATGTCCTTGATCCAGTCGCTTGTGGTCTCTGTTTCCCTACAACAGGAAAGAGAGGTTGAACCCAATCAATGATGCTCATTTGGGATTTCCCCTTAGGAGTGCCTGGGATGTTTTATCTTGTTTATTTTGGGGGTGCCGCAAATGTTGACTGGGGAGGTCTAGAGCAGGCCTAGACACACAGATTTGTCTAGATGTTCAGGCCATTATGATGGGCAGCTGGGCAAAAGTACAGTGCCCAGTGTGAACTGGCATGGTGCCCAGATGAAAGGATCTGCAGGGGAGCAAGCTACATGTCCTGAGGTCCCCAGGGCTCCTACTCTTTCCTGCCTGTGCTCCATCCTAGACTCCTGGTCCAAGTAGCCAGAGAGCTTGTACCTTGGAAGCAGGCTTCCTTCCAGATGGCCCTGGCTCTCGGGGATGGTGTGGTTTTGGGTCTAAGGCTCTCTGATCTGTCCATGCCCAAGTCCCATTATTCTAAGCCTCGCACAGATGTCTGGGTTCTCATGGGTTCTCGTTCTGGGGATAAAGTCTCCTGCCTGAGTGTGGTACATCACCCTTCCAAATTCTAGAGCCTAAGATACAGTGCTGTTGTGGCTTTATCACTATGTCAGAGTCTGAACTCAGTGACTCTGCAGTGATCTGCCAGGCCGTCTGGGCCAATGGCTACTGGAGCCCAGGGTCTGGCCTCTGTCTTCCTGAGACAAGGTGGTGGTTGTATGAGTATGGACACAAGCCACTCCATCCTGCCTTGGGGGACAGTCAGAGTGGGGAGAGCAGAGACCCTGTAGAACTCCTGTACTCCGGCTCCACTCCCAGCACTACAGAGGAGGAGTGAATGATAGAGAAGACGTGAGGGCCACCGGGCAGCCAGGACAGTGGCATAGGCACACGGCAGCACCCCTGGATTATGTTTTGTATCCACACATCTCACGGCAGCGCTGTCATTGTCCAGGGTAGCAGATTAGGCCGCAACATGAGGGGCTGTAACATACAAAGACCTCTCCAACTCCGCCCTGACAAACACACCTGACTCCAGATGGAGAGCAGAGACCCAGGAGGAGATGAATTGCTTGGTAAGAATGGCACCTTGTCTCCCAGCTGTTATTGCACGGTCCTTTCCAGCTAGCCCTACCTAGGCCTGACGTTTTGCACAGAACCATCCTGTTTCTGTAGGACCCAGATGACCTTCGGTCTTTCTAAGGTAACAGAGACCATCCCAAACCCCAGGATTATACACTTACCACCTGTAGCCTGGTAACTGCACCAAGCCCAGATCTCTCAGCCCCACGTGACCCTAACCCCAGGCCATTTTCGGACCACCTAGACCACACAGTCATGCATAAGGACTGGTGTCCCACCCCTCACCTGTCATCCCCTACCTCCGCTATGTGCTAGAACATCAAGCCTGGAGCCATGACTTAGAAGGTGGGCTGCAAAGAGTCACACCTCATGACCCTCATTCTCTGTGTGACCTTGAAAATGTCCCTGCACCTCTCTGGTTTCTTCCATGCTGAGGGACAGTGGAATGGGACTCACAGAACGACCACGAGGATTCAGCAAGATCTTGTAAGGACAAACGTGGCACATTGAGAAGGGGCAGAGGCTGCCCACATGCCTGCTGGCTTATCAGTCTTGGCACAAAGCCTGCCTTGGTGAGAGCTTGTGTTTGCGGAAGGAGACTGGGTGGCTACTTTTATAGTCACTTTAGGAGTGAAATTATGCTTTTCAGAAAACCTGGGTTTTTAAAGGGCTATCAAAGTACAGGAGGAAGAGTCTAAGGATACATGAAGTGCTAGGCACATTGGTACTGGTGAGGATGATGGTGGTGGTAATGCTGGTGATAAAGATAGTGATGAGGTCGTAGTGGTGATGGTGGTGGTGGTGATACCAGTTATGATGATGATGAATATGATAATAGTGATAATAATTGCAGTGATGGTAGGGATGATGTTGATGGTGGTGAGGATGATGGTGGTGGTGATCATGACTGTGATTATGCCTACTATAAACTGACTTCCAACCATATGCCAAGCATTTGCTTTCAGTGAGCCCAGTCGTTGTCTTCTCCACTAGGATGATGGCAACCTAAGACTCAGAGAGAGGGAGAAATTCCTCTTCCGGCTGTTCAGTGGCATTGGCATTCAAACCCAGGTCTCTAGGGCTATGCAGGAAGAGATCTGATTTCATTTGCCATCACTGGATGAGCAGTGGCCACTCCTCCGCGGGGCCACCAACACCTCACGGCAGGGAAACAGGAGACATACTTTATTTTTTCCAAGAGAGATGGAAGAACTGTGGTTTCTTTCCTCCTTCTGCACAATTCTCCTTATTTCCCATGTGGCTCTTTTTGCCATTTTTAGAAATCCAGCGCTGCCTGTGGCCGTGGACCCACCCGCAGCCCACCTTGGCTGTGGAGATGCGCATGCGCACAGAGCTCCTGAGGCAGGACAGTGAATGGGAGGTGGTGCATGCTCCTCATGCCAGGCCTGTGCTGTTACAACAGGGCCAGGGCCGAGCTGTGTGCCTGCAGCTAGCCAGGAGCTGGAGGTGAGGCGGAAGCTTCACCAACGGGCCCCCTCACAATCCTGCAGTTGGTTTGAGCCACTGTGCTTTTCATGGCTACCCTCAGCCACTCACTTCCTGTCATTTGACTTAATAGGAGGATCCAGGTCATTATGAGGTGTGAGGGACGAACTTTCTCATGCTTTATTCCCGTGCTCTGTGCTGCCCAGCCTGGCTGCACACAGATTCAGGACCTATCTGGACAGACCTGAGGCACCCTCCCCCCATCTCCTCACCAACATCACCAGGTGGCACACCAACTCCTGGGATTCTTGCTTTTTGGGCCACTGGGAACAGAGTCAAGATGGGACAGTGAGGGCCAGTCATGGCCCATGTGGGCACGTTGCAGGAACTGGGGACGCGAGACCTGCTGGGGACTTACCCAAGGTCTCTGCATCAGCCCTAGCATTAGGAAAACATAAGTACCCCGGAGGCCTTCCTGGGGTGTGGCAGCAGGCCTCTGGGGGCAGGGAGCCTCAAAAACTGTGGCAGAGTCCCAGAATAGCAAGCCCCCTCAAAGCATGGCTCTAGGAAATGCCGGGGAAGCCAGCAGTCCAGTCCCTCTCTCTCCCTCCCTCCCCAGGACTGAGTGCCTGAGCTCCATCCTGCTCCTCAGGGTCTGGTGCTGCTGGAGGAGCCAGGTCTCTGGCCACAGCACCTCTGCTGTGTGGGGAGTGACGATGCCCGTGGGTATCTGTACCTTGTGTCCACTAGGTGCCTGCTGGCCGGAACACTGGGCTTTCTGTCCTTCTAGTTCTGGTCTCACTTGCACCCCGGGCTGCTTCTGTTGTGGGCTCGGCCTCCTTCTCATTCATCCCTCCTTCCTGGCCCTGAGGAATCACTCTGGGGTCTGGCAGGCAGCTGGGAGCCTCGAGGCCTGCCGCCGTAGGGTGCTCCGCATGCTCTTCCAGCTCACTTACAGAGTCTGCGTCTGCGTAATTAGGAACGGCACCCGGAGTGCCCAGCCCTGCCTCTAGACCAGCGCTGGGGTAGACTCACCAGTCCTGTCATCCTACGGCTGTCCCCTACGCTGCTCTCGCTCCAGACTTAGCCAGATCTCTTCCACCCATCTCTGTTAGAGAAAGACATAGCCATGGCCAGGCTCTACCCCATCGCTGGCACAGAGAAGCTTGTCTGCAAAATGCTACCTCAGACTTCTTCTTAGTCCTCACTGTCTCTCCCTGCCTGCCACTATCCACTACATGTGGCCAGAGAGATTTCAGAAGGCCATAGAGACGTGTCCATACCAATCTTAAACCCATGTGGCCTCCCATGGCTCCTGGGCTAACACCTAGCCTTGTGATAGAGTCCGGGGCCCCGAGGCCTGGCCTTTGCTCCTCCAAGGTCTTCACCCCATGCTTCCCGCCACCCAGCTCTGCTCTAGCTGCAGTGAGCCCTTTTCCCCTGTGACTTCCTCTGGCTCCCTGGACACTCCCTGACACCTCCTCACCACCCCCAAACACAGGCCCCTGCTCTTCCCCAGCATGTCCTTTGATGAGCAAGACAGCTCCCAAGTGATTTCTCTTCTCTGTTCATTCATTCATTATGTGTTTATGAAGCTCCTACTGTGTGCCTGGCATGGACCACAGAGCACAAGGAAGACGAGGAAAGAACAGTTCACATTCCTGTGGGGTGACAGTAGTGAAATAGTCAAGGGCGCCATGATATAAGTCGTGTTCAAGCTAACAGGTTGTCAGGGACCACCCCTCGGAGGGTGTGGCAACTAGAGTAGAAACAAATGAGCCCGAGAGGAAATGTCTGGCGACCTGGGACACCATCATCCTTGGCAGAGGGAAGAGCTAAAGCAAAGGGTCTAAGGATATCCAGGCGAGGGGGTTCTTCGCCTGATGGCTCCAGCTCCGAGGGAGCTCGGGCTGCCTGAGAGGAGCTGAGGCCCACAATTAAGAATGTCCCCAGTGCCACCGTCCCTTCTCTTACTCCCTCTGCCTCAAGCTGGGCAGCTCTCCTGGAGGGAACACAGATGGGTGCTTGTCTGAGAGCCCCCTTCCCCCAACACCCCAACATGTGCAGTGGGGACAGGAAGTGTCGGATCTCGCCTCCCAGCTGCCTGGTGGGATGCCACCAAGCCAGGATGGCCTGCTTGGGAAGGGACAGAGGCCCTATTGAGCCAGCTCTCTGGGCCAGCAGGGACAATAGCCACACTGAGAACTCGGAACATCGGCCAGCATGCTTGTCCAGGAAGTTGCCAGGCCACTACCGCCCCTTCTGTGCCACCCCACCCCCAGCCCTCTCTCCTCTAGCTTCCCAGTTTAGGGGATAGTAGATGCCAGTGGCCACTTTGCCCTGGCACTGCCTGCTTTGTGCCAGCCCCATGCTGTCCCCAAAGAGGGAGAAGTACAGGGTCCCGGGCATATTGCTTACAGATAGGCACAGGTGCAGGGACTGGAGGGGTCCATGGGGGGGGGGTGCACCCTGAGAGATGCATAGGAGGGCTTCTAGGAGGAAGAATCATGGTTCTAGAGCATGTCTGTAGCCAGGGTCATGCTTTGAAGGCACAGCACTCATGAGGCATCAGAAGAGCTAGCTGGCATGAGGGACAGGTCAGGAGGAGGAGGAGGAAGAGAGAAGTCATGGTCAAGACTACCCATGACTCAAGCCATCTGTTGCTCAAGCCTGAGTGCTGTCTAGAGGTGGGACGTTTAGGGGCCTGGAGGGATGGCTCAGGGGTTAAGAGCACTGACTATTTTTCCAGAGGACCTGAGTTCAATTCCAAGCACCCACATGTCAGCTCACAACTGTCTGTAACTCCAGTTTCAGGGGGCCCTGACACCCATGGCAAAACCACAAATGCCTATAAAATAAATAAAATAAAATAGGTGGGATGTTTATTCCAGAAGGATCTTTGTTGGCATCCTGCCGTACTTGCCTTGCATGTTCAGGGGCAGCTGTAGATCCTAGGCAAAACCCTGGTGGAAAGCACTTGGGGTAAGCACCCAGGTGCAGCATTGACCTTCCTGACCTCCAGCCCCCACCCCCACACTTGCTGACAGATGGGGAAACTGAGCCCCAGGCCACAAAATGTGGTGGTGAGTGTGTTGGGTCCAGGAAAGAGGTTAGGGACGTCTACATGATCAGATCAAGTCATAAAATTTCAGATTCTTGGGGGTGGGGTGGGTGTCTGAATTGTCCTGAAATACCTTGCAGTGTGACTTCTGCTCAGAGTCAGATGCCTGGGGGGCTCCATTCCTGCACCTTGTTCCTTCCCAGCAGCCAGAATAACTTGAATAAAATACTTGCTACGTGTCCTTGTGCATTGGCTGTAAGTTCTCAGGGCTGGGGGTGTGTCCTGTTCCAGGGCCTCATATATAGTGCTGCCCCTGTACGTTCTGGTTGAGAGTATGAATGCAGTGTCATGGAGCAGGCGGGGAAACATACCCAGTCATTGTGTGACTACAGCCTAGCACTTTCTGGGTCCTTGTTTGGCCACCACTGACCTCTAGAAGACAAGCTGGGGGCAGTTTGGTAGTCAGACACATGCCACTACATAGGAAGCAGCCAGGCCAGCTTTGACAGATCCTGCAGAGAAACTGAGGCCCCGGGAAGCTAAGTCACAAGCCATAGATGTGGCAGGCAGGGCAAGGAGTTGAGCTGGGGTCGCCTGGCGTCTGTCCAGGCTCTGGAGCACCCGCTCTGGCCATCAGCCTCCATGTCTGTAGCTCAGGCTGACTGTTCCCAACAGCTGAGCCCATCAGGAGCCACATATGCTGGTGCCAAGGCAAACACTGGAGGGGAGGTGGGGGCTGGAGGTGTGGCTGCCCCATTCCTCTGCTTTCTGCGCAGACCGCCGCCGAGCCTAGCAGCCAGGTCTGTGCTGCAATCATTGTTCCTATGATTGTTTCCAGATGCTGTGGACTCACAGGTTTGGGGCTTGGCCAGGGAACCAGCCCTCCCTCCCCCACTCGCCAGCCCTGCCAGTCTGGTCCTATAAGGCTGGACCGTCCATCCGACCGCAGGCTGTCACCTTCAAGCCTGCAACCTGCCCAGCTCCTGGGCCACTGAGCCCAGGCTCCATTCCTGGCTCTCACTCTCAACTTCCTATGTGGCTTGAGGAGGTTGCTTGCCTTGTCTGAGCCTTATTTCCTGGGCTATAGAATAGGTACCTAGGGCAGCCAAAAGACAGAACCTGACTGATGCTCCTACTTCTCCTCACTGTGCTCTGGGCCCTCCCCAAAGTGGGACCACAGACCAGCAGCAGCCCCCAGGGATGAATTAGACATGAAGATTCAGGGACAGTAGGGGTGGGGCCTGCACGGTTACCAGGATACCTTGGTGCAGCTCAGGCATCAATAAGAACAGCACATCTCCCAGATCCTGAACTGGGGTCGGAAAGACAAGAACTGACTTCAAAGCTGTGTGGAAGCAGAGACTTGGCTTCAGGTTGGGAAAAGGGGTTGAAACACTTACTTCAGTGTGTGGCAGGGTGTCCACGCTGGTTCAGTGTGACAGCCAGCACCTAACCCTGGGGAGATGATGCCAGCTCTGAAGTCGTGGGTCTTCTGGGACAAGGACTACATGAGAGCAGGCCTATGTCTGCTGCTGAGTAGAACTCCAAGGAACTGTGTGCAAGAATGTGTGTACCCGTATGACTCAGCAGCCTACAGTGAATCCTGGGGCTGCATGAGGGCCTCTGTAAGAGGGGAGAGACCACAGTGCTCTGGATATGCAAGGCAATCAGAGAAGCTTCTAGAAGAAAGTGCAGCTTCCATTAGACTTGACTGGGAGACCCAACATACCAGGTTATGGGACTGAGGTGGACGCTGGGTGTAAGAATGACCCGTCACCCACCAGCCCTGACCTCTGTAATGGGTTCCTCTCCTTCCTCCTCTGGATTCTTGTGGGGGAGGCTGCCCACAGACAAGGGCAAGGAGAAGAGTGGGAAAATGAGACTGTGCAACAAGCATGGGGTGCCATGGGAGAGGTCCAGCGTGGGTTTGGATCCCAGCTCAGCTACCTCTTGGCTGTGTGACCTGAATGATCTGCCACCCTCTGTGTGTCTTGGAGTCCTCGTCTATGGGAGTTATGGACCAGCTGCTGGGAAAAGCTGATGACCAGAGCAGGAAGCTGACCATTTGTGGAATGCTCCATCCTTTGGCCTGCAGCAAGCACTTTGCTCTTGAGGGCAGTGGGGAGGGGCCAGTTCTGCAGCCACGGTCCAGCCTTCCGACACCGAAGCAGGGTGCGGATGGGGATCGTCAGCCTTGCTTCCTCTTGTGGCCTCCTGGACAGTGGACTGGAGAGGAGCTCTTCACCTGCAGGGCACTCTTCCCGAAGAGGTGGGACACCTTGGGGTGTGCTACCCATGTGGCACCTCACACCCAATTCTCTCATTTCCAACACCAGCAGATACCCGGGAATCATGGGAAGAGCTGCAGATGCCATGGCTGTCTACAGGGACCTCCTAACTCCTACTCTGTCAGTTTGCATTACCACAAGTGGACTTCACACCCCGGTGATGGAGTCAGACAATAGTCAGAGGTCCAGGGTTCAAGGCTAGCCTCTCCTTTCCTTAGTGACCTTAGACAGGTGACAACCTCTCTGGGTGTTTGTTTCCACAGCTGGAAACAGTCACTGTGACGCTGCATAGCTAGTGTGTAGCTGGCCTCAGTACCATCCGTTGCCTGTGGCTCTCAGGTCTCCTGCGGGCCCAGAACTCCAGTGCTCACAGGTGTGAGGCAAAAAGCTTGCTTCTGCCAGCTGTCCAGGTGAGGTGATTGATGGGAGACTAGAACCGAGGATGGAAAGGCAAGCCAGGCAGCAGGCAGCCAGAACTGCCCCAAACAGCTGACTTCAGCGTTCCCCATCCAGGGCGGAGCGGATCTCTTTTCTGGCACTCGGCCATCTCCACACCCTTCCCCCCCTTGCTATTTTGAGCTGAGCTCATTGTCCGCTCCTCCCACAGCTGGTTAGAGCCCTCATACCCCGAGTCTCGCTGTAGCCTGTAACCTTTCCACCTCTTATACAGACACTTGCCTGCCCCCAGGACTGGGCAGGACCTCCCTCCGGCCAGGTGGACGAGCTCTTCCTGAGCACGTGTAAGCAGACCTTCCAGGGAAGACCTCAAGAGGAGCAGCCAAAGAGAGACATCTTAGGAGTGGACAGTGCCCTCTCCAGGGTCAGCCTAGCCTCTCTCCGGGTCTCTTGAGAGACCTGTGCTCTATACCTCTGCTCGCTACCTCATGCCCAGGGCCTCTCCAGCCGTTTGTGGGAGAAGCAGAAGGGCCCTTTCATGGATACACACACACACACACACACACACACACACACACACACACACACACACACACACTCTTTATGGTGAGCCAGGAAAAGTTTGTAAAGATACCTTTAAATTAGAGATGAACTCTGAGTTTGGCATGCTAGAGATGGGTTTAGGGAAGGGCATGACCCAGACCACACAGTCCCTTTTAGTCTAGCCTTCTCTAGAAGGTTCTCAGCAAGCCACTAACATGGAACAATGGAATGAGAATACTTGAAGGCCAATTAGCCCCAGGGAGATTGGAAGGGGTGGCCTTTGAGCTTTGCCCTTGAAGGACAGTGGAAAAGCATTAACACTCTAAGAGCACCAAACTGGCAAGATGCTGATTTTGTTTTTAAATTTCAAGTTTTACAGGAAGAGTTAATTAAAGCTAAGGCTAGGTCATCTGGGGCTAGACGGGAAGGGGCCTAATTGTCTTGTGCACATCATTTCTATGCTGTAGTGTTGGACACTTCAAGGTTGAAGTGGCCACCAAGAGTTGGGGACTCTAGCTGAACTGGGATCGTGGCTGCAGCTGGAGAGAAGGGAGTCGGTAGGAGAAAGGACCTGCTGGACGCACAAGGGCACAAAGGTACACACAGGGACCTGGACTCTCACTGGGAGTGGCCTACAGTTATCAGCAAACCACCGGGGTGTCTGCAAATCTCCCATGCACCCCTCCCTCTGAGGGCACTCCTGCAGCCCAAGTCTGAAGTCACAGCGGGGAGGAAGCTCGAGTCTTTTGCAATGCCCATGATTCCACCCCTCTGCACAAGCCCCTCTTCCCCTCCCCTCCCTGCCCTCAGCCCCAATCCCATCCCTGCGGCCAGTGGAGGGAAGCCAGAGGCAGGAAACAGATAGCCAGGGAGTGGCTGTGCACATGGTTACAAGTTCTGGCTTTCCGGAGAGTTTTGTCCAAGATTACTTCCCCTGGAGTGGAGATTTGGAGAGAGGAGTCTGCCTGAAGGCACTTGGGGTGCTGGGGTGTCTGAACCACCGGGTCCTGGGGGGCTTCGTGGTCTCTCTTGGGCTTTATCATTTCCGACTGTATCCTCTTCCTTCTTGACATCACCCATTGTCCCACCCTCCCTTGTCACCCTGCGGAGGCATGGCCTCTTCTCCCTGGCTTCTCCAGGGTCTCCCACTCCTGTATCTCACTCTCCAACCCCCTCCCCAGGGTTTTCCTGAGGCCTTTTCCTGTCACTGTGAAAGCTTCCATTGTTCCCTGGACTCTTACAGCCCCTAGTGTTGTGGGCTAGGGAGGGCATTTTTGTGGGGTGGGAGGGGTGCCCTGGGGGGCTGGGCCTTCTGGGCCCATGTGGGACCCGTGGCAGGAGCCCAGAAAAGGGAGGGAGCTGGCAAGGGGACATGGACAGACGTTGAACTCAGACAAGGAGGCCCTTGAGGCTCAGAGGAAGCCGGGCTGGCTTCTCTCAGTGGCCTCTGTCCGTGCATCCTGCAGGCTGCATATGCCCAGCCCACCTGTCCCTGAACAGGCTGCTTCCTCTAGGGCTCCTGGAAGCCTGCAGCTGCCACGAATGGGCTGCAGAGGCTCAGGGCCTCCTGCCTGCCTGGGGGTGCTGTGCGGACATAGGAGTTGGGGGACAAGAGTTGGAGGGTTCCTGAGGTACAAAGGAGGAAAAATACAGGCCTGAGCACTGGACAGAGACTTGACCCTGTGACGGTGGGTGGGTGGCTCTTTACCCCACCCTAAGCCTCAGTTTCTTTCTCTGCCACCAGGGTCAAATGCTGAGTTTTGTTTTGTTTTGTTTTGTTTTTTGAGACAGGGTTTCTCCGTGTAGTTTTGGTGCCTGTCCTGGATCTCACTCTGCAGACCAGGCTGGCCTTGAACTCACAGAAATCCACCTGGCTCTGCCTCCCCAAGTGCTGGGATTAAATGCGTGCGCCACCACCGCCTGGCCTAATGCTGATTTTGAGAGGGCCGTTGCATCAGAGATTGTCACCTGGGAAGCCAGGGTGGCCTCTGCCTACAGGCTTAGGTTCAGCTGTCCCACAGAGATGAGTCTTACTTGGGCTTGACCTTGGGGGCTGTGACCCCAGAAAAGGACCTCTTTAGAAGGCCCCAGACTGTGAGCTCTGTGAAGGCAGGGCATTCCCTGTCTTGTTTATTTGCATGTTCCTGGAATTTTCCACAAAGCTTGGTCAGAGTGGGTGTACGAGAAACGTTAGTTGAATGAATGAATGTTGATATGTCAGTCTAGAGTCAAGGGTCAGAGGGGTCGTGTTACTGGGAGCAGGATTGTTCTCTTGTTTTCTCACAGCCATTTCGGGGAAAGGCCAGGCACTGGGTGGAAAGGGTCACACTGGAGTCAGCGAGTGAGTGAGCAGGCCGGGGTTCAAGCCTTGGTTTCACAGCAGTGGGGTCCTGTGCAGGTGCCCGGGCTGTCCCTGGCATCTGTTTGCTCTCTTGCTACGGAAAGGGGCTATGGAGGGGCAAGTTAGGAATTCTGGTGTATAATAATGCTCATTGAAAGTTAGGGTCCCCAGCTCTCCTAGAGACTACTCCCCCCCCAACACACACACGCACACACACACACACACGCACACACACACACACACACACACACACACACACACTTAGCAAAGAAATGGGCTCTAAGAAGGGCCTGGAAGAGCCAGGGCCTAACATCACATCTGCTTCCCAAAGCTTGTTTACTCGAAGCTGAAGGGCTCAGGAGAGGTAGCAGGGACAGCGAGAGGAAGGACTTACGGAAGTTCTGGCCTCCTCCCGGGAGAGCCATCAAGCCTCACAGGACCCTCATCTGGGTGAGTCCATATTGGACCCCATGTCTCTTGGATTGACCATGGGAAGCCCATGTCAAATCCTGAGACCTAGGGCTGGTTCCCCAAGGCCAGGGTCACCTCAGTGGCCAGGTTGCATGAGAGCACACAGACAGGGCAGGATGGGGCCAGCCGGAAGTCCATCTGTTCTTCATTTCCTCTCCCTGCTCCTCTGGCTCTGGCCAGAACTTCTCAGCTGGTTGCACAGGACCAACTCAGGGCTTCATGAGGAGGGTGCCCAAGGGGCTACCAAGCACACACTAAGTGATGTACTTCCAGGGAGGTGAGTGACCCTGCCCATTCTGGAAACAGGGAAACTGAGGCCCAGAGAGACTTGTGACAGCAGTAGCCACTTCCTGTTTCTCGCCATCCTGACATGCTGGCTTCTTTGTGCTGTTCTGGCACATTTCAAGGAAGTTCAGAAAGTGCGTCCTGGCAGATGGCTAGACAAGCACTTGGTCAATGTGGCCTCCCTGTTCCCATCGGGAGCTACAGGGATACAAGAGTAAAGGCTGCACCCCTACCCCGTGCTCGGCAGGGCAGGGGCTGTCCTCCTAGGCAGCTGGAGGAGGTGAGGCCCTCAGCTCGAGAACCCTTTATTCAGACAAGAATCCAGCCTGAAGTCAGAGAACAGGCAACCCCCCCCCCCCCCAACGCCATCAACATCTTCGTCATGCTCCACCCGAGGCTGCCAATGGCTGGTATGACTGACATCTCTACAAAGAAGGGACCATTGAGGGGACCAAGCTTCACTCAAATGACTCACTCTGCAGAGAAGCCAGGCATCAGGGCACGGTGAACCGCTGAGGCTGTGACAAGTGATTACTTGCTCCTTAAGATAGGGGAGCCATGGAGTCTTGGGCAAGGATGACATCCTGTCTGGATGAAGTAGCTCCATGGAGCAGATCACAGTCCAACAGAGTCAGCACCCAGAGCTGCCCAGTGCCCTCTCCCTTGTCCACACCTGCAGGGACAACGGTAGGGGACGAAAGTGGAAGGTGCCTTTGGTTTCAAAGGGTTCCCACTGCCTGGGCAGAGCCCCGGGCGCCCCCTGGTGGGCAGGAGGGGCCTGCAGGTCAGGAAGCCAGCTGGTCGCTGTGGCTTTCCTCGAAGTCAGGCATGCTCAGGGACGAACATGCATTCATCAGGACAGAGCCTGAGCAGAAAGAAGTCCATCCACAGACCCAGCCGCTACAGGCACACTCTGAGACCGTCTAGCCTATTCCCTTGAGCTGATTTTCACATGCTTTTCCTTTACACAGTCCTCCATCCCTCATCCTCCCTTCTCTCGAGCACTTTCCCAAATGTCTAACAAAACTCATTATAACTTGAGAAAAGTTCCATTTATTTATGTGTGTGTGCATGGATGTGCCATGGCGCGCGTGTGGAGGTCAGAGGACAACTTTCAGGAATCAGTTTTCTCCCTCTACCGTGTGGGCTCCAGGGCTCAAACTCCGGTCCCCAGGCTGCACTGAGCCATCTCCTGGGATGTTCGTCATAACTGTCTCAATGGCTCTGTTGTCACACATCCACTGGGAGCCTCGGGACCTGCTGTGGACTGTCCCATTTCCAGCCTTTCGTTGTCCTGATGAACATGGCAGTGAGATCCTCGAAAACGCTTTTGGTCTGTATCTCTGATCATTTTCTTTTTTTTTTAAAGATTTGTTTATTAGGTATCAGTGCTCTGTCTGCACGTGTCCCTGCAGGCCGGAAGAGGGCGCCAGATCTCATTACAGATGGTTGTGAGCCACCATGTGGTTGCTGGGAATTGAACTCAGGACCTCTGGAAGAGCAGCCAGTGCTCTTAACCGCTGAGCCATCTCTCCAGCCCCTTCTGATCATTTTCTTAAGGCCATTTTTTCTTTTTAAAGAATCTTGATGACATACAGCCAGGATGACCAGTAAAATGTAGTAGGAGACACCTGTCCAGCCCCTGCTCCCAGCGGCAACTGATAGAGGCTTTCTTTTCACACCTGCCTCGGTGGTCCTCACTAGCTCTCAGGGTCCAGAGGACTATAAGGCTGGAAGTACGCTCAGAGTCACCAGGCTCCTTCCTGACCAGGACAAGGATCCCCTCGGCGAGTTTTCTGGTGGTTGTTTACCCAGCCTCTGCTTACATCTCCTTAGTGACAGGGGACTCACTACCTCCTTGCCAACCCCAAGAGATCCCACGAACTGACGGAAAGCCAATACAACCTCATTCTGAAGCGTACCCAGAGGTGGCAGCTCCTCCCTCGCCTCCCTCCCTCCCTCCCCCCCTCCAGCTTTGCTTCCCCCTGCCCGGCCCACACCAGTGCAGCCTCCCACTTCTCAGGCTGCCTGTCCGCTGCTGTTCTAGCCCCAGTGTTAAGGTCCGAAAGCCCTTCCTTCCTCAGCTCCGTCCTGGATGCCTTGTGTGCCATCCCTCCAATCTCCTGGCGTCTGTGGTACCTCAAGGACCTGTCTGTGCTACCAGGAGTAGCTTCTGGGACCCACCGAGCCGTGCCTGGGCTCCTGGTAGATGTTATTCCCTGGCAGGGGTGGGGTGGAAGGGGTACATAACCTGGGTCAGGAAGGCCTGCTGGGGCCTGGCAGCCCGCTTGGCTGAGTGGTAACTCCTGCAGGGCTGTCTGTTGACATTTATGAGAAGAGCCCAGACCTCTGCAGGGAGGAGACAAGGGGAAGGCCTTCCCTCTGGGCTCTGGGCCCTCCCTCACTGGTCAGTATAAACAATGTCAGGACAGAGACTTCCAGGAAGTGGCTCCTTGAAGCTGCCCGCCTGCTGGCCTGTGTTCCTTCCCTCTGCTAAGACTTAAATTTGCCCTGCACGCCACCTCCATCAGGAGGCCCAAGGAATTTTCTCATGCAATCTCTGCTGAGGGGGTCGCCTTTGTAGAGCTGTGGCAGGCAGAAGTGCCTGCTGAGCCTTGCTCTCAGCCCCTCACATATGGATGCTCTTGGCCATCCTGCCCCCACCCCCCAAACCTCAGTTTCACCAGCCGTCCGACAGACAGCCTTCCGTAGTGGGTGGAAGACGACCTGAAAGGCCATGAACCCTGAGCACGAAGCTCGGGACACAGGTAGTGTCCCACAAACACCTGAATTCTTCCCTCCTTCCTTGTCCTCTGTTGGCACACGTCCAAGCTTCTGCAGACTTCTTTGGACTTTTTGAGGGTCCTTCTGGGAGAATATTCCAGAAGGTGAAGACACCGAACGCCCTTTCTTCTTAGGCTTGTTAGTCTTCCGACACACGCGTCTTGAGATGGTGGACTGCATCACTGCCCTCTCATTTCTAAAACGTCCTCCTTCCGATTTGGCCTGAGTCTCGGCCCCTCCCCCCTCCCTCTGCGGCATCTGCAGCAGCTCCGTGGCCCTCTCTGCAAGGGAGGAGCCGTGCCCCAAACACCAGTGCTCACCAAGCGAGAGCTTGCTGCGTGTGCCTGGACTGAGCTGAGGCACCTGTGAGGGTATCAGGTCTGCAGCTCAGGCCCTCGATCGGCATCTGGTGTCCAGATGTGGAAACCAGCAGAGATACTGAGCGACTTGTCGAGGGTCACGGGTGACAACAGGCAGAACCCGTTTGCGGCTTAGGAACCTGACCCTAGAGTCCAGGATCTGAGCTTGTCCTGTGGGATGAGGCGAGGCATCCATCAGGGAGCTGACTGTCCGTCTGGCCTGTCAGTGTGGTATTGGCATGCTGGGGCGTCTGGGCCTGTAGGAGGTCAGGCATCCCAGCCCTGGGTATCTGCAGACATCTCCCAAAGGGCCATGTTCTGATTCTGAGCTGTGGCTCTGTTCCTTGTTCACTTCTTGTCCAACGACCTGCTTTCCCTTTTGGTTACAGTCTATCCCTCATTACACACAATCCCATCACCCAGCATTCTGAGTCAGACACCCTGGGACATACACAGCTTATTTCTAATCCTGACTAGGTCCCATGTTTTGCTCCAAATGTGCTAGGATGAATTGATCCCTCCCATTCTGTCCTTTGCCATAGATATGGTAGGCAAGCCCCAGGTCTCGAGGGCTCTCTGAGCAAGAAGAGGTCTGGAGAACCAGATTCCAGAGCCAGCCTGCTGCGGACAGGCCCTAAATCCCTCCATCATCTAAGCAAAATCTTTGTGGCAAGACACCTATCTATTTGTGTCTATGTGTGTGTGCTTGTACATATATGTGTGTGACTGTGTGCGTGCGTGTGTGGTGTGCATATGTATGTGGACGTCAGAGGTCAGCCCAGGTGTCATCCATCTTTCTTTTAAGACAGATCTTTAATTGGACTGGAACTTCACCAAGTACGCAAAAGTACCAGAGCTTCCAGGGCTCTGCCTGACATTTCCCCTTCTCTGGGGTTACAAGCATATACTACCACACTGGACTAATTTACATAGGTTCTCACGTCTGCACGCTTGCAGAGTAAGCATTTTATGAATGGAGTCTCCTCCCCAGCCCCATCACCCTCCTTCAGCATAGGCAGACACCTTTGGAAACGGAGGCGGGAGAGCACATGTGTATCGTGCTGCATTTCGGGATGACAGACCCAATGAGACTATGGACACAGGCCGCTCAGGGCCGAGGTACTGGGTGCTGCATGGCAGTGGAGAAACGGGCTTCAGAAGGCTCAGAAAACCTGCCAACTGGATACCCAGAGAGCTCAGCCTCAGAGGCAGCCTCTTGTCCCAAGTGAGTAGACTAGATCATGCCAGTGTGGGGTGCATCGCTCACAACACTGCCCTCTCTTGGGCCTTCCCAGGGCTCATATTGAAACTGCTCTTGAGACATCGTCATTCCTAACAGGTCCAGTGACGTCAAGCAGGGGACCCGAAAGTCAGGACCGAGTCGTGCTTGCTTTCCAGGTTTGGATTTTGACACTCGGCACAGCTCTCCCCTTGATTGTTTTTGCCTGGAACTCTAGTCAGACATCACCTATGAATGGCTTCTGGGAAACAACAACAACAAACACACATAACTGACAGAAATGATTATCTTACATACCGATACAACTTCAGATTAGTAAATAGTAGTAGTGCCAATAATCCTACTGTTCTCGGGGTTTACCTGTATCATCTCGTTTAATGCTCAGAATACTTTTAGAAGTTTTTATTGCAGATATTAGCTATTTATTGGTGTGTGTATGCATGCCATGGCATGCATGTGTGTGGGGGGTGTGTCAAAGGACAACTTGTGGGAATCGGTTATCTCCACCTGGTGGGTCCCGAGGATTGAACTCAGGTCATCAGAGGTGGCAGTAAGTGCCTTTGCCCACTGAGCCCTCTCACTGGCCCAAAACACTCTCAGACAGAGTCACTTCCTCTACCCTTGTCTAAGGTCACAGATTTGGATCAGAGTCTGCCCCTGACCTCTATACCCTGTATCCTAAGTGAGCAGTCACTTGGAGTTACCATGGCAGCAATCATCCCATAGCCCAAGCTTCCTGAATCTGGTGGAGGAGGAATTCTTGGGGGCTCTTATCAGAACGCAGGCCCTGGGGTGGGGAGATGGCTCGCTGGGTAAAATGCATGCTGTGCGAGCATGAGGACCCGAGTTTAATCTCCGGTGCCCACAGAAAAAGCTGGGTGTGGTGGCACCTGTCGGTAAGCCAGCATTGGGAAGATGGAGACGGGAGGATTCCTGGAGCTGGCTGGGTAGCCAAGCCAAGCCAAACTGGTCAGTGAGAATCTGTCTTTTAAAAAAAAAAAAAAGGAGCGCAATTGAGGAAGACCCCCTTGTTTTGACCTCTAGTCTCCACATGTGTGCAGATATGCCCACACACCTCACCCCCAACACACACACAAACACAGGTTCTGATGTGCTGACTCTAAGGTGGGGCTCAAGATTCTTCCTGTCCAGCATGTTGCCAGACAGTCCTGTCACTGCCGAGCTGGGTACTACATACACTTAATGATGACACGCAGAGCCTGCTTCAAGCCTCCCTCAAACTCAAGAAGAGGAGACTTGGAGAGACTGTACTGGTCAGCCAGTCCTCAGCCTCA
Organism: Peromyscus californicus insignis; assembly: GCF_007827085.1. Taxonomy (NCBI): domain Eukaryota; kingdom Metazoa; phylum Chordata; class Mammalia; order Rodentia; family Cricetidae; genus Peromyscus; species Peromyscus californicus. Next base: position 85,088,770 of record NW_026294413.1, on the reverse strand, counting down.
GCTAGCGAGAATCCAAGGCTAGTGTGGGTCCACAGTGATGGTAGTCTCCCAGCTTAAAATCCTGTGGTAACAAATCTGACGTTTAGCCGGGCGGTGGTGGCGCACGCCTTTAATCCCAGCACTCGGGAGGCAGAGGCCGGCGGATCTCTGTGAGTTCGAGGCCAGCCTGGGCTACCAAGTGAGTTCCAGGAAAGGCGCAAAGCTACACAGAGAAACCCTGTCTCGAAAAACCAAAAAAAAAAAAAAAAACAAACAAACAAATCTGACGTTTAAAACCATCCTCTGTGAGTGCATGTAGGTCCGCAGCGGCTTTATCCATGACAGCCCCGACTGAGAAGCAGCCCGGTGTGTCCTGAGCTGTGGCATTGGCGTACAGTGGACATTATTTGGCAGCAAGAGAAGGCCAAGTGCGGACACATGTTTCAGCATGGCGGAGCCTCAGAAACATTACATTAAGTGAAAGAAGCCAGACAGAAGAAAGAATATAAACTAGGGAAAGCTACAGAGGCAGAAAGTAGATCATAGGAGCAAATGGGCAGGAAAGGGAGTGTTAATGAGTACAGAGTGATTTTTGGAGAGTGACAAATATGTCCTAAAATTAGGTTGTGCTAATGGTTGTGCAACTCTGAATATACTAAGAACCATTGAACTGACCACTTTCAATGAGTGAGACGTGCAGTATTTGGATCATATTTCAATAAAGGTATCAAGCTGTGCAGGAGAGCACCAGCTTCTTTCCTATATAAAACACAAATCAATTTTCTTGTTGCAAATCAACAAGGAAAAGGTTAGAGTTGAAAAGATGGCTCCGTGGTAAGAAACCGTGTCTGCTGCTGTTTCAGAGCGCCAGAGTACAGTTCCTGTCACCCATAATGGGTGGTTCACAGTTGCCTGTAACTCCAGCTCCAGGGGATCTGACACCCTCTTCTGACTGCAGCAGACACGTGCGTGCTCACACACACACATTTTAAAAGTTAACCCCACGCTGGGCGGTGGTGGTGCACACCTTTTTTTTTTTTTTTTTTTTTTTTTTTTTGGTTTTTCGAGACAGGGTTTCTCTGTGTAGCTTTGCGCCTTTCCTGGAACTCACTCTGTAGCCCAGGCTGGCCTCGAACTCACAGAGATCCGCCTGGCTCTGCCTCCCGAGTGCTGGGATTAAAGGCGTGCGCCACCACCGCCGCCCGGCGGTGGTGCACACCTTTAATCCCAGCACTCATGAGGCAGAGGCAGGCGGATCTCTGAGTTCGAGGCCAGCCTGGTCTACAGAGCAAGATCCTGGACAGGCTCCAAAACTACACAGAGAAACTTTGTCTCAAAAAAAGAAAAAAAAAAGTTACCCCCCCAGAAATGAAATATAAACAAACCATTCTTATTTAAGAATGTATTTACATGCAAAAATGTGTCTTGCTCATTATAACAGATGTATGTCAAACCTCCTCTGAGAAGACGGTGTACCTTTTAAATTAGTGATACTATGGCTTCCTCTAATGTAGAAAGGTGCATTTCAGGACCCTCGGTGGATGCCTACTCTGGGGCTGTAACTAGTGGTTGGAGTTGCACGATCAAAGCTAGCATGGATCTCTTTCTTTCTTCGGCTTCCCAACAGAGTATTTGTTCTCACCAAAGGTTTTGAGCAACCTCAGATTTCTTTTTTCCTTTATGATATTGGCAAATTTCCCCTTTTCAGGTAATGGAAGCATTTTACGACTTCTCCTTGGCATAGGAGTTGTCTGCTTCCTTACGCCTGTGCCCTAGGGCAATTGCTATGTAAAATGAGGGCCACTTGAACATAAGCACTGTAGATACTGCAGTTCATCCGGTAACAGCCAGTCACTGAATAACTAATGGGCAGGTAGCATATATAGCGTGGGCAGGTAGCATATATAGCGTGGATACCTGGGACAATGAGACTCTTGATGTCCCAGGCACATGGAGAGAGCCCTCATGGTGTTCCTCAGAACTGCACAGTCCAAAGCTTACGAGTTGTTTATTTCTGAGACTCTCTGTTAAATCCTTCCCGATCGGTTGAGCACAGACGACTACAACAGAGAAAAACAACTATGTGGGAGTGCAGCTGCAGACAAGTGGGGCATTAGCTAGAACTCTGCTCCTGGGGATCTGGACTACGAAGCTGGTGAAGCATTGTGGGAGTGGAGGCAGCGGCGATAGGGGTTATCACGAAAAATAGTGCACGTGCCCTCTGCCCCGGAAGTTTCACTTCTGGAAATTTCCTCTACAAAGGCATGTAAGTTGACTCGTGTCGCACGCCCTCCTGGTAGCACACGCTGAGCTCTCAGGGGTTCTGCCACCATGCAGCCGTGAAGCAGAGGACAGTAGCTGCTGGTGCTGACATGAAGGAGACACCAAGATGAATTGGGCTGGAGATGTAGCTCACTTGGTGGGTGCTTGTCCAGCATGCACAAGGCCCTGGGTTTGATTCCCAGCATACCATAAGGCAGGTATGGTGGTACATGTGTGTAACCCCAGCACTGGGAAGCAGGGCTAGAAGTTCAGGATCCTCTTTGTCTCCGTAGTAAGTGAAAGCCAGACTGGGATACGTGAGGCCTTGTACTTCAAAAGAAAAAAGCAAGGTGATGAGGCATGTGTGCCTCTGTGTCTGGTGAGTGACAGGCGGCCTAGACATATACACCGATGTGTTTGCCAGTGTGGAGCTGCCTTTGGGCGGACACAGAAGACACAGGGATGCTTCAGAGACTGGACAAGAGGGTGTTTTTCTGTCTTCCCCAAACCCTGGATGTTGAGACCGGAGGTTTGAGTTCAAAGCCAGCCTAGAAAATGATTACCTCCAGGTAGGGGAGCCCACAGTTGGAAGGGGGGGGGGGGCAGCTGAGGCGATCTCTTCGTCAGGCACTAGTTCCTGTCCCTGTGCTGCCGCCTCCCTGATGGGACCAAGAACCTGTGCCCACCCAGCTGCCCCTGCAACACGGAGGTGGAGAAGTAACTCCTCCGAAGCCCTGTACCCCACTGTCTCGTGACCTAGGCTCCATTTCCGGTGTTGACTTCCTGTCTTCCAGGCGCGCCCCAAAGGTGAGGGTCTGACACCTTACCAGGGCAAGAAGCGCTGCTTTGGCGAGTACAAGTGTCCCAAGTGCAAGAGAAAATGGATGAGCGGGAACTCCTGGGCCAACATGGGGCAGGAGTGCATCAAGTGCCACATCAACGTGTACCCACACAAGCAGGTGGGTGGGCGGGGCCTCCGGGTGGGGGCGGAGCCGCCAGGGGTGGGACCGAGGCAAGGACGCAGTAGGTGTGGGGCTGGGGGAAGAGGGGAGGGCGGGCAGAGTGTTCTCTGGGCGGGGTAGGCAGACGGGGACAGGGAGTTAGGACAGCCCAGTTTCCACAATGCGTTCAGTGTCAGAGTTCCAAGGATCAGGACTGCGGGTCTCGGGGACTCACCTACTGTCTTATGACCTAGCGGAGGGGCAGAGCCAACTCACATACTCAGGGCCCGGGGAACCTGATACCCTGCAGTGTTCCTGTGTGCCCCAGCGGGTGGCAGGGCAGGCAGCTACTTACTGGGTCCCCTCGGTCTTGCCAGGCTACCGCTCTGTCACTTCTCTGCCTTCCCCCTCCCCACATCTCAGCAGCAGAGCCTCAGTTAGGCTGCTCAGCTGCCAGCCTGGCTCTACACGGAGGGGCCCAATCTAGAAGAATCCTCCAAGAGCTTGAGGCTCCGTTTTCCCCACTCACCATCATCCAGTCAGTGTTTGTTGAGCACCTACTGTATGCACTGGGGAGACTGAGGTACGAAAGACTTGTACCCCCCACCGCCACCCCCCACTCCAGGCCAAGTTCTGGGTTCCTGGGCTCTTGTGCGTCTCTCTCTGACTTGAGATTTGGGAACACCGCCTCCTTGCTCTCCTAGAGGAGGCAGTGGAGCCCGGGGATGGAGAAGGGCTCTTGCCCCTCCCCCCAGCGCTGACCTGGGCCACCTCATCCCTCTGAGAAGCCCTGCCCCCACTACATCTGTTTCCTGTCAGGCTCCAACTGTGTCTCCCTAGACAACCCCCCCCCCCCCCAAGAGAAGAAAACACTAATGGGCTTTGCCTCCCTGCTGGTGGGAGTGGGGGGGGGGGGCTCCCAGATCAGTCCCAGCTGCTGGGTCTTTCCTTCCACAGAGGGGGGTCATCCTGACAGCTCCCCCAAGCTCCCCACTGGCAGCCTGTGACTGCAGCCTGGACACCAAGGCCAAGGAGAAGAGCAGTTCAAAGAAACCCAGAGCTAGGGCCGGCCAGGAGGGTCAGGCAAGAGCATTTCCCAGGGATTCGGCTGATGATCCTGCCCTTTCAATATATTACTGCTGATGTGCAACATAAATACTAGCCAATGCCAGGTGGATCTCCGTGAGTTCAAGGCCAGCCTGGTCTACAAAGCGAGTTCCAGGACAGCCACGGCAGTTACACAGAGAAACCCTGTCTTGGGAAACTAAAAAAAAAAAAAAAAAAATCAATCAATCAATCAATCAATTGAACAAACAAAGAAACTAGCCAGTGCATGGAAGGTTCCCCACGAGCCAGGTGCCATTCTAACTGCTCTCTTCACTACAGGCCTAGCAGACAGAGCCTCTAGTAGAGACACTTTTTTGGAGGGGAACATGAGCAGAGAGGTTAAATGACTTGCTGACTGTCCACACAGATATATATCATGAAGTCTTTGTGGAGCTCTGTGGTTATAGAATCCTTTAAGACAGTCATTTACTCTCTCTTTCCTCTCTCTCTCTCTCTCTCTCTCTCTCTCTCTCTCTCTCTCTCTTTTCTCTCTCTCTCTCTCTCTCTCTCTCTCTCTCTCTCTCTCTCTCTCACACACACACACACACACACACACACATACACACACACGTAAGCAAAGACAGCACCCATCACTAAGCACTAGCCCAGGCTGCAGAAAGGCAAGCTGAGGTGGCGGCTGCCAGCCAAGGGAGGGCAGAGGTGGTGTTCACAGCTGTCTGATTTGTGGTGCCATGAACCGTGGACACACTGCAGAGACATGGGCAGAAGCAGTTTCCCAGAATACTCTTCAAGTCTCAGTGACTGGCTCTGCCCTTAGCCCTGGGAGCACTGGACCTCTGTCAACCCCTGGGATGAAAGCTAGGACAGCAGTGCCCGGCAGGGTGGGCAGAGCGAGGCAGGTGCTAGTGAGGTCTCGGGGCCAGGACCACAGGGCTGGGAGCAACCTCAGAGGAGGATGCTATCTTGGTGACAGGAAGCCAAAGATCTGGAACAGACTAGAAGAGTACATGAGATCTAGAGCTAGCCCTGAGCCCCAGGACGAAGACAGGCAGCATTTCAGACAGTGTGGGGCCTGAGATTCACTATTTCCTCTCTGGAGGCCTCTGGACAAGACTTTTGGATGTCTTAAGTTTTCCTCATCTGTGGTGACCCACCACTCCTGTGGAAGCTGTGCCCTTGAGGCAGCCTGAACAACGTGGCCTGGCCACACAAAACCCAAACCATCGGGAGCCAAGGCAGGAGAAGCTGGCTCACTCCTGTCCCTCTGTCCCCTACTAGAAGGCTGGTTCATGGAGGCAGTGGGTAGTAGCCCGTGGGGGGCAGTGGAAAGTGACTAGACATCAGCTTGGGTTTGGTCTGCGGTAGGTAACATGTCAGGGCTCCGCTAGCCAGACCATCCTTTGGGAGCTGAGCAGTGGGGCCTACAAGATAAAGGCATAGGGACCCAGATTCCAGCTCAAGATGGAGTCCTTCATACAGAACATACAAGAACCTAGCACTGTGCTCAGCCAGCAGAGACCCAGCTTCCTGACCCTGGGGACATGCAAGTCCATAAAGTGAGAGGTTAATGCTGGCTCCCATTCTCCGGGACATCTGGGACAGCGGATGACCCCATGTCACTGCCCCCTCCCGTTAATATTAAGAATAAACAACACCAGTACCTTGAAGGACTTTTCCTCTGTCTAGTCTTTGGCCTTGCTAGGTTTGCTGAGAACAACTCCCTGAAAAAGAGCCAGCTACCCACTTTACGGAAGGGAATGAGATGGTGTCTCAGAGGGGTCAGGTGGCCAGGCCAAGGCCACACAGCCAGTGTTTGGAGGCTGAGCTCCCATCTGGGACTTGGTCTGCAAGGAAGTCCAACTCTTGCTCCTCTCCCTGCTGGGGCGGACTAGGAGGGGTGAGTGAGGCCCGTCCTCTGGAAGGCTTCCGTCCAAACCCAGGCTCTCCTCCTTGCAGGTCTTCCCTTTGTAGCTAAAGTTTAAGAGTTGAACTGTATGACACCCGTTTCCAGGGCAGCTACAAAGTAGAACCCTGCCCACCGGCAGCCTAAACCCTCACCCTTTCCAACCCTCCATCCCATTTGCCCAGCTGCTCCGAGGGCCAGCTTGGCTCAAGACCTGGAGCAGGTGGGAAGGCAGCCTGTTAGTGTTGAGTACCAGTCTACCCGTGGGCAGCACTCATCTCAGCCGCCCTCCCCTGACACGCCACCACCGTAGCCAAGGGTCTCTGCCCCAGACCCCATGTCAGCCCTGGTTTCTGCTCCCCTGTTCTTGCCAGATGGCTCCCAGCTGGCCCTGACCGGTTTCCTCTGAGCCCCCAAGTCTGTGCCGAGGACCCTTCTGCAGACAGGTGTCATTCTGGGGTTAGGAGGAGAACAGGGTCTCACTTCGGAGCCTCTCCTTGTGATCTCGGCAATGTTTGCAGGTCTTCGCTGGCTGTTGTGGGGAGGGTAAGGAGGGAGAGCAGGCAGGGAGACCCAAGCTGTCTAGAGTACAAAAGAGCTTGAGAGCTGGTGAGGTGCCTCAGGGGGAAAGGCCTTGCCCCCCAAGCCCGATGACCCAAGTGTCCAATCCCTAGGACCCACACGGTGGAAGGAGAGAACTGACTTCTACAAGTTGTCCTCTGACCTCCAACACTCAGGCTGTGGCACACATGTGAACACACACACACACACACTTAACACATACACAAGTAAATAAATGTAATTTTTTAGAAGGGTGTTTGTGTGTGCCTAGTGCAGCCCAGGTTACCAACAGCTAGCCTCTCTCAGGATCCTTCCAAATCTTGGAAGTGAGCACTGTACCGGCCTGCTTTACAGATGGGGAGGGGGTCCGCACACGTGGCATGGCAGGCCTGGTAAGTTGCCTCCTTTCTCTAGGCCTCAGTTTCCCCATTAGAAAACAATGAGGCTCTGTTTATGGAGTCACTCGATTAACGGGCAGGCACTGGGCCAGGACTGAGGCCGGGGTTGACCCGAGACCCCAGACTGGCTTTGTGGAACTAAGAGTCCTGTTGCCCCTCGGGCTGAAGTGTTGTGGCTTATGTCTGGGATAATCTTTGGACTCCCACGGCCACTGGAGTGACAGGGAGACGGATGTGAGGTGGGGTTTCCTTTGCCTGAGACTCAGTTTCTTCACCCGGCAGATGCCTTTGCATCCCTGACCTGCATTGATTCTGGTCTGCATTTGGGAGCTCTCTGAGCTTCATTCAGGGGACAGCTGCCTAGAGAGGACTGTGGATCAGGCAACATATTGGCCATGGTTCCAGGTCTGAGACCCCTGCCTTGGCTCTAGGCAGCCCAGGAATTTCACCTGAGCTTCCTGGACACATATGTCTGCAAATGGGCAAAAGGTGGGGTGTCAAAGCATTGGCTGAACCACCTCTGTAACTGCGGATCCCCCCCCCTTCCTCCTCCTCTTTGCAGAGACCCCTGGAGAAGCCTGATGGCCTGGATGTGTCTGACCAGAGCAAGGAGCACCCGCAGCACCTCTGTGAAAAGTGCAAGGTCCTGGGCTACTACTGTCGCCGTGTGCAGTGACCTTGGCCGCCGCTGCAGCAGCCCTCGGCTGCCACCTCCCTGTGCTGCCCGAAGGGCTGAATGTCCCCATACTTGAGGAGACCTCGCAGGCCTGCGGGCTTAAGCAGAGGAGGCTCATGTCCTCGTCTGGAGTGCTGAGAGTGTGGCTGACATGTTCCCAACAGGGTACAGAGACCGGAGGCTCAGGGACTCTTCACCGTAGGCCCCGGGCTCTGTAGAGGGACAGAGGCCAGCAGAGGCCTTGGTGTTCCCGCAGGCTCTCTTCCTGAGTGTCTTTGGAGCTGAGTGGCTTTGTATCCGCCGAGTACACTAGTGAACTGTGAATCCTGAGGCCTGCGGGAAGTCTGCCCTCCAAGGCCATCCGGGTCCTATCCCACCCAGAACCCTGCAGCTTGCCGCCTATGAAAAGCCACTCTGGGGAAGTCCTGTTTCATTCCTAAGCTGTAGCCAGAGGGCAGACCCTTGTTCTAGCAGCTGCTGAGGAGTGGTCCTCTGTTGTGCCCACATTGAGTCCCACATCTGACCACCCCTGACATCACTGCATTGTACCCGGTAGCTAAATACAGCCTCCCTCTGCCAATGGGCCTGGCAGGCAGGAGGACATTAAACAGTGAACAACAGTGCTCCAAGACATCCTAGGGGACATCGGCATCGCCTCCCACGGTCTCCCCCAGACTGTCCCGTAAGCTTGGGTTTCATCAACGGCGCTCTCTTCATCCTTAGCCTCCCATCCATGCCAGGGACGCCACCCCACAGAAACTGTCAGCCTGCTCTGCCATGAAGGATGCAGGTCTTGGCATTCTGGAGCTACTTTATGCCACCTGGGGCAAGGACATCTCATCTCCAGCCTCAGTTTCCCCACTAGTTAAGTGAGAAAGTGCCACCAGAAAGCCAGGAGGCCCCAGTGAGCTTCGGTGTTCTAGAAGAAAGCTGGCTACCTCTGGAACACAGGGCATCACCGGGGTGACGGGAGACCCCTAGAGTACCCCTAGAGCACTGCCTTCCAAACCTCTGCCCATGGTAGCCACTTAGGAAATCGGGCTGAGCGATGCCAGGTCCTCTCCTACAGCCCTCCTTGCCTCATGTTCTCACCCCCGGAGAAAATGGGAGATGATCCCACCCCAAGTCTCCTCAGCCCCTCGCAGTGGGCAAGCCTAAAATGAGCCGCAGAACCTCTCCTTTGGAAACTGGGGATAATGGTTTCCTACTTTTCTAGGAAGGCAGAGAGATCTCCTGGCATGTCACATGGCCCAGAAGGACTGCTGTCCTGGTCAGGATCAGCAGTGCACCCCCACCCCCCCGTGACAGCCACATTTCTCTTGTCTTTCTTCTCTTCACCGGCTGCCGGGACTGAGCAGCTTGACCCTGCCCCAACACTATGCCTCCGTGGAGAAGAAATCAGTCAGACCATGAAATAGGCCTGAAGTTCAGTGTTTACACATGGTGCCCAGTTGCCCTTTGTTTTCAAATGAGAATGCTTTGTACGACCGAGGAGTCACAGTGAAGTGTTAACCACGGGTCCAGGGAGTGAGTTGAAGAGATGGACGTGTCTGCAGCCAGTTAGCTGCAGGATAGATTTGGGGGAGAACATACCCTCTGAATACTTAACAAAGGTATACTTGGGGCAGTCCAAAGCACTAGCTGCCACCCTGCTGCCCAGGAATGGTGGCATGCTGGGCTGCAGACTGTGAGCACCCAGCACCAAAGACTCCCCAGCCTTGCTGCAGCCCCAGGGCCACCCCATGCCAAGCTTCCTGTCACTGAGGAAAGGGCCCTTTCTGTCAGTCATCCCACAGGGCCTCTAAAGAGAATGTTCACAGCAGTGGACAGTGTGCTCGTGTCCCAAATGACGACACGGTGGGCATGGGTGAACCGAGTCAAAGGTTCAGAGAGCCCAGCAAGTCTTCAGGAAGCCAGGGCCAGCAGAAGGTGGGTCCTCTCCCCACAGTGAGCATTTGGGTCCCTGTACTGAAGTCTGTGCAGAGCCAGGCCCTCTTGCCTCAGGCAGCCTCTCCCTGGGCCTGCCTTGCAGTGCTTGGGCTGAACTTGTGATCTTTGTGAGGCAAGCAGAAGATACCACTATCTAAGCTGGGTGCTGGAGAGTTAATGCTCAGAGGGCCTGGGAACCCAAGGGACAAGAAAGCATGTGGTTTAGTACATTCAAAAGGGACAATCGCTTGCAGTCAGTAGATCTAGCGATCTAGTTGAGAGAGAATGGTGTTTACCCCATATGAAGTATTCAATAGCTCTACTTGTGAATTTGTATTTATTTTGAGTTATACTTGACACAGAATTCTTTTTTTTTAAAAAATGCTATGTGTGTATTTTGGGAAAAAATTCATAGATGTTAAAATTTCTGCATGGTTACCAGTTTTTCTTACGACACTGAACTTGGTAGCCTCTCCCCCCCAAATTCTTCATAGTGATTTTTGTTTGTATATATTTGAGATTCTCTCTTTTTTTTTAAGAAAAGAAAAACAGGATTGCTTGATATTATTGAAAGTGAAAACAACAAAAAGAGGCATTTCAAAAAAACATCAGTGCTTTTGAGAGGGCAATCCATATTGAACAGATTTCTAGACATAGTTTTGTAAGTCTGGTTGATCTGTAAGAGGATATTTATAGTGAGAACGTTTCCTTTTTTCTTGTTATTTTTTCTATGCTTTCATCTGTAAAAAGTATGCAAACTGAACTACAGTAAGAAGGAAATATTATCTACATAGAATTATTATATGAAGTTGGTACATAATTCTAACGAGGAAAAAAATCTTTGTAATCCTTGAAGCTATGGTGGTTTTTTTTTCTATTTTGTTTTCCTTGGATGAAAATATCAGTATTAAGCACCCAGTATATTATTCAAGTGTTAGACTTATTAATATGCTCTTGTCCTGTATTTATACATTTGTGTATTTTTGGAAGTATTGCTTTTTTTACGGGGAGTTATCAATGGACAACACGGTAAAAAGGGAACAGAGATCCTTTGTGCCTCTGCCTCTGAGGTGGACAGGTGGTATTGTAATCTTTTCTCCTGCACCTTCATGTTATTATCTTGTTATTATGGTTTTATTAATTTTTTAGGGGAGGGCAGGGGATGGGCAAGGGAAAAGGACACATCGGACGAACAGGTCCTTTGATCTGCCAGCCCATTGGACTTGCCAGCAAGACCCAAGGAGGTACATGAACACAGGAGGCAGGCTTCCTCCTCGCCCAAGCCCTGCCTCCCAACCCAAGCTCTTTGAACTTGGATCTGTCCACCTGAGCCCTCCCACCTGCCTTTTAGCATCTAATGAACTTGAATCTACTCTAAACAAAAGTCTAATCCAACCTCACTACATTGTAGCCAGTCAACAACTAACAGTGATGTAAGGGGTGTTGCAGCCTTCCGGGAGATGGCGATGAGGATCCTTGTTTGCTCTCATGGCCAACTTCCCTGTACCAACCCCTGCACCTCCATGTGGTGACCCTGTCCATGTCTGTATCTGTTCATGTGTGTGCATTCAGCTAAGAAGACAAACAGAACCCGTGAGCCCCGCCTGGAGGGTGCATGGAGAAGGCTCCTGACTTCCCTGAAGGGCCGGCCTCGGGGTGGCATTCCGTTGTGTGCCTTATTCCTGGAGACTCTATATACGGCTTGCCTATGAAAATAGAGCCTTTCTGTGCTGTATTAAAAGGACTTTGGAAAGAAGGAGGCTTGTGAGTGTGTTTACAGGGCACATGGGAGAAGCTGGACATTTCCACAGATGTGGGACAAAGCAGAGGTGGGAAGAACTTGGGTGGCATTTAGTGTCCCCGAGTCTGGTCATACTGTCTTTGTCCTGCCCCCCTCCCAGCCCCTTTGCTCTCAGTGAACACTCTTTCCAGAGTGAGGGCTCTCCCCAAGTGGGGCCCCAACTGGGTGAGATTGTCAGCAGATTAAGTCACACATTAGCTCAGATGGGACTCCCACTCCTGGGTAACCATATATAGGAGTGACTCCGTCTCCGAGAGAGCAGCCCCGGGCTCCAGCGTGGCTACACATGCTTGAATGTGAGCCCAGGATTGGGGTCCGAGACACTGACTATCACATGCAAACAAGGGAAGAGGGAATGGGGAGTTCTTTTGAGCAAGGTCAGGACTGGATAAAGCTGTTACAGGTTGTCCACGAAGCCTCTTGGCCAAGTGCCAGTACTTCTCTTCAGTCCTGTCCTACTGTTTACCAGCCACCTCCAGAGGCAGCTATGCTGAGACACTGGTCTGAACGTGTCTTTGGGTTGTTTTTTTGTTTTTGTTTTTTGATTTTTCGAGACAGGATTTCTCTGAGTAGCCATGGCTGTCCTGGAACTCACTCTGTAGACCAGGCTGGCCTCGAACTCACAGAAATCTGCCCCTAGAACTGGAGTCATAGACAGCTGTGAGCTGCCATGTGAGTGCTGGGAATTGAACCCAGGTCCTCTGGAAGAGCAGTCAATGCTTTCAACAGCTGAGCCATCTCTGCAGACCCCATGTCCTTGGGTTCTTAAAGACCCCTGGGTGCACTGCTCACCCTGAGCAGCACCTGGTTTGAGGAGTCCCCTTATGACCTGTGGGAACTCATAGTACTGTCAGTGAGGGGCTGGTGAGGCGGGGCCTCCAGTTCCTGGCTGGAGCCAGCTTATCAATCTAAGACTACTGTTGCCTGGTGGTCAGGGGATGGGGAGGAAAACTGGAAATCCCAGTTCTGAATTTCAAGTTTCCAGGTCACTAAATTTAAACAGGTCAAAGTGCAAGTGTGTGGGCAAGCTCCTGCCTCTGGACTGTGGCCTCCAGATGGGGCTGACAAAACCAGAGGGGAGGGGACAGGACCAGCAAGAACAGACTAACTCCAGAAGCAAGAGCTTTGTCTGATTGGGGCTGTAGGCTGAACCCTGGAAGCCACCAAGCCTTTTGAGTAACAAAGAGAATTCCTGCTCATCCTCTGGTGTAATGTCAGGCAGGCTGGGGTCTCCTTGGATACAGGGGGTGTCAGTCCAGCCAGGCAGGTGAGTGGAGGAGACCCCACCCCGCAGAGTGATCAAGGGACTGGATGACTCGTGTATACAACTCCACAGCTGGTCACATGCCAACTGCTGGGACCTCAACTAGCACCTAGAGGGGTGCCAAGCAGAGACTGCCCTGTCCTCTGCAGGGCTGCCTTCTAGGCTAGCCCTGCCTCCCCTATCCCTCCTCTCTCTGAGGTCCCACTCCCTCAGCATACTATGCAGATAAAAGAGACCAGTGAACATGAGTCCCAGCAGCTGCTTGGCACTGCTGGGACAGGCCCAGGGGAGGTGACCTCTTGGTTCCACTGTCTGTAGCTTAGCCAGCAACACTTAACTCAGACTACATGAGTTGAGTGGGAAGGGAGTGAGCCTTGAACCCAGGACTCCTGTGCTATCTGTTCATTAGGAGCCCGGCCTGAAGCTTCCAGGTTGGCTTTCCGTTTTCTGGCCCAGCCTCCTCCCACTTGCCTCCCCAACCCCCACCGAGTGAACGTGTGTGTGTGTGTGTGTGTGTGTGTGTGTGTGTGACATGTGCACTTTGTGCTCCATGGAAAGAAAACAAACCCAAAGCAAACACAGGCTGGATTTCGACACTTCCCGAAGCTGTGGAAATCAATAATTCCCCTGGACAGGAAGGATTTCCGGTTGGACTTAATGCTCACGTCCAGAGGCAGCAGCCACTGAGGGGCCTGGAAGAGAGCAGCAGCCACCAAAGGAGGGACCTTGGAGGAATGTGAGAAGCCAGCCCAGCTCTAGGAACAAGCTAGGGTGCCCGGAAAGTCTTTCCGAACGTTCACCCACTGGGCTTGTGGCAGAGGCAGGATTTGATTCTCAAGTTGTCGCTTCCTCCCAGGCTCTGGCAGCTCTCTGGGCTTACTAGTCTCACATGGCTTTCTAACAGTCTTGGGGGTATGCCCAAAGTAGAGGGGAATGTGCCAGTGGGGCAGGTGGAGAAACAGACTGGAGGGTCCTGATGCCTACATCTGAGGTGTGGGGGGGGAATCTCAATTTATTATCAGCTTCCTTTGGACCAGGCTTGGTACCCTAGAATTGAGCTGGATCCACTGTAAGATTAGCAACCAGGCTCTACTGGTGTCAGGGTGTCCTGACCCCAGCTCCCCATGGCCTGGAAGTACCAGGGTTGGGTATCCAAACAGCTACCAGCCGGCCAGAGTGCCTGAGCCTGCCCCCACCCCTACTACCCCCCCCCCCCCCCCCCGGCAGGGAGAAGAGAGGCTGAGATGGAGGAGGGTGATGGCTGGGGGTGGGCTTGCCTCTCGGGAGTCAGGCCTGCTGGCTGTTCCCTCAGAGCTCTGGCCACAAGTAGGAACAGCCTGTCCTGGGCTCAGGGCCCCTTAGCACATCCTCCCTCATCTATCCCGATGCTGGAGTCCCAGGGGAGGTGTTAGAGGTCTTGGTTCCCCTGCCCCACTCTCTCACTCTCACCCCTCCCCCCGCTGTGTGCACACACCAGGCTAGCTAGCTGTCTGCAACAGAGCCCTTGGGAGGTGGAGGTTGGGGTGCTGTGTTTCCCTGGTGGCAGGGCTCTACTGAAGGTGGAGAGAGCCAGACAGTGTGCCCAGGAAAGCCCTCCCATCCCCTTCTTAACCAGGGTTTTCTCTTAGCAGTGAGGAAGAAGCTTCAGAGCATAAGGGAAACGAACTTCCTGTGGAACCAGCTATCCATGTGCCCACCGGCCATAAGTCCCTCATCAGGAGTGGAAGACCTGGGGCAGGGACCCCAAAGCCAGGCCCTGAGCCCAGCATAGCCAGAAGTCTCGTCCACAGTTAAGGAATGCTTTGGGAGCTGTGATGTCACTGGGGTCCCATCTACTGGATACTGGAGTGTCCTGGCCGACATGAGACAACTCCTGGGCTTGCTTTCAAACAATCCAGAGTTGGAGGGTCGGAGACATTAAAAGGGGACTGGCAAACGGATGGCGTGGCTCCGAGCCAGTCTGGTAACAGGTTGGTTGTGCTGGCTCTCCATCTCTGGTCCCATAACTGGGTCAGAGGTAAACTCCAAGGCAAGCCAGGGCAAATGGGTGCAAGGTGGCAGAGGGGCAGAGGATGGGATGCACCAGACACTGGGCTACCCGATTCATACACATCATCGCTTTTGGTTCCTGCAGTAACTTGTGAGTTGGGGGTAGGAGTCAGTGGAAACCTCCATCGGGGAAGCCGAGGTTCAACGTGGTTGAGGGACTTGAAAAGCCCATTTCTCCAGCCTCAGGCTGCTCCTTTCTCCACGTCTGCTTCCAGTGAACAGCAGGCCCCGGGGCTGATCTCTGCCTCCTGTGCCCTCCTTCCCACACAGCCCTCGATTTGACTGACCATCCCCCAGCCTCCTGCACTGTCCTGACCCCATGCTCCCTCCCTCCTCCACCCCTCCCACACACACACCCCCCACCCCCCACCCCCGTCCACTGGCAGGCTGACTTCCTGCATTGCTCAGGGAAGAAAGAGCCTTGGACCTGTCAGCTCTCCTTGGCCAGGCACACGCCCTGCCAGTTCCATTCTTCTGCCTGTTTCCCTCTTGGGTTTTGGCACAGGACCCTTGCCCAGAATGTCATGGAGTCTTCCCAGTGTGTTCTTTGCTGTCCCACCCTTCACATGCCAGTCCAGAATTTCTTCTGCTTTGGGGATTGAGGGGGTGTGTGTGTTTGTGTGTTTGCCTCTTTGTACCAACTAGCTGGTCCTTTGCTGTCCTCTGGTGGCTGAATCTGAGAACTGCAATTTCCCGCTGGCAGCCAAGTTGAATCTGTAAAAGACAAAAGGAAATTTCCTTCTCTGGCTTATAGAATGTGTGTGTGTGTGTGTGCGTGGGTGCGTGTGTGTGTGTGTGTGTGTGTGTGTGTGTGTGTGTGTGTGTGTGTGTGTGTGTGTGTGTGTGTGTGTGTGTGTGTGTCTGTGTGTCTGTGTGTGTGTGTGTGATATACCAGGTTGACTGGCTCTTTGTAACCTCGTTCTCTTCATCATCACCTGTCCTCAGCACAGAGACTGACCTCACTTGTCTAAACGCTGGCAGTGTTCCTTTGATGGATAGTCTATCAGCAGAAGACCCTGGGGAAACAGTCTTCAGTGCTCTCTTTCCCCTCAGATACTGATTTCCCTGTCCAAGTTGTTTCCATCTTCTGACTGTGTACCAATTTGTAGACTCAACACCAGGGGTGGTACCAGGAAAGCCCCACAGAGACTGGATCTGGGAGTGTGGCTGTGCCTTTGGACTTGAAGGAACAGCTGGACTACCTGCCAGTGGGAAATGGCATGCTAGCAATCCACGGCAGGCAGTGACATCACAATTAATCATGGTATCACCTATGAGTAAGCGGCAAGAACAGGCCAGCTGTCTGTGGCACCTGACTGTATGACAGTAAGAATGACCATAACGACTGTGATGCGTGAATTCTTTTGAGGATGCTTGATTGATTACCAAAAGAAAATGAAACATGTATGCCCTTCAGTTCTCAGCATAAGTTACAGACTGAAGACCAGAGTCTTCTATAATGGGAAAAGACTCCTACACATCCTGGGCTGATTGAAACATGAAACAAAACCTTACGTATGCAGGTTGCTGACCTCCATGTCTTTTGAATTCACAGTCTTGTCAAGATTTTCATGTGGCAGAGCATAAAGAATGGGCTCTAAAATTTGGAACAGGGACATGTGGATGGATCCAAATGAAGCCAACGACTTGAACTCTCAAGTGTCTGTCTGTCCCTTGCCCACCTGTGTCTGAGGAGAGTTGACGCTTTGTGTAAAGATACTGTAACTGGGGCTGGCGAGATGGCTCAGCAGTTAAGAGCCCTTACTGCTCTTACAGAGGACCCAGGTTCAGTTCCCAGCACCCAAGTCAGGCAGCTTACAATCTCTTGTGTTTTTTTTGTTTTTGTTTTTTTGTTTTTTGTTTTTTGTTTTTGTTTTTGTTTTTTTTTGAGACAGGGTTTCTCTGCGTAGCTTTGCGCCTTTTCCTGGAACTTACTTGGTAGCCCAGGCTGGCCTCGAACTCACAGAGATCCGCCTGGCTCTGCCTCCCGAGTGCTGGGATTAAAGGCGTGCGCCACCACCGCCCGGCAATCTCTTGTAAGTCTAGATCCAGGAGACCCGATGTCCTCTTCTGGCCTCTGAAGGCATCTTCATACACGTAGTGCACATACATGCAATCAGCCCCCTCCCACCACCACATAAATCATTTTTTAAAAATATTTATTTATTATGTATATAGTATTCTGCCTGCATGTGCCCTTGCAGACCAGAAGAGGGCACCAGATTTCATTACGGGTGGTTTTATGCCACCATGTGGTTGCTGGGAATTGAACTCAGGACCTCTGGAGGACCTCTGGAAGAACAGTCAGTGCTCTTAACCACTGAGCCATCTCTCCAGCCCCATAAATCATTTTTTTAAAATACCATGAAATGCACTTAGAAAGAGGACACTGAAGACCCTCCACAGAGCTCATACATGGGTCAAATGTTAGCATCGTCCAGGACAGAAGGATCCCGGAAGCATCATCTTGCATACCAAAAGAATTAGAAGATGCTGCTAAGACATCTTTCTAAGCAGACTGAGTAAGAAACAGTTCACATTCCATACAATTCACACATCAAATGGTTGTTAATATGGTCATGGTCATATGCGACCATGCCCAGAGCCAATTCTTGAACATTTCAATATGGAGTGCTTGCTGCTCTTGCAGAGGGCCTGAGTTCAGTTCCCAATGCCCATGTCTAATGGCTCACAACCACATGCAACTCTAACTAACTCCTGGGGATTCTGGCCTCTGAAGATACTCACATACTCATATGCTGTTAATTTTTGCCTTGGGAATAACTAAGTAATTCCTCTCCTCTCCGTTTATAATCCCAATGGCAAACCAGAGTTTGATTCCACCAGAGATCCACCCCGGGAACCAATGAGTTTATTAGGATTGCTTACAGAGCATGGGAGAGAAATTATGGGCCAGAGTGTGGGTGGCCCTAAGTAGCCACGGTGGAAGATGTGTGTCTAACATAGGTTTGTGGCTTCCATGTGGCTTCCCAGATGGAGGTCCCCTTCTTTCAGTCCTCCCCAGCTTATACCCTAGTCCCTTCCTGAGACCCTGAAGCCATGTTCAATTAGGGTAGAGCGGCACACAACCAGTTAGGGAAAGTGGCTGGATACTCAGGAGAGGGGTCCCATGACATCTCCCCTGCCCTCCGACCCCATTCCCTCCTTCTATAACGGAATATCAACAGTCAACAAGCTCAGCTGTGATAATCTTTTGTAAGCAGGCACAGCTCAACTCATGAAGATGGACGTTTAGGCTGTCTTTAACTTTTGGTCAGTACTAGTAACCGCACTTTAAACAGCCACACAACTTATTGTGTGGATACGTTTTCATTTCTCTTGGGTAAATGGTGACTCTGTTTAATCATTTGAGGGAACCGTTGGCTGGACCATCAGTGCATGAAGGTTAGACTGTCCACACCCTTGCAAACACTTACTACTATCCGGCTTTTTAATATTACCCATCCCAATGGGTGTGAAGTATCTCATTGCAGTTTTGATTTGCATTTCCCTGATGACTAATGATTTATGGTGCTAATGATTCTCATGTGCTTACTAGACATTTATAATCCTTTTTTAAAAACATTTATCTATTGTGTATGGGTGTTATAAGCACACTCATGTCCCACAACACATATGTGGAGTCAGAAAACAACTTGCAGGAGTCAGTTCTCTCCTTCCATTGTGTGTAAGGCTCTAGGGATTACAGGTAAGTCATCGGGCTTGGTGGCAAGGCTCTGTTTATCTGAAGAGCCACCTCAGCAGCCTGGGTTTTTTTAAATCTCAAAATGGCATCATATTCCAATATAATAGAAATATACATATAAATCCATACAATCCTTCCGTTTCATCTTCTACATGTTCCCTGAGCCAAATGGGGAGGGAGTGTAATACAGATGTCCATTTAAGGCTGAGCATTCCACAGTCAAATATTCTCTGTACTCTGACCAGTTGTGAGTCCGGATTGACGGATGTCCTTTATGACTGCATAAAGAGGCTTCTCCCATGAGGGGTGAGGGTTGCACTAGTCTGTATAAGGAGAAGTGTTTAGAAGGCAGCTTGATACTGTTTCTGTGTTTTACAAATGTTTCTTCTGTAGTATTAAATTCTGTAACTTTTGGGTTTTATTTTAATATATGTAATTAGAATATTCATATATATATGAAATCACAATATTCTATTACTTGATTTCTCTGATGTTAAGCTAGTCTAGCATCCCCTGAGCTAAATCACAGTTGGTTTTGAATTCAGTAGGCCACAGCTGGGCTAAGTTATAGTTCAGTGGCAGAATACTTGTGTAAGGCCTTAAGTTTGATCCCCAGTGCCATCACACACACACACACACACACACACACACACAAATAAATAAGCAAGTAAATAAATAAATGACTCGAGAGCAAAGTGCAAGTGTCTTTTACTGTGTCCCACAGCATTTACTCACAGTCCTGGCTATATAGAAAGCAGAAGCGTAAGCTCTCTTGAGTGCAGGAGTTTAAAACCAGCTCCGGTAAAAACCAGTCTCAAGAAAGCAGCTCAGGCACTGCAGGACCCTGTGAGCCCCAGGCCTTATTACACCTAGGAAAAATTTGCAGAAACTGCTTTTCATGATGCAAAGTCCTGCAGAACCCAGATATGTGTTAGAGCAGTGGTTCTCAACCTTCCTAATGCTGCGACCCTTTAATACAGTTCCTCATGTTGTGGTGACCCCCCAGCCATAAAAGTATTTTCGTTGCCGTTTCATAACTATAACCTTGCTACTGTTATGAATCATAATGTAAATATTTGATATATGACCCCTGAGAAAGTGTCAGTCGACCCCAAAGGGGTCGCGACCCACAGGTTGAGAACCACTGTGTTAGTCTCACATGCACTAGGCTAGTGACATCAGGTCCAAAACAGTGGCTCCTGTTTGACACCATTTCCACACCAAGTCCTAGAACGGGTGACAGAACTCAGCGGCTACCTACAAAGAGGTAGAGGGAAGGTTCAGAAGAGACAGTGAGCTTTTGTGTTTGAAATGACGGTCATTACTCAGGAGATGTGGTTTTCAAAAATCATTGATGGGACAATTCAAATGTGCGAATTTTACTATATGCAAATTTTATCTCAGTGACGTCATTCTGAAAAGCTGTCATGCAACTCAGAAAACTGATGTTTTGGGCTTTTGAAAACACAAGGTGTCCCATATGATGGCATCTAGGAAGCACATGCAGGCTCACCTCTTTTGTATGAATTAGATACTGAGGGCTACTGATGTCCGCATTAGGTACTGAGAGATACTGGCCAGCAACAAGCCAGGGTGTCACTTTAAACGGTGCTGCACACCACCACCCCCCGCCCCCCCAAAAGCTTATTAGGCCTTCTGCAGTGCTGAGAGGACTGCAGAAGATGACCTTGCCTTTGCCTTTGGGGAGAGGGTTCTAGAAAATTCTTGCATGCTTGCTGTACCCCTAGATTCCGCTGGATGGAGACACAGCACACACATTCTCAGTGAGAAAAAAACACAAGCCTTGCCACCTTTTATCTCTGAGACCCCCTAGAAATTGACAGTAGGCAGGGCACAGCTCAAAGAGGCTGGCTCTCCCTTCGACTTGTCACTGGTACCTGGAGCCCCCCAGGTCAGCAGGCCACTCCAGAGACAGCGACAGCACATCTTTGACCTATACAGCTCACTGACAGAGCATCCACTTACATCGGCAAGGCCCAGACTTCACCCCATAGCACCAGAAAAAAGTAACATAAATCGTAAAATCAGTAAATATATAGATCTATAAATAAATAGATGTTTTAAAAACACTTTATTTTTAAAGTAAATTGCTTAAAGGGGGCAGGGGCTGGGTACAGGCCTATAATCCTAGGTACCCAAGAGGCTGAGGCCCAAGAATCACAAGTTCAAAGTCAGCCTGGGCTATAGAGCAACTTCAAGGCCGTTATGGAAAATAAACAAAAAGGTGAGGAGAGGTGTTGGGGGTCAGGGCTCAGTGGTAAAGTGCCTGTGTGACCTGCTAAGAATCCTTTTGTGTGTACTTTCTGCACTACCAAGAACTCAGGGTTCTGCCCTTTGCCAACTGTCTTGACCAGATTAATCTCAATCCAGCCTGTAGCCTCAGTTTACCCAACTGCAAGCTGTTGTACTGCATGAGCAATGCCAGTTATTACTCAGCCGAGGTCTGCTTCTCAAGAGAAATCCCTCGGCAGCCCCACTGTAGAAAGAACTGTAGAGTACCGTGGAGACACGGGCCCCAGGGTCCACACCTGGGTGTCCTGAGGATGGCTGATGTGCTCAGAACTGCTTTGAAACTACTTGTCTAGTCAAACTCCCAACCCATGGAGCAGAGCTCTGACTTCATGGAAACTCTGTGACCCTGAAGGACCCAGCCTGGCCACTATGACCTCAGCGTGACCAGGCCCACCCATAACCTCACACCACTGACTCAGGAATTCCATACCAAATGAAGGCATTACTCACCCCAGCCAGAGCTCAAATCCCTTCTCTAGGAGCTACTGACTTGCCATGTCCCTGCCCACCTAAAGAAATTCTTAGTCATCTGCTTGCCCCAATCCTGCCCTTCCTGAGAATTCAGCAATATGAAGAATTCCCAGTTTCAGAGGCCCAGCATGGACAGGGAAACACACCCCTAACTTTCAGTGACGTCAGCTCTTTGCTTAGGCAAGACCCCTTTCCTAAGGATCTGATACATGGGAAGTGTCATTCTCGTCATTACCCAGAGCTTGCTAGGATGACATCAGGCCCAAGGCCATGCACCTGACATGGCCCACACCCAGTTTGAGATCTAGGTGTCACACACATGTTATGCACCTGAGGGAAGCTGAAGCTTGGTCACTGAGCAGAGCTGGACTCTGCCTCGGAGTAGAGCTCCTGGCGGGGAGTATGGAGACTACGAGCCTGTTTGGATCATCTCCACAGCACAGATGGCAACAACAGTGTCTCCTAGGTCTCTGCACTAGTAACTGGGATGTTCTACACAAAACTCCTCAGCAGAGGGCTGAGGGTGGGCCGTGTATGCACACAGACCCTAGCAGCAGGAACAAATGAAAAACCAGTTCAAAGCACCAAACCTGACACATGGGAATTGGAAAGTTGGCTCCAACTGGATACAATGGTACATGCCAGTAATCCCAGCAGCATTCAGGAGATCACGAGAGTTTGAGGCTAGCCAAGGATACACAGCAAGTTCTAGGCCAGTCCGGACCACACAGCAAGATCTTTTCTCAAAACAAACATAAAAACAAACACACCCCACTTGTGTTTCAGATTTCTTTCTAAAGCCAGAGATAGCAGTTTTATAGAAAATAGGATTTATTATCACACAAAGGACTGTTCCAGGAATCTTTTACATATATTATCATTGATAGACTGGATTTATTTAACATACAGAAAAAGCAAAGCCTGCCAGGAACGCGTTCCTCCTGAGGACAGTATGCACACGGGCTGTTTTCAGCACAGGAATTCACATTGAGCAGACAGCCCCAGCTCACAGGTCTGCCCCAGGTCCAGCTGCTCCTATCCCACAGGCTCCCTTCAAAAGTCACAGCAGCCAACCAGCAGGATTCACAGTAACCGGGAGGAAATGCATTGATCTTGAGACTTTCACAAGAGCCCTGAGTTATGTTTCAGAAGCCAGGCTCGGGGGTTGTGGTTTGTGCCAACTCAGGTCACACACAGTACAGTGCAGTTAGTGTCACAGTGTCGTTTCTATGAGATCTTATGAAATTATTGCAATGAGGAAGACAACATTAAATCCCAACTGCTGTCCCCACTGGTCAAGGAAAAAGTCCCTGGATGCTAACTGGTCAGCGATGCCAATGCCCAAGGCACACTCGAACGGCAATCACGGGGCCTCTTTCTGAGGGTGCATGGCCTGATG
Source organism: Peromyscus californicus insignis (assembly GCF_007827085.1). Taxonomy (NCBI): domain Eukaryota; kingdom Metazoa; phylum Chordata; class Mammalia; order Rodentia; family Cricetidae; genus Peromyscus; species Peromyscus californicus. The sequence goes on along the minus strand of NW_026294413.1, from coordinate 85,066,050 downwards.
GCCACACTGATGCCCAGAAACAGGATCTGAGGAAGGATGGACCGTTGAGAGCAGTCTAGTCCTATGAAAGACCTTCTTCATACTCAGCAGGGGACGTGGGCACTTGTGCTCGGAGCACCTGGGCCAATTAACACATGGCTGGCTGCTCCTGTCCTAGCATCTTGGCTGTGAGTTAGCTCAACTGGCCACAGTCTGTGATGACAATCTTCTTAGATGTCTTCCCACTTTTTGAGCCGAAAGATTCTATTTTCTTCACAACGTCCATGCCCTCTTTGACATGGCCGAACACAACATGTTTACCATCCAGCCTGCAAGGAGGGTTGAGCCAAGTGAGAAGACACGCAGCACCTTGGCCACCCAGTACGGAATTCACCAAAGGTACTAATTCTTACAGAGAACCCCTTTAATCAAGCTCTGTGAGCTTCCCAGCCGCACTCCAGCAGATGCCAGACTCCCAGGACGTGTTCTGTCACCTTTGACCTGGCGGCTTGATCTGAACCTTGGTGACCTTACCTATGAGAAGTGAGCTGTTCTTTTTCCACCTAGGAAAATGATGGGCACAGAGCTATGCAAAAAAGCAAGACATCTGTACAAATAGACTAGTTCAGCAGGAAAACTGAGCGCCAGGACAAGCACAAGAAACCTGGAGGTGTTGAGCAGCTCTTGATTTGTGACTTCCAAGGACAGAAAAGGGACTTAACTCCAGCAAAGCCAAGAATGATGACAGCTGGGGGCAGGACTGCAAGGCCCATTACAGCTTCCATGGAAGGAGCAAAGAGGATGGAGCCAGCAATGACAGGCTGAGGCTGGCAAATGTCATCCTGCCACTTAGGTCTCCTTAACGTCGTGAAAACAGGCTTTCTAAAGTTCTCAGTCAGCTACTGCCCCTCAAGGCCAGGGACCTGAGGTCTGCAACACTGAGGACTCGATGCAGAGAAAGGTACTGCTTAGTGCAAGTTTTACCAGGGAAAAGGCATTCCTAGACAGCACAGGCCTGTGGGAAAGAGGCATGAAGGGGCTGGGGAGCCATGTGCAGCCATGCTAACGATGTTTGAGGGAAACCTGCCTCAGTACCCAGGATTCCACAAGCACATTCTGTGGTGGAAGCAAGCCAAGGAAGCATCAGGTTAAGCCAGACAAAATGGCTTCTACTCAGACCACCCACCATGAGGTCACTTATTGAAGCATTTCCCCAAATGTGAGGTAGAGGAACCCTCTTGTGCGTGTGTAGCCAACAGCAGCCCTGGAAAGCACAGGTGTGACACAGTCACAGGACACCCCAAATTGTCCCTCAGTAACCGTGAGAAGCAGTCGCCGGACCAGAGCAGGTGCTCCAGCTGCACACTGCCCTCCCGACTGTACAAAGACCTCCTCTGGTTCCATTCTTAGCGGTCCTACGATGTGACTACTCACCAGTCCGTTTTTATTGTGCAGATAAAGAACTGAGAGCCGTTGGTGTTAGGGCCTGCATTCGCCATGGACAGGACACCTGTAAGACAAAGCAGAGCGGGGCTGTGTCACCCAGGAGGCCCCTCATCGGAGATGCTCTTGGAAGAACAGACGGCTCACACTCATCAAGGACAAGTGAACCGGCAGACCCTGGAACCAGAGAGAACCAGTGCTAACTAACATCCGGACCCTGGAGCTCATGGGCCTTGACTGCCAGCCAGCTTTCTATGGGCAGGCTGGGATGGAAGGACCTCAGGGATCTCAGTGTGAGAGCTGATTGGAACCCCAGATATGGCCTCTAGGCTCTCCACACTCCGCCCTGGGTTCTGCTTAAAGACTCAAGTTCCCATCGGGAAGTTTGTTTTTTGTTTGTTGAAACAAGTCTCACTGTGTGGCCCAAGATGGCCTCAACCTTTGGGTTCTTCTGTTTCAGCTTCCCAAGTGCTGGAATTACAGTCGAAAGTCTGTTTTTTACGAAGTTACAAATGAGAAAGCCACAGGGAAACCCAATAAGCTAGAAATGCTGAACTGCCTGGATGCTAACAGATGCTAAGGAGCACGACGGGATGTCAGGCAACGGTGGACCACAGCTTCCCTGGGCAGCCGAGCGGCAGCATCCAGATGGTACGGAACCGCAGAGGACACTAGAGAAGGGCTCACAGTCACACATACCTGGCCCCACGTGCTTCAGCGTGAAGTTCTCGTCGGGAAAGCGGCTTCCGTAGATGGACTTCCCTCCCGTGCCATTGTGATTGGTGAAGTCGCCGGCCTGTACACAGCAATACACCTTGTAACTGGTTACCACACAGCTGGCAGTGTGGGTCCCCTAAGAAGGCAGCCCCAACCCACCCAAGGCCCACCCACAGGCAAAGGGGCCAACAACCATCGAGTGCCTGAGATAAAACGGGCAAAGCTGAAACCAAGCCTCTGGGTCTGGAGCCCCACCCTAACAAGTCTGGCTTCTTATCTGAGCTAGTTTTTCAGTAATCTACATGCCTGAGATATTCTGATTTTCAACCCTCAATTCCTAAGAGTCACAAGCAGGTGATCAGGGGTCCTGGTCTCAGAGATGGGCTGGGGGAAAGGCCAGTTCCCCAGGCTAAGTGTCCTCCTTTGCCCCAGCATCAACCTCCCCAAGCTCGAGCCCAAAGGTTTTGTAGACACATGGCGCACAGGGGCTGGGAACCTTCCTTAGAGCCTGTCCAAGGTCTGGGTAGCCTGGAAAGACCTGCATGGAGTTCTTGCCGAGAAGAGTACAAGAGCAGTTCTGTGCCCAGTTGTTAGTCATGGCCACACGGTGGTTTCTCTGAGACAGGACCCTTGAGAGAGAGGTACAAACTGCCCTCTCCAGCTAAAGCATCCACAGACACCAATAGGATGTCCCCAGTCACCTTGCCTGTGCCTCCAGAGGCCACTACTCCAAGCCTTATGGAGTAAGTCCCTTCCTGACTCCAGATACCCACCTTAGTGCCTACCTCAGCCACCACCCTCTCTGCAGCAGAAAGGTCACAGGGCTTGGGTAGGTTCATCTGTCTGCCTCTGTCACACCCAATATGTAACCAGGCACAACAGAGTGTCAGCAGGCACAGCCCCAACCCACATAGGCAGAAAGGACTTCAGAGAGGCCATGCCATCTATGCCCATCTCTAGCTCTTCTGGTCTCCACACCTTAACCCCTGACCTCGAGTCTGCCCAAGAAGTTTTTGTTATTAACACCTATCCCCAAACCTCACACAGCCATACTTCCATGTCTGTAAAACAAGAACAGGTGCCTACAGAGTGTGTTCATTTAACAGGGAAAAGGCCCTTTAGCAGGAAGGCACCTCCAAGTCCAGGCATGTGTGATCCTGACTTAGCCATCTTCCTCCCATCCCCTCTTCTCCCATGCCCAATGCTCAGGGGCACACAGAATGCCAAGATTAGAGACTGTCCAATTCTGGTGGCTGCTGGGGGATGTCTTTTTGTACGCTGTGACTATATGTTATCCCCACTGGCTAATAAATAAGCTGCTTTGGCCTATGGCAAGGCAGCTTAGAGGCAGGTGGGAAATGCAAGGAGAGAGACAGAGAGAAGAGGGGCAGAGGCGGGAGAGACACCCACTGCCATCCTAGGAACAACATGTAACGAGATGCAGGTAAAGCCACGGAACACGTGGCAGTACATAGATTAATAGTTATGGGTTGAGTTAAACTGAACTAGCTAGCAAGAGGCCTGCCATAGGCCATATAGTTGATAACTAATATTAAGCCTCTGAGTGATTATTGTATAAGCGGCGGTGGGACCGTAGGGCCGGGGGGACCGGAGAAACCTTCAGAGCCTTAAGGTCCACCCCCACCAGCAGACTTCTGTGTCCCTTCCATGCACCAGGCCCCTGCTTGCTTACCAGTGATCCTTACCACCCCCCGGGCATCTCCGGTGCCAGCTCTGTTCACAGCGGAGGCCGTGTTACCGTTACCTGGCACATGAAGGCTGGGATCACTCTGTGGAAGGTGGAGCCTTTGTAGCCGAAGCCCTTCTCACCGGTGCACAGGGCTCTGAAGTTCTCTGAAGAAAGAGGGAGAGGCAGGTTAAGGGCAGGCCAGCCCTCCCCGCCAACCCCCCAGGTGAGCTATGTGTATGGAAAGACCGCGCCCCTCCTCCTGAGTCCACCCCAATCACATACTTCCCCGCTGTGACCCAGTAGCAAACACTAGGACTAGAATACAAGCTCTAAGCTGTGCCAGCCAAGATCACATGGCAAGCAGCCCAGAGACTATGTATCTAACCCTGCCCTGTGCCATCGGGCAGAAGGGGGTTGGAAGCTATCTCTGGGAGCTTACACGGGCCTTCCCCCTGGTTCCGAGCTGTCCAGCTACTCTCAGACTGGTTAGCAGAGCTGTCAGCAAGGCCCAGAGACGGACAAAGGCTGCCTCGGGGAACCCAGCAGCTGGGCTTAGGCTGAAACCCCCACCTTGTCGTAGTCTGAGCCCTCACTCCAACCCCAAGCCCATCAGCCTCGTCTGGCTCCCTTTCCACCTCTGCCTTACCTGCTGTCTTGGGCACGACATCTGCCTTCAGCTACGGGAAGGAAAAGGAACAAAATAGAGTGGTTAGTGCAGAAGCCGGTGCCGGACAGAGCCCCCGACCACTCACACCCAGTGGCCAAGGCATCGTGAGAAAGAACCACAGGGACCATGCCTCTCCTGTGACCACCAACCCTTCTAGAACAGCTATCGTTTCTGCCAGCTGCTTCCTGAACCTAAGGCTTGCTGGAGGCAGCCTCAGTTTCTTATCTATCAGAAGAGACCAGTGTCATCCTGGCCCACTTCCGGGGACAGAATTGGCAGTTGGAGGCCCTAAGCATGGGTCCCCGGACCAAGAGTATCATAGTAGAACCTGTTGCCATTCCTCAGTGCAGAGAGAAACTGAGGCTCACAGAAGGGAAGGAGGGGACAGTTAAGGAATGACTGCAGCCTCTTGCCTCTCAGCTTCTCTTAAGAATGCCTTGGTGGTGGCACATGCCTTTCCCCCAGCACTCAGGAGGCAGAGGCAGGTGGATCTCTGATTTCAAGGCTAGCCTGGTCTACAGAGTGAGTTCCAGGACAGCCAGAGCTACACAGAACAACAACAACAACAACAAAAATCTCTCTTCACCAAATGGAGTTAGGGAGGTACTTTTCGTCTTCCACAAGGGGAAAGTGAGGCGTAACAATAAATGCCAGCCCCCCTTCAATAAATCGGTCAGTCAACACTAACTGGTCCCTTTGTTTAAAAGTGGAACAGCCTGAAGGCAGCACTAGGGCCTCCCGACAACTTTTGACGGTTTCCTGCTTTTTTTAAGGTTCGAACAGGAGCTAGAGCGGAGTGTGGACCTCAGAGAGTGGAAAGGGTTGGGCTCCCCGTCGAACCACACCCCCACACCCCCGCTTGCATTCCCAGGTGCCTCTTCCTAAGGAGCCAGGCCTCGGGGGCGGGTCCGGAGTGCGCTGGGCCTTAAACTCAGGCAGGCCACTATGTGAGCACCGGGCAACACCTGGGCCTCAGACGCCTGGCCCACCTAGAGCCCTGGATCCAGCCCTGGGTCCAGCCCCGGACGCAGAGGGTCTCGGAAACCCAACCTCGGCCCCGGCCCGCCAGTGGGCTGTCACTCAGAGATATCTGACCTTGACTTTTTCCCTCCACACCAGCTCTCCCTCTCAACTTCACTCCTTAGGGTGTTGAAGCGCCCTGGAACAGACCAAACTGATGTCGCTTCTCTAAGACAAGGAAACTGAGGCCCAGGGTTTGGAAGTGAGGGGCCCAAGGTCACCCGGCGTGCCAGGTACTCTAGAACGGGACCCGAGTAGTAAGGTTTGCCCAAGCCGGGCTGGTCGGGTCCGGGGTCCTCACCTCCAGCACCACGCGGCCGAGCGGCTGCCCATCGGCGCCCACGTCCAAGTACACGAGCGGGTTCCGGGAGGAGGAGGAGGAGGAGGAGGAGTTCGGGTCGCGTGCTCCGCTGTCGCTGCAGGCGCGGGTCGCGGAGAGGAGCAGCGGCGCGGCGCGCGGGCCAGAGAGCAGGCCGAGCAGGCGGGGGCCGCAGCGCAGCGCCAGCATCGCGGGTCGCGGGTCGGGCGAAGCGCGCGGAAGAACTCAGAGGAGCCACCACCAAGGTCACACGACCCAGGAAGCGATACCTAGGCCACGCGCCGCCGCCTTTATTGGCCGGCTGGCTTCGGGACCACGCCCCCTCACGCACGCCTCCGCCCCGCCCCCTCGGAGCCTGTTCGCTAGCGACCCCTGCTGGTTTCATCGGGCAGCGCAATCAGTTCGTGTGTCATGCCCTCCCCCCCGCCTCCATCTAAGCACAGGGAGGTGGGAAGTCGTTTGAGAGCGCCTCCAGAGAGATGCTGACCCTGGGAGTCAGAAAGACGAGGGGATCTGAGGTGGATTAGAAAGGGAAAGATAACAGAAAGAACAGATAAGCGGAGAGACCTTCCAAGACACCCACAAGTGGCCTCAGACTTGCGGACCCTGGGCTGAATCCATCTCCGTTTGCTTCTAGAGATCTGACCCTCCGCCAGCAGGACTGAAAATGCGGCTTGCTCAATGGTGCGTCTGCCAGGCTTCAGTCCCAGGATGGCAGTCCTTATTCCCACCACCTCCAGCCAGGCCAGGAAGGTGCTGGATTAAGTAACTTCTTAAGCAACCAGTCTTAAGAGATGCCAGAAGTTGGCAGTGTATGATGGAGAAGGAAAAGTTCTGCAAGAGAGCCACAGCCAGGGATCTAAGCCCTGGTTAATTGTGCGTAACAGCAGCCTGGGAAGCAAATGAATGCCAGCAAACCAGGGCACGTGGGCCAACACCATACTTTACAGTTGGGAAACTGAGGCTCAGAGAGAAAAAAGCTCTAGCTAGGACTAGGGAACCCTGGTTCCCTGCTGCTGGCTTGCACCAGTCCTTCTGCAAGGGAGCAATGAGAAATTTACCCTGATTTTTTTTTCACACCCATTCTAGGGATAAATAAATGAGAGAAGCATTTGTTCAGTGTTAAACGCTGTTCCATAGGCAACAGTGATGGGCATAAGCCAAGACTGACCGATGCGGGTATGGCTTCAGAATACAGTTTGGGGTGGCGTGGGGGTGGGGGATCTCTACTGCAAAGTCTTAACAGGCCTAAGAGATAAGAGAAGGAGAGGAGCTGAGCCTCGGGAGCAGGGGAGCCTGGCCTGCCCCATCTAAGAGTCAGCTTGTGGGAAGGCATCCAGCAGCCAGGCTGGTCCAAGCAAATCCATGAAGTCAGGGCATGCTCCCTGCCTCACACATACACAGGCTTGCCTGACCCCTCTTGTGAGGGTTCACAGCCCAATGCTTTGTCAGCCCAATGCTTTATGCTACTAGCCTGACAGGTTGTTTCCCAAGCCCCAGTCTAGGGGTGGAGCTCACCCAACCCCACAGAGTGCCCTCTTTTTTCTTAACAATTTATTTATTTTCAAGCCAGGCAGTGATGGCTCCCGCCTTTAATCCCAGCACTTGGGAGGCAGAGTGCTGTCTGTGAGTTCGAGGCCAGCCTGGTCTACAAAGTGAGTTCCAGGACAGGTTCCAAAAGCCACACAGAGAAATCCTGTCTTGAAACAACAACAAAAACAACAACAAAACCCAATTTATTTCTTTTCATTTTATTTATTTCATTTCATTTATCTCCTACTGTGAAAAAGTATGCACAATCCCACCCCAGAAGAGAACTTGCCTTCATTCACATGACTCCCTCCCCTCCCCAGCCTCCCCCAGCCTCAGACCTCACCCACCAGCTTTATCAGTGTTTTGCCTGCATGTGTGTGTCTGTGTGAGGGTGTAGGACCTCCTGGAACTGGAGTTACAGTTTTGAGTTGCCATGTGGGAGCCAGGAATTGAACCCGGGTCCTCTGGAAGAGCAGCCAGTGCTCTTAACCACGGAGCCATCTCTCCAGCACAACCCCCCACTTTTTGTCAGTGGACACCACAGTGAGCAGCCTGCATGGAAAGCTCACTTGTCCTCTCCTCTGCCTGAACCACTGGCACGGTCTACGTCTAGGTAGCAGCAGTGTACACTTCACAGGAGTAGAGAGGGATGACCACACAGGCCCTGCTAGAAAGCATCCAAAAGCCCCAGGCTTCCTGCAGCCAGTTCTAGGCCTTGGCTCCCATAGTCTTTAACATACTCAAAATGGGAACTGAGAAAACTAGTTCTTTCAAGGCTTCAGAGGTGGGGGGTGGGGGTTCAGTCTATCTCCTACTGTGAAAAAGTATGCACAATCCCACCCCAGAAGAGAACTTGCCTTCATGCACACGACTCCCTCCCCTCCCCCTGCCTCCCCCAGCCTCAGACCTCACCCACCAGCTTTTCAGTCCAGGAAGCAGCCCCCTTTCCCAGGCCCCACGTTGCAGCAGTGAACTGTCAGGGGCAGTGTGTTGGGCTGAGACCAGTCTGTCTGACTTCAAGGTCAGGGCTATTGCATGGCATACCCTCCTGGTTGTCACTGGGGAGCGAGACGGGGAAAGGACAGGGGAGAAGTCTTGGAGGGTCAGCACAAGAAGACAGAAAAGGAGGTAACCGGGAGTCATGGAGCACAGGGGACATGGGGAGGGGTGATTGCCACCGTGGGGAGTCAGCCTGGATATGACCACCTCTGGGTACAATGAATGGGAAGAGGTTATTCTGGGAGAAGAATGAGTCAGCCACCGTCCAGGCTGGCGTTAGTTAGGGCATCTTCTTTATCTTGAACATAAACTGCAAATGCCACGAGAGGAGAGTCACGGAGGTCTCTAAAGGCCAGACCGAGGTCAGATGTGGCAGTACTGAGAGCCGTAGCTGCTACAATGCTCCCTCCTTGTCCTTCCTTTGTGTTACTCTGTCATACTTTCTTCCCTTGAATGAGCCAGGGAAAACTTCCATCTTCACCACAGGCTGGATTCCGGCACCATTCCTACCTATCCTGTCCTCACTGGTGTCAGGGGAAGCAGTCCCTAAGCTGAGCTGTGGCTAGGCACGTGCCCAGCCCTGAGGATATGGGGCCCAGCTGAGAGTACATCCTCAGTTGGCTCCCCCTCTTATAGATTGGGCCGTCTTTGGAAGTTACTCCCCAAACTGCCCAGGTGGCTTCTTATGTAAGAGTGCTGACAGTTGATGTTCCCTGGGACCCTGTGACAACATGCTTGGGCCTCACAGAGCCAAAGGGCAGCCAGGAGAGACTGTCATCAAAATCATGTTCTGGCGTTGCAAACTCAGCTGCCCGTGGGAGCCAAGAGTAATGCAAGCTGGGAAGTACAAGGAGGGAGTGGAATTAAATGATAAACGCTGTCCTAGTGGTCGAGGCACGCTCCAGCTAGAGAGACCCCGTAGGTGGGACTGTGGGAGCAGCACAGCCAGCTAGGCTCACACTGTCCAATAAGAGCAGAACACCTGAAGTCTCCAGCAAATCTCTTTTTAAAACTGTGTATGTATGTGTGTACCTCTGTGTGGATATGCACACATGAGTGCAGGTGCCCATGGAGGCCAGAAGAGGGCATCAGATTCCCCTGAACAGTTGTAAGCCACCTAATTTGGATGCTGGAAACTGAACTTGGGTCCTCTGGAAGAACAGTAAAGGCTCTTAATGATTGAGCCGTCTCTCCAGAAACTCCCTTTTGAATCAGGGTTTTATGTAGCCCAGGCTAGCTTCCAGCTAGCTATGTAACTGATGATGATCTTGAATTTCTGACCTTCCTGTCTCCCTGATGAGTGTTGGGATGACAAGCATGTACCACCACACCTGCTTTAAATGGTGTTGGGGATCAAACCCAGGGCCTCATTAGGCAAGCACTACACCAGTTGAGCCCCATCCCCAGGCTCAAAACCTAGTTTTGAGAACATTGGGAACTATTTCCTCTTTCTTCCTTCCTTCCTTCCTTCCTTCCTTCCTTCCTTCCTTCCTTCCTTCCTTCCTTCCTTTCTTTCTTTCTTTCTTTCTTTCTTTCTTCCTTTCTTCCTTCCTTCCTTTCTTCCTCTCTTTCTTCCTTCCTTTCTTTCTTTCTTTCTTTCTTTCTTTCTTTCTTTCTTCCTTCCTTTCTTTCTTTTTGTTTTTGTTTGCTTTTTCTTCAGTTGACTGAGACAGAGTCTTGCTGTATAGACCTGAATGGCCTATAGCTCACTAAGTACATCAGGCTGGTCTTGAACTTGCATAAATTCTCATGCCTGTGCCTCTCAAGTACAGGGAGGCACAGTCTACAGACTGCCTCAGTTTACACATTTCAGGGGGTTGCCACCTTGCTCAGCTTGGGAGTTCGTTTTAAAATAAAATTACGCATGAAATAAGACATGAAAAACACACCCAACACCTAGACAAGGCAGGTGCCATGGAGCGTGACGTGACGGTGCATGCAGGTGTGTGAGGCAGAGGCGGATGCTGTGGCTGTCACATAAATTGGGATTGTCTTGAGAGGCTGTGCAGAAAGCACTAGGGTGACAGCAGGTGCCCTATGTGGGCACAGGGTGTGGTTTCATCCCGAGGGCCGTGTATGTTCCCAGAAGTGTTTTGCCTGGTTTTGCTTCTTTGAGGCTCGGTTTCCTCATCTGCACAGAGGAGTGAGTAATAGATATCTCAGAGAAGTGCTCCTGTTAAATAGAATGGAACTTGAATGTGTGAGGGGCTCAGCAAAGGAATGAGTGAGAAATAAATGAATGAATGAGTGAATGGATGAATGCTTTCCTGTCCAGGCCATTGGAAGAATCAGGTAAAGGTGGGAGTTTGGCTGTTGGTAGTGGTTTCTCAGCTCTTGAGACAGAGTCTCATCACATTATGTCAGCCACACCAGATTCAAACTCACTTTCCTCCTGTCTCTTGGGCGCTGGAATCATAGGGTGTCCCACCACGTCTAGATAGAAGGGTGGATTTGAAAGCATGATATCAGGACCTTAGTTAGGGTCCTTGGGGGTTTTATGATGGAGTTTTGCTTCCTTAGGGGAATCCCAGTCCCATCCTTGCTCCACCCTCCACATCAAATTTGGAAGCTCTACACATGCAAGAGTAGAGCTTAGCCTTTCGTCATCCCATGCAGTCAGTGAGGCCAGCTGGCCTGGGCTGCATCCTTATTCCATGAAGGTTACCAGACTCTAAGTCATGGCAGGGGGAGGCTACACAGGAGTCAGCAGAGCTCTTTCCGCTGTATAGAAAAAAGTTATACCAAAAGGGATTCTTCCCACCCCTACCCCCATGGAGGCAGGCAGTCTGTAAACTGGTCCGGGGGATCTCGGAGACACACACAGCTCTCTGTGGGGATGGGCTTGATCTAATGACCCGATTGTAATGGATGGATCACAGCCTATGGAAAAGGTGCACCCAAGATCATTTGTGAATCTGGAATTTCTTCTCTGAACTTGTGTTGTTTTTTTTTTCCCCCAGCTCCTCTCATTCATTCTCTCCCCTGTGTCTTTCTCTTACACACACACACACACACACACACACACCACTATCTGTCATATCACGGAGGGACACAAGCGCCTAGGCCCTGTGGAGAGGGACCAACCCGACAGTGGCTACATGCAAGATCTTGGACGTGTGTCTTCTGTAGCCTTCCATTCACCACGTGAGCGTGTTTGAAAGTTGGTCCTCACCTCCAGAAGAGCCTTTGGGGTGACTGTATGCCCGGCTCACTCTGGCCTGCAGCCTCCTGAGCAGAGGCTCCCAGCTCATCCATGGCTGCAAAAACTGGAATAGTGCTTATTCGTCATTTGAAGTCACCAAGTGCTGGGTCCCACGCTCTGCAGCTATAGGCCGCTAATCCCTAAAGCATCCCGCCTCAGACACAGCCCTTAGAGGATCCCATTGCTCCATACCTAACAGTTGGTGTCACCAGCTGCTCTTGGCAGAGACCACATGGGCACAGGCAGGGAGAATGGGCTCAACCAAAGAGACTCGCTTATCTCTTGCTCAGCCAATTTATATTGTTTCTCTAAAGGAAATGAATAGGAGCTTGGGGGAGGGGAGAGAGAGAGAGAGAGAGAGAGAGAGAGAGAGAGAGAGAGAGAGAGAGAGAGTGCTGGAGGAAGGCTTAAGGAGGTTAAGCTGAGCTGTTTGGGGATTGCAGCTAACTCGTTATTATGTAGACCCTGTTGATCTTGAACTCACAGAGATGCACTTGCCTCTGCCTCCTGAGTGCTGGGGTTAGAACTGTGTACCAATGTAGATGGAGTTTTCCTGCCTGGCCCACATTCAGGACAAATCTCTCTCACCTGCCAGTCCCATAGCCACTCAGACCCGACCAAGTAAACACAGAGACTTATATTGCTTACAAACTGTATGGCCGTGGCAGGCTTCTTGCTAACTGTTCTTACAGCTTAAATTAATCCATCTCCATTAATCTATACCTTGCCACATGGCTCGTGGCTTACCGGCATCTTCACATGCTGTTTCTCATCATGGTGGCTGGCAGTGTCTCTCTGACTCAGCCTTCCACTTCCCAGCTTTATTCTCCTCCTTGTCCCGCCTACACTTCCTGCCTAGCCAATGGCCAATCAGTGTTTTATTTATTGACTAATTAGCAACACATTTGCCATACAGAACATCCCACAGCACTTCCCCTTTTCTTTTTTTCCAAAAAGGGAGGTTTTAACCTTAACAAAGTAAAATTACATATAATTTGGGAATTTGGGCGTAGCTTCTCTTACTACTTCCTGCTGGAGGGGGGCGCTGTATCTTATGGGGGCACAAAGAAAATTTTAGGATTATGGAATAGTCCATGAGGCTGTATCGTCTGAGCCAGTTGCCTTCAAACCATTTTGGATGTTGGATCATCTGGGCCTTGGTGTCATTGGAGACCTTTCAGGGGGTCTTGGCTGGTCAAACCTGATGTATCTTAATCTGGAACAAATCCATAGCCTCTGGCTTTCTGTGGGAACAAAAGCAGAGTCTCCTTTCCAAAGTAACACATCCTTACATCCAAATTTTGAAGTCAAGGTATCTTTAAAATATACATTTTGGCATAACTCAACAGCTTTTACAATCAAATGTTTTTCTGCAGTTAAAAATCTCAAAGACAACACAATCCAGATTCTCTGTGTAATATTCATCTTTACTTGGCTTATTTTTCATATTAATTTTACTGTCTCTTTAAAGACTTTATTTTTTAAAACTATGTATTTGTTTCTATAACTGCATATATCACCTTTTTTGGAACAACTCAATTTGTTCCAGTACAGGTTGGCCTTGAACTCACAAAGATCCGTCTGCCTTTGCCTCCCAAGTGCTGGGATTAAAGGCATGTGTCACCACCACCAGGGTTCAGTTAGTCTTGGTAACTCTGTAAAGAAGGGTCCCAGGAGGTTGGCTTAGACTTGAACCCAGGCCCAGATCAGTGCACATCCTGTACTTTCTTCCCATGTCCGGGCCTTCTTTCCCTGGAGAACCTATACTACCAGTCCCCAGGCACACGGCCTCCAACAGCTGAGCACCATATAAGCCTGCTACCCTGAATACACTTATACGCACAGTTCGCACCCAGAGTCAACAGGAGCCAGCCCTGAGTTACTTTTTGTGCAGGCAACATCCCCACCTTTATTTACTTTTCATGCTTTACCGTAGCATTTTCAATGCTCCAGTATCCCAAAGCAAGGGGGGGGGGGTGTCCCACTGCCAGGTTGCTTAGACGTGGGGCTTGGGCCTTTGCCAGCGCTGCTTGCCCGAGCTCCGCCCACCACAGAAATCAACAGCCTGTAATTCTGCAGCTTCCCTCCCTTCCTGCGGTCTGTTGGCACATGCAGTTTTCTTCAGTCTACTGACTGGGTCCCCTCAGTCTCGCTTACTACTAACATTGGAGGTCTTTCCTTCCTCTGTTAGAATAGACCCCCTTCTCTCCGCAGTGTTCAGGTGCTAATCAATACTGTCTACCTTCTAATCGCTATCACCCACCACTGGTCACCGGTGTGCCTGGCCCTGGAGGATACATACTAGTGTGATCCTGCTCTTTATGAATGTGGCCTCTAAAACTTACGGGAGTGACACGAGCCAGTCAAAGCTAACTAGCTGTTAAGCGTGTGGGCCACAGTCTGAGTTCCGGGCCAGCTCTGCCTAGGGCCTGAACTTGATTCCCCCTGCTAATGCTGTTGTTGTTGAATTTTAGTACAAAAGGTCAGGAGGTCAGGCTGAGAGAAGTCTCAGTCTCTGTGACAGACATCGCTGATATTTAGCTACCACAGGCTGCATACCTAAGACAGAGTGTATACCTCACAGGTCCTAGGCTCACCCAGGTACCTCGGGAGAACACACGGAGACTTTGGCTCCTTGGGGACTGTCTTCAGCAGAATTGGCCCCAGAGGAAGGAAGTAGGGACCCTGTGAATCAGGGTGTGGGGAGCAGATTGCGAGGGGACTGGGACGTGTTGCCATTTCCAGAGAGACAAGCGCTGTATGGAGACAGAGTCACAGTGGTCCACCATAGGCCTTCCCAGAGCCAAGTTTGCATTAATTTGGCTGAAAGAGCTTCCCATCACTTGGCAACACTGCAGTACTTTGAAGTAAAAGGCTCCCCATGACTGAAGGTGTGCAAGAAATACTACATATAGTATGCTTGTTCAGGGTGTGTGGTGATCCAAGGTGACCTCGGAGGTTTGGGCCACTTCAATGGAGGCTGCTTGGAGGAGCATCAAATGCTGAGCAAGGCCTCTAAGTGCAAGCTCAAAGCCTTTTATTGGCAGACTGGCCAACAAATTTCAATATGAAACCGTAAAAGCCAGGAGGAAATGTTTATATGGTTACTGGTTTCAATAGCCCATGCTCTCTAAGCATGAAGTGTAAGGGAAAGCATGGAAGTGTTTGGAGACACGGTTAGTTGCGGTTCCCATTAATGGGGCAAAACACCTCGCAGAGACAGCTTAAGGGAAAGGCACCTTGCTCTGGGTACAGTCCATCATGGCAAGGGAGTCGTGGCAGCAGGGACACCTCTGGCCAACGCAGAAGGAGCGTGTAGTGGCAAGTCTTATACCTTGGTTGGTCAGGAAACAGAATAGGACTGGAAGCAAGCCCACCTTCAGTGACCTGCCTCCACCAGGCAGGTCCTACAGCCTCTCCCAAACAGGGCTAACCATGTGGTCGTCAAGTGTTCAAACACATCAGGCTGTAGGGAACATTTCAGAACCAACCCTAACAATGGCCGACCTTTTAAAACCCATCCATGCTGCGAAAGGTGCCATAGGCACAAGAGGGCCAGAGCGGCTTGTGTTTCTGTCTTTCTTGTTTTCCCATCTGTCCCTGTTCTGAGTCAACACCCTTCAGAAGTAATGTCAAGGATGTCAGGGTTTAGCTTTGGGAACTGAACAAAACTTCAGGAAACAGACACTTTGTTTGCAAATCATTCATGATCGCCTGGCCAGCCTTCCTAGCCAGCTCGTGTCTTCATGCCCACTAGACTTGCCAAAGACTCTTAGGTGGAAGGAAGACAAACTGAAGCACCCCGAGCCTTGTTTCTGAGTAGATCCCGGGTAGATCAAGAATCCAGAGCATCCTTCCCTTGTGTGTCTGGGCAGGTCGGTTTCCAGTACTCCCATGGGTGTATTAGTTACCTTTCGGTTGCTGTGATGAAACACCGTGACCACAGAAACCGTTTAGAGACGGATGGGTTTATTGGGGCTTAGGGCTTCAGAGCAATAAGTGGCCATCATGGTGGGGACGCGTAACAGCAAGTGGAGGGCAAAGCAGCAGGAGCAGGAACTGAGATTTCCTATCTGCGAACAGAAGCACAAGCAAAAGGGTTGAACTGTAAGTGGGACAAGGCTGTAAACTCTCCAAGGCTAACTCCAGTGACATACTTTCCCAACAAGGCTATACTTCCTAAACCACACCCCCAAACAATGCCACCAACTCATCTGGTGTGATGGTGCACACCTTTAATCCCATTGTGGAGACAGAGGGAGAGGCAGGTAGATCTCTAAGTTCGAAGCCAGCCTGGTCTACATAGTGAATTAGGACAGCCATAGAGAGACCCCGCCTCAAACAAACTAAAACATTGCCAGCAACTGGGACCAAGTGTGCACATACTGGCGCCTACTGAAGCCCCCACACCCTGCCATGGTGTGGCAGAAGGAGTAAGGAATAGATGTCCCAAGGGGTCCAAGAAAGCTCAGAATAGTCCATAGACCGGGAACCTTGGAAACCTTGTGGTTGGATCAGACGACAGTAGAGACTTTGCAAATGGACCAGAGCCAGATGGTAGTAAGGACAGCTTTAACCAATGCTCCAGCCCCATCACCTTGCCTTTTCTGAGCTGTCAAGAACTGAGAGGAGATGCTGGGGGAAAGAAAGAAAAAGATACTGGGACACCCTGGATGCCAAATCAGCATCCCTGAAGAGCAGAGGGCTTCATTTGACACCATTGGCCTCTGCACGGGTCCACCATTTACCCCTAAAATGCCTTTGGCTTGTTTGTGGCTCTCATCTATGGCCCGAGGCTTCCTTTAACACAAGACAGCAGTCATGGGAGGCCTTTGCTCATACACTGTCTGCCTGAAAGGGCCCAGGCTACTTCTCTGAAGCTCACAGCCCAAGTGGTTTTTGTCCCTGAGATGTACTCCCACCAGTCACCAAAAGTGTCAGGGGTGCCATGCCATCCCTTTCTGAGAACCTCCAATGGCTTATTTTGGCTATAGGGCTCCCCAAAGAGCTGCAAACCCATCTAGATTTGGGCCTTCCAAAAGATACATTCCCATAAGCCATCATCTCAAACGTTGAAATCTCCAAAGTTTATAATCCAGAAAGACTAAAAATCTCAAAAATATAATTCTATGGGAAAAAAAAGATTTAGAAAAACTCTTTAAAAAACATACATTTACATTTTTTTTGGTTTGTTTTGTTTTTCGAGACAGGGTTTCTCTGTGTAGCTTTGCACCTTTCCTGGAACTCTCTTTGTAGACCAGACTGGCCTCGAACTCACAGAGATCCGCCTGGCTCTGCCTCCCAAGTGCTGGGATTAAAGGCGTGCGCCACCACCGCCCGGCGAT
This sequence comes from Peromyscus californicus insignis, assembly GCF_007827085.1. Lineage (NCBI taxonomy): Eukaryota > Metazoa > Chordata > Mammalia > Rodentia > Cricetidae > Peromyscus > Peromyscus californicus. The sequence goes on along the minus strand of NW_026294413.1, from coordinate 85,049,136 downwards.
ACATTTACATTTTAAGGGGGATTTATTTTGAGAAACATGAAAATATGTCAGAACTCTTTATCAGCTACTTCATACAACACTATACACCAGTGGCTCTCAACCTATGGGTCGTGACCCCTGGGCTGGTTGAATGACCCTTTCACAGGGATTGCAGATAGCCTTCATATCAGATATTTACATTACAATTCAAAACAGTAGCAAAATTGCAGTTATGAATTAGCAACGAAAATAATTTTATGGTTGGGGGTCACTGTAGTAAAGGGTCACAGCATTAGGAAGGTTGAGAACTGCTGCTATACACAATAATAACATATGTTTTTGTGGGGTAGGAGAAGGTGGTATGAAGGTACATGTTCATGTGGTACATGTATATGTAGGTACAAATGTACATGTATGTACGTGTGAAGGCCAGAGGTCAACGCCTGGATGTTATTCCTCAGGAGCTTACCACCTTGTTTCTTTGAGACAGAGTCTCTCATTGGCTCAAAGCCTACTGAGACTATACTTGCCAGCCAGTGAGGTCCAGGTATTCTCCTGTCTCTGCCTTCCAGCTCTGGGACAAGTGCACAACCACTACATCTGGACTTTTAAAATACGGGTTCTGGGATTAAACTACAGTCCTCATGCATGTATGACAAGTACTTGCATGGCCAGACCCAACATGCATATTTTTGCAAGCATAAACACAAGGTAAACACCAATGACAAGCACACAGGTATAACCATGATGAGCAGATGAACCCTACCATAGAGAAATAGTTCAAAAAGCCAGGTGTGTGAATGCACATCACTAGGGTTAGTAGCTGTGCATGTCTAGATTTATAACGTGGTTATCTGAACCCCTGTGATGGACAGTCTGTACTTTGACAAGTTCAATTAAAAACCTCGGGCTGGAGAGATGGCTCAGCCATTAAAGGCTAGACTCACAACCAAAAATATAAAAACCTCCATTGGTCACCACTGTGTAGACAGATCCCTAAAGAGCAGAGATCTTTGACAAATGGAACATACACCAGGAACTTCTCTCTCTGTATGGAAGGTGTGGGAGCCCGGTTTCAGGTTCCTCGTGGCTTTACCCAACAGGTCCGCATAGAGAGGATGACTAGGACCACAACCTGAGCGCAGGTGTCTGAGATGGTCTGCACTTGGCTGTGCTGGGGGAGGAGGTCTTTTGCTCCACCCCTTAGTGTCTCTATAAATACCCTGGGGCAGAGACAGTCAGGGCCCGTTGGAAAAGGTTCCAGGCCCTCTCAAGGCTATCCTTTATTTTCTATCTGTTCATCTCCACAATCTAAATCCTTCTATCTAATATTTCCTGCTGCTCGCACTCAAGAAAACTCTGGGGAGCTGTGGGGTTGGTGGGTAAACGCCCTGCAGAAGGCATTTCAACATTTTTACACGTGTTTTTGCAGTGCTTGAATACAAAGCCAGCATGCTAATGCATGCCCACCCGGCTATATTTGCACACAAAAGATACACAAAATGAATCAATTTCTCTAAAACCTTTCTATTATTTGTAATGTGAGTATTTGAAATACTTTGGAGATGAAATACATAGCATTTGTGCATTGTAAAAATGAATGCGGATGATTAAAACAATAGGGAAATAAAATAGCAAAAATGGTACAAAAACAAAACAAAACAAAAAAGCAACTTAAAAGGGAATTAAGCCATACGACACAGTGAATTGCAGGGAAAGGTTACAGACAGATGTACAGAGCCAGTTGCTGACAGCTGGTTGGCTTCGTGGTCAGATTGTAGTCTTGCTTGGTAGTTGCTTTATTACTGTTTTAGGGCTCAACTCCCCCCAGATGACATATTTACAACCATTGTCTATGTGACTTGCGGCTCGTGACATTCCTCTGTGATTTGACATACACTGGCAGACATGAGCAGTCCCTGTGACACGTTCCCATCTTCCATGCCATGTGGAAATCCATCCCCTGGCCCTTCCATGCGGTAGAGATGTTGCGGCTGATAGATATGGGTCAGCATCACCTGCACACTTGGTTGTGTTCCAGCCAGTCAGCAGCTTTTAGAATTCCATCTGCTGGAAGGAACACCAGCGCTGACAGAAGAGACTTTGGGACAGGGATGGGGTGGGGTGCTTGAGAGAGTCTGTCTCGTAGCGCAGTGTAGCCTGGGACTCAATCCTTCCGAGTCCTGGGATTACAAGTCACCGTGCTGTCTCTAAACATTACTTTTAAAGGACAATACAATTGTGTGTGTGTGTGTGTGTGTGTGTGTGTGTGTGTGTGTGCGCGCGTAGGTTTGTATATGTGAGTGTTGGGTGCCCATGGAGGTGAGGAGGAGGCATCGGTTTCCCTAGACCTTGAGTTCCTGGTGGCTGTGAGCAACCTGGCATGCGTGCTGGGAGTGGAACAGGGGTCCTCTGCAAGAGCACCCAGCTCTGGGAATTGCTGAGCCATCTCTCCAGCCCCCAAGGGGTGCAGTTTTAGACTGACGTTTTCATGGTTGCCTTGGTGCACAACTGACCCCACCCCTTTTGTCTTCTCTGCAGGAATTGTGCTTTTGCAGGGTTTGAGCTTTGGGGATTTCAACATTCCAGATTTTAATCTTTCAGAAGTGTGATTTTTTTTTTCCAGGATTTAGAAATTTTTATTTTGAAGGACTTCAGTTTCTGAGATTATGACATTCTGGACTGTCTTTGAAGATTAGGATCAGCTCCACACCCCGCCAAGCCTCCTCCTCCCTCTCTCCCTTCCTCCTTCCTTCTTCCCTTCCTCCTTCCTCACTCTATCCGTCTTTTCCCATTCCTGTCCCTCATATCACCTTTGACTCACAGCCTGGCCTCTCTCCCAGTCTCCTTCTCCTACCTCTTTCTCTTACGGAATTTCTCTCAGGTTAATCCTGGAGGAGGCTGGCTACCACCGCACCCTGGCTGCTCCTCACAGGCCTTCCCGCCTCATGAGCCCTGCCCACTGCAGCAGCACCACCCCTCGGTGGCCCCCGCTGAGGCGGCTCATGAGTGGCATGGTGACATGAAAGACTTTGCAGGTTCCGCTCTATTTGCCGACCTGAGAAGTGCCAGCCTTCCTGTTTCACCCACACCCCAAACTGCTCTGTTCTTCCCCACCCCCCAGGCTGGTTCTGCTCCGCTGGATGCTCCCACAGGCCTGGGAAGAGCTCCCTGTCAGTCTTGGAGGCCATGGATTGTCTTGCTGGAGCTGCTCTAATACCATAACTGTGGGAGGCTTAAAACACAGAACCATATTGTTCTCCAGTGGGGGGCGGGGAGCAGGAGTGAGGATCCTGCCCCAGCTTCTCTTCACTCCCAGGATCTCTTCACATCCCTGTTCCCATACCAGTCTGTCTTGAGGTCCGAATTTCCCCTTCTTAATTTATCTTTATTTTCTGATTTTAGTATTTTCTTGAAACAGGATCTTACTATCTAGCTGGGGCTGGTCTCAAACTCAAGATCTCAAATTCTGAGATCACAAGTGTGCAAAGATGGCTAAGTTTCTCTCTCTCTCTCTCTCTCTCTCTCTCTCTCTCTCTCTCTCTCTCTCTCTGACACTGATTCAATCGGGTTAAAGATCCCAATGATGACAGCATCTTTTTGTTTTGTTTTGTTTTGTTTTGAGACAGAGTTTCCCCATGTAGCCCTGACTGTCCTGGAACTCACTCTGTAGACCAGGCTGGCCTCGAACTCACCTGTCTCTGCCTCCTGAGTGCTGGGATTAAAGGCAGGTGACACTACTGCCCAGCATGATGCCAGCATCTTAAGTAAGTACAAAACTCCATTTTTCACTAAGTCTGAGTTGACTTAGGGTTAGAACTTCAACACGGGAGGGTCGGGGGACACAATTCAATCCATGGCAGGAGCCCCTAACGGGGCCTCAACCCCCCTCCCCAAGTTTTAGTGAAGCAGCGCCTTCCTTCGGCGTTTGCAGCCTATTGACTGCTTACAGGACTCGGTCATGAGGCAGGCTCTCCGGGGTTTGTCTCCTTTCAGAGTTATCCTTCCTGCTGATGACAGATTTACTCCTGGGCCAATCTGGCCTCAAGCCCTCGCTCAGGAGGCTCCTTAGCTCCCTGGGAGGATGCCTTTTGTAAGTGTGTGAAGTGTAAATGGACTGTACAGTCTTTTCAATCAGTGGGTTAAACGAGACAAAGTCAGATAAGGCACTGCCGTAGCCAAGTCTGTAGCTAAGTCCAGCCTCAAACCGGGCATGGCCTTTGGCTCCTCCCTCTCCCTGACCAGGCCTCATTCAACTCACTCCAATCCATTTACCGCCTTTAACTTTAATGGTTTCTTCCGTGTAAGGCTTTGTACCAGGTCCACACACAGGCGGCTGAGCAAGACGGGCCTCGTCCTTGCTCCCAGGATGCTCACAGTGAAAACCGGAGGAATGTGTCTACTATTAACGTGACGCTAAATCCTAATAACAGAAGGCATTAATTAGCCACCAGGCAAGGTGTTGCCCATTCACTGGGTACCAGAGTCCTCATAGATAACGGGAGATGGGAAGATCGTTAGTTCCAAAGATCACCAGTTCCATTGTACAGATGAAGAAACCAAGTCACTGAGGCTAGTCATTACTGAGCCTTAATGCTCTAGTCCCTTCCCCCCTCCATAGAGACTTGAGCTCTGTGTCAGGGAGCAGGGGACAGAGGCTGAGACTGAGCTGGGAACCCAGGAAAATTAGGGGGGCAGCAGACAGTGAGGTGGAAGGGACATCTGAGGCAGGAAGTGGGAGACAGGAAGTGGGGCTGCCTCTGCTACCTACAGCAATCCCAGCACAGGGTGTGCAGGGCAGAAGGAATTGTTGGGTCTGGGGCACAGGCAGCCAGCCAGCTGTGCTTCCTGACCTTGACTTGTCCTCATTTCCTGAGGCACTGTGGTGGTGGACTGTCGCTCAGTGCACCCTTCCCCCGTCTACTGGTCACTGTGTAGGAGCCTTGTTTGCTAAGGCTCCCAGCCAGCCTGGCACCAGCCTGGTCACCGGGTTCAGCAGCTGCCCAGGACTGTTCCCACAAGCCACCTCTCCAACAAAGGGGCCCGTGTCCTCAGAGGGCAGGGGGCTCCCAGGCAGAATGGGAGTGAGGCCTCCCGGGGAACTTTGGGTGGTTAGATTCAGGGCAGCAACAGGGTCTGGCTAAGTGGAAGATGAGGCCAGTACGGGGTGTGTGTGTGTGTGTGCATGTGTGTTTACTTTGAGCCTCTGTCTCTGGGAAGAGGTCAGAATGTGGGGGCAGAGGCTGGGGCTGGGCAGTTGAGGTGCATCTGTCAAGCTGGTGACCAGAGCCCAGGTGGGGGCCTCCCAGAAGGACCACCACAGGCCCACAGTCATTCCTCTTGCTGTGACCTTGATCTACTATGGCCTGAGACCAGAAGCAAAGAGCTGAGAAAGACACCCCAGTTTTCCAGCTGGGAAGGAGAACCCGCATCCTATGGCAGATGGTCCCCCATTTCTTTTCCTCTCCCCTCGATCTCGTTTCCTTCTGAGCCTTCTCTGTTGGCTTGCTGAAACTCCTGGGCATATTCGCGGTCTTCTCTGCTGCTGGAATGGGTCCCACAGGACCAGCCTCACAACCGATCTGTCACTGTGCCCACTGGGAAAGACTTCTCTAAATACAGTCCAGTCACAGCAAGATTTAGCTCAGAGCTTGGGCAGTACCACACACTATTTCAGGTCCTATCAATAACGGCCAAGCATCTAAAACGATGGAGGTAAGAATCAGCTTTTCTGTGTGCCGCTCAGACCTGTGGGAACCAGACTCTACAAATATTGGAAGGAATGCCACAAATCAAGGACAAACAAATGGAACTTTCGGAGAGTAATGATTGATAGTCACAGACTTCAGGACAACATGACAGGGATTAAAATCCGTCCAGGATTTGGTGTCTGTTGTATTTTCCCCAGGAGGTCATGAGATCCTTGAAGCCTTGTTTATCTTACTAACTCCTCCACCATCTCGAACTTACTGCTGGTCATCATTCACCCGGAGGGTGGTAATTAAATAGTACGTAAACAGATAAACGGACAGATGGACGAATGGATGAATGGACAGAGGGATGGCAATGGAGGTAGTGAGTGGATGAGTGAGTGTATGGTGGGTGGGTGGATGAGTGGGCAGGTAAACTGATGGAAAGATGGATGCATGGGTCGGCCTGGGTGAGTAAGCGTCTCAGGACTGAAGGGGGGAAGGCTGGAAGCTGGGGTGAACCTGGCCAGCGCAAAGCCTAGGCTTTTCAAAGATTATCTATAGAGGACCAAAAACATTAAAGGAAAACGGACAAGCTTAGACTGTCGACCCTGGTAACTTCCACCATCAAAAGAGTCAGAAAATGAGGTTAGGGACTAAGGCTATAGCTCAGTTGGTAGAGCGCTTGCCTAGCACACAGAAAGCCCTGGGTTTGCTCTCCAGCACGGCACTAATTGGCATGGTGGTGCATATCTATAATCTCAGCCCCTGAGAGGTACAGGCAAGGGGAGCAGAAGAAATTCAAGCTCATTTTTGACTACGTAAGAGTTTGAGACCAGCTTGTGTTCATGAGACCCTGTTAGAGGTGAGGAGGGGTGTGTGGTGTTGGTGGGGGAGCAGAATAAAAAAAAAAAAAAAAGGAAACTGAGGTTAAGAAATGAAGCCACGGCCAGGTGGTGGTGGCACATGCCTTTAATCCCAGCACTTGGGAGGCAGAGGCAGGTAGATCTCTGTGAGTTCGAGGCCAGTCTGGTCTACAAATTGAGTTCCAGGACAGCCAGAGCTGGTACACAGTGAAATCCTGTCTCAAAAAACCAAAAGAAATAAAGAAACAGAGAGAGAGAGAGAGAGAGAGAGAGAGAGAGAGAGAGAGAGAGAGAGAGAAACGAAGCTACAAGGGAAGAGATATTCAAGACACACTCATCCACCTGACCAAAGGCCTATCTAGTGTAAATAAAGAACTTCTGTGAATCCAACAGAAAGGTAAAGAGCCCGCCGGCAGCAGGGAAAGACTTGAGCAGTCTTTTATGACTGCTCACAAAAAACACCCCGGTGACTCCTAAGCACGTGAGAGGAAGGCACACAGCATCCTTAGTCATCAGATGAGGCAAAGGCCCACTGCGGTGAGGTCACCTTAGACACCTGCACAACAGCCAGAATGAACAAATGCTGGTGGGATGTGTACAGCTGGAACTTTCCTACATCATGAGTGTGAGTACGCATAGGTACAGTCACTATAGAAAACCCTTAGCCGGTATCTAGTAGAGCCAGAGAAGGTGCTCATGTATGGCCCAGAAATTCTACTCCGAGGCACACAGCCAAGAGACGTGTCGGTGCCTCCCACACAAAATGCTCTACATAAAGTTAACAAGATCCCTAAACTGGACTCAGCCCAAATGCCCATGAACAGTATGGTACTGTCACTCCCACACAATAGAATACCACTCAGCAAGGAGAAAGGATGTGTTACTGAGACATAGAGCAGCATGGATGGCACCCATAAGCATTATCTAGAGAAGAAAAACAGCCTGTGTATGGACCGTGTGCCCATCTCGAGAGGTACAAGAATAGATAAAACTAACCTGTGGTTAACAAAAGTCAGAATAATGAGTGGGGGGCTGTCAGGCAAGGCCACAGGGGAGTCTTCTGGGGTCCTGGGAATGTCTCTACTTGAGAGAGAGAGAGAGAGAGAGAGAGAGAGAGAGAGAGAGAGAGAGAGAGAGAGAGAGAGAGAGAGAATGAATCAGACTCGGCCCTGAAGATCTGTGTCCTCTCCATATTTTCATACTAGACCTCAAACACTTCCTTTATCTTAGGAGAATTCAGTGTGTGGTGTGGGAAGGGAGAAGATGCTGGGGGCTCAGGAGAGCATTATCTTACCCTTCAAAGACTTGTGGTTCTCAGGGCTGAACCCAGGGCATCTTGAGACAAGGAATTGTATGAAAAAAGACTGAGTTTTGCTGGAGGCCAGAGACCTGGACAGATTACTGAGGTCCCGTAAGGAAGCCTGTGAGATGGGAAAGATCATCACAGATGACACCCACCTGGGACTTTCCTGAAGCCTGTGCCCCAGGGATGCACACCTTACTTGTGGAGGCATGCAGGTAGAACTGGGACTTCGACACCTCCTGCCCCACCTTGACCTGCCCCAGAGGCCTCATGGGCTTCCCACTTCTCTTCCAGGACTCTTGGGTTTATGTTGGCTTCTGTGCCAGCAGGTGGGGAAAAGGGTCAGGTGTCCCTCCCCCGCCACAGCCTGTCTCTAGAATGCCAAGGTGAGATAAAGATTCCAAGTGGCTCCATTTGCAAGCTCTAGGTACCCCAACTATCAGTTAGCCCGGGGCCCTGGCAGGTCCATGGCTGCTCTCCCAGCAGGAGGCACATCTGGGAAACTTGAGGCCTCCCTCTGATGATGTCATGGAGGTCACCTGGGCCACTCTTCTTGTGAATCAGGTTGTGTCACAAGATGCTGACCTAGGTGGCAGCCTGTAAACCTTCCTGTTAAAAGAGCAGCAAGGGCCTGGTTTCCTTTGGCAAGAAGCCATGACGGTAAGGGACCGGACTGGGGTTTTCATGGGTGGCAGGAGGGAAGGCTTGAGTGACCTCCACCTCTCCCTTCCAGCCCACACTGTCCCCAAACCTCCATAGCATCCTTTCGTCCATCATTCCTCCCCACCACAGCCACGGCCCAGTCCAAGCTGCACCCCTGCACACTGAGACAGCAGGAGGTCTGCTGCCGTCCCTAGCTTCTCAGGGCTGTCATGGGATCACCCCCTTCCTTTGTTCAGGGCTAATCCATAGTCAAGAAATTCGAAAAGCTTAAAAGAAGAGTTTTTTAACCAATGCATGCTCCTGATCAGGCAGTCCGGGCCGGCACTGTGTCTGTCACTGGGGAAGGGGCCCTGCGCCCTCTTTTAAGCTTGCACCCTGTACCCTCAACAACCTCTCTGTTGACTTCCACTCCACAAATGAGTTTTGCTTGTTTGCAAGGACTACCAAAAAAAATGGGCCCTCGCATCAGCAACAACAACACCAACACACACACACACACACACACACACACACACACACACACACACACCCATTTATAAACGCCCACTTCTACACACCACATTGCTTCTTGCCCTTCTACAGCCGCTGTGACTTTCACTGGTGAGCAGGTTTCCATTTGCTGAGCTTTGCTCCATTTCTCGGTTTGTTTACCTGCTTTCCTGGTGGTGGTGAGCAACTGGGCTGCTTGGGGGTTCGGGGGGCTTGTGGATAATACTGCCTTTTGCCTCCAGCTTTTGTATGGACACAGATGGGTTTCTTTTAGGAAGCCCCTGTTGTTGGATGGCAGGGAGAACAATAGATCCGTCTAACTTTAAAAGAAATGTCCAAACTTTCCCTAGATGGTTGTACCATGATAGACTCCCACTGGTAATACCCGAGAATGTCCATTGTTCCCATTGATCTTTAAAAAGAAAAATTACGGCCGGGCGGTGGTGGCGCACGCCTTTAATCCCAGCACTCGGGAGGCAGAGCCAGGCGGATCTCTGTGAGTTCGAGGCCAGCCTGGTCTCCAAAGCGAGTTCCAGGAAAGGCGCAAAGCTACACAGAGAAACCCTGTCTCGAAAAAACCAAAAAAAAAAAAAAAAAAAAAATTACATTCTATTTATTTATTTATTTACTTATTTGTTTGTTTGTTTGTTTGCTTACTTTGTGTGTGTGTGTGTGTGTGTGTGTGTGTGTGTGTGTGTGTGTGCGCACACACAAGAGAATGGAAGCTGGAGAACAACTTGGGGGAATCAGTTCCCTCCTCCTCACGATGTGGATTCTAGGAGTTGAACTCAGGTCATCAGTCTTGACCACAAGCACCTTTACCCTCTGATGCTGTGGGATGGTCTGTATGTTAAATGTGTTGCTGATTGGTCAATAAATAAATCACTGATTGGCCAGTGGCCAGGCAGGAAGTATAGGCGGGACTAACAGAGAGGAGAATTGAGAGAACAGGAAGCTGGGTGAGAGAGACACTGCCAGCCGCCGTCAGGACAAGGAAGATGTAAAGTACCGGTAAGCCACAAGCCACGTGGCAAGGTATAGATTTATGGAAATGGATTCATTTAAGCTGTAAGAACAGCTAGCAAGAAGCCTGCCACGGCCATACAGTTTGTAACCAATATGTCTCTGTGTTTACTTGGTCGGGTCTGAGTGGCTGTGGGACTGGCGGGTGTCAGAAATTTGTCCTGACTGTGGGCCAGGCAGGAAAACTCTAGCAACACTCTGAGCTCTCTTGCTGAACCCAGAGGATCTTTTCAGGTACCCTATCTAAATATCCCAATGTCCCCCAGCTGGCAAGTGAGAAAACAGAATGTGATAAACCTATATAATGGAACACTATTTCACAACAAAAATAAATGGAATCCAGATTTATGCTACTGTGTGGGCAACCTTGAGAGCAGGCTAAAGGAGTTGACCCCCAAGGACCACACGGTCTATGACCATGTAAGACGTCCTAAACAAGCAAATCTGGGAACACAAAGTAGATTAGTGCTTGCCCCGGGCTTTGGGGGTAGAAGCATGCTAATGGGGGTGGGTATTCATTTTAGGGCAATGAAATTTTCTTAAATTGATATGTATGCACTGAATATATTAACTGAATTCAACATTTTCCTACATTAGGGAGTGAACCCAGGGCACCGAGCGTGCTGGATGTCTCTTACCCTGTGATGTCCCCAGCCCAAATAAAACTCTAAGTGGTCTTGGAACTGTGTCTCTATAAAGCTGTTCAAAGACCAAACCTGGGGGCTGGAGGGCTGACTGAGCTACTGGAAGCACTTGGTACTCATGCCGTGGACCCAGGTTCGGTTCCTGGCACCCACATGGCAGCTCACAACCCTCTGTACTCCAGTTCCAGAAGACTCAGAACCCTCCTCTGGCCTCTGAGGGCACTGCATGCGTGTTTTGTATATATACACATGTAGGCAAACACTCAGACATAAAATAAAAATAAATAGAATTGAAAAAAAAAAACCCACCAGACCCAGGGCCACTAATTAGCAACTACCACCTGTGTGTCCTGCTCCGGTGTTCTCAAGATAAGGATCAAGATTCCCAAAGCCAGATTCATGACCGTCATTGCCCTCTTCCAGGAGCAGAGCAGGCTTTCTGCCATCTCCAGATGCTCTATGGACCATCGTGCCTCTGAGCACTCGCACATACCGTTCCTTCTCCAGGAATGCTGTTCCTCTCACCTCTGACTCATTCCCAATGATCCAACTCCCCTGACAGCCTTCTCTTCGTCCTTCATTTGGATAACCTGCAATTATCAGGCACCTGCCCTGTGCTGGGTTCTATTTTAGACACCAGGGAAACAGTAAATACAACAGACTAAATGCCTCATGAAACTGATGTGTTGAACAGACAGTGACTCCACCCTTAGTCACGTGCCTGGTACCCTAGTCCCTGCTCTGCTTGACCATGTGGCTCTGTGTGCGTTTTTATTTCCACCCTAGCTCCTCTGGATATGTACAAGTTAGCAGCGAGTTTCCCTGCTAAGACTGGGGGCTCCACGAGGGTAAAGACAGGCTCAGATCTCCTGGGCAGGAGAGCAGGGGTGATGCCATGCTCCATAGTTACAGAACCCTCCAATGGCTCTTGTCACACCTGTCTGAATACCTCCCCGCTTCAGCAAGTGGGGAGCTGTGGAGAGGAGTTGAGAACGTAGGATGACAGCTGCTATATGGGTTCATGAGTCCTTGACAAGAGAATGATGGAGATGAAGAACTGTGACAGGAGGCTGACTCATCTCATTGCCTGCCATGAGCGACTCTCTGCAGGCTGGAAGCCAAGGACTGGAGTTGCCCACTCCAGACAGCAGATGTGAGTCTTGAACTCTTGTTTCTATGTACGAAACTGCTTGTGAGTAAAGCTTGTTGTCTTAGGGTTCCTATTGCTGTGACGAAACACCATGACCAAAAAAGCAAGTTGGAGAAGAAAGGGTTTATCTGGCTTATACTTGCACATCATAGTTCATCATTAAAGAAAGCCAGGACAGGAATTCAAACAGGGCAGGAGCCTGGAGGCTGGAGACAGAAGCCACAGAGGGATGCTGCTTACTGGCCTGCTCCCCATGGCTTGCTCAGCCTTCTTTCTTATAGAACTCAGGACTACCAGCCCAGGGGTGGCCCCACCCACAATGGGCTAGGATCTCCCAACTGATCAACCACCAGTTAAGAAAATGTTCTACAGGCTGGCCCACAGCCCGATCTTACAGAGGTATTTTCTCAATTGAGGTTTCTTCCTCTCTGATGACTATAGTTTGTGTCAAGTTGACATAAATCTGGACAGCACATTTGTCCTCCCAGGGATGGATGCTTGGTGCAATGGGAAGAACAGGCCTGGTTGGGTGACGGGAGACAGCTCTCCCAGCCTAGAGCTCCATCTCTCACCTGCCTTCCTTTGAGTGCAGACCCCGTGACAGTGCTGGAGAGGGTGGGTGCCAGTTCAGTCTCAGAGATGCCGAAATAGGGAAAGGAAGCAGACCCTGAGCCCGTGGAAAGTACCCAGATGACTGCAGAGGCCTCGGAAAGCCTCCCCAGCCACTTCCCGCCATCTCCTCCATCTCCTCCCACCATCCCCTTCACGCCCTACCTTCTTCTGCCACGTTCAATCTTCCTTCAAAAGCATATCAAAGCCCACGCCCTTCTGGGGCCTCATTTTGCCTTTGGGCTCAGGCATCCCACTTGGACTGTACCTGGGGAGGAGAGGGGAGGACAGGGGGAAGTACTCCCCTCTTCTTTGAACTGTGCTCCACTGGGATTACACAGCTCTCCCGTGTCCTGCATGGCAAAGACGGACTCCCTCCAAGGGAAGGGCTTGTTGGCCTGCAGTCACAGTTTCAAGCACTAACTACTGTGACGGTGCTCCCTGGGGGCTGGAGACTGACTGGCCTCAGCTACGCAGTTCTTCCTTGAGGTTCTGTATGAGCTCAGCTATATGGAGGTGATTCACTCACAGGTGACCCTCTTACACATGGCTAGTGAATAGACTGTGGGCTCCATGGCAGCACTCTCCTTGTTTGGGGTCTTTCCATGTGACAGCTTCAGGTCCTTGAACTTAAACATGGGGGCTGAAAGTGAACACTCAGTTTCTCCACTCCACACCACTGTAACCCCTTTTCTGACAATGATTTTGATTGGCTGTGCTTAGAGAGTTCCCACTTCTCTCTGCTCTGAATCACGTTGTAAAGTGTCTTTTCCTTGAATCCGAATATGAAATGAAAGGCATCCTGCCCAAATCACTTTGCTTAATTCTTGGGTTTCTTCCTAGGTAACAGTTGGTGGGGAGACATCTCAGTATAAAGATACATATGTGTACTTGTACACACACACACACACACACACACACACACACACACACACACACACACACACTCACCTACCTCTGTTATATATGGCTACTCAGAATCTTCCCCCTGCTGAAAATCCCTTCCTACAGAAGAAACCTTTCTCCCATATCTGCTTCTGGTGGCCAGGGTATATCCCTCCTCCGTAATCCAAGAGCCTGCAAATTTTTCTTTGAAGGATCAGACAGTCAATCCTTCAGATTCTATGGGGCAAAGGACAAACTGGAGCATTATATAGGCATTTATATAATTATTTATAATATAACCACTTAAAAACAAAACCTTCGTTATTCTGTGTGTGTGTGTGTGTGTGTGTGTGTGTGTGTGTGTGTGTGTGTGTGTGAGAGAGAGAGAGAGAGAGAGAGAGAGAGAGAGAGAGAGAGAGAGAGAGAGAGGAGAGGGAGAGAGAGGTATGTATGAGTCCATGGCATGCTTGTGGAGGTCAGAGGACTATTTTCAGGAGTTGATTTTCTCCTTCCCCATGGGTTCCATCGTGGAATAGAATTCAAATCCTCAGGCTCGCAAAGGCAGGCACTTTCACTGCCGACCCATCTCATCAGCCCCATAAAATGTATTTTTAATGTGTGGATCATAACGCTAGAAGTCTGACTAGACTTGGAGCTCAGACTTGTCTTTTGCTGTCTCCTGCTGTCAACCAAGAGAGTCCCTGAGGCATCTTCTGGTAGACCCGCCTTCTTACCCCCAGTGACAGACATCTGTAGGGTGGGGAACAGTTTACCTAGACCTCTGACATGGTCAATCAGATAGCTCCGAGTAGGAGGTGAAGCCAGGGCTGGGGGTGGGGTGGGGTAGAAGGGTGGAGCTGAAGCCTGTTTCTCCTATACCAGTCCTGAGCCTGGGTGGGTCATGCTTACTTCCAAAGCTTCGTTGCTAATTCTCCTCCTCAGCATCTCAGCTCACGAACCATCCTGTGTCTTTTCCCCTCAAGGTAATCAGAGCTGGTTTCTGTTGCTGCCTCCCAGAGCTCCTTGACGGCGCACGTGGTCGGAAACCCACTTGTCCATCCCAGTGGATCGTCTGAGCATGTGTTCGGGGACATGGGGGCTCAACCAAGCTCAGGATCCTGGATTTCCACACCCCCTTTCCCTGGGATAGTTGCTGTGGTCCCAGGACCAGAGAGGCCTTCCTCAGTTTGCCTGGGACTCCTCAAGGGCTCGGATGGGCCCGGGAAACTCACCCTTCTTCTCGGTGTGGGACAACACAAGGGCAGCTGTCATCCACGGGCTCAGCCTGACTGGATACTAAAGGGCTCCACTTGTCAGACTGTCTCTCCAGGGGGCAGAGTAGACTATGGCAAAGACTCAAGTCAACCTTGTTCAGAGAAAAAGGTTCATGTCACAGGAGAAGATATGAGTGGGTATGAGGAGGGACATGGCTCCAGCAGGGGCAATTGCTCCATGTTCCATCTCAGTTTACCTCAGGTGACGTGCTGCCACCCAGTGCCTGGGGCTGCCAACTTCTACCTGCCCCTAATGCTGGATCTTCATCATTACCGGGTTAGTGGTCCATCTCTGGGATCAGAGCCTGCCTCTAAGGCCCACTCCCACGCCTCTGTCTTAAATATGGTTCTCTAGGAGCAGAACTGAAGTAGACGCTTAATTCAGGATCTTTAAATTGGAACACCCTTTGTTGACTGAAAAGGAAATAGATGGAAATAAAAATGGCATTGATTACATCCCTTCTTCACTGGGCCTAGGCATTATCCAAACAGGTGTCCCTGGGAAGTTCTAGTTGGCGGGTTCAAGGAAGTGTTTGCAAACTCCAGGAGGCCAAGCTGTGACTGAGAGCTGAGGGTAAGTATGTCTGTCTGTACAATCCATGTGAGCTGGGTCAGCAGGGTTCAATCTAGCTGTCCCCCTGGGGACGTGGTCGTATAAAGTAGGTATCTGGATTGGTCACACTGAGGTCCTAGGAGGAGGTGATGTGCTAGAAATGATTTCAGCTGAGCTCACTTTGGGGATGAGCACTGAACTTTCATCCTAAAGGGACGCCAAGGCAACACAGTAATATCTCACTGTGCAGGCATGCAGGTGTCTGCCGAGACCTTGGGAAGCTTGGGTCTAGAAACCTGCCTGGGGTGGCGAGGGGATGCAGAAAGAATGGACAGACACTAAAGAAAGGAGAGACACACGGACACAGAGAAGCTAGGGTCAGGTGGGTCGTGTGCACTTGGATAGAGCGGCACCAACTTCTGCAGCCACGGGGCACCTCAGCCATTTACTGTGGGCAGCACAGGGGGCAGGGTAAGCAGTCTTAGCCGGAGGTCTCTGCAGCGGGCAGTCTCAGGCTGCAAACATGGGAGGGGACTACAATTGCTAGTTTTCAGCTGCATTGGCCAATGGTTAGCGACACCAGTACAAGGACAGAACCCTTTGCCTTCCCAAGCTTGCCCCGGGGAGAAGCTAATTAATTTCCCCGTGGGTCCATTTCCTTGTGTTCTTGATGTGGCCGTCTCATGTAAAACAGCGCACATTCACTCAGAACCTGACTCCCTCCCTCCGTGGGTCTATGCTTTACCAGAGACAGGAACTTGGGAGAGGGTCAGAAGGGAAGCAGAGTAGGCAGAGGAGAGGGGAGCAGGCCCAGGCCTCTGGTGATGCTCTGCCCTGGTGAGCCTCAGGAAGGTCTGTCAGGGACAGGTTGCTAAGGGAGGGGTTGTCCTGTGGTTCCTTTTGGCGGTCAGTGTGGGCTACTGGGCAGGGGTGGGGATGGGAGGACCCAACTTTCCATGTACTCCCTGTCTGTTGAGGGCGAATGTACAGTACAGGGACCTGGTGGGCTCCCAACAGTGGAGGATCGGTGGGTCACAATGAAGAAGGTCTTAGCAGGGGCTGGCTCAGCATTTGGGAGCGCTTGCTGCTCTCGCAGAGGACCTAGAGGACCTGGGTTCAATTCCTTGTACTCACATGGCAGCTTTCAACTGTCTGTAACTCCAGTTTCAGGGGACCCAAGGCCACCTTCTGGCTTTCAAGAGTAACAAGTACACACGTGGTACACATACACGTATGAAAGCAAAACACTCAGACACACAAAATAATTCTTTAAAAGTCTCACCAGGCTGAGTGTGGTGACCAAAGTCCATAATTCCTGCACTCAAGAGGTGGAGGCAAGAAGATCTCTGTGAGCTTGGGGCTAGCCTGATCTACACAGAGTTTTCCAGGCCAGCAAGGGCTACAAGGGGAGAGCCTGTCTTAGGGAAAAAAAGTTGCACTTTAGGACTAGGTATGTGGAGGATGGCCACAAGGAGAATGGAAGTTGAGCTCCAGTTGCCTGGAGACCAGGCTTTTGTGCTCCCCCCGCCCCCCCGCCACGCACGTGCGCCCATTTATTATTTTTAATTATGTCTGTGTTGGGAGCGGAGTTCAGTCTTGCTTTGGTTTGGATGACTTTTCTCATCTCACAGTTAGGCCCTCCATCCCAGAAGAAGGCTGCCTGTCTCGGCAGGCATGAGCTGGGCCAAGCCTACCATGAGGGGCTTGGGGAAGCCACAGGCCTGTGTATCTCTGACAGTAGGGTGTCAAGCTAAAAATGACAAGTCTTGTCTTCAGAGTGAAGTCAGTCTCTTCCTCCTCCTCCGCTCACTTCCTGCCTTGAAGGCAATGGTGCTCAGAAGTTTTGTTTTTAACCACAACCCACAAGAACTAACCCGATGCAGCATGCACACACACACACACACACTCCCATCCCCACCTTGATAGCTGCCTGCCATCCTTTCCTTCCCCCGTAGGGGACCCTGCTGATATTTTCCACCTTGTTTATCTGTTTTGTTTGAAGGGTCTGCTCATGCCCCGATGCGCTTATTTCTCAGTTCACGGGTCTAAAGTCACTGGTCTAAGGTAACAGAGAGTGGGGACGCCCTGTGCAAAGCTCCCCTCATGCCTAGGAAGCTCTCCTGCCATCTCAGGCTGCCAGAAGTTGGCAGCAGCCGGTGCCTGCAGCTGAGCAGTGGCCAGGACTCCATTTTTAATGTGAATCTTCTTCTCCTCACCTTCATCTCCCATTCACACAAGAGACCCTGGCTCCCTGCATCTCAGTCCCTGTCTTCCTTGGAGGCGGGACTTCTCAGTGCTCTGGTCCCCAGAGGCTTCAGCCTAGCTGGCTCTTGTGCACAGCCACCCACCCCACCCCAGGTGTGGCCCATCGACCTCCCCACCCTCTTCACACACTTGATTCACACTAGTGGGTGTATCTGGGGAGCCTGCTGAACCGTCACTTCTAGACCTTGCTGAGGGAGGCCTAAGGTGGCCAAGCTTGCTTTTATGGCTCGGTGGTCAGGCTGAGTGGAGGAAGGGCAAAGATCTGCCAATCAGACCCACTTCCCTAGATCTTAAACTGGATACACGGAGTTACAGTCTGTGCCGGGTGTTAGAACTGTGGCCTGAGGAGGGAGAACCTATGTAAAATGCAGCCACATAGTAAAATCAAGTTTCGCTTGGAGTGGTGCAGGGAAGCAGTGGGGAGAAGCCAGGTGGCTGGAGACAGGGTTCTGGATCTGCAGAGAGCAGCTGTAAAGGCTCTTAAGTCTGGCTGTGCCTAGATGCTGTGGACAGGACCTCTGACTTGACATGGGACAGGCTGTTCCTAGTCTGTCAGATTCAGCATGGGCTACTAGACAGATGGCCTAGGGCCGCAGCGCCCCTCCAGGATGGGCCCTGTCCAGGGTCCGATATTTAACCAGTCATCACAGACTGCTGTCCCACAAGCTCTCCCTCAGCAGGGCTAGCTGGAGATAGGCTCTCACCAGGAGGGAAAATGCCTGGGGCTCTTTGTCTTGCATGGGTTTCAGGACCTCACACAGGGACACAAGAGCAGGATTCTTCCAAGCCAACCCTCCAACCACTCCACTGTTTCTGTGTGTGCACAGACCAACAGGATAGGGTGGTAGTTTAAAAACCAAAGCCAGTTCCCTCAGACCAGTCAGTCCTTAGCATCCACAAAACAGCTAACTCACCAGAACCTTCGTTTTTGTCAATTTATTTAGAAAAAAATTAACATGAGCAAATGAGAAACCTCAGTGTTACAACAGAGTATAGAAATGTCTAGCAATAATCCAATAATCTGATCTTTAAATACAAAATAACCACATGAACACCTAATATACAGGTTTCATCTGAATACATATTTATTAGATAAATATTAGAGGTCACATCATCTAACTACATACAGCTTTGCAAGACTAGAAATCACAATTAGTTTTCTGACCAGTCGAAAGTATGAAATGATTGCAGTGTACATACGATGTACAAAGACTATGGCGGTTCCCATGGACGTCACTTCAGGCTGCACGCGTGGGTGTGGATGTGTGTGTACGTGTGAATCACCTGCGATCATGATATCAAAAACTTATACAAAGTATGAATTTGGTTACAATTTTCTTCTGAAATCCCCGTTTCTCTTCATTGTTTCCATAGCACCCTAAAAACACACAGGTGGCAGGGCCAGGACACCGAAGGTGAATAGTACATGTAGGTAAAATAAAAATGAAACAGAACAAAAATGCCTTTCCACACAGGGGCAGAGTATATTACATGAGACAAAAGTGAGGTCACAAACGCTAACGAATGGGATCTAGTATTCCACATAAGATGAAGGAGTTCCAAGCCTTTTGTTTTGTTTCGTAAAATAAAAACAATACACATTCCAAGAGAAATGAATGCATCTTGTTGACATGTCTATTTCTCATTTACATATGTACACACGTCCCTTGAGTCGCCGCTGCTCACACTGCCTCGTCCGGATGGGTCAGGCCCGAGGGCCCATTGGGAGCAGACCTGTAGCTCTCTGGGGGTTAGGGCTTCCGTTAGGGAGAAAGTCTTAGGAATCTTTTAAAAAATAAAATGGCTACAGGGAACATGAGACATGAATAAAGCTTCAAACCAAGAAGATGGGGGTGATCGCCTGTGCAGGGGCCCTTCCCATCTGCCCATGGGCTTCCAGCTCGTTTTGTTGAGTGGTGGCCGGTACATGTCTACGGGTGAGTTGCTTGCTCACTGTGGTAAAGTGGCTTGCTGAGGCCTCATTTCTGAGGTGACTATGGCTCCAAGTTGTCAGAAAGGACCGAGGAAGGCTCTTTCCAGAGCCTACGCCTGCCTCTGCTTATGGATGTCACCTTTACCTGCATCTGTCACTACCAAGGCATGGCTCCAGCCCCAGATGTCTTTGTATCCCCTCTCACACCCTGGATGAGCTCCAACATTTCTCTGGAAGTGGGTATTCCCAGAGCATGGGCTCCAGGCTCTGTGGTGAACTTGCTGGTGGGCACTTGCCTGGGAGGGAACCTAGGAAATCAGCCTCAGGTGTCCCAGCTGAGCGATGGCAGGTGACAGGGAGTGTCTAGGTCTTTTGCATTGGAAAGCTGTAGAGGACCTGGGCACCTGACAAGAACCAGCAGGGACCCCAGGCTGTTCTGGGGCACAGTATCACGGCAAGAAGCAGGAACTTCTGAGAAAGGCATCTGTCAGTCTGAAGCTGAACA
Source organism: Peromyscus californicus insignis (assembly GCF_007827085.1). Lineage (NCBI taxonomy): Eukaryota > Metazoa > Chordata > Mammalia > Rodentia > Cricetidae > Peromyscus > Peromyscus californicus. Next base: position 85,029,305 of record NW_026294413.1, on the reverse strand, counting down.
GTCCGTACGGTCCATCACAGAGCATGGCCATGTGCCAGGACACAGGCACTGGGTAGGGACAGCCACATGGTACCTGGTGTAGTGTGGTCCCACCAGTTGACCGAGGGTGGCTCTCAACAGTGGGTTGCCTGGTCTCTCAACTCGAGCATGGCCACCTCACCTCTTCTGCTCCTCCCTCATCTGTACAAATAGCCCTGGTTGTTGTTGTTTTTTTTTTTGTTGTTTGTTTGTTTGTTTTGTTTTTTTTAAAAAAAAGAACTCGGTTTTTGTCATTGAGTCAAGATATTTTAAAAACACCAGCAAAGGCTATAACCAGGTCATGAAAATGTTGAATATTATCAAAGACGATACTAAAATATTCACAAAGATATTTACAAAAGCGATTCTTAAAATAATTGATTTGCATACGGAACACACTGTCTGAAAAAACCTCAACAGGACAAAGAAGAAGAAGGGTGGGACCATGGCAGCTTTCCTTGTGCCTTTTTTTTTTTTTTTTTTTTTTTAGGGTGACAGTAAGTCAACAGTTAGGGTCACCTTTCTGGTACAATCGACGGAAGAGTGCCAGGGAGCACAGAGGGGGACCAACGACTTATGGCGAATGAGGACGCCGACAGTGGACAGGAGGCAGGAGAGGGCCCTGGGTGGCAGCGCTGGAGACAGGAGCTCACGTGATCAGACAACCTGGCATCACCAAGGCCGTGAGGCTCAGGGGACACAGACCAGCCTAGAACAAAGCCTGTGAAAGTACGGCAAGCCAGCAGGGGACTCTTAAGCTGGATGGAGTGGAACAGCAGAGGAGGACCAGAGGCTGCACTTGCTGGGTGAGCGGGAGTGTAGAGCGAGCTCTGGGTGGAGGGAGGGAGACCGGGAATGGCAGGCAGCCATGCAAACGCCACAAGCTGCCCGCCAAGACAGCCTGGTGCACGCAGCAACGGCCTGGGCTGGAGAACCTGCTGGACCAGGCTGAGAGGCTGGGAGAGACATGGATGCCCCAGACTCTTGCTGCAAGTGTCTGCCCAAGTGCCCGTGCTGCCCAGCCTCTCTACCATGCACCCCTACAGCTGGCTGGAGAAAGGAGAGTCAGAACCCAGAGGGAAGTGGGTCCCAGAGAATAGTCTTGGAGAGGGAGGGTATGTAGGACAGGGGGAAGGAAAGAGAACATGGAGGGAAATGGGTTTGCTTGCTGTCCGGATGCAATGCTCCTTTTCTCGGGTGACTTCAGAACTTTCCACTGTGGTCATTTAAAAGCAGGGGGTGGTTTGGGGGCAAAACTGCAAGGCTTTGGCTGCTCCCATTGGGCTCTGGCTGGCATCTTCCCAAAACCCCCACCGGAGGGCACATTTTGGTGGGGTGCACACTTGGGCACGTGCTCTCCACTCCCTGCAAGGCTTGGCCCTGGTCTCAGTTGAGGAGGCCTCCTATGCATTGTCCTGGCTCCATGGAAGGCCCTGACCCGTTTCCCACCAGTGCCCCAACAGGAGTGGCAAGCCATCTCAGACACAGCACTTTGTCCCTGTTCTGCTGAGAGAGCGTTTGTTTATAGGGCATCTTGGCTTAGAAGTCAGAGGCCAAAGCCATGACCCTCAGCCTTGAGGGATGTTCTCCTTCCCAAAGGTTTGTGCTTTTCTGTGGGAGTTTTGTGTCTGTGTATGTGTGTATGTGTGTGTGTGTGTGTGTGTGTGTGTGTGTGTGTGTGTGGGTTGGGGGTTGGGGTTGGGGGTTGGGGCGGCCTTCCTCACTGCTGCAAACTGTCACCCTCCTCCAAGGCTTGTCCACTTCCCTGGCCTGGGGGAGGGAGTGCGGGCTTCTCTCAGGTTCCAGTCACTTGAAGGAGGCTCTGGGCCAGGAGGCAGGGCTATGGTTTAAAGACATGGAAGAACTTTGGGACACTGGAAGGTCGGTCGTCTGGAGTCAGCACGCACGGAGGGACCTATAGTTGCCACGGGCATGTCTCTTGCTGGGCCTGGATCCCCTCAGCTGGGGTTCATCTTCCAGGGGCCGTCTTCGGGTTTGCTCTGGGCACAGGCCCCGGAGCATTCAGGCAAAAAGGACTGCAGACTCACATGGCCTTCCCCACCTAGTGTGCTCTGCTCAGACCCCAGCCTGAGGTCCTGGTGTGGGAGGCCTGAACACGGGCTCCTGGGAGGGCAAGTATGTGGAGCAGAGGGGGTAGGAGGCAGAGTGGGTAGGGATGGCCCTGATGGAAGGTGGCCTTCAGTTGTTCTCAAAGAGAGACAGGAGGTCATCGTTGCTATTGCTTGGGAGGTCGGGGGGGTCCAGGTAGGAGAGGAGTTCATCCGGGTTTGTGAGTTCCGGCAGTAGCTAGAAAAGAAAAAGCCCAGTTGAGGTGGCTGAGGGTGGTCCAGGAGGAGGAGTGAGGGGTCTCTCCGGCCTTCTCACTTCCTTCCACTTGCCTCCTCTGGGGTGCTACCTCAAAGATGGAAAACTAACAGTGTTGAGTATGGGCCTGCTGGCTGTCCCCAAGACCAATCCAGACCACTGCATCTCACCTGGGGGAGGCATGCCCACACTCAACAAATGCCAAGGGCAGCGGTGAGACCCTCAGCCTACCAGTGGAGACCCCACTGGGCTGATCCCTCTTCTCAGGCACTGATGTCAGTCAGCCCCATTGCAGATCAAGGGCTGGGCTTCCTTCTGATTGCTCCTGTCCTCTTAGACCCTGCCATGAGCGGCTTGCTGACATAAGCCATCTGGCTTCATCCATAAGCACGTGGGAAGACCAGCTGGTCCCCACAATGCTTGCTGCCGTAGACTTCCCCCAGAATCTTAGTGAGTCTGTGACTGGCCAGCTGTCCTGTCCTGTCCCTGTGGTCCACTGTCCCCGCTCCTCATGTGACACCCTTGGAGTATGTATGTCATATACGGGCAGAGGAGCTCCTGAATCTAGAAGCATCCCACTGGTCTGGCTAGGGGAGGAGAGTTGGCTATCTGCAAACCCAAGATAATGGCACAGTTCTCCCTGCCAAGAGCTCTCTGATGCCACTGGAGTGGATGTTGACAGCGGGGCCAGGAGTCCAGGACCTAGGGGTTGGGGTCAGCTACAGCTCCTAGCTCCTGAGGGGGTAGTTGGAGCAAGTGTCCAGTCACAGTCTTTCTGTGAGCCCCCCCCCTTCCTTCAAGAGCACTGAGGCCCCAGGATGGGAGATCCGTGAGTCTCAGCCGCCCACTTCGACCTTGTCTCTCCCAGTCACATCCGCCCCCCACCACCTTCCGTCATCCCACATGGAGGCTTCTTGGAGTGAGCAATGGAGCAAGCGGAAGCAGGGAATGGACACACATGGACCAGGAAACCGCAGGCAGACAAGACCAGCAAGACAATGGTGGGACGTCATTCTGAGCCCTTCCCCTGCCCAGGCCAGAAAGTACATACAGAAATAGCAAGCTCGACATGGGGGTGTGAGGGAGGGTGTGGGAAGAAGGGCAAGGACCCTCTCGTACTAACTCCAAGGCCCTGACTGGAGGGACCCTGCAAAGACCTAGGTAGAAGATGGGTCGGACTGGGGAACAGGACTATTGGGCCAAGGGGCTGATGGGCGGGGGTGGGCCTCACATGACCTATCTCCATACGGGGCATCCTAGTGCTAGAATTAGGGGAGACTGGCTGGGGCCCACCCACCACCCACCCACCTTTCCACCCGGGGCCTTGAGCCCTTAAGTACCCCCCTTCTCTCGGGAAGGTCCCGGTGCCATGCCTGGCCCCAGACCGAGGTGTGTGGTGACCCCAACTTACATCCAGTGAAGGTTCCGGCATGTCGGATGCTCCCTGTGCTCCGGCCTGACCCTCTAAGGCTGAGGAGGGGTTAAAGGTCAGGTCGCTGTGTGGATGGTTGCTGGGAGCGGCCTGTGGCGGCTGCCGGGGAGGCTGGGAAGGAGGAGGAGCCCCACCGTGGTGTAATGGAGGCCCTGCCTGGCTGCTGGGGTGTGGTACGTGCAAACCTTGTTGTATGGAGGGGTGGGGCTGGTCAGAACTGCCAGCGTGGGGCATCTGTGGAGGAGGAGAGAGCAGGAGAAAAGAGAGGTGAGGTGACGAGGTACGACGACTTGGGGGTGGGGGGGGTTGCCTGGAGAAAATGAAACCCAAACAAACCGGGAAGTCACGGACCTCAAACAAGGGAAGCCCTCATGAAGAACAATGGGGAATGGGGGCAGAGTAGGAAAAAAAAAATCGATCCTTTCCAGAAACTGACAACCAGGGAGGCTGTGAAGGGACACGTGGGGGAAGGGGCCTCCCTCCGCACAGAGCCTGGGAAGGGCCTTGGGCCGGGCACAGACCAGAGAGCCCCCCCCACCCCCACACTGTCACAACAAACAACAGGGAGGGCAGAATGGACAAGCAAATGGACGTGTTTCCGGGAAGCGGGTGGCTGCTGGCAGCGTGGTGCACCCCCCGCACCCCCCTTCCGGGCCAGGGCAGTGCAGAGCAGGCGTGGACACGGCACGGGCAGGCGTGCGGCTCAGGACTGGGAGCGTGACCCCCAAGGGGGCCCCTGGCTGGTGATCAGAAGGAGACAGGGGCTTTGCCTGCCTGCCTGCCTGCCTCCCTCCCGGGATGGAACTCATCTGATGTCAAAATGGCAGATCAGGGAGAGAAGCTGGCTTGCTAGGCGTTTTAGGGTGTTGCTTTCTTAAGGCCATACCACCCGGATTAGCAATGGGCTTCTTCTGGGGCTGCCGAAGAACAGGGCAGGGTGACTCTAACAGGTTAACTAGGGAATTCACCCCTTCTAATTTGCAGTGCATTGAAAACCAGGTGGCTGTGGGTAGCGGGGTACAGGGGTTTGGATGCACACTTGTGCCTGGCGAATGCTACTTGCTGTTCCAAGCAGACCCTTCAAAGCAGAAGGCCTGAAGCTGCTCTGTACACCTCCAGCCAAGCTCTGCCCGCTCTGTGCACTTGAACAGGGCCACCAGTCCCACTTACATACAGCCAAGGGCACATCGGCCTGGTGACCAAATGCTTCCTTGGTCTCAGATGACTCTCATCCCTGCCCCTGTCTCCATTTCCGGGTTCTCCCTTGCTGGGTGGCAAGCCGCAATCACGCCACCTTTGGTCTCCCAGACCCCAGCACCACTTCCCATTTCTGCTAAAAGCTGCTTCCCCAAGTCTCCTGCGATCTGGTTATCTACCAAAAGTCCTGATGTACCCTTTCTTTGTGGGGATACAGGGCTCCACTCCACTGTGACCCCAGTATCACAGTGCTCCTCCAGCCCAGGTCCCCAGGTGACCCACATGTAGCATGATATGAAGGGCTGGAGGAAAGGGCCACAGAGTGGCAAGAGGCCAGCTGGGGGCTCCCACTTAGCTCACAGCAGCGGATGTTCCATGACACCCTTCCTAAGGAAGCAGGGAGGGACTCCACACCCTCATGAACAGCTAAGCTCAGGGCTGACATCTCGGATCCTATGAAATCTCTGATCCACTGCCCCCTTGTCCTTGACAAGAGTTAGAAAGCCTCAGGGCTTGAGGCCCTGCTGCTGTATTTGCCAATCTGCTGCCTGGTGTGGGAGAATTCTTGGGCAAATCAGTGCTTGGCTAGAACCATCTAGCCTCTCCTGGACTGTAGGAGAACCCTCCAGCCGCCTGCTCAGCCAGGACCAGGCTGCTTCTAGCCAACAGATGCAGTAAGGGTTGACCTGGGATTGTCTCCCCCACATGGTATAATGCAGTGCTAGGTCTGGTTGCTTTCAAGAGAGATGACAGCTGAGAAAGGACCAGGCACACCTCTGGAGAATTCCGGAGGAGCTCTGAGGCTGATTTAGGTACAGAGTCCTCTATGCAGAGGCTTGGCGGCAGGATGAACCAAGAAGCAAAAAAGCTTGACTTGTAAGAGGACATATGGTCCTCCCTACCATCTTCCAGGATTAGTAGTTGTGAGGGATTGTGGCATGCAGTATGTGTGGGTGTCTCCCAGTTGTGGAATGCTGAGGTCCTGGGGAACTTGGAGATCAGTGGCTGCAAGTCGCAAACTTCACAAGGCAGAGTCAATATGCACTTTTCTTTCCTCTTTCTCTCTCTCTGTGTGTATGTGTGTTTATATTTTTTTTTAGGCAGGCTCTCAAGTATCCTAGGCTGACCTCAAACTTGCTCTGTAGCCAAGGATGACTCTGAACTTTTGACGCTCTTCCCTCTATCTCTGAGTTTTGAGATGGCAAGTCTCTACCACGTGCTGTTGATGCAGTGCTGGGAAGCACTCTACCAATGGAACTAGATCCCTAGCCACAATACTCATTCTTAGTGAGAGTCAGGGATGTGAGTGTGACCCCCTTTCTCCCGGGCCACGTGAGAGAAGATGAGAAGGCTCCCGTTAGTCTTCCGACACAGGTCCCCCAACCCCACTACCAGGCACTGTGGAAACTCTGGACCCTCTCTGGCTGGCATCCCTATCTGGGGTCCTTACCTCCAAAGTGAGAGACCAATATGAATGAGGTCTTATGGAAGCCACTCTAGCCCCTGGAACTCAGTCTCCCAAACCCCCGACTGCTCTTCCTCCCTCCCAGCTCCTTAAGAAGGTGTGCATTGGGAGCACAAGGCTCAAGGTGCCTTGTTTACCCTGACCCAGGAGCATTTGCTACATAAAGTACAATGGTCCAAAATTCAAACAGAGGAGGGCTCAAGAGGATGGCCAGCTCTTTGGCTGTTGCTGGAGCCACAGGAAGGGATGGTGTGTGCTTAGCTCTGGGCATCTTGCTCCAAGGAGGTGTCCCCAGGCATGTGGAACGTGCCAATAAACAGGGGACAAGACAAGGAAGCCAAGCCCTCTGGGGGGGTCAGATGTCCCAGGACCTCCTTTTGGCAGGTGGTGGTGAGACCCTGAAAGAAGATTCAGATTCCTGGAGACTGAACGCCTGAGCATGGGACCTAACTTCAGTGGGCTGGGATCAGAGGAGTCTGTGGGAGAGTGAAAGTGGAGCTTGGAGGTGGTACACGTGGGTGCAGGGGGCAGCCCCGAGCTTTCTTAATTTCAAGAGGATCCAAAGTCCTCAATAAAAGAGCCAAGTTAACAGATACAGACCAGGCATGTTAGCCTCTCCCTTTCTTCAGAGCCCTCAGATCTAAACCTTAGTTATTCTTTTTGTTGAGGAGGAAGGAAATCCGGGTACTCACACCACAAAGATCCCAAGGGAAAGCTCCCCTGCCTCAGTCAGCCCGAGACGAGGCTGGGAGTGGAACACGGGGCAAATGGGAAGGTTGAGGCACAGGTTGAAGGTACTCACAGTTTCCTGCATGGGGTGGCTGAGGGGTTTCTCAAGGGCGGCCATGTTGTTGGGCATGTCCGGAGGGTGGGAGAGCTGGGGGGGGCCATGCATGAAGTCGTTCATGGACGTCCCTCCGGGATTCCCATGGGGGAAGTCAAAATTGCCATGGCCCTGGTAGTTGTTTCCTGGGGTGGGAACAAGATGGGGTGGAGGTAAGGTCATCCAGAGGGAAGGTGGCCACCCTCAGCTGACAGAGTATAAAGGCCAAGTTCTTGCCATCGCTCGAAACCAGCGTGGCTCCTGAAGCATCTGCTTTAGGCTCTCTGATGAAGCAGTCAAGCCTTCATTTCATGGGCTGGGGCACCCCAGGTGTGTGCAAAAGCCTCCACCCCCATCCCAGGTGTGTGCAAAAGCCTCCACCCCCACCCCAGGTGAGTGTGCTGCTCTACTGGTACCAAAGGGCAGGAAGAGGTCAAGCCAGAGACATTGAAAGAGGCTCAGACTTTAACAGCAGTGGCTGGGCTGTTGTCTACTGGAGCTGTATTTCGTACCAACCCCAGACCCAGGGGGGCTGTTCTGCTTTATTCAAGAACACCAGGCTCTTGATGATAATCCAGCCTCTCCAGCCACTGCTTCCCCCACCCCACGGCGACAGGAAGATACGGAGAGTCAGAATGTTCGGATGTCGGGGTCCTTGGCATAGGCTGTGGGACTCAAGCCAGGAAACTAATGACTCTGGCCCACTAACCACCTGGGCACGCTGGAGACCTAAGATCACAGGGCCACCGTCCTCAGACAGAGAGTGGGATATTTTCTAGGAACCGAGTGGAAGGCAGCAGGGGTGATGTCTGAAGTCTGAGAGTGACACGGAGTGACAGGAGCCTGGGTAAGCAAAGGCTAGCCCTCTAGCACCTCGGCTCTCTCTGGGACGGTGGGAGAGGCGGAAGGGCAGGACTGATTACCTGGCCGAGCAGGCTGTGAAATCTTGGTGCTTGGACCATCATTTCCTCAAGCCTAGTGACCTGAGGACTAGTTTTGGAGGGTGTGTCCTCTCTCTTTCTCTAAGATTTATTTTTTGTGGGTATGAGTGGAATATTTTGCCTACATGTATACGTATGTACCATGTGTGTGCCTGGTGCATGCGGCGTTTCGGAAGAGAGTGTAGTATTGGCTTTAAACTGGAGTCATGGTTGGTTGCGAGTCATTATGTGGGCTCTAGGAACTGAACCCCGGCCCTCTGCAAGGGCAACAAGTGCTCTTAACCACTGAACCATCTCTCCAGCCCCACTCTGTACCTGCTATCACCAACACAGAAATCCCAAGTTCCCACTGGACCCAGGCTGGCCTCTTCTCCCCCTCCCTGTGCCGCATCACGCTGCATACCTTGGCTGCTGTAGTCATTGGAAGTGGTTCCCCCAGGAGGAGGTGGGAGGGGGTAGGGAGACGGGCCGGGGCCCAGAGCAGCGATCATCTCCATGACATTGGGCATGATCATCTGGCTGGGGCTCATGGTTTTGAACCGCTTTGAGGGGATGCCATCAGGGTCGTCCTTGATGTGGAGGTCCGACTTGATGGGCACTGGCCGCCAGCTGCATGTAGGGTCAATGGTGACCTCTTCAAACTCGGAGCTGGTAGGGAAAAGCAATCTTAGGGGAGGAACTGAGGTTTAGAGTCCCTAGCTTTGGAGACAAGATGCCGGAGTGTCTCCACTCCTCCTCCTCCTCCGTCAGAGCTGCGCATAGGGCAGAGGCCTGGTAGAGTTCACACCTTGTTTGGCGAAATTGAGGATATTGAGGCTTAGAAAAACAGAGCCTGGGGCTGCTGGCCCCAAGACCTCCAACCCCCCCCCCCCAAAAAAAAAAAGAGGAGTTCCTGCATTGGCTGAGTTCTGTCCTCTCTAGAACACATTGGCCCCCCAAGTCCAGGAATTCTCAAGGTCAGGCTGCTGATTGGTGGCTAACCCGGAAGTACCCAAGGCTGTCTGCATTCCCCCTCTCCCCACTCTCCTCCAAGCCAGGCTGTTCCCCCTCCAGTGGGGGCTTCACTTACTGCTGGATGGCGTTCAGGATCCCCCACATGTACTGATCCACCTCCAGGCCCTCAAGCAGAGCAGTTTTACTGGAAAAGAAGAACACCAGACTTGGTCTTTGCTCTCGGAGGCGGGGCACAGCCCACCCATCTCCCCTGCCCGGCCACTGCAGGTCCAAGTGCTGTAGCTGTACAACCCAAGACCCGGGCCTCTGGAGGGTAAGCGGAGCGGCTTAGTGCCCCAGGAAGAGGCAAGGCGGGTATGGCTTACTTGCACACAGGACACCTCCAGGTCCCTCGCTCGCAATTCAGTTGGAGGTATGACTCCAGGTCGAAGCACTGTGGGAGGGGGAGACAGAGAGACAGGTAAGATCAGCACCATCAGGAGACACCTTGCCACGGCTCTGGACCCTAGGAAGGCTTCAGTTCCCGGGAAGAACCCTTCTGTCGCTCACCCCAGAGGACAGCCATGCGGTGTTTACTGCTTCAGAGCAGCAGCCCCGACACATCGCTTCCCTGTCCTTGAAGCCCCCCCCCCCCCAGACCCCGCACCCCATCCAATTCTCACTGCTGTTGTCAGAGGGACAGTGTGGCCTCTGACAGTCTCTTTAGTACAGCAGCTGGGGGACCCAGGGTGAAGCTGATCAAGTTCATCAGTCTGTATCAGATACGGCAATCACATTACCTGTCAACGCCTACGCACTCAGAGGGAGGCAGGCCTGCCTGCCACTCAGCTTTCAGGATGAACTGTGCTTGACAGTGGGGTACCTGGGCCCTGTGATCCTTGGATCCCTTTCTGGGACACATATCCTGGGCATCCCCTTACACAATGGGTCTTTGCTGGCCTGGGTTGTCTCCTTCCCAAAGACCTGCTCAGGGCAGGTCCCCAACTAGTCTGTGGTGTCTAGCCAGGACTTTCTGCTGGTCTTCAATATCTGATTGTCTAACTGTATTTCTGCACCACAGAGATGGACCCGAAGGAGAAAAGATGACTGAGAGAGTAAGTGATATTGGCTGCCAATGACCACGATGTCCCTGTTGGCCCCTCAGCCCGCCCCTTGTCACCCTGGCAACTCAGTGAAGCCTGTCTCGGAGGCGCACTTCCTGGGACTACTCACCTGAACATGCTTGCAATCGTGGCCTCGAGCAGGCAGCTGTATGCGCCGGAATGTGATGGGGCACTTCAGAGACACCTTGATGGCTGTCTGCTCCACACCATCCTCCCCATTGAGAGTTGTGTTGCCCGAGGAGGCAGCCACACTGCTGAAATTCCGCTTGACTGTGGGGTAGGAGGCACAGGGTGAGGGGCTGGGGGTTCCACTGAGGGGTTGGGTCTAAGCAAGCACCTGAACACGTCCTGGATTCCACGCCCCCCTGCATTCCCCATGTGATGTATGCAGTGTGCATGGGAGGGAGAAAGGACTGAGGAGAATCCCTTCTCTGAAGAACACCCTCGCTAGGAACGGGGACTTTCTGCAAAGCTTGCAGAAACCCAGTCTGGTGCTCCTCTGAATTAACTGGGTCAGCAAAAAGTCCCCTCAGGCACTTAGCTCTGCAAGTGTGGGAAGAGAAACCAGACTGCATGGTGGTGTCCAGGGACTCGAAGGGGGAAATACCAAGGAATAGAACTATAGGGAAGAGGGGCTTCAGGGTTTGGCACCACCACCTCTTGGGCCCAGCCCCTCCCAACCTGTCCCTACCCACCCGACTCACTTTTGGTGATGCAGTGCTCGGCGGGCAGTAGGCGCTTCTTGAGGAGGCCCTGCAGCACGGAGCGCACAGAGGGCCGGTGGACCAGCTGCAGCACGAAGAGGTGGGACTGCAGGAAGAGCGGGAGGCTCGGCGTGAGCCACAGTTCCCATGCCTGCCCCAACTGCAGCACATGGGACCCAGGCTGCCCCATGCCCAAGGGTCTGCAGGACCCCCATGATGCCTCGCTAGGAGACCGTACCCCGAGACCTTGGAGAAAGAGGGGCTTGGAAATCAGAATGAGGCCCAGGACTGAGAGGCTGGGCCTTTGCAATGACTGTCTATGCTCCAGGCTAACATGGTGGATTTTCCACTGAAAAGTCTCCTGGCTGAGGTTCCAGGACACATGGCATCAGGACTAGACTCCAGTGTGTACCTGCTCTCCTGTCCTAACTTCCCATCATTCTTGTCAAGTCGGCCTGTCCCTGCAGCTCCCCTCCCCTCCCACCCCCGCCTCCAGGAAGCCTTCTAGGACCAGGCATCCCAACTCTTCATGCTATGGCTCTGCAGCCTCATGAGGCACCCCCATCTCATAGGTCCAATTTCTGTGGCCTCATCCCCCCTACACAGACAGACAGGACTGAGTGTTTCCTTTTGAATCTTTCAGAGACACCAACAGAAATAAGGCAGGCAATTTACTTCCCTGTAAGTATCCCAGGGAAGCTCTGTGTCCCAGCCTCTGATTTCTAGGGACGGGAGGAGAGTGCTGAGTGCCATGCTCAAATCATGGGCATTAAAGGGATATCTATGTGCCTGTGCATGTGTGCATGTGAACATGTGGGAGTACATGTATGTATATCCTCCCCACAGTCCCAAGACAACAGGAATAGGAAGAGGTGGTGGGAATATGAAAATATCACGCAAATGAATCAAGAGTAGATTGCAGCTTTGATCTGGCCACTGGAATAGGGGTGCTTGTGCCTGGGGTGGCACCGAGGAATAAAGGGGAGGTATGTGGACTCCCAGGGGAGGCAGAATGCAAGGGGAAAACGACTAAGCATAATAGAAACGGCTAGAACGTAGCAGATGAGATCACTTGGGGATGGAGGACAATGTCCCAGGGTATTCCTGGGGACCCAAGGGAGGTCAACGGTATGCCTCCCAGTCCTGCCTGCTCGCCCTACTCACACAGCAGCAGGCGGTGACAGTGATCTGGATGGTGTTACGGCCCGGCTGGCAGACATGCTTGAGGTGCAGGGGCTTGTGGGAGGTCTTGTTGTCGCCTCGCTCGATCGTGAGGGGTGTGGCATTGACGCTGACCTGCACCGAGGCTGGCCAGTTGGTGTTCATCTGCCGATCCTCGTGGTGGTAGCACTTGAACTGCAGCTCCAGGTCTGACCTGGGGAGAGGCCAGGATGGACATGATCATCCTGAGTTCCCAGGGACCCTACCCTTTGGCCACAGCCTTTTCCCTTCCCTCACCCCAGAGCAGTGGTTCTCAACCTTCCTAATGCTGCAACCCTTTAATGCAGTTCCTCATGCTGTGGTGACCCTCAACCGTAAATTTATTTCCGTTGCTACTTCATAACTGTAATTCTGCTGTTATGATTATAATAATGTAAATATCTGATGTGCAGGATGTCTGATATATGACTCCCAAAGGGGTTGAGAACCACTGCCCTGGAGAGTCTATCTTCCTACAAATCCAAATCCATCCTAACATCCCAAGCCCTTACACATTTCCATATCTTGTACTACGACAGCCACACCCACAGCCTGGCTACCCTGTCAGCCTAAGAGTGACTCTTCTTCCCTAAGACTGAGTCAGAAGGACAAAAGGACAGATGTCTGTCAAGACCAGCAGTAACGCTGACTGTGGCCATCTCCGGGTGGTGGCAGGAACAGCATCCCTGGCCCCTTTTGTCTGTGTGCTCTCAAGCCTCAGCTCGGTGTCCTGAATGCCCACCCAGTTTTGCCTGTGACAGCCCACTGGTTGCCCAAAGCTGTGGGATTTCAAACATGGAGCAGAGGCCCACTTTCTAGCCTTGAGGATGCTTACTAAGCCGCTGGGGTGGGCTGGGGCTCTCTGCCAGGCCTTTGGGTGAACCCTGCTTGATGACTGAATAACCAGGAGGGGATTTGTAATCTAGGAGCCCCCAGTTCAAGCTCGACTTCTTGCTTTGAGAACTCACATTCTTTAAAAGGCTCCTCTAGCCTCAGTTTCCCCTTCAATCAAAAGGAAAAACATTGCTTCCTTCGAGATCTCAGAGGTCATGTATGGAGTCTGGCCCATGCACTTGAGCACAATCCTAAGGGTGGGGCGGGGGGGCGGGGTGTAGTACCAGACAGTGGTCACCTCCTTGCAATCTACGGAGCTCGGTGAGCCGACCTAGCCCTGCTCTTCTGTTCTCAGCAGCCTCCTCGCTTCACACTGGCAGCTCCAGCCGCATGAGCCATGTTCAGATGGATGGCTTTTCCTTTAGCTAATTCACTACCTTCTTCCCAGCCTTCAGGGCTCTGCTAGCCTCCTCCCCCTCCCCCTCCGGAAAGTCCTGTCAACACTTAGGTCTTGGGGAACAGCTGTTCCTAGTCACTGATGCTTGGCCCCTCTCCTGTGGGTTCTTCGTGACGTCCCCGGGGCTTCGCCTAGTGCATGGCCCTATCAATGACGCGGAAGAGGCAACAGTGACCGGACGCTGCCGCCAGCACCCGCACCCGCGCACGGCAGTCACCACGCGGGTCACCTCACCTCCACATCAGCGTCTGGTGAACCGTGGGCCGCAGGTGGAAGACATGGTTGCTGACGGCCAGGTTGTGCTCCAGGCGGAAGGGCTCCAGAACCACGCCATCCCGCACGGGGAAGGTGAGCCGCAGCTCATCGTTGTGGTTGGCTGGGTAAAGACAAGGACCGTATGAGTGGCAAGCACCCCAGCTGCGCAGGTGCTGGGGACACGGTGGGGCTCACCTTGGGAAGCACGCTCAAAGCACGTAAACATGGGCCAAAAGCCACAGAAAGTGTGCTGGACCCACGCACATGGCTGAGAGCCTGTGGCTTCCTTTAGCTCAGCCGGCTCACCCCACCGTGCGGTCCCATTTCTCTCTGTCCTTGAAGACCCAGGCTCTTCCTGGTGGCCAGGGGAGAGGACAGTCCAGCCCCCACACTAAATGTTCCCGGGAGAGGGGAATCCTTGTTCTCAGTCCTCCTTGCCCTTTCTGCCTAACTCCGATCCCAGGTAGCCCAACTTCTGAGCCCTCTCATCCTGCTCACTGGGGGCCTCCGGTTAGAGCTAAATGATGAGGAATAGAGAAGTGTGGGGTCCTCACCTGGGGGCGGTGGCAGAGCGCTCATATTTGGCTTGATGTCAGGTGGGAAGGGTGGCTTGACATCTTGGCTGGGGGACAGGTAGGGAGGTATGCTGCTCCCGGGGGTCATTGGGGGCGTGGGGTTCCCTGGAACAGGCGAGTGGGGGTAATTTGCCACAGGAACCGGCCTGGGAGGCTGTAAAGAGATATCAGAAATAGATTATGGACTCACAGAAAGGTAATGGATCAAGGCTGTGAACATATACTCTACTATCTGCACCAAATCCTACCCTAGGACTACCTCTCACCAGAGGACACTCTCACCTGCAAGATCCTGCTCCTTTTGGAAGACAGGAGGGACTGAGAAGGACCCCATCCCTTATTAAAGCCCACTCCACTGATCCCCTCAGGTCAGGTTCCCACAGCCAGATGTCAAAGAGGACACACAGGCTCAGTGTGCTAGCAACTTGTCAAACCTACACCAGGAGGAAAGGGCAGCTGGCCTCCCCACATTGTGATTCTAGGCCACATTCCCTGTCCCTGCTGGGGGCGGGCAGGAGGGGTCCTAGTCCCCAGGATCCTTTCTGTCTGGTTTTCTGTAGGGTCCATACTTGTCCTTGGTCACCCAGTAGAACAGTGGACTCTAGGTCCTGAGCATATCTATGTCTCAGCAGGTGACCAGGAAGTGCATCCTCCACCTGTGGACCCCTACGACCATGCAGAGATGCTGGGGCAGGAAGGTAAGGAGTGCTCCAGCCTGCTGATACCTGCTGAGGGTCAGCTGGACTTTGGAAGACTTAAAATGACACTCACCCTGTTGACGCTCCCTTGGCTGTAACTGCTGTAGCTGCTTCCAGAGAAGGTGTTGTTCTGCCCATTAAACTGTTCTGGCTGTTGAAATAAAATTGTGACGAGTGAGGGCAGTACAGGCCCATGGCTGGACCCCCCTTGGAGACATGAGTGTGCTGGGGAAGAGGGTTCTAACAGGGTCTCCAGGACCAGGGCGGGAAGCGGAGACTGTTGCCAGGGTGGGAAGGTCCTGAGTGTGGCCTCTTTTGCTCACAGCTATAACTTTAGTCAAAGACCCCCAAACAGCAACAGGCACGGTGCTGAAGTGCGAGCCAAGATGGCAGACATACAGCGCCAATGGCCACCCAAGCCGGCGGCACGGGGTAAACGACGGAGGGACTTTCCCACCTGAGAACGTATTTTGCAATAACGGCCACGGAAAGGCATTAAATGCTCAAAGATCTTTATCACAGCAACACTGTAAAAGTGAAAAATGAGAAGCGGGCACCGAGAAAGAAGCGAGGTGCGATCCAGGACAGAGACGGTCTATAAAATGAGCAACAAGCATACAACAAAAATGCGGGTGGGGGTGGGGGTGGGGGTGGGGTGCGGACAGAGTCAAGGTGACATTAGGCTTTGTCTTTCAGAATTGTGCTGTCACCATCCCACGTACTGTGAAGAAGGAAAAGGAGGACTACCATCTGAACTCATGAGAACAGGAGCCTCTCCACAGACACAGATGAGCACCCAGAGAACCAGGAAATGTCCCCACCGCCTCTCGATTCCTTCAGGAATATACACACAGGGTCAGAATGTGTGTATAGGGTGAGATACGGGAGTGCCTGGGGTGCCCTGAAGAGGGCGCTCACCTTGTAATACTGCCCCATGTTGACCGTGGGGGGTGGGTACTGCCCGGTGCTGGGTTGGCTCGGCATCCTTTGTCCGGGGTAGTTGGGAGATGTGAGTGGCCTCGGGGGGTTGGGGGTGGGGGTACTGGCCTGGCTGGGTGGGGAACTGGCTGTTTGGTCCATATTGCTGGTTTCCATAGTTGGGCTGTAGGAATGCAGAAAGGACAGGGGTAGGTCAGCAGTGATGTGGTGTGGCGTCAAGGCGATCACTAACTCAAGTGCCAGGTCTGGGTCCAGCTTTTTTTAAAAAAAATTATGTTTCCCACATATATGTATGTGCACCATGTGCATGCCTGGTACCTATGAAGGTCAGAGGAGGGGGTCAGAACCCCTAGAACTAGAGTTATGGATGGTTATGAGCCATCATGTGGACCCTGGTCACTGAACCTGGCTCCTCTGCAAGAGCCGTAATTGCTCTTAACCACTGAGCCATCTCTTCAGCCCCGCCCCCAATGCCTTCTCTTAGCACTTCCATCTTCTACCCACAAAACGCCCTCTCGACCTGTCACAGGGAGAGAATGAGCCAGAGGGTGCTGGAAGCCTCTGCTTGCTCTGCCATCCAGGGACACTACACTCTGCCCGTCCAGATCATAGACCACCTCTCCATGAAACTGTTCTTCTGGAAGCCTGTGCCCTCAGAACTCAGAACTCCAAGGATGCTCAGAGCTTCCCAGCTATGTCTTCGAGGGATTCAAGCCTAAAGCACTCCTTTGTGTCTCCTAAGGCTGAGTTCTCCACCGTGTACCCCGATGTGTCAGGGAGATGGCGGTCACAGAATTTATTTCCAAGAGGTGGTAACCCCTGCAGTGAGGCTGACCTGGGTAAGCAATGTCCTTACGTCCCCAACCGAGCAAAATAGCCACCCAGTGTTCCATTCTTAGCAGTGTCTACCCACTCTCTACACAGCTGTGGGAGAACTAGTCAATGAGGGGGCAAGACAGCCCCTCCTGCAGAAGTGATTCAGAAAGGAGACAGCGCCACCTTCTGCCACCTTCCCTATCTGGCACAGTGGACGATCCAGGACTACCTGTAACTTAGGTAGCCAGAACACGGCATCCCGGAGTCAATGGTTCCTTCCCTGTCTTTTCAAGACTCTTTCCTGCCTAAGAGTCTCTCATCCTCTAGGCTCAGATCTAGTTGGTGGCCGTGCTCCAGTGCCTGGAAGCACACATCAGAGTGGGTAGCACTCAGGAACTTTCCATGACTCTCACTGTGGGGCACATCAACTGCTCTGGGCCACGGTGAGCTCTCACTGTGGTGTGAAGTGGCTGGTACCTACATGTTCATTAGGCTGCAGGAGAGAACTGTAAGGGGACCAGGCAACATAACTCCAGCCCGCACTGAGGTTCTCCCACTTCTAACATAGGATGAGCATGCTACCATGAGGTGGAAGCCAGAGCTCCCAGACAGGGACCACCCAGCATCATAACCTGGGCCAGCTGAGAAGCAACAATGCTTCGTGGAGGACTCCTTTAGTAAGAGCAGAGGGCTCTGCCTCAATAAGCAAGTCTTCTGCGGCCTCAGGGCAGCAGCCTGAAATTCAGAACACGAGTGCCCAGTGCATCCAAGGGCACATCAGGAGGTTGAGGGGAGAGGATGCTAAGAAAAACAACCACGTGTGGCCGTGCTCTGGGAGTCAAGCCATCGGCTTAAGGTCCCTGCCCAAGGACAGCCAGGGCTAGGAGGGGGCCCATGAGCCTTTGAATTTCCTCCCTGAACTGGTACCCTTAGGTGGAGGCTCAGGACTTGAGAAGGCCCCCTGGGTGTATGGGAAGCACCTAGCCCCCTACTCTTGAGCCTCAGGCTAAGGACACCTGTCTCGGTTATCACCCAATCTCTGTGAGAGTAGTTGCTGAAGGGACCTGTGGGGACATGGCGGAACTGATGCTCTTTGGGATAGAAATCCACCTCAGCTTCAGCTGAAGGCCACAGTCTTGACCAGCCAGAAGGATGTGATCTGAGAAGGGATGGAGAGCTGTGCTCAGGAAGGGGCATCATGGGGTGTGCCCAAAACAAGCTTCATTGGGGGTGAGGGGCATCTGCTGGGCCAGGATTCTGGTCCTGGTCTCAGTGCTGCTCAATTGTTTTCTGAGTGTCACTGAGGCCTGGTGACATCCTTTCCTCCCCCTGACCTTAAAGGGAGTTGGGGACAGTCTGCTGGGATGGTTTCCATCAGCACCTCTGCTGGGTGACGCCAGAGAAGACAGTATTCCCAGAAGAGCATCTATGACGGAAGGAAGCCCTAGGGATGCACTGCCTACCATCTGACCCCCACCCTCCGCCCCCCGACACAGACAGCCTGTACGAGAGGGTTTGGTAGCAGCTGACACTCTCGAGGCCGCTCCCTGCATGGAGGTCCTCACCCAAAGTCATCCAGTTAGTATCTGAGCCTGGCCAGGAACTAACAGTCATCATGGTTTCTGCTTCGACACCTGTCTGCTCTAGGCCAGGCATTTCACAGTGTCACTGCCTCTTATCCTGCAGGCAGCCTAGAGGCCACGGTGGATTGTCAATATCATTCACACACACACACACACACACACACACACACACACACACACACACACACAAACTGTGACTCGGGTGGTATGCCTGGCTGGGGGTCTTCCACAATAGAATAGAAAGGACAGTCAGGAGCTGAGGCTCCAATGCCCGACCTTTAGTTCAAGTTCTCTGGTGGCCCAACTATGCCCCTTCCGAGGCTCTGCCCATGATCCCTGTGCCACTGCCCCTGCCTCTCCCATCTGTTGTCACTTACCTCTCCGGGGTACGGCCTCTTTATGCTCTGAATAGGAAGGGACTGGGGCCGGGGGCCGGGGTAGGTCTGCTGGGGCATCCTCTGCCCGTGTGTGCCAAAGGGGCTGATGCCGGGTGGTCGGGGCTGGTTCATGCCCATGGGAGGGCCGCTCATCCCCGAGGGTGTCAAGCCAGCTGCCATGCTGGCAGGATTCATGCTGCCCCCCATGGAGGCAGGCCCCCGAGGCCCGGGTTGGTTCATGAATTGGCTGTTATACGCCTGGGTGGGACCCATCTGGAAAGAGGAACACACCTTCAACGGGAGAAGAAGAAGAAAAAAAGAATAAAATGCCACATGCATTGAAAGTGCAGGGAGGGAAGGTTAGGGAGCTAAGGGGAAGGGACACTTTCCCAAGTGGCCGCAGCTAGGAACTGGGAGGTCTCCAAGGACCCAGTCCTCCAGGGCTCACTGCTGCCCTCTGCAGGTCTCGTGGGAAAATGCAGCTGAGGGGTTTGGGTAGGGCCAGGAGCAGTCACTCCAATGCACAGGCAGCATTCCCAGGGAGGCAGGCAGGGAAGAGGGAAGAGGGCAGGGACAGGAGGGGCACAGGGAGGGCACAGGAAGAGGAGGCGGATGAGGATGGAGGCTGAAGCCCTTTCCTGAAAGCCCTGGCCTTGCCCTTGGTCGGAGGCCAAGGGAGACACACCCTCCATACACAGAGTGTGACTTACCCAGCCCACTTCCTCCTGCCCACCCTGTACCCTTCCTCCACGCTTTTGTCCTGCATGGTGGTGGGGCTCCCCTTTTCACACCCCACCCCAGCCTTCTGAAGGTCAGCGGATCTATGATAAGGCCTGGGCGAAATCCACCAAGTGGGTAAGAGGACAGTAGTGGCCTCAGAGGTGATTGGGGACAGCCTAGGAACGAAGTGATTTCAGGCACAGAGCCCACTGTTTGGTAACCAGGAACCCAGAGACCGACGGGGTACCTCTTCCCCATGTGCACACAAGAGCTATCATCCCACGCAGAACATAGCACACCCACCCCCCACCCCCTCCCACCACACCCAACCATGCTACCACACCCACACCCTAACATATACCCTTTTAGGGGCTTCCAAGGAGACACATTTCACCGACACTCAAGATATCCCCAGTCTGGGTGAGGCCAGACCAGGAGGCAGGAACCCTTACCGGTCCATACTGGTTTATATCCTTGTTCTGTGTCTCCTGCAAGGCTGCCACTGTGGCTGTGGCTGTGGCGGTGGCTGTGGCGGCCGCTGCGGCTACTGCAGCTGCTGCAGCAGCCGCAGCTGGTTGGGTGAAATCAGCAGGAGGCCGGGTGTGTGGCGGGATGCCCATGCCTGCAGGGGCACTAGGACCCCCAGGGTAACTGTGGAGGAGAAGCAGGGAGGAGTCAGAGAGTCTTCAAATCTAAAGCCGAGCCTGGGGCATGCTGGGAGGATGACTACAGACAGGGTGGTACCCACACACTCCTTGCACCCAGCCTGTGGATGGGAAGCCCCATAGGGATGCGGGACCCCTGAGGTTGGCAGCTGTTTTTGCTACGGGTGACAACTACGTCACTTGTTCCTTGAATTTTCGCTGGTGCTAGGTTTCCATAGCCTCTCGGCTTCCCGTTGGCTACCACAACTTCTCTTCTAGTGGACACAGACCTGAGAATTGTATGGTGCCGTGTGGATGTGGGTTCAGGAGTGCGAGACTCTTGTCTTGAACTACAAGGCCAGAAACTCAGTAACTCTGTCCCTAGAGCTAGGTGGACTGAGGTCAGGGTGGCTTAGACAGGAAAGGGTGGGTGGCCTGCCGGCTTCTGCCCCTTCCTTGATGTCTTCTGAAGCTGGGGACTCCAGTCTGCTCCTCAGCTTTCCTCCACAGAGAGGCAAAAAGCTTAAGGAACTTTGGACAAGTGGAGCCCACGGTCACCGCTCTCCCGCTTTACCAGTTCACCCCACGGACTTATGATTCATAAAGATACAAGGGCTAAAAAAGGAAGTGAGAATGTAGCCTTTCTGCCCCCCCCCCCGGGGGGGGGGGGCGCGATGTCAGCCTGATAAGTCACAGGGCAACACTGTCCTCACATCCTGGACCAGGCAACCTGGAGCTGGAGTTCAAGTCAGAGTCCTTTCTGGACGTAGGGAGGAAGGCTAACACACCACTGCAGAAGGCCATCAGCCCAGGCTGGCCACTCACCTGGCTCCGAAGCCCCCGCTACCGGGGTAGCCGGGCCGGCCATACATGTTGGGCTGGATGTAGGGCTGTGCAGGGCCAGCTTTGCTGGAGAACTGTTGCTGCTGCCCTGTGAACTGCGGGGAGTTGAGGCCGGGGTTGCTGGTGCTCATGCCTGACGCCATGGGGTTGCCGCCCGGATTCATAGGGTTGTTGGCATTGGCCATAGGGTTCCCGAGGACCTGCAAAGCAGAGAGCGTGGCTATCACCGAGGTCAGTCCCCGAGGTCGTGTGGAGAAAGAGTAACGAGAAGGATAAAGGGGGAAACATCCCAAGTCCCCAGAACCAAAAGGGATCCAAGGGAGTGGGCTGAGAACGTCAGCCTGGATAGAGTGGGGCAAAGGCTCGCAATGCCAGCTCAAGTGGTCCCCAGGCACTAGAGAGGGATATGAGGCAGGAGAGTAGCACTTGGCAAGCACTGAGTTGAGGCCCTCCTCAGCCCCAACTCTTGCAATAGGGCCCGGGTGCCTAGAGGTGGTCTGTGGATGGAGACCCCAGGGAGGCGTGATAGCTCCCTCCAGGGTGGCCCGGCCCAGGTCCAGCGGTGGGGGACCCTCTGTTAGGACAGAGGTGAGGAGGAGAGAGGACAGAGGAAGACATAAGAATGGAAACAGGCTTGATTAGGAAGGCGACTGGGGCTTGGCAGGTTAAGGCACCCTTGGCCGAAAGGGAACATCTTGGTAAAACCTAATCCAGGTCACTCAGGGTCAAGGGTTTCCAGCTTAGGAGCCTGAGGGCAGTCACACACAGGGAGTTTGTTTACACAACTGGAATAAACATGGTCTCAGAAGAGAACCTGTGGCCGGCCTGCCAGATGCAAACCTCCCTCTTCTCTCCCAGAAGGCCCTACAATGGGTGTGCCCCCCCCCCCCCCCCACACACACACACCAGGGACCCAGCTGTGGCCTTCCTGAGGCCAATGTGTACCCTTTCTGGAGTGATGTGGTCTGCGGCTGGGTATGTCCTAGAACTGGCTTCAGACAGTGAAGAGGACTGTCACGGCATGGTTTCCCGGAGAACCTCCCCCCTGGGGGCGGGGGTAGATAAGGGACACTTGAGCCTAGAAGGAGCCATGGCAGGGGGTGGGACGGGTTCTTACCTGACTCTGGGATGTGTTGGTCACTCCCCACACCGTGGTGACCACGGAGAGGGAGCCGGGAGGCTGATTGGTGTTCTGCTGCCAAGGGACAGAGTCATAAGGAAATGACCCATCACTGCAGAGAGAGAAGAGGTCGGTCTTTAGAGCTGGGGCAGGGCTCAAGCGACAGTGTCTTCACCTCACCATCCTAGCTGACCCTTGCCCCAGGGAGCCCTGGGACTTCAGGCTTAGGAGAGCACTTGATGCAGAAAAGATGCACCTTCCATGGCACATGCCAGGCAGAAGCGACTCTTGCCCATCTCTGCAGGGGCCATCCCTGTGGTGGCTGCTTTACCTGGGCCCACAGTCCAGCAGCTATGCACTGAAGAAACCATCGTGACCTAAAGCTCACTCTAAGCCCCCTCTTCAAACATGCTGACTGTCCATGAACCCTCTAGAAACAGCCAGGACCTAGGCATTGTCTCCACTAGGGACAGCCTGGTCCCACTTCTTCTTGCTCTCAGCCGTTCATGACAAACTAGCTGTAGAGTCCTACTGACCTGGTCTTTGGAATTCAGGCTTAGGTCACCCTGTCACCCTTCCTCTGAGGCCCAGGACCAAGCAAGCAAAGCCTGCCTGGGTGCCTTACCCCCACCTTCCAGTCCTGTGCACATCCCTGCCTGGCTAAGACCTTCCCTCACCTACGAGTCAGCACCAGCCGCTTCCAGTGTTGACTGGGCAAAGTCCAAATGCACTCCAGAATGATCTATCCCACCAGCTCATTCCCAAGCCTGCACCTCGCCTTCTCACCCCAGCCCTGCACTGGCCACCTCTACAGGGAGCTCCTTCCGAAGAGCCCATACATATCAGAAGCCAGGAATCTACTTCCTCCAATCCAGTCTCAGGTTTACCTCGAGCACTCAGTGAGGCCTTGCAGTCAAGCCAAGGTGATGTGGGAGGAGTGAGAGGCATCCAAAGTGAGTCACAGCATTAAGAGTAGCCAAGGTCCCTAGCCCTACTGGAGGTCACCTGCACTTCCTCAGTGAGAGCCGTAGAACACCATACCCATGCCCCAGAGCAGCAGAACACCTTCATCTGTGACACCCTCTCCCCCAGATCTGCCTCCATTGGCCGATGCTCACTTCCTTCTAGTTTCTCTGGAAAGTCACCTCCTGGGGAAGCCTTCCTATTTCTCGTCATATAAAAAGCACCCCATGCTGTCATTTATGTATTTTTCACAGCTATTCACCACTCTGCCTCTATTGGTCTATGCTCACTTCCTTCTTGTTTCTCTGGAAAGTCACCTCCTGGGAAAGCCTTCCTATCCCTCGTCATATAAAAAGCACCCCCACGCTGTCTTTTACGTATTTTTCACAGTGCTTCACCACTCTTGTATTACACATTTGACTATTATCTTTCCCGCCTCTACTCCAGAGTCTAGAGTGAGCCGAATCCAGCAGTGTTGTGGGACAGAGTGGATTAAAGGCCAATGGACAGACAAACCAGACGAGGACCAGGCCTTGAACTAGTCCTGAGCATGGAGGAAGCAGTACAGAGCAAACGCTGTATTTTCTAGGTCACGGTGGCTGAGCTCCGTGGCCTCTCCTCTCACCCTTCACGGTGGTTACAGAGTGTTCTGGACCCCGCTGTCTGGCCAGGCAGTGGCCAAACTGGAAAGCAGTCCTGGATACTCCCCTCACTAGCTCAGTCCACAGGTCTCCCTTGAGGCAGCTTCCTGTACTCTCTTTTGTGAGAAGAGACTGAGAACATGTCCTCACGCTTTCCCCCAGTACAGGAGTGGGTCTTGATGCCCAGTCAGCACGAGAGAGCCGACCACAGTGACGGATGGGGGTGGAGCTCAGTTGGGAGAGGGCTCGACTCCAGCACTGCACAAACAGCCCGGAGATAAACATCTACAATAAGCCTACAATCTCAAGAGTGGGCGACAAGAGAATCAGAAGTTCAAGGCCATCCTAGAAAGTTTGAGTCTAGCCTGGGCTGTATGAGAGGCCCTGTCTCAGAAGAAAACCAAACCTTAAACCCAAACTAAACAACACAAAGCCCAATAAGGGCGAATACTGTTCTTTCAACACACGTGCCACTGTGGACTGAGAATCAGTACCAAGAGGCTCAGTCAAGGACAGAAGTGTGAGCACAGGCCTTGGGGGCCGAGCAGGACATACTCCAAGAGGATAAAGAGGTGTCCTTGAAGTGACACAGGCCCGTTATTCTCGGTGTCCACGGGGAACGAGCAGGGCTAGAATGAGGAAACAGGGCATGGCTAACGAGACAGAACAAGGCCCAGTAGCAGAGGTGGCTGACTGGGGACGAAGTGCAGCCCGCAACAGTGAGGCCTAAGGCCAGGTTAGCAGGGGCATCCCTGCTCTTCCAGGGAGGGGCTAAGCCACAAGCTGGCAAAAGGGGCCTGGCTGGGAGACCCTGCAGGCCACGTTTTCACAAAAGAAAGAGGAGAGACCCCTGGCCACCCATTGTCCCGCTAGACTCCCACCTCGGGTGTGCCGGACAGACACAGGCTCTCCGGTGACTTAATAAAGCAAAAGTCTGTCTTTCCCCCACCACCCCCTGCCCCTCAGAACTGCTTCAGAAGTTCCTCATTATCTTGCAGGCCAGGGCTGGGTTCATGGACGTTTGGATTCACGGAGGTTTGATTCAGCTGGACAGGTTCTGGGGGAGCTCTGTCTCTCACCACCTGGCCTCCCGGGCTACAGCAGCTAAGGCCCCTACTGCCCCCAGCACCATGGCTGGGCCTTGGGGGAGGAAATCAGCCTCTTCCTGTTCCACCCTCCACATAACCAGCGGAGAGCAATGGTAGCCAACATTCCCAAAGTGGGCAGTCCAGGGCCTTGGCTAGCAGGTGGGTGCACTGTCCCAGAGCAGAGGTGGCCTCATACTTAGTGGGCACAGGGCCTGTGGGCTGTGGGGTGCACACCGGAGGAGCACAGAGGAGGGTGGCCTCGGGTCTCACGGCAGAAATGGCATCCACTAGCACGCCATGTGGCTCATCGCCTTCTAAAGGTTCTCAACTCCACAGGGACCCACAGCAGTAAGCTTGTCATGTGTCATCTCTGCCTGGACTCTCTCTTCTACTCCCTTCCCCTCTGTCCGAGATCAAGGACAACCTGAGCTCCTGTGCCGGCAGGGAAGAGGGGTCAGCTGGGGTGAGAGGGCCTGGCGACAAGAGGGGCACATTGGGAAGGGTGTCCCAAGGCCGCCTTCTCTGACCAGCACTGTGTATTAATCTACAGTATGCAGAGCCCAGGTGGGTACCTGGCAGCTTGGGGTCACCCCTAAGAGGCTCTTCCCTTGGCCCACACAGCTGTCCTGAAGAGGGTAGTAGTCAACAGCCCCAAGGACCTGATAACCCCTCTCAGTTAATTCTGCCCCTCTCTGGGAATTCCAATCATGCCACAAACTGCCCCCAGACCTAGTCCTGCCCTGGCAAACCTGCTTCAAAATCCTGTCCCACTTGAGAGGGGCCGGGCTGTGGAAGGTCATCTCGTGTGCCTGTCGAGTGCCTCCGACCTCAGGTGCTGCCATGGCGCCTCAGGCCAGGGCAGCTCTGTCCCTTTGGCCCTGCATTTTGCCCTTCCAGGTTCCCTGCACCCTCCCAGGAAGCCCAGGGATATTGGCTTGAACTCTGCTCGTCCCTTATTGCACTGGGGATGTGAGCGATTTCCTGCCTTGGGCTTTGGCTCTCTGGGGCCTGGGTGATGTTCACCCCCACACCCGCAAGGTGCGGGATGCTTCTGTGCAGTGGACGGCAAAGAAAATGAGAAGAGGCCACAGCCCAGGGCATGCTGGGAACAAACGCCACATCTGTTTGCAAAGCCACTGCCAACTGCCCTTGGCAGTTTCTGTGACCTCTATCTTCACATGATGCCAGCCTCATCTTCCTCATCTGTAAGCATTCCTAGTGTCAGGCAGACAGACCCTGTCCAGCCGTCCTCGGTCTCCAGGACTCCAGCCTGGCCACAGGGTAGGTACCTACATTGACCTGATATTCTGAAGTTAGAAGTTTGTAAAGATGTTGCTAACAGCAGTGGGTGTTATCATTCCTGCCTGTCAAGTAAAAGGCTGTTCAGATTTTCTTTGTTCTTCTTTCTCCAGCTAGAAAACTCCTAACCATACCTCAAAGCCTCGTCTGCATCTTCCCTTTCGTGACTTTCTGTCATGAAACCAATAGCATCTCCCTTGGTTTCCTCCTCCCTGCTTCTTGCCTAGAGCCCTTCACACCAAGTCACAACGGATGGTTTGTATGTCTGTGTACCAGCTCTGCAAGCATTGGTAGAGGCTTGTGAGATACGAGAAAATGAGCTAGGCCTCTAATGACGGGCTCCTGGCTCTCCCTGTGCAGGTCACACAGATATCCACGCAAGGCAAGGGAAAGCAAGCTGTGTTCTTTCTTTCCCGAACCCGTGGCAGCCGCTTCGGGAGAAAGTGGCTATTAGAGTATTCTCTTAATTAATTTCCCTGATCTGGCGGTAGTGGTACCAGCCCTGTGCCAGGCTGTGCTGTCAGCTAGGGGGCTAATGCTCCCGGTCGTTTTAATTTGGGGAGACCATAACAAGTGTCTCCATATTATGGTTCTTGGCCTTCGCCTTCCTGCAGCTCGCTCATTGTGTGAGAGAGGGTGTAAGCATTGCTCAGCAGGGAGCCACTATGGAACCCTGAGTCTCGCCCTGAGTCAGGCCTGTTAATGACCACTGCGGCTCCTCAGCTTTCTTCTCTCAGTTTTTCTTTATAAAAGAAAGAAAGAAAGAAAGAAAGAAAGAAAAATTAGCTGGGTGTAGTGGTGCAGAGCTTCAATTCCAGTACTCAGGAGGCAGAGGCAGGTAGATTTCTGTAAGTTTCAAGGCCAGCCTGGTCTACATTGTGAGTTCCAGGACAGCCAGGGCTACATAGTGAGATCCTATCTCAAAAATTAAAAAAAAAAAATTATTCTGTGTGTACACATGTATAGACCATGTGTGTCACAGTATACATGTGGACATCGGAGGACAACTTGTGGGCGTCGGTCTCCCAGGAGATCAGACCCTAGTTGTCAGGCTTGAAGGCAGTCCACAGGGCCTTCTCCATGGCCCTTTTTGTTTTCTTTTTGAAAACAGATTTCTAGGGGCAAGAAGAGCCTACTGCCAACAGAGGTTGGTACAGACAGGCAAAAAGGAACTACACATAATTTTTTTTTTGACAATTTTTTTTTCCTGCTGTTTTGAGACAGGATCTCCCTGTGTAGCCCAGGCTGGCCTTGGATTTGTGTCCCTCCTGCACCGGCCTCCCCTGTGCTGGGATTTCTGATGTATGTGCTGCTACCTTTGGTCTGCTTTCTGTAGTGCTGGCAATTGAACCCAAGGCCTTGGGTATGCAAAACAAGCACTCTACCACCGATCCACACCCCTGCTCCAAGGGGGCTGTTTTCACTCATCTATTAGCTGGCAACAAAAGAGCCCGTCAAGAGGACACCAGGTTAAGGTTTGGGGGACACCCAAGTCCTGGGGAGCCCCATGGACCAGAGTTGGTGTTCTTCCTACAGATGAGGAGATGGAGGGTCAGAGGGGCTGAGGAACAGCCCGGACTCACAGCTAGAAGACAG
The DNA here is from genome assembly GCF_007827085.1 of Peromyscus californicus insignis. Classification (NCBI taxonomy): domain Eukaryota; kingdom Metazoa; phylum Chordata; class Mammalia; order Rodentia; family Cricetidae; genus Peromyscus; species Peromyscus californicus. Next base: position 85,001,695 of record NW_026294413.1, on the reverse strand, counting down.
CAGCCTGGCTCCAGCCCATGGCCCTACCCAGCACACCCGGGCCTCTCTTGGATGTAGCAAATCCCTGCCCCCGGAGGAGGAGCAAGATCGCCCTTGATCTCAGGGGCTCCAGCAGCTTTGATTGTAATCAAATTAATAGATAAACAAGATTTATTAGACTCTTAATTAGCTTGGCAACACCCATTTGCATGAAGACAATGTGCTAATCACAAACGGCTTTTTAAACCACTCTTTAAAACCCTGGATGAGGAAGCAGAAGTTGTTAGGATAAAGTCGAGATCACCTCGGGGGTGCCAGAGGTGCCCTTCTGCCCCGGCCATGGCTAGATCTCCAGGTGCCTCCCAGCTTCCATCTTGGAGTTATCGGGGGAAGGCACATAATATGCTTCTGTGTCTCTTTGCTAAGTGCAAGATGACCTTGGTATGGCCAATGGCGAAGCTAAAACAGGAGCCGAGCACTCTTTACAAGCTACAGTTAGTTCCCATTCTTCACAAGGTCACAGCTGCTCTTACAAAGTGCCTTGGGAGTAGCTGGTCCCTCCCTACATCTCTTGCATGGCAACATGGCAGCACCGTGTCTCTTTGGGACTTCAGGGGTTCACAGAGGTAGAGGGCACAGCCCAAGGGAAGAGAGCTCAGGCCCTAACTTGCGGCCTTACACTGTGGTGCCACCACATCCTCATGGTTTGCAGTGGACAGGACGACTTGAGCCACAGAAACACGTCGGTCCTCAGGGGCCCTCCAGACCTCTGGGTGGTGGTTCAGGTAGGGATTCCAGGTCCCTGGTTCCTACCCTCTGCTTGTTTTCGAGCCTCTAGTTGAGGACCCAGAGTTTCTGAACCCCTGGATCTTCTGGGTACCACACCCCAGACTTCCCAGTGTACATACTGTGCTCCACCCTCAACAAGAAGGCCAAAGCCCCTGTGAAGATGTCAGAGTCAGTGTCTTGATTGCAAAGGCTCTCTCTTCCACTGGGCTTCCACGTTTAGGAATCTACACTCGAAGCTTAACAGTGGCTAGGGCCCTCCAGAGTTCCCCTGGAAATGAGAGATTCCTCCCACAGGGACAGGCACAAAGGTTCCGAGGAAGGCCAGTCAGCTTCTGGTCACTGGTTACTCAGTACCCTCACCACAGTCCTGGGCTTAAAGAAGAGTCAGGGACTGGCCATTGTTCAACAGCTGCCCCACCATAATGTGGCAGCGTTATGGTGATTACCTAGAGTAAGCCGTGGATGAGAACAGGGCATAGACTGTTCCAGAACCATCAAAACCAGCAAACCCCTCCCCCTTCCTACCCTTGACTACGTTGTTCTGTGCCCTGCTTCACCTCTGTCAGCTGTGTGTTCCTGGGCAACTCACTTTCCCACTCAGCCGGTTTAGGTGCCTTCTAGGCTCTGCAACTTTGCTATGCTCCCAAGAGGAACTTCCATTCAGTTTAACAGATCAGGCTCAAGCCCAATCCATGCCCAGCAGGTCCCCAGCTCCCTAGCCTGTCTTTGAAAGGCCACCAGAGGCCACAGAATACATGCTATCTAGGCCTTTAAGCTCGCACACCACTGGCTTTGCGAAGTCTGTTATCCCACGAGACCTTTAAGGCCCTGAACCTGTCATGGTGGCAGCGAGAGCGGGACCCTGGGTACTGGCCAGCAGCTCCTCACACACAGGACTTTTAGGGATAGCCAGTTTGAGGTCACAGAATGCAGGTGGCCTTTCCTCAGCCTGGATCCTCCACAGTCAAGATACCTTACCTTCTGGAAGCCTCCAACAGTCAGCCCTGCCTACCCTCCTCCTAGGACCCAGGCTTCCCCCTGTCCTGCCTTTAGCTACCAGCTCCTAATTTTGCCCCATGAACCTTCCTCCTCTGCTGAGGAAAGGCAAGCCTTGCCTTTGGTTAATGACAAGTAATCCATGTGAAGTCAACTTGATGAAGACCTAGCAGAGGACTGGCAGTGGCTGAAACCTGCCACGCTCCAGGGCTAGAGAAGCCACAGCCAGGCCGGTTTGGGACAGGACTCTAGCGGGAAGCCACAGCACTTCGGCCCGTCACCATCATCTCCACGAAAATGACGTAGGAAAAGAAAGTTGGGAGAGGCAGGTTAATGGGGTGATGGGAGTCAGGGTGGTTCTGAGGAGCTGAGGGGCTGGGCAGAAATAGCAAGACACAGCTGAGTATGATGGCGTGTGGGGGGCGCGCGCGCACACACACACACACACACACACACACACACACACACACACACACACACTACAATCCTAGCAGTAGAAGGCTGAGTCAGGAGGATCAGGAGTTGGGTATCAGCCCGTGCCACAGAGAGAGAGAGAGAGAGAGAGAGACTCTGCCTCCAAATACCAAATGAAATGGTCAAGCTAAAATATCATCAGATCAATTGCCAAAGTCCTATTCACTGACAGCTGGACCAGGGATAAAGAGTGGAAGGCCAAAGCTTGGCCTCTCTAGAGTAATAGTTCTCAACTAAGGTGACATCCCCACTCTCCCAAATGTGTTGGGTATTCTTGCGGCTGCAATGCTTGGGGCAGGGGGGCAGTCATCAGAAAAGTAAGGTAGGCCAGGCCCGTGACGCTAAACCCTTTATAAGACCCCCACCTCATACAGCTCTCCAGGCCCGTTATGAACCCCTTAGGAAACACTGGTACAGGAGGAAGAGGCTGTGCTGTCAGAGTCTGGGCCCAGGGCCTGGTGAGGCAGTGTCCTGGAGGAGAGACAGCTTGCTGTGCTCCGAAATGGCAGGTAAACACACAGCTGGGCCATCCTGGCCGGGCAGGGCACTTGCTTTGATGAGCGTGGAGGTCCTCTCTGGTCCTGACAGTTAATTCGATTGAGAAGACGAAGTTGACCCTGAGTTCTGGCAGTGCCTGGACCATGTAGTCCAGGATTGACTACAGCATGCTCTGGGCCGTGAGTCTCTCAGCCAGGCAGGATAATGAGAGCTGAGCCGACTGCAGAGGCCCCAGTCATTAGCGAGGACCCACAAGGAGGGGGTGCAGACAGCATGACGGGCCCTGTTGTTGCAGGGTCAGCCCACAGAATACTCAGAGCATCAGCTCAGCAAGGCGCCTGCGAGATAATTAACAGGGAATTGCCAGTCTCACCACGTGCTTTTCCGAGGCTGGTGCAGGGCAGCCTGGCCAGTTCCTAGGTGCTTGGCAGCCCCGAGCAAGCCTGTTCCTGCCTAGGATCCAGGGTTCAGGCAGTCCCAGCCCAGTTTCACTTGCTCTGGTATGATGGGTGTGGCCTGGTTCTACCCCACGCTGGGGGGTGTGACCACCAGCCCTGGGGCGTCCTGAGACCCTCTTGCCCCTGGTTTCCCTGAGAGCACCCAAGTGCCTGCTCTGGATAGAGGGAAGGCTCCGAGCTCATGATTCCTAATGTTCTACTAGAAGCCAGACATCTCAAGGACAAAGTGGCAGTGGGTGGGGACAAGCTAGCCCTCCCTCTCTGCCTGATGGGGAAGAAGCCACATCATTTAGGAGGATTTAAAGGCCAAACTGCCTCTCAGAGGCTCCACTCTCAGGGCTTGCATCACAGGAGATTTCCAAGCAGACCCCAGGCACCCAGAAGATAGCTCAGTGCCTGCCCAGGTAGCCCATCCCCGAAGGCACCTGCATGCTCGCTTACCTGTGCGACAGAGTGGGTTTCATGGAGCTCATGGAGTTGAGGGGGGGCTGCATGGGGAGTTTCCCAGGGGGGTCGTTCTGGCGGCTCTTCTGATGTCGGAGCAACAGCAGGCGGCCGAGTTCTTCACACCAGGAGGACAGCAGGGCTGCAAGGAAGGACAGATGGTCAGTGGGCACACTCAAGTCCTCACTGTACCCTTCCCAGACAGGGTGTTTGGGATGTTGGTTTTGCTCTTGGGAGACGGCCTCAGTGTTTTAAGCTATGAAATAGGCTAACGCTCTCGAAGGAGAGATCAGAAGCATCTGTGCCAAGAGTCCACTAGAGGGGCCGCTGGAGGGGCCACCAGGTTAGAGGCAATGAAGAGGAGGGTAGAGACGGAGCTAAGGGTGAGCCGAGGGAAAGGGCCCAACAAAGGCCTTGGATCAGGGTGTGACCAGACACTGCTGCTCCTCACAGACTTTCGGGGACCCCGTTACCCCATATTCTGAACATTTAGTGCTACCTGGCTTCTCACCACGGACATGATAAAAACCGTAAGGCGCAGCCACAACTCAGGGATTTTTTGGAGCTGAGGACCCAGGAGCATTCACTGGCCTCTCTGAAACTCCCAGCCAGAACGTTCCCGTCGAGCTGACACCAGCCTGTCTCCTCTCTCTCTCCTGCCTCTCTCTCTCTGCTGGACGCAAATGCTTAGAAGGATGAAAGGTTTCCATAGCAGAGGGTAGCAGTGTGAGCGTGTGAGCGTGTGTGTGTGTGTGTGTGTGTGTGTGTGTGTGTGTGTGTGTGTGTGTGTGTGTTTTTCTTGTCTTGTGGCTCAGGCACGCGAAGTCATTCACAGTAATCACCAGAGAGTGGTGAGATAGACAATGTCCCTGCTCGGTAAGAAACCCTACAGTGGGCCGAACCCCAGCCGGTCTTCATCTCCTGGCTCCTCCCACTTAAATACGGAACCTGAAGTTGCCGGTTGCCAGCACTGGAGGAATATGGCCACATACACAATGACCAGGAATGCCTGGTACTGCAAACGGTCAGGCCCTGTACAGAGCCTCCCTCAGCCCACAGCTCCGACGGGTCTCACTGAGGCTGCCAGATGCTTTGCTCAGCTTGTCTGTTGGGTAAAAGTGCTTGGCCAAGGAGGGAGGTGGGGCTGTAGCCCCCAAGGGAGCTTCTGTTTCTCCCCCAGAGGCCGTGGACACGCGGATGTACCGTTCTCTGTGGGTGCCCTTGCTGTCACCTGCACGAGGAGGAGAGTGACTATAAAGGACAGGACCCCAGGCCCAATGCACACCTGCCCCGGAAGCTGATGAGGCTCCTAGTGAGCGTCCAGCACACACTAGACATGGCTAGAGGGAAAGCTGCGTACCCAGCAAGGCTGGGTCAGACACAAGTGTGTTTCCTGATTGCTCCACTCTTTGCCAGGCCCTGGCTATGCTTCTCGCACAGGGGACCAGGCATCTGGAAGCTCATCTGCACGCCACGCACGAGGCCCGAAGGGCTGCAGCTCCAGGAGGCTTGCTGCCAGCACAAAGGATGGATGCAGACCGTGCTGCTGCCTGCAACCTGCCTCACCATCCAAGCCCTGCTCCTCTGAGTGCCAGCCAGGCCACTGCGGGATTCAGGGCTTTCCTTGGTTACCACAGGCTGCCCTACAGGTGAAGGGCGGCCTTGTCCACCTGTCCCCTGTCCCAAGTGGGGTAGTTTCTGGAAAGATAATGAAGCTGTATGATTGGCCATGAGGACTGGAAGGTAGCTGGCAGGACATGTGTTAGCCACATCGTCACATGCACAGAGGGCCACAATCCTGTGTCCAAGAGGGAAAGAGAGGCAACACCGAGGACCCCACTCTCCCTGCCTTGGCTGAGAGCCTGGTTGAGCACAGAGGTTGACAGCAGTTCCCTCACAATGCGCAGGAGCAATGCAGATGCTCGGGAGGGTGCAGACCAACAGGAGACCAACACCACATGGAAATTTGCAGCCAAAAGGGGAGTACGTTGAGAGACAGACCAGGCAGAAGCCCATGGAACTGAGGGACTCAGCCAGGTGGGGCTAAGCACACTCTGATCTGGGAAGGCCCACCTGCTTCCCTAAGTCTTGTCTCTCCACTGGCTTCAACCTACATACTAGCTGGGGAGGCATACAGTCCCAGGATGGGCATCAGAGACACTTCTGGTCATAACTTGTACCCTTCTCTGTGGTGAGTCCCACTCCCAGGTCACCAAGCCCCCTCCATCCTCAAACATCAGCCAGGATCCCACATCCCTCCTCACCCTTTTACAAGGACAGCTTGCTTGGCCTCATGGCAGCTGTTGGCACATTTGCTTTGCCTGGGCAGCTGGAGGTGCACAGGTCACCTGCAGAGCTGGGTGCAGATGTCACTTAGATCCAAGGCCACCCTCCTAGAGTTGAGCATTTGGGGGGCTGCAGAGGAATGTGGAGAGGTGTTCCAGCACCACTCTACTCTTTCTGGGCTCCTTCACAGTCTGGGATATCCACATGGGGAAAGCCTTCTGCTCACCAGAAACTGGGAACCAGAGGAGCAGATGGAAGCAGAGGCCGATGGCACCTAGGAGCGGGGTCCACAGAGGCCTGGCACTCAGGAGACATGACAACAGTGGCAGCCACTGCTTCCCCTGCTCCAGATGGACCCATGGCAGGGGTTGGCCTTACGGAGGGCAGAACAAGCCGCAAACGTGTCTCTTGTGTACGGTGCCCAAGGAGAGGTCCCTTCCTCGATGCCCACCTGGGGCAGGCCTTGCACAACGCCCAGGCACCGAGGTGGGCAGCCCCAGGAGTCTGGCCTCTCAGACTGGAGGGAGCCGGTTTCCTCACCAGCTGAACAGAACACTCCACCAGGTGCCCTTCTAGCTGACCTCACCACATAGCAGCGGGGACCACTTTGGACCCCCCAGCTGCTTACGTGGGAACTCAACTCAGATTTCAAACTATTTCCAAACTTCTCAGCACAGCAGACAAACACACACAACCCGAACACAACTGAAATGATCACGTGAGGGCTGGCGAGATGGCTCAAGGGTTGACAGCTTGAGTTCCATCCCTGAGACCTGCATGCTGGAGGGAGAACCAACTCCTGTATGTTGTCTTCTGACCTCCCCATGTGTGCTGTGTGACACACACATGGATACACACATAAATAAATATTAATATTTTTTAAAAAAATGATCCATTGGACCTTTTGGGACAAGGTGTCACTATGTAGCTATGGCTGACCCAGTACTCACTACGTAGTCCAGGCTGGCCTTGAATTCAAGTTCTGCCTGCCTCTGCCTCCCAAGTACCGGGATTAGAGGTGCCGGCCACCATGTGTGGCTCCCAACAAATACTAACTAGCATTTTATTGCCAGGCTCCATTCCACTCTATTGTCACCTTAAATGCCAAAGCGCCTGGTCACTCACCTAAATTAATTTGACAAAGAGCCGCCAAACCCCTACTGAGTAGGGGGCTTCCTGTGCTAGAGATGATCCCAGCGAGCTAGGAGGCACCTCTGTGCACATCTGTCCTGGCTAACCCTGACCTTAGGGGCCAGCGGTCCTGCTAGGATTCAGGGAAAGGGACATAAACAATCTGGGAGCAAAACAGTTCCCCCGACACGTACGTGACCCTGCTCTCTCTAGGCCTTTACTGTCATGGGGTAAAACATGATGTTTCAATGACAGTGACACTGACCGTGTTTCAAACAGTAGCTGCTAGGTAGAGGGGGGGTCTGTGTAGGACAGTGAGTGGTTGCTAGAGGGCCCCTGGGACACCTGCAAATGCACCCTCACCCTGCTCAGTGCAGGCAGGCAGAATGCCTTGGAAATGGGAGACGGCCTCTCATTTCCTCATTCTGGAGCCTGTTTTGCCCGGCAGGTTCCAGGCCCCCCCTCTCCATATGTTAGTCTCCAAGACGCCATGCCATGCCTAGAAAATACTTCCTCTTGTCCCTCCCTTGCGGCATTGTGCTTCTGTAATGGTGGCTCCTCTAGGAAGGCCTCTAGTCCCTCCCAAAGGTGCTCATGCAGTCCCCAGTGGGCACCAGTGGGGAGCAGTAGCGGGGAACACTGGCCTTCCCAGCTACGGGAGACCACGTGGGCTGTGTGTGAGTCCTCAGCTTAGGGCTAATTTCCAATCTCTAAGATGGACTGCCTGCTCCGCAGAGCAGATGTGGTATACCGTGTCCCCAGGAGAGTGTAAGCAGAAGCCAGAAAGGTGGTGGTGATTGAGATGGGGTTGGAGGACCAAAGATTCCATAATGCATGTCAACTCAAGAGAGGCAGCCCTAGCAACTCAGCACTCACCACGTAACCAGTGGGAGACACAGGGTGAGGAACCAGACCACCACCGTGTGACATCTGGACAAGGTCACAGGGCAGCTGTGAGGGTGGTCTGAGTCACCACTCTGAAGCACAGGGGGACTGCAGGCACATGGTCAATGATCGTGTGCTCACCCGATGATGATCAGCATCAGCCCCCCGTGCTTGACAGTGACCGGAAGGAAGGCTCTGGGACCTTGGTGTGCCTGTCCACTTCTGATCCCAGGGCAGAGTGCAGAGACAATGTCCTGGGTAGGTATGAACTCCAGACACTCATGGGAGACATGTGTGGGTAGACGTCTCAGGGCAGATGATGAAGCTACCTGCGTGCGCATTCAACACAGGCTCTGCATGTGGACCTGCCCCTTCTTTACTCCCTAAGGGGTAGAGGGAGGACAGCCAGTGTCCTTCTGTGAGACAGGAAGAGAAGGGCAGTGGCAGCTGTGCCTCTTCAGTTCATACAAAGACACCTGTGGCCCCAGAAGAAAGGTATTTCTGCTCCTCTGTGTCCCTGAGGACATAGCTAGGGTCCCCTATGCCAGAGTAGTGGGGAGTACAGTAAGGTGGCATGCCCACTGCCTAGTGGAATTGAAAGAACACAGGGTATACAGGGGTTGTTAACTGGGTTCCAGGAAGCGGGTCTAAGAGGGTATGGAAGAGCTAGGTTCTCCACTTCTGCCCCTTCAAGACATTTCTTGCAACAACGCTCACAAGCAGGTGCCACCACAATGTCCTTTAGGGCAAAGAAAAGAGAAGCAGCAAGGCTCTAATTTGGGAACTGCCTGGACACCTCTGGTAGGGGGTGGCGCTTCAGAGATCAGGCTTTGGGAGCCAACGATGTGGGATCCAGCTGGGGTAGAGGGAGCAGAGGCTGGGTTCCAGCATCTAGGAGAGTAGGCGAACAGGGGCACAGGAGAGGCTGCCCCTCACCAGGCTGGGGTTGGGCTTGAGCTTGCAGTAGAGCTAGAAACTGGACGTCACAGGGAAACAGGTCCCTGGGCAGCCAGGCAGGGAGGGAGGGACACAGGCCTGGGATGTTGCTCAGTGCCTGTAAGATCTAAGAACTGGAAAGGACCAGATGCAGGGAGGACCTGGGCCTGAGAGGCAGTCTGGAGGTGGTCCGAGACCTGGAGCTCAGAACCAAACAGAAGCCTTATCCAACACGCTGCCACCAGGGAATGCAGGGCGAAACAAAGGCATTCTGAGGAGCACAAAGCAGCTCCATGGCTACCAGGCGGCTGGGGAGAAGAGGGTTGTGTATGTGTGCGCGGGGCAGCTGGGAGAGGAGGGGTGACTTCTGGGACCTGGGGCACCCAGCAAGGACTCTGAAATGGCCAGTAAGAGGCCTGCAAGACACAGGAGACTCCTCTTCCACACATCATACCCGAGGAAGGGTCATTATTCCAATAAATATCTTAGTCATGCATTTTAGGTGCACAGGGGACCATGACACAGCAGCAGGATGAGCTAGGGCACTTCCTGTTGAGTCAGAGGCAGGAGAGCTCCCACCAACATGCCCGCTCCAGTCCCGGGAGGAGAATGTGCCCCACCGCCCTGTGCAGTCAAGTGGTCACGATGAGCCGATTGTCTCAGCAGCCTGTTCTCTCTGCACCCTGCCTCCTCCAAGCTCAGGAACGAATTCCAACAGGACTCCCCACCACGTGTCTGTCTCCCAACCTGCCTGTCACCAACCCACCCTGCTCTGGGTAGTCAGGCTAAGCCCAATGGAAGCAGATGGGACCGTGAGTCGTGATCTCCAGGGGCTAGACACGGGATTAGAGGGGCTCACTTCCACAGTCCCGGTTCTCAGTGTAGCACTGAGTAAGAACTACGCAGCTAGCACATGACTAACAGGTTGCGGTGAGTCACAGACAGAAATAGCTCAGGACATGAGAGTATGGGAGAGGGTCAGTCATCAAGCACTCCATCTGAGACCCAGGCTGCAGCGCAACTGCAAGGCCCCCTGAACGCAACCCAATCTCCACGGCACCGTCAAGCACATAAAACCCACTGCAGAGTTCACTGACACATTTCATAATACACACAGCCACAGGGTAATGAGACTAAATGTAGGCAGCTTACAGAAACAACAGTGTAGGTGACTTGGGGACAGCTGCCACCTTCATCTGCTCATGAGCTGGTACTAGTGCTCGTGGTGTGTCTGTACATCTCCCATGGGGTAACCACGAGAAGAAAGACAACCTCCTACCCCTCTAGGCCAGGTCATATTCTCACATTCTCCTCTTTCATCTTCCAAGCACAAGGTCCTGGTCCCATGACAGAGGCCTCTGGGAGCCTCCTACTTATGCTGAATACTCTAGAACTCACCAGGGATACACAGTAAGCAGTTCTTTTGTTCAGGGCTAGAGATGGCTCAGAGGCTAAGAGCACTGGCTGCTCTTCTAGAGGACCCAGGTTCAATTCCCAGCATTCTTATGGCAGTTCACTACTGTCTGAAACTCCAGTTCCAGGGGATTTGACACCCTCACATAGACATATATGCAGGCAAAACACCAATGGATGGATGGATAGATAGATAGATAGTCTGGTCTGAGGAGCCCCAAGACAATAGATCAGACGTAACTTAGGAAGCTCATATGAGAAGCACTAAGTCCCCTCCCTCCTGAGACGAGCATTGAACAAGCTCACAGACAAATGCAGATATCACGCTAGCAGGCAGAGAGCATCCTGCAGGCTGAATTGTCTGACTGGTGTTCCCTGCCGCCCTCCTCTGCAGGCTTTCCGATGCTGAGACACCTGACAAATAGAGAATGGACCTGGTCCCTTGTGGTCTGTCTTTCCCAAACTCTAGGAGAATCACACAAATGCACATAAATGCTAAAAATTGCCCACTTGGCACCTTTATGCTTGCTGTTCCCTGGGGTGGGTAGTGCCATCTCCAGCACTCAGCGGGGTCCACATCCAGTGTTTCCCTGCAAGTCCACCCCTCCCCAACCACCTTAACACTGATCTACTCCTGCCTCAGCTCCTGTGTCCAAAGCGCCAGGGGCCAGCCTGTCGAGGCCCACCCTCCGCAGCAGCACTGAGAACAGGGGTTAGGGCAGACTTCACAGCCACCCTCTCCACACGAACCAGCTTGGGAAGGTCCTCAGATTCACCCAACTGTGCCCTGAAGGAGGTGGGAAGGTGACAGGAGCCAGGGCTCAGCTCTCATGGCTCTGTTCCCAGTCCTGTCAGGCCACTGGACCTGTATCCTGGAGAAATGTCCACAGAACTGTGGCTCTGCCTACGTGCCATGGGACTGACAGGCTGTTTTTTTGCTGGCCTCTGGAATCCTCCTCTGCTGGGTGCCCCAAAAATGGAGAAATGGCCCCATTCCCTGCCCGAGGAGGAACCCACAAAGGAAGCACGTGGCCATGAGAGGAGATCCTAGTCTTGGACTGGGCCAGGTTGCTCTGAGTCACTGAAACGGTAATGCAGCCTTAGGGTTCGCCAGGCGCATCGGTCTATCGGACGGGTGGCCATTTTGACCTTGCTCACCCTGCTGGGAATGGTGAAGATCTGCCCAGGGACATGATGGCACAGAGTCAGCGCTTCCTCCTGCTTCCCGGCTGTTTGGCACCCTTAGCCTCACATCCCATGCCTCAAGGGCTGCCCAAGACAAAGCTGTGCTGGCGGAAGAGAATGGGGGTTGGTGGATTCAAACATGATGACTTCCCTTTTATGTCCCTGGGCTGTGACATCATATCTGAGAGCTGACCTGTCACCGGGAGACACGGAAGTACTACCATCCCAGTTTCACATCGGAGCCGAGTTCGAGACCAACTTCCGGTGTGGCCATGAGCAGCTTTTGCCCTTTCTAAGCTCCACCGAAGAGTCTAGGAGGGCATGTGGGTGGGTGGGAAGTACTCTGCAGCTGTGGCAAAGGGTCAGGACTTCTCCACGGTCACAGGGTGCTGGACTTTGGTGGTTTGGACAACAGCCCCCAGTTTTCTGGGGAGGAGGCTCTCCTTAGGCACCGCCATACTGTTGTGTTGCCTTTCCCGGTAGGGTGTTGGCCTAAGCTCAACAGCTTTTGGTTTTCCCAGATCATTCTCACCCTCTGTTCCCTGCTCTGCCATCCCCATCACTGTGTGGTAAGAAGAAGGGCAAAACCAGGGGAGGCTGCCTGTTGGCACACTGGCTGGGACACTTCCACTGACCACCTCCTTCTTACAGGAGCTTAGGTCCCACAGGCAAGGACTGGCCAGGTCTGGTGTGCAGCCTGCCTGAGATATGCACGTTAGTTTCCTGTCAGCTCCTCAGGCTGGGAAGGTGTGGACTTAATGATCCCGTGGTCTGGCCCAGCCTAGAGTAGCTTCAGGCCACTCCCCCCACCCCCACCCCGGCCTCCAGAATACGCTGGCTCACTCCCACCCCCTCTTCCCAAGGGCTCTATGGTCGGGGCAGAAGCCGGTGTCTCAAGGCGTGTGAACACACCCTGGGAACTGAACTCTAGGGGACCTTAGAGCCTTCAAGGCTGATTCCCAAACCGGTTTGACTGTTCCTTGCCCTGCGGAGGCTGTCCGGGCTGAGCGAGAGGGGACTCAAGGAGATTGCAGTTGAGTTGGGCCTCAGAAAACGCCTAGTCTGAGAAGTGCCCCGCCCACTGCTCTAATGAGCAGTGGGTAACCCAGAGGGCTAGCCGGTCCAATTCAGACTCAGATGCTAAGACACTTCAGTGCCAAGTCAAGAGAGTGTTTTTCATCAGGAAGCGAGTGTCCTACCCTTAAGATGGTCCCACCTCTGCAAAGTGTCCTCTCAGAGTGTTGTGGACCCGAGGATGGGCTTGGGCTGGGATGCTGGCCAGCAAGCTGCTGCTTTGGGTTGGGAACTGGCAGGGAGCCACCTCTGGAGACTTCCCTCTTGAAGGACAGGCTCATCGGTCCTCCCACAGCTTAGCTCCTCCTGTGGGCGGACAGCTACAGCTCTTATCCCGAAGTCAGGAGCCTGAGTCAGGCCACAGCTTAGTGTGTGGCAGGTTGTGACCTTTGTCATATTAGGCTGTAGGGACGGACATTTGCCGGCTAGGGGCTGCAGACCACTACAGCAGGGAAGAGCATGGAGAGCAAAGGCAGACCAGTGAGAAGGCTCAGTGGGGAAGGGGGGCTTGGTGCCAAGCCTAGAGACTTGAATCCCAGGACCCACAAGGTGGAAGGAGAGAAATGGCCCCCACAAGCTGTCCTGTGATCTCCACACACACACACACACACACACACACACACACACACACACACACACACAAATGTAAAAAGTAAAACAAGAAAGATAACAGGCCAGGCCTTTAGTCCCGACACTCAGGAGGCACTGGGAAAGGCAGGTTAATTTCTCTGAGTTCAAGGCCAGCCTGGAGTACCTAGCAGATTCCAGGACAGCCAGGGTTCCACAGGGAGACCTTATCTCAAGAACCGAACAATAACAACAACAATGCAAGTCCTGGGGATAGTATAGTTCAGGGGTGGAACATTCGCCTAACATGCCTGCAGCTAGTACCACAACCAACCAGCCATGTGTGCAGCAGAGGGGAGAGAACCCGGACGAGGTCTTTCTTTTAGAACCTTGGGTCTATGGCCGTAACAGACAGGCCAGGTCACATTATGCCTGCTCTCTACATCCTGGGAGGACATGGGTTCCACCAGGGCGGATCTCCTTGGTGCTCACAAGGACACATCAATATTCCCGAATGGCTACTGAGGTCCCCTCCTGCCCCCTGCGATAGCTTCTGGCCCTAAGGAGCGCCTGAACAAGCCAAGGACAGCCCTGGGGCCCTGGGGTAGCAATGAAGGTAGACAGGTGATGAAGTCAGCTGGCTGGGGAGGCCAAGAGGCTCTCCTCACACTGGCCTGGGTCTGTAAGGCAAGAAAGGAGTCCCACTTTCTCGGGTCTGGAGCGGTGGGTGGCCTCATTCCAGCAGGTACAGCCTCAAGATCCATTTTCCTTACCGCACGTGCTTTCTCATGTAAGCTAACCAGCACTAACCTCTGCTCAACCTCAGGGAACTGGGGAGGTGGGGGGGGGATCCATGAAGGGATCTATTTTCCCCTAATCTCCTCTGAGACATCTCAGTGAGACTCAGGTATAACAGGCTGGATCGAGTCCCAATCCCTCCTTAGATAGCACAGAACCCCAGTGCTCCGCAGAATCCCAGTGCTCAACACACCAGTAGCTGGATGACAACAGGTCACACATTTGTGTGCTGAGCAGCCTGGCTGGACACTGTGTCAACCCTGGGGAAGCCAGCAGCCAATGACCACCCTAGGAACCCTCAAATGGCAGAGCTCGTGACGCCAACATGGAGGCCATCTGGGGTGACTCAGCCTTGGGGAAGTGATCACCCCACAGCAAACTTGTTTCTACAAAGGAACAATCCAGGCAGTTCCCCAAACTCAAGGGGCGTGGGGCATGGTGACAGAGGCAGGCGAGACTAAGGTGGTAGTACTTCACAGGGTGACCCACACCCCTCACTACTGGGTTTGGGCGGACTCAGGGAACATCTGATAGCCAGACCCTGCACTACCCTCTGCCTTTAGGCCTCAGACCCTTCCCCTCACCACCCATTCCTTGCTTTCCCAGCTCCCGACTGGTTAAGTTTTAGACTTTTAGGATCCTGGTGAAAAAACACGGAAGGGGCCTCCTTCCTCCAACTCCGGGCTAAAGAGTCAGCTCTGGGACAGCACAGACGCTCTTTTTTCTTCTTTAGGAGGCCTTACAGTCCAGGGGCTCTAAACACGGCAAGCAGGGGTGGTTAGAAGCTCCTTCCTGCCCAGTCTTCAAGTGGGTTCTCCACCCAGAACTACACGGCGGCTGGGGCTGCCTTCCTACTCATCAAACAGGAGCCGTTTCATTTCTACGCCCTCCCTGATTGGCTATTCCACGCCATTTCTGAGAAAGCCTGACGTAATTGCTGGGACTGGAGAACAACCTGTGTCTGCCTGTGACGGCCTCCTCTCCAGGTGCCCATCAAGGTTGGCAGGTAGCTAGTCTGCTGCAGGAAAATACCAGATCCAGCTCTTCATGCCACTGGCTCTTCGTTCTAAACCACAGGGGTCCCTTTTACACCCTAGAGAAACATTCCGGAACATATTCTAGAATGCCAACTACTTGTTTAGTCACAGGCACCCTTGGTTTTAGACGGACGCCATCTGAAGCAAACCCAAAAGACACTCTTTGTATGGCATGCTGGAGGGTGGGGCAGGCAAAGAGGTTTTTTGTTCAAACCTGATATAATTCTCTGTGGGCTTCTTTAAATATCCAGACCTCTTGCTGCAGTGGAAGTAATTCTATTGATACCCACACTGGCTACTCAGTTGCTCAGTGTGTAACACACCAGTTTGTAACTATGTCCTGGACAGGGAAGTACCAAAGCAGGACTGGACCTTCTGGATCTCCAGGCCAGACATTCTTCTCGTCTAATCCTTAGAGTCATCTGGAAGGTCACAGCACTGGTGACAAGTGCTGGACTCCACTCACTGTGGGGTCTCTGATTCAGTGGGACAGACCTGAAGAATGTGCAGTTCCACCAGGTTATGGTGATGCCAACGTTGTCTGGCCCCACACTGAGAAGCGCTGCCCGGCCAAAGGCGTGGCTGAGATCAGAGCCTGGCAGTGTGAAATGTCCCCTCAGATGCTCCAGGAACGGACTTGAGAGGCTCTTTTCTCCCTTTCACTGAAGAATGTTCAGGAGCTCTCAGGGTCAGTGCTGTGAGCTTGGCAAACGTTCTCTTGGGTCGCTGCTAACCTCCCCATTCTAGACAGCAGAGGTTTGACCTTGGACTCTCAGAGAAAAAAATCCTA
Source organism: Peromyscus californicus insignis (assembly GCF_007827085.1). NCBI lineage: Eukaryota > Metazoa > Chordata > Mammalia > Rodentia > Cricetidae > Peromyscus > Peromyscus californicus. Next base: position 84,985,955 of record NW_026294413.1, on the reverse strand, counting down.
GGCTGCAGACAGGAGTGGGTGGAGCCCTGGCGTTATCACAGAGTTTGGAACAAGGCCCGGGTGGGGTACGCACCTGCCTCACCTGTGGGTGATCTTTCTGTCCACATAGGTGTTCTAGAGGCATGACAGAGCTACAGGTGAAGAATTTGATTCAGGTCAGGTCCTATTCCGGTGACCCTGCCTGAGTGGTCTGATTGAAGCTGCTCTATCTGGGAACCTTGAGTCTGTCCCCAGCCGCTCTCCGTGCCACTGTCACCAGACGGTGGACTGGTTGAGTGGCACTGAGTAGTCTGGGCCTTGTGGCTAGTGTCCTAGGGTAGCCATAAGGGCTGAGTCAGCTGTGGGATCTCAGGAGCAGTCCCAGGTAAGGCAGGACTTGATGGGGGAGGGCAGGCCCAAGACAGCAGCCTGGGCCATCTGCTGTGCAGTCCCGGCTCCTGGTTTCTCTTCCAGAGCCTCTGGAGGAGGCAACTGCCATTTGTTTAGACCTCTGCAGTGTTTAATCACCACACAACGCTCCCTCCGCCTCTCCAGCGCCTGCTCTCTCCCTGCAGGAAACAGCTTTTGCCTTCTGCCTCTGATGGAGGCCATGAAAAATTAACAGAGCTTGAGGCGAAAGAGAGACACAAACACTGTGGCAGGAGGGGCTGGGGCTGGTCAGCCAGCTGGCCAAGCTGAGCGGCATCAGCAGGGCAAGCTTCAGGCCTGAGGGGCTGGTCTGGCCAGACAACTGGCAACCCAGCAAGGCCACAGGGTCATGGATGCTGGTCAGCAGGCTGGAGCAAGCCCTGCTACTCTTAAGGGAGTCAGACTTCACAGTTTGGACTATCCTGGGATCCCGAACCCAGGGAGAATCTGAGGATGAGACTAGTTTCTTTCTGTGACCTTAAAAGAGCCAGGTCATACAGGCACGTGTGTCCTCAGCATATGCTAGACAGAAACCAGCACATCCCTTTTCTCCCTTGTCCTGACAGTCCTGGGAACCAGTGACCACTGTGTCTCTTCTCCTGGCCCCCAGAGACCTTGAGGGACTTGCCGAAGGACAACCAGTAAGAGCAAAGGACAGGGGAATCTATCCTCTTGGAAGGAGAAAAACGGCATTGCATTTACAATGTCATAAAAACATGCTCCTTAGAGAAGAGATACGCACAGAGGCAGCAAGAAGGAGCAGGCTTGAGATGCCACAGTTCTCCCAATACCAGATCCACCTCCCTGTTCTCTTTCTGAAGAGGCTACACATGCATACAGTTAGAGGAGTGCAAACAGCTGTCATTTGGCTGTCATTCCCCCCCACCCCCATTTCCTCTCATCCGGGGACCACTGCTGCTGGAGCCTTTAGTTTTTCTTGCAGGGTTTTTCTATCGTGGACTCACAGCAAAACTTTTCAGCCTCATTCAGACATTCATCTTGGGGTGCTCCTTCACCACCGGCACCCCCTCAGCCAGGGCTTCCTCCCAGCCGCTGGACTCACCGCCTGCCAACCTTGTTTCATTGCTCTGCCGAGCTCTGGTTACCTGCTACTTAAAAAAAAAAAAATCTTCTTAGCCGACTCTCCAGTCCCCACCTGGAGTGTGGCTTCCACCACCACCCTGGTAGTGACTGGGTGACAAACACTGCCGCTGGCAGCCAGGTGTGCGTCAAGGGAGGGAGGAGATCTTTCTGCCATCTGTAGGAATCCCTTTCAAGAACAGGGACTTCAGACCAAATACACTGTCAATTCCCAGAGGGTCTTCTATGCCCTATACCTTGTCTCTTTCAAGGACTGAGCCTTGGGACTCCACTGTAATTCCTACCTCACACCACAGACCACAGAGTTTATGTATGGTGTGTGTGTGTGTGTGTGTGTGTGTGTGTGTGTGTGTGTGTGTGTACACAATACACTGTCTAGATGTTGAAACAGGAAGACTCTCAGGGAAGATTCCTTGCACTAATGGAAAACTGAGCAATTGTCATCCAGGATGGAGAAAAACCATCACTGAAATATCCCATTAAGAAAGTGAAAAGATGCCGGGCGGTGGTGGCGCTCGCCTTTAATCCCAGCACTCGGGAGGCAGAGCCAGGCGGATCTCTGTGAGTTCGAGGCCAGCCTGGTCTACAGCGCGAGATCCAGGAAAGGCGCAAAGCTACACAGAGAAACCCTGTCTCGAAAAACCAAAAAAAAAAAAAAAATAAAGTGAAAAGAGCTGGGTGGTGGCGCACGCCTTTAATCCCAGCGCTTGGGTGGCAGAGGCAGGCGGATCTCAATGAGTTCGAGGCCAACCTGGTCTACAGAGTGAGTCTCAGGACAGCCAGAGCTGTTGCACAGAGAAACCCTGTCTCGAAAAACAAAAAAAGAAAGTGAAAAGGAACCTGAGTGTGGTGGTGCACGCTTTTATTATAGCACTCAGGAGGGAGAGGCAGGTGGCCTTCATGACTTCTAAGACAGCCTGGTCTATGTGGTGAGTTCCAAGACAGCTAGCTAAAGAAAGGGAGGGAGGGAGGGAGGGAGGGAGGGAGGGAGGGAGGGAGGGAGAAAGAAAGGGGCTGGAGAGATGGCTCAGCGGTTAGAGCACTGGCTGTTCTTGCAGAGGACCTGGGTTCAATTCCCAGCAACCACATGGTGGCTCTCAACCATCTATAATGAGATCTGGTGCCCTCTTCTGGCATGCAGGCAGGACACTGTATACATAATAAATAAATCTTGGGCTGGAGAGATGGCTCAGAGGTTAAGAGCACCAAATGCTCTTCCAGAGGTCCCGAGTTCAATTCCCGGCACCCACATGGTGGCTCACAACCATCTGTAATGAGATCTGGCGCCCTCTTCTGTGTACATATTAAATAAATAAATCTTTAAAAAAAAAGGAAGAAAGAAAGACAGACAGACAGAAAGAACGAAAGAAGGGAGGGAGAAAGGGAGGGAGGGAGGGAGGGAGGGAGGGAGGGAAGGAAGGAAGGAAGGAAGGAAGGAAGGAAGGAAGGAAGGAAGGAAGGGGAAAGGCCAGTTGGCTGAAGTAAAAGAGGAGAGTCTTGAGACAGAAGATTGGAGCCCAGGTTGAAGGGCATGGTTCCCCAAGACTGTACAATGACTCAGGAAGGCTTCTGAGAAAAGGTGGAAGTGGACTCCATGTCAGCTACTTCTAAGCCTCCATTTCAGCCTCTATGAAAATCCATGACTTGAAGACAGACAGAGCCCAGGTCCCACTTCCCTGCTCCATGCAGAGATAACCAAGCAAGAAGAAACAAATTAAAGAGCTCAGGAGCCTGGTGGGGCTTTGGGGAGTCTGGCTCGACAGGGCAACAGCATTTAACAAAGCTCACACCATCCATCACTTGGGCCCAGCCATTTAGATACCGGGCATTTGATTAAACTAATATGGGTGGCTGGGGCGAGGCATGGCTGGGCGCTTCCTACCCTCGCCTACAAATTAGACCGTCACACACAATCCGATTACCTTGACTGCCACATTTATCTTGAGAAAGGGGCCATCCATCACTCCTCAGCGGCTGGCTCTACCCGCCCCACATTAATTCAGTCAGGAGGGGAGTCAAGTTTATCCCAAACTTGCATCCGGGTGATGTTTACTCATTCATTCATTCGACAGTGGTTCAAAACCTACTTGGTTCAAGTTCCCCAGGAAGAAATGCAGGCTTTGCCTTCGGGGAGCCCACTGACGCTTCATGGCAGGGGAAGAGTCTATGCTGATCAAAAGGCAGGGTGCAGCCAGCAGACCTGCCTGTGTCCCAGCCTGGCTCTAGCTGAGACTGCCTATGGCATGCCACCACCTTGTCCTCAGTGTCATACTTGGGCAATGGTTCAATAACATAGCACAGCCCTGCCATGGAATTTTCCCGAAGGTAGGGATGTTCTAGATCTTTCTGTGCTGCCTACAACCAAGAGGCAGAGGCACCTGTGGCTGTGGAATACTTCACCTGTGGCCCTGCAACGGAGGTAGAGCTGAGCTTAAGTCTCATTTAAGTTTAATTCACTGAATTCAAGTGTCAATGGCCACCTGGGGCCCCTGCCTTGGGTTGCTTAGTGTAGACCCAGCAGCTACTGTGAAGAACAAACCCAATCCTGAGCATGCCCAGTGCAGAACGTGTCCCAGGACAAATGCTCCCAAAGCCTGAATCCCTCCCTTCGGCCAAAGATGACCATTCATTATCCTAAGAGCCTAGACCAGGCACACTCACTCCTGGCTCATGTAAGCCATCACAGTGGGAGGCTTCCCTACTTAAAGAACAGAAAGCTGGGGTTTAGAGGTAAAGACGGCACAAACCTAACCACGTGGGGGTGGCACCTCAGTCCAAGTGCAGGTCTCTGTGGCTTTGAGCCCCATCTTCCCACTGACTGGACACCTGGCCTTCCAGGAGACAGTCAGCAGGACTAGAGGCCACACAGCCAGCCTTTTGATGCCACAGCAAAGCAGGTGGCGACTGCCCCTCTCCACCCCCAGGCTGCTCTAGGCCCGCAGGCCAAGTCCTTGGAGTTCAAGATAGAGATGGAGAAGCTACCACCATATTTGGTTGTACAAAGTCCAGAAGGGACACCATCCTGAGGCTTTGCAAGAACTCATGGAGAACATGTTGCCTCTGGCTTCTCAGGTACCAGTGAGTCCAGCTCTAATGTCCGGCAGTGGGGCTCAAAGCAGCTTTGGTCAACAAGGACCCGCGGGCTGCTAGGAAGTCTGGGCAAGACTCTGACCCTCAGGCTGCACCTGGAGAAGGCCACTATTCTTTCATAAAACTGGGGATGACAGACTGATATGAAAGAGCAAGTCTATATTCACTACTGAGAACTGTCTGAGGTTATGGGCAGGTCAGGCACCACTGCCTGCCCCCAGCAGGTCTGAAGGGATGACAACTAGCTATACAGAATGTCAGTCTGACGACCCCACTCCTCACTCAGGTGGCCTGGATCAACCCACCTCATCTGACAGCTTTGAGAATCCTAAACCAGGGCACAGTCACAAGTACGCTTGAACCTTCCTGTGAAGATTAGACAAGATGTGCCAAGCGGACATTGCCAGGGTGGACTTGGCTGCACCTGGCAGAACCTGGGTCTACCAATCACAGGCAGGCTGCTCTTGGTTCCTGGGAGCTTCAATGCAGTCTGATATCCTAGAGAGAGAGAGAGAGAGTGTGTGCGCGCACACACACACCCAGATACACACACACAAATGGAGATTAACAATACATACACACACAGCTAGAGATTAACAGTACAGAGACAGACAGACAGACAGACACACATAGCTGGAGATTAACAATACAAACATAATACACATAGTCGGATATTAACAGTACACACACACACACACACACAGCTGAAGATTAACAGTCCAGATTTAGACACAGACACACACAGTGGAGATTAAAAGTACACACACACACACACACACACACACACACACACACACACACACAGAGCTAAGATTAATAACAGTCCATACTTAGATCTAAAGGCATCTCACAGAGCACAGACAGGAGAGGAACAGGCTTTAACTACTGAGGCGGCCTGCAAGCCACACCTCAGGATGGCTGCCCTAGCTGGGGTGTGGGAAAGGCCTGGATAGAGTCCGCCACTGGGCGAGGAGATAGGGAGGGGAAGGATATAGAAAGGGCAGGTCAGGAGAGAGAGGAGCTGAGCTGGACAAGCCACAGGGGAGAAGGGTGCCTGCCGTGAGAAAGGGTTACAGATCATTAGGCCCCCAGAACACCCGCTTCCACAAGGATCACCCCTTTACACCGCCCGGGTTCAAGGCATACTTAGCCACTCACACATTAGTATAAACAAGTCGACAAGTCTAATTGTGCCAGCACAGCACTAATTGAAGGGGGAAAATTGGGTGTGGGAAAAAAAAAAAAAAGACAGGTAGCTCCCCCTATACTTAATTTCCAAGAAGCCACCAGGGAGCACCCCAGTGGAGACCCTCTGCTAACAGGACCACCAGAATTCTCTCACACCTCCCCAAAATGCCAACACTCCTTTGTTGCCACTTAAACCAATTTGGGGGTAATTCTGCAGGCAATTGTCTTCCGATTTACAACACGGCTCTGTGATTGCATCCAGGCTGATGGTTCAGGCCGTAATTGTATGGTAATCACTTCTGTTTATGATCGATGCGGAAATCACTATTGTTTTCCAGCAGGCTTGTTAAATCCAAGAAGTGCAGGGGTGGGGAGGGAGGGTTTACTTCTGAGTTGGAGCCCGGGGAAGATGAAATGAAGTAGAGCAGCCCAATGCTGGGGGGGGGGGGGGGAGGTGGTTCAAAGACACCCTCGTCTCAGAAGCCCAGGCAGAGATAGGCAGAAGGCCCAGGAAGGTAACAGGGGAACATGCTGGGAGCCCCTGCTGACCAGTTTGAGAACTGATCTGAGACTTAGATCTACACAGAGATGTCCAGAGGGACCCCACAGTCATACAGTAAGAGGTGAAGATGGGGATCCACTGGGGGACTCTTTGTTCCATCCATCTCCATGCCTGCATTTATGAGCCCTACAGAGAGGCTGAGGACAATGCAGATGCCCGGTAGCAGGTGGGCTAATGGCTACCCTCAGCTTAGAACCTCTCACCTTCTCTATCCTAGGCCTACATGCTTTCTTCTTGCACTTGCCCTGAGATCGCCTACCTGCTGTCTGAAACAAGGTGGCAGATGGCACCTGGGGGCCCAGGTGGCAGGAACAGGGCAGTGTTGTGAGCTGAGCTGCTGTTTGGGGGAACAGGGGAGCTGCCCACCTGGTGGGTAGAAACCTGAACCTCCCAGAGGCCACAGAGAATAGACCTGGGCTGGATGGGGGTTGGGGTAGGGGGCAATGCCTTCTAAGGCTGTGGTAGACACCTTGGGGGCACAGAAGGATGGAATCAAGCTAGGCTGGAGGCCAACAACCCTGCAGGGCATGAGCAGGCACCAGCTGTCAAGTACAGCTCCGGCAAACCTGGATGTTGCAGGCTGAGCTTGGCTGCAAGGTATGTGGTTTTATAAATGCACACCCTTCCTCGCAAGCAAGAATGGATGAGACCATGGGACCCTGGGTTGAAAACTGGGATAGGGAGGCACGCTAGGTTCCAAAGCCATCAAGCCTTCTCTGAGGGGTCTTCCTTACCCACTAGACCCCCACGGCACCAACCATCATCATTCTGAATACCCCTAGACCTGGTTCTAGGTGTGGCCCTAGTTCAAGCTAACTTTGGGTAACAGTGGCAGGCTGCTTCTCCTTGGCTCAGAAGTGAACCTCACTAAGCTCCTAGGTGGAAAGAAGCAGGCTTTCACCAGCTGCCCTACCAGTGGCAGCCTGGCTCAAGGCCATCCTGGTCTCATTCTGTGGCTTTCCTCACAGCCCAAGTGCTAGGCTCTACTTCTGTGTCCTGTACCGTCATAACAAAGGCAGCTGGGCCCCTGAGATCATGAACAATAAATCTGAGTTTGTGTATGGGCAGTATATGGGCAAACTTGAGCATGTTGGGCATAAGTACTCTACCAGTGAGCTATATCCCAGCTCTTATTTACTTTTACTTAAATTTATTGCGAGCAACTATTTCAGCCCATTCTTGAATGGAGAGGGCCATCCTCAGAGCCCTTCAGACTCTCTTGGGGTTCAGACCCTGAGTTTGCCCCCACTTAAGTCTTTCCCCAGCCACCCCATCTATCCTGTACCATGCTGAGCCTGTGTGTGTGTGTGTGTGTGTGTGTGTGTGTGTGTGTGTGTGTACGTGTGCATGTTTCTGGCTGCCTTTCAGAGCACAGCAGGGCATGGCCGAGCATTCCAGAAAACCCCAGAAGGAGAATGAACATTCTTCATTGAACTTCTAAGCTCCATCGTAAGCAAACAGGCTACTTCTTCCCCAGAGACTTTGTTTTCTGAAGTATGTCAAACAAGCCATAGTTACTTAACATTCAAAACAAAATCAGTTTAAAAGCAAGAATTGAAGCTACAACTAAGTTTTCTAAACGGAGAGGCAAAACCCAAGGTGTGTGGGGGGAAGCAATGTATCTTTTTTTTGGTTTTCTTTGGAGGTTGGGGTGCAGTTGTGTGTGAAAGGAGCATGTGCTTGGCTGTGTGTAAATGGTGTGTGTATGCGCACATGTGTGTGTTGCATGGGCCATGTTGGCTACAATGTCATGAGTATCACCTTTTGGGGTCATGGTGTCATCCTCCCCTGAGTACAGTGGCTCCTAACCAAGTCCCAGACCCCAGTGAAAATTCTGTTGTCTGGATTTCCAGTTCTTGGAGGCACTTCTGAGGAGAGGTGCCAGGGCTTGCAAGGGTCTGCTGCTGGTGTAGAAGACTCAGTATATGAAGGGAGAGAGCTAGAGAGCTATATGCAGCTCTACCTAACATTCCACTCTCCCTGGCTCCACATGCCCCATTAGTCCATGAGAGTACTTCCTTTGCTGTTGAGAGAGGGCAACATGGACAGGAAAGTTCCTTCTGAACTCTGAAGAGCTCTAGAAACATCTACTATGACAACTTGTCACTGAAGGTTTGGAGGTAGCCAATGACCTCTGACCTCAACCTGCAATCTGAGGCTTGAGTCAGGTGTAAGATAAGGTCACATGGGTGTTGTCTCTCCTTGTGTCCCTGAGACTCTGAACTACTCTGGAGACCCTCTACCTCAGGCCTACCCAGATGGCCATGACCAGAGGGACCTGACTTTGAGGGCTCAGAGAACAGCCTTCCCAGGGTCCTTTAATTATGGTGCTAGGCAGGAAGAGGAACTGACAGGGGTTCTTCAGATGGGGAAAACGGAGGCCCTGAGAGCTTAGCTCCTTCTGCTGGATGCCCAGGCGCTCTGCTAAGTATCTCTGCTCAGGTGTCTCTGCTGACATGCACAGTATCTTCTTGCTGCTGGAGACAGAAAGGAAACTGTGGATGCCAAGACACAGCTGGAGAAGCCACAGGATACCTTTTCCTAAGGCTTCCTGAGAGGATCACAGTGCAGTCAGATCCCAAGGATGAGGTGGGCTACCTCAGCCTTTCTATTCCTGGCGTCCTGCTAGCTTCCTAGGCTCCCTGATACTGTTCTGAGAGCTGCCGCTGGGGAACAGTACCCTTAGAAATACTCCACTGGAGTGGCAGGGCTGCCCTGAGGCTCATCCCTCTAGTCCAACACCATGGTATCCACTAACATCTACACACTGAGTCCTTTGTGCCAGGCACATTGGCTAGTCACATACAAGTGTGTACAACCCACAAGAACACCACCCCATAGGCTCATTTAACAAAGATTCAACACGGAAAGGTCCTTAACTATATGGACACACAGTCAGACACCACACACACACACACACACACACACACACACACACACACACACACACAGAAACCCATGTTACACTTGCAAACAAACCATCTTTTATATCTCTTCTCTGGCACACGCCCCTTGCAACAGGCCTATCCACTTTACCCCAGATATATATATGCTGCCCTGCGCAGCACGTGCCTTCCAGTCCCACTGGGGGACTTGAAACTCCCAAGAGGGCAGAGGCCCCACCCAGAACCTCTTCTTTGTTCATTCACACATTCAAAAACATATTTGCTTGCATTTCACCTACCCAGACGCTGAACACACAAACGTGAACTTGAAGTTCATGGTTCCTGCACAAACCCAGGGGTTACTGAACGCTAGTAGCAGGCAGAATGCCTGGTGGGGGGTCACAGGTCTGTATCAGCATAAGCACGACAGAACGGGCATGCATTCAGGGTCCCCAGAAGAACGTGGGAGACGCGATGGTGAGTTACACTTTACTGGGGGGTGGGGCGCAGCTGAGGGCAGGCTGTCACCGTTCTCAAGCTCCAGGTCATCTGAATGGAGGGGACAGCAAAGTTTCAGATAACAGGACCCAGAACCAGGGAGGGTGTTGAGGGAAGCTGGCCTGAGCAGGCTTCTATAGGGACTGGGTTCCAACTAGGTAAGAGTTTGTGGGGGTACTCCTGTAGGTGGGAGACCCCCCAAACTGGAAAAAATCCCCCCGAGAAGCCCTAGGGGTTGCCACTGGAGAAGAGGGATTTTACCTAGGTCACTGAAGACCTTTCTGGACAGAGCCCAGCACGAAAAAGCTGAGAGGATTACCAGCCCCTGATCAGCTTGGCCCTGGTTGAGTCTTGATTCGAGGTCAGGTGGGTGGGCAGGAGGGACCCGACAGTGGTATTTCTTCTGTACCCACCCGAAGCCGTCTGCCAGCTGCCCACTGGGCCGTTGGGTGTTAGCAGGACCGGGAAGGAGACAGGTCCTATGCTGTGCCCAAAAGGGAGGCAAGTGGAAGGGCCCTTGCTCCTTCCTACGTCCTGATGACCTCTGGGAGCCTCTTCTGCCCCGAGGTACCTCCCAGGTCACTAGGGATCCGGTGGTCATGGGTGTGTGCAGCCCGTGGGCTGAGCAGGGGTCTTATGTGTCGGTGCTGACTTCTGCAGGGGCATCCCTGGGACTGTCCGCGAACACTGGAGGATGACGGCTGGGAAATAGAGAGCACACATGCCCAAACTGTCCTCAACTCCCTGCAGTGAAGCCACAAACCTTTCCCATGCAAACACCAAGGAAGCCCTGAGCTCAGGGTGAAGGCCTGGGGGACCCCTGGGCAAGCAAGGTACCCAGGTTCCTCAGGTTAAATGGAAGGTGGGGATGCCGCATGGGAATTCTGGCGCTAACCAAAGCAATCATCTCAGAGTGGGACAGCAGAGGGTGTGTGGCTAGGCGGTGAGTGCAGTGTGCGGCTAAGAAGCCTCCTGTGGGGGCCAGGATGACGCACCCCAAGAGGAGCAGGCCCTGAACAAATACAGAGACCTGTTACAAAGCTCAAAGGACAGCCAATGGTTCCTCAGGACCGACCAGGTTCCCACTCGAAAAAGCCCGCCCTCTTTAGTGGTACAGAGTAACAAGGGTCCCCTCCACGCGGCTTGGCTTACAGACCTTCTGCTGCCTAGAAATCCAGGGGCTTCCAGATCTTGACGGGCCACAAACAGATCTCAGATGGATGCTGGTGTGCAAAGCGCCAGAGGACCTTAGGAGCCCAAGGTACAGACTCCCAGCTCAGGCCTCAGGAAGGAAATGAAAGTGGCGGCCAGCACTTGCGTACTTCCTCCACAGCTGGGAGGTGAGCTGGGGCTTCCCAGGCCGAGCCAGTCAACAGTGTCAGTCAGCCCTGTGGCTTTACACCAGGACACGAGACGACCAGAATACTGTCACCCTCTCCCACACCATTTCAGCCTGTCCAGGAATGGTGGCCGTTCAGAAGGAAGGGATGGGCACTTCTACAAGGCACAGGCAAGACTCGCATGCTCGCAGAACACAACAGGAAACTGAGTTCCAGAGAAGGCTGTGTGGGCAAGGCAGGTCGAGAAAGAACTCCATTTTCAGGTGTGGGAACAGCTGATTTGAGTCAAGCTGTCATTTACTGGGCAGCTACTATATTCCAGACACAGAGCTAAGTGGTCCACAGCCCCATGACCCCTCTGCAACCTGCCAGGCAGGCTGCACAGCTGTTTTATTGATCAGAAAATAAGCTTGATGTTAAGTGACTTACCCAAAGTCACCCAGGAAACTACAGATGTGGGTTTCATAATTACTTTTCAACATGGCTTGGGAATACCCTGGGTGACCCTGTTCTAAAAGACTTGTGCTCGGCAGGGTGGTGGGGCAGGCCGGCTCTATCTTGTGAGTATGAGGCTCCCTGCAGACCCTACCTCCCACAGACCTCGTAGACATCTTCAAGAGCCTTCTGTGACTCATAGGCATCACAGTGCCCAAAAGAACTTCCTGCCTTTCTGAGTTGTGGCCACACCATTTAGTATGGTGCCTACCAAGAACTTCATATAGTGAGACTGAGGAACTGGAAACTCAAAAATTATCTAATTTTAACTAGTACATTTAAATAAGTACATGTGCTGGGCATGGTGGCTCATGCCTGAGGCCAGCCTGGGCTAGAAAGTAAGATACTGTCTCAGAAAAATAATACCCAAATAAACAACAACAATACAACAAACCACAACTAAATAAGCACAGTCAGCTACTGATAACTATGTGGAGTTGTGTAATAAATCTTGGCAGGCAAGGACCCCAAGAAAGCCAAAGACTCCTTACATTGTATACCACATAGTTATCTTGGCACCCCGAGCTGAGGTCAAGGACCCAAGTATATGCGCCTATGTGCTCTGTACACAGCGAGTCTACTCATTTTCTTTTGTTTTGTTTTTAGACAGGGCCTTGTACCTAGACTAACATCAAACTCATGGCAATCCCCTTGCCTCTGCAGGGTTTCAGACCTCTCATTTATTGCCCCGATGACCATTTCTGTCATCACCAGCCTGTGCCCTGGGCTGGTCATGTAACACATTTCCGAGGCACCCAGCATTGACATCCCTCACGCATAACTTGTCTCCCCTCGCAGTCAAGCAAGGTGACACCCCGTGGGGATGTGATCACAGGCTGGCATGTCTAACCTTTTGACACTGTGACACAACACTGTCATTAGAAAGCTTTCACTTGAAAACTGTATAATCGAATCGCACACTCAAAAGAAAAAATTAACCAAAATCTCTCGGAATGTTTCCAGTAAGTAAAGTTTTGGGTTGGGCTGTATCCATTCCATTGCTCTTCTCAGCTGCTGGTGCTGCATGCTGCTGTGTGTGCTGGGGTCCAGAGGTAGCTTCCTGGGTGGTGGCATTTGAGCTGGGCCTAGAACCAGCAGAACTGAGGAGATGAAAGAGGATTCCAGCTCTGGCCTGATCTTTGCAGGGTAGGTGTCAAGTGTTACTCTGTATCCCGGGGATCCGGCCCTTTACTTACTATGTATGTGTCAATTACCAATACACAGAAGCCAACTGCAGCAGCTCAGCTTGTGAGGTGAGGCCATGGGTTCAACTTCCAGCATTGGAAGAGAAGAAAAAGGAATGAAGGAGTGTGTGTGGGGAAGAGAGGAAGAGAAGGAACAAGGAAGGAATTAAAGGAAGGAAAGGGAGGGAAAAGGAAGAAAGGGAGGTAGAAGGAAAGAGAAGCAGGCAGGCCCTAGGGGCTGCTTCCTTCCTCTTTGAAAGATGCCCCTCCCATTTTTCAAAATCCTCCCAAGGATAAGTAGGGATGGAAGCCGAAGTTACAGAATGTTCTCTGTACACTGTGATTCCACTAATCAGATGACAGGCTCTGGAGACAGACGAGGTCCTATAAATCATGAGGTGCCTCAGGCTCTGATCCTAGGGATCACTGCCTGGGCCACAAAGGGTGTGAAAAGCCCTGGGAGCATTCTCCTTTACCTATCCCCTGCAGCCCCAAGCACCAGGAAATGCCCTCACTGCATTAGAACTTCCCAGACCTGCCTGGATCCCACAGGGGGCTGGCTGCATGTCTACAAACAGGACCTATATTCTCTCCCCCTACACCCCCAGAGTGCAGAGAGCTGCCTGGAGAGATCTGGACAAGTTCCAGCAAGTTCCCAAAGCTCTGGGGGAGGCAGAGTGCTGCTTTTGACCCCCACCTCCACCTCCCATGACAACTGCAAAACAGGAGCCCCGTGACCAGAGAGGGCTTCCACTTTGTCAGCAGAATCAAGGGCATTCCCACTGCAAGATGCTAACCTCCCCTCTTCCAAACAAACTCTCTTCTGGCCTGCAGCTCAGCAGCACCCTTGCTTCTGGAAACTGCACTTCCAGGGCCCTCTGGCTCCCCACGGCACTGGGAGAACCCCGTGCTCTGGCTGAGAGCTTCAGCAATGAACCACCTAGCCTCCACCAGAGGCTCTGGTCCACCCACCTCTTTTCTCCTCAAGCGCCACACCTCAGGCTACGCTCACCCACATGACATTTACTATCCCACTCACTCACTTCTGGGAAACTTAAGACCGATCCAGTCCCAAAGTCACCATTTCCTCCTCCCTTCCACAGTCCAACGCACTGACATGACAGAACAGTCCTACCAGAACCCTCAGCCCCACCCCCACCCCCACCCCAAGGTGACTTGTCAAAGGTCACACACTAATGTCGCACCACACTACAGATACTATTATTGGAAGGCTGGGCCTGAGGAACTGTGTTATCCTGAACAGCGTCTGAAGTATGTGGGGAGCTCATCCAGGAAAAAGCAATCATGGAGGGGCCCCAGGCTCAGAGGCAGGGCTGTCCTGGAAAAAGCCTCCCACCCCCCACTCCCAGTTCTTCATGCACCAAATACAGGCAGCACTGGCTGTTGCTATAGGCTAGTCCCTCCAGCCCCCTCCCCAGGCCCCCGACCCCAGGCAGGTCTGTAGAAAACACACAGGATTAGCAGGCTCCCAGACGGCTCTGGAGAAGCCCAGAGTGGGCTTCTGGTAGAAGTCAGGGCCACAGTTGGGCTACTGTGAGAACTGCCTGGGTGACCATGGGCGGATAAGCCCAGTTCCGGGATCCACACATAACTGCTGACAGGCAGGGCTTGGCTCCACGAATCCCCTCGGAGGGGGTCCACATCCAGTGAGACTCTGAAGAAAGGGGGCACTGTGGCAGCCTGTAGGGGTCTTGTTAATAGGGCTGCAACCCGAGAGTGCAAACAAAGCCCCTCTCATCCTTCATATTCCCCTAGATGGATCTGGAAGACTCCCTTTTAGGTGTGCAGAAAGCCACCCCTTCAGCTAGTCCAGGGCCTGAGGAGGCAGAAATACCTAGTGCTGGCAGGTGGGAGGCTCAAGACATTGGGACAAGGCTGCCGGCCACCAACTTTGCCTGACTGGTGCAAGAAAGCAAGCATCAGGACTCAGCTTAGTTGCTAGCTTCCAGCTCTCAGTGAGTGACCCATAGAAGACCAGGTAAGGGAGGACCCTTACTCCATCCCAGGTCTGCCCTGCTGTGACCTTGGTCCCTTGACCCTGGGCAGTGGCTGCTGTCTATCCTTCCCAGCCTAGAGGTACTGCTCAGGAGTTCCCTGGGAAGCTGGATGTGCTTGGAGGGTGGGGGCCTTGTTTTTCCCTGAGCATGCTCCCCTGGGAGGTGGCTGCTGTTTGAAGGCCCTGGAGAGTTTCCCAGGCAGCTGAGGCTTCTGGGGAGTGCCAGGGCAAGCATAGCCCAGTGGGTATGCTGTGATACCAGGGGTAGTAGGCCCCGGGTGGAGGAGAGCAAGGGGCATGCTAGCCCATTTGCTAGCTGTCCAGACCTCCCTCTCCCTCTGGGACACTTCTTTTCTTCTTTCTCTGGGGTGTCTCCAAGCTACTTGCCCAGTGATGAGTCCCTTCCCTTGTGGAGGAGTTGGCCTCTCCTGAGGGACCAAAGTCACATCCAGCAAGGTAAACACCTCCCGGGCTCAGGGTACCATTCCCTCTCCTTCCAGCTCTGCCAGCTCAGAACTGCCTGTTCCGAGGACTGCCTGATTGATAGATGACTTCACAGAGCCTGACGCCTTGCCGGCACCATGACAGTCCTCAGGGAGGTCTGAGGATGCTCCTGGGACTGCTGCCCATCTGTGCCCCCTGGCTGACCTCTATTACACAGCAGAGTGCTGTCTACCAGGGGCTCACACCCTCCAGCAAAATTTAACCCCAGTGTTAATTGGGAGCACTGGCTAGCCTATGCCTGCCCTACACAGGGGCCTCGATGACTCAAAATGTTAAGAACATGGAAAGGTCTATCTAACCAGGCTTGCACTGACTGTCACAAGGTGGGCTCATCGTAAGTTTTCAAGGTCCCCACCCAGAGCTGTCCACTGGAACTTTCTGCCACTAGAAAGCCGTTTTATAATCCAAGCTGTCCAGTAAAGTGGCCCCTAGCCTGTGTGGCTACTGAGCATCTGAAGTGAAGCCAGTCCCAATAAGAAAATGACTCGAGCTAGCCCATTCGATATGGTGCCTGTCTGGTGTGCATGAAACACTGAGTTAAGTACTGGTGACAACTCAGACTGGGCTTGGTGACACATGCCTATAGAACACCCAGGAGGAAAACAGAATTAAGCAAATATCACTCTTAGTCTTAAACCAGTTTAAACGTATAAGCAGCCATATGTGGTTAGTGCGGCCACCATATTGGATGGTAATTTTTCCACTGAGCTCAGCAAGTCATCCCTCATGAGGGTGACCTAGCAAAGGCCACGCAGGAAGACCTGAGGCAGGACTCTGGTTAACTACTCCTAGGAACAGGGCTCTCCCTCTGAGCACCTAAGCTCAGCCTAGTGACTCATCTTAGACCTCCTAGGATCTGAATGCGGCTGGGTGTTCAGGAGGTGCTCAACCCATGCAGACAGAGATCTGGAAGTGCTCTTTGGATCCTGCTGTGGGCTCTGCACATTCATACAATCGCTCAGCAGTCACTGAGTCTCCATCTACTCATTGCCAAGCATTGTGGTGGGCAGTGGGGTGCAAGGGACCCATGGTTCTTGTCTTTAAGAAGCTTCATCACAGAGTCAAGGCATTGCTCCAGCAGAAGCCATGCCTGCTGGGCTGGGCTGGGCACATTATTTTCCCATAGCTGATATGGGACTTTTTCTGACGTGCATGGGGCTGTGGGGGGAAGCGCTCATGGCTGAGGGAGGCTGGGCATGGGAGAGCAAGAGCAAGCAGCATTAGGAAGCAGGCCTCAAACTCTGTGCAGGCGGTTGCTTCCGGTACAGACTCAGATTCTCACCAAAGCTTTGCCGTTTGGTGGTTTCTCACTAAGGAAGTTTGGGGTAAAAATAGCCCTGAAGGGACTCGATTCCAGCTACTTACAGGGTAGTCACTGCCTGGTTAAGATATAAAAAAAGGAGGAACAGACTTACTATAAGCCATATAGACCTTAAATCTCAATACACTGCACATCTGGATCCAGAGCCTCTGAAATGGAGAAGTCTCTCTCCACACCATCCAGGTTTCCTGGTGACATGGCCTTGTTCAATCCTTGGCCTGATTTCTGGCCCACTCTCAAGGATAGACTGTTGAGAAACACTGGTACCAACACTCTGGCATCTGCCTCACAAAACCTCCCTCTCAGAAGAACCACCTGCTATATCCAGGCCCATTGGCAGTTAAGCCTGATGGTCAAGGGCAGGGCACCGTGGCCTCACTGTAAGATCTGATGCTCTTCTGAAGCCCATCTAAGGAATACCGTCTGCCCTCCTAATCTTACTGCTACTGGCTTCCAGGCGAACTAGGAACTGGGACTTATCTGTGTCCTGGGCACCAACACTATGCCATATGCTAGGGACCTCTGGCAGCTGCTTCTCAGCCCCTGCAGTGTTCTGAGAAACCTCTCTGCAAGGTCTTGTAGAAGATCTTCACAGCCTGATGCCAGCCACCCCTACCCACCACAGACAGGTCCCTCCTGGGCCTCTAGTGCAGACTGGTCCTCCTCCGCCTCCTCTACCACCACCACCACCACCACCACTAGCAGCAGCAGCAGCAATCTTTCCAGCAAACACTTGTCAGAAGTCTGCTGTGCACCCATCACTTCTGGGAAGGGGAGCTCTACAGCGATGGGAGCCCCTGGCTGTCTTCAGCATCAAGGATTCATTCTGACAAAGGAGTAGCTCTAAGTTAAAATCGTTAGCCACTGCCTCCACCAAAGGCTTCTGGACCAATTCTTATTTTTGTAAAGGGAACCTACCAGGGATGGAGCCTTGTAAAATGTCTGCTGAAGAACCAACACTTCACCTTTAGGACAGAGGCGTGGGGAGCACACTTTCTGGTCCCCCACCTACCCTCTCATCCAGAGGAGGAACCAAGGTCTCCTCTGTGGGTGCACAAAATGGGCCTTGTGCACGCTGAAGCCACTCTCACGGCCAAGCCTCAGGCTGACACCATGCAGCACACGGTGCTACCCACAATGCACCGGCTCTCCTCTGTCACACACACACACACACACACACACACACACACACACACACGCACGCACACTCACCCCCGCTCCCGAAGGGAGCCGGGGCCCGGCCCGCGGGCGCCCTGCGCCGACCCCTCCAGCCCCACACTCACCTAGAAGTTGCACAGTCCGCGGTCCCGCCCTGGCGCCCCGGGAGGCTGGAGCCCGGCCCGCGGCAGCGACCGCAGTGAGCTACTCCGGGCAGGGATCAGCCGGCGCCGAACAAAGGCTGCGAGCAGGCAGCGGGCGCCGCCTGCATCCCCGCTCCGCGCCGGGGCGGCGGCGGCGGCGGCCGCGCGGGGGGCCCCCGGGTGGCTCCGGCGCCCGCTGGCTGCGCGCTGCCCGCTCCGAGGGCGCTCCGGCTCCCGCGCTCCCGCTCGCTGCCGCCCGCCACCGCCGCCGCCGTCCGGCTACCGCACCGCACACATCAATTATTCATCGCCCGTCTCCAGCTTCCCGGGCGAAGCCAATCACAGGCGGAGGCTCCGCTAATGGGGCCGCCGCCGCCGAGGAGGCAGCCAGCCGCGCGCCCGGGCGCAAGCGACAGCCCTCCGGGGACGGGGATGGGGACCGGGGGCGCGCGGGGGGCGGGGGCGCACGGGGCGCGCAGGAGAAACTTCCCACGGCCCGCCGCGCTGCGCCGCGCTCCCGGACCCCGCAGGCGTGACCACCCAGCCTGTGTGCCGCCGCGTGGGGCCGGGGGCTCGGGGGAAGCCGGGCGCGCCGCGGCGGGGGTGGGGGGTGGGGAGGGGAGGGAGGAGGAGGAGGAGGAGCGCGGGAGGACGATGAAAGGCGAGCGGCCCTGCCTTGGCGTCTCGGGGGAGCCCTCCCCGCCCCGCGAGCCGCGCGCCCGCACCCCCGCCCCTCACAGCCCGCACTCACTCGCGTGCGCAGCCCGCCGGCCCAGCCACTTCACTGCGAGGGAGCGCTAGTGACTGGGGATCGGAGGCAGCTCACATTTCAAACTTGCACGCAGGGGTGGTGCTGGTGCACGCCGCCGCCTGAGCGAACGCACGACCCGACGAGTGGCGCTCCAGCCTCCGGGCGGGGGCGGCGACCGGGCCCCTCTCCCTCCCCCGCCTTCGCAATTAATTGGAAGCAACACTTGTGCGAGTAGGGCTCCAGGAGCGCTGTCGCCCGAGGGGGCCTCCGGGAAGGCGCTGGCGGTGGATGACTTCGGGTGCCTCCCGCCCCCGCCGGAGAATCTTCCCAAGTGGTCATGCTAATGAGGGTCCGCGGCGGGGCCCGGGTGGCCTCTGCTAGGGGAAGGGGCGGGGCAGGCTGGGGACATCCAGTTGCAACCTGGGTTTAAAGGGTTTTCTGAACGGGTTAGTAGGGGCGGAGAAGGTCTGCAGCTTGGCATTTTACTCCCCTGGCACAGGGGTCCCTGTCGCCCCTGGGATTCCCCGAAGGCGGGACTCAGGGTAGGGTGAAACTGGCGCACATAAGCTCTGGCTCCCCGACTTCGGGGAGTTCCTGTGCCGGGCAGCTGGCGGCGGGAGGGAAGCCGGGGGCGGCTGCTGTGCACAGCCCCGCCCCCGCTCCCGGAGCAGCCGCCTTCCTGACACAGCATCCTGTGGCGGCTGCGGCCTCTTCCTTCCAGCCAGTCAGTAGCAAGGGCTCCAGGCTTTCCGCAGACGCTTGCCCCTCCCACTTTGCCCCTCAGGCACCCCTGGAAACCCATTCGCTGCCCCGCCTAAAAGAGGTCAGCTCCCCTTCCTCCTCCGAGGGCTCTACCAACCTAGATCACTCACTAGGGAGAAACTGTTTTATAGCTCCCCCACCCCGTCCCGCCCACTAGCCAGTGAAAGTTGTTTGAATGAGTTCCTAACTGCTCCAATTAAGAAAGTAGGAAAGGCCGGTCACTCACCCCCAAGAAAGGCAGCCAAAAAGCGGCTTTAAATTCTCTGCATTTGGACACTGATCTCGCCGGCATGGGGAGACGCCCTTTGCCTTTGAGGGTCGTTCTTATGGCACAAGCCCCTTCAGTATGAGCTCTCGACTTGCTCCTAAATATTTCTGCTTGACTTGCTGCCTGCCACAGAAGGGGCAAGACAGATCACTTATCTAGATATTATGCTCTTGCTCCTGTTTGACACAGATCGTTAGCAGGCTCTAATCCCACCCACTGCCACTTGAAATATCACTTTCGGGATGGCATTTGGAAATGCAGTTGTCATGGGCTTTTCCCTCCCAGGAGCTGGTGAAATGGATTAATTCCTACTTCATAACTGGCTTTTTTTTTTTTTTTTTTTTTTTTTTTGCACAAGAACCAGCTTCTGCAAGTGAGATGAACTGGCATCTCCTTCCTGGAGGGCCAACCTCGGGGCAGTGGGGAGGTGCACACATTTCAGGTGGGGCTCTCTCGCATCTCCTCCTGTGTTATCATGGCTTCTTTGGGGGCATCCATTTGCTCACTGGGATATTTACTGAGACCCTACCCCTCCACACAGCCCCACAGAGGTTTGGGGCTCCAAGAAGCTGGGTGAAGACTCTCCCATCGTTTCCACTCCTCAGCATAGCCAGCAGGTAGGGCAGGACACTTTGACCCTCACTGCACAAGCAAGCATGGAAACACACATCCCCAAGACCTACTTTCTTTCTGGTATTAGGCTGACTTGGTCTTAATTAACCAGAATCCAAACACTAAAGCCCCCAAATAAGCAGGACCCTTCTGGCCCCCACCCCCGCCCAAAGTTTTGTACAATGTCAGTTTACAATTCTCAACTGATTCTTAGGGCCTTTTCTGCTACCAGCACTAACTTTAAAAAGATAACCCCAGGGCAGGAGAGTTGGCTCAGAGGTTAAAGGCATCTACTGCTCTTACAGAGGACCTGCATTCTGTTCTCAGCACCCACATGGCAGCTCACAATCATCTGTAACTCCAGTTTTCGGGGCACTGGAGCCCTCTTCTGGCCTCTGAGGGCACCAGGCACACAAGTGGAACACAGACGTAGAAGCAGGAAAAACCACTCATACATAATATATACGGATAGAAATGAAACATACATATTTTAAAGAAAGATCATTCCTGCAATTGAGTGAGAATTCAGGCTGGAATTGAGCAAAGTTTCCACCTTAGGGACAGGGACATGGTGGTGATAATCCTCTAGAAACTATGACACAGCCCCCCATTGTTCTGCCTCCAGGTCCTGCCTTCTAGGGACCCACTTCAAAAGCATCAGAGTGGAGTCCAGAGAAGACAATTAATATTGCAAGATTCAGGGTTTTCCAAGGTAACCCAAAGAGTAAATACTCTTCACTAGCATATTTACATAATTAAGAAAACAAATTGTTTTCAAGCACCCATTCATCAGTCCAAACTGGCCCTTTTCACTTGCTAATTTCTAGGCTCTCTGCTCCGGAATCAAGTCCCTCTCGGCCCTCTTAGTTAGCAGGCTCTTTTTAGGATTGCCGCTTGGAGTCTACAGAAACGCCCGCACTCCACACACTGCCTTTTGTAGAAGGGCTTTCCCCGACTCGCTCCAAGTTCCAGCCAGCTCCACATCTCTAACTTCCAAAGATTTGCTCAAAAGCCTGGGGCCCACAGCCGCTGCTCCACCCCCGGGCTTGCCTTGATAAGGATCTACAGCAAAGAGGCCGCAGACAAAGGCATCCTGCGACTCTACTCACAGGCGCTCAGCAGCTCTCTGAGTGACCTCGGCAAGTCGTCGCCCCCCGCCCCACCCCCCCTCCCGGCCCCGAGGGGAATGTCTTGGGAGGAAGAAGAAAGAAAGAAGAAAGAAAGGGCGAGCTGTAGCCCCATGCTGTGGCTCCTTGATGAATGCGGGCCAGGCTCCGGAGGCCTGACGCCCGGATCAATAGCGGGTGGCTTTTCTCGCGGGTGTCTGAACTCCTGCCGTGGGCCTTAGTGAAGAGGAGCCGCCAATAAATACAGTGCTGGGGCACGACTGGCTGGCTCCTGAGAGGGAGATGCTTTATGTTCTGGAGTGCCTGTCAGGCGGGAGCCCCCCTCGGCAGGACCCGCTAGAGAGGAGGGGTGGGAAGGGAGGGTAATGAAGCCAGGATACCACTGCCCCAAGCTTGGGTCAAAGCAGGGACCTCCTCTAGCTCATCGATGAGGGGGGTGGGCCTCCTGGAATCAGTTCCAGTAAGAAAAGTTACCCTGCCTGGGATTGCAAGTCACTCAGGGGTTAAAAATGGTTACAAGCTGGGTCACCTCCCATATATACAGCTTGTGTGTGTGTGTGTGTGTGTGTGTGTGTGTGTGTGTGTGTGTGTGTGTGTGTGTGTAGCCTAGGGACCCAAAGGCCACCAGGAAGTTAGGAAGGCAGGCAGGCAGGCAGGCAGGCCTGTCACAGCACAAGCCAAACTCCGAAGACCAGGAGAGGCAGAACTGCTGCACTGGGTTCTGAGCCCCATAGAGATGGAGTGGATCTCTAACTCAGGCAGTTTGCTGATTCAGTGGGACTGAAAAAGGGTCCTGATGAGAGGGAGATGCCACTTTTGGGGGCTCAGACACGCAGTGGGAAGGTAGGGTGAACGGGCAAGCCCTAGGTGTGAGTACCTTGAGAAGCTTGGAGGGGGGGGGGCAGAAAGGAGTATTGTTCTGAAGTACCCATCAGAGGATGGGTCACAGGGCACCAGCCTAAGTTAACTAAGGATCCAAAGGCAGCATTGAGTGTGAGTCACCTTCTGGCCTCTGCCTCTAGGAGCTGCCACTTCTGGGGCTTCTGTCTCCTTTCCCACGGTCAGGACACAGAGGACACATCCCTGTACGACACTGTTCCCTCTGCCATTCTCCCACCTCAGGCCTGGCAAGCCCTTCTTAATCTTGAAGGAGGAAGGCACAGGTAAGTTTTGGCCTGTGGCCAGCTCGGGTGTTGCCACAAGAGCCTAGAAGCTCGCCTACACCAGGGACACAGTGCAGGGCCACCAGGCTGAGTTCTCCCTCTATCCCTACTGGACACTGGACATTGAATGCCTGCTGGCTGCTGCGTAGGTTCTAGCACTTTCCAGGCATTGACACACAGCAGCATCCTTACTGCCCTTTTGGTCCAGGGTTATTATTTGCCACACAGAAGGGAAAAATTAGGGATAGAGAGGCCAGGCAAAGTTTGGAAAAATATCTAAGCGATTTCTGTCTAAGCCTTGACACATCCTCTGCATGCTGCTACACATTATACTGTCCGACATGGGATGCCTAGACTCAGCATTGCCGGTGCCCACCTGGACCACACGGCCAGAGCAGTGAGCAGAACTCTTGTATTGCTCCTAGCACACCACATTACACACGAAGAGACAACTCAATGCTTTGTTTCTTTTTAAAATCCGGCACCTGTACATTTCGTCTGCTTGCTGTTGGCGGGGTCAGCTCCACCTGAGATGGGATGGGGAGGAGACCTCATCATCCCTCCTCCCATCACAGTGTCCCTTACCCCTTCCTGGAATAACCATCCCCCCGCCCCCCAGCATGGCTCCTCATCCCAGGTCCAGGCAGCTTTCTCAGAACCCTGCATTTGGCTTCTGCCCAAATCCTATAATCATTTCATTTTGAAAACAACACCAGCCCCTGCCCCTCACCTCCACTCAGCATGTCCGAGAAACCCTACAATTTCCAGGTTATTGGAAATCCAGGAAAGCTTCCTGCCTGGCTGGCAGTGGCTCGGGAGTGAGGTGGGCACTCATGAGCTGGCTCCGAATGGCCCTTGTAGTCTCGGGGGAACTGCCTGTTCCCTACCTGCTCAGCTGGCAAGGGGACTAGACTCAGGCTCTATACTTGTGAGGACCCCTCAACAGGACTGATGCTAATGGAGAGCCTGACAGGCAGGGGTGGGAGCTGCCCCCAGGGCTGGAGTGGACGCAGGGAGTGAGAGCTGCTGTGTTCTAGGACTCACTGAGGGACTCAGGAGGCAGAGGTTTAAGAACCAAGCACTGGACAAGACAGCTGGGCTTTCAGAGTCTACTGGACCTCTTCAGATGGGTGAGAACACCCAACAGCAGGTCCTAGTGAAGACAATTGAGATAGATTGAGAAGTCATGGTGTGGCGGTGGATTGTACGCCTCCCCAAATGTTGCAGTATTAGCTCCAGGACCTGAGAAGGAAATCCTATTTAGAAACAGTCTTGGGCTGAAGTGATGGCTCGGCCATTAAGGGCTAGGCTCACAACCAAAAAATATAAGAAACAGAGTCTTTGCTGGAGATCAAGTTAAGATGAGGTCATGAGTGTGGGCCTTAGTCCAGCATGACTGGTGTCCTTGAGAAAAGGGGACATTTGGATATAAAAGGCAGACATGCATCCCCTCTTCAGGGAGGAGTAGGCAGGCTTCAGAGAACTACAGCAGCTTTAGAGTCCTGGCTAAGGAGATTCAGCAGCTTGGAGGGAGCCCAGCGCTGCCCCTTCCCTGGGCTGCCCCTTCATAGGAGCTTGGCAAGGCCCACACTTTGGTCTTGGGTCTTCTGGTCTGGACTCATTTCCTCCTACTGCCTCTGTGGACCCTGCTGCAGCCTCCAAACCCCCTTCCTGCTTCAGACAGAAGTTTGCAGGTACCATCAGGACTCTGTCACCTCTTGCAGGCTCCCCTTCACAGGGGGACACGCTGTCCCAAACCACAACCCTTCCTGCCTCATCCTGAGATTCTTTCCTACCATAGCTTTGCCACTCTGGTGTTTCAAGTACTTACTGTGTTTAATGCTGGCTCTCTGGCTAAAGCTTTGTCAACTGGGACTGCTGTCTGGTAGGAACTGTATTGACAGTATCTAAAATATGCCCTACAGATGCTTCATAAGTATTCTCTGTATATAAGAGACCTAGAACAGCTGCCTGAATTAATGAGGGAGTGAAGAAATGAATGAATATACCGCGATTAATCATAGGCTTCAGGGATCTGCATGTCCTGGCTACCCATGCCTGCCTATCCAGGGACTAGGTAGCCAGCCTACTGTCTGGCAGAACACAGGCTATTTCCTTGGGAGGAAATCTGTTTGGACAGGAAGCTTAGGCTGGCTAACAAAGGGGCCGGGAAGTGGTGGGTGCATGCTGCATGAGCCAAGCCTCTAAGGAATCTTTTCCCATTGATTTCTAGAGCTGCTTTTGAAGGGAGGGGGGTACAGAGGCAGTTCAGATGTTCATGCCTCGGTAGTCCTGGGGTTTTATTGCTTCTCCCAGGACCCAGCTCCAGATGGCTCCAGGCTTGAACCCACGTAAGTTCCTTGGAGCTAGAAAAGCAATTTCCTCTCCGGTCAGAGCAGTGTGTCTGTCAAGTCTGTTTGTCAGTCGTCTGTCTGTCTGTCTGTGAAGTTCAGAGAAGTACAGGGGCTGCTTTCCATCACATAGCAAATCAGCAGTCAGGGGAAGTTCTTCAGCCCTAGCCCTATGAAGGGTGGGGACTTCCCGGGCATGGTGGTGACTGACTTGTCACCCAGATGTGTAAGTTGAGGGGGGTTGGGCGGGGAACGACACAAGAGCTCCTGTCCTGGTAGGCTTTGTTTCTGAAGGCCTTGCTTCTTGGGGTGCTAGAGAAGGGGAGAGTAGAGGTGAGTGGAATGGGGGAGCATGCCCTGACACCTCAGTGTTCTGAGAACTCTGCAGGCCCATGAGCTTTGCCAGGAATCTATTACCTGGTGCCTTCTCTCCCTCTTCTCCCTCTGCCCTGGCTGGCTGCTTCTTTCCCACAATGGCTCAGGTGAGCCAGGAGTGTCTTCTTCTCCCCAGTGTGGTCCCAGATGTCCCCCACCTCCAGGGGCTCTGGACGTGAGCAGACAGGCCACGCAGGAATGTCTGTCTGGGGAAAATCTGAAGCTGGCTGCCAGGGCAGGGCAAGGTGTGGGAGGCCCAGTGTTGAAATCAGGATCCTTGGAGCTGAGCTCAGTCGAGCAGCACATGCCTTCCAGGGAGAAAGCTCCATGGGCCTGCTGGGGGACCAGGGACAGGTCACGGTCTTTCTCTGGGCCTTGGTTTCCTTTTGCTACCAGGGAAGACAGCTAGTGTGGATTCTGTACCTCCCCTCTGACAAGGGGCGCCGGCTTCCCTAAGTATGGCTGGGTAAGCCCTAAGAAGCAGCAACCCCATTGGGGTGATCTTGCTCATCTCCAGGGAAGGTGGCATTGGGCCAGGCAAGAGACCCAGAATTCACATCATTCTGTCAAGACCAAGAAGCCGCCTCTACAGTAACAGACACACAATGCTTCTTTGCCTCTCCATTTCTTGGAGCTTATTTATAAGGATCTAATTGTGTTAGACTAGGTACTCCATCAAGGCAGGAGCCGTATCTGTTTTGTTCTCTGCTGCATCCCTGATGATTTTGTGCCTGGACCACAACAGGTGCTCGACAAATGTTTATTGAATGACTAATGGAGAATCACCAACCTATTAGCTTGGTGGTAGTATTTTCAGCTTTACCTCTTACTATCTATATCCCACAATTGTCCTATAAATGATATATATTATTTTTAGGCTTCAAAAACAATCAATTTTCATTTTAGAATTAGTTAAAATGCAAAGTAAAGACCCCCCTCTCCCCCCGCCGCCAAAAAAAGGTGTTTTATACCATATTCACAACCAGTAACTTGGGTATCAAGTATGAAACAGCTTCTTGTCACTGACTGAGTTTCAGAGGCTTGGCATATTGGTGACCCAGAGTGAGATGTGGCCAGTGGACATGCTGGAGCTTTATCCTCTGTCCCTCCCAACACACCCTGCTTGCACCCGCGTAGACTCCTGTTCTAGTCTCAAAACTGTGTTTTCTGTCTCCGGCCCCAGCTCCCTCTTACCTTCTAAGGATCCTAAAAGGCAAAGGTGACCACAACACTCGCCTTGTCTAAACAGTGCCCTGGCTTCCTCCAGATGCCCGGACCAAGTCCAAGGCCTAGCTTCTTAGATTAGCATTCATGACCTCCAATGATGCGGTCCTTGGCTTGGATGGCTCGAGTCCAAGGCTTGCTGTAGTGCTTGTGTGTATGGATCCTGGTTTGCCTACCTTATTGGTGCTACTGCTCTCCCGACATACCCGTCAACACGCTGGGCAGCAGCCGGGTGCCAACGTGGAGTTGGGAAGAACTGGCCATGCAGGAGTGGCGGGGGTCAAGGAGCGTGAGTCCTTGTCAGTAGCCCTGACTGTCAAAGAAGCTTCATCTCTGGGCCACTGTGGTATTGGGGGGGGGGGGGGGGGGACACGACACTATGGTCTGAGTGCCGTGTCCCTCTAGAATTTGTGTGTTGAAATCTGCTATCTAATGAGACTATGAAGAGGTGGGGCCTTTGAGAGGTGGGACGGTCACGAGGGTTGCACCCCCAGGAGGGTGATTTCCCTGATGAAGAGGCTGGAGGGGCCCTGTCACAACTCCTCTGCCAGGGAAGGATGCAGGAAGAAGGTGCCAGCAGATACCAAGGGCCATCACCAGGCCCCTATCTGCTGGCGTTTGGATCTTGGACTTCCCAGCCTTTGTGCTATGAGCTGTAAATTTCTGTTGTCTATAAATCACCCAGGCCGGAGTGTTTTGCTACAGCATGTTGCACACTGCCTGCTCTGTGCTTCAGTTTACCCAGCTGGGATGTGCAGTGTGGCAGCCCTGGGATCCAAGCCATGGCTGCCGAATGCTCTGGAGCACAGACAGCCCACACCCACCTTGGGTTCCAGACAGACCTGGGAGCATGGTATGTAATTGAATTTGGCCTAATTAACTCATTGAGCTGAGAAGCAGCCATTACTGACAGAGCTCTGAGTGTCAGGGGTGGCTAGGAGTCAGGAGGCAAGAGAGAGAGCATCAGATCCTGCAGGATCCCACACCCTCAGATCCTTAACTCCTCAGATGCTAGGAGCCGGGTGGCACTGTTCCTGTCATACAAAAGAAGAAGACTGAGGCTCCAAGTGACGCAGTAAAGAGATTGGAACCCACATCCTTTGTAGCCAGGGCCCCTGCACATGCCCTTCCTCCCCCTCCTCTCAGGGCAGCTCTGCTCTTTGGGGCCTTCCAGCAAGGGTTACCTCCTCAGCCAAGCCTTTCTAAATTCTCAGCCATGAGGTGCTTTCCCTGTCCTTTGTAGACGTAGCCCTGGAGAGCTTGCTGTAGGGTGTAGATGGTGCTCACCTCACATACAGTGTTCACTGTGTCTAGCATAGGGTCAGGCCCACAGGCCTCCAAGGTTGGGAGAGGCCCTGCTTCGAGGCCAAGAGCTAGGGGCTTCAGGTAGGAGCCCTCAACGTGAGGTGAGGAAGATGGGCTCAGGGTCCCACACTCGCCAAGAAAGAACTCCGTGGGTCTGGGCCTGGCCTTAGCCTCAGTGCCCTTCCTGCTGCTGTGGTCAAGTGAAAGAACAGGCTAGCAAAGCATCCAGAAGGAAAGGGTGTACGGAAGAAGTTCAGGTCTGGTGAGACTGAGTGGGTGGTCCACTGGCCTCGGTCTGGAGGCAGCATCCCTACCCATTTCAACCTCTCTGGTCATCCCCTAGACTTCCGGGCATCCTCCTCCTCCTCTTCCTCCTCCAGGGACTCAGGGGTACCAGGGTCTGAATTCTACTCCTGCTATTTGCTAGTGGCATGGCGAGGGGCTTAAGGGGGAGGGTCTCTAGCAAGCCACTCAGCTCCTTGAGTCCCAGATGAAGATTTCTGTAAGGAGCAAAGGAGAGGATGAGTGTGCCATGTTTGTCCAGCATCTACAGCATGATGAAGATTCACTACAATCCCGCTCCTTAACTGATGTCAGTGCATAGTCAGAGCAGCCCCTATCTGAAGTGCCTGGCATCAGAAATAACTCAGATATCTGGGTTTAGGGGGTAGTAAAATATGTAAATATATACATATCCTGGGAAGGGGACCCAAGTCTAACACTAAATTAATTTCCAAATCACAAGCACCTTATGCAAACAGTCTGAAGGAAAATTTTAACAACATGGTGAACTTATTGTTAACAATTTAAAGACAGGGGTTTATATATTATATAGACCAGGCTAACCTCAGGATATAGCTGAGGATGGCTTTGAATTCCTTATTTTCCCACCTCTATTGTTGGAGTGCTGGGAGGGCAGACGTGTGCCACCGAGATTCATTTTATACAGTGCTGAGGTTCAAACCCAGGGCTTTGTGCATGTCAGGCAAAAAATACTCTCCCAACCGAGCCACACCCGCAGCCCTGCACTGTGTTGATTGTGACCTGTCTCTGGGGTTGGGTGTGGAATTTTCCACCTAAGATTATCCAACAGCCAGGCATGGTAGTGTTGACCTGTAATTCCAGCACCTAGAAAGTGGCCTCAGGAGGATCAGGAGGAGTTCAAGATTAGCCTGGACTCTATGAGACCTTGCCTCAAAAAAACGTGAAAAGCAAACAACCAACCACCTGGAAACACTTGGAAGAGCCACAGTGACAGGCACTGTATGGTGTCAGTCCGGCCCTGTGAGGGTCAGGGATGCCGGGAAGACCATGCTCCGCTCTGTGCTGGTCCCTTCTCAGATCAGGTAGGAGTTGGGCCAGTGGTCTTCATGAACCGAACCCTCCGCACACCAACACTCACTCACATCGGAGAGTAAGCAGGAAGCCCAGGGCCGACACTTCCGCTCATTAGGACATCTCCAGCAAGGCACTGCTCTCAGGCCTGACCTACTTATCACCCAGGACTCCTCTCTCACCAGGGATTCTTTTTAGCGGGTGGAGGCCAGTATCCTGTACCTGCTCTGTCCCAGTCAGTGGCAAACAAAACACATCTTCCTCCTACAATATCCTGTTCTATCTTCCACAAAAAAAAACCACCTTGGGAGGGAGGGATCATAGCTCCGTTTCTTGA
This sequence comes from Peromyscus californicus insignis, assembly GCF_007827085.1. Classification (NCBI taxonomy): domain Eukaryota; kingdom Metazoa; phylum Chordata; class Mammalia; order Rodentia; family Cricetidae; genus Peromyscus; species Peromyscus californicus. Next base: position 84,956,451 of record NW_026294413.1, on the reverse strand, counting down.
TACATCAGAGGGGGTGCAGAGCGGTCACGCTAGCTGTCCAAAGCTGCAGAGCAGCAAGTGCTGGAGTTGTGCGCCAAGACGGAGGGAGTGCTTAGCACGTTTGAGGCCCTGGGTTTGAACTTGAGCACCAGTAAATAATGCCACAGCTCAAAAGCAGGCAGGCAGAGGGCAAGCCTAGAGCAGCAGCCATGGCTATGAGGGTTTCCCCAGATGGACAGTCCCTGACCCATCCTTGTTACTCAGATCATGTAAGTCCAACGCCTGCACACTGGTCACCGAGAGCCAACCTTCAGCCACACTGGACGGGTCAGGACACGGTGCTAGATAACAGATGACTGACAGCAAGTGAACTATCCACCTCCTTGGAGAAACTGAAGTCTTGGCAGTGCCAGGAGGGCCATGTGCATGGCACTCTGCTGCCTACTCACTGCACAAGGATGCCCACTGTGTGGGGGCTGGTGTTCTGACCCCCAGCTCACTTCTGGGACCTTCAGCTGGGATGCCAACTTTGGCTTACCCGCCTAAGTAGGTGATAGCAGTCCCACATGGAGCTAAGGGAGCCCTTCCGTCCCAAGGGCGGAGCCTGGGACCATAAGTTTAAAATCTAACTGTGGTCCAATCGGGGCCCCCAGTGCCCTGGGGCTCAGCATCCTGCTTCCATTTTTTAAAGGGGCAGCCACTCTGTTCTTCTTTTTCTCCATTTGGATTAGGAAAGCCAGACACAAGGTTCAGCCTCAGAAGTGGAGCACTCGAATCTCTTTCCAGGGATCACCAAGTTGCCTCTGTTCACACAAGGGTACATAAACAAGTGCCTGGGCATCCTCACTGAATCTCGCAGCTTTTTATCTGACTTCACCATAACTAGAGCTTCACTAATCTCCTGCCTCTTTAGGGAAGGTAGGGTCTTCACCTTCTCTCCCAAACCTGTCTGCACAGATGCGCATCCTGGTCTCTGGGAGGGAGTGACTGCAAACATCTGGGGGCACCTCTGAGAGGGGATCAGGACCACGAAGAAACGTGAGGGGACAGGACTATATGTTCGCTATGCTCCTTCCATGGTGGTGGTGGAGGCACTCAGGAATGGGCAGAGCTAAATGGCAGTGGCACCCTAGGGTTGAGGCTCAGACAGAGGAACAAGATGTGATGGTGACTCCAAGGTGGAGCACAGCTGAGCCAGCAGGGCCAGGGCTGCAGAGAGCTGAGGTCCCTGGGGACAGGGAAAGACAAAGAAGATGAGGAGAGCGTCGGGGAGTGAGGGAGCGAAGAGGTAAAAAAGAAAATAGAGAATAAAAGAGGAAGCAGCATGGAGAGGAGGGAGGGAGGAGGGAGGGAGGAAGGGAGGGAGGGAGGGGAGGAGGAAGGGAGGGAGGGAAGGAAAAGGTGGGGATTGCCCAGAAATAAGCCTCAGGTCCCCAGGAAATGGAACCTCCCCTGGCAACTCCAACATCAGAGCAGCACACCCTCAGGATGCCGTTGTCTGGTTCTGCCTTGACCTAGTCCCTCTCCAGCCATGTGGCCCCGAGCATTGGACTTTACTCCCATGACCCTCAGTTTCCTTGTCCAGCAAAGGGAAGCATTCCATCGTGAGCTGCTGTGGTGGACGGCGGAGGGCTGTGCTTCCCCACCCCCACAACTGTCTCGTCCCCCACTTTGGCTCCAATCTAGTCTAGGTTAGCTTCCTGTCGGATGGCCAGCGGGAGCTTCTACATGCCCCCTACTCTATCCTACCTGGGCCATGTGGCTCTTCTGACATTGTGTTCCTCCTAAGCATGTCCCTGCCTATTGCCAGTGTGTGAGCTCTTCGAGGGTGCAGACACTCTTGGGGCACACAGGTGCTTACGTTGCAGGGGTGAATTCAGCTTATTGTCGGCAGCGAGTTTCTGCTGACTCTAATTACGAGACAGTCCGAAAGAAAAGGCAGGCTCCTGGTAATTCCTGTTTCCTGCTAGAGACAACAGTGTCTCTTCATTCCAAACAGGTGAGGCTGGGTCCTCTGGAATTCCCTGCAAGGAGTCCAGCCCCTGGGCAGTGTTCCCCAGCTGGCCAGCCTCAACAAGCCTCCATGTTCTGAGGAAGGTAATGAGGCATATGTTAACGAGAAGCCATAGGCCAGGGCTTTCCTGTTCTTCAGCAAAGGCCTGACATTAGCCAAGGTGGGCCTCCTTCCTTTCAGCCACCTGCCTGGCCACCACCCTGTCCCCAGAGAGGGAATTATCACTATGCAGAGCTTTTCTGCAAAACACAAACACCTGGTTGCCTGGGCAGCACCTTGCCAGGGTGACAGGATCCAGATGGTCCCTCGAGAGATAGCGGGGTTGCCACGGAAACAGAATTGCTGCTGCTCTAGCTGAGAGACCTGGATTCTAGATGCACTGGACCCCAAGCTGAGAGAATTGAGGTGATTTTCATATGGCTTTGCCAGTAGACTTCCAACCTGGACCACAAAGCAAGAGTTTTTATACGTGGTCAGTACTCTGGTGTCCGGTGTTTGGGGAGATGCCACCTTCTGTGGCATACTTTTTCCTTAAAGTATGGGGCTGCAGTACAAGGCCAGGGTCAGATGTCAGAGCTAGGCTGACCCTGAAGCCTGAGCTGGACCCCTAGCCTAGGTTGTCCCCACTTTGGTTTCTCATTCTGAGCTGTAACTATCTTATGAACAGCCCTGGCCCAGAAATCACTGGGACCCAATGAAGGTCACTGGAAAGTGTCCCCAGGCCAGTGTCCACTTTCCAGTACCTGGTCTCTGAGCACTCTGTGCATGCTGACTTGGGCAGCTCAACTGGCCAAGAAGGCCAAGGTGCACTTCCTCCTTGACAGTGACTGATCCCAGGGAGGGAGGGTGAAGAGGTGAGACCAGGAAATAGGAGAGAGAGCACTGTGCCTGGAGTCAGCAGGCCAAGGCCACACCCTCTTCCTCACTGGCTTCTTTCTTTTGCTATTCCACTATAGGGGACAACCTGTGCTGGGCCCCACCGCCAGCCACCCCACCACCCCTTGCCTTGTTATCAGTGTGCCAGCTTCCCAAGTCCCTGAAGTAAGTTGAGTGACTGTGATGACCAGCCCTAAGACTGATAAAACACCCGGCACAATGCCGGGCAGAAACTCAGTAAATGTTCCTCTCCTTCTTTCCAGTCCTGAGTTCTGAGAACATCACTGGGAACACCTGTTGAGACAGAGCTCTTGCCTAGGGCACAGACTGGGCACTGCTGGCCCTGTCCTGCCTTCCTCAGTCAGCTCTCTACTCTGTAACTTCCGGCCTCCCAAGCTGGGCTCAGCCTCCCTTCATGAGGGGGAGGAGATACATACTGAACTCCATGGAAACCACAGCCCAGGACTTCTGGACTGGAGTCACAGGAGTCCCCACCCCTGTGCCTGGTATTTAGCCCCTTCCCCTCCCCGCCCAGATGGGCGCAGCTAGCATGTTCCTTGCTTGCAACTGATGCAAACAGGTCCCTTGCCCTTCAGACCCCAGCTTCTGTGCTCCCCTTAGGGATGCTAGGCATCCCAGGAGACTGGATGCCAGTGTGTTGGGTAAAATTGCCAACACACAGCCATCACCAGACACCAGGCTCTGTTCTAAGCTCAATCCTGTGATGCTGGCATTGTTGAGAGTCCCTTCACTCAGATACACAAAAAGGTTGGTGACTTTTCCAAGGTCACACAGCTGGTAAGTAGGGGGTTGGGTGGCATTCGGAGCCAGGCAGGCTGCTTCTGACCCTGCATGTTTAACTGCTACTCTTCTCTACGAACTATCAGTGGTTGCTAGAAAGAGTTCTTGATGTCAGTTAGGGCCAGCCTAGGTTCTCTGCCTCTTACCATGAGTATCAAATGACCCCAAAGATGGGTCCAAATCCCTGCCGTATATTTAAGATTGCCATATGCAAGAAATTCAAGTCATCTGGATAGCTCGAGTCATTAATATTTTTATTATTTATTATTCATTTATTTTGTGTAGACCAGGCTGGTCTTGAACTTGGTGTCCTCCAACTGGCCTGTATTTTTCTGCGAATAAGTGAGGGTATGTGCAGACATGCCATGGCGTGCATGTGGAGGTCAGAGGACAACAGAGGAGCAACGGGTTTTCCTCACCTACCAGGGAGGGAACTCAGGTCGAAAGCCTTGGTGACAAGCACCTTTACCTGCTCAGCTATCCATCTTATCATACCACCACTGTTCCCTCTTCTTCTCCACCTCCTGCCTCTCTCTCTCTCTCTCTCTCTCTCTCTCTCTCTCTCTCTCTCTCTCTCTCTCTCTCTCCTCACTATATAGCCCTGCTGGCCTGAAACTCTCTACATAGACCAAGCTGGCATCAAACTCAGAGATTTGCCTGCTTCTGATTCCCGAGTGCTGGATTATGGTTGGTTGATTGGTTTTTGTTTCTTTGAGATAGAGTCTCATTACATAGCTCCGGCTGTCCTGGAACTCACTCTGTAGCCCAGGCTGGCCTCGAACTCACAGAGATTCACCTGCCTCTGCTTCCTGAGTGCTGGGATCAAAGGTGTATGCACTAAGAGTGGCTGGGTTTTTTTGTTTTTGTTTTTTTTAAATTTCACTGTGTGTGTGTGTATGGTATGAGTGCATATATGTATGTACATGTTCATATGTGAGTGAGTATGCATGCTGGAGCATACATGTGGCGATCAGAGAACAACCTTGAGTGTCAGTTTTAGCCATGCACCCAGTTTGAGAACTGGAATCCCACAAGTTTCCAGGGATGCTCCTGTCTTGGCTTCCCCCCTGGGATTGCAGACAGATGTTACTGCACTCATCTGTATGCAATTCTAGGGATTAGAACTCAGGTTCTCCATGCTTCCTCAGCCAGTGCTTTACCTCCAGTCATCTCCCCAGTTTTTGAGACAGGCTCTCATGCAAGCCAGGCTGGCCTCCAGTCTACGTTGCTGAGCCTGGCCTTGGACGCCTGATCCTTCCGCTTCTCTCAAGTGCTGGGATTACAGGAATGCACCACCACACCCAGCAGATACTCTTGCTTGATTCACAACACTGGCTCACAATACTTGACCTTTCTAAACTTCAGCCTGTTCACCTACACCAGGCGATGGATGCGGGAGGCTGGGGTCACAACAAGGGATGAGTGACGGCTACCCCACTGATGTCAGGTTTGCTGTGTTATGGCGGAAAGGGGATATAAAGTAGATTTTCTCCTAATCCAGATGCCCTTTCCTGACCCGCCCTGGCTGTAAATCTAAACAGGCAAGATAGATAATAACTGCTGATTCTTGTCTGCTTCTATCGGGAGGTATTTACAAGGCTGCCGACTTGCAACACTTGCTGAGAAAGTTTCCATACCTACTTGCCCACTTCCTGCCAAGCCCTGGATCTACCTAACCTTCCTGTCCTGGAATCTCCTAGAATCCCTCCTCTTGGTGAGAATGCTAAGCCCATCTTAAGGCCAAGGTCCTGGGCTTACTTGACCCTCCTACCTGCTCCTTCCCTTTTGACGTTAATGGCTGTGGTTGGCTTTATCCAGCTATATCTCCTTGGGCTACCCTGGGGCATCAGAGGGACCTGTTTCTTCGGCAGAACCTCTGTCCTGAAGGCACCTTTGTGTTGGGAAGCTGAATGCTGGCATAGAAAGGAGTCACCTGAATGGCTGACAGTGCTTTTGGGTCTTCATCTCCAGAGTTGCTTTCTAGCTACTCAGGTTGCTTGCACGCTACAGAGAAGCACAGATGGCCTGGCTCTACCTCTGTCTCTCTACCTGCAGAACCTCAGTTTCTTCCTTAAAGCCTGCCTTGGGGATTCATGGACCTGAAGACCGGTGACAAGCTGTGGTGGGTGTGGCGTTCCTGTCACCTCTCACCCACAGAACAGATGCATTCATTTATTTCAAACCTCGAGAGCTTGGGCTCTCTCTCTCTCTCTCTCTCTCTCTCTCTCTCTCTCTCTCTCTCTGTACCTGCAGCCTATGCTTAGAGTGGGCTGGCACTGGCACCCCATCATTCCTTTCCTGTTTGGCATTTTTTTGTGCTGAAAATCACCCAACATCCACTGCCCCTTTCTCCCTTTTGTACCATTTCGCGGTGCAGAGGCCTTAGAAGGCAGGAGAACTTGAGGCTGGGTGGAACCAATGTCCAGTAAAATGCCATCATCCACAGGACATGACCTGTAGGTCATGGCTTAAATGGTCCCAAGTCCCCACGAGATGTCGTTTAACCAAGACTCAGGAGTGGCTTTCATTATTTTGACAGTTTCTGAGTGTGGCTAGCCCACAGTAGGGAGTGATGAATAGTTCTTCAGGTAGTGAAATAGAGTTCTTTTTTACAGTCCCCATGTAGAAGCCAAAAGAATGGAGCAAGACGCTCAGGAATGCAGCCATAATCTAACTGGACTGGAATCTGTCCAGGTGATGAGAGGGGACACAGGGAGAGTGGCATGCAGAGTTCTCATGGTAGGCACGGCGGAGGCCTTATCTTGCTATATTGCACACAGCGACCTGGCAGGTGGCTGCCCCCAGGCAGAGCTACCTGCATGTTGGAAGCTGACCTACCAAATCCCTCAACCCAGACAGCCCTCAACAATGACAGTCAGGGGACAGTGGGTAAGTCCTTCTTCCCCCGTGGCTCCTAGCTGGTCAGGGTGAGGGGTGAGTTCTCCTGCCTAACAGAGTTCCAGGCAGGCTGAACACCAGGAGCCCACAGCAGATACCATGCCTAACAGCCATACCTCATTGAGGTTTCTCCCTCCCACCCATGCTCCTATTTCTCTATCATGCTTTCTGGGACCCCCCCACCCCCCGAAGAATCAAAGTACAGTGGAATCTTCACTGTAGGATCTGCATTTGGGGGAACCCATGTCAGATACACACTGTTCAGCAGGAAGCCTTTAGCAGCCTGGCCTCCCCTACCATATGCATCCTTGATCCTTACCCCTCTAACTCATAGACCCCAGCTGAGAGGGCTTTGCATCACTTGGAAGGATCACAGCTGGAGACACCTCCTACCGTGGGTGGATGCCCTCCTCTCTTCCCTAACCCTTTGGCCTCTTAGTTTGGATGGGTCTGGAAAGTAGACACCTGGCTGAGCCGCAGGCAGCCTTGGCCTTGCACAAGTCTCTGTGGCAGGGCGGGGAGCAATGAGCTAATTCTGCAGAGAGGCAGAGAGAATGGCCTCCTGACAAGAAGAGACCTGTCCCCCAGGGCTCTTGTGGCACCACTGTGGGCTATCTGTGTAGGGAAACAGCTGAGCCATCCAGGAGTTGGCTCTGTTCTCACGACCCCTAACAACTCCAATGAGCTCAGAAGAAACTCACGAGAACACATAGGCAATAAAGGGAAGGGTCACACACCCACCTCCCCTGTAGTAGATACATTCTGTAAGTCGATATTTTGGGACACTGCCTATTTTGTGGGCCTAGTGTACTCATGGACAGTTTGTGTACCTGGCAGGTTTTGTGTGTGTGTGTGTGTGTGTGTGTGTGTGTGTGTGTGTATACATTTCTAAATAAATAAATGCAATCTGCTCCATCCATATAATGCTATGTGTACATGTGTTTTCAAGGCTGACCATTTAGTATTGGACAACCAGTTGGTGTGCTCTTCCTTGGTGAAGTTGGTTGTTGTTCTTAAAAGGCTATGTGATGGTGCCCTAGGCATTCCAACACAGCCCTTTTTTTCAGTGGCCACTGTGGCCATGGAGAATTTCAGCCCTTCATTTTCCCTGAGAGGGATGCTCTTCCCACATCTGCCTGCTTTCTGACGTGACTCTGACCCTTCTCCAACGTGAACTTTTAATACCCTGGGGACTATCCTCCTGCCCTCCCTTCCCCTGCAACTCCTTAGCCTGGGAATGCTGGGTCCACAAGTTTCTTCCCACTGTCCCTCTTTCCTGAAGAGCAGAACAAGGTCACCAGATCCCAGGCCACATCCCTCAGGGAGCTGGGAGTTGGGGGAACCGGGGCCATTGCCTCAGGACAACCTGTCTTCCTGGGTCACTCATGGTCATTCAGGAGAAAGGATAGCTTCCTGGGACCCAAATGTGACCCTCCTACAAGTAAATTCTGTCACCAGCACTGGGGACCATGGGGCTGGAGTCTGTCTGGCCCTCTCAGGGCCTCAGTTTCCTCCTCTGTAAGTGGGTGTGCCCCAGTGACCTCTCCCATGGCACTGAGCACATAGGTTTGGGTCACTACACATATCTGATCGTTAGTCAGTTCCCAGGGGCTGGCAATAAAATCCAGAGCCATTTCCAAGGGGACCCGGCCTGGGACAGGCAGAAGGTCCTGCAGGAGGAAGGAAGCCAAGTCCTCCCCCACATCCCAGCTCTACGCAGAGAGTCCACGTGGGGGTGGGGGTGGTGTCCAGGAGGAAGTCTGTCCCTGGCCTTGAAAAGGTGCCCCAGCCTGCCAGTGTTTCAAGGACAAGGCCTTGCCTTCCTGCTATCTCTGGGGGAGCTGGCAGCCGTTAACAAATCCCCTGCAATTTGCACCCACCAATCCTGCTTGCTCACTGGGCGGCCGTGAGCCGTTTTTCACGCGGAGCTGCACACAGCTTTGTCTTAGAGAGACAGCTCGGGCGGGTGTCCCTGAATGGGGCCATTTGTCCTCCATGCTGAAGGGAAGGCAGTTGAGAGCTCTGCTGGGGTGGGCAGAGGCAGAGAGGGTGGAGAAAGGCTATGGGGGAGGGTGAAGGTACAGATAGAAGCCATGACACTATGAGACCGGGAGCGCGGCCCACCATGGAGGCGCCACAGAGCCACCATGCAGTCAGGTGGGTGCAAGAAGGCTTATTTTCCCAAGACAGGAGGACGCTGGTCTTCACCTGCCTTCCCTGGTGTAAGGAGTCCCGGGTGGTAGAAGTTGAAATGATCTGACTGGCTTTGGATGCCTGTGGCCCATCCCAGCCCCATGACAAATGAACTACAGGGCTGCCACACAAGCTACTGTAGAAGTCCCCATTTCAGCCCCTACCCCTGGATTGAGAGCTCTAGGGTGGGACCCAGTGTCTCCTAAGTCCCTCCTCCACAGATCACAGGCAGAGAGAGGCAAGGCATGCCTCAGTGCCTCTACTATGACCAGCGGACACCTCCCTTGGAGGCTATCGGCATGTCACACATCAGGGAAATAGAGCAGACACATACATATTAGGGAAATTAAAGCCAGCAAGTTACATTGTTTCCATTCCTGTTTTGGGGCTTTGGCTGCTGCACTGGAAGGTGTGAGGGTGTGCTTAGAACAGAGATCAGACATGGGCATGTCCACAGTGGCAGGCTGGGGGGCAGGGTAGGACAGTAGGTAGGAGTTTGGGCACAGCACGTGTCCCCAAGGGGGAACTTGTTAGACTGTATCCCTCTTGGGAATGCAGACCCATGGTTCCCATCCAAAGGAAGCGAGACATTTGCATGATGGTGCTACCCCACAAAGAGCAAATGCAGGGGGCTGACAGGCGTTTTCTAAAGCTATCCGGTAGTTCTGTTGTCACACCCAGTCCTGGGCAGCCTGGCTGTGTCCTCTGCCTGTCCCTAGGGAAGATTATCTCTTCCCACTCTGACCATTCTTCTGCCTCTGTGGTCCCTTCTCCAAAAGCCTGCTGGTGCCTGTCAGAGTGGCCCTGGGTATCCTTGACGCCTCCCATGCTAGCTGGGCTCCCACACTCCCATTATGCCAATAACACCCGAAAGAACCCACAGCCCTGGCTATGCCAGGGAGAAAGAAGCGTGGAAAGGAAAACAGCAGGCATCCCCACCCCTGTCCCAGCCCCATTGTGCATCCTCCTTTCCTCTGGTCCCTGGGCTGCTTACCTTCTGAGCTCTGACATTCTCTAGTCTGTTATTTCAACATGTGCTGGCTGCTCAGAGGGTCAGCTGAGGCTACATAGACCTCTTCAAGCATGAACACCAGCAGAAGCATGCAGAGGACTCTTGGGGACCTCGGACATGGCGACTGTCTGATACTCCCACCCATGTAGCCAGAAGGCTGAACCACTCAGTGCCGAAGAGGCTGCTGAGATTTCAGTACAGCCTGCCAAGTGACTCCGGGCTGGCATGTGGTGGCGGAGGGGGCTGACGGGCATTGCTACAGTCTTGGAGGAGAGTCTGGGAGGTGTCAGGTGCTGGGGGCTGGGCAGGTGACCTTCTATGCTAGGCAAAGGTAAGGGGTGGGGGATGGGGTGCAGCTGGCCCCTCAGGAGCCTCAAGATGAGGATGCTGAGTGCATGTGCGCACGCGTGCTCCTGCTCCCGTGTGCGCAGAGGCTAAAGGCTGCAGCAGAACAAAGAGCTGGGGGCTGGGCATCAGAGGGCCCCACGTGGAGGCAGCTGCCTGGGCGGCTTGCTGTAGTGTCTGGGCCCTGCTCATGCTCTGCATTCCGTCTCTGTCTCTCCCTCTCTCTTGCTCATGCCATACAGTGCTGCCCCCAGGCCTGAGCCTGCTCACAGCCACCACCCTGCTCACAGCCCCAGTCATGCACACAGCCCCACTCTCTGCCAGCATTCTTGACAAAGCATCTCTCCTCGCAGCATGATCTCATTCCATGGCCTTCTCGAGCCCCAGCCTGGCCTCCTGACAGGAGAGACAGACGGCAGAAGGGTGGGAGAGGTGCCCACAGATGCAGACAGTCGTACACACGCGCGCGTGCGCGCGCACGCACACTGCTCAGCCATTCACAGTCACACAGTCACAGGCATGCACCACCTCCAGAGCCCACACACAGCTGTGCACACTCACAGGTCTCTATGCACCGAGACCCTTCCACATACACACTATAAACAGAAAGACTCATCAGATACATGTCTACACACTCAACACAGCCAGACATACTAGGCATGAACATACAGACAGATGGCAGTGCAAACATACAGACCTACACACATACAATGTACACATGCATGACCCACTGTCACACAGAGAGAGAGAGAGAGATGTACACACCCACACATTCAGAAATACCAGGCATGCATACACAGGGAGATGGCCTTGAACACACTCACAGCACCACACATACACACACACACACACACACACACACACACACACACACACACTGCACACATGCACGATAGACAACCTCACACCACGCATAACTTCACATAAAGACATGCATGCCATCACAGCCACACACATGTATAGCCACATGTACCAAGTGTGCAGATAAGGTCTGAGACGCAAAGAAACCCACACAGGCACAGGACGCCAAGGAGGCTAGATCTGGTCAAGAACAGCAAGGAAGGGACAGACAGCAGAGGTCCCTGGGGAGGAAGGACAGAGACACTGCACAGGCAAGCTAGACAGAGCGGAGCCCAGGCAAGTGGGGAAGGGAGGGCAGCTGGGGTGCCACAGGCTCTGAGCACAGAGTGCCAGGACCGAGGCCTCTTGGGAGGCTTGGAGAGGCACACGCACCTGAAGGGAAACTTCCATCTGATAATGGACCTGCTCGTTCTCAGAGCCCAGGGCAGAAGGACGAGGTAGGTCAGGAGATGCGTTGGGGACAGGAACATGGAGAAGGATGGCTGGCAAGCAGCATCTACTGGTGCCCACGATGTCAGGGACCCGCTGGGTCTCTTTCTTAGCCCACACGGAGGGAGCCCTCTGAGTTCCCAGAGACAGCTATGCAGCAGGCGGGCAAACCTCTGACTACAGCTCGGAGGCAGGCGAGGTGGCCGAGAGACTCAGCCTGTGCCCAGGAAGCCCTTCATCTCTTGAAGGAAACCAGTTGTTGCAGCCTCCTAAGACTGGCCTCTACCCTCCCAAGCAGGGGATGCCCTTCCTTCTTGGGGTCACACCTCGGAAAAGGCAGTGAGTCAGGGCTCTTGGGTCTGACAGGCCTGAATCCCAACAAGGGACTCCGCTTCTGCCAAGGCACAGCATGCTGCGTCACCAGTCGCCCAGGGAGGACACGGACACCAGCCCTGGAAGGGGTGCTGTGAACTCTGACCTTGCCCTGCTGGTACGTAGACCAAAGAGAGAGCAAACCCCTGCTTCAGAAGTGATGGCACGGTACTCAGAGAGTACAGCACCCTGCTGGAGAGACCTGTGCCAAGTCAAAGAGTGCTTGGATTCTAGATGAGAGCAGAGGTCTGCTGCTCTAGGATCTGACCAGACCCGGGGTCAGCTCCGATGGAGCAGGCAAAGCCCCCAGAGAAGGCTGGAGTCCTAGTCCCAGCCGGATCATTTGTGAGCTGTGTGACTGCAGACAAGCCGCAAGACCTCTCTGAACAGTGTCCCCACCCTCTCAAATGTAGATAGTACTCTGTGTCTCACAGAGCTGAGGTTTACAGCACTCCACAGACTACTGTATGAGCCAGCAGGAGAGGGGTTTAAGAGATCCAGGGGACAGGTTTACAAGGCCTGAGCCCCCCGCCCCCGCACACCCCCCCGCCCTCACACACACACTAAGAAGTAGCTCTGGCTTCCAGAGCAGCCCATTCTCCCATTGGCCCTTTTCCTCTCTGCCGACATATTCTTTCTTGATTTTGCCAACAAACAAACAGAGCAAGCCACAGGAAGCAAGCCAACGAGCAGCATTTGCTTCAGGTCCTGCCTCCAGGTTCCTGCCTCGAGTTTGGGCCTTGACTTCCCTTCCGGATGGGAGAGGGTTATCTGTAAGTGGAAATAAACCCTTTGCTCTCCAAGTTGCTTTTGATCGTGGTGGTTTGTCACAACAATAGAAAGCAAGGACACCAGGCGAGCACTCTGTGACTAGGCCACGCCCCGGTGGTCTCCCCAGAGATCTGCTGCTGGCCCCTGTGTCCACACTGCCCCATGCAATCCGTCCCCTGTGCTAGCAGACATGGCTGTCACCGACTTGAGATTTTCTACCCACGTTCCCATGACTCTCAGGATAGAGAACACAACTTTGAAGACAGGGCCTACACAATTCAGCTGCCACTGACTCCACCAGCGCCCTCTGGCCCCGTGCTCTAGGTTTCAGAAGCACAGTCCTTGTTTTAATTCTGACACAAAGCCCTGTTCCCCTGCCACCCAAGGCCCTTTGCACAGAATGCCCCTTTCACCCGTGAAGGTGTTTGCCCCTGGTTTTGTCAGATAGTCAACTCTTTCTCAACTTTGGGAAGCTTCCCTTGACCCAGCATGGTCTGCACTTGCCAATCTCTCCTAGACTCTTCCTTCAGAGCCTGAGCACAGCTTGAACTACAGACACTCCAACACGTGTGCACATCTGCTTGAACCTACAGACACGTCAACATGTGTGCACACCTGTGCGTGCACTCTCCACATTATAATCATTTATCCACTCATCCTGAATCAATAAAGAATGTCAGTATCATCTTAACACTACACTAGGCACTTGACATGTTTCTAGAACTTACCATGATCCCTGCAAGGCAAGTCTCAATATCATTCCTCCTTCCCAAGAGATCAAACAGGTCTAGAGACTATCCACTTAGCAAAGGCAGACTTCTGAATGTACCTGCTGCCTAAGCACATTTATGAGGCTGGTGGCTGATGCAAAAGTGAATCTTGAAAAAGAAAAAAAAAAATTGAGACGGGGGTCCATTTTTTTTTTTTGCTCAAGTTGCCCCCAAATTTCAGTAACTATGATGTGTTCCCCTAGGACAGAATGAAGGTCAGCACCTTGCCTGGCCTCTGTAAAATATTGGCTCATGAGTCATATGCTGTGGCCAAGTCTCAATAGACAATGTTATGCAGAAAAGGTTTTTAGAAATGCTAGACTGACAGGTTCATTTTTGTTTGCTTTAAATGGGTTTTGAATGAATGAGTGAATGAGTGAATGAGTGAGTGAGTGAATGAATGAATGAATGGTGTGTAAGGATCACTATGCATGTTAACTCTGTAGTATAGCTCCATGACCAGGAAGACCTCTTCTGCTTCTCTGAGCCTCAGTTTCTTCACTGGTACAATTGGACAGATAACACAAGGCATATGTCAAATGCTCACTGCAGGGATCGAACGAGAAGATGCCCAGCCTACCTTCACAGTGCCTATGCTGGGGTGTGGGATATATCTGGGAACCTTTGGTAGCTCTGTGGTGCCCCTGTGCTGGGAGACACACTGAGCTGAGCCCCATCTGGAGGCCCTAGAGCTGATGGCTCAGCCATTCGTGTTCAGAGGCTTGCACCACCTCTAGACCAACCGAGGTTCTCTCCACCTTCCTGCTCCCCCTGTGGAGCCCCAGATAGGTACTTACCAGCAGACTTGGGGGTGAACTTGTCTCGATTGGCAGCACACACGGCCAAGAGTCTGTAGCCCAGGTCCAGGTCAAACCCCTGTTGGGCAGCCACGCGGCTAACCACCTGACATCAGGGAAGAGGGAAATCCAGGGTGAGTTACCAGTTCATCAGAGCTCTGAGCCTCGGAGGTAGGGACACATGCCCACTACATCATGAAGCAGGCGAAGCGGCCAGGCTACGGCAGGGGTCTAAGGCCAGGGGAGCTAGGATTCTAGTGGGTCTCTTTCAATGGCTTGGATGATCACCTCCTAGCTAGCCATTAGCTGGAGAGGTAATGCCACCTTAGCCAGAATGGCCCCAGCTAGGCACTATGCATCACCCCAGGGCTCCTCAACTTACCTTCCCAGGCCCAGGCCCAGGCCCAGGATGCTTCTTTCTCTTCAGGCCTCCCCCACCATACCTGAACTTCTGCCCATACCTCTGCAGGTGCTCACTGCCTCTGCAGTTCCCAGGCATCAACACATCCTGGGGGTTTCCTGGAGATGCCTTGAATCCCTCAATATCCTGCATCAATAGCCATGCCCTGAGAAACAGGGACTTGGGATTTACTGCTCTTCCCATAGTTGACAGGCAGAATTGCCTAGTGTGTGTTAAGGGCTCCTGGACCAGGCGGACCAGATGGATCTACTTGGTTCTGTAGATCATCACACCTCAGCCTAGAAATGCAGACCCCTGTATCCTGGAAGCTTAGCCTGGGGTCTGACTTAGCACCAAGCCCTGAGAGTAAGCCCTGAATCTTACCCATCTGGAGAGATGGGAGCCTTGGAGGGTGTTGTGTGGAACTGGGTTTCCCCAGGGTCCAAGGAGAGGCCCCGAGGGCTCTCGCCCACCTGACTGTCCCAGGAAGACCTATCCCTGGGTGACCCGTTGCTCCAGGTCTATACTCCCACCTCATTAACAGTGGCAGGACAATGCTTCCTTGTTAGGAAGGATGGGACTTGGAGAATGAAGTCACTAAGGAGGGCAGCTGGGGAGGCCATGGCTGAGTCGGGAGGAGTCTTCCCAGACACTCCTGCTGCTGAGGAAGGGAGACTCAGTCCCTAAGTCTCTGGGGTCCACCTACTTGGATGCTGCTATGAGGCTTCAGGCTGCAATGGCTTTAGCCTGGCATCCAGAGCCATCACAACAGCAAGCCACTTTTTCCTGCCCACTTTGGGGGATTGCCACGAGGGCTCTTGAGCTGAAAGGGAAGAACCTTTCAACCACGCCTGTGAGGGCAGCTCCTTTCCCTTTCTCCCTCATCCTGTTCTTTCTTTCTTTGGGAGGGTATCATTATGTAGCCCAGTCTGGCTTCCAACCTGTGATGCTTTTGAGCGCTGAGACTGTAGACATATCCCCACGCCTGACTCCCTCCTCATTTCAACTGAAGGGACACAGAAGGCCAGATGGAGTGTCACAGAATCAGGGAGGAGCCAATGGCATCCCTTTCCCCAGGAGGACCAGTACCTGCTAGATCAGAGCTCTGGGCCCTTTGGCCCTTCTCCCAGGAACCCCCTGCAGGGCCAATGTCAGCCAGGATGGGGGTAGGGGTGGGTAGCTAATTTCACTTTGGGGTGTTTGCTTAGCTTCTGATGCAAACAGAATCCTTTCCTGCTCCCCAGTCTCTTTCCCACGGGCTCTCTGGCCTGTGTTAGTCCGGAGTCTCTACCCACCTAGGGTGGAGGCTCCTCACTGTCTTGGCCCAGATCCCTAACACAATCTGGCTTGTGGAAATTTTCAAGGCAAGCACTCAGGGAAGTGTGGGAAGGTTCTCGACTTTCTGAGCTGCAGTTTAGATGTTGCAGTTCAGAAAGTCCAGAACCTTCCTCACTCCCCTGAGTGCCTTCTGGCACAACAGCCTAGGGGGGGCATCAGGGAGGTCAGCTGTGGAGTCACTGCGTTTGAACCGGTGCAGTACTGAGGTTCTGCCGGGGGACTGTTGACACCATTAATAGTATACTGAGAACTTGGCTCCCAGAGGACAAGGGTGTAGTATGTGTGTGTGTGATCCAGGTAGTCTGGCCAATGAAAGGTCAAAGTCACAGCTCCCCACCTCCAGGGAGGCCCCTGGGCTCTGGGTCAGGGAAGCAAGGCAAAGGTTTTGTGCCTGGCCGATACCGGCCAGTCTTGCTGCTCTGGTTTGGAAAAATGATTCTAGCTGAGTTGAGCAAGAGCGGCCTGGGGTCATGAGCAGGCTGTAAGGACTTCAGGCCGGCGAGCTGGTGGGTCTGCTATTGCCAAGTCTGGCTTGTAGAAGGGGCTGTGGGCTCAAGCTGGGTTTTTGTTGTTGTTGTGGAAGAAGCTGAGACCCAGAAAGGGTTCTACTTAAGCTCACACTCACAGGTGTCAGAGTAAACAAGCTGTAGCCGGTGACGCTGGACAGTCTCACGTGCTGCCCAGCCCCCAAGAAAGGTTTATCAGGTAGGGTCCAGTGGCCATTGTTAAGGTGTGTCTCTCTGGGCAGCTTGTATCCCAGAGAGGCCTGCTGGACTCCAGCGAGAGTCCCTAGGCAGGAAGACAAGCAGCTGCCCTACTAGACTGGATGCATGCTAAAAACCAGCTAGTGTGAGGCTGCCCTTCTGCTGGGCCTGGCTGCCACAGACCTTACCTAGACCTTGAGAGGGACACCTGGCAGGGATGTTTAGTAATTTCAATACTTCAAAGGGTGAAAACACTGTCCCCGAGACAGGACCGGGAGGGGACTTGCTTAAGGGAGTATATGGTCCTGCTGTTGCAGCTGATGCTCTGAATCTGGGGTCTGCAGGTGCCCCTTGCCAGTCATTCCACATCACTCAAGTGACTACCTATTCCCTGGGCCTCAGTTACTTCCACCTGTGAGATGGGTACAAATCTCCCACGGCTGGTGGATTGGAATGAGTCCAGACAGGCTTCCAGGGCTCGGTTCAGGTGGCCTGTGGCCCAGAGCCTCACACTTAAAATTGAACCTGGGCAGTTTAGAATTTAGTGGCAAAGAAACAAAAAGCAAAGCAAAACGAAACAGAAACCCAAACAACAACAACACCCCCTCCATGTCCATGTGTTGCCCGCAGCTGAGTGGTTTTTAATTTATATCCTCAAAGTAAGCCGGATCTGGAGGAATTTGGAGCCAGCTCTCAGAGGTCACCTAGGGAACTGTGTCAACCTGCAGGCTTAGCTGCCCCTGGCTAGGGAGGGACCCAAGCCTGCAGTCCAGTGGTGTGTGTGTGTGTGTGTGTGTGTGTGTGTGTGTGTGTGTGTGTGTGTGTTGGGAAGACCTTAGCCTCCTTACCCTGCATTCATCTCTTCTTGCAGGCAGCACGGGGTGAGGATGGTGACCCACCCCCCACCCCGCTTCCCTGCCTACCTGGCACACTCTTTATATACCATGAAGATGGAGCCCCAGAAAAGAGGTTGGATACCAAGGTCAACTTCTATGACTGTCCTCTCTCCAACTTCCTCCTGCAGCAGGCTCTCCTCAGCTCACAGGCCTGTGCAGCTGGGGCCGTGTGTGTGTGTGTGTGTGTGTGTGTGTGTGTGTGTGTGTGTGTGTGTGATGTCGGGGGGTGGGGGGGTGGGGCAGCAGAGGGGCTTTTAAGGGCTCCCTTTGGTTGGGGGGGGCAGGCTGGAGGACAGGAGCAAACGACATGCTTTATTGTGGGGATGCAGTGAGAGGACCCAGCGATAGACATAGTGCCCTCTGCCTGGAAAGGCTCATCAGGGGTCCTCCGGGGTGGAGTCCCTCCTCCGGGGTGGAGTCCCTCCTCCGGGGCGGAGTCCCTCCTCCAGGAAGGAAGGCCTGCCTTGTTGCTCACTCCCAGAACAGACCCCCACAGCTACTGTGCATACGCCAGCACAGCTCTCAATTTTCTGCTTCCTTGCCACCAGAACCTGTCCCTTCCAGCTGACACCCAGGCTCCGTTCTCCTGGCCTGTTGTTGGTTCTCCCCTGGGAACTTGAGCTCCTACTGTGTTTTACCAGCAGTGACTTGGTAAACGTCGGCTGAATGAGAAAGTCAAGGCAGGGCCAGTTCCTGGTCTATCCAGGCTGGCCAGGGCCAAGATCTCACTGAGGTCCATGATCTGGGCAGGGCCAAGCTTGGGGCAGTGTGCTGGGGAAGCATATTAGTTTGTTTGATGATATTCTGTGCATGGCCCCCACCTTCTCTTCCCACTACAGTTATAGGAAAACTGTGGCCTGGGCAACATCTGGCCCTCTCTACGGGGCTTAGGCCGGACCCAGATCCCACAAAGAGGATTAGGCAGTTGGGAGGAGAGGGGAGCTTGGGGGCTGAAGGACGAGGAAGACAGGACCATGCAGGTGGTTGGAGGGAGACAGATGGGAGCAGCTTCTGACAGAAGAGTCCCAAGAGGGTCTGGGCCATGTTATAGACGGACTGGAACATCCCCTCTAAGGTTCGGGCGGGCCTCAGCTAGAGACTAAGCTGTTTTCAAGTCTGGGTGCCACGGCAGTCAGTTCTGAGTCTTAGTGTCCTCTGTAAAATGGGCAGCTCGAAGGACGGGTGGATTCTGGGAGGTGGCATGTGCCACAGGCAGCTCAGCCTTTCTCAGAACAAGAGAGCCCAATTATGCGCTCACCAAGTTTCCCCTTCTAAGGTAGAGCTAAACTGTGCTCTTTGCTTCCCTCCCGGCTGGAGCTCCTCAAGAGACACCATTCCTGCCTGGCTAAGCCTCCATTCCACAACCAGGACATCCAGGCTCCCGCAGTGTCATCCACGCTCCCTTCCAAGCCCACCACAGGCCTTCTGAGGACAGTTAATTGTCTCACCAGGTTCACACTTTCAAATGCAAGCCACACGATTAGAGGGAACACTTGAATGCGAGGAAAGACCCCTCAGGTCCTTCCCTCCGGTCTCAAGTTCTGGGCCTCAGGTTTAAGGTCCTGCCCAGTCTGGATCCTAGAGCCCTACCCAGTGTTTTGGACACCAAGGGCCTTTGCACATGCTGCTTTGTGGCCCAGGGACCTGGCTGTGGTCAGCAGCTTGGCCAGCTGCGGCATATGCACGTGTGGTTTTGCAAGACCAGCCCCACCTTTCAGCTGATAAAGATCCAGGTGGCTCTAACACTGTTTTCTTGGTCATTTCTCTACACGGCTGTCCCTTACTAAGAAATCAAGCTTAAGAAAGTTTTATTCCTCTTGGGGTTTCCAGGACTTGGCAAAGGGGGACCACACATGATAAGTGAGGGATCAATCAAGGTTTATTTGTCCAGATGGATGAATGTAACAGGGGCCTGATACGTGTTCTTGAGTGGATGGGTAGATGACCAGAGGGGACCTCAATAAATGTTCAGCAAATAAAGGGACAAGCGGCCGTGGGAAAGGAAGGCAGTCCTTAGAAGTTGAGCTGTCCTGCTTGTCATGGAGTACTGGTCCTCACAGTGTGCTTCTCAATAGTGTGAGGAAGCCACACTACCCATATCAGACCTGGGGGGCGGGCAACAGCAGGGCCAGCCTGCAGTATGGGCAGTTGTCCTACATCCGTGCTTCCCTGTGTGCTGGGTCGGGGAGGTGGAGACTCACCGTCAGGCAGCCCATGAGGCTCTGCTCAAAGGGCCGCTGGAAGGCTCGCGGGTCTCCACACCAATCCAGCAGCTCTGTGGCAGCATTGTGGAAGTTGGCGGGGTTCTGTAAGTGCTGTGGAGAAAGAGGAAAGGCTTGAGGCTGCAGATGGAGGCCACCCCAGGCCTGGTCAGAAAAGACACCCACAGAATGGGCAGAAGGCAGGCCAGATTATCCAGCTTCATCAACCACCCTCTATACAAGGCCTGGCTCGCTGCAGCAGGATGAGGCCAGTAACCCACTTCAAAGACTAGAGCCAGGGCAGGCCAAGAAAGGCCAGAGCCATCAGACATCCAAGTGCTCTGAGGATGCGGCTGCTGGGGAAGGTCCCAGAGGGGTTTTGGAAGGTGGTACCCACAAGGGTATCTCCAAGGTCCTGGTAGAAACCAGTTGTACACATACAGGATGCTAGCAGCTCCA
The DNA here is from genome assembly GCF_007827085.1 of Peromyscus californicus insignis. Taxonomy (NCBI): domain Eukaryota; kingdom Metazoa; phylum Chordata; class Mammalia; order Rodentia; family Cricetidae; genus Peromyscus; species Peromyscus californicus. Next base: position 84,936,335 of record NW_026294413.1, on the reverse strand, counting down.
GGACCCTTGGTAATGGTAGGGACAGCAGATCACACTGGCCTAGATGAACCCTGTAACCCGCCTGCGGCTTGAGTCGATTCGCAACCAAGGCAGGGTGGGCCTAGGAGCTAGAATCCCCGAATAGGGCTATGGGAGTGCCTCTGGGGTCAGGGCTCTGGGATCACTCTGCCTGTGCCCCTTATTAATCCTCGATGGTCCCTTCACCTCTCCTCGCTCCGGCCATCCATCTGTAAGATGGGGAGGATGAACCGCCCACGGGGGTCATGGGCGGTTTGGTTCCTTGAGCTTGTCATAGTACGGTTCACGCAAGGAAGAGCTTATAGTGAGGAAAGATAAGTGAACTCAATGAGAACACCCCTCTCCATGAGAAAAAGGGAGGGAAAAAAACAGAGTGGAGAAAAGGGGCGGGTGAGCAGACACAGCCTCTGTCATGGGGCTGAGTGAGGATTAAACAAGACTGGGCTTATGTAGGCCAGGCAGAGCGCCTGACAGGTGGGGCGGTTCCACATGGGCCGGCCCTTGGCTCGATCTCGGTCTCCCCAGAGGTTCCCTGCCTCCCCTGTGGGAGCCCAGCTGTGCGAGGCTCTCAGGCTTGGCTCTCTAAAGCAGCAGCTCCTTCTACAAGATCACCAGGAGAGGAGGGACCTGCATACCCAGCCACACTCTCTGGGACGACGGCTGCCTGGCTTTGGCTTCTGCTTCTATGTTTTCTTCTTCTTCTTCTCCGCCTTTCAGAGGCCTCCGGGAACACTGGGGCTCTGATGGAGCGTGGCAGCCCAGCAGCTCCTTCTGGCTTGCACTCCCGCTGACAACTAGGTGTTTCATTTATTTATGTGATGTCACAACCAATCGGCGGTGTCAGCAACCTCCGGGGGTCACAGCAATGCTCTTCAGAGAGCTGAGCTCCTGGATGGCCCTCCGAGGCTGATTCCCAAGCCTGCTCGTGGTCAGGCCCTCGTGGAGCTCCACCCTTCTGTATCTTGCCAGTCTGCCTCTACTCCTCTTCACTCACAGCTGGCTCATTATGGGATGTATCCCACAGATGAGGTAAACAGTAGCAGAGCACCCCTTAGCTGGCTGTTGCCTGGAGCTCTGTGGCCTCGGCTGAGGTCCTTGTCTCTGCTCTAGTTGCTGCCCGCAGCCTCAATATGGCTTAAGCACACAGAGAGACTGTGTCCCGACACACAAAGTACACACCTGGCCCCAACCCCACCCCAGCCATGGAGTCACGCAGCCCCGAGGACACTACTGAACCTCAGAGCCCTCATCGAGGAAAGGTGGGGGCCGGGGTGGTGGCAGCTTGCAGGGCTGTGGCCAAGTATAGGAGTGTGGGATAAGCATGTTACAGAGTGGGGCCAGGTATGGCTGGAGGCAACTGGTGCTTCTTAGGCAGGAGCCTTGCTTCTCTTATGACCATAGACTTCTCTTAAGTCTATAGACTCTAGACTCCAGAGGGTAGAAGCAACTTCCTAGGTACTCCTTGTCCCGGCACAAGGTAAGGTCTGAAAGGAGTGATGGGTGGGTGTCCAGCTATCCTAATGACAGCTTCTCTACTGAGGCCAGCCACCAGGCCACTTCACAAGGGACCCCAGTGGCCCCGGGAGGGAAAGGGACCAAGAGGGGCTTAGGATGAACAGCCTGGAGTAGGGACACATTTTGAATCACTGGCAGAGGCTCTCAGCAGTGGCTGACCCCGGACTCCAATGCCCTGTTTCCCATCAGAAAGCCCGCCCATCTCTACAGTTCCTCAGGAGACTGGAGCTAGATCCATGATTGTTGAGTGTGTGGGCAGGAACTGCGCACACCAATGCTCCAACCAGGGCTGGCTCCCAGCTGCCCACCAGTCCCTCTGTGAATCATACAATCCATCCATGTGTCTATCCATTCATCCATCCAGAACAAATCCATCCACATATCTACCTGCCCATCCGCCCACTGGTCCATTAATTACTTTATCTATCCCTTACCCATCCACTCATTCATCTGTCCATTCATCTAGAAGCCAATTTATCCAGCCAGCCACCCATTCATTCATCTATCCATCTATCATCTATACCTACCCACTCATCTAACTCCCCAGCCATATGTCCATCTACCCACTCACCCACCATCCTCTTATAGAACCATTTATTGGTCCACTCTCCTCTGCACCCACCCAAAATACTATGGCCCCACTCTGGATGGACTGAGCCCTAGGTAGGACACTGTGGACTTTGAGAGATCCTCTTGTCTCTGCTCAGGAGGGGAGCAGGATAGGTGAGGTTGGTTACTAGGTGACCAAGAAGCCCCTGAGCTCAGGCACAGGGTGTGCTGATGCTCTGGAAGCTGCCGAGGGCCTGGGGAGGTTGCCGGGCACAGTGAACTGATTCGCAGTTCAGGATTCTTCCTGTGGCACTGAGATGACTAAGAGCCCTGAGAAGTGCACCCTGTGAAGCGGAAGCTTTGGTTCAGGCTAAAGAAGAGAAGCAGCCAACCCAGAGGGCTGCCGAGGAGGGCTGCACAGTGCTGGGGTGTGCAATGCCAGGGACCGCTGGTGGCTGGGATTGTGGCTGGGAAGGCTGTGCCAGAAGAATTTGGTGCGGGAGTCCAAGGTTATGAGGCCCAGGGTGGGAGTCACAGTCTGCACCTGCCAGGGTCCACCCAGCAGACATATTTGTCATCCATGCATGCAGACAATTGCCTTTCTATTCTGATTAAGTTGTGATGCCTGAGACTCCACAGTCCTCGGCTGGAGGTTGGGCCCAAGGGTAGAGCATCATTTCTAGTCATCTCTGGTGGGGCGTGTCTAGTGAGGAGTTCCCCACTTACCAACAGCCCATGCCATGGGTGCTGGAGGTGAACGGTCACTGGGGCTCAGTCAGTGTGTGGGTAAGCTGGGGTAACCCCCACACTGTAGGATGAAGTTGTCCTAACACCACTAAGGTACTGTTCCCTTTCTGTGCCTCAGTTTCCTTTTCTGTAAAATGATTTAGTTTCCCAGAACCTTTTCTTGTAACTTTTTGGCATAGCCCAGCCTGGCCTCAGACTCGCAAAGTAGCTGAAAATTATCTTGAACTCCTGATCTTTCTGCTTCCATCTACCTAGTGTGCGTCACTATACCAGGCCTTTTCTCATTTCTGTTAGCACACAGCTGGAGCAGGGAGCCGGAGAGCAGAGGAAGGGACCACGGTGTTAGACGTCTCACTGCTTGCTCACCACAGCTCAAAGTATGGAAGCAAAGTCCAGAGAAGGCAGGGCACTGGCCCAAAGTCACACAGCTGGGTCGGGGTGAGGCGGTGCTGGCGTTCATGTGTGTGTGAGTCTAGGGTTAGGCTGGCACTCAGGGGCCATCCTGCTGCAGCACAGACCTACTCCCTGCCTCCCCTCCCCACCCTGCCAGCCGGCCACACTCACCTGCTTGATGCACTGCAGACGGTCATTGGTCTGCTGGATGTGCCTGTCCATAGAATTCATTCTGGCCGTTTCGCTGGTTTCTACCCGAGAGCCATGAACGTGGTCCAGCCTGAGGAGAGAGGAGAGAGGGTGTCACTGGGTGGCGCCACACCTGACGACCTTGCACAGCCTTCCCGCTATTAGCCTCCCCCTTCAACACTTGGCAGTCCTGCCCTCGAGGGGCCCTGGGTGCCCAGCTTCGTCCTGTAGTCTTCCAGCAAGAAGGTAAAAGTGGGGGTTTGCTGTATTTATTTCTCCCGTCCATCATCCCGACCCTCATTTCACTGTCCTGGTACTTGTCAAATGTTTATACCTCCTGACACCCGACTCCAGGCCCATCATTTCTTTATCATTTCAGTGACTGTCTTGTTTGTTGATGTCCTGGGTAGTTTTATGTCAACTTGACACAAGCTAAAGTCATTTGAGAGGAAGGAGCCTCAGTTGAAAAAACAAAAACAACAACAACAAAAAAACCTGCCTTCATAACATCAGGCTGTGGGCAGAAAAGCCGGTGGGGAATTTTCTTCATTAGTGATTGATGGGAGAGGGCCCAGCCCATGGTGGGTGGTGCCACCCCTGGGCTGGTGGTCCTGGGTTCTCTAAGGAAGCAGGTTGAGTGAGCCATGGGGAGCAGGCCAGGAAGCAGCCCCCCTCCATGGCCTCTGCATCAGCTCCAGTGCTCCATCCCATTTGACTTCCTGCCTCGGTTTCCCCCAGTGGGCTGTAATTCAGTGTACGTAAGCTAAGTTAACCCTTTCCTCCCCATGCTGCTTTCGGTCACGGCGTTTCATCACAGTGATAGTAACCTGACTAGGACAACTGATCCATCCATCCGTCCGTCCGTCCGTCCATCCATCCGTCCACCCATCCATCCATCCATCCATCCATCCATCCGTCCGTCCGTCCATCCATCCGTCCATCCATCCATCCATCCATCCATCCATCCATCCTTACATCCATCCTTACATCCATCCATCCGTCCGTCCATCCATCCGTCCATCCATCCATCCTTACATCCATCCTTACATCCATCCATCCATCCATCCTTACATCCATCCATCCTTACATCCATCCATCCGTCCGTCCACCCATCCACCCATCCATCCATCCATCCATCCATCCGTCCGTCCATCCTTACATCCATCCATCCATCCGTCCGTCCATCCATCCATCCATCCATCCGTCCATCCATCCATCCATCCATCCGTCCATCCATCCATCCATCCATCCGTCCGTCCATCCTTACATCCATCCATCCATCCATCCATCCATCCATCCATCCGTCCGTCCGTCCGTCCGTCCGTCCGTCCATCCATCCATCCATCCATCCATCCATCCATCCTTACATCCATCCATCCTTACATCCATCCATCCATCCATCCATCCATCCGTCCGTCCATCCATCCATCCATCCATCCTTACATCCATCCATCCATCCATCCATCCACCCTTACATCCATCCATCCATCCTTACATCCATCCATCCATCCATCCATCCATCCATCCTTACATCCATCCATCCATCCATCCTTACATCCTTCCATCTGCCCAGCCCTGTGCGTCCACTGGCCCGGGAACACTGCAAGATCTCCAGCGCTGGGGCCAGTGCACGGCCTATGAAAATGACGTGATCTTCCAGTGTTCAAGAAACTCTTGGCGCATGCATGCGTCATCACAGCATTTGCAAGGCTGAGGCAGGAGGATCACCAGTTTTGCTGACACTCTGTCTCAAAAGAAAAAAAAAAAAAAAAAAACAACCCTGCATTTACCCTAGGTCACCTACTAGGTGACAACTGGTTGAGCTTCTGCTAATGGTCAGGTGCTGGTCCAGGCCCTGGGCACTGACAGATACTGTAGTAGTCCCACATTGTAGATGAGGAAACTGTGACTCAGTTTACCATTGGTCTTGTAAGAGCTAGGGCAGAATCCTGGCTTTCCTGTTCCAACCTGCTGATATTAATGGTGGAGACTGGGGTCATTAACACCAGAAATGAATGGAAGTGATGGGTCTGAATTCCACATTGCAAGGGGAGAGGATGTGAAAGCTAAGGGTCCAGGCACTAGGCAGAAGAAGTGGGACATGGAAGGGACAGTCTGGCTTCTGTACCTGCTGTTTTCACTGAAGCCCAGTTCTGAGGCATGGTTGAGCTAATATGGAAACCTCTGCCTTCCTAACCATGAACATGCTGTTCTTTCCGGGCCTCTAAGACTCTCCTTTATATTTCTATCTCAAGCCATGACTGGGCCCCCTGAGGATGTCCTTGTTCCACTCAACCCATCCGAAGTGAATGGTTTCCAAGGCCACCCCAGAACCTGAGCGTAGCACCCTGCAGTCGGGAAGTGGTGAGTGCTTGGCAGCCAGCAGAGGTCGCTCTGCAGCCACAGAAGCAGCGCTCGCCTATGCTTACCTCTAGGTGCCTTTAGAAGTCCTTATAAACCCTTAGTGGCTGCAGCTCTAGCACCCAGGAAGGTCTGGGCTCTCTATCAACCCAAAGTAATGCCTGGTAGCCTCTTCCACTCTGTTGTCCTCTGAGTGGTTGTGGGCTCCGTCAGGGACCTTGACTATGCTATCTCTGTGTTAAAGCCTTCCTAGTTAACCTGGGATCTGCAATGGGTGCCCGCTCCGCCACCCTCCCACTGGATGAACCGGGTAAGAAGCTGGGTCTCAATTTCTCTTAACTGTAAAATGAAGGGCTGGGCCAGTCATCCTCTGGCAGCCTGCCAGACTCCAGCATCTCTGAGGGCTCTGGCTGCCTGGAAACTTCACCTCAGTAGGAACAGAGCACTCAACTTCAAAATTCAAAGATTCTTCCCAAGCTGGGGAGCCTGCTGCCTGGAAAACTCCATGAGAGGCCCACCCCCAAGACGGCCCAATGCCCCAGACACTGCCCCTTTTTGAAGCTACGCCTGGTCAGGGTTCATTACATATATGGAAGGTTTTAGGTGACGACATGGGAGTCAGGCTGAGTCTTCCCAGTTTCCAGGGGTGGTCGTGCTGGGAGGAGTCTGTTTACACTGTCATCTCCCAGCAAAGCTCAGGCCAAGTCTGCCCTGTGGACGGAAAGCCGCTCTGAGAATGAACTGTGGAGAACTGAAGGCTAAGAAGCCAGCCTCTTCAACTCTGCCAGGGGCAGAACGGAGCAGACAGAAGCCTCATATGGACAAGACCCCTCTGGCTGTCTTACACACAGGGCCCTGCCCTGGATTCTTCCCTGGACACAGGGACAGGGCATTTTTACTGTACTGTGGGCACTTAGAGCCCTTTACTGTAGCACTAGTGTGGCAGGAACACCTCACAACCATTTTACAGACAGCTTTCCTTTCTTACTTTTTAGGCCTAGCTAGCGATCCCGAGCACCTCCAGGTGGAGGTGTTTTTGGACTGTTCCTGCACCTGCGTGCCCCCCTCTGCACTCTCCGGAGCAGGTATGTGCACACATGGGCTGCTGGCCCAGATGCACTCGAGCACACACATCTCCTGACAGCTTGCACAGGCAAGTAGCACATCTCTGGGGAGCTGTGTGAGCAACGGTGTGCAGAAATGATTCAATCACCATGCACATCTGCAGTTTGAGTAGGGGGTGGGGAGCGGGGCCGGCAGCAGGGGTGGGAGGCTCTACCAACAGCCTGAGTAGAGATTGGGCTCTGAAACAGGACCAGGGCTGGCTAGCTGGGGACAGCCTTGCTAGGCAATAGATAGATAGATGATAGATAGATCGATCGATCGATCGATCGATAGATAGATGATTGATAGATAAAGCCAGGCTCTAGGGGACCATCCCAGCTTTAGATTTTGAGAGGGAAAGGCTCACCCATGGCCTTTCCTGGCCTGGCCCCCCATCTCCCACCACTTTTTAGCTCACATCCCAAGTCCCTCCCTTGGACAGCGGGCTGACTCCTAGTCTGAGCTCTGAAGACACTGCTACAGCTTTGATTCGGCCTGCCCTCACTCGGGTCAGAATGCCTGCCCCTTTCACTCAAGGGCTAGTCAACTGTAACCCCCCAGTGGCACTGCTCACTCACTCTACTCCTGTCTCCTCAGCATCTGTCATACACCTGCCTCCCCTTCAGCTGCGACGCGTGGCACTCATGTGTCTTAAGTCCCATACCCAGAATGTGCTCATTCGATGGAGAGACAAGTGAGGGTGCATGGCCATGGCTAAGGTACTGAGCATTGAAATCTTAGCTGTACCCAGGGGATCTTGAGCCTGGGAGGTACTGGCCATCTAGGGCAGTGTTCTTAAGGAGTGACTCTTGTCCCATGGGTGAAAAGGACGATCTCTGGCAGTCCATGGGCAAACCTTTTCCATTTTCATAGTGAAGTCTTGGGTCTAGGAAAATGACCAAGAGTGAGTTCATAGGTCTTATTTAAGGTGGAGTTGAGCTACTTAACCAATGGCTGATCTGAGTTCAAGGTCATTTTGAATGTAGTCTTAGTTAACAGTGGGGTGGGTGGGGTGGATGGGGCTGAGGTAAGGGAAGCTCTGATGTAGACCTCCACCCTCCTCATCTTGAAAGGGAAGTCCTGGAAGCTCCGAGAAACGGGAAGCAAAGGCAGGTGGAGGGAGTGACTCCGATTTTGGTGTTCTACTCCAGGGGAGTCTGGAAGAAGGGCAGGCAGCAGGAGCCAGAGGAGTGAGGAAGCCCTGGGCAGCTGCTGGGGACCAGCTGTCCTTCTCTAGGTCAGGCAGTGAGGCAGGCCCTGGGCAGGCAGGAGGCCTGCACAGGGCAGGGCTCCAGTGGGTGGTGGGCCGAGGGCCAGGCCTTCCTGGCTGTGGGCTTTGGGAAGGCCCCTTCACCTCCTGAGTCTGTGTCTTCTACAGGAGGACAGGAAATCTCCTCCCCTCCCTGCTGGGCTGAGGAGCGGAGCGAGCGAGCAAAGACACTTGGGAGGAAGGATTCTGGAAGGCCCACACCTGCTTCCTCTATCCAAGCAGCAAACACCCTGTGACCAGACTCCATAAGGCCCACACCATCTGGCCAGTGACTGCAGAGGCTCTGGCTCCGTGTTGGAGGTTTCTGGAAGGGTGGACCCTCTTCTCTCAGTGACCCCATCTTCCAGCACCCACCCTATCCATAGGAACATCCACTGTTGGCATTGGTTAAAGGAAAACTTCAGAGCCTTCCTTTCAGAGCCAGGTCCCGAAGGGCAGCCCCACCTGGCCGTGCCTGACATTCTGCCCTGGACTGTCTAGAGAAGTGACACACGACCCGAGAAAGGTCGGCCATTGTCCCCACCCACACTAAGCCTGGGACTGCAACTGCATCTGGGCTCTTTGTCCTCTGGGCACAGGGTGCCTCGGTAGCCTTTCACTACCCTCAAGTCAAGCCCTCCTGCCCGCTCTGGCCACAGTCTAGGTCCCTGATCCCCACTCCCCCAACACACACACACACACACACACACACACACACACACACACACACACACACACACGCACACACACACACACACACACAAGGGCTGGTCCAGTCCTGGGCAAGGCCTTTGGGGCTCTCCTTCTCCCCAAAGCCAGTCTTCCCGCTAGGTTCTCTGCGTCACCTCACTTAGGGTCAGCTCTGCTGTGACTTCTGTTCCAGTTATCATGGCCCGGCCACAGAGAGGAAACCGAGGCTCTGAGAGGCCCAGTGACTTGCTTGAGGCCATAGTGCTGAGAGGTGGCGCCGGGATTCTGTCCCTGTTCTGACCACAAGAGCCTCTGTCGCACAGCCCATTCATTCCGCACAGGAGCACGGCAGATCTTCGTCAGCTGGACACTTCCTTCCCAGCCCCACTGCCCAGAGCGAGGAAGTGACCATCACGGCTGTGCGGTGTCTCCCAGGACAGCAGCGCTCACACAGAGGCCCTGACCTGCCTTTGCCTCGGGCTCCTGTGGCTATTCCGAAGTCTCAGATGCCAGGAAATGGGGAGGGGTGGGGGAGGCCAGTGGTTACTCAAGAGCTCTGGGGGACAGGGAAGGAGGGAAGCTGGAGTCTTCCAGAAAGCAGCGAACTCAGGCAGATAGATGTTCCTATAGCTACAGCTCTGGGCACAGAAGGTATTTTGACTGTCTCCTACCTCTGGCTCCCCACACCTTCAAAATCTGCTTACTTGGTATTGTGAGGACCTTGACAGGACAAAGGCAACAGCATTTTCCAGAGGGAGCCCTGAGAGCTCAATAGGTCTGTAACGGACCACACAGTCCAGGGACAGTGGGGCTGAGAGCAAGGCTGAGGGTAGAAACACCCCCAACTCCTGCACCCTAGACAGACACGGCTAATCAATCACAACACTCTTCTTACGTAGTCCAGACATTGACAGATGATTGTCTACCCACCCACTCCTTGCTAACCCAGGAAATGAAGACGTCCAGGTGAGTCAACTTGGTGTGTGTGCTGTTGTTGTGGATGTGTGTAGCGTGTGCATGTTGGTGCTAGTGTACGTGTGCGGGTGTGTGAGTGGAGGTCCAAGGTTGACACGGGATGTCTTTTTTTCAGTTTCTTTCCACCTTTATTTTTTTTTAGGCAGAATCTCACACTGAATCTGAAGTTTGTTGACTTGGCCAGGCTGTGTGGCAGTGAGCTTCAGGGGTCTGCCTGGCTCCCTTGCTGCCGTACACATCAATGCTGGGGTCGTAGGTTTGCACTACTATATGGCTCTTATGGGGGTTCTAGGGATCGGAGCTGGGGTCCTGGTGCTTGTGTGACAGGCCTGTTACTGACGGAGCTGTCTCCCCGGCCTTGAGTGATTCATCTCTGAAAGGAGAGTGAGCGGCAAGAGACTGTCAGGTAGACCACACACCTACCTCCAGATCCCCGACTTGGTGATCTTTTCTGAAACCCAGAGTGTGAGCAAGGCTCCCCGGAGACCCCTGGATGGCGGGACCACAGAGCTAAGCAGCCAGTCTTAGAGCACAGCTGCACAGCTTGACTCTATTACTCCATTTTGCAGATGGGAAAACTGAGGCTCTCAGCCAGACGCAAGTATGGCTGTCCAGTGGAGCAGCTTCTTATTTAATTTTGGTTGTACACACACACACACACACACACATACACACACACACACACGTACACAAACACATGAGTGTAGTGCCTGTGGAGGCCAGAAGAGGGGGTCAGACCCTTCATCCCCTGGAGTTGTAGTTACAAGTGATTGTGAGCCTCCAGAGGTGGGTGCTGGGAAAGCAATGTGAGTTTTTAACCAGAGTCCTCTCCAGCCCCTAGAGGAGCTTCTGTCTGCCTCTGTCTATCAAATTTTTCAAAAACTGTATTTTTTTTTTTAAAGGAAAAGTATCAGAAGGAAGATAGATTTGTGCTAAAAGTGGCAGACAGAAAACAACAACCGCTGGGCAGTGGTGGCACATGCCTTTAATCTCAGCACTCGGGAGGCAGAGGCAGGCGGATCTCTGTGAGTTCAAGGCCAGCCTGGTCTACAGAGCGAGATCCAGGACAGGCAGGACTGTTACACAGAGAAACCCTGTCTTGAAAAACAAAAACAAAACAAACAAACAAACAACAACAACAAAAAAAACAAGGTAACAACAAGCAACAGTTCTTATGGCCTAGACCTGGAAGGGATCTGGGGAAGCAGTCAGACCCACCTGGCATTCACTGCTGAAGAAACAGACCTGGGGAGGGTGGGTGTGAGCAGAGAAGAACCTCGAAAGCCTGAGTAGTCCTGCCTTGAACTGGGAGCCCCAGCTGCTGAGCCTCTCAGCCCCCCACCCCAGCCTCTCACAGTCCCAGTTGGCCCTTGCAGGTGCCGGTCTAGGCTAGGCCACATTCAGTTCACAGCTGCCACAGTGGGCTGCCTGGAGCTGCCAGCTCCCCGGGTTGGGCTGAGTGCCCATCCCAAGGGTGACAGGAAGGAAAGCTCCGTGCCCACTGTGAGACAGCCATGCCTTCCCAGCAGAGCTGTGACCCCAGGGTTCTGGGCAGAAGTCTCCTTTCTCTCCAGCTGGTTCCAGCCCCCATCATCCTGTCTAGTATCTTGTCTGAGCTCAGTGAGTTTCTGGGTATGAGGGTCTCAGGGGACCGAGCCACTGCTGTCTCAGCTCAGAGGCCCTCCCGGGATAAGTGGGACCTTACTTCCTGCCTGGCGACGGCGTCGAGAGGTCCCACCACATGCACTCTGCGGTTCACAGAGCACTTGGGTGTCCTGACCTTCTTGTCATCATGCAGTCTTAGATAGGCAGAGTGACTTAGTGGTAAGGGCACTAGGCCACTGGGTTCAAATCCTGCCCCTATTATTTGCTGGCCCCCGAGCCCTGGGTTCTTCCACAAACATGAAGTGGTGACGGCCGGCAGCTGCCACCCAGGCTGCTGGGCTCACTCAGTCAGTCAGTTACGGAACACGAATCCGCATCTAGCCCCAACTACTAGTTCTGTACAGGCTCCCTGGCCCTTCTGGACAATATCCGTGCAGGGAGGGAAAAAACAGAAGCCTGGCGCCCGCTGAGGAAGACTTATGTGCCATTACTCTGAATGCTAAAAATTTTCAATCTGGCCGGGCGGTGGTGGCGCACGCCTTTAATCCCAGCACTCGGGAGGCAGAGCCAGGTGGATCTCTGTGAGTTCGAGGCCAGCCTGGGCTACCAAGTGAGTTCCAGGAAAAGGCGCAAAGCTACACAGAGAAACCCTGTCTCGAAAAACCAAAAAAAAAAAAAAAAAAAAAATTTTTCAATCTGAAAAAAACCCCAAAGCCTAGTTTTTAAGCCTGCTTACTAAATTTTGCAGTAGTGTTTTAAAAAGAGGCTCAGTGTGTAAACTGAGGCTGCTGAGGATGGAGGGTGGATTGGGGCGCTACCCCTCAGCACCCCTCTTTTTTTATCATTTCAATTGTGTATACGTGTGTGGGGTACATGCCCACGAATGCGAGTGAGCACCACAGGCAGTTGTAAGCCGCCTGACGTGGGTGCTGGGATGGAACTCAGGTCCTCAGGAAGAGCAGTATGTGCTCTTAACCACTGAGCCATCTCTCCAGTAACCCCTCCCCACATCCCTCTTGAGTGAGCCTTCACAGGGGCTTGGAGGATGAACGGGGACTAAAAGTGATACTAGGCAGAGGCACCGAGTGGGAAATGCTCGGACTGTACAGTTTCAGTGTGGCTAAGGAACAGGGCAGGAGCTCTGAGACTTGTGAGGTCTCCAGGCAAGGTCTCGGGTACCCACACAGAGCCTATCCAGGCAGGCAATGTCTACAGTGGGGACAGGAGGCCAGAGAGGGTCCACTGAAGGAAGGGTCAGTTAAGAGAGGGTCGGTCAGTGAGTGGCTGTGATCTGTCCCCCGGAACACAACCCCCTGAGGTCGTCCTGAAGAATTGAGGCCCTGGTCAGATGAGACAAATGTTCTGTGTTCTGCCCTCCTGGAGAGATGGCCTCTACATGTTCCCACGTGGCTCTGAACACTTGACATTTCCACAGGTATTGGATCATAAGACAGACACCCCTTTCCCTGAACACATCTGAAAATTCCACAGGCATGAATGTCCCCAGCTATTGAGATATTGAGAAATGCTAACCTATGAGGCATGCCAGTGGAGCACAAAGGAAAGAGCAGAGGCAGAGGAGTTACCAGGGTGGGTGCAGGACGAACTCGGTTTCACATGAAGATCTCACACCAAAGTATCTCTGGGAAGAGAAGCCCCAGGAAGAGCTGGATCCAAGACCTTGAGAAGCTTCATGAGTGCCTGCCTCTCATGGAAATCCAGACAGCTCCCCTCTGCAGCAAGTCTGGCTTAGGCAGGGAGCAGAGGCCCAGCCACTTCCTGAATGGGCAAAGGTCACAGGAACTGGCTAAGGAGAAGACTGGATCTGCTGAGGCCAATACCCCTCCTTCCCCCACCCAGGCAAAGGACACAGGAGCCAGGTGTGTGCAACCCAGTGGCCCAAAGAGTTAGGCTTTCTCCCCAAGGCTGTGGGGGTGAACACCCTGCAGCTTCCACTAACCTGGAATAATAATGAGAACAGGTGCACCTTAGCTACCACTCTCCAGGCTCACATTTGACATTTCCTATGAACTGTAACAACGCAGCCAAAGGCAGGAGGGAGGATTGCTGCCATCTACTGATGGGACTGCTCAGGCAGGAAAGAAGAAAGGAGCTTAAAATCGGCCCCAGATCAGAAAACACAATGCTAGGATTTGAACCTTGGTCTCTGGTTCATTTGAACATGGTCCTGGGGCCAGGGGCCAGGACAACTCAATCCTAAAGATCCAGCTCAGGGTAGGATATATGGATAGGGGTCCATCATTGGGTGCTCTTGTGTTTTTTTTTTTTTTTTGGGTGGGGGTTCCAAGCACACCAGTCCATGTGCAGTGCTACGGATATTCACTTCTCTGGACCTATTCCCTTAGCTGCAGAAACCTTAGACAGCTCTATACATCGTGTGCATGCCAACAAGCTTCTTCAGGTACATCTTCCCACCTAATTTGTACTCTAGCCCATTGGGATGGGTCTCACTGCCTGTACCTTATAGTAAGCAAGACTCAGAGAGCTTACACAACCTTCCCAAGGACACACAGCTGGTGTGTGTGTGTGTGTGTGTGTGTGTGTGTGCGCGTGCGTGCATATGCGTGTGTTTGTGTGTGTGTGTGTGTGTGTGTGTGTGTGTGTGTGTGTGTGTGTAACTGACCAACTTACCTCAAGAACTCTGGCTTAATCCCACAGGGGCAATGGCTCCTTGTCTGGTAGCACTCTACAGCAGAGAGGGACTCTTTGGAGGCTTCCTACTCAGCCCACGCCCATATTACCAGGTGACTGAGATGCTTAGATGCTTAGTCCCTTGATTCTGGCCCTAGTGGGAGGAGGGGGGCTGGGTGGGATGATGTCTGAGGGATCCTCTAGATTTAAACCATTGGGGTAGGCCAGAGAATGATAAGATCGAGTAAAAATGAACATGGAACCCCTGACTTCTTGAAGCCTAAAATAAAGGTGAGGCAGGGGAGTTGCCCAGACACCTGCTGGTTATGCCCAGCATGAGGCTGAGCCCTGGAGGCAGGGTACCCCACAAGCTTTCTGGAGGAGGAAGGGGTCCAGCCAGGCTCCAAGGGCCAAGGAAGGGTGGGCAAGAAGGTAAGGCCTGCCCTGTATATGAAAAGACAAAGCTCAGGGGCTGATTTGGCTAATGCTGGCTGATCAACCTGGCAAGCGCTAGGGGTCTTTGTTAAAGAAGGTGCAGAATGAAAACATTCTGGGCTCCCACCATTCACCATCTTTTAATTAACATGCCCTGTGGCCTTGCATGATCCCCCACTTCCGCTTAGTCTTCTAAAAATCCCGAAGCCCATTTCTGACCTGTGATTTCCCATTGCCTTATGTCTCTATAAGCAGTGTTTTAGCTTAAGTGGCAGTTGCATATTAATTACAAAGTTAATTATGTGCTGTGTAATCATGCTGTAATTCATTAGTTTACTCTACATTCTGAGAGCCTCGTGCTAATAGCAAGAGCTGACAGGGCTTCAGGAAGATCCATGCAAACCTAGACGGAGGATGCAAAGGCCTGGGGACCCCTGCTGTGCGTCCGTGCCCAGATTGGTGCTTCACATGGCTGGGGCTTGGGGCCCTTGCTGGCCAATGGATGGGCACACTTCCTGGACCACATGCTGTCTGCAAATCTGAAGGAGAAAAGCCCAGCAGGAGCGTGTTTGCTTCCCATGGAAGTTCAGGGACAAGAAAGGATTTATTTAAAATTACTTATGGAACAGGGAGTCACTTGTAGGTGACAAAGTAACTCCGCAGATCACCAAAACAAAGTGGGTCCTGGGGGCACAGGTCATAGGGCAGGCTGAGGACGGAGCATCAAGTCCCAGCAGAAGTTGGGGTGGGGAGACCCACACTCTAAGGGGGAAGGGTCTGGTGGCTGTTTGGACCAAGGGCTCTTCATAGCTTCACCCTCTTCTACTGAACCCTAAAAGCCTCTAACCACCCTCTAGCTAGTCTGGTTCTCTCTCTCTCTCTCTCTCTGCCTTCCTGCTTTGTTTAGTCTCCATTCAGGAGCACACAAAGAGGACAATGGGTCCTGCACCAAAACTCTCCTCAGAGACTGGTGTGGTGGCTCACACCTTTAATCCCAGCACTGGGGAAGCAGAGGCAGGCTGGTCTCTGTGGGTTCGAGGCCAGCCTGGTCCATAAAGCGAGTTCCAGGACAGCCAAGGCTGTTACACAGAGACACCCTGTCTCAAACCCCACCCACCAGCCCCCCACCAAAAATCTCCTTGGAGGATCTGGTAATGTCACCATAGGCTCAGGTTCATCTGTGACCTGGGTGGGTAGAGTATAGGGTAGGAATGAGGTACCCCTGCTCACAGCTTGCCAGCTCTGGAATTGTTTCTGGCTATTCTTTCTTATAACCCGCTTTCCTAAGGCCCGGTGCTGCTGGCCGCTGGAGAATCACAGTGACCCTCCAGTGACTTCTAAAAGTCTATGTGAGTAAAGACAGGCCTGCCCTCCCCCGCCGCCAGCTCTACAAATCTGCAGGTCAGATTTCAAACCCCTGTTGCAGGAGGGGGACAACCAAGGCTGTGACCTGCCCCGGACATAGCAATCTGGTGGCCAAGACCCTCTGTTTTCCAAATATAAAGCTGCTTGTTTATTTTTCCTGACAGCTGAAGGGGAGAAAGAGGTGGAAGGCCTTTCCCTTCTGGCTCCAGTCAACAAGAGCAGAGAAAGACTCAGAACCCCAGCTGGCAGGAGAGGAAGATAAATAAGAAAAAACAAAACACGTCCTTGCACTACAATGGAATGTTTTAAATAGAGGTGGAAAACGCAAGGTCAGGGGCAGATCTCATTTTCTGGCATCTCCTTGAGCTCAGGGAGGAGGCGGGATGCTGTCGCCTGGGTGCTTTCAGGGGCAATCAGTTTTGGAGGGAACTCATTGGGGGGGGGGGGGGAGGCACTGGGAGGGGCTGCCTCTCAACAGCCAAAGCACCAGTGTTGATTTCCTTTCCAGGGAAGACTGGTTTCCGTGGTAACAGAAAAGTCCGGCCTCCAAAGTTCTGACAGGGAGACTAGGCTTGGCCTGGGATGCTCCCGACAATGATCTGAGGCCAAGGCTTCACTGTCCTGCTTGCCCCAGCAGTGAGCTGGGGGAGAGGGGCGTAAAAGTGCCAGCTCTGCAGAAACAGAGCCACCGCTCCCCATCTCTCCCCCGCCCGGCGCTTGTGCAAGCGGCTCCTCGGCCCTAGATTCGTAGCTTTCCAGGGCTTTATGGCTGAGCAGGTAAAAATGCCAGAAGCAGCTTGGAAGGGAGCCCACATTGATAGCACCTGTGGACCCCAGGAGGCAGTAAAGGTGCAGGAGTGGGGGGCAGCGGCGGGCCATTAAGAGCTGGGCTTTGTGCGTGGCACTCACTCACGCTCTGACACGGTGAGAGGACCTGCATGGGAGCAGGGCAGGTTTCATTTCCCCTCTCTCTCCATGCTTGCCTACAGTTGCTCCTAGATGTCCCAGATTTAAAGCTCATTTTTTTTTTCCCCAGAGAGAAATATTACAAGGTCTGGCCTGAGAAGATGCCATCCGTGCATCAGGTGCTGGAGGAAGGAAAGGAGCCCCGATGGGATTTGCGGAGCACTTATCCTGAGGCCACCACCGGGGCGCCGGGCTAAGGGCTTGACATGCGGTATCTCATTTAACACGCTCTCCAGCTGCCGGGCAAGGCAGGAACAACCATCCCTCACTGGAAGGAGTGGAGGGATTATATGACCTGCCCAAGGCCACCCAGCAAGTGCATGGCACAGCCGTGACTCACACCTGCCCCTCTCCAAGGCCCCTTCCCACAGGAAAAGGCAGGAGAATTGGGACAAAGAGAGACAATGTGGCTAGTGCTTTTTTCCGCCATGGTGAAAGGGAGACAGATGTTTCTAGACTCTCCCCTTGGCTTTCCTCCTCAGAGCCTTCCCTGGTCCTCTAAACATCTGCACACTGTCCTCCCACAGGAAGACAGGCCACAGAGAAGAGACACCTGGAGGCTTCAGAGCAAGGCCCCAGTCCCTGAGCCCACCTCCAGCAGGCACAGCAATGGCCACCCCATCCGAAGGGCCTCTGACCGCATCTTTCATGGTCACAATCCAGCGGCCAGAGAGTTAACAGCTCCCAGTGGAAGGGCTGGGGGCTCAGACAGGGCCAATGGATGAGGATGGTCAAGCTTTCCCGAAGGTCTCACTCACTATGTATTCTGGGCTGTTTTAAGCATTCTGTACACCGTATTTTATTTTATTCTTTCAACTACGCTGCGAGGTAATAGCATAAGTAGCCTCATTTCAGAAATGGGGAAGCTGGGGTAGGAACTTTTAAAAGCCACACAGCCAAGAGTGCACAGTAGCAGAGTCAAGAGTTGAATGAAAGTTCCCACACGAGTCACCCTGCCCATCTCAGTCTTGTATCTCTGGTTCTGGGACCCTGTTCGGACAGGTGGCAGTCAGGGACTCTCGTTTTTTTCCTCCACAGTACCCCACTCCCTTAAGAAGTCTTGGCCATGCTCCAGGGAGCATCAGATAGGGATGGTACTCGTGTGTGCTTCTGTCTGCATGCTCCTGTGTGTGCCTGCGAGCCTCCAGCTTATGCTGCATGGAAGATGTGTGTGCCACTGATTTATAACCATCAGAGGAAACAGAATTGCAGATCACACCCACAAATCTTCCTTATCGAGATGCTTGCAACAAGCAGACACGTCGTGAATTCCCAAGAACAGGCAGGCCTCCCCCTAGCCTCGGTTCCCTCCAGCTCTCTGCTCCCCTGGGCCCGTGGGGAGTCATGGGTTGGCTCCATGAGGTCCCTCTGGCTGCCAGCAGAAGTCCAGTTCACACAGGAAGTGGCGGTCCATCAGAAATGCTGGCTCCCCAGTGGTGTAGTCTGGGAGAGCTCCAAAGGCCCCTCCTGGCTGCCTGAAGCATGCTGGCGGCCCTGCTCCACCCCTTGCTGTTCGGATGGTGAACAGGGCCTTAAGTACCAACAGCCAGCAGAGCAAAGACCACCCCCTGAACAAGCATCACAGTCAACCAGCAGTAAGGAGCCAGCAGCGGCTCCTTCAGCTCTTCTACCATGACCCACATAACCCACGGTTGAGCCTCCAAGAGTCTCTTACATGACTTGGGTCCCAGATTTGAGCACAGAGGTCTGTCTGAGTCGAGAGGTCCGGCGCTCAGAACCATTCTACCATGTTCCTTGAGACATGAATTCTTCAAGTCCTCAAGCCCCTTAGGGGTCCTCAGCCCCTATCACTGGCATACATATATATTTTACCTGGATCCTTTCGAGGGCTGGGTCACCTCACAGGTGTGTAGACCTACTCTAATTTGTACTGATGGACCACCGGGAGGTTCTTCTGATTGCATGGAGTGCAGTTCACACTGTCTCCTCCATGCTCGCTCTCCATGCCTGAGACCAGAGAGTGGAAGGAGAGGCACAATCCAGGTGAGGTCAACCAGTCAGGGACAGGCTTCCCCAGCATCTTGGGATGCTGAGAGAGACCAGCAGGAGGCTGCCTATTGGGCACCAATCTTGGCTCTGCTTTAACCTGTTGTATAGCAGGCCGGTCTGATTAGTCTGATGCCCTTCCTAAGTTTTGTCTTTGTGTAGATATGTGTGTGTGTGTGTGTGTGTGTGTGTGTGTGTGTGTGTGTGTGTGTGTGTGCGTGTGTGTGTGTGTATACGGATATGTAGATGTGTGTGTGTGTGTGTGTGTGTACAGATGTGTAGGTGTGTGTGTGCGTGCATGCATGTGCTGGATAGATGTGTAGATGTGTGTACAGATGTGTAGATATGTGTGTGTGCATGTACAGAGGTGTAGGTGTGTGTGTATACAGCTATGTAGATGTATGTCTATACAGATGTGTAAATGTGTGTGTGTGCGTGTGTACAGATGTGTAGGTGTGTGTGTGTGTGTGTGCATGTGCTAGACAGATGTGTAGATGGGTGTGCATTTATTTATATGTGTAGGTCAGAGGGCAATCTTGGGTGTCACTCCTCAGGTACCCCCAACCTTTTGTTTGAGAAGAGTGTTCACTGGCCTGGAACTTTGCCAACAGCCTAGGCTAGTGGTTAGGGAACTCTAGTCTGTCTCTGCTTTTCTTCTCAGCACAGCTGGGATCACAAGTACGTAACACCGTGTCTGGTTTTTTATGTGGGTTCCTGGGATCTGAATTCAGGTCCTCAGGCTTTCAGGGCAAGGGCTTTACTGACTGAGTCACTTACCATACAGAGTTCTGTCTTTTTCAAATCTGGGAAATCTGAAGCTAGGTTTGTCCTTGGGCTCACTGAGAGGATTAAATCATGAGAGTAAAGAGAGGCCCTGACCTTCAGGAGAGGTGTAAACACACACACACACACACACACACACACACACACACACACACACACACACACACACCAGTCAAGTTGCAGGAATCCTCAGCCAGGCCCAAACAGCACCACTCCCCATCCCTCTTCCTGTGAGGTGTATCTCTCTGGCATGACCCCAGAGTCCTGGCTCCTCCTCCCCCAGACGCCCTAAGCCCCAAACCTATAATCCCCAGCTGGGAAAATGACAGGTTTGCCCAACAACCACCCTCCAAAGGCCTGTGGGTGCGGAGCTGGGCTGTAGCCCTGGTGGTGACTAGGAGGAGGGCCCACGATGCACAGCCATGGAGTCACGGGAGGTCAACAGCAGGGGGAGATGCCATGGGGAATGGGGACTGTGGGGAGAGAAAAGATGATGGACAGGGCCCAGGGAGGGTCAGTCAAGGCTTGTCACTTGGTCTGAGGCTAGGGGATGGAGCCTCAGCCAGGAAGACTCAAGGCACAGGCCTCGGATCTTGAGGCAGGGTGGCCAGACCCAGGGGCACAGTCAGGTGCACTGATTTCTGGCCTGTCCCAGGCGTCCCTAGATGGGCCCCAGAGCCTGTACTTGAGAACAGCCTCTGGGATGGGTTTGCAACTGGCTTGGGAACCCTGAGTGGCCTCTCTGCAGTCTTTCCCTTAGCTATACCCGACTTGGCAGAAGGGCGGGCATCTATAGGCCATCCACTGATTCTGGCACCTCCCCCCTCCCCACTGCCTATCTCCTTAGAAGTCACATGCCCATGTGTGGGTGGGGCCACAGGACTGCCCCCCTTGTTAGGGCTCAGAGAAAAAAGAATTCAGACCTGGATCACCCACAATGGTTCCTCCCCACCAGGAATGGTTGGTCACCAAAGAACTCTCAAACCTGGTACCGGCAGGGCTATCACCTGCAATCAGTCCTGGTAGGGAAGCTGTCACCAGCCCTGGAGAAGGCTGGCTCTGGATCTAAGACCATGAGGTCTCTTGGCTCATCACGATGGGCACTAAGGGCCTGGCTTGGAAAAGTGATGTCCCATATCAGGCTGTGCTGCCCAGATCTCCCATCTGTGCGCACACACATACATACATACACACACACACACACACACACACACACACACACACACACACACACACAAACACACACCGTGGCCCTGGACAAATCATTTCCCTCCCAAGCCTCGGTTTCTCATTGAAGTTAACATAGTAAGAGGCAGGACAGAGAGGTGGGGGCGGAGCTGGGCTGTGAGAGCTGTGGTGTGTGCACAAGGGGGGCCTGGCCAGGGTGGTGCATCCAAATGGGGTCAGCAGCGGGGTTCTGAGTGGTTCTGTCTGATGTCACTGTCCCGTGGGCACAGTCCCTGGAAGCAAGGCTTTGGTGGTGATCTCTGTGTCTGGATCCCACGGAAGGGACATCTGAGGCTTCCTGATAAGACAGAATGGCATTGATTGCTTGGGGTTCCTCAGGATGAACGGCTGGAGTTCGTTAGAGAAGCAAAGGCTACAGCTAGTCACCTTTGGGCTAGGCTGAGCACAGGATGGTAGGACGGGGCTTATCTGGGTGTGGCTATTTGTGGGGTGGAAGGGAGGGTGCATCCAGGCCCCAGGTAGGGAAGGGCCCTCATGGGCACCAGGATATTTGGCTCTAAAAGGGTCAGGGTCAGGGGATGAATTCGCTGAGGGCTGGACTGAGAAGCCACCTCCTAGCCACCATCTCCTGCCTTGTCTTATTCATATCTGGAGAGCCAGCCTCCCAGAACAGTTAAGTTGGCAGCTTTCTGAGCTATCATAATCTATCACTTCCTCTAACCATGCACCCAGGAGGCTCATGGAGCCCCCGGGCTGGTCTCTGCTGGGAAGTAGGTCCACTGAGTGGCTCTGGATATGGGCCTGCCACCATCCTGGCACCCTTCCATGAAAGGGACAGGAACGAGGGGCAAGTTAGGGAAGGATGCTACTGCCTTCTCAATCCCCCTGCCTCTCCCCATGTGAGATTGTTGATTGGAAGCCAGGGGCCTCCAAAGAGGGTGGGTGGCATAAATGACAATTGTTCCTGTGGCCTGCCCACCCGATGTGCCTGCTCACCCGCTGCCCGGTCCCCACTAGCTTCGGTCTCACCAGCCCCTTCCCTGCCCCCTTGCTGGCCTGAGATGGCTGTTGCCATAGCAACCCTGCTCATTCAATCCGAGGATAATGAAGCCAATGTGTTTTTCATTCCCATGAGCTGGAGAGCAAGAGCAGCGTGGCAGGGTGGGGAGGGGGGTTCCCCTCCAACCCCTCCTTCCCGGGGAAGAGACAGCAGGTGGGGGCCTGACTAGCTGAGGGTCAGACACTGACTTGTAAGAAAGGGACAAGCCTTGAGGCCACCAAGCTTTCAGTCCGTCATGGCAAGCACGGGCCGGGCCACGGCAGCTGGAGCGGAGGGCCTCCTTGCCAACCGTCAGATGAGAAGTGGCTTGACGCCACAGAGAGCAAGTAGGGTGGAGGAGCCGGGCAGAACAGGGCTCTACTTCTAGCTGTGTGACCTCAGGCGGCTCTGCTCCCTTCTCTGGTCTCCCTTTGGGACAATCAAGTCCCCCCACACCCCCTCAGCTCTTTTGGGGACCCACTTCATTGTCTAACCCTCTGTAGTCCCCAGAGATTCAGAACCCCTGTCTTCTAGAGACTTGGAGCTGAGGCTGGCAAGCCACACAAGCCTGTAATCCGGACACTCAGAAGCTGAGACAGTTGGACTGCTAGGAGGTTGGGGAGGGGCTATCCTGGGCTATATACTGACTCTGAGTCCAGCTTGGGCTACATAACAAGACTGTCTTTAAAAAACACAACAACAACAACACTCTAACAACAAACAAAGAAACAAACAAAACCCACCCATCTGCCAAAATAATTCCGACCTATTGCTACCAGCAGCTATCTCTTTAGGCTACTGCTGGGGCGGAGGGACTGCACCCAGTAGGCTCTTTATACATATGTACCTCCCTTTTCTTCCCCCTCCACGTGCGTCTCTGACTGCAGCTCAGAGACAGCAATGCTTAGGAAATTTCCCACGATGAGTCAGTAGTCAGCTGCTCTGACACCTTGCCGTCCTTTGGCTCTGGGCCTGCCCATTCCTCAGGAAGGGAAACTGAGGCCCGAGCAGGGCGGGCCTGGTCAGCAGGTAGGGCTGTTTTGAAGGGCTGGAGTCATACCAGGGATCCGTGGCCCGCATTTGCCACTCTTCCAGCCTCCCCCCATCCTTCTGAAGGCAGGAGGCCAAAAGCATTCCTGCAGAGCCTAGCCTGCCTTTCCCATAACTCAGTCACCTGGGAGGCCAGTGGCCCTCTGCCTAGCCAGGCTGACAGATGAGGGGGAGGCAGAGGAAGTTTGCCAGGGAGCCAGTGGGGGCAGGGAGGCCAAGGTGGAAAAACCAGAGCAGGGCTTGAAAAATGAAGAAATAAACCTGCCAGGAGGGAGACAGCCTCAATCTGTCCTCCATAAAGCTGTCTTAGGGCCACCAAGGACGTCGGTGGGTGGAGGGGACCGGAGATAGCTCCTCCTGGGACCTCTGCTGCTCCCACAGCCCAGCTGGCCTCCAGATCTGGCTTGGTGAGAATCTCAAAGAGGGGGCTGGCTGGGCTTCTAGGGTAGAAGGGTGATGCGGGGAGCAGGTGTAGGGGCCCTAGCTCTTTGGCTTTTCTAACATTTT
Organism: Peromyscus californicus insignis; assembly: GCF_007827085.1. Taxonomy (NCBI): domain Eukaryota; kingdom Metazoa; phylum Chordata; class Mammalia; order Rodentia; family Cricetidae; genus Peromyscus; species Peromyscus californicus. The sequence continues at coordinate 84,912,948 of NW_026294413.1, read as the reverse complement.
GTATACAGGAGACACTCAGCATTGGCTTCTGGACCAAGTGAGTGAAAGACGGCATGGTCGTGTACTGTAGTCAGCTAAGAGACCCAGCCTAGTGGGCTCTAGGGGGACCCACAGGAACCTTCACTGCACAGATAACCAGGTGTCAAACTGCAAAGCAGAACCTCTTGGTACCTAGCACCTAGGCCCAAATAAATCCACCTTCTCTAAGAGGCTTCTCTGCAGGATGGGGTACCTCCTCATAGCACTCCATCTTTGGGAGCACCCATCCTAGCCAGTCTGGGTAGGGGTAAATTCACTGTCAAGGGGGAGTGCCCTGACATGCCCTCAGCCCCTCCATCTAGAAATAGTAAGTGACCCCTGCCACCACCCAAAAAAATTCAAATTGAAAACGAAGATGTTGCTCCCACTAAATGCTGCTGACTTCCTGCATTTATGGGATAAAGTCAATGAAACTCAAGTCGCATCTGGCCGTGAGTGAATGGCACACGGACTCTTTCCCTGAGACCCGTAGGCTCGGACAGGTGCTTCTGGGAGGACCAAAGACCGGGTCAGTCTCGTCTTCGCTGTGTGACATTGGTCAAATGCTCTGTACTTCTCTGTGCACGGCTGGGCTCCCTGGCCTCCACCTTCTCACTTCACAGGCTGCGTGTGAAGACTAAGGGGTCTATGGCATGTTGAATCTAAACTATAAGTAAGGTACAGAGAGCTGCTTCCGTGAGTGCGCCTCTGTTGGGACAGAGGGCGGCCGAGGTCCTTCCCAGGCAGGGTGGAGGAGTCTGGCCCTGACTCAGGAGGCTGGGGACAGCTGAAGAGCCACTGTTTACAGTGGAAACAGCCTTGGAGCAGGCTCACTTTTCCACTGTTTTTGTGGCACTGCTGGGGGCGGGGGGCGGGGCGCGGGGCTTCCTGAGATCGGGGGCCAGCTTGCCAAGGCCACATGGAGCCCAGCCCTGTGTTGGCCTTCAGCAGGAAACAGCATGTTTTCATTTCACAGGTCCTGCTAGGCAGTGTGCGCAGGCTGGGCTGCACATGGACTCGGGCAGCTCGAGTCATGGGTACCCAACACACTGTACGCTGCTAGCAGCTCAGCACTCATGACCACTCCATGGACTGCAACCCAGATTGATGACAGCCCTGCCAGCTGACCACTGCATACTTGCAACAGGCCGGACATGGCGGCCTCCATGTCTAGGAACAAGAGAAGGGTCCCACTGTCTCCCCGAGGATGCTCTTGTTCTGATCCTGGTGAACCACTCCTGGTCTCACACATCGTCTTCTCCCTTTGGCTAGAGAGCAGAGACGTGCCGGAAGAGGCCTCCCTCAGGAGAGCGGGTGCAGACTGGAGCTATGGCAGGTACAGGTCAGAGCTATGCATTTACTGCAAGGACCCTGGGTTTCTTCAGACAAACCCTTGCCGGCCCCAGGCCTTCATTTCCTCCCATGCAGGAGGTATAGGACGCTGAAGACATGGATGGTTGCCTCCTCAGAGTCCTTGGTCCTTAACATCTCCAGAATTCTCCACTTGGCTTGCTCAAGGGGCTCTGCACCATCCTGTCATCCCATTTCTGATGAACAATTTGAACACGCTAATTCCCTCTCTCACCGGACTTGCATTTTAAAGGCCAGGCTTGCAAAAGGGCAACTCGGCTACAGAAGGGATCTCCAACACAGACATCCTCCCATGGAAACCTAGAGAGAAGTGGCCTCATGTTCTTCTACTAACCGCATTTTCACTGGCTCCCCACTGCCCATTAAACAAAGATGTGCCTAGAGGGCCTTGTCCCATGACATGCCTCCTATGAGCCCCTATGGAGTTACACCCCAGTGCTCAGCTACGGGACTAGCTTTGGCTTTCCTCCTGATGGCTCATGTTCTACCCAGTTCAGATGGCCTATCTCTGTCCCTGTCATAGGAGGGACAGCCAGCCTGTGGGTCCCAGGCAGCCCTATCACGGACTCACTTTGTTTCAGCAGCTATAGTAAACTGGGTTCATTAACTATCCTAGGAGACGTCAAGAAGGCTCCCAACTGGGTGGCCTATGCCACAGCGGGTAGCATGGGGTATGCTGGCCATTTGGGCATTCCTGGCTGAGTCTGGACCCACTGGATGAGGGGGTGCCATTCTCCCTCTCCCTATGGTCTGAGAATGAGGAAGAGCCCGGGTCCTCTACAGACAACACTGCCGTAGACCTCCAAGCAGTCCCCTGCCATCTTGGAGGCTGGCAGGGATCTCTGTCCCTGCAAAGCTTGGAGTGGCTCCCTATGCCTACACTCAAGGCCGAGGGCTCAGACTTGAAAGTCAGGTGGGGCCAGCTCACATTCTGGCCCCACCTGCCAGTGGGTGTGTGGCCATGGGTGGAGTACTTAGCCTATCAGTTCCTTACTTTACAGACCATTTGTGGTTGTGGTGCTTTGTTTAGTTTCCCAGAGCAGCGTTGGCTTCATAGCCCAAGCTGGCCTCAAACTTGAGGTGATCCTGGTTTGGTGTCATGGATGCTTGAATTGCAGGTGCGCACCTTCACTCCGGGCTTAAAACAAACGTCCATGAAGTTTAAATTAGACGGTGCATGCAAAGTAATTGAAGCAAGTATTAATTGATACAACTACCAGTAAGGCTCCCCAGCACACACCACATAGTTTTAAGCAGTCGCACGCACACCACACTGTGATGCCATGATTAACAGCGAAGATTGGGCCTTAAATTTGGGTTCAGTGGCCAGATGCTGGCAGCTCATGCCTTTAATCCCAGCACTTGGGAGGCAAGATAGGAGGATCTCTGTGAGTTCAAGGCCAGTCTGGTCTACATAGTGAGTTCCAGGATGGCCAGGGCTACAAAGACAAACCCTGTCTCAAAAAACAAAACAAAAACAACAACAACAACAAAAAAAAATAGACCACTTGTCCAGTGGTCTTGGACAAGTCACTTGCTCTCACTATTTAGCCATCAGGGTAGAGTCTTGAAATTCATTCTTATTCCCCTCCTCCTATGCAGTGACTGTCTTGGTACCGGAGCCAGGAGGCTGTCCTCCGGCCCTGTGGTCTTTTCTCTGTTTTCACAGGTGCCAGTACTCCAACTTCCTTTGTCTTCACAGCCTAGAGGCCTCTGCTAAGGGAAGCCTGAGCACTAGTCAGCTCATTCTGGGGGCAGAGCCAGGAAAGCTGGGAAAGTCAGAGAGTCTGGTGTCAGACAGTGTCTCTCCCTCAGGCCCTGTGTTACCATCTAAGCACCTGAATTATCACACTGCCCAGAATTCAAGGCTGGAGATCACTTACTTCTGCTCTGAGGGGCTTGTTTCCAGGAAGAGACACTCTCTAAATACACACAACACACACACACACACACACACACACACACACACACACACACACACACATACACACACACACACACACTCACTTCAGAGGCCTGAGCTCAACAGCAGTCCACAGAATCTAACTCCGAGAGACAGCCCAAGTGTTTGCATTTAATCCAAAGTCTGTGGGGGCCCCTGCATGCTGGCTGGCTCGGAAAGTGATGCTAACATACTCAAGTGTCAGCCTAAAATTTCCTGCTCACAAGAGGAGTGCTGTGTGTGTGTGTGTGTGTGTGTGTGTGTGTGTGTGTGTGTGTGCGCGCGCGCGCGCGCGCGCTTGCGCGCATGCGCATGCATACGTACAGTGGTGGTGAGGGTGGGCAGTGTGTGTGGAGGGCAATGTCTTCATGATGAGGAAACCTCACTGAATGGTCCTGTCTGGTGGAGGGGTATCTCTGCTGGGACAGGAGTCCAGGGTCTCCGGTTCACAGAGGGGATGGATGGGTGCTTCTCAGCTGTTGCTATGCGCAGGGATGGAATGAGCAGGGAGCCAAAGACAGGCCACCCGGTTCACACTGACCTGGCTTCTACGTGGCAAAGCAGGGACTTGAACTTAAAACACATTTTAACCAGCTGTCACATTACATCCTCTATCACCCCCAAACCCAGGGGTAAAACTGGCATTGAGTTTTCCAGGGACCAAGCAGCCATTGGAAGTCTGAGGTGATCTGTATTAGCCCTCTCTGAGGTCGGGTAGGACAAGCCACACACACAGCCTAAGGATGCAAGGATTATCCACAAAGAGAACATAACCTACCCTGTCTTCATGTCCTGGCTCACCAGAGTCTTTCAGGGTCACTCCTTGCCACCCCAAAGCTTTTGGACACAGGAGTGTGGTGACTGCAGAGTACAGAATACTGACCCTCACTGGAGAGAAAGGCAGGGTGGAGGGGCTTCCAGGGGAAGTCTGATGGGGACAGGGCCTCTCGGAGGGTCATTCTGAGCTAGACTGTCCTACCAAGTAGCTAGATGCAAGGCACCGAGGGAGCAACCCACACAGATTATCAAGCTGAAACAGTCCCCCAGGCTCTGAACGAAGTGTCCAAAGATGCCTCGGGGACAGGGCAGAGGGTCCCTGACATCCTGGAGGAGAGACATGCTCCTTCCAAACAAACTGCAGAGGATGAGACATGCTGGACGGGAGACACAGGTGTAAGGGGTGAGCTTCAGAAGGACCCAAGGCCCCGCTCTCTATGAAGCAGCGCACTCTGGGGGCAGAGTCACCTGGGCAGCCAGAGTGAATGGATGCCATTGGGACCACGTAGAGGCCACTGCCCCTTCTTTCTCTTTGGACTGCCATAGACCAGAACTGAGGAACCCATGGAGGGATCCAACCCTAGGAAGCAGGAGCTGGACAGGCAGATGTGTGCCTTGGACTACCAATACTGTTTCCTACAGAGCCTACACACAGCCTCAGAACCCTTCTTAACCCAGTCCTCCAAGCACTGAAAGAGCTTAACAGATGAAGCCTTGTTGCCATCCCTGGGAAACTGAGGCATATGGGCCTCCTGAGACCCCTTAGCACTGGAGTGCCAAGAACCATGTTGAGAATGTGGCTCAGAGCGGTAATTGCCTTTACCCAAGAGGCTAGAAGATGACAAAGTCAAGCCTGTCTGCACTAGACAGCAAAGTTTGAGGCCTGCCTGGCAGAGCAGGAAGAAAACACACACACACACACACACACACACACACACACACACACACACACACACACAAAAAAAAAAACAACAAAAAAACAAAAAACAAACAAAAAAAACAAAAAAAAAACCACACAAACAAACAAACAAAAAATCTAAAAAAAAATAAAAATAAAAATAAATAAAATAAAGGGCTTGGAGTGTAGCTCCTTGGTAGACCATGGTAGGCTGCTTACCTAGCATGGACAAGGCCCTGGGCTAAATCCCTAGTACCTGAAAGGAGAAAACAGACAGCTGGCTTAAAGGAACAAAAGCAAGGAAAAGCCAAGGGATTGGGGTTCAAGGGCTTTAGAAGCAGGGTCTGGGACTCTCAGTGGGCAGGGAGGCGAAGGGAGGGGGTTTCAGCTCAGCATACACTGAACCGTGAAAAGAGGCAGGCCCAGAGGAGGCCCTTCGGAGCGAGGCAGCACCTGAACCTTCCATGGCCCACCACACTGCCCGAGCAGAGGAGAGCTGAGCAGAACTGGTGCATGCAGCCCCAGTGCAGGGGGAGGGGCTTGATGGTATCTAAGAAGAAAAGGGGCTCGGCTGCCAGCCTGACGTGGGAAATACCCCGCTTCTAGAAAGCGCCCCCCACTCAGGCTAGCAGGGCTGACCCTGACCCCAAGAAGTGAGTTCCCTTCTCCCCCTTTGGCTCACGAAGTCTTCCATGACACCAGCATCCTCCACCCTCCCAGGCGCCTGAGAGGAGGGCACACCCTCGGAACATCTCTGCAATTTTAGAGTGCTTGTTTGAGTTGAGAGGCATGGAGGTCAGATGTCCTCCTTTCCTGGGAGGTCAAGTCTCGACTCTCTAAGCCCCCTATTTAGAAGCTGGAAGGGATGAGGGGCAAGACCAGAGGCATGGGTCCATGCCAGTAATGGTTGTTTGGGGCTAGGAGGACAGTCCCCACTCACCTGAGCTCACTGTGGGAGATGGGACAGAGTCCACACATCTCCCCTCTAGACATAGTGTGTTTCTATCCCAAGCATTTCAGCCCTAACCCTGCTGGCCTCATCCACCTTCATGACCACAGGCTCATGCTCTGCCAGGCAGGCCTTGGTTCTCCCTGCTAACTGAGGAAAGCCAGACCCTCCAAGCCCTAACTGAGGAAAGCCAGACCCTCCAAGTCTGCGCTGGCTGCTGTGTCAAGAGCCACAGTGGTGGCTGAACAGTGAGAGCTGTGTGTACTTAGCAAGTACACGCCAGATTGAGAAGACTCGATATGAAAAACAGATGTAAAACATCTGCCCTGTGAACCCCATAGATTATCATTCCGATACACGATCAATGGGAAACAATGTGGCAGGCCCCCACGGGGCTGTGATGAGGGCACAGGAGAGGAAGAACCTGGATTTCGGAAGACAGAGCAAGTGCTCGGGGTCCTTCAGAGACAGAGGTCTAATCTCACCTCATACAGGAAGCACGGATTGAAGCAGGCACCTAAGAGGTCAGTACACACAATCTGGAAGGGGACATCGCAGGCTATGAACCGTGGTGCAGTGTGGGAAGGTACAGTGAGAGGTAGTGGTGCTCTAGCCTAGGGCACTGGTAGAGGCTGGTCTGTAATGTGGCTAGGAAAAGGGACAGTGGCCAGATGGAAGCAGCTACCACGACAGGCTGACTATGCCAGGCACACAGTAGGCATTTCCAAGAAGATACCTAGCCAGAGACTCTCCGGAAAGTGACCAGGTCACTGACACTCCTAGGCCTGTAGTTCTCTGGGAGCTCACCCTCCAGCTCTCCTTCCCTTGGGAGAGGACAATTTATTTATTCATGAGCACACACACACTCCCACCAGGCAGCCGGTGCCTGCACACCTCACTTCTAATTATAGCAAAAATTTCAATAATGCTGCAGGGAAATGCCAGGTTTCTGAAGACCCTGCCAGTAGGTGTGGGCCCCGTGTCTTCATCTGGGCTAGAAGATCCTTTTCCATTCCAAGTGGCCAGCATGGCAGGTCCCAAACTCCAGGGAGAGGATAGTGCAGTCCTACCCCCAGTCACACAGGCAACGCTGCTTCCTAGCCTTTGTGAATGGTGACGTTGCCCTGTAGACCCGTGCTGGGCCTTGCACTATGGCCCTTGGCCAGGAGCAACCCTTCCTGGTTTTGCATACCAGCTTCTTCAAATACCTGCTTCAAGGGAGAAACAGAACCAGATAAGCCAGGTCAAGACCAGAAGTTCAGGACCTCAGGAGGTGTCAGCTCTCTGGGACTGGAGGAGAAGGACAGAGCAGAGGAACTGATGGGCGCCTGGCACAGAGCGGCTCTGGTGATGAAGGAGAGCAGAGGTGAGGAGGGACTGGGCTCAGCTGGCCAGCCTGGGGAGAGTGCCGTGCTAGGGAAGAGAAGGCCATGTGTGCTTGGCAAAGGAGAGCCATGGAGAAAGACGGAGACAATGCAGTCACTGGGGGTCGGGGGTGGGGCTGGGGGTGGAGACAGAGATGGTGTCAAGTCACACTAGATCTGACCAGCAGGTGGGGCCTAGGTCTGAGACCCTGCCTCTAAGATGCAGACACTATTCCAGGACTACCCAGTGCATAGCCTGTTCACCCCAGCCCAGCCTCAGGGGCTTAGGCCTTCCTCCCACTCTGTTCAGTTCTGGTACCCAGGCCACGGGGCGAGTCCAAGCTGCGGTAACTGTGGTGTTGCATTCTCCCAGGGTGATCTTCCTGCGGCCCTTCTCCAGGGTCCACTGTGGAGAGCATCACGTTCCCACAGCCTGAATGCCCCCAATACCCCAACTCCAGCAATCACGCTCTCTTGATAGCTCAGACTCCTAGAAGGTTGAAGATGAAGAGCCCAAGGGGCTCTGACCCTCATGCCCCAAGTCCACTGAGCCGAACTGTGCTTCTGTCATTTAGAAAGTGACTAAAGGGTCCCATCACCCTGCTGTCACTCCATCCTGTAGAACTATACAGCCTGTGCCGCCATTTCACTGATGTCGGCTGGTCTAGTCACTCAGTAACATCTCTGGGGCAGCCACAGTGTGCTGGGCACTGGGTCACAGTCATGAACACACTTGTCTTATCAGCATCTAACCTTAACCTACTTTCCAGTGACGAACCTGAGTTCAGAGGGAGGCAGTGACTTCCCAGGGTCACCTGGGTGATGGCCAAGAATGAGACTCCTCCCTGCTGCAGGTGCTGACCACAGCTCCTGGCTGCCACCCCCATTCGCCGTTTCTAGGACACAGAGGTATTGATTACCAGCCCTACCTTGGAAAGGGTTTCTTTTCTTTTTCCACCAAGGCTTTCTGTTCCTCACTTTTCTTTTTCTTTCTTTCTTTCTTTTTTTCTTTTTTTTTAAAGAATAAACTTGAAGCCATTCCCATGATTAATTACCAGCTGCCTAATGCTCTGCCACTGGCAATTTCGGGAAAGGAAATGAATTACCTTGAAAAACATCCGAAAAGAGAACCCACCGTGAAGGAGAGTCAAAAGGGTTACCTAGCAGTCAGCATGGATTCCTCTAGCCGAACTGGACTGCTGATAGGCCCCACTGCAGAGAGAGAGGAGCAATGTGGCTAGCTCTATCAGAGAGAGGTATGTGCAGCCTGCCGGGGAGGGGGGCAAAGCCCCTGGCTTCAGAGGCAGCACAGGGAGGCTGAGGAGGCAGCGCTGGAGGTGGCTTTCCCTGCATCTACGTAGACCCTTCCTGGTCTCTGTCCTCTGACATTACATGTTGCTTAATTCCTACAGACCTCAGTTCAAATCCCTCTCCACCACCTACAGCTCAATGGGTTTCTTAACTACAGAGTCTCTGGGAAACAAGTCATTACACCAACCTCCTCTAAGGGATCTCACGGGGGGGGGGGGGGGGGGAGTGTGTGTTCCAAGAGTACAACCCAGGTACCAGAAGAGCCAAAACAACACACCACCAGAGGCTCCTAAGCATCCTAGCAGGCCTGTCTGCCATGATGGTGATGCTTATGTTCATTTTGGAATAAGAACACTCACTCTTGCTATAGAGATTTGACCCACCTACAGTCACACAGTTGAGAAGCAGAAATTTGGGGTTCCTGCAGCAGATGGGGCCACAGCCCAGGTCCCCAATTGAACTGCTGCTTGCTGGTCCTGCCCTGGGACTCCTGGAACATCATACTCCACTGAAAAGCTTCAGGCAGTTGGGCAGGGAGTCTCTCTCTACTCTCCCAAAGTGGCCCAGGGCCATGGTGCCCTGAGACAAAGGGCTCTGAGCCAATGAGCATCTGTGTATGGTTTCTGAACCCTCTGGGTTGAGAGCCAAGGAGTAAATAGAGATTACACAGGTACCCTTTGGTGTAGAGCCAAGTGTGATCAACCCTGAAATGCCATCCTGGGATGAGACACCCTGGTGTCTAGGCCAGCTCAATCCTAAGGTTTGGTCCCTGTCATTCTTAGGAGCTCCCTGAGGGACCTAAGTTCTCCATCAGGCCAGGTGGTCTGTCTGTGCCCATCCTGGCACTGACAGGTCCTCAGAGGAAGGGGATAATTGGGAGGGAGTCCCAGCATCCCTGAGGAAATAGGCAATATGCTGCATACATCCCTTATCATGCCATTCCCATTTGACAGACAGTTAAAGCAAAGTATAGTGCAATTGCTCAAGGTTGCAGTGGACAAGTGCCAGAGTCGGGCTCTGAAGTTAGCAGTGCTCACTGTGGCAGGCTGGTGACTCATGGCAGTGAGCATGCCTCTCTGCTATCCAGGTCACCCTCCTATGGTGTCCTCCAATGGGTCCTGTGTCCCAGTGGGGCTCAGGGTCACCAGTGTGCTTATAAGTACCACCGTGCCAAGGCTGGGAATATGCCAGGCTTGCGTCCCAGCACTCTCCACCCTGTCTCAGCGGCTACTTGAGAAACATCAAGGCAGAGGCCGTGGGGCATAAACTATAGGGAGCACTTGTCAGGACACAATGACATCCAGCAAAGGTGGTGGCACCGGACCCCACTGTGAGGGCTGGGAAGCCCCAGTGTGGCTGAGACCAACCTAGGACCCCCAGCCCTGCCGCTCATCTGCTTCCGGGAGCTCTCAGCAGAAACATGCACCTACCTCCGTGAGCCAAGAGCCGCTCGCGTCCCTGCACTGGTCGGCAGCTCACAGCCCCTCCACTTCACTCAAGGTCCATCCTCCTGCAACGAGAGGGAACGGTTAGTGTGTCCGGCTCCCGCAGGGCCTGCCAGGCTGATCACACTACCACAACTGTTACCAAAGGGAGAACTTAACAGGCAGAACCAACTGACAGATGGGAGCACCAAGGGGTGTCATGGGGTGATGTAGGCAGGTCCTGACACCCCGTTTCTGTGTTTCTGTAGACTTCAGTTTCCCTGTACAATGGATCTCTCTCTCTCTCTCTCTCTCTCTCTCTCTCTCTCTCTCTCTCTCTCTCTCCCTCTAGAGGATCCAAGAGGAAGTGGTGATGCTCACACCATTCACCCCATGAACACGGCATGCACAGAACCCCCAAGCTGTGATAGCGGTTGCTGCTTCAACAGCTCAGAACGAAGCACGAACGAAGCACGGCAAACCTAAGTAGCATCTCACATCCAGAACAAGAGCAGGGGCGGCCCCTGCAGAGACTCAAAGGGTGGAGTGGCCTCTTCAGGAAGGTGAATGGAAAGGCAGACCAGGAGACGGGGAACAGCGTCTGGGCGGAAGGAACAGTATGAGCGAAGATTCCAACGGTAGGGGACCAAGCGTGGTCTAGAGGACACGAGAATGAGAGGTGTGGGCTCAGGGAGTGCCGGGCAGAGCAGCAGTGGGCAGAACCAGTCGCAGAGCGGGAATGACCTGCATGCCAGTTTGGGAAGAGTTCCTGTGGCTGCTGAGGCAGAGGAGCTTGGGTGAGAAGGAGGTGGTAGGGAGACTAGTTGGGGGCCGCTCCAAGGTCTGAGAGGGCAGAATGCAGAGCAGCTACCCCTGCTGGTGGCAGGGCATGGGGCAAAGTTGTCTTCACTGGGTGGCCTTTGGTTACCCCCGCCCCACCACTGCCCAGGAAGCTCATCGGTACCCAGGAGGCTCTCTGAGAGGGTGAGAGATGCAGACCCCAACTTCAAGTTCAGACTCTATGAAAGCAGTTCTGTGGTCGGAAGCAAGCACTGTGCTTCCTTGGGCCAGCACACTTGCCTCTGAGTCCTAAGAATGCTGGCCCCAGGGCGGCATGCCTCTCAGAGCAGAGGCCTGGCTGATGGCGGGACAGGTGGTGCCAGCCACGCAGCCTGGCCCGGGCTCTCTCACTGCCCAGCAGGCACAGCTGCCAGGGACTCCCGAGCCCTGCGGTTTAGGGCACAGTCTCGAATCAGAAGAACCTGGTTCAAGCCCCCAGTTCACCCACTCTCTAAAGATGCGTACCTGGCACACATCTCCCCTCCTTGCCTCAACTGTAGGGACGTAGGCCTCCCGCTTGGAGACACAGACCATGTAAGGCCGTGTGTATAGGGTGTGGACCCTTGTCTGCTAGTTGGGACATGAATCACCCCATAGGGGCCAGTGCAGGGTTCCACACAGCAGAGAGTCCTAGAGCTGCCAGGCCAGCCAATGGGTTACTTTGAGAATATAAAACAGTCCCTGGGTGCTGTCGCTGCAACGTTCTATTGTACAGAGGAGGAAACTGAGGACCAGGATCTCATACACAGCAGCAACTGGGCTGGTGTGGAAAGGGGAATGAACCTCCTGCCTCCTGTCATCCACAGCCCAGGCGTTCCCTGAAGTCTAGTTGGCCAGCAGAGCCGCTGACAAAGAGAAAATGATTATTTTGGCAGTGGAGACAGAAGTCAGAGCTGGAAAGGCCTTGCTCACTTGGTGTCACCCAGGCCTTAAGAATCAACGCCTGCCAGGTCTGCCACTCAGGGTACGTGGCTTCCACTTGGGCATCTGGTTCAGCATGGACACATGGCCCCATCTCCTATAGCCCTACTACCTCAGTGTTAAACTTATACCAAGGGGTAAGCAGGCCAGGAAGGGTACCAAGGGAAGGACATTGGAATTTGAGCTCTGGACTGGGTCAGGGGTATGCATCTGCCTTATATCTGAAGACACAGACACAGGAGGCTGACATTGAATCCATAGTATGGGGTCACGATGGCTGGAATTAGCCTCAGAAAAATGCTCTTTAATTTATAGGCAAGGCCCAGAGAAGTTCTCTAACAGCCTCAGGCCGCACAGCTACCACAGAGCTAATACACATAACAGCCTGGCCCTGGGAGTCATTCAGTAGTCCTGCTCAGAACAAGTGGATCCGAGGCCCCTCCTACAGAAGGCTCGGGTACCAGGAGCCTGGGTGAGGTGGTGGTCACAGATGAGACATGGTGTCTGACTCACCCAGTCCTGCTAGTGTCCTCTGCTATGGCTCCCAGGCTGCGTGAGCTTGGACACCTAGTAAGGCCAAGGACAGAGGCAAGAGGTGACTTGTCCTTGGCTGCTCCCAGATAGTGCAAACCACAGGGTAAATAGCAGGTCTGAGAGGCACTGTTTTCTTCCTCAAAGGCCTTTGGTATCCTGGAGGACTGTGGGCAGTAGGAGCTCACCCTGGTTTCCTGTGGATGGGGACCCTTGCGGGGGGGGGGGGGGGGGGCGAGACTCCAACCACAAGGCAGCTTCCATCAGTGACACAGAGAAGGCCACACAGGGCCACGCCCATCTTAGGCATGATTCCAAAGCCCCAGTGGGGAATGCGGTTGCTGGAGACTCCATTACTGCTCCTGAGTGAGCAGACCCTGGTCGGTCTTGCATAAGGCAGAGATCACTTGGGGGCTGCGACTGTCCCAGGGCCAAGACAAGAGTCCCCCAACCATTGCCAAGTTACCATCCCCACCTCCTCCAAGGATCCCTAGGAAGAAGTGGGGGTTGTTTTGATGGAGACCATGATCTGGATTGGAATCCTGTGGTCAGGTCAGGGGGCAGGGATGGGTAGGGCTGGGCTTAAGTCCCTGCTTTGCTACTGCTGGGTCACCTGGTGCAAGTCACTCAGCCTCTCTGAGCCTCTACCTCCCTTCTAACTTTTCCTCCAACAACTCATCTGCCAGGGAGGCTCCAGGCTGGTGAGGATCTTGAACATGAGCATACCCGGACCCAGGGTAGCTAGAGAGCCCTTACAGCGTATGGGCTGTCTACTGCCGAGACTGCAATCTTGAGGGCTGAACCAGACAGGAAGTGTGGAGGAAGAGTCCAGAGAATGGTGACAAGGCACCTTTGCAGTGTACGGAACTGCTCTATTCACAAGTGGCTAAGTGGGGGCAGAACCTCCATCACGTGGGCATGCCCATTCCCAGCTGACCTGGTACAAAGACCTGAACCCTGCCACCCCTACCCCCTAACCCTTGGTGTCTGACCTGAACAGAGCAGTTGTGCCACTCCTACTTTGTAGAGCTGTTATGTCAGAGGCTGGGGTGGGGAATGGGTCCCCTCTTGGGTCCAAACTCTTCATGGGGACAGGGATTTCCTGAGAGATTTACATGGACACACATCCCCTGAGATGACCCTGAGCCCAGGCTCTAGTCTTGGTCTCTCTTTGGAGGCCCGGGCTGGCTCCAGAAAAAAGGCAAATATTTACCCCAGATGGTTATCCAAACCTTATCTGAAGCTCTGCCTCCTGCATTCTTGGAATACATGTTCCCTGACCTCACCCTCACTGAGCTGAGCTGTGGGTTGGGGAGCTGGACTGGGATAGCCCGACTCAGGCTCCAGAGCTAGGGGGAGCCAAGGTCTGCTGGCTGGAAAGCTGGAGCTGTCTCAAAACGTCCCCCTATGCACCCACAAGAGATGTTCCAGGATGTTCTCGGAGAAGTACGCATTGGCGGGAACCACCCACAGGCCTACCACAAACTTCCTACCAGTGGCTAGCTTCGTCCAGAGAAGGGTATGGGATGAGATCTCTGTTGATAGCCTCAGTGCCTATTATTCATGGTTAGTGACACCAGCCAGAAAGTGACACCAGTACACTCATACACACACACACACACACACACACACACACACACACACACACACACACACACAGTGCGGCCCAGTCTGCTACCACAAGGACTGTCCCACCTGTTGGCCCTTCCTCAACAACTCTGTCAGCTCCCTCTCAGCCCTTAGCATGGTCCTGGTCCCTGCAATGAGAAGGTCCCATTAAGCAGACCTGAAACTATACATCTGCAGGTAGAAGCCTTTGGCCAAAAGGAGCAGGATTTTGAGGTCCCACCTCACACTGCACTTCCAGCATCTCTACCACTGCCTTGTGGACCTGGTCATCTCCACTCCCTGAAGAACCACCTGATGACTAATGCTGCCTTCACAGAGGTGTCCCTTCCTGCCCAAGATCTTTCCAGAGCTTCCAGAACATTTGGTGTTTCTTCTTGCATAATTAGAACTTGGCTTAGAAGTTATCTATAGTTTGGGCCATGAAGGCCACTAGGGAGGACTTGGCTGTCCTCATTCCGGGCAGGGCGGAGCTGGACCCTGGGGGTTGGGGCACTCAGAATTTCTGCTGCCGCTGCACCTCACTGGCCTCCAGGTGACAGGCAGGTGGGCTGGCGGCTCAGGTTGGGAACTCATGGGCAGGGATGCCTGAGAATAACCATTAGCAGGTCTTTGGTCTAAGAACTGCGTACAGACTCAACCAGCTGCTGCTGTCACACCGTGTCCTGCATCAAAGCAGGTGTAGAAACAGTGGGCTGACCTGCTGGGCAGGGCACAGCTGCAAACCCGGGACGTTACCTGCCTCCTGGGCCCTTGTAGACACCTCTGAGCATCACGGGATGTTCCGGGTTGTGTTCGGAGAAGTGAACATTGGCAGGAACTACCCACAGGAGAGAATCCTATGAAGCTCGGGTTCACGCTCTACTGCCGCCAGGAACCCAAAGACACAGTCATGGAGGAGGGTCACTGGGATTCGGCTCTCGTTTTTAAAATGGGAGCTGTCAACTGACTTCTAGGCACTGTCGTTCACTCATTCTCTCCCTCGGTAACTTATTCCCTTCCTTTAACAAATGACCCTGGCCACCTCACGTGCAAGTGTGAGAAGAGCAAAACAGACGCCCAGGAAGGCAAGCTGGGAGGCGGGGCTGGGAGGCGGGGCTGGGAGGCGGGCCCCTGGCAGCTTCCCTGCCTGACAGTGCGTTCCCATTTTGAGCTGAGGTGGGAAGGCAGGTGGATGGATGGCAGGTGGGGTATCCTGGGGCATGGGAACAGTAAGGGTGTTTGTGTATGTGGCCGAGGTGGGGGCAACTAAGGAGCCAGGGGAGACAGTCTTGGCCCACAAATAAGCAGCCGATCCTTCCAGACCTTAGTTCCCCCATCTGGGGCCATCAATGGCTAAAGGCCTGGATGGGTTGGCTTCATGCCCATAATTGGTACAGGAAGTTCAAGAAGTTTGGGCACCGGGGACAATGTATTCCCTATGACCTCCACCCCCATCCCCAGGCAATCACATTCCCTAGCAGGCATCCCTTGGGGACACTGGCCACATGTGCCTGGGAAGTAGTGGAGCCCAGATGTATAAAATCCAGACAAAAGAAAGCCCTGTTCTTACTAAGAGTCTATCATCATCCAGGCCTAGATAGAATCGTGTCTTTCCTGTGGCCTCAGTGGTGTGACAAGGGGAGACAAGGTGTTAGAGGGTGGTCTAAGCCTTCCTTCCATAGGCGGCCAGTGAATCTGTAAGAGGCAGCTGAAGGACCAAAGAAGAAAAGGCCATTGCACTTCAGCCCACAGTGTGTGCCCAGGCACCTCACCAAGTCAACCTTCCCTACCAGGGCCCTGTTTGCTGTACTTTGCGTCCAGATTTTGCCTTTCACCTTTTCCTGACCTGGGCCAGCTGCTAGGGAGGAGGGGGGATGCCTATGCAGCTGCCTGGATGGCTGGATGAACTCTAGGAGGAGAATGGCACGCAGCAGGTGGTGGGCCGAGAAGGACATCCCTGACCTGCTTTACTGTGCATGGCAGAAACTAGCTGGGCTTGCCTTCCTGGGTGCCTGGGGCCCAGCCCTGGACGGTGCCAGTGTGTTTCAGCCTCTGCATCTTCCTGCACCAATTATGGGTGTGATGTCAGCTCACCCATCCCTGAGCCAGG
The DNA here is from genome assembly GCF_007827085.1 of Peromyscus californicus insignis. Taxonomy (NCBI): domain Eukaryota; kingdom Metazoa; phylum Chordata; class Mammalia; order Rodentia; family Cricetidae; genus Peromyscus; species Peromyscus californicus. Next base: position 84,896,884 of record NW_026294413.1, on the reverse strand, counting down.
GCACACCCAGAGCCCGGTGACTCTCTGTCCTGGGGGTGCTGCTGCTCCCTAGGAGCATGTCAGCCAGGTCTGGGATTCCCCCTGTTCTTTCAGAAGGAGAGGCTCACATCCCGGCTATCTGATTGGATTGTCGGGTTGAGGAGCGACGTCCTTACCAGCCCACTCATCCTTAGGCCTGGCAGAACACACATTCCGGGGAGCTGGACAGCCCAAGGATACCCCCAGAGGTGAGCAGTCTCTTCATGAGGCTTTAGAGTCCAGCCCTAGCCTTGCAGGCACCCCAATATTACAGTTTGAATGTGTCCCCCAAATCTATGTATTAATGGTTTGGAGGTGGGGCCGTCAGAAGGTTCATAGGATTGAGTGAGGGTACAAGGGCGGGGCCCTCAGCATGGCATTAGTGGCTTCACAGAAGAGCTCAGTATTGCCACGCAACACCCTCTGCTGTGTTGGGAAGCCGCCAGCAGATGCTAACACTATACCCTTGGACTCCCCACACTCCAGAACTGTGGGCCAAATGAACTTCTATTCTTTCTAAACTATCAAGTCTCAAGCAGTCTGCTACAAAGCCAGGCAAGGACTTAGTTGGACACAAAGGAGTAGTGGTGGCCAGAGTGTTGTTTTGGGCTCTGCTTAAAGAGGCAGGTGGTGACACATGGTGCTTACTGCCTCTGCCCCAGGCCTAGTCTCAGGACACAGTTTACACACATGAGCTCACTATGAACACACTTACACACCCCAAAGTGTCGGTGGCACCCTCACTGCATAAATGAGGAAGGTGAGGCTCAGGTGCTGGAGGCCACATGCTCAGGGTCAGAAAGCGGCAGAGCTGGACCCAGCACCGGCTCTAGGCTCTGTGAACTCAGTCGACAGGACTCTCTTCCCAGGGGCTCTTGGGGAAGAGTAGCGAAGGCGGCCACCAGAGGCCACCCAATCCTGAGCAGCCCAGCCAGCAGCAGCGAGGTCCACCCGAGGGAGGACCTGATTCACCCGAGGACCTGATTTCACCGGTCTTGAGGCAGTTATCATTCAAAACTGTCTACAGTTTCCTCAGAGGCCAGGGCTGAGAACTCTGGCTTGCCCATGATTGCTCCATTGCGCTGGGAATGGGGCTCAGGGATGGAGGGCACCATTCCAGGTTTGAGGATCCTGAGGCCTAGAGCTGAGCCCTCAGATTCTCTGTCCTGGGTTGTTTCGAGCTTGTGGACACAGCATTGTCCCCTCCAGAGGAGCGGCCCACATATGTGGGTGGCAGAGAAGAGGCAGGCAGCCGGGGAAACAGCCCAGCATGCAGTCTGGTGACACATACTGACTCATAACCATCCAGCCTAGGACTCCACCCACTCCCAGAGCTTCTGGGCGGTACCAGAGTCCCTCCCACAAGGAGCAGAGAGCCACAGAGGGCGGAAGGAACAATGGGATCCACCTAGGGCTAGGTGGGACAGGGAGACGCCCAGAGGAAGAGGTGAGGGGCTTAGTGTCAGCCTGGGACAGCCGCTCCAGTCGACAGGGCGGGGAGGTTGGCCTGGGTCCCTGGTGCTGGCATCCACTCAGGTTATTTGTCTCCTCGTGACTTGGGACACCATGCTGGATGCATATCCAGGCTTCTCACTGCCAATTTCTCTCCCCAGGAACCCATGACTCCTCAGTCTCAGCACCTCACGGGCACTGTACCTCCCTCCCTCTGCACCGCAGTCCCCTTTGGTCTGACCTGCTGGGATCACCCCACAGTGCCACGTGACAAAGGTCCCGTGAGTCCTAGTGGACAGAGTGGATCCTGAGGTGGAGGGCTCCTGTGTTAGGGGCTTCCCCACTGTTCATCAGCTGGTACATGAGCTCAGGGTGTCCATCCCCTCCCTTTACCCTTCCCAGTCACAATGACCCGAACCCACTTTTCCTTGGAGTCCTGACCCTCTCCTTGGTCCCCTTGGGGAACCAGTCATCCACGTACACACTGAACTGTGGCGGCCTGGTGGCCACCCAGCTGGAGGGGGTGTCCCAGGTGTGGGGGTACCTGCCAGGAGAGAGAATGGGTTAGAGGACCTGTTCACAGCAACACCCCCGAGCTCCAGGCTTCCACCTACAGATCCACCGACCTGATACACCCGCCTGAGCAAGGCAGAGCTCAGACATGTTCCACCTGCTGGGCTGCGGAAGAAGGGCCTCCCCTCCTCCTCGGGGAGGTGTGAGACACTTGTGAGGGGTGTGACTTGCCCAAGTGGACCACCAAACAAACCCGTGGCAGATTCTGGACAAAGAATCTGGGCCTCTGGCTTGCAGGCCTGAGGTTTCTCCCATGGGCCTGAAAAATTGTACGAAAGGAGCCTCACATGGAGGGTGAGGGTTGGTGCAGGCTGAGCGCCTCTACCCATGGGACAGCCTGGGAGGAGTCAAAAGAGGTCACGGTCAGGTCAGTCCTTCCTTTCTCAAGGGGGTAGGATTCTTGGTGGTGGCTCCCACGGGAATAGGGGCCACTTCATTCGGGAAACTTGGGTGGGCCAAGGTAGTGCTTGGGTAGGGCTTCCTGTGGGGGTGACCCGTGTGTCTATGGCCCTGGGGGACAGGACAGACTTCATTGTACTTCATCTCCGGGCTAGACCCATCCTCCCACTTGCCCTGGTTTCCTGTCCCATCAACCCCACCGGGCCCAGGGGAGACGGAGGGCCTTATGAAGAGGTCTCTTCATAAGGGCTGCTGCTTTCTGGAGGCAAGATGGACTAGGAAGCCTGGCAGGCTTGGCCACCATGACCTCTGACCTCTGGGACTCTTGACCATTTATTTTACAGGATGAGGCCATGACAAACGTACCACTGCGTTTCTCCCCTGAGCGTATGACCCTGGACATGGCTGAGTAGGGCCTGTGGGAATTAGTTTTACCTAGTGCTGACATGTCAGATCACCTGAGTGGCATGCACGGAAAGGCCCATGGGGTCACCCGTGTACATTTTGACTCTAGCAGTTTAGGTGACCCCAACCCATTCTCAGTGGTTCAGGAGTTGGGGATACATCCACTCAGGCTGAGGGTACAGTAAAAAAGGAAGTTGGTGCCCCGCCCCGCGGTGGGGGGATGTAGACACAGCCTTTAGCCTCTCCCTGGCCCCTCCTTCATGGCTCCCCAGCCAATGGGAGAGCTACATTGGGTCCCCATCAGACTGCTAGACATCAGAATGAGAAGGGCCTCTCAGCTGGCCCCTAGGCCCACCTCACCTCAACATCGGCCTCCCCTGGAATCCAGTCTCTTGCCTGTACATGGCAGCCCAAGCATCTCCCCACCCAAGGCATAGCCCCAGCAGGCCTCCTGGCCCTGGAAATCCTGATCGGTGGGAAGGTGCATCTGCTGAGCTTTGGCAGAACTGACGTGAGCCCCACCCTGGCTACCAGGTCTGGATCAGAGGCCTGGTCTATACTGCTGGGACTTCTGAGGCAGAAGGGGCTCAGAGATGCTGAAGGCTAACGGTCTGTGGTCCTCACACAAGTGGGGTGAAGGACAGAGGTCAGACTTCAGCCTGGCAGGTGGCCAGCCCACTAAAAGAACTACCAGATGTCTGTGGGCAGAAGACAGCCAACCCCGGAGCTGGAGTGTGCAAGCTAGGGCTGCGAACAAGGCCCAGAGGGTACCGGAGGCTCTAGCCTTGCTCACTCTGCAGCCCCCCTGCCCAGCACCCACATTCAGAAGGGAACGGTAAAACGGCAGCCACCGGGTGCATCCCTCTAGCTTCTCTCTGCACAGAGGTTCCCCATTTATCTTCTTCACGTTGAATACTGAACCCCTAGCTGCTATCGCAGCAAAGCCTGGAGATGCTCGGAGGTGGCCCTCGGTACCTCCTCATCCTGACACGCAGTACCAAGTGCGCCTTGCCCTCCCAGAGCCCGGGTAGCGGGACCCCGATTCCCAGCCACAGCTGCCTCTTCTAACAGCTCTCACCTTCTCGACCCCTTCGGCCCGACTGGGTGGCCACCACGGATTTGGCAATTGGTACCTCTAGGGCTGGGGAACGTGGTTGTCCTGGAACACAGAGCCGGCAAGGACACAGGCCAAGAAGTGTTTGTCGAAGGAAGGACGCAGGGAAGACTCGGCCGAGAAGGGGATGCAGACGTGAACCAAAGTGGCTGCCATTTTACTATTCCTATCTGAAGGTGGGTGCTGGGCACCCACTACCAGGCCTGGGAGAACAGCATGGTTCCTAGAAAGCGTGGTAAAGACCGAGGGCGGCCCATTCGGAGTGATTTCAGGGCCGTCTCTCTCCGCTGGAGGGTTCACAGAAGGCCCCAGATGTCCAGAGGTTATCTTGGCCTGCGTAGCTGCCTGCTGTACACAGCTGCTCTGGCCCTATATCCCCGGAGGAATGGGCCCCTCCTCGGCTAGAAACACCTGCTGGGGCCTCAGTCTCCAGTCTTCGAGAAATACAAGTCTCTCACCCCCCTCCCCCTCTTAGTGAGCTCTGACCCAACCCTGGGGTTTCAGGCCTCCTGAACAGTGGTAGATAGGACAGGTCACCTCACGACAAGGTCATAGGGTCCTCACCCTGGAAGGGGGATTGATCTCAGTCCTCCAACCGGAAGGAAACACGACAGACATGGGGTTCCCCAGAGGTTCTGGAGAAACTCCTTACCTCTGCAGGAACCAGGGCCTGCCTCACAGTAGGGACGTACGCCACACACATTCAGTGGCTTTCTGGGTACAAGTGGGAAAGCCGAGGCTCAGGACTCCGCAGCACAGGTCTGGGGCCACAGTAGTTGGAGGCAGCTTTTATATACCAACCCCATCTCTGGCTGGGATGTTGCCTTTTGGAGCTCTGCCTTGCCAGAGGTACCAGCCTCTGTGTCAGGGCTGGAGATCCTGGTGGGGAGGGTATGTATGTCCAGGGCTGGCCCAGTCCAGTCCTCCCCACTCAGTGCAGTGGCCCAGGACCTCTGAGCCCTGGCTCAGGGCCCTCCATTGCACTACGGCTCCTGTCCTCTGTCCTTTGGTGCATGTCACAGCCTCCTCGCTTCAGCTGGCCTGAACTGCTTACTTAGATAAACAGGGGAAAGAGCAGCCACGTGATGGCCAAGGTTTCCTTGGTCTCACACGCATGTACACACACACACAACCACTCACTGGGTCAGGTGGCCACAAGGCCCAGCAGGGCAGGCTGAGCCAGCTCAGGTTTCTGAGTTTCTGAAGGACAAGTGACCAGTGGCCTTTCCTCACTTGGAAGAATGCTCTTTGCAAACATTTGTTTTCTGCTTCCTGGCCGATGAGAAGCCAAGGACTGTGGGGAACAAGGAGGACAGGATGAGGAGGGACACATGCCCACCCAGGCCTCGGTCTGCTCTTTTCCTTCCTGCTCTGCCTCCCCCAAGGGCAGACACACGCCAGGGAGCCCCCTCTGTGGCTGCCAGCACCTCTCAAATAACAGGGGGAACCCCAGAGCCAGGGATGGGGCTAGACTCAAGGCCCAGAAAGGAAGCCCCAGGGACTTGGTGACAGAATGTAAGTCTCATAGCTGGACCCCACAGCATGACTCTGGGGACGCTAGAGGTCAAGGTAAGGATGCCTGTTGCTACCTAGTAGCTACACCTCTGCCCTTGACATCCCAGAGACAGGCCCAAGACTACATTCGGTCTCTGCCCTTGCTGGTGGCTGTGTGATCGATCACCTGTAGCTAGCTTCCACCTGGCTCAGGCCTGGCCCGGATACCAGGGCCCAGTAGTCCAGAAGCTGCCTATAAAAGCAACCCTGGAAAGCCAGAGAAAAGTGAGAGGTGTGGCTGAGGGTTCCCAGATAAAAAGCCATCTCCACCTGGCCCCAGCAAGCTCTTCCAGGAAGTCACCTCATCTATCCTCACAGCAGCTGAGTACAAGAGCTCCTGTCACTCCACTTCACAGACAGGGGCGGAGAGGGGGGTGTGGCCACAGAGACGGCGCTAACAAGAAGGCTGCCTATCAGAGTCAGAGCCCATGTTTCTCACCCAGGCCCCACTCCACAGCCCTGGGGACAGTTTACCTATGAAGCTCCTGACTGTGTTTCCAAGGCCAGACCCTGATTTCTGAAGAGATGCTCGGGATCCACGCCCAGTAATCCTACTTTTGCCTCAGTGTTGGGGACCCTAGGAAGCAGTCCCTACACAGGTCTTGTAAGGGCTCAAGGGCACAAGGACAAGGAGAAAGGGAGTGAGAGAGAGAGAGAGAGAGAGAGAGAGAGAGAGAGAGAGAGAGAGAGAGAGAAGACTCAAAGAAGGAGGAACACTCGCTGGACCACAAGGAAGGATGGAGACTACAGGGGGCAACAGAGCGAGAGCCGGGTGGACAGAGGACTCATGGCACACAGAGTGAGGAAGGCCTGGAAGAATGAGAAACAAGAGCTGGGGGTGGGGGTGGGGGGGAGAAGGAGGGGAGGGAGGACTCCAGGAGTGAGCAAGAGAAAAGGAAACTGGTCAATGAGGAGAGGAAGAGGAAGCCATGGACAGGAGGAGGGCAGCGGCGGAGGAGGAGCGTGGGGGAAAGGCAGGCAGGCAGGTCAGCAGGGAGTGGGTGCTGGAAAATGGAGAGACGTAGAAAGCCAGCCTGCCCACCGAACGTTAAATACCTAACAGGAGATGACAAATCAAATGGGAATTACTGCGGTAAAAACATAATTAGAAACTTGATTGAAGTTAAACAGAATTTACATAACACTGCAAATTAACTTTACACAACTATTCACTGGGAAGGCGAAGAAAAAGCATTTCATTAGTAATCTATATTTAAACAATGGGCACTGGAAAGCTCTGGGGTTCAGAACTGGGTGCCTTCAAAAGGAGAGGCTTGCTGGGGAGTTTAATGCAGCGGGCGCTGTGGGCAGTGGTGGACAGAGCCTAGGAGGGACCTCTGTACCTTCTGGGGAGCAGGGCGCCAGCTGTAATTCTGATGCTAGACCTGACTGGCTGCTGTGTGGCTCTTCGAAAGTGCCTTGCTCTCTCTGGGCCTCCATTTCCTCACCTCCACAATGAGAACGCTGAAAGGTGGTTTATACCTGGATATTCTAGAAGAGCGTGGGAGACCGTAGAGTTTGTTTTAAGTTCCTAGATTTTGGGTTCAGATGGCTCAGGTACAAAGTGTAGTGGGTAGCCATTCCAGCTTTGATCTGGAAGTTCCAACCCTCACTGAGGCTTCGGTAACTGTCACGCCTACAAGGCGGGGCCGAGAGAGGACCCTGAAGACCCGAGATCGGGATGCGCCGGATCTCTTGGTTCCTGGACCCTGGACGCTGGAGGTAGACCGAGCAGAGTTCTCCAGAGGACACCGCTACACCTTTCCCAGACCCTGTTACCTATCCCTTCATTTGTGAGTTACCCCACAAAATAAACCTCCCTTTTAACTACGTGGAGTGGCCTTAATAATTTCACCAATAACAAAGGGCCTCCCCGACAAATTAGCTGTGACATCCAACACACTGGGTCCTCCCGAGCCCTGGCTTACCAATCTGTTCAATGGCGATAAGTCCAGCCCTGCCAGAGATCACTGAGGCAGGAGAGGATTAAGACAGGGACAGGTGGAGGGAGGCTTAAAGAAAGTGACTCTGAAGGAAGGCCCCAGGATTACTTGGCTATCCGCAGAGTACATTAATGAGATTACCCACAGTCTCCTGCCACCGAGGCAACATAGAGCCCCACAGCATCAAAGCAGCCTTGGCTGGCTCCCCTAATCCTAATGCAGAATCATGGGGGCACCCCCTCTCACTCTGTCCCAAGGCCTCACCGGGGTTCCACGCAATTCCCAGACTGAGGAATGTCAGAAGCCAACAAACAGCCTACCACCTCTGTCAGCTCCTGCTGAGGGCTGGCCTTGCTCCTGTGACCCCCGCGTCCAATGTCCAAAGCCCCTGCTGTCCTGCTGAGCCCACAGGCAGGGGAGTGCTTCTGCCTAAGGAGTTCCACATTGCTCTGCTGCACTGAAGGTTACTGGGTCGTCCCCCCCCCTCCTCCCCTCCCCCGTTGACCCCATAGCCTCAACTGTACCCTCAAAGGCTCTTGGGAAATGGGGACCCACCATTGTCCCCTCTGCTCACCTGCCCACCATGAGGCACATGAGGGAGCTGCAGGGTCATTAGAGGGGAAAGAGACTCTCGGTGTGCTGGGTCCAGCATGGGGCGGCAGCAGCTTTCAATGTCCTGCCGTGGTAGCAGGGTGGGAACCCCGTCCCCGGGTCCTGAACACCAACAGGGAGTGTCTAGAAGCTGAGAGAGGACACACGAGGTTACAAGTGCTCTTTTTGTGTCTCGCCAGCCTTGTCCCGGCCCAGTGGGGACACATCGAGACAGACAGAGCTTAGGTGAGAGAAAACCATCACGGGATAGAAACACAGTCCCCTGCCTATGGCAGAGTGCCATGACCATTGGGCCAGCAGTCCAACCCTCCGGCAGCCCCGGAAGGTAGTTCTCTCTTTGAGAGCATCCTGCCCAGAGATGTAAAAGGGGGCTGTTCTTGTCTTTCCCTTGCCCTGCCTCCTTGAGCCCTGTACTCTGGACAAGGGATACAGGAAAGGGCGGAACCATGGGCCCAAGAGCCCTAGATGGGCAGGAGGCCAAAAGGGCCCAACAGGACTTCTCAAAGAATGAGAAATAGACCTTAGGGCTAGAGGCCTGATGGGGCCTCACCAGATGGGCAGAAGATGGGGACATAGGCTCATTAGCAGCCCACCCCTAGGGTCCTCGCCACCTGTGTAGCAGAAGGAAGTCCCTAGTCCCTTCTCCAACTCTAACAATCCTCTCTGAATACTGCTTCCCTATTAAGGTCTCTGAGCCTTTGTGTGTGTTCCCTCTGTTCCCTCTGCATTGCAGTGCCCTTCCCAGCTTTCCCAATGACTTCTTCCTGTCCACTGAGAGCCGGCTCTGCTCTCCTCTGCCTCTCTGGTTGCGCCCTCCTGACATCCATTCCTGTTCCCTCCCCATCTGTGCTCCTCTCCAGGGCCAGATGGCTGTGACTCAGACTCAGACTCCTGGCCTCCACACTCTCAACAAGCTCTCTCTCAGGGTGACCTCACTGGCTGCCTAGCTTGCAACACCGGTCACAAACAATTCCCCGACTGGTGCATCTCCAGCCACAGCTTCTCTTTGCAGACTCAGGATTCACTTCTTAGAATCCAGTCTCAAGCAGGTGAGCTAGCTCAGAATGTAAAGGTGTCTGCCGTGACAACCCGAGTTCAACCCATATGCACGCCGAGATGAGCAGATGCCCCCGATTGTAAACAAACAGGTAGATAGATAGATAGATAGATAGATAGATACATAGATACATAGATAGATAGATACATAGATAGATACATAGATAGATGCTAAAACAAAGCACCACCATCGCCTGCCACATGGTATCCTCATGTCTTAGACACTCACTGTCCATGTCTCCTCGAGAGCATAATCACCACCATGGTACAGCTGGTCAGTTTTATTCCTATTTATGCTGTCCCTCATCTCAGGAGCATCAGTCCTCCTCACCTCCTGGTGCAGTCACTGGACAGAGCCTTGAGGATCCCATCAAGGGAGTAAGAACGGCTCTGAGATCCAGAGTCCGCTGTGAGTGCATGATGTGCGGAGTGGCTCCTCCATAAGCCACCACGTATGTCTCTGTGTGGGTATGTGCACACGAGTCCCGGTGCCCGTGGAGGCTGGAGGCCAGAGTAACTGAGCTAGTACTACAGGCAGTTGAGAGCCAGCTGATAAGGGTGTGGAAAGCAAAGTCAGGTCCTCTGGACAAGCGGTACCTGCTCTTAACCACTGAGCCACTTGTACAGCCCATATCTATTTCATTTTTGTATGTGTACATGTACACACGAGGAGAAGCTGAAGGTCAATGTTGTCTTCAGTATCCACTCTCCATCTTTTTTGTTTTTGTTTTTGTTTTTGTTTTTGTTTTTTTTTTTTTTGGAGACATGGTCTTACTATGAGGCTCTGACTGGCCTGGAACTTACTATGAAGACCAGGCTAGCCTTTTAAATTCACTAAGATCTGCCCATTTCTGCATCCCGAGTGGTGGGATTAAAGGTGTGTGCCACTACACCTGGTGTTCCACATTGTGTCTTTGAGGCAGGGTCTCTCACTGAACCTGGAGCTCGCCGGTTCAGCTAGACTGGCTGGCTGTTGAGCCTCAGGGATCCATCTGTCTCCATCTCCCCACCCTCCAGAAGCAGTTTAAATCAGAGGAGAGCCACAAAGCAATGGGTAGGACACACAGTTAGGCATTTCTAATATGATTTAATAAATACATAACCAAATAGAACAAAAATACATGCTCTTTCTGGTTCTGAGTTTAGAGTCTGGTCACAAACTTCTAGAGTTTCCTGGGCCAAGTTCCTGCAAGCGCTCTACAGTGAATCAGTTCTGTTTGCAGGGAAAACATGGCAGAGAAGTGAGTGCTTGGCCCAAACACCAGAGTCAAGGCCATAGAAGGCTGGAAGCTTACAGCAGCACCCTCCCTTTTCCCAGCCCATCCTAGCCCCACAAACTCAGGGGACAGTATAGGGCCTCCAGAGAATGAAGTAACCAGAAAGAAGGTGGCAATGGAGAAGCCTGAGGTCCAAGATGGCGTCTTTTCCCAGCATTCCCTGAAGCTCTCCACTCTTCCATCAGGCTCCTCCGGGCTACAGTGGTTGGCAGGGCCTAGAAGCATCAACCCTTCTTTGGATCATAGCGGGAGTGCCAAGCATGCCCCTGATCCTACAACCAGCACTCCGAATCCTCGATCCTATGGACTGGGGGGGGGGGGCGGGGGGGCGGGGGGGGCGGGGCAGTCACCAGCCCTCTGTTGACCTGGTGTCCTTATCCATTTGTCTTTGGGACAGGTCCTGATGAGGTTGGTGGCCTCACAGTTCTAGAACCATCCCGGTGCTTTGCAGCTGGAGACCCTGCCTGGGCCCCACTGCCGGCCCTCCTGCTGAGAACAGGATGTGGGTGTCAGGAGGTGAGGAGAATGTGGGGTCGAGTTGGGAGTGGCCTTGGGTTGGGACTTCCTGAAGCCAGATCGGTTTACCACAGTCAGTTGGGCTCAGGACCGCACAGCTGTGAGTTATAAATGTCCCTCTCAGAACAGGGTCTAGAGGCCCTGCTGCCAGTGGAGGCAGCAAGTGTCCAGAGTGCTCACCCAGGCGGGGGGTCTTCCCCAGCTAACGGTCCATCCTCTGGAGCTCAGTTCCATCTGTCAGGCACTCCGTGAGCTACGGGCTTTCTGTACTTCTTACTCTCAGATAACTGATAAGGGCCTGACCCCATCATCCCCTGTCTGCACCTTACCCTTCGGGTGAGAATCCTATGGTCTTGGTGACCAAAGAGATCCTTGAGGGCAAGGCCAGTCCCGGGCCCCAACCTGGCACTAAACCCTGGACTTAGCACACAGCCAGCCACTCCAGCGACAACCTCACAGCTCAGCAACCTGTTTCCCGCAGCCTAACTGTCTTCCAGTGCCCACACCCCAGGGCACACACGGGGAGGAGAGAGAGTAAGCGAGGGCCGGCATGCAAGAGCACTCAGCTCAGAAGTACAGGGGCAACAGGGCCCAGCACCAAGGCCTTTGTGTGCTGCTGGTCCCTGGCAGGAGACATTGACAGGGAAGAGAAAGATAACCCTTTCTCTCTGTGGGCTGCCTGGAACCCTTCAGGCCATTCTCAGGCTCAAACTGCAAGTAAGAGACCAGTCTGCACACAGCATGGTGTCTGGGGCTAAGAAGTTAGGTCCCTCTCAAAGTGGGCAGTGCCACCTCCTGCTGGGACCCACTGAAGGGGGAGCATAGAAGCAGGCACACTGATAAAACTGTGTAGTTCAGATCCACAGAGGCTTAAGTTGATGCAATTTTGGAGACCCTCTTGAATATGTCAAGCTGTAAATATCTATTTAGAGAGTCAGAAAAATCATAGCAAACTCCTGGGTCCTAAGGGATCCGAGTCCTGTTTCTGATGAAGCTTCTTTAAACAATTTCCCAGAAATGCTTATAATGAAAGCTCCTAATTACAACTTGCTGCACTTCTCTGTCTATAACATTCCATAGCTCCCAGGGACTCCAGGACTCCATCCAGCGTTCCCCCGACCTTTGGTAATTATCATAGTGGTAATGAAACTGTTAATAACAGCTAACTTTAAAGGGCCTTCAGCTGCATCGTCCTAAGAGTCCCTTAGTCTCATGACATCCTAGGAAGTACAAACTGTACCCATTTTAAAAGATGAGGAAACATAGAAAGACAAGAAGAACACAGCTCAAGGTCACGGCCAGGATATGAACCCAGACAGGCTGGCGCTGTGCCGCAGCCAGTCCTTGGCCAGTCCTCTCGACCACTGCTCCGCGAAGCTGGAGAGACTCCAACAGCAGCAGCAGCAGCAGCAGCAGCAGCAGCATCAACCAAGAGTGGACGTTAAGTACACCCATTCATTTATGCATTCATTCATGAATGAAATCACTTACTCACCCCACCTGGCACCAAACACCTCAGCAAGCGAACGAACAGGCCCCCTGCTTGCCTCACCCAACGTGCTGGGGCTTCTGCGTAGGCAGAAAATGGACACTGCCTTCACTTGCCGGGACAGGTAGGCAGGGTTTGGAGTGGGAGAGGCCTTAGAGATGGACTGGGCTGGCACCATGAAGAGCTTAGTGAGGTGGCGGAGGGGGCTGCTCAAGGTCACCCAGCTTGTTTCCGGACTGCCCCATGTCCCAGAGAAGAGGAGGTGGCTGGGGAGTGGTGCCCCTAGGGGCTAGCCTGCAGCAGCAGTGAGCTCCTGAGAGGTCTGCAGCTAGTCTTTTGGAGGGCAGGGAGGGTTGCTGGAAGCCTGGGGTCATGAGGCCAAATGATGGTGGAACAGGCTAGCTGGTGGCTGATGGAGGAGGGAGAGGAGGAGGCAAGGGCAGGTGACTTTGGCCATTCAGGTCACGCCTCTGTTCTTCCCTTTTCTCTCCCATTTGCCCCTGAGGCCTCCAAAATGACCGAAGGGTTGATGAACTGAGGCTGACAGGTTATAGCACTATGGTCCCCTCCCACAGAGAGCATATAAGGAGGTGGTGGCCCAGGGCTCCAGCCAGGACCCACTGTGTACCATGGCTGAGCTGAGTACTTCCCAAGGAGCACTCTGCACATGGTTTTCCAATGTCTCTCAGCCCCACCAGCTCCTCCTGAACAGAGGAAGAGATGAAGGTCTCAGAGCAGCAGGCAGGAGGATGGAAACCCTGGCTAGAAGCCACCACAGCCTTGGAGCTGTTCAGCCCGAGCGTCTTGAGACTGGCCTGGAAGACAGACAGATAGTAGGAAGCCATCCAGAGGCACATCGGCCTCCCATCTACAACCTGCAACACCACGGAGGCCAGGAAATGTGTCTGTGCCCTGGGTCAAGTGACCCTGGGCAGGAAGCCACTTTACAGGTCCTTCCACTTACTCTGTTTTTTGGGGGTTACTGCTTATGGCCAATAGAGTTAGGGAGACTCTGGAATGTTCCAGGAGTGCCATTTGCCCCTAGGATGAGGCAAGGTATCTATAGGCCAGGGAATAGCAGGTCTCTGGATCCCCAATGCCAAAGCCTGGCTCTGACTCTGTAGTCACCGTCACTCCGACACTTTCAGTGTGTCCCTTCATCTGTCATCAGACACCACAAGCCCAACTGTGTTCCACCTTAATAATTTATGTATCATTATTTTAATCATTTTAAACCAATCACCTTCTTTTTCCTTAGCCTCATCTAAAGTACTATCATCTGCCAAATCATGGGTCTTATATACTAATTATACATATTTTCTAATCCACATGAAAATAAATACATAATATTAAAAATGTGAAATCAGCCCCACACCTGTTTCCTGGTACATCAGTCTGCAAAGGCCCGGGCAGGGTGCAGGCTTGTCGTGGAGGGTGGGGGGGCTCCGTCCAGGTGGGGAGAGTGCCTCCGAGGGCATAAGGGCTGCTGGGGAGCTACAGCACAATTGACAGTGAGAGGAGGCAGAGGTTTCTCCAAGAGCACAAGGGCTGAGCCAGGCTGCCCTTTCCTTCCTTGAGTTCTTAAGTCCATATGAGCACTAGAACGAGAGTCCATGCACCAGAAGTGGAGTCTGTCTCTCTCTGGGAGGGGTGGGTCTCAATCTCCTATGTCTAGGGGCATGAGCCAGGGGCTCCCCCCAGCTCCATTAGTCAGACTGCAGCCCAAGCACTCACGGTATCTGACATTCCTGGTGACTCCCTTGACACCCCCAGACAGGCCCTCTGAGCACCATCCCCCAGCACTTCGTGTGTGACAGCTACAAGAGTGGACAATCACCAGCAAATCTGAACCCCGTCTTTACATATAGAACAAATACAAGTATTTACGTAAAAGTCGTTAGGAATTCCTCTCTTTTTAATTAGCAGAAATAAATGCAAAATGAATGGTAATTAGGCAGCTGATGGGTTTCGTAGCACAATCATGCCTGCAGTGGTGCCCCAGTCCTTAAACACAGCGCTCCTGGGAAGCAGCAGACCCTATTTACACACTGTATTTATTTAAAAAAAAAAAAAAGCAGGGACAGAGACCATGGCCTGGCCCTGCTGGCTGGCAAGGGTCCTGGCACTGAGCAGGGCCCAGAAGGGGAGGAGCCAACGTGCCCAGCAGGGAGGAGGGGTGGTAAAGACACCACCTCAGCCCCGTAGGTCTATGTCAGGCCTGACATGGGTCATGAGAAGCTGGGAATGGACCTCCCCGGCAGGAAGTGGGCTGCAGTGTGTGAGGGGCTGGCAGCGGCTCTCCTGGCCGCTGTCTCCTGGTCTGTTTCTTTCTTTCCTCTGGTTGCTTCTCTTTCCTTGGCTGGCCCTGGCCATTTACTGGATATTTCTCAAGCTGCCACCCAGTACAGAGAAAGGAATATATATATTTCTTCCTGGACTACATCCAGGAGTAATGCTCTTAATACATTGGCACTGATAAGCTCCAGGTCAGAGGAGCACCCAGGGCAGGTGGGGGCCGTTGAAGTAGTCCGGAGGAAGAGATGGGAATTGGGTTTCTAAGGATACACAGACGTTTTCTAAGAAGTGTAACAAAGGGACCTACATGTACAGGAGCAGTCACTACACCCATGAGTACTCCCGGGGGCATGGAGACTCCCGGGGGCATGGGAGAAGGGAGCAAGGTCTTAGATGCCAGAATAAGGATGTGGGCTCCCGCAGAGGTCTATGTGGAGGAAGGCAGCTTTTTCCTCAGTTCCCTTCCCCCACCCCAGCACCACAGAGAGGGCCAGGTGGACCGGCCATTAGAGGCAGCTGGTCTGGCTCAGCAGAGCAAGCACCGAGCAGAGGGAGGCTAACCTGATTATAGTAGCTGTCAATCTGCAGGAAGAGGGGGTGGGGAGGAGTGGTTGGTTGGCGTGGCCACTGGGAATGCACAGGAAGGTGCACACTGAGCCAGCCTGGGGTCCTCAGTGAGGGGTGGTCTTAAGAAACCTGGGAAACACACGACAGCCATGCACAAGCCCCTAACCCAACTCCAATGCCATTGCAGCCTGTGAGGTACGAGCTGCAGCCCTGAAGAACAGCGCCCTCCTCTGGGCCATAAGCTCTGGTCTCTATAAGAAAGAGTGAACTGGCAGTGGAGAGGGTCAGCAAATTGGCTTCTGCTCCATTCCCCCACCCCGCGAGTTTTGGTGCTGCATTCAGAGGACCTGAGGCCAGGCATGCCTTCTGAGGTTCACTCTAGACCCTGACACTCCCTCTTGTCTTCCCTCTAGTCCAGTTCACAGGCTCCTGAGTGTGCTGTGGTGGGCAGCTAAGCCTGAAACCTGCAAGGGGTCTGGCTCACACAGACAGAAGCCCAAGGTGGATAAGAGAAAGGTTGGCAGTGGGGGCAGCCTCCCTGCCACCGGGACACTCCAAGAAGTACAACTGGGAACCTGACTGGCTCTCAGAGTCCACTGTGCCTCCACCCTGGCAGGCAATCGGTGGCGGCCCTTCCCTCCCTCTTTCGAGGTCCCTCCACGCTGGGAACAGTAGTCCCTGCCCATAGGAACTCAGAGAAGCAGGAAAGGCAGGGATCTGAGAGTCAAAAGCCCTGGGTGGCAGCTTAATGGTGCCTTTGAACACTGGGTTCTGACGGATTTCCCAAAGGGAAGCCCTCTCACCTCTCCAGCATGGGCAGCTCTCGACCCTCCCTTCCCCAAAGCAGCTCAAATGGCTTTTACTGGCAGCCCCACTAGGTCTAGGGACTAGGTGCCAACTCCTAAGAAGGCGCTTTGGGTTTGTAGAAGATCAAGATCACACCTCGAGGCTTCTCTGCTCTGTAAGTCCTGCCTGGGGCCAAAATCAATAAAAATCTTCACTCGGTGTCACCAGAGCAGGCGCAGGCCCTGCCACAACATTCCTTCCACCCGGGGAGGGACTCAGGGTCTCCTCTGGCCCATGACCTCAGTCCCAGCTGCAGGCAGCAGCTGAGGGCAGGGTGGGGCGGTGTCCCTAGGTAGCTTGGGGCACATGCAAGACTGCCTCTCCAAAGTGCCTCTCCAAAGAAGCACTGGTGCCAT
The DNA here is from genome assembly GCF_007827085.1 of Peromyscus californicus insignis. Lineage (NCBI taxonomy): Eukaryota > Metazoa > Chordata > Mammalia > Rodentia > Cricetidae > Peromyscus > Peromyscus californicus. Next base: position 84,880,412 of record NW_026294413.1, on the reverse strand, counting down.
TCATCAGCTGGTTTTCAGGGCTGTGAGAAATCAATGGCCTCTGCACTGCAAACTCATCATTAGGACGGAATTGATTTGTTTAAATATAATAACACAATTGAACGGAGGACGGTGGGGGTGGGGCAGGACCTCGGCAAACAAAAACACAGCCATACAGCTGAGAGAGAGGCGCTGGACCATGGGGGAGCCAGCTGCAAATCACACTCCATGGTGCCTGCTGGACCCCATGAAGCTAGGGGTGGGTGCTGTCCCTGATTCCAGGTGGCATTCCATAAACATCCTCAGCAGCCTATGGGTAGACCCAGAACCCTGGCTGGCCACAGCTACATTGCTCTTGGAGAGGACTGTGTTTGAACACGGATTCACCCAACACCCTGTCATGAGCCCCCATCCCTGGGGTCCGATCAGAAGGCGCCCAGTGGAGATGGGGTGACTAAGTGACGACACAGGCCAGCAGGCACTGGCTGGGATTCTTGGGGTGTCAGGGGCCCTGGGAAGGAGTGCTAGGACAGAGCAAGGGTGGGGGTGGGCAGAAATGAAAGTGACATTAAAGACTGAGTGAGAGCCTTTTTGGAAGATGGTTGACAGCTCAAGGATAAAGGACTTCCCTGTTCTGACAAAAAACGGATAAGCGCCGTGCCTATCATCCTTACAACGTCCCAGGACCCTGCATGCTCTTACTATGTGTCACTTCATTTCATTCCAGTAGCCTGTGATGAAGGCATTCTTGTTACCCACATGTCATAAATTATACTACCGAGGCTTATCTGGGCTGCCCCAAGTCGCATAGCTGTGGAGCTGGGAGCACACGCCTGCATTTACCACATGAGCCTGCTCGCTCCCCGCGGCACAACTCTGCCCTCCTGGAACTGAACATCCATGGGAGCAGACAGGCTGCTCCTGCATCCAGAAGCTGGGCCTGAGCCACACTGGGTAGCTGGGGGAAGTAGTTCTGGGTAGTGTCTGAGCAGGGTGTTGTTCTGGTTGTTCCCGAACACACTGTATCCACAATGAGACCAGGCATGGACTGGGCATGGAGCCAAGCCTGTACGCCTATACAAAGGTACTCTGTCACCCATACCACTAGAGACAGAAGATTCAGAAGGCTCAGGTGGGCTGAGAAGCCCAAACAGATCTCAGAACTCACTAAGTCAGAAAGATGGCCTTGATGGCATCTTGTAATGTGGACTGCCCACCCTCCCCCCCATAACAATGGGAAACTGGGGAGACAGAGAAGGTTGGAGCGGGTGACATAGAGGCAGGAACTTAGTAAGGCCTGGCAGGTGGGAGCAAGATATTGAGAAGAACACAGAGCCAGAGATGAGAAAAGGGTCCAGGGACCAGGGAGAGTGGAGTGTCAATGATACCCTAGGCTTCTTCCATGCGAGACCTGGCCTCAACATGCACTGCTTTCTACATTCGTAAGAACTGACCCAGGCCCCCAAGGAGCGCTGCTGGCTCCTCACCCACGAAGTCCTGGCATGGGGAGGGGCGACACAGGCCAGCAGTGTCCCCGGCCCTGCTCTGTCCCTCTACTGAGATGTCTCCTTTATCAGTGCTGGTATTCTCCATCATTGCACCAGAAAGTCCCTGCTCCTTTGGGGGCTCCTTCTGCCTCCGCTCTTCAGACGTTCCGGGGCTAAAGAGAAGGATGGTTCAACAGGTAAAGCCCTTACTGCGCAAGTGTAAGAACCCGTGCACGCGCGTCCCATGCAGAGAGAGAGAGAGAGAGAGAGAGAGAGAGAGAGAGAGAGAGAGAGAGAGAGAGAGAGAGAGATTGAGAGAGAGAGAGAGAGAAAGATCCGAAGTACCACATAGTAAGAAGTGGTCATGTATATCTGTAATCCCAGTGCTCCCACAGCAAAATGGAAGGCGAAGACATGAGAATCCCAGGAAGCTCACAAGCCAAGCTGGTCTAGTGTACACAAGGGCAAACACGAGAACCTGCCTCACACAAGGTGGAAGGAAGGCAAGGATCGACCCTTGAGGAGTCAAAGACCTCTACATGTGACCATGGCCCTTGAGCTCCCCCCAACACACACACACACACACACACACACACACACACACACACACACACGCGCGCGCGCGTGCGATAACAATAAAAAAGAGGTCCCAGAAATCTTTAGAAGGGTGGGAGGAGAGCTGCCAAGGCCCTCTGTGCAAATGGGGAAACTGAGGCCTGATAAACAGCAGCCCATCTCCCATCAGCCAGCTACTGGTACAACCTGGGCAAAGACCTGACTGGCATGTTCTAGAATCCTCCTGAGACCAGGGTGGAGAAGAGCGGTTGGAGAGGCACACAGTACTAAGTCTGGAAATAGTGGTGACCAGCACCCAGCAGGGAGCAGGCACAGGAAGGGCCAAGTCCAGACAGAACCAGCAAGTCCCCCAAGCTGAGGGAGACCCAAGTGGGCCTGTGGAGGGGAGGCACTCTGTGCAGCCAGAACTGGCCCTGCCACCCACCCTGCGTCACCCAGAAGAGAGACGAATCTCCAGGATTTGGAACTTGAGTTACAAACGCTGGAGCAGTCCTAGGCATGCACAGCTGTGGGTTACTCTAGCTGGGCTGATATTCTGGATTCTGGTTTCCAGACCTACCCTTTTCTAACTGTGGGTGGCCTCCGTGTGCCTCAGTCTCCTCATCTGGAATGCAGTGTATAATGGGACCTTGTGTGAGGGGTTTGGAGACGGAATTCAGGGACCCCACGTGCTGTGTGCTCAGCAGCTGACACCAGTCACTCAACACAGCAGGTGGCCACTGTCACTACCACCAACAGTGCCACCAGCCTCACTAGCAGGAGGCCCAGCTGAGGCGTCCCCAGCATGACGACTGGACCCCACGCTCTTCTGTGTGCACACGTGCTGATGACCGAGCCCCCGTACGACATAGGGTAAGTTAGAGCATTATCAGCTGAGGCACACTGGAGTAGCCCATGTGCCAGGCACAAGCCCAAACCTGGAAAACCGCTCCTGTTTCCACTGGGCTGAGTCCAAAGCCAGCCAGCCACTGGATGAAGGCCAGTGTGCACACACTGCTGGTCATACTGACCCAGGACACGAACCAGACAAACACTGGCTAGGCAGGCATGGCAGGCCAGGCTGGAAGTGCGCGGGGAATGGGCAAGAGGCCCTGACCTGGAGGAAGTCAAGTTGCCAATCCTTCGCCTGTTCTGGAACGTTCCTTCCCTGTTCCAGCATATCAGTCTCATTTATTAGGTTCCCAGAGTAGCTGTTTGAGAAAAGCTCCCAGAGGGGCTCGGCTCCTCTTGTACATTGCCTTAGTACATCCTTGCAATACTCTATGGTCACGTGGTGCTTCCCATTTCAGAGATCGGGATAGCCTGGCAGGTTCGCAGTACCCAAGCCAAAGCCTGGCTTGTCTTCATTACTGGGGTGGCAAGGATGGAAAACAGTCCTGGGATAGAGGCCACGCCGTGTCTGGGTTCAGCATAGAGGAGGATGAGAACTGAGCACCAGATCACTAGGGGATGGAGCATGCCCCCTGCTGGAGCCCAGGAATGAGGTGGTCACTGCAGACAGGGAGTGCCCACAGGGAAGCAAGGAAAGGGAGGAGGAGTTCCCACAGGGCCACTGCCTGACAGCCCGAGGACATGGAGACCTGACAGGGACAGCAGGGCGGAGCCTAGTGCCACCCCAGGAAAAAGGTCACTGAGGCGGGGAGCAAGCGTGGGCTGGGCAGGGGCTGAAGGAAGCTGGCCCCAGCTATTTTTAGTATCTTGATGCAAGAGGGAGAGGCCCTTCTACCAGGTAAATGTCAGCACCACTAGCACTTGTGGCCAATTAGAGCAGATGAAGTCCAGGAGGGAAGAGAGCAAGGCCTCCTGTGGGCTTCTAGCAACTCTAGCCAGTGGCTTCCCCTAACAAACAAACAACGCTTGCTTGGTTCCCAGAGGAGTATAATAAGCAGGGCCCCGGATGCTCAGCTTGATTCTGGATTGGCTGTGTGACCTTGGCCAAATGTCCTGCCCTCTCTGACTCTAGTTTTCCCACATTGGATGCAGGCTCATACCCGGCTGATACGATGAGAATAACATGAGTCAGGGGTCACAGAGAGGCTTTGAGTTCAGGGAATTCGGCCACTCCTTGTTGTAGGGGTAGCTGTTGTAGCATTCCAGAAAGAACTGTGGGCTTCCTGGACAGGATCCTGGGCCATCCCCAGGCTGACGGGAATGGAGCCGTGCACACTGCTAGTGCAGGAGGTTTATGCAATCCCAGGACCTGGAGTCCAAGGGGCCTGTGGCTGGAGCTACTGCCAGGAAAGCGGTGAGAACAGGACCACTGTGAGTCAGTGCCGTTTGGCACACAGTGTGGAGTGATCGGGGAGCAGACCACAGGGCCCCAGCATGGCTACCGATTGGAGACTGGTGGCAGCCAGGGAGGTCTCCCCACCTACCATACCTTCACCAGAGCCTGGGTCACCTGCCACAGTCTTGGGAGGACTACCCTCTCCCTGCCTCCAGTCTCTCCCAGGAGGCAGTTGGTTATAGGAAAGATGGGGATGCCCAAATCAGGCCCTTCTCCCAAACCTGCTCTGAGAATTAGATCCTCAGCCCACAGATAGAAGTACCCAGGGCCATCCTCTGCCCTCCCGGGATGGTCTAGCCTAGGAAACTCTAGGAGCCTTAAGCTGGTCTCCATCAGCTATGGAGAAGCCCTGAGTCCAGCTCCAGTTTTCCCAGCCAGTTGCCCACCAAGGATCAATCCAGACAGTTTTGTCCCTCCCTCAGCAAAAACCCAAGCACAGCTTGTGCTGGCCAAAGGCAGATGTTCCCACCGAAGCCTGGAGGTGGCTCCTAGGTACCTGAAGTCCAGAGAAGATCCAAGGGAAACCAAGGCACAGACGTGGAACATTAGGGAGTTAGAAGAAAAATACAAATTCCATTCTTCTGGCATCTAGACTTCCACGGGCACCTGCCCACCCCTTTCCTTTATCAGCCCCTTGGCCCTCTACACAGTCACTGGGCAGCCTCTCTGCCCAACTTTTCCTGTGGCTTGGATACTGGCAGTCCATTTCAGGTTCGTTCTTCAGGACTAGCTGCAGACCCTTAACCCAGGTTAACAGGAATGCCATAGCGTAGCCCCCCAGACTGCAGGGTGGCTGAGTACTCGGCATCCCACTGCAAAGGGAGATGATGAGGACTATGGGTAGGCCCTGATCTCCGGTCTACTTTCTGTTCTCGTCCACAGCATCTTGACACCAAGTAAACGGGTCAGGATAGAGGAGATTTCACTACTGGGAGGGCCATGGGAGGGCCATGACAGAAGGCAGTGATCAGTTTTCACAGAGCTGGGCCTCTCTGCTCCTTGTAGGTGAGTCTCCACAAACATCTGAGCTTCCCTGGGCTCTCGGCAGCCACAGCTCCTCAGCTGACTTTGCTTTTTGTTAAACACAGTGCTCTGGTCGCTATTGCTGGTCCTTATTGTCAGCCTCCCCACCTTCCCTACCGTCAGAGTAGTTTAGGAGAGCAGTGTGCTTGGCGGTAAGGCTAGAGCCCCATGCTGTTACTGTGGGTCTCTACCACCGGGCCTCGGGTCTCCCGCGCCATGGGGATCTTGGCCAGGTGGCTCCCACAGCACATTCCTTCTCTGGGAGAGAGTGTGACATTTTGATGCCTCAAGACAGCAGCCAGCCCAGGGTCTTCTCCTTTGCTGTGAGGGATGTAGGGGCTTTGGCTACAGAGACAAAAGGCATAGGCAGAGCTGTCCTTCATTACGAGTGGGGCCTGGGTTATGTGTCTCACAGGCAAGAACAAGGTGAACGCCAGGCAAGAAGTGGCTGAGCAAACCTCAGCGGAAGGAAGAGTTGCCCACATCACATTCACAGAGCTCTTTATGGGCCCTCCCTCATTCCTACATAAATAGGTAGGTGGTAGGGTTGGAGAGCAACGTGGCCTTGACCATCTTGGGAAGGGTACCCGAGTCTTAGCCTCTTGTATCTGACATAATGAAGCTGTGTGTCCCCAGGCTGGATTCTGGGCTTCTGTAATCCTCTGTCCCTCAAGAACATCCACCCCAAGCTCCTGAGCTGAGTTTGGGACGCTGAAGGGTGAGGGACCAGCAGATGTGCAGAGGGTGGCAGAAGAGGGTGGCACTTGGCCCCCGTTTAGACCACCCTCCTCCTGCCTTTGGGGAGGTGGGCTTTTCCCTCCCAGAATAGGTACTGAGGGCTTTAAGACCTTGTGGGGCCCAACTGCCCAGCTATAGGAAGAAGCCAGCCCGATCCCTGTTTCCCCAGCCTGGGAACCAAGGCTCAGGGGCTCTGTCTCTAGTGTGGCGGCTGAGGCTGGACCCCAAGTCCCCAGAGAGCTGCCCTTGCTCCCATTAGAGAAGAAAGAAGCCAGGCCAAACTGGGTATGGGTCTCTGGGGCCCGCGGGAGCTGCTGAAGCACCTGCTTCCAGCTGAAGCTGAATGATCTTCCTGGCTGGCCGGGAGGCTGTCAGGGCCCACAGAACCCTGCCCTGCTTCCCCCTCCTCCAGGCAGGCTTCTTGGCTACCTCTTCGGCCTTCGCCCTCACTAAGTGGACACCTCTGTGCCTGTGCACCGCAGTTCTGTGACTGCTGCCTGGAACTCATGCTCACCCAACGGCTCAACCGCCGTTCGCATTCAGCCCGAGGGCCCAGCATGGTGCCAGTGTCTGGGAGAGCCAGCCTGACAGCAGGGAGAACATATGGTTCCAGAGGAAACTGGGCTTGATCCCAGCTCCACCAAGGGCTGTGTGACTCTGGGTAGGTTTCCTAGTCTCTCTGTGTGGTGAGTTTCCTCATCCGCACCATAGGACAAGTTCAGCTTTTACTGGGTTGTTGATGCCTTTAAAAAACTTCACCTTCTGGTTGTACAGGCTAAGGAACAGCCACAGAGAAGGACAGGGACTTATCCAAGGTCACACAGCAGGTCTAGTGGAAAGGCAGCCCCACCCTGCTAACCCATGGGGGCAGGAATAAGCAGCAGGCTGTAGACTATTTCTAGCTCCAGGCTGGAGTAGCGGGGAGGAGGGTGGGGCGGGGCAGGCTGCAGAGGCTGCTAGTGGAGGGGTGGCCTGGAGGCCACAAATTCCGGGCAGGGGCTGGGGCATGCATTCTCAGCTGGACTGAAGACTGACAGGCATGTCACAGGCAGCCCTGGAAGTCCAGTTCTGCATGACCTCAGGCTGGGCCCAGTCTGCTGCTGGCCTTGGCTCCCAAGGTCTTTTCAGGCAGCCCACATTGTGCTTAACCCTAGTGCACAGACTACAGGTGACTGCCAGTCTGGAGGCAAGATGCCATTGCCTGGAGCCTGGGGGCTGGTGGGGCACGAATGTGACTCTTGTCACGTGGCTGCCCACAGAACGTGCACGGGATCACCTCCTCAGGAACCCAGCTCTCCCCAACCCCTTCCCGATGTCTTCTCAGTGATTCCACAGGCAAGCCTCTCTCTAGGAACTGTCCCTGAGTATCCACACAGCTGGAGTCAACCATGTCACGCACCCCTGCTACCCACCACCCGTCCACAGGCCTGGCTGGAAGCATGGTGACCATATGACACCTCCCAGGGAAGTCTCTCTCCCTCACCTGCAGATGATGACAGGGGGCTCAAAGAGACTTTGTCACGAGAATGAGGCAATAAAAAAAAAAAAATGGAGCAACAGAGTCACGAACACCCCAAAGCCTAGGCCCTGAGTCCACACTCTTCACCGTGTGATGTTCAATGCATTCACCCAGTGTGCCTTCTCTACATTCCAGCCACAGAAGGGGTAGATGGTCACAACCTGACAGGACACCCTCTCCCTCTGCATCTGGCCTTTCCACCTGTGATGGTCGGAAGCAACTCAAGTCTTCTCGCTTCTGCCCAGCGAGTGGCTTGCCCAGCTCTGTGTGGGCTGAGCCATACTCCTCCCAGAAATAAGCAGGGCTGAAGGCTTCTTTACTCTGATGGGCCAGAGCTCCAGGACCCACCAGCTCATCTTCAGGAGCAGAAAACCTAGAACCTCTCCTTTACCAGGGGCTGAAGTTGAATTTTACCAAGAGGAAAAAAAGAAAAAAAAGTCTATCTCTAGGGCCCTTTACAGCATCATCCATCTCACGGCCTGGGTGGACCTCCTCACCATCGCCTGGGGGGGGGTTGGAGTGGCGTTAGGTCTCACAGCCACTGTTTTCTGTTTGTTTTTTGCATCCAGCCAATAGAAATAATGCCTTTTACCAGATCTAATGAGTTATGCGAGCATGCTGCCCACTGCAGAGAACCACAAGAGGCAGCACCTGGTAGTGGTACCGGGGCGCAGAAGGCTCCAGGCATCCAACCCACAGGAACAAGTGCATAGGAACAGGCAAGCAGAGAGCAGGCCAGACAGGAAGCTCTGCAAACAGCTGGCCTTGGCGGCAGCGGCTCTGCTGCTGGATCTTCCTTTTCTCTCTGTCCCTTGTCATACACGCTGCCAGGCTGCTGGTTTAGCGGGGATGGGACTGGGCAGCAGGGGCAGGTAGGGCAGGCTGGAACAGCGTACCCAAGAGAGTTCTCACACAATCCTGATGCAGCCTGACTGACCCCAGCTGCTGGAGACAAGCTAGACCCTGGCATCACAGAGCCTCCCGCTGTGGGAGGGGACAGCACTGCTTATATAGTGGATGAAGCGCCGAGGCCAAGGGGCCTTGTACAGGGTCAGCAGGCCTGTAGATGGCTTGTAAGTGGAGGAGCCTAGAGACCCACCTGATTGCTCCCACTTTATTCCACTAGTATGCAGAAGTACTTCTAGACAAGTCCATTAGACTTCTACACCTGGCTTCAGGGGCTGGCCTTTGTCACCCTGGTCCTCAAGCTTTAAGGGACCTCACTGTGCTTGCCATCATTCAAGTCCTTAATACTTTGTGAACAACTGGCCTTGATTTTTATTTTTCATTCAGTCCTGCAAATGATACAGCCGGCCCTGATTCTAACGGTCTCTCACGGGCACTCGGGTACAGGCCTGAATGGCTGTGAGTTAACTTTTGCTTCCCTGGGACTCCGCGGGAGCTGGGCTGCCCTCTGCTTGGTCTTCCTTACCCCTCTATATCAGCATAGTAACCTTCTCACCTTCCCCAGGTCCGCTCAACCACCACTTCCCCAGGCAGGGCTCATCCCTAGGCTTTCTACCCTGATGCAGATGCTACTCCCACGTCAGGGAGGCATCCCAGCAGAAAGGAGGGCTTTGGGTGCAGCGTGGTTAATCAATACCAGTTCTGGCCCTGTCATTTCCTGCCTGTGTATCCCACCCTCGCTAGGCCTCAGTTACCCCGTCCAGTGTGAAATGGCCAATTCCTAGAGTATCTGGGGAAGTATCTAGATCATAGCAACCAGCAGCCACTGTCCCTTCGTAGAAGGCCTCCCCTTTTGTCGTGAGTTGGCTCTTCTGAGGACACTCAGACCCACCCACCCTCAGGAAGGTGCCACAGAATGAATGGGGAGGACCGGACAGGGCTCAAGGGTGCACAGATATGAACGTAAACCCAGGTTTGGTCAGGTGTGTGGCCTCTGGCAAGGTACTTTCTGACCAAGGTACTTCCTGCACAATGGGGATGGTGACAGCCACTCCCTCAAGGGTAGTTATGGAGGGGAAATGCTTGGCATGGTACCTATGCACAGTCAAGTGTCCACAGGAGCAGAGGACACTACTCTCTTACTACGACGACTGTCATTATGTCCAGAAACTAGATTAGAAGGCAAAATCCCTTAGCAGGAGGGTGAGAGCCACCAAGCCCACACAGAGCACGGACAATAGACTAAAACCAATTCCCAGGGGAGGCCCAAGCCCTCTCTTCTCTGGTTTGGAAGCCCAGAAACAAAGGGGAAACAGAGGAACGAGCCATCTCCCCACCCAGCTCCTCAGGCTGCTGACACCGCCTATTTCAGACGGCCACACACACTTACCCATCCCTCCGTGGCAGATTCCCGGTACCAATATAGCTGGCTCATCCACTCACCTGCTAAGGCTTCCGTCAGTCGATCACAGCTCAAGGCTGTTGCAATGTTGGGGAATGGAGGCTGTGGCGAAGGAGGTGCTGAGTGGGCGCTATGCTGTCCGAGCACAGTGGCCACAAGTTCTGCAAGGGAGAGCAGAGGAGACAATGAGCCCCAGATTCCGGCCAGCAGGCAACCCCTGAGTCTCCTAGCGCTCCCTTAAATCCAGCATGCCTGGGTCCCTCAAACCACCTCCTGGAAAACACAGCCACATATCCAAGGGGAGCTCCAGAGAACTGGGGGCTGTAGTTCTTCTTAGAAGAGGCACGGGCTCTTGAGATTCAGACTTGCGACCCAACCATCAGCCTCACTCAGTGGGCTCTATAGCCCGTATACGGACAGCAGCAGTTACCCCCCCCCCCCCCCCCCCCCCGCGCGCGCATACCACCACTCTACCCCACCAACAGGCCTCCTGTCCTCCAGCCAGGTCTCCTCTTCTTTGTCATTCAAAGCCCCAAGCCAGAGTGGCCTTGGAGCCCATGTTCGGGTCCTCTGGGAGGCCCTCTCTGACCACGCCCCCTCTGTTCCCTGCAGATTTGTGGCATATTGACCAACTCTCTCCCAGATTTCCAAAGCCTCATCAGAAAGAAGGTCTAATGTATCCTTCCTCTGACATTGTCATCAAGGGACACAGGGACCATTTGGTGTTGGATGGAGAAGAGAGGGAGGGAGAGAGCAACGAGGCCAGCAATCCTGGTGCAGTGAGGGGTTCACTGGACAGGCTCAAGCTGTGGGCCGGCTGCCATGTGCCTTCAGTCAGGAGGTCTTCAGAGCATCCCAAAGGCTTCCTTCCCACAGTCTGGGGTTCCAGAACATGGGAGTGGCAGTGGCAGGTGTGTGTGTGTGTGTGTGTGTGTGTGTGTGTGTGTGTGTGTGTGAGAGAGAGAGAGAGAGAGAGAGAGAGAGAGAGAGAGATTCTCTGCTGTTCTACAAATTGAGGGCACTGAGGCCCTGACAGGAGCCCACTCTTCCCAGGATTCCTTAGTAAGTGAGAGGGGCAAGGTCAGAAGTGCATCATGTCTCCTGGCTTTACCCACTGCTGGCAGACTCAGGTATGACAGACTCCTCTCAGCTGTGTCTCCAGACAACTGACTGCCGGGGATGAGCTCTGGAAGACGAGCAGTCGCTAGGGCTGGAAAAGGCGCCACAGGGAAGAAGGCTTTCTCAGGCCAAACTGCCCAGCCTGCTAGCCCTTCCTCCTCCAGCCCGGAGACCCGAGGCTCGGGGAGGGCAGCACAGGGAGCCTCCTGCAGCATCTCCACCGCTGTCCAGAGCAGAGACACCATCAAGCCTTTCTAAAGTCCCTTCTGGACCCTGAACATTGCTGGTGGAGCACGCGCTAGTACCGCCATTTTGGAGCAGGGTGTGGAGCAGTCTGGTGGGCTATCCCACCACCTAGCCAGTCCATTTCTACAGCAATGCACACATTGGTTCATCAGTGTGGTTCCTCGGTGTCAGGCACAACCACCCCCGAGGGAACACTGTTCACATAAACACCCAGCCACAGAAGGGACAAGTCGGTGCATCCCATGCACTCCCTCGGAGCATCGAGAGGACGTGACCCCTAACTATATCCAGCAACAACACATAAATCCCACCAACAGAGTACAGATCTGAAAGCCAGACTTGGGCAAGAACACACCTGGAGATCACATAGACCAAGGTCAAGAAGAGGCAAGGGGACTCGGGGCTGCAGCATCGCCATGGCATGCCCTTTATAAGGGCAGTGTGCTTTTCGCCTGTGGTCCTGTGTGAGCCTTCAAACTGGCTTTGAGGAACAGGATTCAGGGAAAGCGGCATTTGCTGGGGTGGAGAGACCTGGCCCCGGGAGGTTCCGCCTTTCTGACCTTGACTCTCAGAAAGCCTTAGGACCGCAGAAGAAACACTCTGCCTTCACTGGATGCCGGGGAAGCGGAGCACAGCCAGTATTTGAGCCTACAGTCAGGTGGGGAAGAGGCCTCTACCTCAGCTGACTGGAGGGGCCACATGTGCCCAAGGGACTCCCCAGACAAGAGTGAGGGGGGCTCTTGCAGACCACGCCTTTTAAGGTGCAACACATAGCTCAGAGCAAGTTTCAGAAGCCAGAATCCTTTGCATGAGGGGAGTAGAGTCTGAGAGGAATACCGGGCCTTCTAGGGAGTCTGGAATGTTGTGTTTCTTGGTGGCGCGGTGGTAACACAAGCATGTTCACTGAGACAGTTTATCCAGCTACATGAGTAGGGTAGGACACTTTTCTAAGGAGTTGTAACACTTCAATAGCAGCTGAAACCAAACCAATCTTGAAGCCTTGACCTGAGTGACAGGTCCAGCCCCTCCCTCCCTGAACTGCCCTGCTACCTCACCTCTGCATCTGGGATGCCCTACCCCTTCCCACCATGCCAGGCGGTACCTCCTCCAGGAAGTGTTCCTTGACCTCCCTCCCATCCTTTTCTGGGCCCACACGCACACAGTTCTGGGTGGGAGGGGACAGAGCCTCTCTCAGGCAGGATTGAGTCTTTTTCTTCTGATTCTGAAGGCTCTTCCAGCAGAGGCCAGTCATCGCCCAGGGAAGAGACCCTGGGGTCCTACGGTGATGAGTCTCCTGGTGACACAGACCATAGGCCAGCATCGAACAAGGCAACATTCCTTCACTTTCATCTTCCTCTCCAAGAAAGACCAAAGGTAAGGCTGAACTTGGGCATGCAAAGAAGGTTCCACAGGGGGAAGGCTTAAGGGGTTCTCTGTTGTAGATGACACCATAAACGCGTACCATTCCCCCATAATTGCCTACTAAAATAAGACCACAAGAGCCTCGAAGAGCAAAGGAAGAGACCTGGGGCCAGACAAGGACATTGACCCCTCTGTAATCCTTCAGACTCTGCCATGGGTAACCAGCACAGGGTCTCAGCTAGGGTCTGCGCACAGACAACCCTCTGTGGGCTTCATCCACTCCAGCTCTCTTCTGAACGTGTGTGTAGCCCCACAGCCCACCACCCACGTGAAAGACAGGCTAATCTAACCGTCTCGGATGGGCCCTTTCCCCCTCTTCAGGGAAAGGCCTGAGCCCCAAGAGGCCAAGGTGACGGTGGGTCTCAGGTCTTTTGCTGTCCTCACTGTGCCAGCACCAATTCCTGCTAACAGCAGTCTGATGCAGCCCCCTCATTCCACACAGGCCACAGCATCTACTGCCAGCCTCAGACACCCCTTTGCTAAGAAAGGAAGCCCCTACTGAGCAGAGAAGCGTGCCCAGGCTGGGTGAGGGAGGGCCACCAGGTCCCTGGGGAGGAGGTCCATCCTATCTGAGAGAAGACAGCTATACAAGAGCAGCTGGAAAAGCAGCTGTACATGGTGGTATGCAAGCAGAGGGAGGGACCCATGAAGTCACAGGTCCATCAGAAGCGAGCTGGACTTCGATTTCTCAGACTCCCCTGAGGACCAAATGGCTCGGATGATTGCTGTGCCCACAGTGTCTTCTTGCCCTCTCCCTGGAGAGAATGTGGGTCTGGAAGACAGCCCAGAAATTTAAATAGTTAATCAGATCTCCCAGGTGATCCTCGGCATCTGGAAAGATGAGGGACACTAGCAGGTGACCTTCCAGGTCCTTCTGGGTCTAGAGATTATCAGCTTTGAATATCCCTCTCCATCTCCCCAAACCCATCTGGAAGATACCAGCCCTCCTGGGCAGTGGTCTGAACATATCATTAACGACGATTTAGAAGCTTCAGGAGTTGGGGAGGGATAAGACTGGGGGAGGGGGGATTCATCCCACAGTGGTGGTACCGACCCAGCTCCTTCCTAGCCCCTGAGCCCCCAGAGCCACCACAAGCTTAGCACGGGACAGGGTTGGGGGAGCAACAGCTGTTTCACTGCTGCCCACTGAGGCTCCAGAAAAACAATTATCTTGCTCTTAGCAGAAAGGCACTCGCCCTTTTAACCAACGCCTCCGCCCCCCCCCCCCCCCCACACACACATACACACACTCACCCAGGCCAAGATGCTGTGGTAGCCCTCATTACCACCCCCTCCAGACACCAGATTTCTGACTCTCTCCACCTCCATCCTTTGAGCACACGTCCAACACTTAAATCATTTAGCCCGCTAAACCGGAGATGGCAAAATGGGTGCTATTTCTTAAAAACATACAGAGAGCGTATTAAATTATTGATAGCCATTAAACAGGAGGAAAATATTAAACAGCTCTCAGCCCTTATCAATCATTCATGCAGTTTCCACTGGGGTGTTTTCTGGAGTGATCACTCGGGCAGCCAGGGGAGCTGGCTTCTGCCAGCAAGGAAGGCAGTGGCTGGAGAGAGGCCAGCAGGAGGCTGGCCCCAGCCCCAGCAGTCACCTTGGGTAGGGGTATGTGGGGGTAGGGAAGTTGAGGCTTTGCGCTTGCAAATGTGAAACCCTCTGCTCTTCCTGCCATTATTAACAAAGGGAGACTCCAGCACCGCCTTCAGGAGCCTCTTAATTAAATCCAGCCTGCTTTTATTGGGCACCTACTATATATCAGGCCTGCAGGATGCACAAATAAGCAAGCTCCAAGGCCCTCAGGGGCTAACGGTGGTGGGAGAGACCCCCATGGCAAGAAAGTGGGACTGTGTGCTACACAATGATGGACACAGGACTAGGGCTCCATGGGGAGGTGATGCAGAGAAGAGGGGTCAGCTGTGGCTGGATGAGACTGCCAAGGAAGGATTCACTGAAGTAATTCCTGGGGAAATTCTTAGATGGGAGCAGAAAATGATCCTGGGGGAAGACAGGAATGGCACTCAGGGGATAGCCCAGGTAAAGGCTGAACATTGCCGGGACTGCTTGAATGGCGGCTTCTGGCTAGGTGGGATGGGAGTTTGGGCAGAAGGCTAGCACCCTCAGTATACACAGGCAGGAGTTTGAGGTTCACCCCAGCTGCCCGGCCAGTATCCCCACAACACTGGTACGGCAGATCCATTTCCTGGCTCTGATTCAGGACACCTAAGCCAGTGTGACGCAGGCCCCGAGGCTGTAGGTCCAAGTGTTCAGCCATAGACAGGCCTGGCAATGCTACCCTTGGGAGACAGGATCCCCATTGCTGCCTAACCGTGCCAAGGACCCAGACACCAGGGCTGTGGGAGCCAAGAGACACCTGATACTGCCCCACCTCACAGCCCAGGGACCAGCTACAGCCAGAGGCCATGTGAGGATCCCAGGCCCAGCTGGGCTGCTCCGCCTGACCCTGCCCAGCCCCTCCAGCCATGCCCAGCACACATTGGTCTTTCTGAATGTTTTTCAGGGTGTCAGTTGCGGCAGGGGCCCTGCCAAGTGTGGATCACACCCTCGTCAGAGCAAGCTGCTGTCTCGGGGAGATGTTTTACGGAGAGTAGATGTTTACCATCACACCAAGGACTGTCAAGGCATCGCCAGAAGAATTTCAGTCTGCAAAGTCAAAGGGTCCCTTTCTCAGGAGAAGCGGCCTCGGATTCAGGAAACAGCCTTCAGGCTGAAGGGACCTATGGAGTAGGAGTATGGGTACATCAAGCTAATGCAGAGGTAGGACCCTGAATCTAGCCTTTGCTCTGCTATCAACTGTCCCCTCCCGGGCTCTACCTATACACACAGTGACAGAGACACATTCAGGATGGGAAAAGCCACATGGCTCCCATGAGACATGGGTGAGCCTCCAGGGTAGCTGGCTGTAGCCTGCCAGGGACATGGAATTCTGGGAGTTGACCCCAACCAACACTGCTTTGTTCGTCACCAGGCTCAGAGTGACATCGTGCTTCGGTCCCTCCCCCACCTGTGCTCCTGCCAACGTCTCAGGGCTCCTGTGTATTCTTGTCATCACTCAGCTGGGTTGTTACATACGACCGCTTCTCTCTAATACAGGCTTCACACAGGTGCAGGGCCCTGGGCGGAGCTTGGGAGCAGGCTATCGAGAAAGTTCTGCTGGCCAGCAAAATCAAGACCCAAATGGGCGAATGACTCCATAATCCAAAACGAACAACTTGGCTCCAGCTCTGACTTCGTATTACTAGCACGTGTGACTGTCAAACTCTCCAGTCTTCCAGTTCTTCACTCGTTGGTGTGTTCACAGAAGTCTCTGTAACCTACTCATACTACAATGATTTGACCACCCTGGGCTGTCATGCCCCAGGGCCTTTGCATGTGACAGTTCTGTCTCGACCCGTCAAATTCTGCTCTCTCTACTATATAGCTGCTGCACACTATATGCACTATCCTAGACTGAATTCTGGTCACATCTGTTCTGAGCTAAATGGGGGACATCATGAATACAAACAGGGTTCTTTTCATCAGCACTTGGCACACAGGGTCAGAGTGAATCTCTAACTTTATTACACTCAAATCCACCCACCCCAGTTCCCAGTCTACCACCCAGCACCAGTTCTTCCTAATGGATAACCTGCATAGGTCTGATGACAATTTTAAAAGCCATTGCCCAGAGAGCGGGTGAGATGCTCTCAGCCAAATATAATGGGACTGTATTCTTGGAGTTCCCAAGCCAAAGGAAGGGGCAGGCTTGGGAATTTCCAGGCAAATGCCAACAGAAATTGGCCACAAATGAATCATTAACTTTCAAGTGGAGAGCTCAAATGCTTGTGCCAAGGTCTTCGACTCTGGCCTATGTGGGCCACTTGGCTTCGCTTGGCTCAGGCCTGAAGGCGGCACCCCCGCCCCCACCTCCACTGGCTATCTGCTTTACCCCGTGGCCTCTGTCCACCAAGAGACAAGACCATATGAGCCAGAGCAGCCCTGATGTCTGATAGGAGAGGATTCGCCTTTCCTCAAGAGCCACTCCAAACCTCTGTCCTCACGCCCGCTGTCACACTGCCCTCTCTCTCAAGCTAGCCAAATCTTTTCTGTCCTTCGAGGTCTGGATGCATTCTAATCTGCCTTCTACCTAAGCCCCATGACCCCCCAAGTCCCTGCAGCCCTGCCTATGTCTCTGTGAGGTTTATTTGAACTGGCCTGGGCGCCCGGGACTCATTTCTGCTAGAGATTCTGTCTACTCCTCTGCACCCCAGCAGCTACCAGGGACCCACCAGACACAGGGCTCTGTTTGAACCCCACAGCTCTAAATCCAGGGCTGGCAGTTTTCTGGTTTGGTACAAGGCCTGCAACTCTCACCAGGTTCAGGTGGAAAGTGATCTGTAGTCCCCTCGTCCTCAGGCTTCTTTTCAGGGCCTTGTGGACCAAAGGTAGCAGATCAAGGTGACCTCAGATCCAGCATAGGGGAGCTGGGCGGTGCCAAATGCAAGTTCCCTTGTAGCTAGCAAAGACCAGAAACAACAGCCTCATTCCTCAGTGTGCCACCCTACAAAGGCCTGGATGCCACATAGTTGATTCTAGCAGATGGTAAGTCTAGAAGCATAGACAGAACCTCACAAATAGGCATCCTACCCTGGTGCAATGCCATTCACCATGCACCTGCCTGGCTTTCCAGATTCAGGACCACCCGTGCAGTGACAGGCTCCTAAGGAGAGTGATGGGTGCCATTGCCTCGTGCGTTCACTGTATGTGACCATGCACCTCCCTTATCCTTCCTCTGTTGCATGGAGAGTGAGATAAACTACAGCATCATGAAAGGCAGACTCCAAGTTCCACAGAGATTTGGATGGAGCTAAAGAGGAAGTCGTTGTCTGAGATCCCAGGTCAGAGTAGCTGTTTGAGAATTTGGGTCCTGGCCCCTATCAGTCACTAATGGCCTTGCCCTCCTCATTGTTCAAGCCCAGAGCTTTGACAAGTGCTGTGGGCATGATCTCACCCGTCATCCCGCCTTCCTCTCAGAGCCCTTTGTTCATCTGGTCCTCAAAATGGCCTTGTGAAGTTGGGCAGGCTGGTTCAGGACTGGAACCCTAGCACTCAGGAGGCCGGGGGCAGGAGGATTTCAAGTCTGAGGTCAGTCTAGGCATATTATTAATATTCTGTTTCAAGCAAGAGTGCTTGCTTTACATGATGGGGCCCTGGGTTCCATCTCTAGCACTACATCCGGCGAAGGTCATTATTACCATGTGACAGATGGAGAACTCCACCACCGCCCTCCCCCCCCACCAAGTCTGACTAGGAAGGAGCCTGAATTACCCAGTAATCTAGCTAGCACCCTTCATTCCAAAATGGTCGCCCTTGAAGCCATTAGCAAACAGGAAAACACAGGATGGAGAGGTAGAAGGAATTGCCCACAGCCCCATGCTCCTGACAGAACCTGGGTTGATGCTTTGGGGATGGACTTCCATGACACAGTCCTCTTCCGATGGCCTGGCTCACAGCTGGTGGACATGGTGGGGGAGAAGCAGAGATTGTATGGCAATCTGGGGTGGGTATGGGGGAAAAGATAGGCAAAAGGCTCCAAGGACAAACGAAGCTATCTCCCTACTGCCTGCAGAGTTCCTGGCATGGCCACTCTTTCCTGACGATAAGGGCAGAAAGCCTTATTCACGACCCTATGATCGGGCCAGGTGCCTGGAACACACTGAGTATTTTGTGTGGCACACACACACACACACACACACACACACACACACACGCATACACATTCTCCTTACCTATCCCATGTCTGCTTACACACGGGCTTGTTAGGGTGGAAAGCACAAGGTAAGTCAGTGGATGTATGCACATGTGCGTGTATATAAAGACATACCCCATTAACATTCCTGATGATCACTGTCGATCGCTGTGTGTCAAACACAGGCATGCACACAGGCTGATAAGCACACATCCACCCCACAAGACCAGGTACTGCTCTGAGTGCTGGCAGGTACGTGTGTATGGCACGCCATGTTCATTTGAGCTTGAATCGAGAGCAAGGATGGGAACAGCCCCTGATGCACACAGCACGCGGTCCCCAGACACGGGTCAGGACACACGGGTACACCCTCACGCACAGCAGTCGTTCTGGAGGTAGCCAGGACAGCGAGACAAGCAAAGAGAGCACGCGGAAGGCAGCCATCTACAGGACTGGCTAAGGAGCCCTCGCCGCTGCTGGGCTGCATAGCTGGGATGCTCACAGCAGCCCCATAAATCAGGAAGCCACTTGCCACAGCTGTTTAAATCACCGCGGCCGGACTTGGCGCTCAGGATGAAGGGCCAGCAGCTGAGGGCAGAAGAGAGGGAGGATGCTGGCATTTGGCATCTCTCACTCCACGACTGCCCCCCCCCCACATCTGCACCCGAGCTAGACCCCCTTGCCCTGCTCGCTGCCAGGCCCTCCTGGCTTTAACCTTTGCCACTCCTTGTTCAGCCAAGCCTTGAAGCAGGTTCACAGCTTGGGCACTGGCCTCCAGGCCTAGCACTGACAGCTTCTACCGGTGACTATATCCTATGGGCACAGGAGGGTGGGGGGGCGGGGAGGCGGACAGTCGATTCCTCAACAGGAACACTGTGGGTTGTCACCAGACCAGGCATTTAAGCATAGATCCACTGTCAGTTCCACCCAGGGGGAGTCCCCTCCCTTGGCCCACATCACTTCTTCCCGTCTGTAAAGTGGGGATGGGCTCAGGGCCTCCGGGGCTGCTCAAGCTGAGGATCTGCTGCTGGGGAAAAGATCTCGTGGATGCTGATTAATTATGACTATTAATAATACAGCCATCTGTAGCTCGTGGTAGAGCACATATGATTAAAACCGGGCCCTGTGCCTGCCCCGGCGGCGGTGGCGGCGGCGGCGGCAGAATGAATAGGTCTCTGAATGGGCCGCTGGTGTCACCACCAGCCTGAGAGTGGATGCATGGTGACGGAGCACTGGGGAGGAGCTGTGGGTGCTGCTCAGACAGAGGAGGAGAGCAGAGACAGCCAGGAAGGCAGACAGGCAGGCAGACAGGCAGGCAGGCAGACAGACAGACGATGGGGACCTGTTCATCAGACAGTGAACACCAGACAGTCCCTGAAGCTTGGCCTCAGGGAAGGATTCTCTGCGCCTGCCCCCAGGGAAAAGCTCGCGAGGCTCCAGCTCTTCTCAGCTTTGCCCTGCTGCCTAGCTTCGTCTGAAGACGCCTCGGATGCTGTGAGGTGCAAGACTGGGTCAGCCCTGTAATAGATTCTCTGCCCACATCATTTTACACCTCTGCCTGGTGCCCTCCTCCCTGGTCCCCACCCCCAGCCCTGCTCCAGGTTGTCTCCCTGCACAGCAAGAGCCTTTCTGACACACCTCCCTCCCCCAGAGCGGGACAGTGGGTGCAGCCACCATCCCTCTGTCCTGTGGGCTCAGGCCCTCTGGCCCTGCTGCAAACAGGAATGCACTCTGGGTGCTCATGTGGCTGCCCACTGGCCAGACCACGAGCTGCTCCTGCTGAGCTCTCTGCCATTCTGAATCATAGGCGACGGGATGACACAAGGGCCTCCAGACCCCACCTTGAATGTATACACACCGTGAACTGGGGACTTATACAACAGCTCATGTGCTACCGGTAACCCATCTGATGGATCAAGAAACCCAGGGAAAAGAAGTGGGCAGAATGCACACTAGGCTGTTTGGTCACAGAGATCTCACTTTCCAGGCCACAGAGACTTGAAGGCCACCACAAGCCACTCAAGGTTAAACACCCATTTGTGGGGCTGGAAAGGGGTGCTGGGGATTGAACCACCGTCTTCTGAGTTACCCGTGCGAGTGGATGGGGAAGTGGTCAGGGGAGGAGTGCCATGGGTTCAGGCCAGGTTTCTGCATGCCCCCTTGGTGTGATCTCAAGCAAGTCCCTTGCCAAGCCTGGGCCTTGTTTCTTCAGCTGATAAATGGGGATGAATGGGGCTACCCTCCCATTGCAGGCATGGAGGCAATGGTGACGTCAGAGGCTCTGGGAAGGACAGAAAGGCCGCTGGGCTCCCCGGACCACAATTCAAATGCTGGTGAAGCCTCAAAGAACACTGTTCAGGGATCTGAAACCAGGAACACCCTGGAAAAATCTGGGTTCACCTAAAAGCACAGGGGGGTGAGGAGCCTTGTGAACATGCAAAGTGGATGACCTCTCCCCGCCCCTCTGCCCACCCCCCCCACCCCCCCGCCGTGCTCCCCATGGTTGCACCTCTGTAACTTTTCCTGACTGTGGTGATCCTTCTGGACTCTGGTTGACATTGCTTCCTGGTCACCTACACCATATCCAGCCACGGGCTGGCCCCAAGGACTGCTGAGTCCCAACAGGAGCTTGCTTGTAGGTTCTATCACGGGCTAGCTAATCCCCCTGTTCAGCTCTACAGTGGCAACGGGATCCAGCCACAAGATCCTGGGTGACGAATGATAGCCAATGTCAACCCTGGGTGACAAGTATCCCCAAGCTCCTTTCCCACACCTATGGGTAGGCATTACCAATCAATCCCTGGGCTCTCTTAAAGAGCTCCAATGCGGCCTTAGAATTCTCATCCTACATGGCACCCTGGGCTATCATTCCTAGACAGGGAATAGCACCAAGGGATAGGGACAGCCACATTCCACTGGGATAAGTCACAGCCAACTTAAGTGAGGCCGAGTCTTGGTTCTGGCCTGGGAGATATCAGCTGGCAGATGCAAGCTTGGGACCCCAGTTTGAGATCTTTAGGGGAAACACACAGTGGGTGTGAGGACCGGAGATATTGTCAGACCCTTCCAGGCTCCTGGCCCAAACACTGTAGGAGCATAGCAGCTTCTGTCTGCCTGGGTCCTGGGCCTGGGATTTCTCTGTCTGTTTGGCGGGGCGGTGATAGGCCACCAGGAGAGCCCTTCTCTAGCCACAGTCCTAAGACAACTCCACAAGCCCTCGGAGGAAGGGCAGCCCAAACGACATCCCAATTCTCCTCCTGCTCATTGTTAGTGCTCCTGCTCTCGTCATGGACGTCCTCAGAATAGTCTAGTTGAAGTCAACTCACAACTTGTGCTTAAACACATTTCTAAAAAGCTCACAGCACCATCTTAATACAAAATTAGCTTTAACCACCATGAATACAAGTTAGAGAGAAGAGCAGACTCATGAACGATGGTACTATGGGGCTATTGCTCACCACGAGCTGCAGCCCAGCAATGTTAGAAGAAAACAGCAGCACGTAAGTGCTTTGGCCATTGGAAGGTGTCCTTGACACAGGCTGAGAGGCGGCGTGGTCTGGGGACAGACCGGACTCCTTGGTTCTGATTTACACAGCGGTGAACACAGCGCAGCCATCTCTGTCAACCTTTCAGGAGCGTGAGGTCATCTCCACAAGGTTCACGGGATCTGAGGGGGTGGCCACGAACAGCACCCTGTTGACCAGTGAGTGAGGAGTGAGGAGGCTCCAAGACACGGACTCGCGGACTTGGAAGTCGCACGGCAGTGCGTGGCTGAGCCTGGTTATCGAAGCCTTCTGAGTAAGCCAAGGCCCCTCGTCTCTGCTACACAGTCACTCAGGCCGAGTGGAGTCACCCTGACCCATGACTGTGCTAACAGCTTTTACACCTGAGGTTAACAGCTATGATTTAAGAGGTTGCTTGTCTTAATTTTCAGGAATCAGCTTCTGAGCAGGTACTAACGCATCGGCCTGGGAAGTTCATCTTTTAGAAAATATTTATAGCATTTCAAGACAGTTTGGTGGCAATTGGAGGCAACATCTGCTCTTTTCCTCACTTTCTACCACAGCACAAACCCAGACCAGCAAACACACAAACATGCTGCAGGAGATACACACAGACACAGAAAGTCCTCGAAGCTACCGTGAGGGGCAGTGAGGCTCACAGCCTCCTTGTTAGGTTCGGAAGGAGGCACAGGCTGGGATTATGGCTCTCTCGGGAACCTCAACAGTGGAGGAGCCCTCTCTCCAAATTAAGATTCTAGTTGCAATGTAGGATTGAGGAAAGGCAGATGAGGCTGGGCTAACCAGGCACTCGCTGATGGCTTGCAGAAATTTATTGACCTCCATAAGGCCCATGGCCACAGTAAGGTGTCAATGTCAACGAGGCGAAGGCCTGTACAGGGCTTTTGCAATAGGGGATTGTCACAGCCCTCCCTGCTCTATCCCATACTAACCAGCTCCCTCCGGCTCCACCAGGCTCAGCCTACTGGCCTGAGTTACAAAGTGACCTTTCCAGTCCCAAAGCCCTGAGGCTCTTCCACTGAGTTTTCCAGAGTCTCAGGCAGAAATGCCGAGGCTCAGGAAGGAGAGGGACATGTCTAGGACCCCCATGCTGGCCAGCACACAGCACAGAGAAACTGAGTCTGCTGTGAAAATCCCCACACATGTAGCTGTCCCTTCTGGCTTCGAATCCCAGTGGGCACACCAGAGGCAGCTCCTATGTCACAATCAGAAGTTCCCAGCCGAGGACACGGAACAGCAGTGGCCCCCAGGGCCCAGGGCCAGGAGAAAGTGAACAGTGTTCCATGCCCAAGGCACGCACCTGCTGAGCAATGCCAAGTCCATTCTTCCAGGTGGGGCTTCTAACCCCTCTGTACCCAGGCTGCAGACTCCACCCACTGCACACAGCTCCATCCAGGCCAGGCAACCTACAAGCCAAACTTCAGAGAGCCATGGTCCCAGATGCACTAAAACAAAGCCCAAGACAGTCCCGCCCACACCGCCCCAGGAGGTTGGCAGAGTGCCCCAGGTAGTGGGGCCTGCTAGCATTGGGTTTGATTGGACCCATAAAACCACTCTCTTGGATGTCAACAGACACAGCAAACCAGTGCATCCACCATGACACTGCCCTTTCACGGTCTGCTTGCCTTCAGCCAGTTTACCCTCCTTCTTCACGGTTCCTTCTGGATCAACTGACGTCCACCCCACGGGAGCCCAGGGTCCAACACCCATAGGTCGGGCCCATAAACCAAGCAACCAACCTTGACTCTGAGGCTGCCTTCAGCCAAGGTACTCGCTGCCCTGCAGACCGTCATATTATTTGCTCACCTGTCCATCCCCCGCCCCCACCTCCATGGCTGGCAGGAGGACATCATCTCTTCACTGGCTCTCAGGCTCACCCTGTCCTCTTCCCTGCACTGGTCTAACTCTTCCTATTTGCTGCCTCCGCCCTGTGTGCTTCTGGTCCTTGTTCACCTCGTTTTAGAGACTCCTCTCCATTGCTGTCCACTCCGTCAGCACCTCAGACCCTAAATGAATTCCTGCCCCAGGGCGTTTGCACATGTCTTTCCCTCTCCAATTCTCTGCCCACACCGTGACCAGCTCTATAGTTTCCCAAGAGGTCCTTCCCCGGGTGCCCTTACCTAAAACACATGACCTTCTGCAATAACACTCAATGCCATTCCTATATCGGATGCCCCCAAAGGCTGATTCCTTCTGTGTGTATTTATTCTGCCTTCCATGGTCCCACCCATCTCTGCCCAATAATAACAGCCCAGGAGGGTGGGCACCTAGTCAGGCTGGCCTCTGTGGGCATGTCCAGTGGCTGGCACAAAATGGCAGCTCAGGGTTTGCTGAAAGAGAAAGTGAGTGAACATCTACAAACTCCCCCACTCCCTAGATGACGATGCTGAGAACTGAGAGCAGCCACGACTGCCTGGGAGTCTGTGAGACAGAGGCAGAGCCCAGGCTTCCTGAGGCCCAGCCAGACCAGAGGGGTACCCAGCGCCACAGAAAAAAAAAAAAAAAAAAAAAAAAAAAACAAGACAAAGATGGCTCAAATGCCACCTCTCTCTGCCTACCACATCCTGTTAGCCAAGCTAACCTCCGCATGGGCCTGACTGGATCCTGGCCATCCTTTCGAGGACCCCTGTCTGAGCCAGGCCAGTTCCCTTCCTCAACATGCCCAGTGACTCCCAGAGCTGCCTTGAGCTGATGGGGAGAGTCAGGGGCAGGAGAGGTCTGGTGTCCTGGGGTGGGGCAGGATGAGGGGGGCCGAGCCAAATTCAGGTCACATTGCTGCACTCACAGCCCTGTGAGGGCTAAAAATAGCTGTGTTTATGCTTGCAGAGCTGGGACTCTGCCTCTCAGTCAGCGAGCTCAGGGACTTTTCTGCCATCCCAGGAGGGTTGGTCCAAGCCAAACTTTGGCTAGGCCTTCCTGGGTTGGTGGCTGCCTCTGTTTTTAAGGTGGGGTAAAGGCACGCTGAGTAGGCACATGACCCCGCATGTATGTTTTGAGGGACAGAGGAGTTGGCCAGATCCTGGCCCAACCAGTTTATCCCAAAGCCTCCAGGATCATGGTGGCATGGGACTCTGGGAGGCAGATGGAAGGTTTGTTTACTGTGTCGCTAGGGCAGGTCACTCGCCTTCTCTGGTCCTTAGTTATTTCATTCACTGTGCCAACTGCCAGTGGGGAATGGACACCTGTTCCTGACAGGGAATGCTCAGCCCGGAGGGCTAGCATCCCACAGCACCACGTACATGTTGGCATCAGGGAGCGAGGTGAGAAATGAGGCCAGCCACCCCTGGGCCCCACAGCCGTCTTTACGCCAGATGAGGGCACACCTGCCAGGACAGCTGTCACCTGACCCCGTGCCTTCCTCCTTCCTCGACCTGGTTTACCCTGGACTTTAACATCCAAGGGGCAGCTGGTGGACCCTGTCTAGAGAGACTCCCTCCCTCCATGCACAGCTGGCCTGGTCTCTGACCTGCGGGTCCATGAATCCAGCTACCCCATGTAACAACGCACAGATGGGTCACGGTCACACTTGCATCTCCTCACTCTTTGCCCCAGCCAAGTGTACCCCCACAGTCCTCTCCGAGACCCCCTCAAGAGTCTTCTATAACACAGTCAGCTCTTTCCCTCCAGGGGATCCTGTCCTCTTAGGATGCTCTGGAGGCAGCTCTTGGTGCTCCTCCGACCTGAAGCTCTCCACCTGGCTTCCAAGGTACCCGTCCAGCTGTGCTGACAGTGCCTCCAAGCACTGACCTCCCCAGAAACATCCAAGGGCAGACAGAGCACAGTAGGTCCAGACAAAGAAACCAGGCCCTTCAACCTCCGCCTGGGAGGCCTGGCTGACTCCCGGCTTGAGAGTTTACTCCGCACTCCACACCTCCCCTCCTGTCTTGTCCTTCAGCCTGCTCTTCCTGGTGCCTCCCATGTCCTTCCCTCTCTTTCTGGCCCGGGAATCACCCTTCCCTCCCACTTTCCCATCAGAGTGAGCTCAGCTCTCCGCCTGCACTGCGTACCCCTCTCCATTAGACGGATAGTGGGTCCCTTGGGCTGAGCCCTGGCCCTCCTCTACACAACCGCATAGGACTGCTTGGGAAGGTGTGTGCGAGCCTGTGCTGAATCACTCTCAAGGGAAGAAGAGCTTGCATCTCCTCACTCTTTGCCCCAGCCAAGTGTACCCCCACAGTCCTCTCCGAGACCCCCTCAAGAGTCTTCTATAACACAGTCAGCTCTTTCCCTCCAGGGGATCCTGTCCTCTTAGGATGCTCTGGAGGCAGCTCTTGGTGCTCCTCCGACCTGAAGCTCTCCACCTGGCTTCCAAGGTACCCGTCCAGCTGTGCTGACAGTGCCTCAGCATCTGGTCCATAAGCCCCAGGGATCAGTGTGATGGGTCTCAGACTCTATATCCCTCCTGGACCACAGCAGGGCTCTAGAGCCTGTAAGAAGAGCCCTCTGGCAGCCACAACTGCTCTGTGGTGGATAGATCTGGGGGGGTGGGGATCGCTCCTACCTGAGTCCTCTGAGGCACGGTTGCTGTTCAAGGCCTCCGTGATGGATACTTAGGCCCTAGTTAGTTCTGTGGATGCAGAGCTGATGTCCTCTCTAGCCCCTCTCCGCTAGAAACAGGACATCATTCGGGATGTCGTGCAAAGGCCTGCCTCCTCCTCTGGGAAGCCCTCCCTGATTGCCCGTCCTTAACAGGTTGACTTGCAGCCTCTGCTCCCTTGGCAGGGCTCCTTAGACGCTCATGCTGTGGGGAGCTCCTGGCCTGTCTTGTTCTCAGTGAGTCTCTGAGCTCCTGGGCTGGGCCACTCCTTCAGGGCCTGATACCTGTTGTCACAGCAGCAGTTAGGGCCAACTGTGTGGTAGGATCAAATCAGTGAGCTGCTCCAGCTAGTCCCAGGACTTGCCCCTTGAGAGTGAGAGGAAGCCGGCTGACCCCTACAATGCACCTTTAGCCAGCTCCCCTTCCACAGAACAGGAGCAGGTGTTTTGAGGTGAAGGGATACTCCAAGCTAAGGGCACAAGGGCCCTGGAGAAGAGTCTTCCTCGAACTGTGGGATGGGAACAAGCAAGGGTTCCAGGCCGAACACAGAGGTTCCCTGCTAGGGCACAGTGGAGAACCTCTGTCTTCCATGGCCCTCTCAAGACCCTTCTTCCTGAGATTCCCAAGACCTCGCACGCTGCCCTCCTGGGAGAGCAAACACAAGCTGAGCATCCAGAGGCATCTCCTGGGTTCAGCGGAGACTGGGGAGGGAGAAGCGCCTCGCAAGCAGCCTGGGGAAGGCCCAGGAGCACCGTGTTCAGAGTGGCGAGAGGTCCCTTCCTCTTCCAGAAGGTCCCCAGGAGCACTGGTCTCCCAGCACCAGCACAATGAACTCCTACACCCCCATCTCAGGTCTCAGCAGGTCAGTGATGCTATGGTTGTGGCAGAGGGACCTCCTGGCCCCAGTTCTCCCTACAGCTCAAGAATCCTTACACTCTGGTTTCCAGACACTGGGCCTCTTGAGGCCTGTCCCTAATTCTTGCACAAGACATGGCAGGAAGGTCCAAGCCCCTGCCCCGCTCTGTTTGGCTTCTGGTGCATCTGCCTGGCATCACCACTGTCTCCGTCTAAACCCCAGGAGCCCCAGCAAATTCCTTATGTGGCCACATTCTGGTCCCTGCTCTCAAAATTTCTCCAGCTTCCTTGAGAGCCTGAACCCCCTCATGCTCTCCTCTCATTATTAACCTCCTTGCTCCTAAGGTTGACCTTGGGAAGTCGGAGCTCTGAAGGGGCCTGAGATCTCATTCTTGTATGTGCTGTGCATGCGTGTGGTGTCTTCCTAGCCACCCCCGCACTACTGCAACCCCAGCCTTAGCCTCTGCAGCATCCTGAAGCCTCCAGGCTTTGAGGGTCACATGAGCTCAAATCCCAGCTCCGTCCGTGTCTGACGGACGGATGGGCTTGGATGTCCTACAAATTTCATCTGTGATCAGTCACAGGAGCCTTCAAGGTATGTGGTGTTTCCATTCCTTTGGTTAAATTTCCACTCCCCATTTAACAAAAGGAAGGAACCGAGGCAGCGTGGCGGAGGTACCTGAACAAGGTTGCCCAGCTGGCAAACACAAGAGCTGGGATCTGGGACCCAGCAGCCTGGCTCCAGAATGCACACACCAACCACCACATTATGCTGCATCTGAAAGTCTACTGTCTCTTTACCCATGCATCCTGGCCCAGCCTGGTCCATTTCCTCGCTGCCATAAACCTCAGGGTTTACCTGCAGTTCCGAGCCTGGGTCCACGCAGTGTTCTCCAACCTAACGTGCCCTACTGCTCATCCACCCATACACTTCCACTCTAGCTCTGATCCCCACACCCCTAAGCTCACACCCAGGCTTCCACCTGGGAACCCAAGTCCCTCTAGACCAGTGCTTCATAATGCTGCTACCCTTTAACCCAACCATAAAATCATTTTGTTGCTACTACATAACTGTAATTTTGCTACTGTTATGAGTTGTAATATAAATATCTGTGTTTTCCGACGGTCTTAGGCGACTCCTGTGAAAAGGTTATTTGATCACCCCCCTCCCCCAAAGGGGTCAGGACCCACAGGTTGAGAACTGTTGCTTTAGACAGAGTCTCACTCAAAACTGACATGGTGGCTGAGTGATCCATGAGACCAGTCCAGAGGCCTCTGGTGCTGCCTGTCTGGGTTGGTCTGAGCAGCTCTGAGTACCAGGCCCCAGGATAAAGACTCAGGAGGATGTGGAGGGCCCCTGCAACAACTCCTCTTCCTCACATTAACGTGAGGGCACAGTCAGCAGCCAAGCAGCCCAGGAGAGGGGCCATGCAGACCACATATGTAGCGTGCACAAAAGCCCAAAGTGACAGAAATTGATAAAAACTTCACAGTGCCACTGACACCCCATATATCAAAGGCCCCAAATCTCATTCTCTGCTTGCCTCCAATTTCTATCAGAGCTTGCCAGCTGCACATTTATTGAGAAGTTTGTGAGCTGACAGGCACTGTATTACCAACATTAATGATGCATCAGTCTCTAGAATTACTGGGGAAACAGTCCAGTTGATTTCATTATCATCCCCAGTTCTCCACATTTCATTTGAGGCAGCTCCCTACACCGGTCTGAACAAGGACCAAAGCCAATAAACCAAGGTGTAGGACCAGGTGACCCCAGGCAAGAGAACCCAAACTTACACACAGAGTGAACACGAGGGCTCCCCCTCCCTCTGCGACAGCTGAAGGTCCTCAGGCACGGCAGGTGGTATTCACCAGGACAACAAGGGATCAAGGGCCAAGGTCAGTCCTCCCATTCATGCCTCAAGGGCGGAGGTGGCCTTCAGGAAGCATAAATAGACAGTGATGTCATCTTTATGTGCCCCTTGGCTGGGGCAGGAAGCTGGTCCCATGTAGACCTCATCACCATCTGTGGGCCCCAGCCCCAACTGGACGCATGTCTGTGACAGGCTGAGCCAGAGGCTGCTGGCTCTCCAGGGACAAATGGGACAGAAGATGTACAAGGTGTTTATTTTATTCGGAGTTACTTTGTCCTTTGGCCACTGGCCCCAGCCACACAGGTCTCCTCTCAGCCACTCAGACTTTCCCCACACGTTACTCCCCACCCTCATTATCACATAGCTTGATCAGGCCCCTGCAACCCACCTCCCAGAATTTCCCATCTAGCACTTGTTTCTTCCTTGGCACTCACTGTGATTACTAAAGATGTAGATAATTGGCTTGTTTACCAGTGCTTTCTCTCCGGCTCCCCACAGACAGGAATCTTAACTCTCAGGGTCACCATCTTGTCCTCAGTGCCTAGCAGAGACTCGGCCTCAGCAGACCCCATTCCTGCCCATTCCTGAATGCTGTGGTTTAGGATAAAGAAATTCTGCAAAAACATGTTGTTTCAGAGCAGAATTGCCTCTCCCAGTGGTCAGAAGTTGTATCACACAGTCTCATATCTGGCTCACTGTGGGGACCTGTCCCCTCCCCCCCCTCCTGACCATTCTCTACATTCAGCTTCCTTTAGGAATATTCTGGACAGCAGGGCCAGTAGGCAGGTGAGGACTTGAGTTTGGGAGCCAGGTTCAAATTCTGGTCCCATCAATTAAGCAAAACACAGAACAGTACTAAGTTATGCCAATCACCTGCCCGGTAGGTGTCAGAGGCCTATGATCTCAGCCATCTCTGGGGACTTTTGGGTTCCTCAACAGGAAGAATGAGTCCCTAGCTCACCGTGAGCAGTGCATACTTAGGGCAGCTTTGGTACTGTCATCTACAGATGCTTCAAGCTGACCATGAGGGGTGAGATCTGGGGTCCCAGGGAGAGACTCCAGAATAGCTGGGGCCCATGAGAACTGGCTTCTGCACAAGGAAGGCCCACTGCACTTCGCGGGTATAGGCATCTCTGCATGAAGAGATGCGTGAGGCATCCTCTTCATGGCCATGGTTGCGTCGGCCAGAGAAATACAGGTCCAGAGACGGTGAGACCAATCAGGGCAGCAGGTAAAGCTACTGTCTGCATTCAGCAGAGGGTCAGAAAGACAAAAGCACCTGTAGCTACCCTGTAGAGCAGCTGGGCAGCAGGAAGGCCCAGGCAGCCAGCCAGGCAAGGATAGGCCAGGCAGGTGCTCAGGGTTGTCTGTGCATAAGGGCCCGGATCAGGAAGCAAGCTCAGAGGCACAGTCCTGGACCTCTTGGGGCAGTCTCCAAACTACGGGTACTATGGTTATTATTGTTATTTAGTGCTAGCTGGAATTAAATCAGGGGAACATTTGACTTAATAGACAGTGTTCTGACTTGAAAACAGAGTTTTTCCCCTGAAATAAATATCACTGACATAATTTATTTACGAACATTCACCATGGGACTGGCTCAACCCTGAGCACTAAGCATACATTATTGTATTTCATCCCCCTAACAACTCCATTGTCCCCATGAAATGAGCATGCCAACTGCCCAAGACCCTGCAGGTGAGAAGTGCATGTGAATCCAGAGTGGTGCAGGGCCCTGAGCCTTGTGCCCTGAGGGTCCTGGACCCCTCATCAGCATTCAACCTAGTCACTTTCTGCATGAGCAAGTGCATGTGTGCTAATGGGTGTGAGGGCACATGTGTATGGGTCCCCAGGCCTCTCACCAGCATTCAGCAAACATGATCTCCCTCCTTTCTCTCTCTCTCTCTCTCTCTCTCTCTCTCTCTCTCTCTCTCTCTCTCTCTCTCTGTGTGTGTAACCTGGGACTCAAGAATTAGGCTAACCTGGCTGGCCACCGAGCTCCAGGGGTCCTCCCGTCTCTGCCTCCCCAGTGCTAAGATTATGAGCACCATGCCACCACACCTGGCTCTTCACTTGGGGGCAGGTGCTCATGCGTGTGCAACAAGTGCTTTCCCGACTGAATGATTTCCCAGCCCAGACACTTACTAAAGAGGACACCGAAGCCCAGGAAGTTGATGGACTTGTACCAAATCACCCACTGAGTTGGCAGGGCCAGGCCACCCGACGCAGCTATCGTGGGCTTCCATTTTCAAAAGAGCCTGGGGAGTAGGGAGCCAACACAGCTTCGCAGCCAAGGATAGGAGGCACCAAAAACCGAAGAAGAGCCTGAGAACGGTGGCGGGGGGTGGGGGGGGGTGGGTGGTTGGGTTCTGCCTGCCTTCTCTGGCGAATGGTAACCACTGGGGCAACTGGGGACTTCAGACTCCTGAGACCCAGATCAGGGGCTCCCATAAAGCTGCAAAAAGGGCAGAAGCTGCCTAGTTCCACCCTCACAGCCCAGGTTAGTACCAGCACAGGCCGGCTGTAGACACCTTGCTCGCTCCTTGCACACCTAGGGCACCAGGCTGCGGCCTCAGAAAACAGGCTCAGCTGCAGCTGGACTCACCCAGCGGGTCTGGGGAAGCCAGTCGGAGGAAGGGTTCCTTGGCATCTCAGTGGCCCTCTCTTACTCAAGCAGGTCTTTCTGTCCAAAGGGCAGCTTTGACGTGCAGAACAGGCTGTGGTGTCAATACGAGTCCTTCATTGTCCGGCTGGGGACAGACAATGCCCTCGGCAGACTGTTTATTTATAAATCTACCCAGTGCTCACCGCTGCCTTTCTCTCCTCAAATGCAAATGGAACGGCCTTCTTCCTGTAAGTCAAACGGGCTTGCTTGAGCTGATAAAAATCATGAAGAAAGTGCTCTTTATCTCTTAAATACAGAAAGTCCTCACTCCCACGTCTAGAAAGAAGAAGAGGCCTTCCCACTGCTGGCCTAGGAAGCAGGACCAGGGCAGGGGCCAGAGAGGGGACAAAGAAGAGAGGCTTCTGATACCTAGATCTGCATTCAAATCCTGCTACGGACATGGTCTCACTTTGCAGCTATGATCACCTCCCAACACCACACCATTAAGCCTGTGTGTCAAATGCAGCTACGACAGTTCTTCCTTTACGGTTCCCTGGAGAATTAAATGAGATAATCACAGAAATTGTGTGGTACCGTGCAGAGAACCTAGCAAGTGTCCTGTCTGTGGTGGTGGCTAAGACAGAAAAATAACTGCCACCATTGACTAGGGCCTGAACCTGCTCCCCCATTCGCCATCTTGCTGGGAGGCTGCAGAACGATCCCATCCACTCTTTGGGTCTTAGCTTCTGCCACTGTTCATGAACACCAAGGAGCCAGTCTCCTACTGGCTGGCAGTGCAGTCCCTCAACGGCCAGCATTATAATCTAACGTTTTTGAGGGTGCTGTTTCCTGGACTCTCTGTTCCCCCTATCAAGAAAAACAAAATGTATTCTAAAAACAACCAACCAGCAAACAACAACAAAAAAAAAACTACCTCAAGTCCCATCTTAGAGGACAAGCTACCTGGGAAGCCTCTGCACTGGGAGTCTCGACCCAGCCATACAGCAAGCAGGGGCACGCACATGCCTTGGGGATCAATCGGGCAAGGGTGCTAGACTCATGAAGGCCTCCCAGAACTGCACAGGAGACACAAGAAATATGGCATGGCCCTAGAAGTCACCAGAGACCACAAAGAGCATATCAGAACCTCTTGTCCGAGACTGCAAGGCTCTGGATCAAGAGTTGCAAGGCTGCCATGGCAATGTGCGTGCAGGGTGACTGGCGCCCCGCCCACAGAGAGACACTCCTTAACCTTTGAAGCATGGTCTCCTAGCGGTAGCAACACTCACCTGGAGCAGGATCTGTCGACATGGGCTTGTTCATATAACATGGACCATGGATGAAGCCCAAGGGAAGCTGGCAGCCATGAGATGGCCATGCCAATATAGGTCAGCTTTCCAGACAGATAAGCATATCAATGTTGACCCACAGGATGTCTTCCCTCTCTTGACTCCTTACTACACTCCACAGACACCAGATCAGACTTGCAAACCCCTCCTCCACTTCTGGAGGAGGGGCCATTCCCTAGCTCCACCCCTGACAATTTCTCCCACCCAGCACAGGGCTGCTAGTTGGCTCTGAAGACACCCGTGGGACTCATCGGTGTAATTAACAGGGCTCAGTCTCCTCCTCCAGTCTTGGTGGCTCCCTGACACCACATTAATCTCCTAAAACACTGCTCAGCCCCTGTCCGCCCTGCTGGAGCCTCTCCAGGCAACACCTTACTCCCACCTGCTACCTGCCTTCCCTTAAATGGTGCTGACCATTCCTGGAGATTCTCAGCTACCCCCTTAAAGTCCACAGGCACTGGCAAAACTGCCTGAAGACCCCACATGTATCCCTCCTTCCGTTCCTTCATGCTGTCCCACCCAACAAGTACCTTTCTTCTCCCACCTTGCCTTGCTCTAGCCAGAGTCACTCCATTTTTAAAGCTTCCCTTAAATGTCCCTTCCTCCAGGTGGCCTTCCCTGACCACTCTGGCCCATGTTCTTCTCACTCCTCTGAACCTCTTCACTGTCATCTCCTGAGCTCTGAGTATTTTATCTTCTCGGTTCTGCCCAGTAGCCAAGGTTCACCATCCCATTTAAACCATGCGACGGAAGATCAAGGTCTCGGGATTCATTTGCCCATCCTCCACTCAAGGTACATCGCTCTAGCTATACCCTGATGGCCTCGTGCTAGGGGAAGACAGCAGACAATTCTAGAAGCTGATGGTGGTGAGAGGGACGCACGTGAGGGTGAACCAGGAGGAGTTTCCCCATGGGATCCCAGTGGAGTGACACTATGTCAGGGTTCCAGACCAAAAGAAGGCACGTGCTGGCCTCCCAAGTTGGGGGACAGTTTTGGCAGATTGACCAGAGATATCATCAGGCACAGACTGCTCAGGAAGACTTGGCCTCCAGCAAGCCCATCTATCCCCATGGATGAGGCAAAGCAGAAGGCTGGATGGCTGGCCAGGGGCGATACCAGGGTCCCTGGCCTAGGCAGCACCCAGAAGCCTCATATACCCCTGAGGCGGTGGTGGCGGCGGCGGCGGCGGCCCACGGGGCTGGTAGCCCGTGCCTTCTGTTTTACTGTGGGCCTTCCCAGATGGGCTGGCTGTGAGAGACGCACTCTGCTGGCCAGCAGCCTAGCCGCCTGGTCCTTCTGCACAGATCTCAGCAAGCTCCGCCAATGGCTGCATTGTGCTCACGCTGAAGAGCTCCTCTGGAGCCGGGCACAGACTTCTGGAGGATAAATAAATGGGGTCCTACATGCCAGAGTGGTGTCTCTGACCACGTTCCCATCTCCAGCTGTACCCCAGTGTACTTTCCAGGCCTACTGTACGCCCACCTACCCCTACCCACCCCTGCCCCCGGAAGGGGACAGAAGGGCTTTCTCTAGCTCCTAGCATCTCTCCCATTCCAAAGCAGACTACCCATAGGTCTGGAGCACTCATACCAGAGCCCCAGCAGATGCCCCAGTACTGCTGCCTGGGTGCTGGGCACAGCCTCTCCATCTCAGCATCGCAGGCTTCCTGGCTCTCAGAGTCTCCACTGCCCCACCACGTCGGGGGCATTGGAAACAATGGCGAGCCCCTGATTCCCAGCATGTTTTCCCAGCTGTGAGAAGAGGAAGCTAAGTGAAGGATGGCACACTGTGTCCCGGGTCCCATATGCGACCTAACGGACCGTTCCTGAAGCAAACAGCCACAGGGCTGCCCTGGAGCATTTGAGGTTCCTCGGCCAGACAGGAGGAAGAAGCAGGCAGCAATGGGGCAAAGTGGGCTGTCCATAGCTGCAGAAGCCTTAAAAGCCAGTAAAAGGTTTAATTCTGCATAATGACTTACAAAGTGACAAGTAAAATAGATTTACCGTGACAGCTTGAAAGGAAAACCACAGAAATAAAATTATACTCTAGCTCTTCCCGGATCTTTGCAACCTGTCCCCTCCTTTCAGAAAACCAGGAGCTTTGGAGGGCCCACATGGGTAAGGGGACATGAGAGGAAAGAGTGATGGCCTGAGAGTGAGGAGTGGAACAGAGAGACAAAGGCAGAGACTGGCCCTCAGTCCCAGGTGCAGCTGGGGGTCGGAGCAGAGTGCCCGCCCTCCGGGTACTGAGCTCCAAGCCTTCCAAGCCCGTCTATGACGAAAGGCATCATGCCGCGTCTGACAGGACCCAGGACTTCCAATTTCTACCTGCCTCCCAGCTTTCAGGACCCTCAGGAGGGGCCACTGCTTGCCATACCACAAGCCAAGGATGCCACATTAGCCCTACACCGCAGAGGAAGAGAAGGCAAGAGAGCCAGAGTGGCAGCCCTGCTCTCCGTCCCCACAGGTGTCCCAGAAGCTGTTCACACAGGGGTCAAGGACTACGGAGCAGGACCGCTCAGCTCCAGTGGATGAGAACAGAATGCCTGGAATAGTTCTGCCTCTGTCATGGACCACAGAAGCTCTCCCGAGAGGCAAACGACCCTTCCATCTATCTCCCCAGGGCACACAGCCCAGGCAATGCTCAGGGCTCTCTCCCCATTCGGGCAACACTGGTCACTATGCCCAGAAGGTTACTCAGACACACCAACAGATCAAAACCAAGAGTCAGGCCAGAGAGACGGCTCAGCAGGCCTAGACACGGCACTGAGCCTGGCAGAAGAAAGAACGGATTCCTAAAAGTTAGCCTCTGACCTCCAGACACAACCCACAAGCTGTGGGATGTGCGCACCTGCCACCTTGGGTAAGCGTGTCTGCAGTGGGAATGCAGAGGTGGCTCTGGAGTCAGACCTGACTGAACCCACAAGCCGCTCAAAGCCCACCCACCACCCTCACCCTCCCTCCTACCCACAGTGCCCAGAAGCAGCCAGCAGAGAAAGGAGGGCAGTGATGGAGGGAAGGGACCACAGTCAGAGCCTGGCCTGGGAACATGCCCCCCCGCCCGCCCCCCCCCCCCCCCCACATATAAAACCTCCTGTGGCCTGTGCCCTCATCTGGGAAGAACTGGCCGGACTAAGGCCAGCAAGGGTTATAGATTACCTCACGGCCCTACCTGTCACTTCTCATCGCCACCCAGCAACTCCAGGTTTGTTGAAATAAAATGTCGTCCTGTGTCTTTAACCGACAGGGCCAGGAACGTGCCCAGGCAGGCCTGGACACCATGTTTACCCGACAGAAGGTGGCCCTCCCTCTGCCCTCCCCAGAGCTGGCAAGCCAGGGCCATTTGCCATAGATTTGCCTGGTGTGTAGGCTGCCTGTGAGGCCCAGGCTCCAGATCTGCCCAGGGTCTTGCCCAAGAGGCCCTTCAGCCTGGCCAGGCTGCTAAAACGGAGACAGTTCTCCAAGCCAGCAAAACCAGGGCAGACAGCAAGGCAGGGGCAACCGGGAGTACTGGGGTCTACAGGCCTGGCCACTTCGCACAACACAGCCTTGCCCTGGAGGTGCTCGCTGATCCGCTGACCCTCTGCTCCAACCGGGAAGGTGAAGGTTGACCAGAGGGGGGGGGGGGGGGGGGGGGGTTGGGCCAGGCTCACGGGCCCAGCTGTGATCCCAGCACCGAGGTGGCTCATTCCTCCCTGAATGCGCAGACGTGTGTTCCAAACCACAAAACCCACCAGCACTGTGTCAAAGGTGGCGTCACTTATTATTCACGGTGCAGAGAGCGTTCTGGAATGCTTGCTAGATGCCAGACGGGGTGCAGGGTGTTGGCGAGTCGGAGCTGAAAGCGGCGGCCATCCTGATGACACAGGCTGCCACGGAAGTCAGCAAGCAGTGCCTAAGGAGGGAGGACAAGGGCCGGCTGTCCACTCGACCTGGCCGCTGCACTCGGACAGTCTGAGGCTTGAGGAGGCTTTGCAGGATGCCCCGGCGTTCCCCAGGCAGACAGAGCAGAAGGAACAGAATGCATAAAGTCCACACATGTGAAAGCAGGGCTTGGGCCAGCTAACAGGACGCCTCGAAGGCCAGGCTGTGGTGTGGGAAAGCACAGAGGAGAGGTAAGCCGAGAGGGCAGGTGCCCATGGCTGAGGGAGCTTTTATTTAGACCTACTGTGGTGGCCCAGCCCAGAGAGGACAGCGAGGGATTATATGGAGGTTACCGGAGAGGGCTTCGGGAAATCGGAAAGGTCGAGTCCGGAGCTCCCTGTGCTATTTCACACAAGAAAGGCCCCTGGGACAGACACCCAATCTCATGGTTGCAGTGGAGCTATCAGGATGACTTCCAGGTTACAGCCGAGCAGGGAGGAGGTGACAGCCCTAGTCTGAGTCCTATACAGTGACTTTATGCAAATCGCAACCAGGACTCCCCCCCCCCCCCCGCCCCCAAAACACTTGACCACCATTTTCCAGCGTGCGATTTAATAAACACATGATCTGCAGGGAGCAGCAACGTAAGAAGCACTTGTGCAGTGAGCAACACGCGCTGCGGCACACGGGCCTCCTAGGAGACACGGCCCGGCCCGCGAACAGACAATGGGAAGGGCTGCAGGTCCGGCGCTCATGGGTAGAAACAGCAGATAAAACACCAGGCCCAGAGATAAAAACCCAACCCAAACAAACACGGACAGCAAGCCTCTTACCAAAGGAAGAACAACCAAGGCAGAGTTTACTAACCCTCCTTGCTTTGGCTTTTTTTTTTTTTTTGGCGTGAGAAATCTAAATAAAATGAGATGTGCATTTATTACTATATGGGATTCAAAAGAGAAAATAAGTACCTGCTTGAGCAAGGCAGATGAAGGGAACGCTCAAGCAGGAAACAGAAAGCAAGGGTTTGACAGGGAGATACCAGCACCAAAGGTAACGAAATCAGGGCTAGTCTCAGGGCTTCCAAAAAAAAAAAAAAAAAAGATTTTTTTTTAAGACCCTAAGAAGCAGAATGGTAGTGGGCAAACATGTCAGGGCCCCCACACCCTGAGAAGCCGAGTCTTCTATGCGGCAGTCATCCGGACGGTGGTGGAAGACTCCCTTCCAATGACTCGCAGCTACACCCAGCTTGACTCAGGGCTTCTCCGCTCCAGGCGCTGTCTGGGGAGAGATCTCAAATCAGGAAGAAGGCGAAGCGCTGGGGGGCCCCCAAGGGGACCTCAGCAAACAGAGAAGTAGGAGGTTCCATGTCTCCCTGCCAAACTGTGAAGAGCCGGCTTGCCTGCCGGCTTCTGTGGCGGCGCGGCAAAAGTGAGAGCCCCAGGGCTGGCAAGACGGCTCAGTGGGTTAAGAGCTTAGGAGTGGAGTTGGAGTCCTCAGAATCTCCCATGTTAAATAATACATACATACATACATACATACATACATACATACATAAATAAGGCTGGTTCACTTGTGATCCCAATGCTGGGGAGACAGGCAGGCAGACCTCTGGCTCACTGGCCAGCCAGCCTAGGCCAGGGAGAGACCCCGACTCAACAAAAAATGACGGCTCAGCAGGTAAAGGCTTTATGTACAAGACCTGAGTTCAGTTCCAGAACCCAGACTCCATCAAGTTGTCCTTGGACCCTCTGGCCACCACACATGTACACAATCAGGCACACGTGTATACTCACTAGTGATAAATAATTGAAGAAAAAAAAAGAAATGAGCAGCATCTGAGGGATGACATCTGAGGGGGGGTCTTCTGGCCTCTACATGCCAGTGCACAGATCCACACTCACCCACAAAGTGAGAATCTCTTAGAAGTGAGAGCCAACGTGAAACCTGAGAGAAATGGGGTCTAGTGTGAGGACTCTGCCTACTCCAACAAAAGGCTCAAACAGGCTTCCAGAAAGCATCCCAGACGCCAGCAGGGACTCAATGCCCCACCATGGAGGGAGAGCACAGGGCATGTGCAGATCAGGAAGCTGAGAGGTAGCAGGAGGGGGCAGCTGGTCAGTAGACCCTGGTGAGAGCGTCTTCCAGGTTCCAGTGCTGCCCCGGGGGTAACAGATACAGCCAGCAACAGCAGGGAGAAAAGACCCATCTGTAGATGTCTGCTGGTCCCCTATGTCAGAGACAGAGGAAGCAGTACTTACTAATCCCAGCCCTCGGGAGGCAGAGGCAGGCAGATCTCTTGAGTTCTAGGCCAGCCTGGTCTTCAGAGGGAGTTCCAGGACAGCCAGGGCTACACAGAGAAACCCTGTTTCAAAAAACCAACCAACCAACTAACCAACCAACCAACCAACCAACCAACCAACCAAAAAACAGGATTGCTTGCTCCTTCCTTCCTTCCGCCCATCCTTCCTACCTCAGTCTCTCCCTTGTCTCCTTCCCCTTCCATTTGTGCTGCCAGGTAAGCATTCTACTACTCAGCTACATTCACCACAGCACCTGGGCTCAGAGTTCCCCGCAAAATTCCCGGCAGTCTCCAGGCTACCCACCTGTGACTGCCTGCCACGGACAGTTCCACTGATTGTGACCAGGCTCCGGAGAACTCAGGCAGCTTGCCTCAGCCTCCTCAGCCTCACTCCCCACCTATTTTTACAGATTAACAAGCTCAGCTGGAGAGGATGCGAAACCTTTTCCTCCAGGTCCTACTGGTCCCATGCCTGGGCGGGGGGGGGGGGGGGGGGGGGGGGGGGGAGCTGGTCTACCTCTAAAGGCCTAAAGGAGGTAGAGTGCGTGTGGACAGTCCAAGTCTGCTACCTACTTAGCCAGGTGGCAGATATGCATGGCAGCGGGACCTGGGCGAGGCTGCTTGACTCTCAGCCTGGCTTCGTTGTCATGTGTGGACAAGGGCTGAGCTCAGATGCACCTGCCTGCGCTGCAGGGCTGCAGAGGAGGCAGCAGCCAGGCTGCAGCTGGAGCTTGGCTGACTCGAGGCTCCGAGCAATGAGGCAGAGAGAGAGGAAACAGAAAGAACACGCTGCCCACCTACTGCTGTGGGCAGGGAACATCCTCTGAGGCTATTCGGGACACGTTAGACCTCAGAGGGCAGGGCAGGGTCCCCATAGCATGACACCAGAAGGCAAAGCGGCCAGTATCCAGCAAAATCAAGGGCCACCCTGACCCACACTGGCTTAGGCCACCCTCAGGGTGAGGGAAAGCGACCCAGGGACCTGTGCTGGCTCAGACCAGAGTTAGCTGGCCTGGTTTGCCAACAACCCTTCCACCCGCCTCGTGCTCTCCCCTCTGCCACCCCAGCCCTGGGGACTTCCCTCTTTGTGCCTCTGCAGTAGTCACAGGAATCCTAATGCAGTCAAGGGCAGTCAGCCTACAGAGACTTTGGTCTAGACACTGAATGGAGTACCTCATTGGGGAAAAATGATGAGCAAAGTAGGGAAACTGAGGCCTGAAGAAGGCAAAGGGACTGTTTGTCACACAGGAAGATAGATTTGGTAAGTTGAGGCAATGAGCCAGGCATCCCAATGTCTCCATCTTCCTGAAGGATAAAC
The DNA here is from genome assembly GCF_007827085.1 of Peromyscus californicus insignis. Classification (NCBI taxonomy): domain Eukaryota; kingdom Metazoa; phylum Chordata; class Mammalia; order Rodentia; family Cricetidae; genus Peromyscus; species Peromyscus californicus. The sequence continues at coordinate 84,839,716 of NW_026294413.1, read as the reverse complement.
TGAGGCTTAGAGACAGGAAAGTTTCTGCCATAGGCAACTTGGGAGTTAGGAAGAACTCCAGGACAGTCATCCTGGGTCCATCTCATGGAACCAAGACAGAGCTGCCTTCTCTGACCCCAACCTCAAGTTCAGGAAGTTGCAACACTTCCTTGTTTCCATAGTAACCAGCTACTGCTCCAGGAATACACTGAAATGTTTTTGTTACCTCCTCTGTGCCGGCCCTGGGCCAACCTGTGAGGACATGGGCGGAAAGAGGGGGTGTGAAGGGAGGTACAGTCCCAGCCCCAGCCTAGGATGATGGTAAGCAACTAAGAGAGAGAGCAGAGGGGAGGAGAGGGAGAATCTTCAGAAGAGCGCTCCCCAGCATCTGATACTATCCCCTGGAAGGAGAGCTTGGCAGGGCAGCGCTTGAACTGGCTTCTTAGGGTTGAATAGGAGTTCATTCATCACCAGACTGAGTGACGAGGCTAGAGAAAATATCGAGGCTCAGGGCTTGAGGTAACTGCACATTAGAAAACCATGGTGTGCCATGTAAGCCTGGTGGCTCAGCTGCTTGGAGGCTGAGACAGGAGGATGGTAAGCACCAGGCCCACCTGTACTGTAAAGTAAGTTCAAGGTCAGCTTGGGCCACTTAGTGAGATCTTGTCTCCAAATAAGAAAATAGTAGGGATTACGATGTAGCTTAGTACACAAAACTCTGGGTTTGACCTCCAACCCCAAATAATGCACATGTCACGGTCCATGCCTATAGTCTCAGCACGTGGAAGGTAGCAGCTGGAGGATCAGAAATTCAAGGTCATACTCAGCTACATAGTGAGTTCCAGGCCAGAAACCAGTCTCAAAAAGTCGGGGAGGGGACTTTAGTGGTAGAGTGCTTGCCTAGCATGGGGGAGGCCCCGGGTTTAATCTTGATACTACAGGAGAAAAGGGGAAAGAAGGAAAGGAGAGTGGCATAGGGGGAAACTGGTACTCAGTACAGAAAGCAGAGGGGATGGAGGGTGGGACACTGGCTAACAAGGAAGACAGAGACCAAACGCGAAGTGTAGACCAGGTGCCCATGACACTTCCCACACTTCCCAAGGGTTTAAGGGGCACAGTGACAGAGTAGGTATTGTAACAGGAGAGGGGACAGCCCTGAAGGGTTCCAGACACCACTCTTGCCTGGGAAGAGCACTGGGGACTAGACACAGGTCACGGCCTAGCTCTCAGGCCCGTGAGAACCACACCCCTTAGTGCCCATGCTCCCGACCCTCCCCAGGAAGCAGGGTTGGCCTGAGTGATGGAGACACCTTAAGACGCACTCAGAGACTGCTGCTCTGCCTGTGGTCACTCATCCTGCGTACACTTGGTCCAGCAGGAATGAGGCCAGCCTCAGGGAGTGGAGGATGGAGGCAAAGGGAGGGGAAGCCAGCCTGCTAGGGTAGGAGCACTCAGAATCTTGCTAGCTTTCCCCCTCTCTGGGCCTCAGTTTCCTAACTGGAAAGTAGGGGCAGAAGGGTGAGGTGGACAGGGTCCCTCTCTCCCTCCTAATGCCCACCCTCTAGCCATCTTTGGATCTGTGGGTTCCGGGAGAGGTCGTGTCCCCCGACAGTGCAGCAACAAATCCAAACTGTGGTCTAGGACAAAGCCACATTTTGTGGCCAGATAGGCCAGACACGTGGGCAAGGAGTCTCACAGGGCCAACAGTTTCTGGGGCCCTGACTATTCCAAGTGACAGCTGGCAAAAATAAGACAGCCCCGTATGCACTGAGAAGTACCTTGTTATAGGATGGCGGCCATGAGCAGACTATGACCAAGGGACCAGCAGCCCTCCAGAGACCACAGTGAATAAATACCTAGATGTTTGCCCCAGGCCCTACAGCTCTGGAGAGCAGAGTCAAATACGTAGGTGCATGCCCTAGGCCCTGCAGCTCCGGGGAGCAGAGGCAGAGGCACAGGACCTCGCCTCTGTGAGAAAACGCAGAAGTCCCAAGCAAGGTAGCAGCCCTACTGCTAACAGCCACAGAGGGGCCTGTCCCCGAGCCTCAATCACTCCAGTGGGGAGCTTTTGTAGGAACAGTGCAAGAGCCAACCACATGCTACTTGGTTGGGATACCTAGGTTCCCGTCCCAGCTCAACTAGCGACCTGTCCCTCTGGGTTTAGACTCAGTGGCTAAATGAGGGGTTGGCCTGGTCTGGGCTGTTATTACTGACGTATGTGGTAATAATACTCTATGCTGTGTGACACAGCGACACCGCACAGCACCTGACAAGGGCAGGGCCTCGCATCTCATGTTCCCAACAGCCACAAGGGATGCCACAGCAGGAAGCGATGTCAAAAATTCTGATTCCAAACCCAGTGCTTCTTGCAGAGAGCTCTCCTGGGCTTTGGAGCCTGAGAGTGCTTGGGTAGGATACGCCTGGACAGAGGGCTGTGGAGGTGGGAGACAAGCTGGGTTGAACCAAGTGTCCGTGGGAGGTGGGCTCTTCTCACATGCATACTGCTGCCACCTCCCTGGACAGGGCTCCACCTCTAGTGCTGAATGAGTATGACAGGAAGGGCCCAAAAGACAAAACCCCCCTCCAGCACAGGATCCTGCGGGATCAGCAAATGCCAGCCACTTTCTTCCTGCTCTGTCCCCGCGGTCTGCTGTCGTTGCCCCCGCCCCAGCCACTTCCACATCCCACAACCTGAGTGCATTACTTCCCCATCCAGCCTAATGTCTTCCAGCTGCACAGATGAAAAGAGACTAGGAAGGCCCAGGGCACTGGCTAGTTTTATTTCAACTTGATACAAGCTAGAGCCATCCAAGAATCTCCACGGAGAAAATGGCTCCATTAAGAGTAACTTGTAAGCCGGGTGGTGGTGGCGCACGCCTTTAATCCCAGCACTCGGGAGGCAGAGACAGGCAGATCTCTGTGAGTTCGAGGCCAGCCTGGGCTACAGAGTTCCAGGAAAGGCACCAAAACTACACAGAGAAACCCTGTCTCCAAAAACCAAAAACCAAAAACCAAAAAAAAAAAAAAAAAAAAAAAAAGAGTAACTTGTAGGCAAGTCCGTGGTGCCTTTTCTTAGTTAGTGATTGATGTGAGAGGGGCCCAGCCCACTGTGGATGGGGTCATCCCTGGGCTGGTGGTCCTGGGTGCTCTAAGAAAGCAGGCCATGAAGAGCCAGCCAGTACACAGCTCCTGCCTCCAGGTGGCTGCATGGAGTTCTCGCCCTGATTTTCCTGGATGGTGGATTACAATCTCTAAAATGAAATAAACCCTTTCTTCTCCAAGTTCCTTTAGTCGTGGTGGGTTTTGTCATTGCTGTTTGCTTGTTTGTTGTTTTATTTTTTTCCAACACAGGGTGTCTTTGTGTAGCCTTGGCTGTCCTGGAACTCACTCTGTAGACCAGGCTGACTTTGAATTCAGAAATCTGTCTGCCTCTGCCTCCTGAAAGCTGGGATTAAAGGCACGTGCTACCACCCACCCTCCTGGTCAAGGTGTTTTATCACAACAATAGAAACCCTAACTAAGAAAGTCAGAGCCAAAAAAAAAAAAAAAAAAAAAGAAGAAGAAGAAATTAAATGAAACTTAGAGCCAAAAGAAAGCCATCTCCTCCATGGAATCCACTCTGCTTACTCCTGCCTTAGATTCAGTCGGGGAGGACTCAGGTGATACAATTGTGCTGTGTAGAGGGGTGTGTGTGTATGTGTGGGGGGGTGAGTCCTGGATTCTTCACGGTTCTGGGATGAGAACTGAGCCTCAAGGAGCCCTTCTAAACTCCACAGACCATGGAACTTTCCAGATAGAACTGCTGGGGAGTAAGGAGCAGCCCACTCCTGGAGGGGCACACGGCCACACATGACACTGTGGGGATGTCACACACAGGGCGTAAATCTGTATGACAGGCACCAGAGGATGAGGCGCCCAGAGTAGCCTGATGACTTGGGATCCCAAAGTACTAGGAATACCGGAAATAAAGATGTGTGGAGCCTGTGGGGGCAGGCAAAGGGGGAGCTATCAAAGATAGAAAACCCAAGAATTCTGAGGCCTGAAAGGATACCAACCCTCCAAGCAGGCCCACTCCTCTTGCATAAAGGGACCAGCCAGGCTGACAAGGAATGACAGAAATTGAAGTCAGCTCAGGCGGGTTGGGGGGCACTGAAGTGCCCCCCCCCTTCAGCAGGGGGTCAGCGGAGGCGCTCATAGCTCCAAGCCCAACATCAAAACAAAATTAAAATACGCCCCTGAACTTTCAGGTCTTCTCCCAGGAGCTGAGGCACAAGGAGGCGCTGAGGCTTCGGTGGCCCACGCTCAATGAGTAGGGAGACGACGGATGGCCAATGAACACCCTCCTCCTCTCCCTGCCAGCCATCCGGTCCACTCCCCAAAGTCAGGAAAGTCACATGAAGACTGTGAGCCAGGAAAATGATGTGCTACCCACAGTGGCAGATTGGGGGTCACAACCCTCCTCAAGGCCCTACCCAAACTGCCTCTCTGCATGCCTCTCTGCCTGCCTCCAGAAAAGGCCGCCTCCCAGTATCATGGCAGCCGGCTCTTCTGAGGGCTGTGATCTCCTCAGCAGTGTCAGGGTTCCCAACCCCAAGGAAGAGATGACCCACATCAGCTCTGACCTGGTCTGCTGCCTTCCTAGAGGTTCGGGGGGCCGGGAGGGAGGGTGGTGGGGCGGGGGGGGGGCTTCTCCCCACCTAATCCCCTGAAAGAGCTAAGGACTGAATCCAGAGACAGTAAACTACAGCAGCAAGTAGGACCATTTCCTAGGAACAACAGGGACCCCACAAGGCCATATCCATGACTGTTCACCTTCCATCTCCCGGGACTACCCAACACCCGGGCCAGGTAATCTGCCTCAGGAGACTCTATTGCTAGGGACCTTAGTCAAGTCCCTTCTCTTCCTTTCAGCCTGTCTTCTCACCAGTAAAATGTCAAGCTGAGTGAGAGGCAGACTTTGAAAGACAACAAAGAGAGAGGTCATACACTAGGCCAGAATGTGGCCAGGAGGGGCTTCAAGACACGGCCAGCTATTCATCTCATGGCCAGGGACACCAGCTTTGTGGGCCAGGGCAACCTTCTGATACTGCTTCCAGGGAGTCCACACTGAAGCAAGCTGTGGGCCATGTCTCCAGAAGATGGGGAATACCAGAATGAGGCCGAGTGCTCTTTACTGTCAGAGTTCCTGGTAAACTAGGCTGAGGGTTTCCCAGGAGTGGAGGGGTGGGGGTTGTGATACCCCAACAACCAGCATCAGGATGCTATGATATCATCCCTGTTCATAATTGGTGGGTAAGAAAATTGAAGCTCGGCCGGGGGCGGCGGCGGCGGCGGTGTGTGTGTGTGTGTGTGTGTGTGTGTGTGTGTGTGTGTGTCTATGATTAGTCAAAGGTCCCATTCTCTGTCCTCCTTCACAGCTGCCCTCCATAGAGCTGAGCAGGTATTGAGGCCTGGTCGACCCTGAGTCTTATCACATGGACAGAGGCCAAAAGGGGAGTTTTTGGTATCTCCTGCCTCAGTTTGCAGAAGGGAAAACAAAGCTCTCAGACAGGAAGCCAGATGACTGAGAATATTGGGGGGATGGGGGGTTGGGGGGTAACAAGCCTCCTTGGTGGGTCGAGTTAAAATGCCCTCGAATTATTACCAGTAGCCTCTATGAGAGGACAGGCTCCCATCTCATGCTTCAGAAGGCCCTACGTTGGCCCTCAGTCAGTTTGACCTTGAGCCGTCAGTACACTGGAGGTAAGGCTTTGGGAGGACACTCATGACAGTGACTAAGACTACCATTCTTTAAGTACTTGCCACATGCCAGGCACTGAGCACTCTTCTGGCTTCTTAACCTATGAGGAGGGCACTGTGTTAGTGATTGTTAGAGCATGAATAACTCTTTTACAGATGTGGAGGCCAAGGTCAGAGATGTCACACATAAAAGGTGGAGTTGAGAGCCGACTCCGGGCAGCCAGAGAAAAACCCTGAGACAGGGCTGGGGAGATAGACATCTCAGTCCCTGAAGCTCTTGCCACGCAAATATGAAGAAGACCTCGTTCAGTCTCCAGTGCCCATGTCAAAAGCCAAGTGTAGTGTGCACTTACAGTCCCAGGGCTTGGGGGTAGAGACAAGAAGGTCCCTGAGGCTCACTGGTCGGTCAGCTTGGCCTAATCAGCTAAGGTCCCAGTGAGAAACCCTGTCTCAAAATACAAGATGGCTGTCCTGAGGAGCAATACCTGAGGTTGGCTTCACACACACACACACACACACACACACTCACACACATACACCACAGACCACACCTACATAGACACAGACCATACATACAGACACACACAGACTCAGACACACACACACACACACACACACACACCATACATACAGACACACACAGACTCAGACACACACACACACACACACACACACACACACACCAACACACAGACCACACCTACACAGAACAGACCATACATACAGATACACACAGACTCAGACACACACACACACACACACACCAACACACAGACCACACCTACACAGACACAGACCATACATACATACAGACACACACAGACTCAGACACACACACACACCAACACACACACACACACACATACACACCAACACACAGACCACACTTACACAGTCACAGACCATACATACATACAGACACACACAGACTCAAGACACACACATACACACAGACACACACACTCAGACACACATACATAAAGACACGGACAGACACATAGACACACACTCAGACACACACTCAGACACACATACATACAGACACAGACAGACACATAGACACACACAGACAGACACACACACAAACACAGGCAGACACACACAAATTCAGACATACACATACATACAAGACACAGGGGTGGCAGCAGAGATTGGGGGGGGGCTTCAGTAAATGATTTCACGTCTGCTAACAGTAGCAACCTCAGTGACACACTGATCCTCTCCACCTGGACCAGCCCCTCCATGGCTTCCTTGCTGTGACACCCCGCTGTGGGAAAGCCATCTCCTTTGACCTGGGGCCTGTCCCCTTGGGCCTTCCCCATCTGCCATCCAGAAGGGCAAACGGAGGCCCCAGAAGGACTCCTTGGACTTCCAAACACCAGGAGAAAAAAGTCAAGACTCTGGAAAGCTCCTGGCTCTGCCTGTCGCTTGGCCCTGCTGCTTGCTGGTTGTCGGACCGGTGTTCTGAGCTTCTCAACAGTCCCAGCTGAGGTCAAGGTCCACCCAGGGAGCAGGGTGGGAGATTGGGCAGGAGCCTTGGGGACAGGGCAAGGTCCAGACAATTGCATCCTGAGCCGGGTCCCTTTTTCCTCCAGCAGCTGTCACCTGGACCCAACACAGGTGACTTCGAGGGCGGAGCAAGCAGGTTCCAACTCTGCTTCCTTATCCACGGAGGCAAGCAAGAACAGCAGGCAGGCAAGCCATCCGCCACCCAAAGTCAGCATGAAATGCCTGCGGGTGGGGGCTCCGGAGGGAGAGAGAGGAAGCCTTGGCTGGTGAGAGCTTGGACCCTCTCAAGAGGAACTCGGTTTGACTTCTCACACGTCAGCATTGCACTCAACCTGGAAACATACACACGCATGCATATACACACATGCATACACACACATGCATACACTCAAGCTTGTGTACTGCAAGAGGTTCAGAGGCGATCCCTAAAATGAAGCCGGCGGCCACCCTACTCTCCCTCAGCTGGGCTCCTGAGCTAGGTTACAAACAGCCTTTATTGAGGTAAAGACCAGCTAAAAAGAGCTAGCGCTGGCCCACTGGAAATGTTCTAATGAGTTTATGAACTGACAGGGTCCAGGTTCTGGTCCTGGTGCAGCTCCATGCACTGCTAACCTTGAGTGGGGCTAATCACTGCTTTCTAAGGCTCTGGTTCCTGGGCTAGAAAAAGACAGGCAGCCCCCTAATTCTACAGGCTTGGGAGTTTAAAGCCCAGAGAAGTGGGTTCTGAGGTAGAAGGAAGGGGGCTTCCGGGCATTTCTTCCTGCGGTCCAGAGCCAAGAATACAGGGTGAGCCTTCTGAATCTAAGGTGAGCCCCCAGGCAGAGAAGGGACTCTGCAGGCCACAGAGGAATCCCTTCTTGTGTGCAGTTTCCACTCACGCTAGACACCAAAAAAGAAGTCTGGACAAGGAGCCATGGAAAGCACACAAGAGTTACATTCTGACCCTGTTTCCCCGTCAGCGTCAGCGGCCTGGCCATGTCCTGGTGGGTATAGAATTGGCAGGGATGTGGGAAAGACTGATGGGCAAAAAAGACTCAAACTACCTCATATTTGAGGGCAAGGGAGGGAGACAGGCAGAGATGAGCATGTGAGGAGAGCAGCATGGGGAATCACCAAAAAGGGAGCAAGGCCTCCCAAACCCTGTTTCTGGGGGCAGGTGTCTCAGGAAGGTTCCTAGCCCCTGGGAATTCCAAACCTGTCCTGAAGTTCCCAAGAACAAGCCACTCCAGTTATTGAAGCCCTCTGCCATTCCCTGTCATTCTTCAGCCTCAGTTTCCCCACAAGTTCTGACAAGAATTTGAGCTAGGAGATCTAGGAGAGACAGATCTGTTCCGACAGTTTGGGATACAGACATGCTATATAGAACCCCCACCCCCACCCCACCCAAGAGACCTGGAAAGGCAGCCTCTATCCCCAACCGGCTGTGGAGGGTTAGAGCTGGGCAGAGCACAGTCTCCATAACGTCTGTCCTCAACAGCCTGCCACCGCCAAAAACCTTGAAGTGGTTACAATTACAGCCAGGCTAACAGGATTAGGGGAGCGTTGAAATCTAAGAAATCTAATTAGCTCAGGCACCCTGGCCTCCCCCAGCACAATCCTGTAGTAACCCTGGCAGCTGGGGCTAATGGGAGGGGCAGGCTCCTGGCCCTCAGGGCTACAGGCATTACCTGCACAGGTGTGCCTGGCCAGGCCAGGGCAGACTTCTGGGGAGGTGCTATCTCAGCCTGCCCAGTTACCCACTGCCCATGACCCCACCAGCCAAAGTCTTGTTAAAGGGTGGCACTCAACTAGGCTCCAGATGATGAGGTGCAAAGGGGGTTGGTGCCCACGGGGAGGAAAGAATCCAGGGGCCCCACTGGGCGGCCACCCTACACAGTGTAGGGGACTGACTCAGCCAGAGGAGGGGCAGTTTGAGTCATGCTCTGTGTCTCTAGAAACCATAGCAGCTCAGGGACAATCTTGCTTCTTCCTCCAGGGCCGGGCAGAGCTGAAGCTGCTGCGTACATACGCCTAGGCAGGCAGCATTTGAGGTTCATGCAAGCTCTAGATGGGAGAGAGAGAGAGAGAGAGAGAGAGAGAGAGAGAGAGAGAGAGGGAGGGAGGGAGGGAGGGAGGGAGGGAGGGAGGGAGGGAGGGAGGGAGAGAGAAGGAGGGAGGGAGGGAGGGAGGGAGGGAGGGAGGGAGGGAGGGAGGGAGGGAGAGGGAGGAAGAGACAGCTGCTGGGGGTGTGTATTGCCAGATGCAGGAAGGACCACCTGCGACCCTTCTGGAAACAACTGCTCCACTCCTGGGATCCACACAGGCTTCTGTGCCACATGCCAGCATAGTTGGGGCTGTTGCTCAATGCACTGTGATGCAGGGGTCTGCAAGGCCTGGAGCTGAGTCCTGGCTTAGCCACAGCCTCTCGGCCTCTCCTGGAGCTTTAGTTTTCTTCTCTGCTAAATGGAAGTAATTCCAGATAGCAGCTGACACTGTTGTTAATGGGATCCAACAAATTTGAAAAGTGATTCTAGACAGACCACGCCAGGCAAAGGAAAGGGGCTGTGGCCACACCCTTTCTCATGTGCACATGGCAGGCAGCCAGAGACTGGTGGATAATTATTTATTTGGACTGGTCTTTCTGCCCTTGCTGGACAAAAGACACTCCTAAAGAGTGTCTTGCATAGTTCTGGGATCCACTGGCCACTGTCTTCACTCTGTAGACTATCATTAAACACATGAAGAGTCAGTTCTGGGTCCCTGACCTGACCCTCCCTTCAGATGCAACCCTTCCCAGGTCATGCCCAATTCAAGGAAAGAAAATGTCAGGAGGCAGGCCTACTACCCTAGAGCCAGCAGAAGAGAACCCCTTGGGCAGACCCTTCCCTGAACTTCTGTCCTATCAGGAAGGCTGGAAACAGTCATGGGGAGAGTGCTCCATGCACATGGATCACTAAAGCCTGGGTACAAGACTTAGACCTCATGATCATTAAGGAAATGGTTGAGAGAGGCCCCAGCACCTGAAGTCTAAAGTCAGGATCAATCACCTGCTGTGGCTTTCCAGGAAGCATGCAACTCACAGCTGCCCAGTGAGTACAGAGGCTTGCTGCCCACAAGTGGTGAGCACCCCGTCACAGGAGGCATGCAAGCTGAGGCTGAACAGTCAGCCGTTAGGGAGGTAAGGCTGAGGGAGCCACTTCTGGAAACTGTTTCCAGCATCCCTTAACCTTAATCTGGCCCTTTTGTTACCTATCCAACCTAGCCTTCAGGCTGAAGACTCAAATGTTTGGATCCTCCCAGCAACCATGTGGGATGATAGGAGTTCTGTGCTTGAACTCATTTTACAAATCTGGAGACTGAGGCTGGGCAGAGTCAACATCCCGGTCCACACAGCCAGCAGCTACAGCCTCCTGATACCTTTTTCTCTCCCCCTGCTAGTGTCTGCGGTAGGACTGCTGGGTGTTGCCTCCCGAGGGAGAGCCTAACCTCAGACTCATGGCTGGAACTTCCAGGCCAGGCTCCATGCACCCAGGCAGGCTGCCACAACCCCAGCCTCAGGGTCTATTCAGGACAAAGATTCCCCCCAGAGAGGGCCTGGGTGGAGGCCACTGTGTCCTGCTGAGGGGATCCAGCAGTCACTAGGAGAAACTGCAGCCGAAGGGTCAGGGTCAGGGGTAATTAGGGCAGCGGCCTTTGTTGGCTACACAAAACCCAAGGAATCTCATAAAGACCCAACAGAGGCAGGGGGCCTGACAAGGACCCACAGGAGCAGTTATGAATGAAAATGTATGGGACCCAGCCACTGTCCAGCAGGCCCTACACCCTGGTTTCATGCCACCGTGTCCACAGTCGCTTCCCAAAATTAACTTGCTGCTGCACAGGTTTCTTACAACATTTTACCCCAAGACTTTGGGTAAAAACAAAACCTCCATAGACCTGGAACTGGAGCTAGGTATCCAAGCTTCCTACGCAGGCCCTCGTGTACCCAGACTCTTGAGGACACATATAATCTCCAAAGTGTCTTCCTTCCTTATCCACCCAGTGTGTGTGTGTGGGGGGGGGGGGCGGTGGTGGTGGCTCTTCTCAGCTGGGTCCTTCCTTCCATTTTCTGGTAGGAGTGAACCTGTGGACAACTGTGCCATGTTGGGTCATCTGAACAGGGGCCAGGGATGAAAATGTAAGGTTGCTATGGCTGAGGAAGTATTACATGAACACACACACACACACACACACACTCACACACACACGGGGTGGGGGTCGGGGAGGAGGGTTGGAGCCAAACCCCAGCTTCTAAGTCTCTATTTGCCCCTGGATTCCACCCCCCCACACACACACACTTTTCCTTAGGAGGAAAAAAAGAACATTTTGTCCCCACAAAGAAGCCAGCAGCCGTTTCTGCACAGACAAGGCTATTTATTCAAAGTTTTTTCGTAAGTCCAGTCCCTTCTGTGAGCCTGGGAGCAGTACTCAGAAAGTCTTACAACCGCAGCTCAAGTCCTGGAAAGCCTGTAGCTCCTCCCCCAGCCTCAGTCACCAAGTTCTCAAGTCTAAACTTCTGATTCATAGGAGAAAACTAGGTCTCCTAACCGTGTGACTTGGGACCAGTGATGCTTCTGTCTTTTGGGGGAAAAACAAAACAACCCAAATCATAAACCCAGAGGAAAACACCATCTCCCTCTAAAGGCACTCCTAGCCCCAAAGCCGCACGCGCTCCTAGGCAGATAGGGCTTTCAATGTGCCTTTTGTTTGATGCTGGTGTTTCGACATCCTCTTCTTCAAGAGGGAAAGGTCAGCACAAGGCTCCCGGGGGTGTTCACAAACCCTCTGCCTCTGCTCAGCGGCCAGAGGTCCCAAGCAAGGGGCCAGGAATTCCCCCTGCTTTGGACCTCTTCAAAAACCAGCCCGGATAAGAAAAGGCCATGGGTTTGCTCCCTCATCTAAACTTCCCAAATAGCTCACAGGCAACTCTTCCACACTCTAGTCACCCAACAAGCACAGGGAGGCAGGTCGGAATCCACCAGCAGCCAAGTCGCCTGTTTCTCCAGCCCCAGCCACCATCCCTTTATCTGTACCTTCAAAAAAACAATAAGCAAAACCAGGCACCTCTGGGAACAGCCTCTGGCCTCCTGCCCTGCCCTGTGTAACCAGCCTGTCCTCACACCCACGAGGGAGGGAGGAGACTGCACTAGTTAACCCTCTGGTCTACCAGGCCCAGTTCCCAGGTTGCAGCAGAGGCAAACTGTTGCTCAAGAAAACCCTTCAGAAAACCATTGGCACCAGGAGGCAGCTGGAGCCAATGGCTCTCTATGTAGCTAGCGCCAAGGCAGGGGCTTTCACAGGCGCAGCCCACTGACCGCCCTTTCAAATCCCGGGGGTTGGTCTCCACTGTTCATGCCCAGGGCTGTCCACCCACGGGGCTCCAAATGTCCCTGGCAGTGCCGAGAGGAGGGAAAGGCTGGCCGAGCGGTGCACTCACCCCGCCAGCCCAGCCGCCAGCCAGCTTCTTGGAGATCTCAGAGAGAACATTTGTTTGGGCTGCCAAGTTAAATCTTCCTCCCTCATGTCAGGGCATTGGAAAAGCAGTCAGGGGAAAGGGGAAGGGGGAGAGCGGGGGAAGGAGCCGCGGGAAGGAGGGCGGGAGAGAGCGAGCAAGCAATCCAGGCGGGCAGGCTCCCAGTCCCAGTTACTCTTAGCACTGCTAGCCCAAGGAGCTGCAGCTCCCGGGGCAGACGTCTCCCGGGCTCCCGGCATCGAAGCAGGGATCTGGCCGCCTAGCCTCCCGGTCGGTGCCGGATACCAGGCTCCCTGAGCCGGGTTATGGGAAAGGCCCTAGCCCAGCTCGGGGCTGGAGGCACAAGGTGGAACTGTAAAGCAGAGGAGGGAAAAGTTTGCGGCAGGTAGAGGAAAGAGCAGAGTGGCCGCTTCGATCCGCTGTCCCCGAGGGAGGGTGGGGGGCCCAGGCCCGCAGTCCTGGCGCGCTCCAGTCCGCTAGCCCTCCCGCCCGGGTTGTTTACATTCCTGGAGTGTCTTTTAAACCCGGGGCTGTGGCCGGCTCCTGGCCTTCTCCGGCGGCTTCGGGGCAGTCTCCCGTGAAAATCTGCTGGCGCACAATGGCCGGGAGAGGCGGCCGCCCCTCGCCTGCGCCCCCACCGCTCCAGGGCGGGGAGCCTGCCCTCTGCACCGCGCCCTCTCCCCGCCTGGCCAGCTTCCTGGACAGATGTCCCCGGCCAGGGGGCGACGCGCTCCCGCAGCCTGCACCGCGACACCGAGGCCGTGCTCCCCACTGTTTTCTCCCCAGCTCCGACACCAGGAATGTGAAACAAGCTTTCAGAGCTTGCCCCCACCATCCAGACCCTAGCTTCAGCTCCAGCCCGGCCCCTCAACCTCCACCCGGGCCAGCCTACCACTCCCCCGGGGCCACCGCCGCCGGAGACAGAAAGGAAGAAAGAACACGGGGAAATTACTTTCGTATTTGCAACGCGCGCGCGCACACACAGACACATCTTCCCCCTTGGGCTCGCCTCCTGGCTGGGGCAGCCCCAGCCAGGCGTTGGCCTGAAAGCCCCTTCGGCTTCCGAAGCCCGAACGGGAAGCCTAGACACACTCCACTCGGCGTGCCCTGCTCCAGCCACGCGCCGCGTTTTCCTGGGCCATTCTCCCCGCAAAACAACTTAACCGCGCCCCCATCTCCCATGTACTAAAGTGTGTTCTCCATAGAAATTCGGAGGCACAACTTAACACCACCAACCTTGGCCACCCTGGAATCCAGCGCCTTCCCGGCGGTTCTCCTACGCACCCAGGAGCACAACTTCACATCTTTCCAAAGGAGGCGAGGGAGACTCAGCCAGTCCTTCCCGGGTCCTTCCCTCCCTCCTCGGAATCCGTATCCCGGTCGGACCCCGAGTGTTCGGAGGGACGGCTGGAGGTGCGCCGGCAGGAGGCGGGCACCGAGTCCGCGCGCCCACAAACCGCACCGGCGCCCCGCACACCCGACGATTCCCTCCGTCCCCGCGCTCAGTCGGAGCCGCTCTACGCAGCTCGGCGCTCGCTGGTGGCCAGGGCCTCCGCCCCCGGCGGCCAGGGCAGCGCACCGAGCCCGCACGGCTGGCGCCTTTCGCCCGGCCGGAGCTAAGCCTCTAAACGGAAAACCCTAGTACAGCACCCGGCGCTCGCACCCCGACGATCCGCGGGGAGCTGGAGGAAGCCTCAGTGCTAACGGGCGCCTGGCTCTGTCCCCAAACTTACCGGGCGCTGCGAGCACCACTGCCACCGCTGGAGGACGCGCCGCCGCCACCGCCGGGTAGGGCCGGCTGGAGCCGGGAGGAGCGCAGGGAGAGTGCGGAGATCCGCTCGGCTCCGACTCCCGCTCCGGCTCCTAGCCGGCCGGGGCTGGGGTCACTGCGCTGCGCCGGCGCTGCTCGCTTGCTCTGCGGCCCGATCACTGCTCGCCCGCCCGGCCGCTCGCTCTCCCCGGCGCCCGCCGCCGCCGCTCGCTTTTTTAATGTCCACAGACAGTGAAAAGGAACTCGGCGTTAGGGGGTGAGTAAGTGAATCAACTCGCCCGGAGCCGAGCAAGTTGAAGTGTCAGATTACATTGGCTATTCTATTTCCAAAGGGCCCCGCGCCGCCGGCCTCCCGCAAAAGCCGGCACGGATTCACCGCGGGAGCGGAGCGCCGCGCCTCCAGCGCTCAGCTCTGCTTGCCTTGGTTCGCTCTCCATCTGCGCGCTCGCTGCGCTCTCCCTTTCCTTTCCGCCTCTCTCTCTCTCCTTTCCCTTCTTTCCCTCCCTTTCTTCCTGTTCCCAGGTCTCTGCTCTCTCTAAGCTTTTCTCTTCCCGACTCTGGTAGGCTCCGCGCTACCCCCACACGCCATGCCGCTGGTTCACTCTCGGTCCCTCCTCTCGCCTCCCTACGCCGCTCTTTAACACCCCCTCAATCCCGTAAGTTTAGAGTGGGGAGACTAATGTGCCTAGGAAAGGACCGCATTGGTAGGAGCAAAATTACTGCCCGGAGGCGTACCCCGCTTCCTGCTGGTCCCCTACGGGAGTACACTGGGGCCGCAGGTGCTGTCAGCCAACCGAATTGGGGTGACCGAGTTGCTAACGAGAGGTGTGCAAAGAATCCCCGGAGACTTTGGGATTATTCCTAAAACCGTGTGGCAGAGAGAGGGTGAGACGACCCTAACCTTCACCACCTCTGGTGACGTAGGAGGTTAAAGGGGGCCTCCCTTGACCTCTGAGGAGGAGCGAGGGATGCAGAGCGAACCATATGTCCCCACCCCACTCGAAGTTCAGAGACTCAAGAACGCCCCGGTGCCTTGCTGGGAGCGCCTGGGGCGCCACGAGCCGAGCGCTCTCGCGCTGCAGAGGTGGAAAGAACCCAGTCCAGCTCCCAGCCCAGGGCTGGGCACCAACCACTCCTCTGGTGGCGGAGGGCACTCACGAAGCACAGTTAGGTGCGCCCACTCGCGGGGGTTCCCCTCGCAGACCCGCCCCCGAGAGTATCCAAGTGCGCACTCCCTTTGGCTCATGTCCATTGCCACTCACACAGAAACTCCTACACAAACGGCACACACGTTTGCGCCTACCCTCAGCAGAGCACGCATACTGCCCCTCCAACACACTTGCACACACACTTTCCATCCCAGATATGCCCGTACACCCGGATTCATACAATTGTACACATTAACATCGCTGTACACCACCTCCGGTACGCTTTAAAAAAAAAAAACAAAAAACAAAACCACGAGGCATTCCCCCGTGCACTGCATCTCACGCTCACGTACACATACAAGCACATGTTCCCCTAACGCTTCCACATCCCTTCCTCAAACCCCCTTCCTGATTAGAGGTACTCGGGTCCTAAGGATAACAAGCGCCTGGGTTGGACACGCGCGCACGCACGCACTCCCCTCCCGGGCAGGCGGGGGAGGCTTGGGCCGGAGCCCGCTAGGCAATCCAGGTGTGGCGACTGCTCCGTGCTCCGCGTTTTGCAGGCAGCCGTGGTGTCGGAGGCAAGGCGAGGAAGGGAGCTGGAATAACAAAGGCAAGTTGGGAAGAGCGCAAGGGGGCGCAGCCCCGGCCGGGCCGCGGGGGGAGCCCTGCACTGCCGGGTCGTCGGAGGCTGCTTGGCGGCTAGCCGGGAGAACCGGAGGTGGGGAGGAAAAGTGGGGGGGAGAGGGGCGGGGCCGCCGCGTGACGTCAGAGAACAATGACACCGCTGGGGGCGGGCTCGGGCAGGCAGCCGGGGCGGGGGGTCTTCCTCGGGGCCTGGGGCGGGCGGAAGAAGTCTTGGCCTCTCCAGGGCCGCAGTTTGATTGACGAGGTCCGCATGGGAGCGCAGACGTGTCACGCAGACTCGCGGGTTCCTGAGCCTCTTGGGCGGTGATCATAGCGCACCGCGGGCCAACAGGGGGAGCAGGCGGGAGCGCTCCCCCCTCCCCGCACCTCAGACCCCCATTTTAGAATATCCTTAGGAGGGCTGGCTGCTCTGACCTCGGCTTGAACTCCTTCAGGGCCAGAGAGATCACTCCTTCCACCACTAAGACAAGGAGGCAAAGTGCGTTTGCTGGCTTTGAATTCATGCTCAAAGCTCTGACGGGTCTGGCAGCGGTGAACTCAGCCTGGAATTCCTGAGGGCAGACTGCGGCTCAGATCCACAGGGACGTGGGGCAGGGGGTGTCTGAGTGTGGGGAAACTACTTCTCCCGAGACAAATTCTGCCTCCTGCTGCCATTGGCTGCGGGATGGAGGTCGGGGTGGGGCGGTGCTCCTGGACCTCGGTCCTCGGACCTGTCACACAGGATGAACAGTTAGCAACTTGCTCCACTACCCACCCACAGGTGGCAGATGAGTATCCTTGGGGAAAGTGGGTGGCATGAAACCATTTCCAGACCTCTAGGGACACTGGAATGGCCTGGTCCCAGCACATTTCCAAGAACACACACACACACACACACACACACACACACACACACACACACACACCACAGCCTGTGGGTGGCCAAGGTTGGGAAGGGTAGTCTGAGAAATCCTGGACAGCTTGACTTGAAAGGTGAGGATTCCGTTTTCTAAATGGAGCCACAGCCATCCTGCCCTCAGACCTTCACAGCATTGGTACACCCAGAAGGACACCTCCATCCCCAGCACCTAAGTCCCTGTCAGACTTGGGATGCAAGAATCCAGCCCCAACCAACACCTGGGTCAGGCCTGTTGGCCTTGATGACCACCTGGGTCATCAAACCTCTCCAAATCCTTCTGTAAGTAACCAGAGCTAGCCACCTCCAGGAAGTGGAGGAAATGGTGACCTCAGGTGAACATTCATGTTCAAAAGCTCCTGTCCAGAAGGCTCCACCCCCTTTTTTTTTCTTAAAAATTGCATTGTATTTATTTATTTGAGGAGAGGGATACACATGAAGGTCAAAGAACTGCTTTTGGGAATCACTTCTCCCCGTGTATCAATGTAGGTCCTTCCTGGGGATTGATCCTCAGGCTTGGCAGCAAAAGCCTTTCCCAAAGATGAGCCATCTTGCTGGTTCCCCCACCCCTTATTTCTAGCCAACATGTTAATCTGGAAACCCGGAAATGGCTGCAGAGGGCAGAGGAGCCCAGCAAGACAGAGTCAACCTTGTTTTCAGCTTTCCCAGTCAGTCCACCAAGCATGGCACCTTGGGGGCAAGAAGTCTGAGAAATCAGACTTGTGAGGGCCCCAGGCTGCAAGCCTTGGGGATCCCAGGCCATTGTTCTCTCTATTCCTCTGCCCAGGAAGCTGCTAGTCCTGTTGGTTGGCTCCCTCTGGAGTCTTAGAAGGTATGACTTATTTGGTGCCTACTATGTGCTGAGTGAGGACATCATAGGCATTAACTTATTGCCTGGAGTTAGGGACATTACTATCCCCTCCAAAGAAAAGAGGATTGTAAATACCATCCCCACGCTGTTCAGGCCCTCATTAACGTGGCTTCCTGTGAGCCAACAACCCAAGCTCTGCACCCTTAGCCAGAAATTCTGTGTGGCCCTAGACGAGTTGTTCTCCCTTTCTGGGCCCTCTATAAACTAAAGGCTAGATCTCATAGCAGCCATCAAGCCTTGCTGTTCTCTATGCCCTGAGTTCCCAATCTCGGCCTCAGCTGCAGTAGGCCTGGGTTGAAACAGAGAGGTGGAAAGTGCATTCTGCCTGATGGGTGAAGGTTCCTGTATTCCCCCCTGGCTCTGAAGGCAGTGTCTGTACCCACCAGAGTGTGGACTGTGCAATGCAATCTCAGCTTACACCCACCTTCCCATCAGGCCTAAGTACCTCTTGTTTCCTACCCTCATAGAACCATCAAGTCTGAGGAAGAGAGCCACTGCTTAGGTGGGACCTGAGCCTGGGTCCCAGGAAGCAGGAAGTCCAAGGGTCAGGAGGAAGGCTGTGATGGGAGGTGTGAGCAACCTGAGTATGCAGAGGATCTGTGCAGGCAGGGTGTAGCGAGTATGACCTCTGGACCAGGCTGCCATCAGTGGGTTGAGGTAGGAACAAGCATGCAGGTACCAGTTCCTGCCTCTCTCCTCCTGGAGCCAAAAGGTATGTGAAAATCCATCTCGCTGCTCCCGTGGGCCAGGTGCTTTGGCACTCCGTCTCCTTCTGTGTCTCCAGGCCGAAGGAAGAGCACAGAGGTTGACTGGCTGCTGGGGGTCGGGGGTTGGGTAGGGTTCCAGGTGTGGCCGCACCCCTGAGCTCATCTCATGACCAAGTATGGTACAGCTGAGGTGATTTTTGAAGTGCTTTGGGGGAAGATATAAGCACCTGCTAGATCTCTGTCTAAGCCCTTCCTAGACAGTGAGTAATGGGAACATAATTAGTCTTCACCTGTGGTTGGACCGGGACCCTTTGGATCCTGCCCAGCTCTGTACCTATACCTCATAGGAGTAGATAGTTGATCCACCACAGAAAGCCTGTACCCTCTAGCATGGAGCCTCTATGTTCCAGCTAGATTCTCCTCCCTTCTCTGAACACTAGACAACTGAGGCATCCTAAGAAGATTCCCAGTATATGATCAGCTAGGACTTATTTGTATTGGTTTCTTCATGGAGGTGGGGCACTTTGAGACGAAGTCTTGCTGTGTAGCCCAGGCTGGCCTTTGAACTCAGAGTTCTGTGTCTGCCGAGTGCTAGGATTACAGCTGTGAGCCACCACACCCAGCTGGGACGTGCCATCTTGTCTTGTCATCCTCTGATCCTCACAATGGCACTTCTCTGGGTGACTGAGATGACACAGAGGGAGGCGGTGGCTTTCACTGGGCCACAGGACTGGGAAGTACAGAGAGAGCATGAAAGGTGGGCCACTTCCTGCAGCACCCTCTCCCGACGCCAGCGCTCCACCAAACAGCAAGCTGGGACTGGTGTATGAAGGCCAGCTGGGGAGATAAATGCAGCATGCCAGGGGTGGAGTACAGTGGCTTCCTGCCTTCATCCTGCAGCACCTTCACCCTGCAAAGGAGCTCAGGCCTGACGTCTCACATATGCATGCTTTTTACACCCTCTTGCCCTAACCTGTCTTCAGGTTCTTCATGCTCGGTGGCTTCCAGAAGTACCGCCATCACATGCGTACAACTCCTTGCCTGCTTCTGTGCACGCTCCCTTTGTCTCCTAGGACACACCCATCCCAGCCTTCCAGTCCATGTCTGCAGCCACCTGCTCAGGAGCCTACTCTGATGATACCACCAGCCAAGCCGTCTACATCACCTCCATCCCTGAATGCTGCCAGACTGCCTCCATATCAGTATGACGGTAGAGACTGCCTGTTAAGTTCCTGCTGTGGGCAGGTCCTCAGTAGCTCATGCACTTGAGTTCTGGTCCTCACGTGAGCTGAGAATTAGTACTAATGGCTCCATTTTACTGATAAGAAAACTGAGGCATAGGAACTCTCAGTTGCCAGTGTTACACCTCATGGTGGAAACCACCCAGTCCCCCCACCTCTAGAGGTAGAATAGAGGTTGCTCTATACTGTCACCCAGTTACTTTACAAGCAGTCAAGTACAGCAGAGACAGAGACACACATGGACAGACCAGGCTCCCATGAAGGATTGCCCAGATGCCGTTCTTCAGGTTTAGGGAAGAAAAATCACTGGTGTTGAACAGCAAAGGCGGGATTAGTATCCAGGCTCCCAAAGTGACTGGCATTCCTGCACCTTGCAACTGTGCTCTTTTTGAAGGATGCACAGTCCCAGGCGCCTTGATGATGCTGAGCTGCTCAGCGAGTGGCTTCTTCTCCCCTCAATTAAAATGAGAGAGAAGAAAGAAGAGAAACTAAGACATTGTTCTCAACTGCAGCTGGTGACAAATAGAACCGGGACCCAGCTGCATAGGATGGAGCAGGAGCCGGCCACCCAGAGGCCTGGCCTCACCCCTTCTGCAAGGATCAGATGTCACGGGGAGGGCTGGAGGACCACTGCCTCCATCATGCCTCCCTTCATCATGCAACTGCAGCCTTGGGTGAGCTGGACCTCTTCCCTGGCAGGCAGACCCCCACCCTACCAAGAAAGAACTGTGGGTACGTGTCTGAGGGTGTTGCAAATCTCTCTCTTGTAGAACATCACTTTAAACACTGGTTCGATTCCAGGCTGAACACAGCAGGCGTGGTTACCCACTCCCAGGAAGGTATGCCATCTGCAGGGGTAGAGGACTGGGACCCCGGAGGCACATCAGACGGCTCTCTGCTGAGACAGCTACCCATTTGCTCTTTGGAAAGGGCTCTCCAAGACTCCATGGCTGTCTCCTTTTGCTCACACCCCTTTTAAGAGATCCCTCTTGCACCTGAACTCTGACCTTCCCAGGCCCTGGGCCACTCTGTCCCAGGTTACTCCAGTGATCAGCCCGGCAAGACCAACATTCCGGTCATTGGTCAGGGTCTACAAAGTAGCTCCTGCCAAGGTTAGCTTCTCGAGCTCCCTCCTCCCCTGGGAATAGCACTTTTGAGATTGTAAAGAGCACTTTCTGTCCCACACAAGTGCCACAACAGCCTCAGGAGGCAGGCAGACTGCACAACCCACTTTGTGGAAGAAGAAAATGGCTTGGTGGTTTGGCCAGTATCATACAGGTGTGTGTGTGTGTGTGTGTGTGTGTGTGTGTGTGTGTGTGTGTGTGTGTGTGTGCGTGTGCGTGTGTGCGTGTGCGTGTGTGTGTGTGTGTGTGTGTGTGTGTGTGTGTGTTGTGGGGGCGGGGAGGCGTCTAGTCAAGATTTGAATCCTGATAACTTGATTCAGTGTTACCGACCCAGGTAGTAGTGATGTTTTCAAAAGATGCCACTCCTGTCCCCAGATGCTGCTGGGAGACAGGATCTCAGACACTTTCATTCATTCAACAAATATTGGCTCTAAGCTATGTCGAGCACAGAGCTAAGTGCTAGGGACCCAACAAAGAGGAGGGCAGATGTGATCCATGCTGCCCCCTCATCTGACATTCTGATGGAGGAAACCAGTCAAACAGATCCCATGCAGAGACTCCTGTTCCCAGAGGTTCAGCCACGTGCCTCAGAAGGAGCCCTGGACCCAGGGTATTGGAGACATAGGCTCTCTCTTGCCCTAGGGTTGCTTCTTCCTGGCTCTGTGGACTAAGAAAGGTTTTCTTGACATCTGTAAGCACGTAGCTTCTCCCCTGGTTTCTAGGTCCTTGCCCTATTCCCACCTTCTAGGTCAAGTGGTTAATGATTTCCTGGCATGAGTAATTATCCTGGTACAGTGTTTTCTTAAACCCAACTTTTCACGGGCACTTGAAGCCAGAGAGGGGCTTCTCAGGTCATCTGACTTGAACCCCCTCACTGAGCAAGAGCACCTTAGCCCCGTTCTTCCCAGGAATTCATTTTTGTTTTTGATTTTTTGCTTCCTGTACCTTTCTGGAGGAGATAGATTGCTTGCTCCTTCACAGAGGCAGACCTCTGCCCAGCGGTGTGTGTGCTAGTAAATGTTTAACATCTGGCTCTCCAGACTGGGGAAAACCTGACTCGTAGTATCTGTTGATTCCCTTAGTGTAAATAGTCCTTCCATGGTGGCCTGGTGCTGCCTGCTTAGCAGTTCACACACTTGGTGAAAGTTTAACTGCCGCCTTTCCTAAGCCAGCACCAGCAGGCTGCAACACAGAGTTGCCCCGAAGAGAACCCTGGTCCAGCTTAACTTGCTGGAAAGTTCTTCCTGACGTTGAGCAAAATACTTCATCGTCCACATGCAGCCCTTCACACCTTGATCCGAGCCCCGTGAGATGGGTAGATCCTGGGCTTAGCAGAGATGGTACAGCCGCCTTCTTCTCTGCTCTTCTCCTTCCTTCCCTTCCTTTCACAAATATTTATTGGGCCCTGGTGACGCCATGGTGCTAGGTCCTGTGGCTATATCTTAGATCCCCTGGTTCCGCCTACCCTGCCTGTCCACCTCCCAGACCCCACTCACACCGATGACACCCACTCGCCCAAGCCTGTGTTGACCGCCGCCTCCCTCTCTTCCTGCCTTGGGCAGCCTGCCTCCCTCTCAAACCCTCCCAGAGCCTTTATCGTCCCTTTTGGCACTTATCACTTTCTACCTCGGATTACAGCTATTTGTGTACACGGCTTATCTTCCTGCCAGACAGAGAGGCAGCTCGGGCTGTTGAAAGTGTGGACTTTGGAGCCATGTGACCTGGCCTTCCATTCCAGCCCTGCCACTAGGGATATGCGTTCTCTGGAGCTTACACCACCTTTGGGAACCTCAGTTTCCTTATCTGCAAGGCAGGCCTGGCGATAACCACTTCCAAGATGGTTTTGGCCATTCAGTGGGATTAAAATGTAACCCCCTTTTCCGGTTCCTGTCTGGACTTCCATCCTCTTCTGGATAGACTTGGTGCCAATGCCTCTTCTTAGTCTCTAATTAATTAGACTCTAATACTAGTAACAACAGACACATATGTAACAATACAAGATTAAGGGTCTTTTTTTTAAAAAATGTATTTATTTATTATTGTATACCGCATGTCAGATCTCATTAGAGATGGTTGTGGGCCACCATGTGGTTGCTGGGAATTGAACTCAGGACCTCTGGAAGAGCAGCCAGTGCTCTTAACCGCTGAGCCATCTCTCCAACCCAAGATACAGGGTCTTAATCCAAGAATTTACATATATGGAAACCTTTCATCCTCTGAAACTTGGAACTAACCTATTTCCGTCTACAGCAGATAGTGTGTTGGAGGCAGTAGCACACACCCAGAACCCCAGCGTTGTAGAGACGGAGGCAGGAGGAACATCAAGAATATGATGCTAGCCTGGGGAACCTTTCCCCAAACCAACCAACCAACCAACCAACCAATCAAATGGAAAGATAATTTAAGGTACAGGCAGGTTACATAAGCCCAAGGTCACACAGATACTGGGTAAAAGTGCCGAGATAGGAACCCAGGACAATCTGTTTCAAGGCCCCGGCTGTTAAACTTGATGCTGTATGGCAGTGCTATGAGTGTGCCTTGTGGATTGTAGAGGCTGAGGTTTGGGGTGTCCATAATGTTCCCCACTTTTGCACATCCTTATCCCAGCCTGGAGACAGAGGAGCCACTGATCTGCCCTTTGGGCTTCTCAACAGGTAAAGGGGTTAGTACCCAAGAGAGGAACATCTCCAGGCCCTTGCCTAGGGAAGAGGGAGGCCACTGATGGATAAGGCAATGGGAGGAAGCTCACTGAGAGGCATTTGTGATGGGTCTTCACAAAAGTAGACAGAGGAGCAAAGGCCGAGTGTGTTAGTGGGGGAGCATCAGAGGTCCGTCCAGGTAGAAGGCTCGTATTTCTGTGCACGCTGTTGGGCAGGGGAGCAGAGACCATGCATTGCTCATGGGCTTTGGAAGAGTGTAGAGCACAGATAGCTGGCCTGACTTGGGCCAAGTTGATACTCGGATTCTCTGGAAGCTCCATAGCTCTGAATTCACTCACCTCTTACTGGGCTCATCTTTCTGCTTCTCTGAGTCTTACTTTCTCCTGCAGAAGAGGCATGAAGAGTGGACCTTGGAGTCCGTTGAAGGGCAAAACAGATGGCATGAGGTGGGAGCTGAAACCTCATGAGGCAAGAGATGGGTGAAAGTACCTGGGGGAGAGAGAAGAGGCCATAGGACCAGAGGAGCCAGCATGCCTGGACTGGGGTGGCAGGTACCATATCTGCTCAGTCTTTCACACCTGTTTTCCGTTGCCAAAGACTTGCCAGCTCTGTTGGTGTCTACAGGGGCAGATCCATGCTGGGCCCTGTTCCACCCCCAGCTTAGGACAGCTCAACCATGGCTCCTGAAGGCAGGCATTATAGCATAGACTAAGGAGTCCTTGAAGAACATTAGGCCTGTGCCTCAAAGATGCTATGAGACCTGCTTTGCCCTGTCAGTCTGTCCAAATCATTGTCCTTACCCTTACTGGGTCTCAGGTGTGTGGTAGGGCCCTAGAATGAAAAGGGACCCTTCCCCCAGCCCAGGCAGCCTCCCAGAGCCCTTGGAGGCATGGGGGCATGTGTGTGTGTGTGTGTGTGTGTGTGTGTGTGTGTGTAGGGGGGGGGTTGCAGTGAAGGGGTGAATTAATCCAGGCTCACCCTCAGGGGCTCTCTATGATGCTAATCTCTTCTGCTTTTGATCCCTGCCCCCCCCTCCCAGTCCCAGCCCGGCCTGAGCTGAGGCCTTAGTGCTGCACAGGAGCAGGGATTAGGGCTGCCCTGGGTGAGGCCCAGCATATCCATAATGAAGCAGAAGGGGTTTACCCCTGGGCAGGAGATCAGAGCCCAAGTTACTTGCCTGGCATATGCATTGTACTCTCCTTTGCCAGAACTTTCCTCGCTCTCACTTTTCCTCTCCTGGGCTGACCCTCTTCTCTCCAGAGGAGCTCTGGTAGTCCCATGTCACACAGAAGCCCAGTGTGCTCTGGGGAAAGGACCAGAGAGAGGCTCTGGCCAGTAAGCAGTGGAGTTGGGCCATGAGCTCAGTTAGTCCAGACTTCAGTCCTGCCCTGTCTGTACGAAGGGGCTTTGTTCAGGTAGGTTTTTTGTTGTTTTTGTTTGTTTGACCAGCATTAGTGGAGGGATCCTGAATGCCAGGGGTGTACCAGAACACGCATAGTCTCTTACAGTCCTCACAGCCCCTGTTACAGGCCTGCTTGTGGGGAAGCAGAGTGTCCCAAGGAATGTGACCTAAGTGGTACAGTCTGACCAGACCTAGGACAGCAGCTTATCAGAGGCTGTCACTGTACAGAGGACAAAAAGGCCCAGGCAGATATGTGCAGTCCTTGCAAAGGATGAGCTGGCCTTCTATGCCTGTCTTCCTGTCCATGCTCAGCCTTATTCTAGACATGGCCGGAATCTTCTATGCATTTAGAGGAGCTGGGAAGAAAGCCCAGGCCTCTACACTGCCGCAGAGCTGGATAGGGTATCTTTAAGGATGCCAGCCTCAGGGGATCATAGAGGCCTCTCAGCCAACCCAGCCTCACAATAGCCCTGTAAACCTGGGCTTATACACAATTAAAATTTTATTACATTATATTTCCTACATATAAAAGACTATTTGTGAGCTATGAACACATCAGAACGAAAGCTCATGGCCACTCTGCTTAAGAACTGGATTATTTGGGCACTGGGGAAGACCTGCCTCTTGGCCCCCTACTTCCCAGAAGGAACTAGTACCCTAAATGTGATCATTACTCCCTTCCCCTTTTAAACAAATCGTTTCAGTACATATGTGCGGAACCACTGGCCTCACTGTACCTTTAAGACATGGCCTTCGATTCTTCAGTCCCAGAGGACATGACTTCTTTAAGGGGAAGGAGGACCTCTGTGGAGCCACCTGAACTCTCATGTCCCCCCTTTTTTAGGGCCACACGGAACCCCATTTGGCCTCCTGCCTCAAATGCTCCGAAGTGGACGCATGTTCCTGGTGCAGCCAACAGGACAGGGCAGCACCTGGCAGCTGGACATTCCTTGAGCAAGGTGTGCTACTGTTTGCCTGGGCAGTGTTCTCCATCTGTAGGACCCTTTCCTTTCCACTTGGGATACCTGGCTCCTTCTAGCTCCAGTCCCAAGGTTTCATAGCAGGGAAGCTCTTCTTGGGAGAGCTGATCTCTGTACCCATCAGTATCTTTGGGCAGCCATCCATCTCACAGGGCAGAGATGTTAGGTAGCTGGTACCCAGATCCCAGAGGAGCTGAGCATTGGCTCCAAAGCAGATATTCCTAGAGTGACGCAGAGTGAGAGAGTGCATGATAGCTGGTGGACATCCCTGGGTTTAGGGACTCCATGGAGGTGGATTTCCTTCAAGGTTCTGTGGGCTAGTCTGGCCTGTGGACTGGGAGATAAGTCTCAGGGAGGCTCTTAGGACTTGGGGCGCTCTACTATCCACTTGCTGGATGGATGTGTGAGTCAATATATATGCCTACATGTAGGTATGGTTGTTAAGCGTGTGTGTGCACATACGTATGTGTGTAATCCCAAGTCCACATGGGTGTGGATCATGATGCAGGGACTTTCTCTTTGTGGATAAGCCTGTTTGATCTTTGAGCCTCACACAAGGCACATATATGGAGAACCTACCATGCACTAGACTACAGGGCCTGGTGGGGGCAGAGCAGTGGACAAGCAGCTGGCCCTTGAGGGGACTGAATAACTACTCACATGTCATCCTAGACTGTGCACCAGCCCTAGCAGCCTCCAGCACCATAGCCTCAGCCTCTCAGATAGAGTCCCTAGCATCCAGAGGCCTGATAGGGCACCTGTAGGTCAACAGTGGGGCCAGAAACATGAGACCAGCCACCAGTGGCCAGTGCTTGCTTCTCATGCTGTGTGACATCAGTTGCAGGGCCTGCCCAACCCACAAGGAAGCTGACAGCAGGAAGGTCCAGAAGCTTCCCTTTCTCTTTGCTTCCTGGAATGGAAGTTGTGATTTTCCCCAGTGACATTTCCACAAGTGTCCTATAGGAGGGCACACAGCTGTGCCAACAGCAGAGACTGAAGACGGCCTGGAGTAGAGTGAGACTGGACAGGGTGGGAGAGCACCACCAAATGTCTGAAGCAGGAACCAGGTCATCCCTTCCCCAGAGTGTTCACAAAAGCACACATGCACATACACATACACACAAATGTGTACGTGTGTCCAGAGAGGACACAGGAACTAGAGACACACATGCAAAGCTTATTCCAGACCTTTCAGCCTGTCTCTTTACTCAGGCTGTCCCCAAAGGGGACCTTCAGCTGCAGTACCCACTGCAACTGAGTTTCAGGTTGTTGTGTTTGAGGGAGATGAACTTTGACATAATCAGGGAGTCCTTTCTGGGTCCTTTTGGGCTTCCTTTTCAGGTGACATGGGGGCATGGGCTATTAGTCAGTGTGATTGTGGGGGCTGGCAGAGTCTTTTCTTACCTTCTATATGTCTTCCTCCCAAAGGCCTGAGTGGAAGCTCCCTCAGAGACTTAGCAGGCAGGGTCTCTGCCTGGGAACTCTGGCAGCCTGGCAGAACATAACTCCTCACTTCCATCCGTGGGGCCGTGGACAAGCTCCTTGCCTCCCTGAAACCTAATTCCACACCTGCACAGATAAGATGACTACTACCTTCATAGTGCCTGGAGATAGTCACACCAGTCTAGGGTACAACTGAGACACTCAGTTGAATCTTGCCAGCCCTGTGCCTGGTAGAAGTCACTGAGTTTGGGCTACCAACACCACAGGATGTGCACTTGCCCTGGTGGTCCCAGAAAAGCCAGAATCTAGACTTGGCATTGCCTTACCAGCTAGGAGCCTTGAACATGTCACTGGCCCCCTCTGGCTACAGCTGCCTCCATCTCAAAGGAGCTTATCAACTCAAGGGTTAGATGAGATAAGAGCCATAAGAAGGCTCTTGCAAGTAACAAGCCTGTGCCCCTCTGAGAAATGACAGAGGACAGGATACCCAGTCTTTTGGCATCCAGATGGGCTGAGCTCTGTATGTCCCTACAGAGGGACATTGAGTAGTTTGAGAACCCTCTTCGGAGCCCATCAGGCCCCTGGCTGCTGGTGATGGGAATGTTCCTTTGAGGGGAAGCTAGGTCCCTTTGAAACTGCCAGTCTACACTAGAGGGGCAAAAGGCGACCTGCTTTCAAAGCGGCTCCTCTGGCCCTTAATTACCCTCTGTCACCCATAGGTGGAATTTCCACTCAGTTAGCTGAAGAAAGGCACCCACGCCGCTGGCTGCCACATGCCAGTGAGGACTGGGCTTCCCTGGCGCCTCTGCAGCTGCTAGAGCCTCAGTGGCAGCCGGCTCGGTTTCTGATTTTAATGATTTCCTGAATTCATTCCATTTCCTACCTCGGGGAAAGGAGGAGAGGTGATCCTCTTGGAAATTCACATAATTGCTTTTATTTGATTTTTATTAAAATGCATTCAGGAATAATGTGATTGCCCCCGTTATTCCGCCGTTCATCAATCCTGCTCAGGGAATCTGGTGAAAAAAAGCAATGGGTGCAGGAGCCTCCAGGGCGTGCAAGGTGTGATGAGGGCACCTCTTAGTGGCTTGGGGAGTCACAGTCCACCTCTGGCTCTTCCTTTACACACACACACACACACACACACACACACACACACACACACACACACACACACACGGCTCCTGCTGCATAATATATTCTACACATCCTCCAACCTCAGCCCACTCCTGCTCCCTCCCCGCCCACCTTGGAGACACAGGGACTCAGAGGTGAGGTCTATGGTGGGAGACCTGCTGCCTTCCCTTGCCCATGCCCCAGTTCTCTGCACTTTGACCTGTTTCCAGCATAACCTTTAGCTTTGGGCTCTTAGCGTACAGGGTTAAGAAACCAGTGTCTTTGCCGGGCATTGGTAGCACACACACCTTTAATCCCAGCACTTGGGAGGCAGAGGCAGGAGGATCTCTGTGAGTTCAAGGCCAGCCTGGTCTACAAAATGAGTTCCAAGACAGCCAGAGCTGTTACACAAAAAAACCCTGTCTTGAAAACTAAAAAAAAAAAAAAAAAAAAAAAAAAAAGAAAGAAAGAAAGAAAAGAAAAGAAACCAGTATAACCAGTATTTCCCTCAGACCAAGTACAGTCCTTATCTACTTGGCACAGTTAGAATATGGGCAGATTGCTTTGCCTTTCCCAGCCTCTGTTTGCTGATGAGGCTAGTGGAATACAGCCCAGTGCTGTGGTGGTGCCCTCCTGTCATCCCAGCACTAGGAAGCCTGAGGCAGGAGGAGCTCCAGTTCAGTGCCTGCCACAAAGACCGGTTAATGGGAACATGAAGACTTGCCTTAGCATAGAGACAAAACGGATTGAGCAGGTAGCAAGTGCCATGGTGTGGACTACCACGGATGCCCACCAAGGTGGATTGGTACCACGTGGCCTTGCCTCACAGGAGTGGATGGGTTCCATTCACCCAACCTTGGCTGTTTGCTAAAGGTGGTCTGCTCCTGCTGGGGGAAGCTGTGCAGAAAATCAGGGAGCGTGAGGGTAGACACTCACTTTCAGAGCTCCTTTTGTGGGTCAGGGGGTGGGGGGCTTATTTCTGCAAAAAGCCTGTCTTCACTTGAAAAAAGTGCAATGACGTTCACGTAGCTTACTGAGTTTTCACTGTTTCTGTTGATCTTGGTGCAAGTCATTTGGCAATGGCCACAGCTAGGGAATTTAGAGAATGGAGAGAGTGGATTTTGAATTTATGTTATTGGGAACTCTGGTGCTTACCACCAGCTAAGCATTTGATGTGGTATCTGAGGCTCACTCTGCACCATTCCTGCCACTGGGATGTTGTTACTATTGTTCTCTGTGGACCAGACTACATGCCTCCCAGATCCTTGAGAGCACTCCCACTGAATCATGGGCTCCTGCCCCAGAGCCTGCATGGCCCTCTGACCATATGCTTTACAGTCCCAGGAGAGGTCCGCTGCTCTCTCCAATCAAGACAGCAGTCTGTCCAGGAGGGGAGGTCCTGTCCTTTCATGGGGAGGGTCAGGCAGTGGGCTGGGAAGGACCTTTAGAGTCTCAGTAAAAGAAATCAAGGCCAGAGTTTGAGAAAGCCACTACCAGTCATAGCGGCCTCCGCCTGGGTTTGTCCTGGGATGGCGAGTGTTCATTTCTTAGCTGGGCTGGTTTTGGCTTAAGCCACTGTGCTGGGAACTGCATAGCAAGGAATTGTCCCCCCTGCTCAACTGCACCCCTTCAAAATTCTGATACTATAGATGGCCCATGTACACCTCTGGAGGATAGGTAACCCAGAGGGACAGCAACAGTCCCCAAGGCCATGAAAAGGTCAGCTGAGGAGCTGAACAAAGAACACTAGCCACCACAGTCTCTGGTTGGTCCCGTGCCTATTCCCATCTCTCCTCTCGGAGTGGCCCAGCCTAGGAGCAGGAGCAAACCCAGACCCTGTAGATGACAACACTGACTGAAATTGGGAGGCTTGTCCAACCTCAGTTTCCCTTCGATAACCTGGAGGCCAAGCCCAGGCAGGGCAGGCACCCCAGAAACCAGTTCTGGGCCAGGGATTCTTTAGAGCCTGGGACCTGGGACTTGGATGTGCTGCTCGATGGGTAGCACCTGACCAGCAGTTATCCCAGAAGCCCAGAGGTCAGTGGACTGAGTTGTCATTGTGCCCTTGGCCTCCAAGCCTTGCTCCTGCACCTCAGCCTGTGCATGCTGCACCTTAGCCTTCTGGCTACACCCCAGCCTTGTTCAGCATGCGGCTTCTTTATCAGATCTCCGTTTTCGTTTCTCTCTGTGGCAGCCTCAGCCTGGCCCCCGCCCCCACCCCATGGCCCTTTCCTCTCTGAAGTGATGTGCCTTTTCCTGCCACCCCCGTGTGCAGCGCACAGGAGATGTTTGCTCCTTGTTGCTTTCAGAATGCTTCCTTTTGGTGGTGGAGGTGGCCTACTGACTGGGCTCCAGAGCCCTGCTGTGTGATGGTGACCTGTGAGGGGCGGCTGAGCCGAATGGAATTTGGGGCGACTGTGGGCTGTATCCACAACCTCGAGGCCTCTGGAGCCCATGGACTGGTGCAGGTTCTGGAGTACTACAATCAATTCATGCTCCTAAGGAAGCTTGTTGGTCAGAGGTTGCCAGTTTGTTCCCGCTGCAGGGAGCTGAGCCAGAAGGCAGCGGAGGTCCAAGCTGCTGAACCTCTGGTCTAGTCCCTACCCAGAGTAGAGGGCTATGGTAACCTTCCCACCCTAACTCGCCCTTCTTTACCTGTCCCCGAAGCACAGGGACGACAATAGAATTAAGCAACGCAGCTTCCCAAAGCTCCTGTGTCAAGCTCTCAGGCGCCAGTGAACTTTAGGAGCTGAATTAGAATTTCATGTCCACCTTCTGGGTGGCCTTAAGCCAAGTGGCCCGGCCTCCCTGAGTACCACAAGGCCTAGCTAGTAAATGAGAAACATGGACGAGACTCTAGCAGCCAGTAGACTTTGGAGCGAGGATGCAGGAGGCTAGAGGCCTTGTGTGCTTAACAAGAGCCTGGGGAAGCTTTAGTGGTCAGCCAGGTAGGGGCAAACAGCAGAGGTGATTGACACAGGGAGCTCTGAAGGCCAGTGAGCATATGAGTCCTGTGATCTTGTTCCAGAAAGATCCTGGAGGCAGCGGGACGGAGGAGGACAGACGGACGGCCACCGATGGGATTTCAATTAGAAAAATTCAGTGACCCTCACCAAGAGCAAGAACCATAGATGTTCTCTGCTGCCCACCTGGGACAGAATTTCCAGACTTTGGCCTCCTCCAGCAGGCAGGTAAGAGATGGGAACTCTCCTTTCCTCCAGTCTGGGGCATCCCTGGCATTCCTGGAGAGTGTTGGCACAGCAGCCCCCCAGGACCTGAGCATCTACTTTTCATCAATAACGTGTTTTGAGCCCCTTCAGTGCCCCCCCACACCCCAGGCCTCATTCTCTGCAGCCCTTCTCCTGGAGCAGGACCTGGCAATGTGCTTCTAGACCCCTTTTGTGGTGATATTGTGTTCCCCAAAATATTGTGCACCCTAATAAACTTATCTGGGGTCAGAGAACAGAACAGCCACTAGATATAGAGGCCAGAAAATGGTGGCACATACGCCTTTAATCCTAGCATTCCAAAGGCAGAGATCCGTCTGGATCTCTGTGAGTTCAAAGCCACACTGGAAACAGCCAGGCATGGTGACTCATGCCTTTAATCCCAGGAAGTGATGGCAGAAAGGTATATAAGGCGTAAGGACCAGGAACTAGAGCTGGTTAAGCTTTCAGGCTTTCGAAAAGCAGTTCAGCTGAGATCCATTCTCATGAGGACTCAGAGGCTTCCAGTCTGAGGAAACAGGATCAGCTGAGGAATTGTCGAGGTGAGGAAGCTGTGGCTTGTTCTGTTTCTCTGATTATTCAGCGTTCACCCCAATACCTGGCTCTGGGTTTGATTTTATTAATAAGGCCATTTAAGATTCATGCTACACCCTTTTGCCTTCACACTGGGCTAGGACCTCAGGCAGGGCGGTTATCTCCAGTATTCTTGCAGATAAACGGACCTCCATGGCCTGGGGGGGCTCTGGACATGACCCTTCCATTAGAGTTGCTAAGGAGGCAGAAATAAAACCACTATGTCCCCTGGTTTTCCATCTTGGTAGGAGGAGGGTATGTGACTGGGACTACCTTTTCTTTAGCAAGCTTTGATTTTTTTTTTTTAAATTATTGCATTTATGTATTTATTTGATTTTTATGGGAGGAGCAGCATGTGCCACTGCCCAGTGTAGAGGCCACAGGACAAGCCGCAGGAGTCCCTTCGCAGTGTGAGTCCCTAGGATTGAACTCAGCTCATCAAGTTTGGCAGCAAGCATCTTTATACACTGAACTACCTTGCAGCCCCACTCAGCAAGCTTCTTCTTTAGACAAAGGCGGCTTTGTCTTTCACAGTCCACTGGGGCCATTGCACCCATTTCCCAGATAGACAAACCAGGGCCTAGGGCAGGAACTCAGTCTTCCTTCATGGTTTCTGATCTGCACAGGAGGAAGGAAGTTGTTCTTTTCTATCCCTGGGTCCGCTTTTGCAGCACTTGGGTTGCCCCCGCCCCGGCCCCCCATGCTGCTCAGGTCTCATAATAAAAATGCTTTTTCAATGTGTTCTAATTTTAACTGTCATTAGGACCTGCATCCCCTACAAGGCTGGCAGTCACACACCCACAGCACGATCCAGCTTCTTTTTCTCTCTTGGCAATAGAACTTCTGTGGAACAGGAACGAGTACAAATGCCTTGAGCACCCTGCATTGCTGTGCATGCTTCTCTATGATTCTTCTGCTCTCTAGAACTCTCCATCATCTCTTGGAGGGTCTGCTGTGGTGGTATTGTGTTCCCCAAAATATTGTGTACTCTAATAAACTTATCTGGGGTCAGAGAACAGAAAAGCCACTAGATACTTAGGATAGGCAGTGGTAGCACACGCCTTTAATCCTAGCATTCTAGAGGCAGAAATCCATCTGTTCAAGATTACAGCCAAGCATGGTGACTCACGCCTTTAATCCCAGGGAGTGATGACTGAAAGCAGAAAGGTATATAAGGTGTGAAGACCAGAAACTTGAAGCATTTGGCTGGTTAAGCATTTGGCTGGTTAAGCTTTCAGGCTTTTGAGCAGCAGTTCAGCTGAGATTCATTCTGGATGAGGACTTAGAGGCATCCAGTCTGAGGAAACAGGATCAGCTGAGGAAGTGGCAAGGTGAGGTGGCTGTGGCTTATTCTGCTTCTCTGATCTTCCAGAGTTCACCCCAATAACTGGCCTCAGGTTTGATTTTATTAATAAGAACTTTTAAGATTCCTGCTACAGTCTGCCTTGAGGGCTGGCCAGAGCCGAAGGATACAGATATCGGGCGATTAGATGCTTCTTGTGTGAGCCACCCCTGGGCAGCCCCATCCTGCATGGTTCTCTGTCCTCCAAGCAGCTCCACACATAACACAGAGTGGGATTTCACCAATCCACTTACTGCCCGCCTGCCCTGTGGGGGAAATGGGTCAGTGCAGGAGGCCACCTGCAGATAGGAACCAGGCTGAGTGTCATACTCACACTCAAAAAGCCTCAGACTTTGGATTTTCAGATTAGGGAGGCTCAGTTTGTATAGACTGTTTCCTGTAGAATGGGGTCCAAACTACCTCCCTCCATCCCTCTCTTCCTCCCTCCCTCCCTCCCTTCCTTCCTTCCTTCCTTCCATCTTCCTCCCCTCCTCTACCCTACTCTCCTTTCTTCCTCCCTCCCTTCCTCCCTCCCTCCCTCCTTCCCTTTCTTCCTTCTTTCCTTCCTTTCTCCCTCCTTCCCTCCCTCCATTCCTTCCTTCCATCTTCCTCCCCTCCTCTACCCTACTCTCCTTCCTCCCTCCCTCCCTTCCTCCTCTCTTCTTTTCCTTTCTTGGTGGAGCTTATGTAGCCCAGGCTGGCCTCAAACTCAAGCTCCTCCCCCTTAAGCCTCTTAGGTTCTGGGTTACAAGCCTGTGCCAGCACACCTCCAGGCTTTGTGTCTCTCTGCTTTGGGGCCTGAAGGCTATAGTGCAGAACAACCTCACACCTGCCAAGAACCAGAAGCTACCCCCCTCCCCTTCATCCCCAGGACTTGTCAAGTCCCAGAGAGCTCCTGAGGGCTGGGAGTGGGAGAGGCCCGCACAGGGCAGAAAACAGATGCCCGGCCCAGGCTTGCAATGTGATCTGGCCTTTCTCACGACTGTGAGGGTGGGTCTGGTGCTTGGCTCTGACCTTGACCCACTGAAGCAGGATGCCATAAGACGCCAGGGGCCACACTATCACAGGCCGTGGGTCCTCAGTGGTGGTTAGAACAGACTGGATGGCACAGACCCTGCCTATGCTTCCTGGGCCCCGGGAAGGGAGACCGAGGTGTGAGAGCTTGATAGTGATGGAGCCAGGGTGGCCAGAGTTGAGTCTCTTGGAAGGAAACTCAAGAGTGTGGTGTTTTATTTTATATCTTTTAGCTATTTTGAGACAGAGTCGTACTAAATAACTCTGGAACTCACTATGTAGACCAGGCTGGTCTCCCATTCACAGAGATCCTCCTGCCTCTGCTCCCGATTGCTGGGATTAAAGGCGTGCGCCACTCCACCAGGTTTGATGAGTATGATATTTTAAGTAGGGAATGTGGCTGATTGGTGGTGAAGTGCTCTTGGGCTCCCTAGCACTGTGGCAGTAAATAATGTGATGTTTCATGTACCTGCAAATTGTAGTCCAGCTCCATGCCCTTAGCTGTAGTACTCTAAGCCTTATGTGACAGATGGGAAAACTTAGCCAGTCCTGTCCCTGTCGTGAGCGATGGTGGGTGTCAGGCAGGGAGAATGAGATACCTCTGACCTTCACCTACAGTCTCCGTGTTCTTGGGCTGTCACGGGGCCTGTCACGGAGGTGTCCTGAGCGCCTGGGTTTCCTCCCATATGAAATGAGAAGCCTGATATTGGCTGGTTCTGACACTTAAGGAAACTGGTGCTTACTGGATAGATCTAGGGGGTCAGCCCCGGGCTAAATGCTTGGGGAAGCATTTTTCCTATGGATCCCTTATCCCAGAGTTGAGATTCGACTCAGAGCCAAGTGCAAAGTAAATGTTTTCTAGTTTGGTCCTTGATTCAATTTCTCTTTGTGGCTCTCTGGTCTGAAAGTCTAGGGGTGCAGTTACAGTGCCTCCCTGGAGGAGTTAGGTAGGAGAACAGGTGGAATCCCTGGCCTGTGAAAGGAGGGGTCAAGGTCGTGCTGTGCATGTACCTGATCTGTCTGGGTTCCCTGGGTACCAGCAGCAAGCGCTGGAGCTCAACTCAGCCAAGCCCAGACATCATTTGGGCTTGCCTGGTGCCCTAGGCCTCCTTCCACATCCTTGATCCATCTCACCCTGTACGGCTCCCTGCCTGTCTGCTTCATGATCGTACATCCTGAACAAGCTGCTGACCTCTGCACCCGGCATGTCCCGCCTGCTTGTTCTTATCTACCTCTGCAGGGCCAGCACACCTATCTCCTCTGCTGGATTTCCCAGGTGACCAGCTATTATCCCCTCCTGTAGGTGACCCTGTCATGACCCATCCAGGGTCATGCCCCCACAGAGCCCTGTGCCGACTCTTTTGACCTTGTATTTCCAGTGACTTTTTTTTCCAAGACCAGCCTAGGAGTAGGGCCATAGCCAGACTTTGGACCCACAGAGAAAGATCCCACCTGCTTGCTCGGCCGCCAAGTGATGCAATTTCACTTGAGAGTAGGTATGTAAATGTCTTGTTAGAACAGGGGACAAGGAGACTGATCTCGGGCAGGTGGCTCTGTTATAAGGCATGGAGCTCCCAGGGGCTTGGGAACTGCTGTTCTCTTGGGAAGTACTCAGAGGCCCTTGTGCCTGCTGTCTAGATAGGAACTTAACCATCCAGTCTGGAGTCTCCAACTCTATCAGTCCCCCCCTCCTCCAAGGTAGTGTGTGTGTGTGTGTGTGTGTGTGTGTGTGTGTGTGTGTGTATGTGTGTGTGTGTGTGTGTGTGTGTGTGTGTGTGTGTGTGTGTGTGCACTGGAAGGAGGAGGAGTCTCTGTTTCCATTTATGTCTAGGTAGCAGTCCTCATGCTTCAGATAAGCCCCAAGCAGGGTCACATGGAAACTGGGATTGGGGATTGGGGCAACCTGCTTCATCATCAGCCCTAGCACCAACCAGGTCAAAACTTGTTCATCTCCTCAGATTAGGTAAGACTGGGCACATTCAGGATCACGTGGCCCTAGACCCCTGGCTGCCTCTGACCTGACCTCCTCACACTTGGGTGTCACCCTTTGGGAGGGCCGGAGGGACAGGGTAGGGCCTTCCTTCCCAATCTACTTCTAGTGTTTGGAGAGTGACTTTTGGAGGCCCTGGTATGTATGATGTGGAGATAGGAAACGGGAACACTCTCTGGGCTTTCCTAAGCTGGGATGCAGGGTTCCTGTCCTGGCTGACTTGCTGTGTGATCCTGGTTATTGTCACTGGGCTTCGGTTTTCTTTACTAAAATGCAGCCGTTGTACAAAGTCTATGAATAATTAACATTTCTAAAGCCAGGTATGGGGCCTACCTGTAATCCCAGCACTTGGAGGGTTGAGGCAGGAGCATCAAAAATTCAAGGTCAAGACAGGCATGGTTGTGCACGCCCTTAATCTTCACACTCAGGAGGCAGAGGCAGGTGGATTTCTGTGAGTTTGAGGCCAGCCTGGGCCACAAAGTGAGTTCCAGCATGGTCTGGACTACATAGAGAGACCCTGTCTCAAAAAAAAAAAAAAAAAAAAAAAAAAAAAAAAGGCATTTCCTGATTGTCAGCTCATTTACTCCCTACCAACCTGGTGAGGAAGGCTTGTTTAAAAGAACTAGCAGTGCTGAAAGGCTAAACAATGAGGCTAAATAACCCTTTTCAGGTCTCACAGCCAACACGTGAAGACATGGGGTTACACAGCCCAACTTTCTGACTGACTGAATGCAGATGCACAGGGATGAGGGCTTGTAGAAGCGTAACCATGGCAACCACAATGCTTGTTTGTAGCTTGCCAAGGAACTTTCCAGTACTACCTCATCGACTCCCTATGACAAGCCCCCCGGGAGATCCACTGTACAAGGAGTAAACTGAGGCACATTGTGGAACTTGGACAGCATCACCCAGTTCTTACTCAAGGGTGGAGTCTAGGAAGTCTGACTTGAGGATTTACAAGGACATGGTAAACAAATCTCCCAGTGTGTAGGATATGGAATACACTGGGCACTCAATAAATAATCACTGAGATGCATAGAAAGAAAAAACCCACAAAGGAATTAGCCTCTGGGCCTGGGGACCCAGCTTTGTCTCCATGGCTGCCTCTGGTAAGGCCAGATGATGATATTAATGTCTTCTTCTCTGCCTTACAATATCGAGGCAGGGTCTCTCACTTGAACCCAGAGCTCATGATTTGGCTAATTTAGCTAGTCAGCTTGCCCCAATGAGCTCCTCTCTGCCTCTGCCTCCTGCGTGCTGAGGGTACAGGCGGGCTGCCATTCCCACTCAGCCTCTGTGTGGGTGTTAGGCATCTGAATCTGGTCCTCTTGCTTGCAGAGCAAGTGCTTTATCGACTAAACCATCTCCTGAGACCTTTTTTACTTCCTCATTTCACTGTTGACTAGTATTCTAGTCAGTGGGCATAGTATAGCCCGCCCCCCATTCACCAGTCAATATATGCATGACTTGTTTTTACTTTGGGGAATTTTTTTTTTAACAAAACACATGTGAGCACCAATGCATAATTGGGCCTACTGTAGATGAGTATGTTTTCATTTCTCTTGGATCAATAGAAGTGGATTTCTTGGGTGAAGGGTAAGAATATGTTTCACTTTGTAAGAAACTGGTGGGATATGGAGATATTCCCCTGTTGCTCAGGTCTCTGGGTTCAACCCCTAGTACAACATAAACTGGCCAGGGCAGCACTCAGGAGGTGGAAGCAGGAGGATCAGAAATTAAGGGTCATCCTCAGCTACCTGGCAAGTTTTAGGTCAGTCTGAACTATCTATGAAAAGGGGCAAAAAGGAGAAACAGGCAAATTCTATTTCATGTATTCACACCACTTCAGCTACCAACAACATATAAGGATATCGTTTACCCCATACCCCTTATTGATATTACCTGTCACTCCTCTGAGCTATTTTGGTCAGTACATGATGGTAACTTTTTGCTGTTGTGATTTTCAGTTCCATAATGACTAATGATGCTGAGGAGGTTGGACATCTGTCATGTGCATGCACCTTCTTTGATGAAGTATCCACTTGAATCTTAGGCCCACTTAGATTGGGTCACTGGTTTTGTCATTACCAAGTTGAAAGACTCTTCATGGAAATTCCTGATACAAGATCTTGGTCAGATTGATGCACCACAGGTATTTCCCCGTACCTGGGGTATATCTGGTCACTCTCCTAACAGAATCCTCTGAGAAGCAAAGCCTGTACAGTTAGTGCTTTCCACGTTGTATTTAAGAAAACCTCCCAGATTTTCTTCTAGATGGTTTATGATTTTAGCTCTTGAGGTTGAGCCATATGCTGATTGATTTTGACTCTGTCTTTGTGAATTGCCTGTGTGAAGTAGAGTCAAGGCTCACACAAACAGCCATGTGTCTTACTTACTGTATCTGGAGCTGTTTGGCTGTGGCTCTTGCTTTGCTCCTGTCATACCTTCTGTTTCTGGGAGGATTTGTTTTGTTTGTTTTTCAAGACAGAGTTTCTCTGTGTAGCCTTGGCTGTCCTGGAACTCACTCTGTAGACCAGACTGGCCTTGAACTCACAGAGATCCACTTACCTCTGCCTCTCAAGTGCTGGGATTAAAGGTATATGCCACCACCGCCTGGCTTGGGGGTTTTGTTGTTGTTGGTTTTTTTTTTTTTCTGTCCTTTGTGACTTTAAATTAGTACTTTATATGATTCTTTTTCTCTTCTTTCTTTTTTCTTCCCTCCCTCCCTCCTTCCCTCCCTCCTTTTTTTCCTTTCTTTTTTTGAGACAGGAAATCTCTTCTTTCTTAGTATATCAATTATACTTACTTTAAAGATAGTTGACCTAGAGTCCCTTTTCTTCTCCTCATGTATGGATTACTCTCCAATCCCATGCTCCTGGGATCCTAGGAAGGTCAGTGCCTACAAACCAGGCATGCAATATACATTTGTAACTATTATAACACTGTTTTCAAATAATGTTACATTGTGTCACCAGCTATAAGTATCCTGTAGTAACAAAGTATTCCTGGCTTTCCCCTTATCTCTCCTGTGAGGTCTTCATTTCAGCTCACAAATATGATCATTGAATACATTGTTGCTATGTTGTGAACAAATTGTCTGTTGTATCAATTGTGAATAAGAAAAGGTTTTTTTTTTAAATTTTTGTTTTGTTTGTATTTTTTATTTTTTCCAGACAGGGTTTCTCTGTGTACGGTGGCTGTCCTGGAACTCACGCTTTAGACCATGCTTTTGCTTGAAGAATATTTTCTTCTGATTACTGATTTAAAATCTTCCAAACAGGTTTTTACCTATAGAATAGAGTTTCACATTAAAACTTGTTTGCTTGCTTCCTCCCTCCATCCCCTCTCTCCTTTTTTCTTTCTTTTTTAACATTTCCCCCTTTTGTTAAGAATAGATTCTTCTCTCATAAAAATATCCCGATTACAGTGTCTGCTTGCTGTGTTCCTCCCAGTTCCTCCCACCTCCTCTCCACTCCGGATCCACTCCGTTTCTCTCATTAGAAAAGAACAGGCTTCTAAGAAATAACAACAAAACACAACAAAATAAAATATAGTAAGATAAACCAAAAACCATCACATCTAAGTTGGACAAGGCAACCCAACAGGAGGAAAGGAATCCAAGAGCAGGCACAAGAATCAGAGAGCCATTCGTTCACACACTCAGGAGCCCCATAGAAATACTCAACTGAAAGCTGTCATATATACACAGAGGAGCTGGTACAGATCCATGTCAGGCCTGTGCTTGCTGCTTCAGTCTCTGTGAGTTCATATGAGCTTGGCTCGGTTGATTTAAAGGGCCTTGTTCTCCTGGTGTCTCCATCCCATCTGGCTCCCACACTCCTTCAGCCTCTTCTTCTTTGGGGTTCCCCAAGCTCTGAGGGGATTTGATGGAGAGATCCCATTTAGACCTGGGTGTTTCCCCGGTCTCTCTCTCTGCTCTCTGACTGAGGGTCTCTGTATTTGTTCCCATCTGCTGCAGGAGGAAGCCCCGCTGATGATGACTGAATGAGGCACAGATCATATTTATCTTTCTATCCTTGAATACATTGTTGCTATTATTTTGGGCAAAGTGTTGTCTGTTGTATCAATTGTGAATAAGAAAAAGTTTCTTTTACCTCTTCTTATTCTTTCTTTGTTACTTTCCCTTTCTTTATGTAGCTTGGAGGCTTTGACTTGAATAGTTTTCCTTGAAAAGAACTTCCTTTTGCATATGTGTGTGGTGAGTGTATGTGTGTGATGCATGTGCATGTGTGTGCAGTTGCACACATCCATGCGCTGGCATACAGAGGCCAGAACAGGAAGCCAAGTGTCTTTCTC
The DNA here is from genome assembly GCF_007827085.1 of Peromyscus californicus insignis. Classification (NCBI taxonomy): domain Eukaryota; kingdom Metazoa; phylum Chordata; class Mammalia; order Rodentia; family Cricetidae; genus Peromyscus; species Peromyscus californicus. The sequence continues at coordinate 84,798,529 of NW_026294413.1, read as the reverse complement.
TGACCATCTCCACTTTATTGGCTTGAGGCAGGGCCGCTCACTGAACCGGAAACTTGTTGTTTTGGTAAGGTTGGCCGGCAGGCCAGCGAGCTCTGTGTCTTTGGTATCCTATACCTGACTTACAGGTATGTGCAGCCATGGCCAGATTTTTATGAGAGTGCTGGTAATTTGAACTCAGGTCCTCAGGCTATCTCCTCAACCTCTAAAGAACTTCGTTTTACATATCTTACAAGGCAGGTCTAGTGTACAGATTTTCTCAGTTTTTGTTTATCTGAGAAAGTCTTGTCATTTCATTCACGTCTGAAGGCTAACTTGGCAGGAAACAGAATTTGTAGTTGACATTTTTTTCTCTCTCTCTTAACTCTTTAAATATTTCATCTTACTCTTTTTTTTCCCCCCAGAAATGGTGTCTGGGAAGCATGATTCAATCCTTATCCTTGTTCCTATACATCAGAGTTTTCTTCCTTTCTTCTTTCTTCTCATTTCAGGATTTTTTCTTCATCATTGGTTTTCTGCTATTGAGAGGAGAGAGGGAGGGAGGGAGGGGGGGGGAGAGAGAGAGAGAGAGAGAGAGAGAGAGAGAGAGAGAGAGAGAGAATATTCATTCTAGTCACTGTTCTTTCAGCCCCCTGGGTCTACGTGTAGTGTCTGACATTAATTCTGGGACACTCTCAGTCATTAATGGTTCAAATATTTTTTCTGCTCCTTCCTGTTACACGTGTAGCACATGGTCTGAAGCCCTACAGTCTGGATATCCTGCTCCAGTTCTTCCCATCTATGTCCTCTTTGCAGTCAGTCCCATTTTGGAAGTTTGTAGAGTTATGTCCTCGAGCTCAGAGACTCTTTCCTCTACTGTGGCCCGTCTCCTAATGAGCCTTTGGAGGCCATGGGATGATGTTGACTGCCATGTTCTATCATCTTCCACCTCACTGCCTTGAGACAAGGTCTCTAATTGAACCTGTAGATAGGCTGGTGGCTAGCAAGCCCCGGTGTCTCTATCCCCACAACACCGATGTTACAAGCATGTAAGTGGCTATGGTAGGTTTTTACATGAGTGTTAGGGATTTGAACTCAGATCCTCAGGTCTGCACAGCAAGAGCTCTTACCCACTGAGCCATGAGACAACTCAGCTTCCACCTGACTCTTGGGGCTCCAGTCTTGGGAAACTGGAAAAGTCTGCTTTCCATCACTTCTAGGTTGCCTTTTCTCAAATGTCACAGAACCTACCAGCACACAGTCTTTGTGTCTGGCTTCTTTCCCTTAGCGTATTGCTGGTGAGCGTCTCCATGCCTCTGTGTGTTTCAATAGCTTGGTCTTTTTCACATCTAGGTAATTCTGTTATCCATTCATTTGTCATTTGTGTGTCTGTTCAGGGCTGGCACATGGTGAGCCAGTAGATGGACATTCAATGGCTGAGTTGAGAAATGATGGCTGAAGGTAGACACATTTCTTTATAAATGGTCAGAACCAGGCTTTGATGTGAATCAGAAGGGGCAAGATGATGGCACTGGCCATTAGTTATTTCAGAGTATTCTTTTTTTTTTTTTTTTTTTTTTTTTTGGTTTTTCGAGACAGGGTTTCTCTGTGTAGCTTTGCGCCTTTCCTGGAACTCGCTTTGGAGACCAGGCTGGCCTCGAACTCACAGAGATCCGCCTGGCTCTGCCTCCCGAGTGCTGGGATTAAAGGCGTGCGCCACCACCGCCCGGCCCAATTTCAGAGTATTCTTATTCTGTGCCCACTCTTGTGCTGGCTTGGGACAGGTAGTTCCTGCCCACCCACCCTGAGCTGCCTGTTTTGCTGAGGAACAAACTACTCTCCAAAGACCATTCAGGCAGATAAGTGGGTCAGGAAGGAAGAGAAGGGAAGACTGTGGGTGGGAGACAGAAGAAAGGTGAGGGAGGGTACAGTGGGGTAACCAGCAGGACAGTCCCTCAGCAAGAGGTACAGGCTCAGACAGGCTTCCTAGAGAAGCCAAGGCCTGCCATCGGGGTATCTATTGGCCCCTGGAGGGAAGGGGGTCCCTGCAGGAGGAGCAGTCACGTGAAAACTCATGGGCGGAGCAGGCAGCAGGCAGGGCGGGCAAGGCCAGCTTGAGTATCAGGAACAGTCAGAGATGAGACCAGGGGAAGTCCTGGGGCAGGTGTGGAGAGCCAGTAATTCCCATCAAGTGTGACTTTTATTAGGAAGACATTGGGGACCGTTGAAGGTATGTAAGCTGCAAAGGAACATAATTAAGGCCTGCTCGGTGGAGAAGGGACTAAACGCATGAGTAGAGGCTGGGCTGTGGAGAGATCCAAGCAGCCTAGGTTTGGAGAGAACAGTTTCAATTAGATGATCAAAGCCAGTTGAGAGGCTGCCCTACCAAGACCAGGGACTAAAATGTTCTCTGTCTGTCTGTCTCCGTGTGTCTGTGTGTCTCTGTGTCTGTGTCTCAGTGTATGCATGGATGTGAGAGCATGTGCCTGTGGAGGTCAGAGGATAACCTTGTGTGCCACTGTCGTTTTCAGGAATGCTGATGTCCACATCCTTTGAGACAGGGCCTCTCTTTGATCTGGAGCTCACCAATCGGGCTAGGCTAGCTGATCCATGAGTCCCAGGGATCTCTCTGTCTTTGTCCCCCTGGTTCTGGGATTACACATATGTGCCACCATGCCAGGCATTAAAGAATAAAAAGATTTTGACATGTTTGAGTGTTTTGTTTCCAGGTATGTATGTGCACATATGAGTATTAGGTGGCCACAGAGTCCAGAAGAGGATGTCAGATCCCCTGAAACCAGAGTTATGGGCAATTGTGAGCCATCATGTAGGTGCTGGGAACTGAACTCATGTCCTCTGAAAGAGCAGTAAGTGCTCTTAACTACAGAGTCATCTCTTCAGTCCCCAGTGTCTGGCATTTATACATGGGTTCTGGGGATCAAACTCAGGTCCTCATGCTAGAAAGGTAAGCACTTTACCCATTGAGAGAGGCATCTTCCTAGCCTCTGAGACTGACCTTATGGGAGGTGGAAACAGGGCACCAGTCTTGGGACTCAGCAATAGAATAGATGGGAGTTCCAGTCTTGGGAGGAAGAGCAAGTAAGGAGGATGGGGTGGGGTGGAGACAATAAGCAAAGGGGGAAGCTAGGAGGGTCGTGTGTCTGCAAGACCTTCAAAAGGAAGGTCCAGGAGACAGCTGGACATTTGGGTCCAGGAAGGAAATCAGGCTAGGCCTGCAGACCTGGGGGGGCATTGGAATGCAAGGCACCTCAAGATCCAGTCTCGGAAGTCCTGCATTACCCTTGCTGACCTAGTCTACGTCAAAGCAAGGTGAAGGCAACGCCAATCAAAGGATGCAAGAATTGACTCCGTGTTCTCTTTGGCAGCACATATACTGAAATTGGAACAACACAGAGAAGATTAGCACGGTCCCTGCGCAAGGATGCCATGCAAATTCGTGAAGCGGTCCATATTAAAAAAAAAAAAAAAGAATTGACTCCGCCTCTTGGTTTGAGGAACTGTCAAGTGTTAGGGAGATCTTTCAGGCAATGCAGGAGAGAGTGAGCTAACATGAGAAGAACAGAAGAACAGATGGGCCCAACAAGGCAGTAGCAGGTGCAGGGCTCATGGTGCAGGGCTCAGGGCACATGGGTGAGGCTTGACTTTAGGGAGAGAAGGCTGTGAGAGAACATTACAGAAGGGAAGGGCCAGCTCTCATTTATGAAGAAGATCTGAGCAGCTCAACCAGCCACGAGGTTCCCAGTGTCATAAAGCACTCTCAACCTGTCCCTGTCCTCATAGGGCAGGTAGTGGAAAGCACACTTTACTGAGGGCTTATATGTGACCTTAATCAGTTCTGATGGCCCTGTGAGGGCTGTCCATTGTGAAGTTTGCTCTACAGGTGAAGGCATGGAGGATCAGGGAGTCTCTTCCCAACCTCCTGTGAGAATGACTGTGCTTATTGTCTGCACATAAAAAGATGTTTGCTCTTTTCTTTCCAAGGAGCAAGAAGATGTCCCTATAACTCTTTGGTTGGAGGAGAGGCCTCATAGTGGAGGAGAATTTTATTGAACCCTCAGAAAGGGGGTTAGGATGTGGGAGCATCTTGGCCAGTGATAAGATGGAGCTGGGGACTATAGGTTCAAGTTCCTTAGAAGTAGAGACGGGGACTACAGAGAGATGGCTACCTGAAAAAGCCATGGGCTGGTGGCCACCATCCTCTCCATTCCATATCACCATACACAGTGATAAGAATAAAAATAATTTATGTCATGTGACTGCTTTTTAACTAGCTGCTTTCAAGACTTAAGACCGGGATTATAAAAGGCATGCATTTATAAATTATTAGTCCCGTGCTCATAAGCACATAGACTTTGGTAGCACTTTAAATTAATTTATCGTCATTCATTGCAGCTGTCTGTGATGTAAACCTTCAGCTATAAATTTGTACCATAGTCTGACACACCATTAACTAAGGTGCTGCCCGAGCCAGAGCACATAGTAAAACATCCCAATACAGTCTCTGTAGGGATGGATGTCTCCTTCTCCTCCTTCTCCCTTCTGCTCTCCCCTCCCCTCCCCTCCATTCTTCTCTCTCCTCTTCTCTTCCAATGACAGGCAGTGTGGAGAGAAGGCAGATGCTTGGGAGTTGTGCTCACAAAAGAGTAAGTGTGGGCTGGGCGATGGCTCAGTGTGAGTTCGGATCCCCAACACCCACACAGAAAGCCAGTCATGGCACCTGTAATCCCAGTGCTGGGAGGGGTAGGGGAATCTAAGAGCTCCCTGACTACCAATCTAGACAATGGGTGAGCCCCAGGTTCAGCAAAGAGACCCTATTTCAAAAAACACAAAGGGAAGTGAGGCAGGAAGTCACCTGATGTCAACCTCTAGCACACATACACAGAGATGCACATGCCTGCATATGTAGATGCATACACATGTATCCACACACACACAGAGGTGCATGACGTGCCTGCATATGTAGGTACATACACACATATCACACACACATAGAGGTGCATGTGCCTGCACATATAGATGCATACACCTCTCTCTCTCTCTCCCTCTCTCTCTCTCTCTCTCTCTCTCTCTCTCTCTCTCTCTCTCTCTCTCTCACACACACACACACACACACACACACACACACACACACACACACACACTGAGAGCAAGACACACTGTGGCCTGTGGCCCTCCACAGAACTCAGGGGCTTCTAGAAAGGGAGCTTTACTGGCTCAGAGGCGCTGGCTTTGGTAGCTATACCATTTGGGAGTGGGGCATGCTGAAGTGGGATGCAGGGGATGCTATGCTGAGGTTAGGCTAGGATGGTGGGAAGGTTCTAGAGTGCTGCTGGGTGGGTGTAGAGGTAGCCCCTTGCCCCAGAGGCCAGCCATCAGAGCTCTGCAAGGGGGTGGAGCCGGACTAGAGGAGTGTACACATCCTTGGAGGCATCAGAGCATGTGTTCTGGGAGCATGGGTGCACGTTCCTGCCCTGACCTGCAGAGGACAGTGTATGTTCCATTTCAACCTGACACAGGGGTGGGCACCGTCTTTTCCAACTCAGCCTTCTGTCTCAGCCCTGGGAGCCCTAACCACTCAATGTCTGGTTCTGGAAGGAGGCTATGGATATCTGGATGGCCTCTCCTGATGTATCTGGTGTTTTTCTTGTACTCTTGTGGGCAGGGGTCTTTATCAAAACTTATTCATCCACCTGCCTTGTTCTTCCACAGCTTCCAGATGAAAAGCCTAGAGTGGATGACATCAGGAGTGGTCCCCAAGGATGTGCATAGGGAGTGTGATAGTTGCTCTAACAGCTTAGGCAGACAACAGAAAATAAACGAAGGGCCCTTCCTAGCAGGGTTCTTCCTGGACACACTGTGAGCCTTCATTTTCCTATACTCATCCATGCAGACATCAGCTGGGATCCTGGGCCCCAGAATGCTGCAGATCTGTCTGTACACCCTCATTATTCTCTTAGACTAGGCCTTTGGGTTTGATGTTGCTGTCTCCTCATCTGCTTGCTGGTCTAGAAGGGTCATGGTCATTGGAGGTCATAGAGGCAGAGTCTATGCCTATTGGCTTTTGGGGCTCTGATAACCAACCTCAGCTTACCTCGGTAGTAGAGTGAAGAAGTGTCATGTGAAGACAGATATGAATGTGTGGACACTCCCCCTGGGGGCACAGTCATTCATGAACATGGCTCTGTAAAGTCTTCATGGGGACTTGAAGGTAATCCCTGTTCCAGCTGGGGAGGTGAGCCTCAATCCAGCTGTGTCCAGGGTCTAACTGGGGCATTCGCCTTGTATATGTTACCCTGGAGGGTGTGTGGACCCCTGGCACCAGGAGGAGAGTAAAGGACTGAGAGAGGGACACCTATGACCTGTGACTTCAGAGCTCAGTCCTGGAATCCAGGGCATCCCCACTGGGCTGCTGCTCCTGTCTCCTCTTATCTACAGCCAGACCTCGAAGAGCCAAGAACCAGTCCTATTAATCAATTACCTACTGTCTGAGCCGAGAGCAGGGCTGCCTGGCCAGATAAAGTCCAGCGGGGAGGAGGAAAGGACATGGGTTCAACAGGGAAACTTGTTCTTTTATCTAGAGCTGCACCTCATAATTGCTGCGCATTGCTACATGCACCCAGTGTGTACATCTCGGGGCGCACGCATCACCTCTTTCTTGCACAGCCCCATCCTACCTGCACCTTCCTTCTTAAGGCATACAAACCACAGCCACACCTGGATGCCCCTGGCTGCTCCCATCCCCACACAGGGCCACATACCTGTGGAGATGTTCCACCCACCCACCCACCCACTTCAGCACCCCTGTCCTATGTTTTAACAGTCAGGCAGCGCTCTGTGTCCACATGCACATATCAGCCCCACACTGGTCCAGGCTGAGGGTGGGTAACTCCTGAGGTGGGCATGGCACGGAGAGAATGGCCTGAGGAGGCTTCTAAGGGCAGATGGACCCACTGTCTGCTGGAGTTGGTTGGTTCGATCTGAGTTTTGGGCCATGATGTGAGTAGAACTGGTGACCTCACTGACCATATGTATGGGGCCCTGGACAAGCCCTGTCTGCAGATTTTACCTCCACTTCCTCATTCTGAGATGAGAGAGCTACCAAGCTTGGGCATTCTTAGGCCCTAGTCCATAATTGTCAGGGTCAAGCTTTGTGGATGGAGAGTCAGTGTGTGGTATTCTGTTTGCTGCTGTTACTGCTGTTGACTGGCTTGACAGAGAATTACCTGGAAGCCCTGCCCAGGTACCTGTGGCAGGAAGTCCCGCCTCCATCCCTTGGTGCTGGGCATTTGAAACTCCTCATTCCTGCTCCAGGTCATTTGGGCCCTGCTAGAACCCAGCCCTCCACACAGATTGGGCTGTGGCAAGCTACCGAGAGGTCCCACTGTGTCCTCAAGCTCTACTCAGCTTGACTATGGCTGCCTCTTCGGTTGACACCCAGGAGCCTCCTCCCAGGCTCTTGGGACCTGGGGTACATGGTAGGGTTCTGGTATTTTTGCTTCCCCTCTGTACGGGTTTTCAGAACAGGTAGAAGAGTGGAGAGTCCAAGGGAGGACAACACCACACACAGAAGCCCAGGAGAACCTGAGGAGACTCAGTCATGGGCAAGGGATGTGTGTGACCAAGGTTTGGGGGAAGGGAAGGAATGCTCATATGGTGTGTGTGTGCATGTGCACGTGTGTGTGTGTGTGTGCGTGTGTGCGTGTGCACGTGTGTGTGTGTGTGTGTGTGTGTGTATCAGTGTGTCAGTCGGCAATGTGAGTGTTGGTGTTGGGAGTCAGATGGAAGCAGGAGAGCTGGAGGGGTGTGTGTGTGTGTGTGTGTGCACGCACACGAGTGTGTGTTCTATAGATGTCTGTGTAAACACAGACACTATCTTAGTTTGTGAATGTGTGTAGTATAGGAGTATTTGTGTCAGAGAGACAAGGTAATGTGTGTGTGAAGGGTGGCTGCTTCTGGTGTCATTAGTGTGTGATGTCTGTGGGATGGTGGTACTTCTATGGTGCCGGGGGGTGGGGTGGGATGTGGCAGTCAAGTGTGTCCATCTGCAATGTGTGTGGTGTGTCCATTTTGCATGAGTTTGGCATGCATGGGTATGTCTGTACTGCAAGCAGCAGGTCTGTCTGTCTGCCAGATTAGGGAATGTGGTGTGTGTATTGTGTGTTGTGTGTGTAATTAGGGCTAGTTGTCTTTGTGTTGTGTGATGTGTATAGTATGTGCATGTTTGTGGGCAGGTTGTCTGTGGATTGATATATGTGGGGTGTGTCTCATGTGGGGTGTGTGTAATGGGCATATTACCTGTAAGTGGGATTGTGTGTGGTATGAGTGTATTATACAGGTGTATGTGTCTGTCATCTACGGGTGAGGGTGTATGGTATATTTATATTGTGCAGGCTGTGTGTCTGTGGAGGAGACATCATCTTGGGAAAGTATATGTGTATTGTGTGGGGTGTACATGCTATAGGCATGTTGTTTATGGGTAGGATTGTGATATATCACACACATATATACATACCATATATATATACACATACCATATATATGTATAACATAACACACACACATATAAACATATAGTGTGGGATGTGTGTGTACTCTGGGTAGGTTGTCTGTAAGTAGGTGTGACGTGTGCATGTTTGTATGGGTTGTACATACTGTGGGCTTGTTATGGGCAGGTTGTGTTTGTACATGGGTATGTGTGGGGTGTGCATGTTGTGAGCATGTTATGGGTGGGTTGTGTAAATATGGGTATTTATTGTGTGGAGTGTGTATGTTGTGGGCATGTTATGGGCCAGTTGCCTGTGTGTAGCTGTGAATGTGTTGTGGGTAGGTTGTTGTCTTCTGTGTGTACGTGTGATGTGTATTATGTGGGATGTGTATGTTGTGGGCAGGTTGTCTGTGTGTGGGAGTGTGTGATGTGCATATCTTGTGGGGTTTGTGTCTGTGGTGGGTAGGCTGTCTGTGGGGTGTGGGCTTTTTTGTGGCTGTGAGTATGAGATCAGCATGCCTTGAGCATGTGGGCGCGTGGGGAGGTAGGAGCGGGAGGCAGTCAGGCAGGCAGGCAGGCAGGCAGGCTGACGGCCAGAGCCTCCCCCGCCCTGTGCACAGTGGCTGGGCTGACAGCCGGGCGGAGAAGAAAACTAGACGTCAGGGAAATCAGTCAGAGACAAATCGATTCCCTTTAGAGGTGAGAAAAAGCAGATGCTGCGGCTGCCGGTGGCCTGTTAGGCTCCAAGCCACATCCATCTCAGCCCGCCCCTATTCTGCTGGCTGCCAACGCCCCGCCTTTGTTAGGGGCCCTGCTGTGGGCCTGCTGTCTCACTGTCTTGCCAGCCTTTCTGCGGCAGGGCACCCTCCTACATGGGGTGCCATACTGGTGCAGGGGTGTGCATAAACCTGCACCTGAGGGTGCATGTGCAAATAGAGCACCGGAGAGGCAGAGACCTTGTCATGGGCCTCACCCCTTGGCACTGAAGTCAGAGGCAAGTGGCCACTGACTTGCCTGAGGACATCCAGGGAGCTGGACAGGGCTGGACCTTGGGTAGGACAGCCGAGATGGCTCCCACATGTATACAGGCCCCAGCAGTAGGGATCCATCCTGAGGCCAGGGGCAAGCATCAGTCCCCAAACCTGGATGCCTGCCAAGTGGCCCTGAGTGGCCAGGCTCACATGGAAGTCCAGGCCCAGCTTTGTAGCTTCACTCACTAATGGGGTGTCACACGCCCCTGGACTGCGAACTAGCCTCAGCTGTCTGGATAGCTGCCAACACGTTTGAGGCCTGACTCCCGGCCTAGATCTTGCTGATTCTTCAGCTGTCAGGTCACCTGGATTCCAGCCCCTCTCCTCTGCACCCTATCCCCACTAGGTGACAACAGCCAAAACAGATCAGGAAGCTAGGGCCAGGTCTGTGGCTGCCTAGGGCCAGGGACACTCTTTTTTTTTTTTTTCTTTTGGTTTTTTCGAGACAGGGTTTCTCTGTGTTGTTTTGGTGCCTGTCCTGGATCTTGCTCTGTAGACCAGGCTGGCCTCAGACTCACAGAGATCTGCCTGGCTCTGCCTCTCAAGTGCTGGGGTTAAAGGTGTGCGCCACCACCGCCCGGCCAGGGACATTCTTGTATGGGGAGCTAGCGCTCTGAGTTCTTCTGTCCAGACCCAGGGTTGACTACCTGGGTCTGCCTTCAGAGAACTTGACTGCTGATTGGGAGATTTGCAGTGCCCCCCACCCTGGGACTGGGGTGCAGGGTAACACATTGGAAGGCCCCTAAATCCCACCAGCTTCCTCCTCGGGGCTGGGGGCTTTAACTGAAGCTGATCTCTCTGCAGGAGGACTCTGCTTCTGCCTGCCCCTCCAGCTTTCCCTAAGAACTGTCCCCAAGCTCTGGGACTTGGTGTCCTTCCCTAGGGACCAATAACTCTGCAAGCACCATGGTTCTCCCTTCCTTCTGGCTCAGACAGCAGGCTTTGTCCGGTACAGATGTTCTATAGTTTAACTTGGAACACTGAAGGGGTTGTTGCCCAGCTGAGCAGCTGGTAGGGGTAGCCATTGCTGGGGTTTGGTGTTGGTGATGCCTGCCTGCACTATCAGGGACTCGACTCTCACGCTGTGCCTCATGTTAGCCCTTGAGACTGATCTCAATTCCCAGCTCCCAGGCACATTCTGACGTAGCTCTACTTGCCTGAGATGGTCACATTCTGGAATCTGGGACTTGCACCACCAGACCTGGGCGCCTAGCTCTAGCTGTGTGTCTCCAGACAGGTACCACACCTCTCTGTGCCTCGTATCCTCTTGTGTTGAGCCTTGCTCACCCCAGAGAAAGTCAGAGCAAGTGAAGGGCACAAGAGCTGTTGGGAGTAACAGCTGTGTTGGGGCTACTGGTGGCCAGGGGCTGGCTCATGGGAGTCTTTCCAACGCCCACCCCTGGTCATGATTCTCATTGTCCAGCCAGATGGGAGAGGCCAAGAATCAGTCTACAGACACTGATTGAAACCAGTTTGGGGGCCAAGCCTTACTGTGGGCACATAGCAATTGGCCCAGTGCCGGGACTATGGGATAGATTCAAAGACGTGACTGCTGGAAGAGTAGATGGACGTAGGCATGGGTGTTGCTGGATATCCCCTCCTCCCAGGGATGTTCCATTCCCACTGAGACCTGTTGGGGTATTGGGCATGGGGTGGGGACAGGAGACAGGAGTCTCACTCCATCACTGCTTCTGTATCTCTTAAGAAAACTGGGCTTGGGGGTGTGACCTTGAAAAGACCATGTTTCTGCTGTGACATTAATACTCTGATAATAATGGGCAGCTGAGGCAGGTACAAACATCTCTAGCTGCATCTAGCTCCAGGCCAAGCCCCAGGCCGAGCCCTTCTGTAGACCACACTACTGGCCTCGAGAGCATTCCTCCCGCTGTTCCCTGAGCCGTGCTCACCAGCTTCATCGCCACGGTGAAGGATAGGATGTGCAGTTGCTTGTCCAGAGTCTCAGAGCCAGGGCCGAAGTGAGAGCTGTTTGGGTTGTGCTCCGAAGATGGCACGGGGCAGAGGTGACCTCAGGGACCAAAGGGCCTCCCACTGTGAGAATCGGAATGAATGAAACCCGCTGGTTCTCTGGAAGAACTGGGAGTGTACTGTAGAACTTTCTAGAACCATAATGTGCTCTGCTCATTAGCAAGTGCCTGCAGCTGCAGTCATGTGCCATGCAGCATACATTCCCCTACCTCACCGCATCTGTCTGTGACAGAGTCCTGCATCCCCTCTCCCCTTTGTGGGTGAGCCCTGAAGCGCAGGCCCTGCTCTTCATACATATGACCTTTCTTTGGCCCTGAGAATCTCCTTGGCCTTTCCAGGCTGCCAGATCAATTCCAGGTCCATGGCTCAGGGTCATTTAATGTCCCCTCCAGGTCTCCCAGACCATCACCTGACTCTGGATAAGCTGCCTGTGGGCCAGGTTCCACCCTTTATCCCATCAGCAGTCAAGGCCAGGACACTTTCTCCAAACAGTTCCCAAACCTGGCCTCTCTGGATTGTGTTCCATTGTTAGAGCCATTGAGGACCCCAAAAAGCTTCTGCTGCATGTGGTCATGGCTCTTGATAATTCTCATATTAGAAATTATAATTTATTTTTATTTTTTTGGTTTTTCAAGACAGGGTTTCTCTGTGTAGTTTTGGTGCCTGTCCTGGATCTTGCTCTGTAGACCAGGCTGGCCTTGAACTCACAAAGATCCGCCTGGCTCTGCCTCCCGAGTGCTGGGATTAAAGGCGTGTGCCACCACCGCCCGGCAATATTTCTTTAAAAGCACCAACAATTTGTCGCTCCGTGTTTTGTGTGATGTTTTTGTTTGTTTGTTTGTTGTTTGTTTGTTAGACAGGGTTTCCCTTGTAGCCCTGGCTGTCCTGGAACTCACTCTGTAAACCAGGCTGGCCTCAAAGTCAGAGATCCACCTGATTCTACCTCCTCCCAAGCTGGGATTAAAGGTGTGCACCACAACACCTGACTGGTATTTTTGTAAACAAACAAACAATAAAAGCCAGTTTCCTGGGGGCTGGGGACATGACTCAGTGGGTGAACTGCTCGACATGCAAACTGAGGACCTGAATTCAGATTCCCAGCATGCTTGTAAAAGCCAGGCTTGGTGGCATGGGTTTGTAGCCTCAGCACTTGGGGGTAGAAATAAGAGGATCCCAAGGCCTTGTTGGCCAGCCAGTATAGCCAAAAGAAGATTCAGTGAGAGACCCTGTCTCAAGAAATAAGGTAGAGACGTGATTGAGGAAGACATCCTGATGTCAGCCTCTGGCTTCCACATGCATGTGTGAGCACATGCACACCATGCACCCATTCTCGTGCAGTGCACATGCTCACAGAGGCACACACACCTGTTTTGGAAAATGGAACAGCTTCAACAGAAGAGTGCCACTGCTTTGCAATTGCCTTTTTCTTTCGTGATTCCCTGAAACCGAGACAGCTGACTTCTCACTCCTGCTTCTGTGTTCATGCTTCTGACATCACTTGTTACAAAGCTCTAAAGGTCGCACCGTAGGTCGCAAAGGAAAAGGTATAAGATACATACTGGCCTTCTGTCTTTACAGACCCCTGAGACAGTCCATGTCTTAGCAGCGCCCAAGGTGGTTCCAGGACCTCGTAGACAGATGCCATAGGAAGCTTACAAAAGCCCAAAGCAAGACTTGGGTTCTGGAGCTTGGCGACCTGGGCCTGCTGGTGTGAGAAGAATGCACAGCTACTGCTTCTAGGAACAGCTATGGTGAGGGCAGCCATGAGCATGATTGGGAAGGCAGAAAGGAGAGGGGATATTCACAGAGGTCACACCTCCTTTCTTTCTTTCTTCCTTTTTCTTTCTTTTTTTTTTTTTTTTTGGTTTTTCGAGACAGGGTTTCTCTGTGTAGCTTTGCGCCTTTCCTGGAACTCACTTGGTAGCCCAGGCTGGCCTCGAACTCACAGAGATCCGCCTGGCTCTGCCTCCCGAGTGCTGGGATTAAAGGCGTGCGCCACCACCGCCCGGCCTCTTTCTTTCTTTCTTTCTTTCTTTCTTTCTTTCTTTCTTTCTTTCTTTCTTCTTTCTTTCTTTCTTTTTCAACACAGGGTTTCTCTGTGTAGCTTTGCGCCTTTCCTGCATCTTGCTCTGTAGATCAGGCTGGCCTTGAACTCACAAATTCCGCCTGGCTTTGCCTTCCGAATACTGGGATGCGCCACCACCGCCCGGCTACACCTCCTTTCTTGAGGACTGGCTGCCTCTGCCTCTTAGGTCATGTGTGGGTACTTGGAGTGAGAGACAGAGGGTAGGTAGAGGTGGGGTGTCTATGAAGAATCTCCCAGCATTCCTGTAACACCCATGATACAGGTACTCAATCATGAGGGAGGCACTGGACAGCTTGCCTTGGAGAAAGGCGGTAAAAGCCCTGTCCAGCCTGGATGGGACAGGAGAAAACAATGCTCTCCGTGGCCTGGGGTCTTTTCAAGATCTTGAGGTGTGTGGAGTTTTGAAAAGCTGTGGGAGGGTTCTTTAGAAGGAATAGTTCCTAGCGGAGAGCTAGAGGACAAGGGCTTGGTTGACAGAGGACTCAGCTCAGCATTGACGGAGGCCTGACCGCGGCTTTCTCACTTCCACAGTGCCTCAGTTTCCTCGTATGTAATGCAGGGATGATGGGTAATAAACCCACTGCTGTGGTTGTGGGAAGGTAAGGACAGCAAAATGCAAAAAGGACAAGGTGTCGGGGAGCAGAAATGGGACCAGCTCCAGGAGGCCCAAACTTAGTTCATCTGCCTGTTCACTGCCGTGGATTAGTCCTGGGTCACAAATTGCTCACAAAACATCAGTTAGGCGAAAGAATGAAAAATAGGAAACTATCATGGCTCAGATGATATCAGTCCCTTCCAGGGCAAGGAGGAGTTTATTTTACAGGTAGAGAAACCAAGGCCCAGGGGAGAACATGTGCCCAGGGCTTAAGGCACATGGCAAGTTGGTGACCAAGCAGAACCTTGAAGTGAGGCTCTGCTCCCTTTATTGAAGTTCTGAGGGAGGTGTTGGTCCTGTCTTCATGTGCTTATATGTGTGTGCATATGTGTGTGTTTCGGGAAGTCGGGGTCTCTTCCCAGGGCTTCTTTTTGATGGAAGGCCTGCCGTGGGCTAATGGCCTTGTCCTACTCACTAGGGTTACTGCATAGCTGGAATTCTTGCAGGGAAATGGCACCTTCCAGACTGGAGTTCTGCTGCCATGCAGCCAAGTGGCTCCAGCTCTTTATTTGACAAGAGGGTGTCTGAAGGTGGCTATCAGATTAGCTGAGGCTAGAAGGGTGCTTTATTACCCCCCTGGCTGGCCTTTCCCAAATCAGGGCACCAAATCTTGGCTGCAGGCTTGTTGTACAGCAGCTGTTGGAAGCTCGTCCACGTGGATCCAAGAATGACTCCCAGTGTGGCTAGTGGAGCAACCAAGGCAGATGAGTTCTAACAGGCACTGGCTAGAAACAGAGTTTCAGGTCTGCCCAGACACCTGAGTCAGAGTCTCTGCTGGTAGAATCTGGCCACCCATGCTCATAAATGTCGAGCAAAGTTTCGACACTGCCACTTTACCCTGTCCTCAAGAAAAAGATGACACACACACCCCCAGGAGAATCCAAGGGCTGTAATAAAGAGGTGGGTTTCCCCAATGAATGCAGAAACCTAATGAAGCTATTCACTTGCTTATTCTACCATCCACTTACCCACCCACATACTTGTCCATCCATCCACCTATCCATCCACTCACACACTCATCTGTTTACCCACCCTAACGTCTATCCACCTACTCACCCACTCACCCATCCATATAGTTATCCATCCATCTATTAACGAGCCTATTCACCCACTCATTCATCTACCCATCTACCCACTCATCTATCTATCCATCCATCCATCCATCCACCCATCCATCCATCCATCCACCCATACAGTCAGCCCGCCACCCACCCACCCATTCAACCATCCCTCCACAGTCCTTCCACTCTCACTTGCTTTTGTCTAGTACACAATAGTTGTACTGAAACATTGAAATGGGAAAGCCCCTACTGCCAGCTTGCCTAGAAGTACCAACCACGTTTTTCTGTCTCCCTGATTGCACAGGGGGGTTGGTGATTCTTCAGAACAGCCATGCGTATGTGTCCAAGCATGTGTTACTAGAACCCAAGCCTAGGAAGCCACTGTGAAACAGTGTATCCAAAGAGCAGGCATGGGAAATGGATGACTTTGTGCCAGGCGTTTTCATGCATGTTATGGTGTCTCATCTTAACCTGCCCTTGTCCTGTATGCTCATTTTACAGATGGGGGCAGCTGAAGATTGAGGACTCAAGGGCTATTAACCCGGAAGAGTCAGAGCCAAGACTAGAGTGTGGTCAATTCCTCTGACCCCAGAGTCCTGGTGGCCCTTTTCTTGGTAGGCCTGGGGATAACTGTTAGAAGTGAAAGGCAGATTGCTTTTGGAATTCTTGTAATTACCTTTGCTGCCCAGACATGAGTGGGCTGCCTGTAAAGCATTAAACTTCCTGTCATTGAAGCTGTTGTAAGTAGAGATCAGGATCCCATGGCTGTGGTGGTGGCCTTGTGTGAGCATAGGGGCAGGATGGAGATGGGGTAACCTTAGGGCCTGTTCCTGGATCAGGGCCTCGTAGATGAAAGGTCTGTAGCCAGTTGCTTGTCTGTGGATACTCTGAGGGGTCCCTGCCAGCTCCAAGCAGGAGATGTGTCCAGAGAGCTGTAATTGGAGCTGAGACCATAGGCCTGAGAGGTGCTCACCACAGTGTCAAGTGCAGACACGCCCCAGTGTTGAGGACCTGGTGAGTCAGTCTCTCAAATGCAATGCCTGCCTCGAGTGCCATGCCTCACCCCAGCGCCAGGAAGGAAATGGTGTTATCGGGGTTTCACATGTGTGGTCTCCTCTGGGCCTCTCCAGAGCCTCAGGAGGGGAGAAATAGTATCAATTATGAAGAAGTAGAATCCGAGGCTCCCAGTGTCGTGTGGCTTACTCAGGGCCATCTTGCCATGGCAGATGGGACCTGACCCTGAGAGCCGAAGATGGACTTCGAGAGGCCAGGGTCACAAGCAACAGAGGCCTGGAGGGGTCCTGGGTCTCCCTAACTGACCATGTCATACCTTCCATTAGCCTCTCTGAGCAGTCTATGAAGGTTGGGTTGCTGCCCTCCCTGCCAGGCTGGTGGGCAGTGCTCAGATTTTGCTTTGGTGCACATCCTTGGACACTCCTCCCACAGAGAGGTTGGTTCTCTCTAGCCTTCGTGTGAATCTGAGCAGATCTGTGACTTTCATATCCAGTGAGTGCGGCAAAAGGGACCCTAACCTTAACCCTAACCTAGCTTCCCAGCTTCCACTAATGTCACTAGGACACTTGCTTTTGAAGGCCTTTGTTAAATATGAAGTGTCCCCTCCCAGGCTACCATGTCCAGAGGAAGCTCAAGGCGCAGAGGCCATGCCAGAGGCATGGTGGCCCACAGTCCCTGAGGAGCACAGTCACCTAGCCTTCCTGGCTGCTGGAGTTTTCCATCCAAGACCCTAGACACTGTGGCACAGAACCACGCCATCTCTGCTGTGCCCCATCTGAACCCCAGGCCCACAGAGCTAGACACCTAGTTAAACTGTTCTATGCCAGAGAGTTTGAGGGCTTTATCATGCAATAGATGGCCAAGGCAACTGTGGTAGATGGAACACCTCATGTGGTCACACAGGAGCCCCCTCCAGGCCATTTGCCCCATGTTCAGGAGTGAGGTTGAGCGCCTACTATCAGGGCAAAACATTGCTTAAACTGGAGACCCTGAGACTGGGGGCTCTGCATTTCCTAAGGGTTGGATTTCAGCTTCCCCTGCCCACTCTCCATTGTGGGTCCGCTGTGCCCTTGGGTGTATGACTTAGACCCCCTGATCCCTTTCCACCCTCTCTGAACTGGGAGGGCTTGGGCAGGTGAGTGAACTCAGCTTCTATAGTCTGTGAGCTAGGGAGACCCACCTTCCTCCCTCGCAGGCCACTGTCAGAGCTGAGTGTGGGGTTACAAAATGCTCATTGTCCCTGAAGTCACCCTCTTCCTGACACTTGGGACAGGGCACCGGACTTAATAGGTTACAAAGCACTCACTCTCTGTTCCTCCCAGTAACCCCGTGGGGTATGTCAGTACAACCCCACCGACCAAATGAGAAGACTCAGGTTGGGGCACGTGTCCCTGTGACCAGGGTCTCAGCAGTGGACTCCAGGCTCAGCATGTTTCTACTCTCGTGGGATTTCCCTCCACAGTCTCTAAGGGTTCCTGGCTGACTTGCCTAGTCCCACCATCCCCTCTGCTTCCTCCTGGCTCTGCACTTTTGGGGACTGTCACTTGGATCTTTTTGGGTAACTCTCTTCTTTCTTGCGTCTCCAGGTTCTTATTTATGAAATGAGCGAGTCTGGGCAGGTGGCAAAGGGCTTCTTCAGTTCCAAGAATCTTAGGTAGGTTTCAAATCTGACAGTGGCTTGTCCAAGATGCCTACTGCTCTTCTCCTGGTAGACCCAGATATTCTGTGTCTGTAGGAAATTGGGGGATGGCGGGAGGCGGTCATACCCACCTTGGTTCTATTTAGCCTCAAGTTGCTCTTGATAGAGTGACAGGATAATGGCTTGGTCTCTGGAGTATCTTTTGGGGCTGTGGGTTCCTTAGCAGTTACTTCTGATGGTCCATCCCCTGCTGCTCGCTCCCCCCACCTACATCCCCAATTGGGTCTTATCCAACTAGCCTCACTGATCTGACTAGGATCTCACTTATCCCAGGCAGCCTTCCTGGGCGTGCACTGTGAGGTCCCTCATTCATTTTCCCATAGTGCTTGGGATCCCCTTAAGACCTTAGTTAGATTTCAGTCTGTTCTTAAACTGCCTGTCTGATCCTTCTCCTCATCTCTTCAGGCCCAAGAAGGCAAGGCCTAGGCCTGCCTGCCTGCTCAGCTTTCCCAGAGCTCTACACAAGATGGGAACCAATCAGGAGTGCTTGGTCAAACCAAGTTGCCAAATGACTGTTAAAACGTGTGTGTGTGTGTGTGTGTGTGTGTGTGTGTGTGTGTGTGTGTGTGTGTGTAGGTCAGAGGACATCTTGTGGGAGCCAGTTCTCACCTTCCACCATATGGGTCCTGGGAATTGAACTCTGGCCATCAGGCTTAACAGCAAGCAACTTTACCCGTTTTACCCACCTTTACACCTTTACTGAGCCATCTCACAGGTCATAAATGAAATTTGATAAGAAATAAACAATGAAAACAAGATTGTTCCATTCTTAAATCTCTCCAGCTTCATCTGCCCAAGCCCAAAACTGGGCCAAGGAAGGAGATATTACAAATAATAGTGTTTTGGCCTCTGTGAGATTACTTTGTGTGTTTAGTTTTTTTTTTTTTGTTGTTGTTGTTTTGTTTTGTTTTGTTTTGAGACAGGTTTTCTCTGTATAGTTTTGGAGCCTGTCCTGGAACTCACTCTGTAGATCAGGCTGCCCTCACAGAGATCCGCCTGCCTCTGCTTCCTGAATACTGGGATTAAAGGCGTGTACTGCCGCCACCACCACTTGGCTGGGATCACTTTTGTTGAACAGTTTGCTGGTATGATGTCATCTTACTGTCTATTCTGTGTCACTCTATAATGAAGACTGCCAGGAAAAATGTCTGCTTTACAATCAGAAGCAGTTATGACTTTCCCAAGCATGGGGCTTTATAAAGTTATTTGTTACGTGTTGTGGACGTTATGTAACTGATTGGATATCCCCTGTTGCACTTGCTACCAGGAAGCTCAGGTCTAAAAACTGACACTTTGAATAGCGTTTAAGACTTGGAGTCTCGCCGGGCGGTGGTGGTGCATGCCTTTAATCCCAGCACTCTGGAGGCAGAGCCAGGCAGATCTCTGTGAGTTCGAGGCTAGCCTGGTCTACAGAGCTAGTCCAGGACAGGCTCCAAAGCTACAGAGAAACCCTGTCTCGAAAAACTAAAAAAAAAAAAAAAAAAAAAAAGACTTGGAGTCTCTGTCTTATTTATCAGTCAGATTTCAATTCTTGTGTTACTACTAACTTGTAATTTGTATTTCATTGCTTTGTATTCCCTCATGAGTCCTTTATGGATTGGGGTATGTCCCCAGTCACTGGGGCAAAGCAAGACTAATTAAGTGTACACACAAAATGCTCACTCCAGCGCACAATGTCACCAGCTGATCCAGGACTTGACCTATAAGCCGGAGAGAGCTGGTGCCGGCTTCTGAGCCATGTCTTGCTGCAGGCTCCAGCCACACAGACCCCTGGCAGCCTCGTCCATGTTCTATGGTCTATGGCGTGCCGGACCTTACAATGGATGGCTGTCTGGGTCCCAACCATCCTCTGGTGTTTCTGGCTTCACCACACTGTACTGACAACTTGTCGGCCTCGCTCGGCTTCCTGACTCCACTCCAGGTCCCTCTGCATCGCCGCTTAGAAGTATTCCTGAGAAGCTGCCACAGCTCTGTGCTCTGCTAAGCCACCTCCTAGTCCTTTGGGTGCTGTGTGGCTTGCGTGGTCACAAGACTAGACCATCTATGGCTTGTCGGTATGTCTCCGGCCTGGGCCTGAGCAGCTGCTGCTGGTGAGAGGGCAGGTGTGATGTTCAGCTGAGATAGGGCTGAGCTCACACTAATCGCTTTCTCAAGAAGGGTGCTTAGCTCGAGAGCCCCACTTCCCAGACAAGAAAACTGAGGGTTAGAGAGATGAAGTGTGCCCAGACTCTCAAGGTCAAAGGACAGGGGGCTTTGCCTTCCACTTGGTGCTGAGTATCCTCTGTCACACTCCCTCCCTCCCCAAATACTTTGGTTTGGATGAGACCGGAGAGCTTCTAGTCACTTGGCTAGGAGGTCCTCTGAGGGGTGTAGTGTCACCACTCTGGTGCCACAGTGTAGAACCTTCCTTTTTCTCTACAGAGCACCATGGAAGAAGGGAGATTCTGGCCATGCACGCTGATGGCCACCTGCTGTAGAAACTGGGGGATGAGTGGAAGGAGGTGTTTGGGGACTGGGGACAAGGAGTCTTTCTGGGACAGACTTCCTTATGGCCTCTGCCTGCATTCAGGACGGTGCCCTCTGTCCTTTCCACAAAGCCAATTAGAGCGGGTCATTTAGGACTTGACGGTAACAGGATCTGCAAGTGCCCCATCCCTAGCCTGGGAATCAAGGCAGCTGGTGTCCATCCCTGTTTGCGTGACCTCCAGCCTGTCCCTTGACTCTGACAGCGTGAGTTTTGTCACCTGTTAAATAATGGGATCTGAGTTCTTGCCTCCCTCCCTCTGTGATAAGCAGAATCTGTTTGCTGTAAAATGTTTAACATCTCACATCTGAAATCACGGCGCAGAAGTGACTCCCAGGGGCTCTCTGGGTACCTCCTTGTGCTACCTCTCATTGTTGAAAGCACAAACCCCTCCAAAAAAACAAAAGGCTTCGGTGTATTAGGATTCACTCATGCAGCTGTGGTGTTTGAATTGGAAATTTCTGCAGAGGGTTGGTTTCTGCTTGCTGTCACACCACGAGGATCAGCTATGGTCTTGTGCCTTTCTCTAAATATTTATTGAGCGCCCGTTCCTTGCTTAGAGGCCCAGTGTGCAGCATTGGAGTGGGAGAGGCCCTAAGGCATCATGTAGAGGGAGTTCTGCCTTTGTCCTGGCTCTGCAGCTCATCACTTGGATGTCCTTGGGCAGGTCATCTCCCTCATGGGCCTGAGCTGTCCCCTGTGATGTGGGGTTCCTGATGAGAAAATATAATGAGCTGAGTAACAGCGGCTGAGATACCAAGTGTGGTTATTGTTTTAGTAGGAACAATAGAAAGGCACGGGCCTTGCTCCTGTGGTAGTCATAGTTCAGGAAGTGCTTAGTTATGATTCTCAGGGTCGGGAAAGAAGCCAGAGTGGGATTCTGGGGGCACATGGTGACAGGGAAGCTTTCTGCTGCTGGTTGTGGCTTTCTTGTTTAATTGTGAGTCCTGCCCAGTACCACTGAAGGAAGGAAGGTGTACAGGGGATTTAGAGAAGTCCCTGATGAGACTCAGTGGAGACACATTTGCTTACTCGCTTATTCTTTGGATAGGGTTCAGGGAAGGAGAAGGAGTATGATGGTAGAGGGTTCTTCAGGGGGCCTCTGATAGAATAGGCTGGGTATATGAAGGGTTTTGAGAAAATCCAAAGCAAGAGGCGCACAGAGGCCAGTATGTGCCTGG
Source organism: Peromyscus californicus insignis (assembly GCF_007827085.1). Lineage (NCBI taxonomy): Eukaryota > Metazoa > Chordata > Mammalia > Rodentia > Cricetidae > Peromyscus > Peromyscus californicus. Next base: position 84,776,810 of record NW_026294413.1, on the reverse strand, counting down.
TGGGAAAAGGGCCAGTGGGGCCAGTTCCTCCTTAAGTCAACAATCCAACTCTTACCTTTTGCTCATGGTATAGAGCACCCTCCTCCCTGCCTCATCCTAATCAAGGAGTTTATGCTGTGGGGAAGCAGCTCAGACTCAAAAGTTGGGGTTTCCAGACAAGAAGGTGTATGTGGGTGTATGTGTGTGTGTGTGTGCGTGTATGTGTGTGTGTGTGTGTGTGTGTGTGTGTGTGTGAGAGAGAGAGAGAGAGAGAGAGAGAGAGAGAGAGAGAGAGAGAGAGAGAGAGAGAGAGAGAGAGAGAAAGCTGGCGGGGTTGAGTGAGAATGGGGTAGACGGTGGAATGTGTCATGGGTTATTTAGGCAACTGGACACATGTCCAGACACAATGGGATGAAGCCTCCATTTCACCTAAGAATGGGTCTCAAGATTCAAACAGGCTATGTGGAGCACCCTCAGTTCCTGGCTTCTAAATGCTCACCCTGAGTATGGACATTCGCTTCTACACTCTGCATTCTTTCTTCCCAGCTGTTGTACCCCGTGTGATCATTCATTCCCCGACTCCTGGTTGGGTTTAGCCAGTGTGGCCTGTTAGAGATACGACTTCTGCATTACTCACTACATGGTGGCCTAAAACGGCCTCCTGAACTTTGGCAGGCTGAAACCACCGCAGCCGGATTGTACTTCTGGAAGCCTGGTCAGGCCCACCACAGAGATGACTTGCCTCTGTTCCATAGCCCCTAGGAACTCTGGCTGGGATGCCCTCATCTGAAAGCCACTCCTACCTCTACGCCTTGCAGGTGACCATGGTGCTGACTCTACAGACCAGCTAAGGTGGCATGGGAGCCCTTGTATGTCCTCTGTCCATTTGGCTGCTTGGGCTTCCTTCCGGCATGGTGGCTTCTCTAGAAGATGCATTTTGCTTTTGTGAATGAAAGTCTGAAGCTAGTTTATGTCACTCCTGTTCTGTTCCAATCACAGATGGACCCAGATTCAAGAAAGGGTGAAGTCCCGTTGAAAGCAGAGTGTGTGGGCCCAGAAACATGAGACAGACATTTGACAAATGTGACCTGCCCCAGTGTTTATCTATGTATGTGTATGTGTGTGTCTACATGTATGGAGGCCGGAGGATGGCATTAGGTGTCTTCCTCAATCACATGCCACCTTATTTTTTAGACAGGGTCTCTCACTGAATCTGGAGCTTACCAATTTGTCTAGACTGGTTGACCAGTGAGCCCCAGGGATCCACTTGTCTCCCTCCTGCTAGAGTTTGGGTTACAGGTACATGCTGCCATGCCTTTTTTTTTTTTTTTAAATGGGCGCTGGGGATCCCAACTCAGGTCCTTATGTTTGTGTGGCAAGTCCTTTACCAACTTAGTCAGTCACCTGCTCCCAGATTCACTGTCCTCAACCCACATCCCGGCTCAGTCAGCGTTCCATGGTCATCAGTGATGCTCATCTTGTTGTGGGCTCAACTGACCCCACAGGGGCTTCCCTACCGTTTGATGTTTGGCTGTCGAGATGTAGTGGCTCTCCCTGCTGAGAACCCCCAGGGTGGCCCACCACCCCTTTCTGGTGTCATTTAAGCCTGTCCATACTTTAACTCTTTTGTTGGTCTCTTAAGTGAACATTCCTCGGACAGGACTGTCATGATGTAGGTGCAAACCTGGCCTCAGAGTTCCCGAGGAACCTCAGTGAATGCCTGGAGGGTGAAGGATTCAAACCCATCTCTCCCAGCTGCATGCCCTGTGTGCCTTTTCAGTTTTTTTTTTGTTGTTGTTTTTCTGTTTTTTTTGAGACAGGGTTTCTCTGTGTAGCTTTGCGCCTTTCCTGGAACTCACTCTGTAGCCCAGGCTGGCCTCAAACTCACAGAGATCCACCTGCCTCTGCCTCCTGAGTGCTGGGGTTAAAGGCATGCACCACCACCGCCCTGCTTGCCCTGTGTCCTTTTCCAGCACACAGCTCACAGTTTGTAGCTATCAGCCCAGTAGAGCCTTAGTAAGGCCTGGATTGGTTCCCCTGGAACTTTCAAATACTCAAATACCCTCTCTGCCTGCTAGACCCCATTTTCTGGTCACATGTGACGTTGTATGTGTCATTTATAGGTCGGGAATTCCTTGGGCTCTGGAAAGCCCCTGGTCTTTCCTTTTAGCCAGGGAGAGAGTGACATGCCCCCACGCATGCTCATAATTACTTGGGTCTCCAAGTTCAACACCGTTGAGCCCAGGTGGACAGACAGGGGAGGACAGCACAGAGAGGGGACGACACTAGCTCATGGCCACACAGCAGGTGAGAGGAGAGTTTCAAGTCTGGCATCTACTCTGCACACCAGAGTAACCTTTAGAGTCCTGGAGGGCTTCGCTACTCACTTACGGAAGAGTGACAGACAGTGCTGATGGTGTTGATGGTGGCCTAGCGGTGATGGTGGCGGTCATGGCACGGGTGAGAATGATGGAGACAATGGGGACGGTGGTAGTGGTAGTGTTGACGGTGATAACCATGGCAATGGTGATCATGGTGGCTGTGATGGCAGTGGTGGTAGCCGTGGGGCGGTGATGGTAAAGATGATGGCACTGATACACACGGTTATGGGGATGACGATGGTGGTGGTGGATGATAATGATGATAAAGCAACAGTCCCCTGAACATTTACTACACGCCAAATACTTGGCACACATTTATCTTTCCTCTTTCTAAGTGTGCACAAAATTTTGGAGGGTCCCTCTGTAGTGGGTAGCTTTGACCAGCTTTGACCTGGAAGTACTACCCCCATTGAGGCTTCCGGTAACTGCCACGCCTATGAGGCAGGGCCGAGCCCTTTAAGACCTGAGATCCTGATGTGCTGGCTCTCTTGGTTCCTGGATCCTGGACGCTGAAGTTAGACCGAGCAGAGTTCTCCAGAGAACACCGCCGGACTGCACTTTACCTCTCCCGGACCCTGTAACCTACCCCTTTACTTGTGAGTTACCCCACAAAATAAACCTCCCTTTTTTTTTATTTAATTTTTTTAATTTTTATTTTGCAATACAATTCAGTTCTACGTATCAGCCATGGATTCCCTTGTTCTCCCCCCTCCCACCTCCCTCACTTTCCCCCCAGCCCACCCCCCATTCCCACCTCCTCCAGGGCAAAGCCTGCCCCGCAGACTGAGATCAACCTGGTAGACTCAGTCCAGGTAGGTCCAGTCCCCTCCTCCCAGGCCGAGCCAAGCGATCCTGCATAGGCCCCAGGTTTCAAACAGCCGACTCATGCAATGAGCACAGGACCTGGTCCCACTGTCTGGATGCCTCCCAAACAGATCAAGCCAATCAACTGTCTCATCCATTCCCCGGGTGGATCTTTGGGAGTCCAATTAGCGAGAATGAGGAGGGTTTATATGAGCGAGAATTGTTGAGACCAAGGTTGGATAAAGCACAGGGACAAATAGCCAAATGAATGGAAACACATGAACTATGAACCAATGGCTGAGGGGTCACCAACTGGATAAACTTCCCTTTAACTACGTAGAGTGGCCTTAATACTTCCACCAATATCCCTCTCTTTGGGTCATGTACAGGGAGCCTTGAGGAAGAGGGCCTCTTTAATTAGTGTTACAATGTCCTTACTTGCTTCTCCACTGCTCTTAACATCCTTGTGATGAAGGTCATGGCTGAGGTGACACTGGGCTGCAGAGTGTCACGGTATCAGGAGGCAGAACCAGGATTTAAGGCATCTCTGGTAGACTCTTCTGCTCTTCTGCTGCCTGTGTCCTTCTCACCCGACGTAATCGAGAGTTGGGGATATAATTCAACCTGTCAAGTACGTGTCTCGCATGCATGACGGGCCAGCACTGCGTCAACCAAGTGTGATGGAACATGCCTAGAAGGTGCCGTTCAAGACGTGGAGGCAGGAGGACCAGAAGTTCACAGCCACCGTCACTACAAAGTGAATTTGAGGCCAGCCTAGGCTACATGAGATCCTATCTCAAAGAACAAAACCACAAAAACACACTTAACCAAACAAACCAACCAACCACCAAGCAAGCGAGCAAGCAAGCAAAACAAAAAAAAAGAGATGGAGGTGGTATGCAGATCAGATAACTCACCTGCACCAACTGCAGCCCAGCCAGAGCACAGACTGGGAAATGTTTACTAATTGAGCCGTTGAGAGGGTGACTGTTGAGGACAGAGTGGGCAGTGGGGAGGCCAGCTGCCACAGTCCCCGCTGAGCAGTCGCTCCTTCCACTGGGATGCTTTCTGTTTACTTCAAGGGAAAAACACCAAACAGAGCATCTGTGACAGCGGAGCTGGGCTTCCTGATAATTCTATTCCCAGATCAAATCACAGCTCAGGGAGTGCACTATCATCAACGTGATTACCTTGGGGGACAGAGACAGGCAGTTTTATTAAATGAGACAATCTTGCTAAAAGGAAGCCTTACATTAGACTTTAGGCCTTAAATAATATTAGTGTCAGGAGATGACAAACTTCAGCACAGTGAGAGCATGCTGCCTAGGAGCCGTGCTTCAGGGGAGGCCCCAGGGGCTAAAGAATCCAGAGGTGGCGGCAGACAGAGCAACTCTCTGGCCCAGTGACCACATATAACTGGGCTGTGGTTGACAGAGCAGTTCAGGGCCCTCAGGAGCCCTCCCGAGAGGGAGAGAGATCTGTTCTTTCCGACCTTAGGCACAGTGACCCTGCAACCGGGCAGGCTCCAGTAGAGGCAAGAGCTGGTTTCTAGGCTCGGCACCACTTCCATCCCTGCAGCATGCTGGGCTGCCCTGGGAAGCCTGTAAAGAGGTCTGAGCCAGCAGCATGCAAGGTGTGCCGTGGAGACACAAAGACCTAGCAAGTTCCGCTTCAAGTCCTGCTTTCCTGACCCCGTGACCTTGGCCATGTTAGACACTCTCTGTGGATGTCCACTTCCTTGGCAATGATGTCACACCCTTGTTCTGGGGACAAAATGAATGAGCCCACATTGTTCTCCAAGGACAGTGCCTGGCACACAGGGCATGCCCATCTCTTACTCCTGTCTTGTGTTTCTGGCCCTGACCTGTTCCTCTTGCTCCTGAAACATTCCTGCTATAGCTTGGGTCTGGAGTGTTCTCTAAAGGCTCCTGTTAAATGTTTGGGCCCCACCAGCTCACAGAGCTATTGGGAGGGCTGGTATATGGAAGAAATTAGGTCATTAGTAATGTGTCTTTGAAGAGGCCCTGGGGAGTCCTGCATTCTCTTCTCTCTTTGCTTCTAGCTAGCACAAAACGAGCAGTTTGCCCCATCATGCATCTCCAACACAGTGTGCTATTTTATGAATATAAGAAGGCCAAGCCATCATGGATTGGAGCCTCCGGAACTCTGAGTTAAAATGAACCCTTCCGATTTGCCTCAGATATTGATGATGGCACCAGAAGACTGACTAGCAATTATCCACATGCTCTCCTCCTGGGAAAGGCTGATGGGCTGTTGGAGGACGAGGTTCTCCAGGGCCTTGAGAGAGTGGGTACTTCAGGCCTGATTCTATCCATGCACATCTGGCCTTGTTCATTCCCTCAAAGCAGCTTGGGGAGGTCTCCCAGGAGTCTAGGGCCAGACCGAATAGCCTCTTTCCTGGGTCTGAGTGATTCCTAGGACAGTAGAAAATGCCCCGAGAAGGAACAATGGGCTCCTTGGGATAGATAACCACCTGTGAATGAGACTTACAGATCAAACTGGCTACTGTCCTGGAAGATGCTTCGTCTAGAGAGTCCTGGGCCTGGGTGGGTGGAGGCCCTTGCCAGGGTGCCAGGGGTCTAGAGCATCAGGCTGCGTCTCACATTCTTGCTGAGAGGCCATGGGCAATCGCAGCCTTTGGGTGGTCTACAGAGTAGGTGGTGTGTGTCAGTGTGTGTGGAGGAAGCTTCACAGGTTTCCTCAGGGCTTTCTCAACCCTGTCCTTTCCAGTTTCAGTTGGCGGGGGGCAGTGGACATAGGGCCTGGCGGCTCCATTGGGAGCTTGCGCATGTCTCAGTGGATTTAATGCTTTACGGGGCACTGACAGCCAGGACATCAGAGTATGTGGGGGTCACCTAGGGAGATGTGATCAGGTCAGCCCACCACCTCCGGCCCTGGGTTCCTGCCTGGCCTCCTCTAGGTGACATCACACCTGTTAGGCTATCACACCTTTTTAGGTCAAGGCCTGCCTCTGCCACCCCATATATCATCAGAGCCTAAGAAATCACCCTCCTCCATTCTTGAAGTGTGCTGGCACTGTCCTTAGTTTTGTCTGGAACACAAGATCCTTAAAACTTAACAGAAGGTACTCGGATCATCGTCGCCCCCTCACGGTTCTCATGAGGACACCTGTGCACCTACCTAGCCCCACATGAGGCTCAGAAGAAGGTGCTGTGGAGGGCTGGAGACAGGTAAAGAGGTGCCCTTTGGAGCGGTCGGCCGAGGGAACACTGTGTACACCGAGATGTCCACAGACCAGTAAGGGTGTGAGTCTGATCCATGGCTGACTTCTGTCCCCAGAAGGGTCAGGGAGACTCCATGAAGGGACAGGTTGGGTGAGGAATGCGGATGGATAGACGTTTTGGAGAGAGGTCCCGGACATTCACAAGTGGATGTGGCGGTCATTTGGAGCGGCTCTGTTGAGAAGGTGGCTTGGGAGCTCTGATGAAGGGCTACATCACTGGGCTGGGCATTTACTGATGATGTTACTCTGCTTCAGGGATAGGCATGGTCTGCCACCATCTCCACTCTTGGGAGGGAGGAGATGCTATCCTTGGTCCTCGAGATAGACTCCCACTCAGACTCACACCAGGGTGGCTTGAAGGACAAACACCCCTGCTGGATGATTATCCTCAGAGTGCCATGCTGTGATGTTGTAGACAAGCAACCTCAGAGGGTCAGCGTTAGAGACTCCTAACTTCACAGTCTGTTGTAATGACGTAAGGGGTGTGGTCCCAGGTGCCCGGAAGTTGTTGTGAGCCTAGGCACAAGTCCCAGGCTTTCTGCCAAGACATGGCTAGGGCTGGCCTGGGCCCTGAGCCCTGGGAGGAGCTAGCTGCTCCTGTCACTCTCCTAGACTTGTGTGCCAGAAACAACCTTGCTGTCACCACTGGCTGCTCCCTGTCATTCTGTCCTGACCAAATATGGAGGGACATTTTAGGATGGGAAGTCCTGAGAGCCCTTCCATCTGTTGGCTGCCATAAGTCACAGCGCCCCTCACCTGTTCACTTTTTCATTAGACATTTCTAAACCCTATTCCTTGTGATTAGTGTGTGTGTGTGTGTGTGTGTGTGTGTGTGTGTGTGTGTGTGTGTGTAATAGTGTGTGAATGCTAGGGTGCACATGTCGAGGTCAGAGGGCAGTCTTTGGGAGACACTTCTCTCTTACTGTGTTTCTGGAGACTGAACTCAGATTATCAAGCACTAGTGTGCGAGTGCTTTTACCCAGTGAACCATCTTGCCAGCCTGCCGGTCACTGTTATTCAACAGAAGTGCCCACTTACTCTAGGGATGTCTCCTTACCCATGTTACCTACCTGTCAGCCTGCCTCTTTCTCCTGTACTCTGGAAGACTCCTTTCAATTTTCCCGGACCAAGGGATGTTTCTGAATTGCCTTAGTTCCCGGCTGGGCTAGCAGAGCAGCTCCTCTCTAAACCAAGCTTCGCAACTATCATCCTGCACAGATTTACAATGTGAGTGAGTTACATTGACACACGGTGACTGTACGCTCATTCCGTTATGAGTGACTGTGGCCCACCTTGAGAAGCCCGGGTATGGGGTATGAATGCTTGGCAGCCTGAGGAGAGAGGCGGCAGGGTAGAAGGGCAAAGGGCTTGGGTACAACCTGGTTGCTTGCATTTGAATCCTGTCATGCATCTTATAATGGGACCCAAGAACATGTGATGTTCTGGCTCCAGTAAAAATAGCTGTAAAATGTGGTTGAATAGCAGCAGCTCTCTTGTGGGATACTTAGACCCAAGTTGGTGTGCTAATGCAGGTGAGGTTGGTCCCGGGTGCGTGGCATGTGGCAAGCTCTCAATAAAAGTAAGTGCTTGCCATGCCCACTTGACAGGTGGGGAAACGGTCTTGTAGATGGAACATGACTTATTATTATAAGCAGGGGCCATTTATATTCTATTTCACTTTAGTCTGAAGCCAAGGCACACTCTTATTTAATCCCCTTCCTCACCTCTAGATTTAGGCTTCCTGTGTCTTCGATGTCTTTGCTCATAACTGGAGACCCTTGGCCACCATCTTCTTGACCCAGCATTTACCAGCCCACTGAACCTTCCAGAACGGAAGTGTTGAGGGTATCTGTATCCTTCAGGAAGCAGGGCCAAGCTAAGCCTGCTTCATCAACCTTGGTGGTTGTTATGGGTCCCTGGGGGGAATCAATGCTCTTTACTGTTAGGGTCACCAATTTTCTCCCTTTCTGTCCTCTGCAGCCTGTCTGTCCACTCAACACCCTTGGCAGGAAGCTGGCCAGTTTCCCTCAGTTCTGCTTCTGTTTGGCTCCTGTTTGCCTGCTGAGCTGGGGGTGGGGGTGGGGGGCTGTCAAGATCAACTTCATTCTCTTTCTGCAGAGTGCTGAGCCGGCAAGCAGGATCAGTGCCCAGCCATTGCTCTGCTGTGATAAGGGCCAGAGTGCGCCCTTGAAGAAGGCATGTCGTTCTTCACCATCACAGGCAGCCGGGCGGGCAAGGCACCTTAGTCTCGGGGTGCAGGCACCGGAGGCAGTAGGCAGTGGGGTGAGTCAACAGTGGGGCCTCGAGGCTGGGGAGGAAGCCAATTTGGTTCCTCCGGGAGCTCAGCACAGAATGCTGCGCCGGACTGCAGTGATTCTCAACATGTGGGTCATGACCCCCCAAGGAGGGGGTAGCATATCAGATATTTACATCACGGTTCATAACAGTAGCAAAATTACAGTTATGAAATAGCAACGAAATAACTTTATGACTGGGGGTCACCACAACAAGAGGAACTGTATTAAAGGGTCGCAGCGTTAGGAAGGCTGAGAACCGCTGCTCTAGACTGAGGTTACCATTGCTACTCTTAAAGAAAAGATACGACTTCACACTCACATGGCCTCCCAGGGCCCTGAGAGTCTGTGTCGTTCTCCCGTGGGGTGGCCGCTATTGCCAATGTCACCACCACCCCTTGTCTGCTGGGACAGAGGACATGCTTCTCATGGCTTGTCCTCTGCACAGTTGCCTTTCACCTTAGAAACCACAGGGTCTTCCTAGGCACAGCAGAGTCTGCTTTTCTTGTTTGTGGTTCCTCCATGGCCTTTCAGGTCAAGTCCCAATCTCTGAGCTTGTCCTTGGATTATCAGGGTTCTTGGCCTGGGGGGTTGGCGGCAGTGGTAATCAGAGAAGACTTCCTGGAGGAAGTGAAAACTAGGTCGAAGGACAGTCAAGAGTAATGCCACATGCTCACAGGAAAGGCACTGCGGGACAACAACAGCTGAGGCCCTTCCTGAGAGGCCCCACCCTCCCTGTTCTCTATGCCTGTGGGATTTCTGAGAGGAAGCAGAGCTGTGGGGCCTCGCTTCCGCTCCCGTACAAGACATTCTGGGAAGTACCATAGTATGGCAGAGGGTGGGTAGCATCCACACAGGAAGGGAGCGCACCCGACTGGATTTGTTGAGTCTAGATAAACGGCCCCAGGAATACCCAAAGAGGAAGCCCTCACTGAGCTTGCAGCCTCCGGGGTGTGGACGATAGCCTTCGGAGCGTTGGAGATGCACGGGCCCAGATAGATGCCAACACCAATAACCTGGCTTTTTGTTTTGTTTTTTTTTGTTTTGTTTTTCGAGACAGGGTTTCTCTGTGTCGCTTTGCGCCTTTCCTGGATCTCGCTCTGTAGCCCAGGCTGGCCTCGAACTCACAGAGATCCTCCTGCTTCTGCCTCCCGAGTGCTGGGTTTAAAGGTGTGCATCACCACCACCCGGCTCAATAGCCTGGCTTCAAGAGGTTGAAGGAGGCGGTTCTCCAAAGCACGACAGCAGGGGACAGGGCAGGGAAGCCACTTGTGTCCCCCTCGGTGGACACACACAGTCTCTGGCAGAAAAGACTCCCATGGAGAGGGCAGAAAAGGTCTCTAGTCTTTCTTCCAAACCATCTTTCCGAACTTAGGCAACTCACCCTTCAGTGGCAAAGGCAGAGGACGTGCCATGTTGAAGAAGCTAGGTCTCCTAAACCGAGTTATTCAGAAAACAGGAAGGATCTGTCTTGTGGTGCAAGGTGAACTAACTTCCCCTCGGGGCTATTTGGGTCAAACTCAGATTCCAGCTCCAGGGTATGAGGGGACTAGTCCTTTAGTGCCATGTTGCAGCTGATACTGGATGTGGGGCATTGCTTCTCCTTTTTGGGTCCTCAGTCTTCCTATCTGTGCAATGGGAATCTTAGCAATAACCTTCTGTCTCTAAGGCATTTGGAGTGTCAAATAAGATCATGAAAGTATAGGTATATGGTACGGGATGAGCTATGGGTTGGTCACGCTGGTGGAAGTGTGTGTGGGGGAGCAGGTTTGGCCTCAGCCCTCATGAAGCTTATGGTCTGGTAGGAAGGTAAGTAAGTAACAAGATTAGGACACTCCACATGGAAAGGTCCCTGACAGGGGCATACAGTTCAGGCATCGAGTAGGGCATAGTAAAAATGCTGCGTCCAGGGAGGACTTCCTGACGGAGGCAGCTTCAGCTGAGACCTGTGAGGGGGAAGGAGTGGGTGGAACAGGGTGATGTTTAGGGCTGGGGTCAGGGAGAAGATGGAAGTTCCCCTGAATGGCTCTAACTGGCCCAACGTCTTTCAGATGTTGCCCTGGGAAATCTGGTCTAAGCTGGTGAGAGTTGGAACTTGACAGTGTATCCCAGAATGATGGAGAAGGGCAGACTCTGCCTGGGAAATACAATGACGAATCTTAAGAATTCCAGAAGTCAGCACTGGAGGAGCCCACAGGCTCAAACTGTCTGCCTCTGTTAGGGCTGGGGATGCAGCTCAGTGGTAGAGCACCTGCCTAGCATGTGTAGAGCCCTGGGTTCTATCCCACTCAACCCCATGGCACAGCCCCCAAAATAAATGCGCCTCTCTTGCTTGTGCAAACACGGAATGGAGCAAGAATGATGAAATACCACCCCCTCCAAGTAGCTTTCCTGGATTCCTCCTGACAGGAATAAGTTCTAACTTTTGGGAGCCCTACCCTGGGCACATTTGTATACCTTCATTTCCTTTAGCTTATGGAAGCCTTGAGTCCCCACCCCAGTCTGCTTCACCCAGCCCTTGACCCAGCTGGCAAGCCTCCGGGTGGGGATTGTTCTTTGTGTCTGCCTCAATACCCTGTATGACCGACCCTTGGTTTAGGAAGAGCTGAGAACGATATGTCAAAGGAGACTTCAAAGACTTCCCTTGTGCACACAGCAGCCGGCCCTGGCCCAGTCAGTGCAAGACAGAGTAGCTGGTTCTGAGTCTCCAGCAAGGGATGCACACATTCCCCTGGGGCTCGTGAGTCAAAGCCATTGTTCTGAGCCACTGGTTGGCAGTTGTTTGTCTGTGGTGGCCTAGTGACAAGTTCTAATGTCTTCCAGCATGTCCCTTGTCCCTACTGAAGAGGGGCTTTTAGAAACATTAGCCTACCCTGGAAAAATGAGAATTTCTGTACCCAGAGATTGGCTAATGGAGCCCCCCCCCCCCATCCCTTGTCATAGAACTAATGTTCAGAGGTAGCCTTGGAATCCATTTTTAGTATCACATAAATTAAACACCTTTATTGGCTGTTGGAGGTCAGAGAGGTGATGAAGCCCTAGAGGCAGAAGGGAGCCATCCCGCTTCACCAGGGACCTGTTCATTTTCCTCTGGGTTTCCCGTGGCCGCCAATCATCTGTCAGGTGCTGCCCATGACCTCGGAAGTCTTAGGCTTTCTCAAGCTGGGGTGGCAAGCAGAGGGAAAGGTAGGGAGGAGAGATCTGATAGGGTGGACACTGGGCCTTACCAGTGTGTACAAATGGCTGTGCCAGACTGAAACATCTAGGGCCTCCATGGTGCACGCTCACTGGTCTTGCACCCGGGGTGTGCATGTACATATAAGGAGTCATGGCTCTCTATGTGTAGGGAGCTGTAGACTGAGCTGGGGGAGGTGCAATGGTAAGCAGGGTGCTCTTCATCACTGAGACCTGGCCTCTGGTTCTTTGGAGGGGCTTCTGTGAGGGGAAGGCATAGTATAGGGAACTGAGTACGCTCAGCCTCCCAGAATTGAGCACCCTTGATTTCTGGACTGGGGTCCGGGAGACTCAGTTTCCACCCATGGCCCTAGAAAATCCACATTCTCCTCTGCATCTTGGGTCCTGTGTTTCAGAGAACTGGAGCCTCTGACCCCCAGATGCCACGGTAGGACAGGACAGAACTTGGTCCCAAGAGCTCCCTTGGCACTGAATCCAGGGTCCCTAGCCTGGGACTATCAATGCTCAGAGAGACCATTTGGAGGCCATTTTGGCCTCTACTGGCTTTTGGTAGATATTGATGCTTCAGGAAGATCTCCATTTGGTCCCCACTGCCACTGCCTGCCACTCTGATTTCTTCTTGGCTCTTACACACCACACCGAGGCTGAGGAACACAGTTTGCTGACTGACAGACAAATGGGTGAGCATTCCCTCTACCCTCTGAGGGTGTAAGTGACTTGGAAGGGCCTGGATGCAGAGCCCCACTGGAGGAGGAGGAGCACCAAGTACATTTCCTGAATGCACAACACATGTAGCCCCAAGGGGTCTGTCTGTCTCTGTCTGTCTGTCTGTCTGTCTGTTTCTCTCTCTCTCTCTCTCTCTCTCTCTCTCTCTCTCTCTCTCTCTCTCTCTCTCTCTCTCTCTCACACACACACACACACACACACACCAGGGCATTTTGGGCAGGGAACTTTCCAGTCTTCCATATGCTTCCTCCCATACCCGCTCAGTAGTACTGAGGAGACGTGGCAACAGTCACTGCTGTCTGGACAGATGGAGATGCTCCATGAGCAAGCGCCTGTGTGGGATCTGGCCTACAACGGTCCTGCCCCTCGCCTGGGGACTGGCCTTGCTGTGGCCCCTCTCTGCCTTGACTGCAGCCTTTGAATTTTCCATCTAATAGATCTTAGTTGTCACTAACTGGGACATAAGCCAGTGTAGTAAGGAGAGACAGAGGGACATCTTTGTAAGGACTCTGCCGACACGTAGACCTGGGCCAGGTTAGGCAGTGTGACCTTGCACAGCCCATTTCATCTTTCTGGACCATTCGCTTTCACTTGCCAAAGTCTCATCAGGAAGAAATGAGAAGGGCCCAGGCCTGTCCCAGCACCTGGCCAAGATGTCACACACAATGACTCTTGCTGCCTTCCCCTGGAGACCAAGTGGACAATGACAGGCTTTGGGTCTTTGCCAGGGGGTAATGGAAGAAATCTCATTTTGGGAGCACTGGCTAGGTGACTCCCTTTGCTGCTAACTAGCCCTGTCAACTTTGAGTCCTATTGTTTAGGCCTCAGGTCATGTTTGGCTTTGAGTGAGTTCCATGTTGATCTCTGTGAGGGCATGAGGAGGGGCTGGTTCCCTGAAGGCAAGTGGGAGCCACCTTTCTCCATGACTTGCATGGGTGCCTGAAACAGCCCCAAATTCAGTGGCAGGGAGGGACTCTGGCCTGTTGCACACAACTGTCCTGAGCAAGAACCTAGAGTTTGTTCCCATGTTCCTCTTGGTGGTGGAGAAACTGAGGCATGGGAGGGGGTGATGAATGGTGTAGACTGGAGACTCAGGACAGGAATAGGGAAGGCTGGGTTGGAACCCAGGACAGGGAGGGAACAAAGATCCAAGGGAGGGACCAGCCTCACTGGAACTGTAGTAAGAAGTCTGGGTGATGGAGGGCACAAGAGAGGACTGGGGTGAGCGGAACCCTAGGCCAGCGGTTCTCAACCTTCCTAACGCTGCAACCCTTTAGTACACAGTTCCTCAGGTTGTGGTGACCCCCCAACCATAAAATTATTTCGTTGCTACTTCACAGCTGCAATCTTGCTACTGTTATGAACCGTAATGTAAATATCTGATATGCAGCCCACAGAGGGGTCGCCACCCACAGGTCGAGAACACTGCCCCAGGCTGAGGCTAGCAGCATCACAGCCTGGAAGAACAAGGGAACCAGCCACTCTGGGGATGGCATGACAGTTTTTTTTTGAGTGTCTGGGGTGATCCAGGCTCCCTGCTCAGCACTGGTTCATTCCAGTCACCCCACCCATGCCCAAGAGCCAGTGCTGCCGGGCAGACTGTAGTCTAGTGCCATTCTTTGGTCATCTGGGGCCAGGGCCCTGGGATAAGACTCGGTCTCAGGGACACAGCATGCCTCAAGGCTGCAGGTGGCCTTTGTGGCCTCTGCGCCCTGGCTTTGTTTTCTCCAAGTGGCTACACAGAGGGGAGGAGGGAGGCAGGGCGGCCTTTGCATGTGGCAGCAAATTTGGGCCATTGATTTCCATTTATTTCCTGCTCAAATGATCCAGGCCGGCTGCTGCTGGGGGTGGGGGCGGAGGGGGGTGCTCTTTAGCATTTTAAGTTTGCAGATAATTGGAGGAAAATAAGTCCAATAATGAAATCGCTGCTGGATCACATTCTGATACGTGACAAATCAATTCATTTATGATACCTTCTTTGTCACACTGAGCCATTCTGGCGCTCAGTGGAAACCTCCTAAATTAATAAAACTGTTAAATCCATGAAACCCTCCGTTCTGAGCAGCACATCGCGCAGCACAAGTTTGAATCATTAAGGGAATAAAACTGATAAATGTGAGTGAGGGGAGTGCCTTTGTCTGGAGAGGGGCTGGCTTTCAGGGCAGATAATTGTCCTCAGCTTCACAGGGGTAGCAGGGGGCGGGGCGGGGGTGGGGCCAGGCACACTTTGGGGGTGGAAACCAGTCTTGACCTTACCAGCGTCTGGAACAAGCTGCTTTAGTAGTGATTTGTGTAGCTTTAAGCTTTTTAAAGGAAGTATGATTTAATAGCGAAGAGAGAAATATAAAGCCTTTATTGAACCCTGTCAAATTCGACTTGGCTTGCCAGAGATTTTTTTTCCCAAAATGTCTACAATTGTCAGATCACAAACTGTCCAGGGAGGCGTGGCATAATAAATAGGGCGGGGGTGGGTGGGGCTGGGCGCAGGCAGGCTGATCAGCTTCCTGACTAATCTTCTTGTTAGCTGTGTGTCTCTGAGCAGACTGCTGTACTTCTCTGGGCTCCTGTTTCCTTGAATGTGACTTGGTAACGGGGATGGGGATCTCACCGTGAGGAGCATATAAAAGGAATGTATAAGAAGATGTGTGGCAAGCCGGGCGGTGGTGGTGCACGCCTTTAATTCCAGCACTCGGGAGGCAGAGCCAGGCGGATCTCTGTGAGTTCGAGGCCAGCCTGGGCTACAGAGTGAGTTCCAGGAAAGGCGCCAAAGCTGCACAGAGAAATCCTGTCTCGAAACACACACACACAAAAAAAAAAAAAAAAAAAAGAAGAAGATGTATGGCAAAGTGCTGTGTAAACTGTCAAGTGCAAGGCGGGGGTTAGTAAATGGTCATTTCTGAGCACGGCCCCAGGCAGTTAGGGAATTCTTCAGTTCTCACCGCACCAGGGTAGATGTTTTTGCTGGGTGGGGTATAGATATTACATGACTATAATGGAATCTGCTGTATGTTCCTGTGCAGTGTACTACACTGATGTCTGTTCCTCGGCTTATTCACAGAATCAGCACAGAGGCCTGGCATCCCAGCATCCCTCACTCAGTCTGGCTTGGCTCAAGAGGGTGTAGTAGGGAGGCCTTGCACCCAAGATGCCAGCCAACGGCAGCTGGCTCCCTGCCTGGACAGCCCAGTTCATGGATGCTTAAAGGCCCGGGCCAGGAAGTGGCCCCCAAGTGACTGCTTTGCTCTTCTGGTCACTTCTTACTGCACTGAATCTGGAAGCTTCCTGAAGACATCCCAGCCTTCCCCTACCTTAACCTCCTCTGGGGTCCCTGGGATGGTTGGAGTAGCCAGCCCCATCCTTGGAGGTTGTCTAGTGGCACATCTTCAAAACCACAACCGGAAAAACCCCATGTTGTACAGCACTTGTGTGTGTGTATGTGTGTGTGTGTGTGTTATGCATGCTTAATTGGACAAAACTTTAGGAGATTGTACTTGCCCTTAGCGCAGGAAATGCGTGTGATTCTGTTCTGTTCTAACCTTCTGGCATTTATCCTACCCTAGCCTGTCTTTTTTTTTTTTTTTTTTTAGTGTGTGTGTGTGTGTGTGTGTGTGGTGTGCCCATGTATGCTTGCATGTATGTGTGTTTCCGTGTATGTGCATGTGAGGACTGGAGGTGATATTTAGTGCCTTCCATGACCGCTCCCTACTTTATTTATTGAGGCAGGCTCTCTCACTCAATGCAGGGTTCCCCGATTCCAGCTGGTCTAGTCAGCCAGCTTGCCCTGAGGACCCTCCCCTTCCCCACATCTGCCTCCTGAGTGGTAGGATTACAGGTGGCCACCATACCTGCGTGGCTTTTATGTGGGTTTGGGGGATCCAAACTGTGGTCCTCATGCTTGCATGGCCAGCTTCTATCCATGGAGCCATCTTCATGGCCATTGTTTTTAGTTTTTGTTTATTTTTTTAAAATATTTATTTATAGGCTGAGTGGTGGGGGCGCATGTCTTTAATCCCCGCTCCCCAGAGGCAGAGGCAGGTGGATCTCTGTGAGTCTGAGGCCAGCCTGGTCTACAGAGTGAGTTCCAGTACAGCCAGGACTGTTATACTTAGAAACCCTATCTTGAAAAACAAAAATTATTATTATTATTATTATTATTATTATTATTATTATTGCTATTATTAGTGTGTGGGGGTGGGTGGGTGTTGACCACTTGCATGCAGGAACCTTTGGAGGTAAGAAGAGGTATTGGATTCCCCAGTAACTGGAGTTACAGATAGTTGTGAGCTGCCATGTGGGTGCTGGGAACTGAATCTCTGTCCTCTGCTAGTTCAGAACCTGTCCTTGGTCTTTAAAATGCTGCCTTGATCATTAAATTATTTACATGGGCCACCGGTGGATGTGACCAACAGTTTAGAGAATTTGGGTCTGGCCCACTGCTCACTGACAAGAGACTAGCATAAAACACATAAAACACACAGCATGGCCACCTCACTCCACAGGCTGGGCAGTCCTAACTCTCCCAGGCATGTGCCCGCCACAGCCCTTCTCATTGGTCACTCTGTGTAGGACCCAGGGACTGCAGATGGAGAAGGACAGGTTGTCACCTCAGGCTCTGTCTACCTTCTTGAACAAAGGGCGGAGGTGACAAGGTGGCTGAGCTGCTCTCTCTGCTCCACAGAGATCAGAGTGGGGTGGGAGCAGGGAGCCCACGTCCCCGATATAATGAGCCACGTGGCTGAAAACCTGACAAGCCTGTGCTCTGGAGCATCAGGAATCCCTGGCAGCCACCAACACAAGTGCTAATTGCCAGCTTGGGCAAGGACGGCAGCCCTGACATCCATATCAATTATGGCCACTGGCCGTGCCTGGGAGACAAAGGTCTCAGAAGTCGTCAGGCTTCAGTGTCAAAGCTCTGTCTGCCAAAGGAAGGACAGAGACAACCACCACCGATCACCGACCCACCGCCTTGGCAGCCCGTGCCTGGGTGGGCTAGAGCGGAGCCTGACAGGGGAGGGGGCCAGTGCAAGGCAGCCAGGCTGCCTCGATGCTCTGACACAGTGCTTCCCAAACCGGGGTGACAGATTGTTGTCAACTCTTATAGGTGGGGAAATTGCAGGTCCAGCTTTTTATTCGTTCTGGTAAAAGCTTCCTGTGGGGAAATGGAAATGGCCTCAGGAACATCCCCACTGGTGGTTTTTATGCTGACAGTTGTGTGGGGAGCATGGAGGCTGAGTGGTGGTTTTCAGGACCTTAGGCCCTGCTTCTGCTCAGCACATTTGCTAACACAGATTAGGATACCTCTCACTGCTGCGACTCCAGTGTTGAAGGGCATCTGAATCACTTGGAGAGCTGTTATAACAGATAGGGATCCCTTGTCAGTTTCTGTTGAGCATCCGCGGGGGGTGGGGTGTAAACAAGCCTCCAGTAAGCACCAGGTGGAGCTGATGCTGCCAGGCATGTCCAGCCCTCGGCCTTTTAGGCCAGCAGCTCTCAACCTGTGGGTCTCGATCCCATCGGCAAACCTCCATCTCCAAAAATTACCATTCATGATAGTAGCAAAATTACAGTTGTGAAGTAACAACGAAGATAATTTTATGGTTGGAGGTCACCACAACACGAGGAATTATATTAAAGGGTCACAGCATCAGGAAGGTGGAGAACCGCTGTCTTAGGCCAATGTATTCCAAGACAGCTAAGAATGCAGCCCAACACAAAATCATTAGTGTACTTAAAACATTATGAGGGTTTTTTTTTTGGTGCATACATGTTTATGTGTGTGGATGTGCACATGTAAGTTCCATATTCGTGTGTGTGTGTGTGTGTGTGTGTGTGTGTGTGTAGGCCCGAGGTCAACATGATGGGTCTTCCTCCACTGCTCTCTACTTTACTGTATGAGGCATGGTGTCTCACTGAACCCGAAGCTGTCCCACCTTGGAAGCAATCCAAACATGTGTGAACTAGAGACAGGAAATAATGACATAGCCCCTCACTAGAATACTACTGATCAACGCAAAGGAGGTGTTGATAGACAAATGCATCACCCCTCCCCCCCAAAGCATGATTCTAGACTGAAAAGTCAGACATAAAAATGTATCATCCGGGGGGGCTCAGGTGAGGGTACTTACTACACAAGCACGAAGGCCTGAGTCTGGATCCCCAGAACTCACTGGGGGAAACTGAGCCTGGCTGTATGCGTCAGTCCTGGGGGTGGCGGGGCATGAGTAGAGACAGGAGGGTCCCAGGACCCTGTTGGCCAGACAGCCTAGCTGAGAAATAGCAAGCTCCAGTTCCTTCTCCAGCACTATGTCTGCCTGCACGTCGCCATGCCTTCATGTCCTGCCATAAAGATAATGGACGAAACCTCTGAAACTGTAAGCCACCCCAATTAAATGTCTTCCTTTGTAAGAGCTGCCACGGTCATGGTGTCTCTTCCGAGCAATAGAAACCCTAAGACAGTCGGCTTCTGGAAGTTCTTGTCCAATGAAATATGACAGACAATGCTGTGTGGGTTTCTAGGCCCAGACTTTTATTAGAAGTTAGCAGTTCCTGGGTCCTGGCTATGGGACCCCACACCAGAACCAAAATTCAGGTGCTGTGCTGTACAGAAGTCCAAGGGGCTCACAGGATGACCCATGCAGAGGTGTTTGTGGAGAAGAATCCAGCCCCAGCCTTGGCATTCCAACCTGCCAGCCTTTGGGTGTGCTGTCCTGGGAGAGGCTCCCACATCTGACTGAGCAGCAGCTTCATCCGGGGCTACTCCAGTAGATACTGCCTTCCAGCCAGGTCTTGACTTAGACTTGTGAACAAAGCAGAAAACCACTGCTGAGCATGCCATTATATTTGTTTTGTTTTGTTTTCTGGGCGATTTGTTTCTTCGAACTCAGAAACGTTAGCGAGAACATCTGCCCTCTGTGGTTAGCAAGCTTGATGGGGAAGAAAGGAAGAAAGGCAGGGAGGGAGAGGAAGAAAAGAAAGGAGGAAGGGATGAAGGCAGGGAGAGGGAGGGAGGAAGGGAGGGGGAGGGAGGGAGGATGACTTGAGAGCTTGCGCTGTGGTAGACCCGTGTTAGGATCCTCTGAGTTGGAATAGGGCATGAACACAATGGCCTGACCACAGACACAGTGTGTGTGAGTCCCTGCCTCCTCCCCTTGCAACCTCACTCACCTCAGCTGTGCCAACTGGGGCCACTGGATTCTCTCTGCCAGGACTCAGCAGAAAGACTATGTCCACTGAGGGCCCTCGGTTGAGCTGAAGGGAGGGTGCTCCTCAGCTGCCTGCTGCGCTTGGGGTAGAGGGCCACCTTACCCTGGGCTTTCCACCCTGCCCCAGAGCAGGGTGGGGCGTAACGACAGAGCACAGAGTGGAGACAGAGAGCTCTTCTTTCCACCCCGCTCGGGACTGTGAGGAAGGAGATGTGGGCAGGAGCAGACTGCCTGACTGCTTTGGGGCAAGAGGGGAGGGCTCTGCAGAACGTGGGGATGGAGTGAACTGTGGGTGCTTGACGACTCTCCAGGCTGAGGTTAGGAGGCCTGACTGGGTCCTCAGAGCCCTGGACTTGTCTGGATTCAATTCCTAGGATGGAGGAGAGAGAAGGAGGGCTAAAGGCTCTGGTTCTGTGGGTAGGGCCATGCCTATTCCGGCCCTAAATAACCAGGCTCAGGACAGGGCACCATTCCTGTGGTCCCTCCATGCCCGAGTCTCCATTTGCCTGCTTTCCCTGGAGCCTCCCTCTCTCTCAGACCCATAAGCCCCTGGGCTGTGATAGCCAAGGTCATGCTGGGCTTTAGCTTTGGGCATGTATGGAATCTGTAGTCTATGAAGATTCAACTTTTGGGAAAAGGGGGTTTCGCTTGTGGAAACTCCAGGGTGTGGGCATTTTACATATGCACATATTTTTTCTTCAGAAGACGAGGAAGAGGAACTTACTTTTGTTCATATATATATTTTTTTTTTCAAGAGGGTTTCTCTGTGCAGCCTTGGCTGTCCTGGAACTCACTCTGTAGACCAGGCTGGCATCAAACTCATAGAGATCCACCTGCCTCTGCCTCCTCAGTGGTGTGATCAAAGGCGTGCACCACCACCATCCGACTTTGTTCATATATTTTTAAGTTTTGCTTTCAAATGTGTATTCCGGTGGCTCCTAGTATATTTGCAGACTTGAGTAGCCATTCTCTAACCTGCCACCACTCCTGCTTTGTGTCCTGCTGGGAAATGCACCCAGGGCTTCGTGCATGCTAGGCAAGCACTCTACTAAGCTCTAACCACAGCCCCTACAGCCCCTACAACTTTCGAACATTTTTATCACTCCCCAAAGAAATCCTGTGCCCGTTTCTAGTCACTCCCTATTTCAGTCAAGCAGAAAGTGGCCTGCATACCAACTTTGCCAGCCGCCTTCATTGTTAGCCGGGTCCTTCTGTCACCTTCCATCTTTCTCTGTTGATGCTACCCAGTCTACCTTTTAACTGCATCCCCAGGGGATCTGCGCGTGTGGGAACCCCGGAGTGGCTCAGGGCTGGAGTGAACTCCAGTCTTTATGGCATAGTTCCCGTGCTCAAATAAGGATCCCACCTCCACTGCCACCAGCTCGCTGTCACAAACACTGAGAAGCAGTGATTTAGAGGGTCCCCTCTGAGGCCTTGCTGAAGTATGGAAGAGGATTGAAGGATTGCCGAGTAAGGGCTGAAGCCAGGCCTATGTGTGCCCCGCTCCCCGTGATGAGCTCAGCTTGGCCCCACTCTGTGGAGGAGCCCTGGGTTACTTCAGCTTTACCCCTCCTCCAGGGGTGCTGAGACAGGAGCTCCTGACACCTGTTCTGTACAGACGGAACGGCAATGTGGGTGCCTCTCGTGATGACCAGGGGACCATGGTCAGTACATTTATGACAGCAGGGCTGCTGCCTTGTATCAGAGTGAATCACTTACTGATTTGCTCTGTGGCATGAAGCAGCCCTTCCATCCTGTGTCAGGACTCCTAGACTAGAGGCCAGGCTTTATCACAGTACAGTGGTGTGTACCCTGTGCCAGTGTCACCGTGCCCTACTGGTGGGCCCTCCTAGGCTCTAGCAACGGAAGGTTCATGTCCCTCATCTCTGCCTAGCCTTCAGGGGAAAGAGATTGGGGTCTGTGCTTGCTGAGAGACACTGAGGAGGAGTGGAGATGTGTTCCTTGACTTAGTGTTGCAACACAGAGCTAGGTTGGACAGCCCTCTGTAGGGTCCTAGGCCTATCCTGGATGTTCTGGAAGGAGACAGAAGGAAGAGAAAGTTGAGAGAGGGGCCTGGCAGGCTGAGGGGAGGCAGAGTTGGAATAGTCCCTACCTTGGCATCAAACCAAGAAGTCCTGACTTACCCGTTTTGTGGACAGACAACCCAAGGTTCCCCAACAAGAACACAGTGCTTCTGGGGGTGCCTCTGGCTCTAATGGTGTGGATGTTGCATACTTCCTGGCTGGACAGTTGTTGTAGTAGTAAGGATCCTCTAAAAGAACAGAACTGACAAAATGAAAATGAAAATATTAAACTTGGGAGGCAGAGACAGGTAGATGATTGTGATTCTGGGGCCTGTCTGGCCTGCACAGTGAGTAACACACAAGCCAGGAATACATAATAAGGTCCTATCTCAAACCTGCCCCCCAGTAAGGGGGTACTTATAAGCCTGACTTACAGGCTATGGTCCAGGTAGTCCAACAATGTCTGTCTCATGAGAATCCAGTTGTTGTTCAGTCCACGAGGCTGGATATCTCTGCAGTCCCAATCTGGTGCAGGAGTTCTGGATGCTTCCTGGAAAGCCGTTGGTCTTTGATCTGTGTTGTGATCCTGAAGGAGTTGGATTCAATACTGATCACAGCTACAGGGTAGATGACTTACCAATTAGTGAGGGCAAACAGGCAAAAAGCCAAGTTTCCTTCATCCATGTCCTTTTATGTGAGTTGCCAGCAGAAGGTGTGGCCCTGATTTAGGGCGGGTCTTCCTGCTTCAAATAGTCTGATTAAGAAAATTCCTTATGAACTGGACTGTGGTGGTGCGCGCCTTTAATCCCAGCACTCAGGGGGCAGAGGCAGGCCTATCTTTGTGAGTTTGAGGCCAGCCAGGTCTACAGAGCTAGTTTCAGGACAGCCAAGGCTATAAAAAGAAACCCTGTCTTGAGAAACAAAACAAAACAAACAAAAATCCCTTACAGGTGTGCCCATAGCTTGAATTTTAGTTGATTCTAGACGTTGTCAAGTTGACAAACAAGATTAGCCCTCACAGTTGTGAATGTGATAATGGGACTGTGTCCCCCTCCATTGAACTTACTCCATCTTGTGAAGGGCCTTTGCATATGCCAGACCCTCCACCTGCAGTTGGCCACAGGGCTCAGTGAGACTAGCCGGAGCCAAAGTCCCTGGAGTACAGTCCAGGCAGTCCAGGCGGACTCCTGTTAATATTGCCTAATATTAATAGAACACCCAGAATTCTGGGTCAGACCTCAAGGTCTTGTTCTACCTGGAAGGATCTTCAACTCTGGCCTGGGGTTTTCTCTCTTTGTCCTTCCCCCTCTCTGCTCCATGGCTG
Source organism: Peromyscus californicus insignis (assembly GCF_007827085.1). Lineage (NCBI taxonomy): Eukaryota > Metazoa > Chordata > Mammalia > Rodentia > Cricetidae > Peromyscus > Peromyscus californicus. The sequence goes on along the minus strand of NW_026294413.1, from coordinate 84,753,616 downwards.
GCCACTGTGACCTTTAATGCACCTCCTGAACTGTAGCCTCCGCTCCAGGCCTTTACTCATTGGAGAACCCTTAGGGGGCACTTGTCTTTGGAGTTCCTTTCTCTGGCAGCTGCTCTTCACCCATGCAAGGCGTCACCCCCTCCTCGTTGTTCCTCAGGGTCCGAGCTGACACTGTTTGCTTGTTTCTTGTCCTAGCTCCTGCACCAGGCACAGGCCTTCCTCCCCAACACCAGCAGTGTTAGTGGAATGGATGAAGGTATGCCTGATGCCTGCTAATACCCAGTAAGGGTCAAATAAGTGCAGGCTGAGTGCAGTGGGAAGTCAGGGCCCGATACCACAGGAGGCATTTGTGGGGCGTGGAGGATGGGTCAGGAAAGTTTTGTAGTAAGAGGTAAGGTCAAAATATGGCATAGTCAAAGAGGTAGGAGAGGCCTCTAACTGCTTTCTGGAAATGTTTGCCAATGTGCTTGATCTAGTGAGATGCTGCCCCTAGACTCAGGAAGCCCTTCACCCCTGCCATGTATCTGAGGAGCTAGAACCCAGGTGGAAATGGTAATTTGCATGTTGTTATTTGAACAGTCACATGGAAACCAGGACAGGGCAGTCTAAGGAGGCTTCCAATAGGAGGTGTAGTTGGGTAAGTCTCTGAAGAGTACATGAGAGTTCACAAGGCAGGAAAGAGAAAAGACAGATTGTGCCAAAAGAATAGCCAATAAGAAGTCATTGTGTCAATGTGCTTGAGGAATGTTGTAAAGAACCACGGGGTTGTATACAGGATGCCAAGATGGGCAGGGGAGCACATTGCCCCAAGTCGTGTAGACCAGGCTATGCAGTTTGGATGTTATGGCCCAGCTCATTTTCTCAGATGTATATTTCACTGTTTCCTAAACTCTTACTATGTATCAGGCTCTGTGTTAAGTGCTGGGCACACCCTAGTGGAAAAAATGGGTAAGCAGAGGATAGACCAGAAGGCAGAATCAGGGAGAGTGGCCAGAAGGTGACTAGGAAAGGTGTCAGCCAGGCACAGGAGTCTGGCCAGCGAGATGTGAAGGGGACAGGGAGATGCCATGTGCATGGATGGAAGATGGCTGTGTACCATCACTACTTCATCAAGATGAATGGTCTAATGTTTGAGTCGAGAATTTATCTGTGCAGATAGACTACGACAAAAGTGACACTTGGGACTTTAGAGGTGGAATTGTAGGAAAGCAAACAGCTGACCTGGGCCCCCAGTGCTGTATGTAGGAGCATTGAGGTATCCCGTGGCCACCAAGCTGCAGAGGCTATATGGAGGGATAATCTTTGCTCATTCTACCTTCCAGGCATCCCCACCAAGGCATCAGGCACGTGTGATGCCAACACAGAGGTTTCAGATGGGCTCACCTACCACTATAGCATCAGCAGAGCAACCTCCATCTGTCCTAGACAGATTAGAAGATTCGCTGGGCCAGGACTCGCCTGAATTCCAAGTCAACAAAATCTGAGATAATGTGAAATAGTTTCTGGCTTAAAACACCAAGTTTCAGGGGAGCTTATTACAGAGGGTAGGTAACAGGAACAGTGTGGGAGATTGTAGATGCATGTGGGGAGGACAGGTGGGGTTGTGTGACTGAGCCATCTCATTTACGAATGCCAGAGCTAGTGAGCAAAAATACAGGACGTTGACTTGCACTTCCAATAGACAGTAAGTTTCGGTGTAAGTATCTGCCAGGTATCATGTGGGATGTACTTAAACTGACAGTCTCTGGTACTCTGAAATTCAGATTTAACTGGATACCAGTATTCTTCTTGTCCCTCTAAATCCTGGTGGAATCCGGCCTGTGAAAGTACTGGAGCAGAGGGAGACACTAACCTGGGGACGGAAAGGTAAGAGGTCTGGATACTGGCTTGAGGTTGGCATGCTGAATCCATGCTGGAACTGGTGCATGTTCTCTTAGCAGGTATCTGGGCAGCAGCCACACCCGGGACCCCCTGATGGAACCCTAGTCTGTCTATGGTACTGGTCCCAGGGAGGGGAGGAAACAGGTCCTCTCTGCCCCTGATGCTCTCTGCTGCAGCATGTGAAGGGTGTGGCCCACAGAGAGCTTCCTGTATGGCTGAGCAACTGGGCTATGCCACACGGGACCCCTGAGGCTTCATCTCACTGTCCCACTGGCTGTCCTTGCAGACTGCTATCACCTGTCACTGGCAATCCAGATGTCTCCTGTCTCCAGAGATACTGACACAGAGGCTTGGTCTCGCGAGCCGGCTGGGAGCAGCACACTGGGAAGGCTGGTCCGGGGCAGCACGCCGCTGCTACTCCCATACTGTGATGGGGCTTCCACACTTACTTCCGGTGGGCTTTGATGATCTGATGTCCCCAGCTCCCAGGTAGCTGGGGCTTTCCTAGCCCCTCACAGAGCCCAGGAGAAGGGCTTGTCCAGGGAGCTACTCTGTCTATGATGTTTCTGCCAAACTTCTCTTCAGGAAAGTGGACCTCATAGCGAACACCTAGAGATACTGGCTCTTTGTAATGCTTGTTGAGGTTTCTTGCCTTGGGGAGATGTAGCACTCATCTGGGACTTGGGGGAAGCCTCAGGTTCAGGCCTGAGCTGCAAAGTCCCCTGCACAGGATGGTTCTTCTCTGCAGCTTCAAAGTGACTTTATATCCTCTGATGGCTGTCCATGGTCTGGGCAGCAGCCTGGCTGGCCTCATCCTACACCCTGTCTTTTCTCCTCCCCCCTGCTCTGGTTGCTGGGCCATCTTTCTGCTGCCTCACTTGAGGCTGCTCAGGCTCCACCCCTCTTTTTCCAGGTGGTCACCACACATACTATGGGTGTTGAAGACTCTGTGACTTGGATGGCGGGACTTTGATGGCGGTAGGAGAGGCCTTGCTATCAAGCACTGAGGGGTTTACCTGGGGATCTAGGCAAGTGTGGTGGGAAGAGGAGAAAGCTATTAGGAGTCTAGAGTCTAGCCAGGCTGGTTGGTGAGTGACCAAGGGGCCATGGACAAGTCACCCCAGGTTTCTGAGACTGGAGGGGGGGGCTCACTGTGTGCTGCAGACATTGTTCTCACCTTGCTGTCTTAGAGAAGACAGCAATTTGTCACCCAGGTGTGTCTCCCACTTACCAGGGCTTCTTTCTGTATTGGTTAGAACACAGCCCTGTTTCTTTGTTTGTCTGGAATAAATACAAAGCATTGCTATGGAGAGCTGCAGGATGAACTGTTCAGTCCAGCTCCAGAGGGCTGGAGTAGGTTTTTGTGGAGAATGGGATATTGGAGATGGATCTGAAAGAGCAAGAAGGTACATTCTATGGAGATGAGATAAAGACCAGGCGTGGGGAGGAGCAGGAAGGGTGTAGCAGTCACTGGTTGCAGTGTGTGCGAAGTCACTGGGGATAGAGAGCACTTAGCATGTCTGGTCATCTAGGCTGGGATGTGAGGGCGGGTGGGATGGGGCCAGGAGCCCAGGGCTGCCAGAGGGAGAAGTCACTCTGGGGTCAGTGTGGGGAGAACTTCGCATGCCACCCCGAGGGGTCTGGATTTTGTCCACTTGACAGTCAGGAGGCAAAGAAGGCTTTTATTAGGAGTGACAGGGTCACAGTTGTGCCTTGGCTCTGCTCTTCTGCCCTCTCTTGAAACCCTACCTCTTTTATGGAGCACTGCCCAAATGTCCCGAGTCCCCCCACTCAAGGCACAGCCGAGGCTCTTGTCGGGGCCACATCCCACCTGTCCCTCCCTGATGCTGGCCTTGTAGCCCAGTGCTGACTGAGCGTCTCATGCCTTCCATCAAGTCTCACAGATGGTCTGAGCATGCCTAGACTGAGTTCCCGACTAACTCTGTGATCCTGGCACGAGATAGATAGTAAATGCCACCACAGCTAGGATTGACCTGTATGTCTGGGTCAAACCAGCTCAGAGGGGCCAAGCCATGTCTCCCTGTGATCTTGCTGGATTAGATTCTAGTCTACTGACCGCCATAAAACCAGCTCCCCACCCCCACCCCCACAAACTGGCTACTTGCTTGACTACTTCTTCTTCTAAAATACTGTTTCTCATGTTGCTCAGGCTAGCTCAAACTTGATATGTAGCCAACTACGATCTTGGCATTGTGATCCACGTGCCTCCACAACCTGAGTGTACTACCATTGCCCCGTTTATTTTTGTGCTAAGGATTAAACCTAGGGCCTTGTACATTCTAGACAAGCACTCAAGCAAACTTAGCTATATATACCCCGATCCACTGCTCTGCATTTATGTGTGACAACTAGATGAAGTACGAGACATACAGAGAGCGCACAGAAAGGCGAGGCTGAGTCTTCAGGGTTCCTGTAGAGCTGGGCAAAATTTCATCCAAAGACCCCAGGCATTCCATATGTAGTTCTTCAAAGGCCAGAAGACTCCTCCGTGTCCGTCCTTTATGAAGGGGAAACTGAGGCCCAGAGCCAGAGGAACCAGCTCAAATCCCACCAGGGTTAGCAGCAGAACCAGGCTGATTCTGTGTAAGGAAATAAATGGCGTTAGGGAGGCTTGCAGAGAGTTGAGGACACAGAAATGGGGAACTAAGGAAGATGCTGATGACAACAGGCACTTCCAGAGGGAAGACCTGGATCAGGTGTGTCCAGAAACTGTGCCTGGCTGCTTTGAAGGCTGCTAACCTCACCCCTCAGCCATCAGGAGGGTGGCCAGTCCGAGAAAGTCACTCTGCATTTTCAGTATTCTGAGTGGAGTGGGCAGTTACCCTTATCCTGTTCTTGGGGCAGTGCCTGAAGAGGACAGCTGGGCATCCGGATGGTACCCTCCTCCCTGCCTCTGCCGAGTACCCAATTGGTTCTTGGTTGCAGAGGTTCCAGGTGTCAAGAAAGAGTCCTGTAACCTATGGAGAAGATGGCCTCTTTAGCAGGTCCCTCAGCCTTGGATTTTGATTCCAGAGCAAAGCATCCTTGGGCAGAGCAGGGAGTTAGGAAGGCTTCCCAGGAGAGAGGCCCAAGATGGTCTCTCAAAAGACAAGAAAGAATTGAGCAGACTGTGAATGGGGCAGAGTGCTGCTAATGCATGAAACAGAGCCCAAAGCCGCGGAAAGCGATTAAAGCTTCATGCATGGATTGGGGTGGGTGTGGGGGGCACTTGAGGGCTCTCAGAGACCAGGTTGGCCTGCCACTCTTAGTAGTTTGAGTTCCTGATGCAGGCTTTAGAGCTGACAAGATGCTTGTTTGAGGCTGTGTTTCAGACAGTCTTAAGGCAGCCGACTCACTTAAGTAAGAGACGGCAAGAGGTGGGGAGATTGTTACAATAGCTCAGACAAGAGCGATGGGGCTTTACTTTGGACTTGGCAAAAAATGCATTGATAAACCCTGCTGAGGTCAGGTGTCAAGACCTAGTCTCTGGATGCCCTAGATGAGCTGGGGCCAGCCTCTCCGGGCTGAGTCCAGCAGGAGGTGTGAGGCTGGGAGCAGGGAGCAAGCTTCAGACTCAGGGCTGATCTCACTTGTGGTCAGCCTTAGGCTGTGTGGTAGGAAGAATACCAGGAGAGTGTGGGAGTGAGTCAGGGCGATCCAGCCGAGCACAGCATCTCTGGGAGGTGTGGGGCAAAACGGGCGGAAACCATCACCACTGGAGGAGACAGGAGGGCAGTGCAGAGGGAGATCAGCTTCCTCCAACCTTGACCTTTAGAGGGGAGGAGAGGAAGGTTCTACAAGAGATTAGGGATGACCAGAGAGGTGGGGGGTGGTCCCGGACAACGGGTCCCCAAAGCAGCCCCCAAAGGACAGGGCTGTAACAGTGAGAAGGGTAGCCAACTGCATTACTACACAGGTACTTGGTGGATGGATGCCTTGAGGGTTTGCTGTGGGTGGGAATGTGATAGAAAGCTTGATGGCAGTGCTAAGTGTGGGGAGAGAGGGAGGCTCTGGGGCCCAGGAGAGTCATGGAGGGCTCCCTGGGAGAAATACAAGCACAGACCCTGTCCAGGTTGGCCAGGATGTCAGGCTATCTGTGGCCAGAAGAGCTTTCTTTACCAAGTGAGTCTGAAGAGTAACAGGGATACTCAGGGGGCAACAGGACCCAGCAGAAGGACTTCATAATTTGGATGAAGTCAGTGTCTCTAGGAGTGGACAGGAGTCCTGGGTTGATGAAAAAGGGTCAGGGAGACAAAGAACGCACAGGAGATAGGAAAGAGGCAGTCAGTCAGTGAACACTGCGAAGGCTATGGGTCCAGCCAAGCCTGGAGCCCCCATGTTGTTATGGCCCCAAACTGCTGTTCAGGCTAGCCTCGACTTAAATGGCTGGGAGGGATGCGATTGATGTAGTCTGGGAAAACCATGGCCAGATGAGTGAAGAGAAGGATTCTGGGGTGCAAGAGAGGCGGTTACTCAGATGACTGAACTATTGGGACTGTTGGAGAATGAGACCAAAGCGCGGAAATGTTGGGGTTGAAATGGTTGAAACAGGTATGAAGGGGTAGCCTGGCCCAAGTTAGGCCATAGACAGGAGATGGACATTAGGGGCGAGGGTCCCTGGAGATGGGAGCTAATGGTCTAGAAGTCCAGGTATCAGATGGGCCATATGGATGCTAAGGACCAGCAGGTGAAACCATTCTCTGGGTGAAGGACAGTGAGCTGAGGCTGTGGTTAGGGACAGAAGACACTGGGAAAGTGGAGACCCTTGCAGAAATGTGACAGCACTATCACATTCCCCATCCTGTGGAACTAAGGGAATCGTGGTCCAGAAACCCATCCAGGATGTGAAAGAGTCGTGTGAATCAATTGGGAGGCTCACAGGACAGAGGGTGAGTCTCAAAGGAAACAGGGTTCTTGAAGAGCCAGTAGGAAGGAAAGGAGGGTAGGTCAGGCCTGGAGGGACAAGCGCTATGAGGGATAGGTGACCAGAGGAAGGCACAGGAGTGAGAAGCATGGCCAGGTTTTAGGAGGCGTTGCCCACATGCACAAAGACAGGAGGGGTGGTCAGCAGGGCAGAAACTTCACCCTTTCGTTCATCCATCCATTCCTCCATCCATCAAAGACTCAGGGAACTTCTGTGCCGCAAACTTGGCTTTTGTGTGCAGGATCCATGCGTCCATTCCTGAGCAAAATAGCATCCCTTACTCATGGGGCTTGTGTTCTTGATGGCACATAAGGAGGCAGGCAGACAAACTGCCAATCATGATAAGAGTGTTACGGGGTGATGAGGTTCGGGCAAAAATAAAAGGAGGTAAAAAAGTCTCACCTGGCTTGATCTGAGCAGGTGGTAGGAGGAGGCTGAGGGCTGGGGGGAGGTGGGGCTATGGTTACTCTGACAGGGTGCATGTGTGTATGTATATGTGGTTGTTGGGGTGGGTCATAATGAAGCTCCAGGTGGGTGAGAACGAGTGGGGGGTGGGGTGGAGAGAAGGAAGGAAAATAAACCAAATACCCAAACACACCGAAAGCCAAGGTAACGGCAGTATGAACTCATGCTCTGTGCCCAGCACTCTCAACCCACCCTCCAAGTTCCCCAGGTAGGTGTCACCATCCCCATGTCCTGATGTCTAGTCTGGGGCTTGGATTTTTTGTGGTCACACTGCAGACTCTAGAGCCAGCATGCTGGGCTGACTCTGTACCCACCAGCTGTGTGACTTTAGGCCCAGATTCCTTATGTGGATATGGGGTATAAAAGATGGTGTCTTCTAGGGTGGTGAGGAAGATTCAGTGACTGGCTATGTACAGGCCTCTGCACCTAGCGGGCACTGTGCCCTGTTAGTATTGTCTTTATCCAAGGTCAATGGTAAGGGAGGGGAGAGCGCCTTGGGACCAGTAGCTCCGTCTCTGCCTGCCTCTGTTGCTCCTCACTGTGCTGACCCAGCTGGGGAGGAAGGAGCTATGTCCCCCACAGTGCAGGCCCATGTCTCTGTTGGAGGCATGTGACATATTGTGGCGTGATGTGATGATGTGTTTTTCTCCTCCTGGTGCAAGACATGACTCAGAGGGCCATGCTGGGGAAATGCTTCCTCGGGCATGCCCACCTCATCGCCCCTGCTTTCTTTTGAGCCTTTGAATCAGACTTTATATCTGGCTCTGCCATTCACCAAGCCTTATTTATGCAGAAAACGGCCCCACAGTTCCAACTTGCTCAACAGCCCGAAAGATTCAGCTTTGGCCCGCGGAGGGAGGGAAGGAGGTGTGGGGTGGGTTCACAAACGAGGGAAGGGAGGAAAAAGAAAGAGGAAAGAGAAAAAGGAAGGGAGGAAGAAAGAGCCGTCAACGATCAAAACAACCTCCTTCTCCCGGTCTAATCCGGGCAGCTTTCAGGGTAGGGGTAAAGCAGTTTCCACCGGGGATCCCCCCCTCCCAGCTGTTTTCACAGGAAGCGAATCCCGGGGCGTTTTCAATGTGCCCCTCGAGGCAGAACAATGAGGCCCTTGAAGCCTGGGATCCTCGCTTCCTTCTGTTATCCCGGAGCAGGCGAGGGAGGCTGCGCGGAGGGGACCCGGGGACCTACGCGGGGGCCCTTGGTGGGGGAGGGCCTGGCCTACAGGGTGTCGCCGAGCCGCCCGGGGGAAGCCCGGCAGCCAAATCACAGGTTGGGATCCGCCGGTGGAGCGGAGGTACCCGGCGTTTATCCGGCTCCCCGAATAGGGGCGGGGAAGGGAGGAGGCGGCGAGGATCCAATTACGGCTGCTCCCGCCGGGTCGCCCGGAGGTGGCGGCGGGATGGGGACACAGAGCCTCGGGCGGGCCGGCCTGGGATGCTTGGGCCGCAGCTCCGGCCGGGCCTCAGCTGCCTCATTGTTTATTGTGGAGCCGGCCGCTCCCCTTCCCGTCCCCTCCCTCGCGCCCTCCCGCCCGCCCGCCCGCCCGCTCCTGTCCTCCCTCCTACTAGAAGAAAGAAGAGCCAGTCTGTGGAGGCGAATGAGTCATGAATAAACAAACAGCGTAGGGGGGGAGCTGTCACTCCGAGCTGACTTCCTGGCCGAGCTCGGCTAGGCGACCTCCTGGCGGGGCCCAGAAGTCAGCCAGGCTGCGGCTGCGGCTGCGCAGGGCGCATCACACAACCCGGATTTGTCTCCCTTCCATCCACCCCCTAATCGCCGGTGAAGTGCCCAGGGCCTCGATTCTTAGGCTTGTTCTTAGCCACCGCCATCACAAACATCTTGCTTTAGTGTGAGTGGGACATGGTGCCCTTGTAGTATGTTGGAATAAACCGGCATGCTATGCATTCAGACAGTCCGTTCTGGGTTTGCGGTGTCTGTGTAGGACTCACGCTCTGGTGTGTGTGTGTGTGTGTGTGTGTGTGTGTGTGTGTGTGTGTGTGTGTGTTCACTGTACGTGCAGAGGGATGTGTGTTGTGGATACTGGAACATGGTAAGGAAGAGTACATATGGAAACACAACACAAGTGCATTTGTGTCGGGGGGTCTGTGGTGTGTGTGTACTGAACGAGTATTTCCTGACTGAATTCATTTCTGTTCCTTGCTTGTGTTTAGCATGTCTCCACTTTGTCTCTTTCCTTCTCCCTTATGTGTTCCTGTGGGTCATTTGGGGCCATCTCTCCCCACTGAGTGAGGTCTCTTGGCCCCAGGCTGGCTTCAGTGTCCATCCAGCTGTGGTCACATGCAGGCTGATGGTGCTGACTAATACCTGAGGGGTCTGACAGGGCCCAGTGGGTCAGCCTCTGCTGTGGCTGTGGGGATGGGACCTATGAGAGCCCCTGTGGGTGGGCAGTACCTTGGCCAGCCCAGATCTCCTGGGGGCTGTGACCATATGGGGTCATCATCAGGGGCAGGACTATGTCATTTTTTTTCCAGCATCTCTGGAAACCACCCACACTGACCTGGGCCATGTAGGCCAGGGCTATGACTGGGCCTGAAGGAAGATGCGTATTGAGACCGAGGCAAGGAAGGAGGGGGCAAAGTTCTTGGCTTTGTCCAGAACCTTCAGTCATGTTCTCTCTGCAGGGCTGTCCTCAGCTGGTGAAACTTCCTAGCTTGGGGTTGGAACTTCCATGTAGAGAGAGACTCTGAAACTGAAGTCAGGCCAGGATGGTGTCCTGGCCAGGGAAGTAGGTGGCAGGAGAACCCTGGCCATTTCCTAGGGATTCTCCTGTCCTGTATCTCATAGACAGTTTGGAAGGCTAGGATCAACACAGGTTGGGGTGCAGGTAATAGTAGGTTCATAGCCTGACTTTTTCATCTGCCAGCTCTGGGATCTAGGACAAGCCATGTAACCTGTGAACCTGTCTTTCAAATATGCATGATTCTCCCTGGGCGGTGGTGGCTGGCACACGCCTTTAATCCCAGCACTTGGGAGGCAGAGGCAGGTGGATCTCTGTGAGTTCCAGGCCAGCCTGGTCCACAGAGTGAGTTCCAGGACAGCCAGGACTGTTTCACAGAGAAACCCTGTCTAGAAAAACAAACAAACAAACAAACAAACAACAAACAAACAAACAGCATGTTTTTCTACTCTAAGGTAGGTTGGCTACAGGAATTGAAGAGTTAACAGTGCCTGTGGCCTACAACATGATGCTTGGCTCAGGGAGTGACTTTACTCTCCACCCCAGGCCTGATCTGTGCTCTGATCATCAGGACCTAGAATTTTCCATCTTGTTTATTCTCCGGCCTAGAGAGAGGCTAGGGCCCATAGATTTTGTCTGGAAATTGAGGATACAGAAGCAGTCCACACTGTAGGTAAGGGGGCTTTGTGGGAGCCTGGTCGGGCTAGCCTCACGTGCTAAGCTGGCCCCAGTAGCCTGGACTTAAAGCATCTCAATGGGACTTTCCATGTAGAGAATGGTCTCCACCTCCTCAAGACATATTCTGTCTGTTCTTGGGTTACTTTCAACTTATAAAAAGAAAGATTCTTTGGTCTTCGTGGGGTTAAAAACAAGCCCCAAATCCAGCCAAAACTTAGGTATGAAATATCACATGGAAACGTGGTCTGGTCTTTCAATATTTAGATACACCGACTTACATTTCTTTTCCCTCTGTCTTCCTCTTTGTCTGTTCCTCTCTCTCCCTTGTAGGCAGGATCTTGCGATGTAGCTCAGGCCAGTCTTGAACTCCAGATACTCCAACCTCAGCCTTCCTAGGGCTGGGATGACAGGCCTGCTCATGGCTCACACTTCCACTCTGTGAATGTAGACTGGAGTTGAGCCACAGGGTCCCTTCAGGGAGGATGCAGGCTCCCCAGTAGGCCAGGGTCTCTGTTGTTCTCTGACTGATTCTCAGACTCAACCTGGCAGGAGGATTGCCTGGAGGCATGCGGAAAAACTCCCTTTGCTGCCCCCACCTAGAGCTTCAGGGAGAACTGCCTCAGGGTTTCTAACAAGTTTCAGGTGACATGGCTGCTTCTGGTGGTCCAGGGACCCAAGTGAAGAACCACAGGGCCATTTGAGGCTGCCATGGGCAGATCGGCACACTTGGCCCATTGTTTGTTTGTGGACTAGAGAAATAGTTCTTGGTACTTAAAACTCTAGCAAAAGTAAGGAAATTAAAAAGGGTAGGGAAGTGGGTGGGGATAAGGCTCAGTGGTAGAACACCCAACTAGCATGCACAAGGTCCTAGGTTCAAACCTAGGCTTTATATAAGTGTTCACATTCATAGGCATACGCACATATGCCCCCACTAAATGAATAAATAATAAAAGTATCATTTACTCTATAAAGTGGAGAAGGGCATATGTTTGTATATGTTCACTTTGCATATATGTCAAGTAAACACAGTCAAGCTGCTGCAGTGAGGCAGGCCCAGAACACAATAGGAGTGTGCCATGTGGCTGCTACTGCTTTGAGGTTTCACAGGGCATGCCTCACTCATTTACTTTATCTGCATGGACTGTCAGGTATTTGAAGACCTGACCCCTGCCTGCCACAGCCAATACACTGTTTAGACAACAGTGATTTGAGTTAGGAGGGGAGGCCGCAGGGTGAGAAACAGATCTCATCTCCACCCTCATGAGACTCACAGACCAAGCAGACTAAAGAAAGAACTGCAATGTCCAAGAAGGAATCAGAACTGCAGTCATAGTGAGGGGCTGAGAAGGAGAATCATGGGGGATGTAGGGGCTTCCTTAAATCTGAATGGCCAGGGACGCTTCTCTGAGGTCCTTGTCCCATGGAGGGATAGTGTTGGGAAGCAAAGGGTATCCCCGGGCCAATTTAATGATGAAAGTAGGTGAAAAATCAGGGGGTCTGGCCTCCATTCTTGGTTCTGGATCCCTTCCCGAGCTTTGCTACCTCTAAACAGTTCGGACCTCTCAATACCAGCCCACCGCTCACCACACTCGGAGAGCAGCCAGGGCCTGAGATTGTTGCTTTGATTGACTCCTTTGATCGTTGCTTCCTCTGGTCTCCAGCTCGGACCCTGTGTTGGTACTCAGTTCTTCGTGCCATCCCATGATGTGTTCAGGGGCTATGGGATGGAGAATTCATTTGTTTTTCTAGAACTCAACCTCTAGGACCCCTTGGTCCTATTCATGTATAGAGAAGGAAGCTCAGTCTAGTGCTTTCCATGCCCCAAAGTTCCCAGCTAATCTGTCTACATTAGCCTGAGTCAAAAGGTAAGATTTTTGCCCTTGTCACAGAGGCCAACCAAGGTTGAGCACAAAGCAGGGAAAGGGACAGGGACGTCTGTTTGCATCTTCCCAAACGCCTGAAGGCATTTGCCTGGTTATGGTGAACCAGTGGTAAAGTCTTCCCCTATTATGCCCACAGCAGACTCGTCAATCATGGGCTGGGGCTATAGCTTAGTGGTAGAGTGCTTGTCTGTCACGCATGAGGACCTGGGTTCCATCCATCCCAGAAGTGCTCATGCACACACATACACAAACCAAAACAGACAGAACCTACCAAGCAATCATGACGTTTTCCCACAGAGCTCACATGTAGCCCCAGAAGCCTCTCAAAACAGTCCTTAAAAGGGGGTGGTGCTGACGAGTCGGGGTTGGCTTATAGACTGAAATGGATTAGCCATCCTTGTTTTAGGAAGAATTACGTAAGTACCATCTGGACTCTGAAGTGAGAAATAGGGTATGGACCTAGGTGGGATTTGAAGCAGGATGGTATGAGCTGGACTGGGCTGGAAGCCAACGAGAGGAGATTGGGGGAGTTGCCAGGCTGTGGGCAGGGCATTCTTCTGAAGAAGGATGTGATGGCTAGGAAGCATCAGTGAGGAGCCAAGACAGAATGAGGCATAGGGACTGGGTTCCATGACGGGCCTAGCTCTCTCCTCTTCTCTTCCCTCCTATCGATGAACAGTCATTCTCTCCCCAAAGGCTGGAACACTCCTACCCACAGTTAACAGCAGATGCAGGGGGCACTTTGAATGATCTCCCTGTAAGTCAAGGAAGCTTTTCCAGACATTAGCAATGGGGATCTTAGTCTCAGAACAGCAGGGCATCTGTCACAGTTGTGGTCCCTTGGAGAAAGCATAGAGATAGTGGTGGCTGTAGACATCCTTGATGGGGCCAGAGTCCTAAAGGAATTGCCTAGACATCTGCAGCCTGCACAGAGGTCTGGGCTGTGGCCACAGACTAGCTCTAGGGTTCTGGACTCCTGGAGAGAAAATCAACAGAATGGAGGAGCATCCCTGCCTCCTCTGCCTATCCCAACATCCCTACTGGTGGTCTGGCTCCTGCTGGCCAGGTTCCCAGCTTTGGCATGGGGATGGGGTAGGAGCAACTCTGCAGATCCCAAGCTGGGTGGGGACACTCCCACCCACCACCAGCCATCATAGTGTCTGTTGGGTCGCTGCTCCATTCTGACTCAGCCCTTGAGGGAAGGGATGCTGAGGGACTGAGTCAACAAAGCCTCTCTTCTTGCAAGGCTTTCTGCCTGCATCTTGTCTGTCCGTCCTCTCTGCTCCCTTGTCAGCTTCCCGAAGGTAGGAGGAGGCTGCAGTCCTTCAGCTGGATGCCAGAGTCCAGCACTAGCCCTTGCCTATAGTGGAGTCACGCTAACCCAGGAAAGACCACATCTCCTTGCGATCTCTGGTGAACTCTGCTGAGGTTTGCTTGGGACATGGTGGGCCTTGGGCAGCTCTGGGGCTGGGCCTGGGTGACCTTGGAGAATTTCAAACATTCCAGCTTACCATTCTCCAAATGCCATAGCCACGTTCTTCTGCTCCAAGCCCCCTGACTGCTGTTGGTTCTGCCTGGAGTCTCCATCCCTTTGCCAGTCTCTGGCTCTCCCCTGTCCTTCCTCTCCCTGTGGCTCTGGGGAAGGCCTTTAAAGAGCCTACATGGGGACCTCTCAAGCTGCTGGTGAAAGAGAGGCTTGGCTGTCATGGAGACCACCTTTCCTCCACATCTGTATGCTACAAGACAAATTAGACTCAGCCTCTTCCACTGTTCCTGGCTTTGCTGTTTAACTTCGGGGCTCGTTGGAAATGCTGGTGTGTGGTATAGGGTCAGAGCAAACTGCCCATCTAGATGAGCCTCAGTCTTCTGGCTGACTCTGTTACTCAGGAGTCCCAGTTTCCTCCACTATAAAGTGGAGTGCCTGTTCCCACCCTCTAAGGTCCTTGTGAAAGTTGTGGGTGCCGACGTACCTGCTCCCACAGTATTGCTCTGCCTGTAATATTTTCCCCTGTCTTTTGCTTGCATAGCTCCTGTTCCCCTTTGGGGAGAGCCTGCTCAGTGTTACCTCCTCCAGGAAGCCTTCCCTCATCAGCAATTCCAGGCAGATGTCCCCATCGGGGAACCTTCTTCTCTTCTCCTGTAGCTCATTTGTGTACCTTCCTCATTAGACTGTGAGTTCCCCGAGGGCAGGGGCCCTACCGAGGATTCCTGTACCGAGCCCAGGGCCTGGTACTTCAAGGGCATTCAGTGAATATTTGCTAAATAGATGATGGATTTAAACAACCTCCTGTGCAGTGGGGACCCAATAAAATGCAGCCCTTCCTATGGAGTATGGTCCTTGAGACCACTGGGCCTCCCGCTCGCTCTCAGGATGCTAGTGGATGCTGTTGTCAGGAATCTCTGCTCTGCCTGGGCGGGTCTGCCTTCAGGGCTGGGATGGGGGTCGGGGAGGGAAGGGCCTCCCACACTCAGTCACTGATGTAACCAGGGGAGGAAGAGGCCAGGTAATCTGTGCCTGAGGCCTGTGCCCCACCTGGGCACTGCCCAAAAGGAAGCCCAGTGTGCCAAGAACTCTTAGGATCTTCCCCAGGAGAGGAGGATGGTGGAAATGGGTTTTCTCACCTTCTAACAGGCCATGGCTGTCCCCAAGCTCACAGCTAAGGGGAGCGTCTATGCTTGTGGAAAGGAGATGATAGTTGTGTTCTGCCTGGGTTTCTGGATCATGGTTTACATCCCCAAACTGTGCCTGGCTTTTTCATTTTCTGACCTCACAGGCCTGACTCACCTGGCCCCTTTCTCAGGCCCTCAGGTGCGTGCTTTTTCACTAATCTGGGTCTCACTTTCATGTGTCAAGTGGGACAAAGGAGCTTAGGAGCTGGGTAGTATTTGGAGGGTCTGGTAGACTAATCCACACCCACTACATTTCAGTATTTGAAAGCCTATCAGTTATATGCTCCTAACAGAATGCAGAATCCTTTCGGTTACAGGTGAACTATGGATGCTCGGCAAATGAGACACCCACACATAAAAGTTTATGAAAAATGGTGGGGATGCAACTCTGGGGCACATTTACATGGATGGAGTGCTCCTTGAGACTGTAATGGGTGGTTTAGGGGGCAGCTGGCCGCTAGTTCCTCTCAGTGCTTGGAGGATGCAGGTCTGCAGCTACCAATTTGTTATGCAAGGCTGTGATTAGCTGGACATCACAAATCAGTCACAAGAGTCCGGTGGTCCTAAGGAGCATAAGGGCCCAGAAGAGCCTTTACTCTGGACCTTGTTCTGCTCAAATAACACACAAGTGTGGGGACACACTTCCCTGCCCACTCATACATGTGTGTGCATATGTATGAACCTCCATGCCCACGCTCATAGGAACAGTATTGCAGACTGATTTATTTACTTGCATGGACTCCCTGAATCTATCTTGTCTTATTCTTCGTTCAGTGTCAGAATGTGATGTCCAAGTAATGTCCAGAGAGAATCTACTGTTTTGTTTCTGCTTTCTTTCAGCCATCACCATTTTACAGGCTGGAAGACTGAGGCCTGAAGGCAAAAGTGTTTTCTTTGCCTAGGATCCAAAAGCAAGAAGGTGGCAGAGTGAGTAGCAGCAAAGAAGATACCAGAATGTCCTGGCCAGTGTTGGGGCTCCCCTGGGAGGTGACATCTGCCTCAGTGGGGAGTGTGATATAAGTATTGCCTCCACTCAGCTCTCCTATTTTATGGATAGGAAAACTGATGGGGCCTCAGTCTCGCATCCAAGACCACAGAGTGAAGCCGGGTAAGCTCTGAGCCGGGGCTGTGGTTTCAGCCTACACAGCTGGGAAATTCCAGGCCTGAAGCTGCTGCTGGCAGCACAAGGTTCATTCAGAACATAACTGAAAACTAGTGATAATAAAAAAGGAACTTAAGAAACCGAGTTCCATACAGAAGCCTGGGGACCAGCCGTTCCCTGCGACTGCTCCTCAGAGCTGCTTGCCCGCCCAAGGCCTTGTCCACTGCTTGGATCCTGTGGCCAGCCAGCCAGCCAGGAGCCCTGGCAGAGCCTCCCCCTGAGCCCTGCCCCCAGTCCTGCTGACACAGGCGTCCTGGCCCCTTACCTCCCAGCCCTGCCTGCCTGCTGGCAGCCTGTGGTAACAAGATGCCCTTTGTGTGTGTTGGGGGGAGGGGGCAGTGGGCAGCTCCTGTGCTGCCTCTCGCTGCTGAGTCACAGCTCCTGCCAGCTCTGGGGACAGAGAGTTGCAGGTGACTGGCCAGGCGGCAAGGAGCCCAAGACCTTGGAGATGACCTCAAACAACCCCTTCCTCAAACAGTGGGGAAACTGAGGCTGAGAGGGGGAAGAGAGTGTCCTAGGCTTTCCTCCAAGCACTTGTCAAGGGGGAGCAGACTTCCTGTGGTCTGGGGGCTCCCAGGCTTGTGGGGACTTAGTAGTGTCCTTTGTTCCCCAGAATAGCTCTTATGTCAAGGAACACATGTGCACAAGCTCACACATGTGCATGTGAGCAAGTGAACATGTGTAAGTCTGTGATTGAATGTGTGTCAGTATGTAGGCTTCTCTAAGGTCCCCATACTTCCTCCCAAGACCTCAAGACCTGGCCGGACGGACACTTGTCCCTTCCATCGGAGGTGACCTAGGCTTGTCCTTACCTGCTGCCTAGACAATTCCACCAAGGCAAGTGTGTATCTGTGATGGACAGTTCACTCCTTCACAAGTCACCCCTGAAACCAAGGTGACCTGTCTCTGCTCCCTGGTATAGTGCAGTGTGGGACTCACAGTGGTTCTGGCCAGATGGATGGCTCTGAGAACATGGGCTTCAGAGCCAGGCTGCCTGGGTTGGACTTCTGGCTCACCGATGACTTAGGCTCTTTGCATCCTCCCTGGGTCTCCATTTCCTCATCTGTAAAGTGGGGATCCCAACAGACTTGCTTCTCAGGGTTGTAACAGGAATTGGTTTTTACCCATGAAGCTCTCAGAACTCCTGGCCATTTCTGGCAGGCCCTTAAGAAGTATTAGAGTCTATTTTTATTAGTTAGTCCTAAGTGCTTTTCCTGAGCCCAAGCAAGTCCATGGGAGATGATGCAGAGGTCCGGAGGTGACTTGAGCTCACAGCCTGGCTGCAAGTGAAGACACAGTTTCTTTGGTCCCCTGACAGACAGGCAACAGGAGTGGAGGAGGCTTTCCCTGGGAGGACATGCCTGTTGTGGGCCATGGTCCCCTGAGTGTGGCCGCTCTGATTGTAGCTCCAGCTTCTCTGCGGTCCCATGGGCCTTCCAGCTATGGAAGGAAGGAAGACAGGGTGGCCCCTGGCTATAGCTGGGCTTCGGTGACTTTGGCTGGCAGTACGATCTCTTTTGCTGCTGTGTGTACTTCACCTAATGCTGGGGATGACCATCTGGGTCCCAGGGCTCTGAGGGGGCCTGCCGGCCATCTGCCTGCTTGGTATTGGCTGCTTCCGAGAAGCAGCAGGGTGGCTTGGGCAAAGCAGCCCCCCTCACCCCCTGTATACCCCTTTACTTATCTCTTTTCCCTGGCTGCCATGAGGAGGATCATTTT
The DNA here is from genome assembly GCF_007827085.1 of Peromyscus californicus insignis. NCBI lineage: Eukaryota > Metazoa > Chordata > Mammalia > Rodentia > Cricetidae > Peromyscus > Peromyscus californicus. Next base: position 84,735,536 of record NW_026294413.1, on the reverse strand, counting down.
AGTTCCCTGCCTGAATTTTCCATGGGCATACACAGGGCCCAGAAGTCAGGAAGCCCAGCTGTTTTATATATCCAGTATGTCCAATAAGAAGGCAGGGAAGTCCTGTCATCCTCCTGCTTCACGCTTTCAATTCGCACAGTGTGCAATCCAGGCTCCTGTGCCGCCTGAAGGCCTAGAGGCTGGCTGGGAGGAATATTATGGACTTAAGGTTGCAGGAAGCTCCCCATGACCACCTGGCCTTTACTTCTGAGCCTGGGGCCAGGTATAAACTATCTATATCCTCAATAAGACACATGTACCCAGGCCCAGGGAAGGGTTCTTTGCATGGTAATGCAGGGTTACAAGAAACTGAGGGATAGTTCTCCAGAGTTGGAGGCTGGCTAGGACTGGGAGGCAGCCTTGCATTCATTCTTCATTCATTCATTCATTCATTCATTCATCCCATCAATTTTCTGAAGGTAGGCTCTGGGATAGCAACCTTGATAGCTGAAATAAGAACTAAACCTGGGCTGACAGCATGGTAAACTCCAGGGTGGGGTGTCTTAACACGGAACCCAGGAAAAGCCGCTGAAAGGCACCTCCTGGAACCTGAAGGGAAGGTGGTAGAGAACTGGGTTGCTAGTCTCACGAGATTGACACCACTGTGCCGGCTGGGTGTTACCAGAGCCCTAGCCAGAGGGCGTGCAGTAGACGCTGTGATACCAGGATGTGATAGAATCTCCAAACACACAAGTGGCTTTCCTATGGCCTTCTGGAGGAATTCCTGGAGACGACACATGAAGTCATGCCTGCCTGTTTCCAGATTCTGAGAGATGGTCCACTCTCCAGCTCCCGGGTTTCCCCAAGGTGAAGCTGGGAGAGGTGCCGAAGAAAGTCTGCCTTCTCTGGCTGGAGAGGAGAGTGGAGGGCCACGAGCTGTACCGAGCGTACTTTCTTACCTCCTTATCGAGAGCTCATGGGTGGCCGCCTATGCTTCTGGCTCTAGGAGAGCTTGGGTGTGGCCAGGCAGGCTCGGGTGCTGGGTGTAGAATAAAGGCTCCATTATGGGTTGAGGGAATCCTGGGCCTTAGGAGGCATGGCCACTTAGGAGCCAGAGTCCAAGCCGCTGGCAGTGCTCCGTTTCTTTTCTGGGCAAGGTCATGGGCTGGCTTGAGCAAAAGGCCCCGCAAACCCTGTCCCCTAGAGACCTTGGCCAGACTTCTTGCCTCCAGGAGGGTGTAGAACCAGGATCTCTCTCCCCTTGCTCCTTGGTCTCTTGTGGCCAATTAGGCCCTTAGAAGGTGCTCCCTCCAGATGAAGGTGGTTGGTCTACCTGCCTTCCGCTGTTGTTCAGGCCAGTCTCTGAATGTCCCGTCACCACTTGAGGTATTCTTGCTCCTCTGCTGACAACCAAAGCTACTGACTGCCTAGGTCCTAAGTCTCTCCACACCTCATCACCTCTGCGGCCCCTCTTCCTGCTCACGTCCTCCTCGTCTGTCCTGCAGATGATTCCGTCTCTGCACGGGCTTCAGGAGTCTCTGTGGCGTTCCCCGTGTTTTCCTCTACGTAGCCACCGGAAGAAGGTGCACAGAATTGGATCAGGACCTTGCCCCAGGCACTGCACCCTGGGCTGGCATCTATGTCTTGAGAGCTGACCTAGTCACCTTTGCTCTGTCATCTCCCCGTTCCCTCCCTGTCCACTGTGCCTCAGTGTCCCGGGCTCCCACCTCTCTGCCTTGCGGGCCGGCCTTCCGCCTGATTCTCCTTCCCAGGCCACTGTGTGGCCTGTTCCATTTCACCTGGACTTACACTGAATTCTCATTCATCCGTGTGTGCACAGGAGTCCGGGTGCCCACGTGTCACAGCATGGGTATGGAGGCCAGAGGACAGATTGAGATGTTGGTCCTTGCCTTCCACTTTGAGACCGAGTCCTTGTTTGTCACTAGCAGGCCTTCGAGTTTCTGTGGATCCTTCTGTCGCTCATGGCTAGGATTGTGGACTTGTACTCCTTCCGGCTTCACACACGTTCTGAACATCAGAACTCAGTTCTTAATGCTTCCATGGCAAATGTTTTACCCCTAGAGCCATCCTCCTACCTTCTCTCAGGTTTTGAGTCTGAGTCTTTCTGTCTCTCTCTGGTGTATCTCTCGGGCTGGAAGGCTGGACTTGAACTCTTCATCCTTCTGACTCAGTCTCCCGGCTGCTGGAACAGTAGGCGTGGCCACTCTACTTCCTCACTAAATCTTTCACTCAGCTTTGCTGTCTTTGGTGCTTACTCTCTACATCACTTGAACTAGAATGTGAGCACCAGGACTCAAGGACATTCCTGTCGCCCTCACTGCACCCAGAGCTCAGCAGCTGTGGAGGGAGGAACTGTCTGATTCTTAGAGACTCACAGTCGGCAGGCATCAGAGCCATGGTTTTCGAAGCTTCTCTGTGCTCCCAGAAGCTTCCTGGAGGCACAGGGCAGCAGGGAGCTGTGTGTGTGTGTGTGTGTGTGTGTGTGTGTGTGTGTGTGTGTGTGTGTGTGTGTGTGTGTCTGCTCATGCCCCCCGGGAAGTCCTTCTATTCTCTTGTTTTGGGCAGCATGGTGTTAGCTTCAGAGTTTAGAGCTGCCAGGCAGTGGTGGCCCACTCCTTTAATCCCAGCACTGGAGAGGCAGAGGCAGGTGGATCTCTGTGAGTTTGAGGCCAACCTGGTCTACAGAGTGAGTTCCAGAACAACCAGAGATGTTACACAGAGAAACCCTGTCTCTAACAACCAACAAAAAGAAAAAAAGAAAAGAAAAGAAAAAAGAAAGGAAGGAAGAAAAGAGAGAGAGAGAGAGAGAAAGAAAATAAGAACAGGGTTTAGAGTTTATTCTGACCTGAAATAGCTTGGCCATGACTTTCCCTGTTCCTTGTCCTGTTCAGAGATAGGTATTTCTGTGGAAACTTCCAGATGGCTTTTGAAGACTGTGGCTTGTTGAAAGGCTGGGTGATGCAGGGTCAAATGTCTTATGTTCACTCTATTCCATTTCTCCTGGGTCAATGGCAAGGCACCAAAGTGTTTGACCCTCAATGTCCTATGGGAGCTGGGCCCCCCCGTGCTGCCTGGACATTGGTGGAAATGCTGGCTGGCATGCCCACCCTGATGTCTGTGCTTCTTTTTGTATTGTGCTACCCGCCGCGCAACAAACCAAACAACAAAACCCCAAAGCCCAGATCAACGACCACAAAAACAACCTTCCACAACTCTCCACTCTTCTAGGGCATCCAGGGTTAGGAGAGGCAGCAGCGTCTGGGCTGTTCAGGCTCAGCTGGGCAGCAGGAGGGCCACTATAGTAGTTGGGGGTGGGGGCAGCTGTTGTGGTGTGCCCCGCTCTCTCGAAATAATTTCTAGCGTTTGTCTTTTGGAGCACATAGCAGTCCAAGGTAGCCCAAGGTCAGAGCTTCTGTTTTTCGATGTCTTCACGGAAAGGGAGAAGAGAAAGCCAGCACCAATTCCAATTTTTTTTTTTTTTTTTTTTACAGAGAGCTGGCTTGGAGCCAGCCACCAGCCATGGAAAGAAGGCAGCTAAGTGCTGGAATTTACCTGGCTGCATCCTCAAAGGGCCTGGAAGGCAGGAAGGAGGCAGCCATTTCTGCGTGAGCCTCGCTGTGCCAGCCCCGTGCTGAGGATCTCATTTGGCCCTTGGGATAGGCTAGATGTTGTTCTAAGAGCTTTGTGTGGATTGGCTCATTTTGATGAATTTAATCCTTCCTGTATCCTTGCTGTTGTATAATTGTTCCCATTTTAAAGACAGGTTAGCTGAGGCAATAGAAGTAAAATAATGTGTCCAAGGTCCCACAGTCCTCATGGGCTTTGTTGAACCCCAACTTTATAATGTCTTAGCAATGGGGATCTTTATCATCATTAGGTCCAGCCTGAAAGGGGTTAAGCAACTTCCTCAAGGTCACCCAACATGTGGATGCAGCCAAACTGGGATTCCAGCTCTACTCTGGGTGGCATCGAGGGAGTATGTTGTCCCATGCTTAAAACATGGCTGGTCTCAACCCAGACTCAGAAAGACAAACATGGTATGTACTCACTCATAGCAGGATACTAGACATGAAACAAGGATGACTTGTCTGCTACTCACATCACCAGGGAGGCTACCTGGAAAACAGGACCCCAAGAAAGACACAGGGATCGCCCAATGACAGAGAAATGGAATGAGATCTACATGAACAGCCTGGACATGAGTGGGGGTAATGAAAGGCGAGGGTTGAGGGAAAGAGAGCTTGGGGGAGCGGGAGATCCCAGCTGGATCAACAACAGAGAGGGAGAACAAGGAATAGGAGACCATGGTAAATGAAGACCACATGAGAATAGGAAGAAGCAAAGTGCTAGAGAGGCCCACAGAAATCCACAAAGATACCCACACAACAGACTGCTGGCAATGGTCGAGAGACAGCCCGATCTGACTTACTCTGGTGATGGGATGGCCAAACACCCTAATTGTTGTGCTAGAAACCTCATCCAACTACTGAGGGATCTGGATGCAGAGATCCATGACTAGGCCCCGGGTGGATCTCTGGGAGTCCAATTAGCGAGAATGAGGAGGGTTTATATGAGCGAGAATTGTTGAGACCAAGGTTGGATAAAGCACAGGGACAAATAGCCAAATGAATGGAAACACATGAACTATGAACCAATGGCTGAGGGGTCCCCACTGGATCAGGCCCTCTGAAAGGGTGAGACAGTTGATTGGCTTGATCTGTTTGGGAGGCATCCAGGCAGTGGGACCAGATCTTGTGCTCATTGCATGAGTTGGCTGTTTAAAACCTGGGGCCTATGCAGGATTGTTTGGCTTGGCCTGGGAGGAGGGGACTAGACCTACCTGGACTGAGTCTACCAGGTTGACCTCAGTCTGTGGGGAAGGCTTTGCCCTGGAGGAGATGGGAATGGGGGGGGGGGTTTGGGGGGAAGGTGAGGGGGAAGGGAGGGGGGAGAACAAGGGAATCCGTGGCTGATATGTAGAACTGAATTGTATTGCAAAATAAATTAAAATAAATTAAAAAAAAAAAACATGGCTGGTCTCAGTTCCTTGGAATAGTCGGGTTGGGGACAGGGGACTGTCATGAGCCCCCTCTGATTTCCTGTACCACGGTCTCCATGTGGACACCTGTGTTTCCAGTGTAGACCTGGAGGAAGAAGCCCAAATCCCCAGGAAGCTCCCTTTAAGCCACCGCCTTTAGAGGGATATCAGGAAAGAAACAGATAAAGAGGCCGTGTCTGGGCCCCACAATCCAGGAACAGACCCCCGCATGCCACAGAATGAAGTCATGCCCCAGAATGAAGAGAGGTTCCTGGGCTGGAGCCAGGCTCCATTCGGATTTTATGAGTTATGAGTGAGCTGGTTTCAGCACACAGGCCTGTGCCCAGCTTCCAGTGCTCCCCACCACGCTGTCTTTTGGAACCTCCCTGCCTGCTGCCCCCAACTCCAGTAGAACGTCTCTCAGGAAAGGTTGAGGATGTGCCCAGATCTGGAGCTCCTTGGAGTCAGGGTCCTGGTCTCTTTGGGATTATCTCTAGGACTTAGTGTGGGAAGAAACTAGCCTTGAGGGTAGAGCCAGGCCTGCAGCCCTCTTTGGACCCTGGTGTCTCAGAATATGGAGATCTCTCCCAGGCATCACTTTTCTAGCCTGTACATTGGGTATGGTAGCTCATAGTTCCAACTCTGCCCTGTAGTCAGTCCAGTAGCCGCCAAACTTTGAATCATGCTGGAATCTTCCAGGGATCCTAAAACATGTAGATGTCCGCTTCCTTCTCCAGGTGTTCCGATTTAATAGGTCTGTGATGACCAGGTGTGGGCAGGGGTGAGCGCTCCTAGGTGAGTCCTGTGTGGGGTCAAATGTGGAAGCCTCTGGGTAAGTCTTCACCCCTACAGCATCCCGTCATTTCCTGTCAGCATCAGACCCCTGTGGTTCTCTTGACAGCCTGTACAGTTCACTGTCTTTATCCCAATGTGTGGGTTCAGGGATCCTTCTGCTCTCTCTGTATCTGTCTGTCTCCGTCTGTCTCTGTCCCTCCACCCGCCCTGCCTCTCTGCTCCTCCTACCTCAGGCTCTTCAAAATAGAGGCAAATTCTAGGTGTCTGGGGCAGGGAATGGTGTCCTTGGGAGGGACATAGTGAAATCTATGGGTCTGTAGTTGGCAACCTGAAAAGGCAGGCTGGGGAAAGAAGACCACGCCTTCTGGAGTGGTCAGCTGGGAGTCAGCGATTTATGAGAGAGAGAGAGAGAGAGAGAGAGAGAGAGAGAGAGAGAGAGAGAGAGAGAGAGAGATATGCACCTGCATAGTTTGCCTGTTAACCTCAGCCTCAATGGCTGGATCTGAAGAGGCCCAGGTGATTAGCGCTGTGTTAGGACCTGTGTGTGACAGTCACATAGGAGAGGTGGCTAGGTGGAAGACTTCCATCTCAGTGGAGGACTTGGAGGCTAAGTTGCAGTCATCTAATTTGAGTGGGCATCCCGAGGCATGGCATAAACCCTGCATCTCTGGGTTGCCTCACTGGGTTGGGGAATGGGGTATCTATCTCATCCAGCCTCACTTTCCCGTCATCTACAAAATGAGAGGCGCTATATGTTAAGGCAAGGGCAGAGGGAAGGCTCATAGAAGTACAATAAGGTATCCATCTGTGTACTCATCCATACCCCATCTATCCGTCCCTCCCTCCTTCCTTCCCTTCCCTCCCTTCCTCCTCCCTCTCTCCCTCCCTCCCTCCCTCCCTCCCTCCCTCCTTCCTTCCTTCCTTCTTCCATCTTTTCTTTCATCCACTTACTCCTGTACTCTCCCGTGGAGCGACCAACTCTTAGGAGGCCCTCGGGTGAGCTGGCCCTCTGTTGGTGCTTGCACACATGCAGAGAAGAGCCAGATTCTTCTGCTTCTAATTATGCTTCTAATTCTCAGTTCCAGGGGGTAAGGATGCTACCATGACTTCAGTCTGGGCTCTTAAGGCAGATGAAACACTCTGAACTAGCGAGAGACAAGAACGGGATGGGTGGGTGGGTGGGAGGGGAGAGACCTCTTGGCAGTGGATGGCAAACGCTGTATGTGGGGGTCTTTAGGTCCTCCCGACTGTCTGCTGGGTCTGACATATGGGAGAAGCCATGATGAAACAGTTGGGGGTGTCGAGCTGGGGTGGAACAAGCTCCTAGACCTTCCTACTTTAGAGAGTAGGAAGTGGTTGACTCAGACAGGGCAGCGCAGGCGAGGTTGGGGGCTGGGGGAAGGTGACTGTCCCTCTCTCTGTTCTCCTTGGAGTATTCTGAATCCTTTCTGCCCAGCTTCTCTGACTCTCTTGCTGTGGGTCAGGAGGCCTGTCTCGTGTGGACATGGAGCAAAAATGAGACCCAGCTTTCCCCTTTCATTCCCCATTCCGGCCCGGCAGAAGGACTGATGCCATCATTTGCATTTCAAAACCTGTATCTCCCACATCTCCCTTAATAAGAGCCAATTACACCTCTGCCCCAAACTGCAGGTTGCCTGCCTGTCATTGGACTTTCATCCTGTTTGGGTTGGGAGGAACTGTTCCCTTAAATGTCGCATTTAGCATATGCAAATGAAGATCTAATTGTCCTTAATGGAAAATGAACTCACCTGCTTGCTGTGAGCTCCAGACAAAGCAGACATTGACAAAATGGGCACAGGGCCAGCCTGGGGTCTGCTCTTGTGTCTTCGCCTTCACTAGGGGCCCTGCTGGCCTCTCCATTGCTTTCCTTAGGTCTGGAAGACGGCAGAATAGGGATCATCGCTAGCTGGAAGGTAACATATAGAGAGAGACCCTTCCTCCATTTGATGGATGTGAGCACTGAGGGCTGGAGGCTGGGAGAGACTGGTCCAAAGTCACAGACCGAAGGACACTTCTTAGGGGACATCAGTATGGGATTTTGAGCATCCATGCCTGGGAAATCAGGATCTTACTCATCAGATCATCGATTCTCCAACTAGACCAGAGGGAGCATGCTAAGTCCTCAACGGGAAATGAAATGGTCCAATCTGAGAGATGGGCAGGGCAATCCAGAGACTGAGGGACTATGGCTCTGGAGACCACCCCAGCCTTTTCAACCATTCAGTGCGATCCCTCCACATACCTGATTATGATGCTTTCAAAGAATAGGGACAGAAGATGCTCAGAGGTAGTGAGCACTCTGTCACTGTGTGGCATACAAGCATCCTAGAGGCCTGATGAGGGTGCAGCTGACCAAACAGTGGGGATTTCTGGGAGAGGAGAAACCATGCTGGAGAATAAGTCCCAACTTGCCAACCCTCATGCCTCTAGTGGATGACCAGAGAGAGCATTTTAGGAGCCCCAGGCCTGGGTCCGACTTGGAGATTGGGCGTGGCCTGCCCCAAGAGTCAAGGTACCTATCTGACTTGGATGAATTAAATCATATCTCAGGCCTGAGTCCCAACCTAGTTCCTTGCCTGGCCTTGGAGCCCTGCTCCTGGACAAGTCAGAATGCTTATGGAGTTGGAAACCCTGGGGTAATCCATGTCCACCTGACTATGATCCCATTCTCTGTGAGCCAGAGCACCATGCTGGTGGAATGGACATTGATACCTGTGCCTCCCGTGGGAGTTTGTGGATGCTACCATTGGGTTCACAGGGATGACTGGGAGGGACTTGGGAGAGACGTGCTTTTCAATCACCTTTGGAGGGGTTGACTCTTGCAAACCTCCAGGGGTCCCCTGCTCTGCCTACAACCTCCTTCCTGGTTGCTTTTTACTGACTTATGCGGGTTCCCTCAGATAGCCAGCATAGTCTAGCCTACTTCACTGCTGGCTGACCCAGGGATACCAAGCACCTTGGGAACCCCCCATCATCTCTCTTTCCCATGTGTCATGATGGGTCTCAGACAGGCTAAGAAACACACCCAAGGCCACACAGTGAGATCAGGCATCTGTTGGCCTTCTTTAGCCTTAGTGGCCCAAGTGTTTCTGTGGTCATGGAGAAACTTATCCCTGTGGGACATGGAGGTCTCAGTGGCTACAAAATGGGACTATGGCTCTTGTTACTTGGGCATTATTGATGAGAGGAATGGGTGAGAATCAGAACATGGGGCTTTGTCTGAGCAGGTGATTTGAAATGGTCCACGAACCAGATACGGATTTGTGTGTTGTTAATACACTGAGATAGAGGAGGGTGCTGGTTGTTCCTGCAGCAAAGCCTCTCCCATGCTGACTGATTCCTGGGGCCATATTGAGTAATTTCAACATGGGGTGAGGCAGGAAAGTATAGCAACTAGCTTCATAATCTGAGACTCTACTCCATTTGGTAAACCAAGTATACACACCACCTTTGCTAATAGGTGCAGCCTGCGACCCTTACAGGCACATACTGGGCATACTTACCCCTTTCGGAACAATGTAGTGAGCTGCACAGTACACATACTTTAAGAAGGGGAAGTCAGTTACTTCCCTTTAGCAACCTCTTGATAATGCACGGTTTCTATGCAAACACATCCTGGAACAAATCTGGGAACTACTGGCAATGGGCTCATCTAGCCTAAGACTGATTTTGGACGTCTGCTGAATAAGGCAAACTGTGTCTTCTGAGTGAACTCTTAGGGAGAACCCCCTGTTTACCATCTTATGCCTATGTATAATTGGACAGGCGTGTGATTAAAATCAGATGCAGTACAGGAAGGGACATGTGCTATGAGCATAGGTTTATATAATTGTGTAATCCTAATTCAAGTCTGTCAATCAAAATAGAGAGCTGCTACTGCTGTGCCCCTTCGCAACCATACACCTCCTTTTCTTGAACCCCATTAAAAGAAGCCCCAAATAATAATTGGAACTCTTGAGTACATTCACTCATGTGGCTCACTGTCATTCTTGACAAATTTCTTTCTGATTTCTACTATTGCGTTGCTTTTGAATAAAATTCCCTTGGGACTTTTGCAATCTGTGTGAGCCTTTATTTCATTCAGTTCATTGAAGAAGAGGCAAAGAACCTGGAAATGCTCGCCTGACCATGGTGCGGGGTGGGTTTCAAGTGATGAGTGGTGGAGATGGGTGTGTTTCACTGGGAAGGCTGTAAATGTATGGATTAAAAACCACGAACTGGCCCAATAAGGCCTGTTCGCCAGTGATTCAGAAGTAGCCAAGGACTTGGCTCATTCTTTCTTGGGTGGATCTAGGAACAGTGGGTATGGGCCTCCATAGAAGCCTCCACCTACCCACCCACCCACCCACCCAAGTGCAACAAATTCTAAGATGTGATGCAGGTAGACCCAGAATTCTTTTCCAATTTGCAGAAACTGGCCAAAGAACAAAAATGCAATACTCCATCTTCCTGACCACAATAGCTTTTTCTGGTGCCTTTTCGAGCAGGAGAAGGCAGGTGAAATGCAGAGGAACCATCTGCCTCCTTCACATTACTTCTAGCCCACAGCCAGGCCAACTGGCTCTTGGGAATGTCCTAGATGCTGAAAGGCAGGCCAGTGGCTGATGGACTTTGTGCTGGGTGGTCATGGGGGCCATGATTTCCTGAGAGACCTCAGGGGAGCTCCCTCCAAACTCCAGTCTCACGAACCTGTCCTCAGTGAGGCTCAGAAGCCGAGTCCCCAGGATTAACGAGCCTTTCTTTCCTGAGGGTCCTGATCTGGGGTCGGAAGGGATGTGGCTTTGGCGGTGTGGGGAGTACAGGGTTTGGGGAGATTTGGAGCATGTGCTGCAGCTGTTAGCTTGGCAGAGCCTTGCTGCAGATGTGAGGATGCTGGGTGGGGACTGAAGGGAGCCTAGGGTGTGGTGGGACTCAGCACGAACCCAGTGTCAGAGGTGCCTGGGTGCTCTGGGAGAGGGCTGCTTACCCACAGTTTCTGCTCGGATCCATTGCTGGATGGAGGTCAAGCTGCCTGCAGCTGTCTCCAGAGGTTGGTCAAGTTTCTTCCTGCCCCTGTCCTCCTGGATGCTGACTCCCCAGGCCTCTTATACTCAAGCCAGTGTGGTTTTGGTTTTGGAGTTGAAGCAACACTGGACTCTGGCCCAGGCTCCGATTATCCTGAGCAGTGGAATTTGGGAGCTGGAAGAGGCCAGCTTGGAAGAGTTTTTTAGCTAATGGAAAGATGGAGCTGTGGACTCCTCCCAGCTTGGCTCCTCTTGGATGGGGCAGGGCCTCGTCTTCCTCGAGTGCAGCCATGGATTCCAGGATGTAAGCTCAAAGCTCTAGTGGGGGTCCTTTCCCCACTCCAGTTGAGACGGTTTGGGTCCTTTCCTGGAAGGGGCCTACCAGATCTTTATTGACCTGCAACAAAAAGTTGTAAGGGCCATAAGCAGGAGAGTTCTTGGGTGATGAGATTTGAGAGCAGGGAGGACATATATGTCTCCCAGGGTTGAGTAGTTTTGTGCTTATTGACATGAATAATCTGCTCATTTCTTTTTCTTCCATCCCTCCATTAATTTATTCATTTTCCAATCAAGCCATCCAATCATCCATCCATCTACCCACCTACTCATCCATCCATCCATCCATCCATCCATCTAATTATCTGGTCACTCTCCACTTTATCTAAGCATCCATTTAAGTGTCCATCCATCTATGTATCCATCCGTCTGCCCATCCATCCATCATCATCCCAGGCAATACTTGCTCTGGGCCAGAACCCGTGCCAGTTGCTAGGATACAGACACAAACCGTACACCAAGCCTGCCCTGAAAGTTTTCCAGGTCTGGTGACCTGATATTTGAATAAACACCCATGTCTCCTCAGCCATATCACGTTGTAGTGAATGTGAAGGTTGTTTCATGAATCCAAAGGCTTAACTGACTCCAGCCCGAGTGGCTCCTCCTCCAAGTCACTGTCTCCAGTTTCACTCTGTGAAATGGGGATTGGACAGGGGAGGAGAGGGTGAAGGCCACTTCTGGCAGATGGACCAGGCTTGCCAGGGCAGATCTTAGCAAACACACAGCATGGTTGGCAGGATGCAGTGCTGCCCTTGTAAGACTGAGACGAAACAGGATTCGAGATGGAGGAAGCCTTGAATGCCAGCCTGAGGCTCTTCTACCTCGTCCCATGCTTCTCAAAACCTGGGGGAGGAGTGGGCAGCATGGAGGAAGCACTGTCAGATGTGTGCTTCCAGAAGATCACCGAGGCAAGCCATTTCTGGCCTGAAATCCATCTCTGTTGCTCTCTACTTTGGTGGCCTTGGGCAAATGAATGAACTTCTCTCTGTCCATTTCCTCCTCTACACACACACACACACACACACACACACACACACACACACACACACAAAGATGATGCATTCTGCTTTGCTGGGTTGCCGTGAGCTACAAGATCCCACCTGGAACGGATCTTGACACACTGTAGATGTTTGGTACTCACCCTCTTCTGGGAGCTGCTGGGGCTCAGCTAGAATGGGGTTTACACTGCTCACTCTGGCTTGTGAAGTTGTGGTGTGTGTGTGTGTGTGTGTGTGTGTGTGTGTGTGTGTGTGTGTGTGTGTGTGGTGTGTTAGGAGGAGGGGGAGGGGGAGGGGAGTAGGAGGGGAGGGAGAGGAAGAAGGAGAGGGAAAGAGAGAGGGAGAGAGACAGAGAGACAGAGAGAGAAGCACATCTCCAAAGGCTTTGCCTTGCTTCTCTCAAAGCTTCCTCAGATGGCTGTGGGCTGTGGGATGACGGGCAGGCTCAGCAGGCTGCCTAGGTTGCAGATTGGATGGTGATATCAGACTCCGACAACTAGCGATGCCCTGGCTTGGGAAAGGACTTGGGGACCGCACTGTGACCCCAGGTGCCCTGGCACCAGGCCACTCGAAACTCTTTCCGCCCATGAGTGGCTCTCTCCTCCCCGCCCTGTCTTGCCCTGCACAGCTGTTCCAAGGAGATGGTTCCCTGGCTCCGGGACTGTATCTGCTAATCCCAGGGAGCAGCCTGCTAGGGCGAGACCCGACACGTTTTGACGCTCAGCAGTACAACTTACCCAACTCTCTGGCCCTGTGCCCTCCCTACCAGCTTCAGAGCTGGGGCTGTGGTCCACTCCCTTGCCTGACACCCCTTGCTGACCTTGGATCCCAACAGGCCATGGAAGAATTCAGAAAGGGATATGTGTGAGAGAAACCATGTGCCCCTAATGGCTCACATCACCTGCCCTTAGTGGGTGTTCAGAAAGGTGGAGCCACAACTTTTGCATCTAGCACCATCTCTCACATGTCCCTGAGCCTCAGTTGGCTCATCTGGAAAGTGGGGGTGGCAATGTGGACCTCCCAGATATTAGATGGGGATCCAGAGAAGACTGAGAAGGGCGTGCCTCTGCAGAGTGTAACTCACATGTGGATCTGCGATGTTGGCCAAGAGGCTTCTCTTGGTGCTGTGTCGACTGCCTCCTCTGAATCTATGGCTTCCTCCTTCCTCCTCAGCTCTGGCCACAGGATCTAGCAGCCTCTGTGGCCACCCAGAGTCTCCCTGGACTCACCTCATTTGGAGAATGAAGAAGGTGAAGATCTCTCACCTGGAGAAGCAGACAGCCTGCTGGGGCTGGCACAGATAGGTGGGTCACCCAACAGGGGAGCCACCAGAAAGGACAGAAATGCTTAGCTGTATGTGCTGAGAATACTGGTGTCCAGGGCTTGCATTAGGCAGAGCACCCCCAACCCAGGGACTACAGATTCCAGTCTTTCCAAGGGTATTTGATGACAGAGAAAAAAAAAGATCAACTTCCCAAAATGACTGCAAATCAAAGTTAATTGATGTTTAATTGAATATGTGCATAATGTAATATCATGTCAACTTGTTAAATGGAGCTCACCCCGGCTCCTATGAAGTTATATGTAAATGATATTTGAAACGGGATGTGGCTGCATTTTGATGTGTTTATTGTGATGTGGTGTGGCATGCTTGAGTGGGAGGGAAGGAGGCTGTGCAGATTTCTAAGTTGATCTGTTGGAATGGCATGGAGGTGGGGGATGCATCCCATTAATACCTTCTGCTTGCCCTCCCGATGTCTGCTGGAGGCCTCCTTGGAGGAGCTGAGCATTTTCAGCACCCACAGATAAGCTAACCTCCAGAGAGAGCACTGAATGAGTATTCTAGAATCTTCCAGGACAATCTGGTAAATCTTTGCAGTAGTTTGGTGTGTTGTATATGTCCTGTTCTCTAGGACTGGGATCTGGGTAGGATAAGGCAGGCTAGCTGAAGAAGAGGAAGCAACTTCTCTCCGTACCCCATCCGTACATCTCTTTCTTCTCTCCTCTTCCTTCTCTGGTGCTAGGGGTCTGGTAAAGGAGGGCCTTCTGGCTGCACCATAACATGATAGAGGGCAATGTGGTCAGACAGAGCAGACTCAGTGGCTTGGATCTCTCCTCTCCCTACTGCAAAGCCACTAATGTCGTCATGGAGCCTCTGCCTTTGCCTTCATCTCATTTTAATCACCTCCCGAAGACTTTATCTCCAAATATCATGAACATAGGAACTTAGGAATTACGTTTCAATGCATCAACTTTTGAGGGACACAATCAAATCATAACACCAGGGGAGCCACTGAGACTTTGGGGGATATTTGTTATGCAGCATAGTCTACAATGCTGACTGTTACTAGAGACTGAGGCTTGTTCTTGAGGGGCAGTGTAGGTATTCCTGGAATTATAAATGGGGGGGTCAGGGACTTGCAGCTTGCTTCCTACAGAGACTAGAACTACATGAACCGTGCCTCCTAGCCTCTAAACTCTGTGCCCTGAGTCTGAGAGCGTCATGCTAAAGTCAGTGCTCTAGAAGTTTCATGGAGTCTAATGAATACCTCTGAGGACCTTTGACACGAGAGGATAATGTTATAGGGCTGGAGTGGAGCCTGGAGTCACAGCTTGGAGGAAACTTTGGGGCGTCCTGAATGTGTCTGATGTTCTTAGAGACACCTGAGACCCCCCAAAGTCTATTTCTCCCAGCACTGATTTCATAGAAGCCCAGAAGGTTCTGCCATAGGCTGTATTTCTCCCAACAGGATAGAAATTAGGAACAGACAAGCAGGGCCGGATTTCTGAGGCGAGTCCCTGACATAGCTTCAGAACCCAACTCAACCCCTCATGGAAGTAGAGGACACTGTTGGCATGGAGAATGGCAGCCCTGGGCAGAAGGCTGTCCGTGCTCTGGGTACTGGGGGTAGCTGCTAGTGTGCCAGGGAAGGTCTGTGATTATGGACTGGCAGCGTAAAACCATGAGTCCAAAATAAACTCTCCTTTTTTACATTGTTTTTCTCAGCATCTATCTATCTATCTATCTATCTATCTATCTATCTATCTATCTATCTATCTATCTCTATCATCTATCTACACATACATCTCTATGTCTAATTTGTAAATGAAATTTCTATTATGGATTGTGTGTCGAGAGAAACAGAGTATGAATATGGCTAGGCACTTATTTAGACCTAAAGGGTCTCAGGACATATTGTTGTGGTAAGAAGAGACTGATGCCATGTTTTCCTGGTTACATATAAGTACATATGTGCATGAACACCATGGAAATTACACCTGCCAGACCCGGGGGGGGGGGCGCTAAATGAAAGAATTGTATGCAATGGGCTGTCAGGGTACTTGGCCCCATGTTAGCCTTTGGTGCTGTGGGATGTTCTGTATGTTATGTATGTTGCTCTGATTGGTTAATAAATAAAACACTGATTGGCCAGTAGCCAGGCAGGAAGTATAGGCGGGACAAGCAGAGAAGAGAATTCTGCAAAGTGGAAGGTGGAGAGAGACACTGCTAGCAGCGGACATGACAAGGGAGATGTAAGGTACTGGTAAGCCATGAGCCACGTGGCAAAGTATAGATTAATAGAAATGGGTTAATTTAAGATAGAAGAACTAGATAGCAAGAAGCCTGCCATGGCCATACAGTTTGTAAGCAACATAAGTCTCTGTGTGTTTACTTGGTTCGGTCTGAGAAGCTGTGGGCCTGGCGGGTGAGAGAGATTTGTCCTGACCGTGGGCCAGGCAAGACCAGAAAAACTACAGCTACACTTTGGTGTATTCTGGATTCTAAATTTTCGATCAGAGGTCGGGGCTCTCTTGATCTATCCTGGGCCCTTATCCTTTGCCTTGTGATGGTGTCTTGTCCTGTTCTGCACTGTCCACAGGTTCTGCCATGCCTTCTTTCTTCTTGCTGACCAGCAAGGCCAAACTGGTCAGTGGTGCTGGAGCTGGGGTGAGTCTTGGCTTCTTGCAACCTCAGTGGCCTCAGAGGCTTCCAGAAGCTGAACTGTGCTCTGCCCTTCTTTGCTGCTGCTGTGGTCCAAGCACATCAGACCCCCCCTGAATGTGCAGAGCTGCACTGATGAGCTCTGGCCTTGCAAAACGCCAGCTGTCCATGCCCTCTGTTCTCCCCTGCTGCCGGGCAGGCAGCTTGGCAACTCCTGAGCTTAGGGAGCAGAGGCTGTCTAGAGCTGAGCTTGTCTGGAAAGTACTTGCTGTCATCCTGGGTCGGGTTCACTAGAAACAGAAGCTACAACACAGATATCTGCCCAAGTGGGGTGTGGAGGGTGTTCTCCGGGGTCTCCAGCAAGGCAGCTGGAGAGCAGGTTAAGGGAGCCCGAGAAGCTAAAGAGAGACACAAAGCATGGACCTTTGTCTCTCCACATAGGTTGCTTGGGAGTATGAACTGCACCAGAGATTTGTTCTAGTTTGAAGTAACCCCGGCCCATGGCAATCATGGATAAGGGGCGGGGCGGGCTGACCTTGGAGGCGTGGCAAATTCCCAGGCATCTCCAGATAAGACAGCTCGCCTCAGCAGGGGTAGAGGCAGCACATGTCATGCAGTCTATCCTGTCCCTAGCAGCTGGGGGATGTTTCATAGATGGGCGAGGGAATCTAAGGGTGCCAATCACATCAGTCACACCCTCCACGGTCAATGTTATTGTTTCTTTCCAAGAGTAATCTTGTGTTTTCCTGGATTCATTTCTACTTGGCTTATTAAACCAGGATTACACAGGACTACTGTGTGCCAGGTCCTGGAGGGTCTAGGCAAACTGAGTTGTATCCAAATGACAGACTGGCCCCATAGGGTCGGCTGTTGCTTTGGGTGAGGGCCCTACACTCTCAGCTCTCCACATTGCCTCCTCCTTCCAAGTTCACCAGAACTGTGAACTGAGTGTCCGCCCGCCAAAGCAGAGGTGGGACAGCTCGGGAGTGGGTCTTTTCTTTTGCAGGAGGAATTAGAGACTAGTATGGGATGGGTGGGGGTGAGGTGGAGGAAGGGTCTAGCAGGCATGGGAGTTTCTTCCCTTCGTAAACTTTCTGAGTTGAGTAGGAGTCAGAGTGGAGAAACTGTTCTCTCTTCTCCCTCCCTCCCTGCTGGGCTGGGCTCGGCTGCAGCCCTGGCCTTGTAGCTACTGCTGGGGAAAACAGAAAACCGCAGCTATGAGGCCCCAAACAGGCCTGCACCATGTTTACCAAGTGACAGAATCCTGGGCCTGTCTCCAAGGAGGCTGGGGCTCCTGCGGTGACTTAGACAGCTCATCCATGTCCAAGGCTGCGTTTCACGGGCCATGAGGGCTGGGAAGGCTGTTGGCGGCCATTGCCTCCAAGTGTTTCATTTCATCAAGAGGCCCACAGATGTGAGTGAGCTGGCCGTGGTCCTACAGAGCCCTGAGACCTTGTTCAGGACACAGGGAAGGGAGGGAAGGAGGCTGAGGTTGAGGTTCATGGGTAAGGGGAGAGAAAGAGACTCTGTTGAAGCTCGAGTTCATCCTTACACGTGACTGTTCTCCGTTCTGGCCTCCCTTACTGGGCCTAATCAGCTGCTGGTTTTGAAGCTGAGGTCATTGGCCCAGGGTGAACGAAGAAGGTAAGGCCAGGCTGGGCTGGGCTTCTGAGCAGTGCCCGGGGAAGCTCCACTTTCTCAGACGTCAATGTTCGGTGCCGACCTTTCCCATCTCCAGGCTTGGGTGTGTGTGTGTGTGGGGGGGGGGGGGGGCGAAGGACCAACAGGACCAACTCCCTCTGCAGTCCCACCCTGCTGAGGAGCCAGTGCTGAGCACTTCCTTCCCAGCACCCCTCTATCCCCACCCCTGCCCTCTGCACACAGATGGCTCAGGAAGCTCCCTGTCCCCACATCCTCAAGAACTTCGCACCTAGACACTTTGGCTCATCTCGCTCCTCTTCTGTTCAAAATGGACTTGGGGTCACCAGGGCGTGGACAAACCTTTGTCCTGTTCCATTCTTCATGTTCTACACATGACACCGTGATCCTTCCCTGAGCCCTTCTCTGGCCCTGTTATTCCTTCCATTCCCTTTCCTGGATCGTGGTCTAAGGGGCTCTGTCCATGTCTCCGCCTTTGTTTCCCGTTCCAAATGGGCTTTCCCCCTGGTGCCCAGCCTTGCTTTCTTCTTTCCCTCCTTGAAATGCATGTGTAATCAGAAGTTTCATTGATTCCTGTGGCTGCCTTGGTCTCTGTCACTGGAGATCTGAGCATCACACTCTTAGGTCACACGCGTCCCCTGGTCGGCTGCTCTGGAACACCTCTCAGGACTCCCTTCCTGCTTCTCTCCCGATCTTCTCTTTAGAAGCACATTTCCTACACTCAGGGCATCGTTGTTAAGGTTCGGATGAGGTGTGCTCTGCCTCCCACGGCTCCTGGGTTGGGGCTGGCTGGCTGGCAGGTAGGCTTTGGAAGCACTCAGCCTGGGGATTCTTCGGTGGATTCAGAGCTTGTCACTGGGAGGCAGTGGACTTTGGGAAGGAGAAGCTGGGTGGAGGAAGTAGGTCACTGGGAGCACATCCTTGGTGGTTAGATCTTGTCCAAGGGCCCTCTCTGCTGCCTTCTGGCCATGTCTCTAGGCTTGAGCGTCCTCCCTGAACAAGCGTTGCTTCCCGCCATACTGTTCTGCCTCACTACAGTCCATAGCGGGGAAGCCCGCCAATCACAGACTGGAAACATCTGATGTGGTGTCCATGAGAAATTGGCCTCCTCTAACATTGTTTCTTGTGGTTGTCTGTCTCAGCAAGGAAACCGGGACTAACCTATCTGTCGACCAGTCTCCTCTCTTGGTTCCAGGCACCACCTGCCCACCAAGTCAGAAATCTAAGTTTCGTCAGGGAGATGGCTCCGCAGGTAAGGTCACCAGCCACCAAGCCCGAAGACCTGAGCTGTTCAATCCCCAGGCTTAACATGGTGGAGAGAGAGAACTCAGTCCCATAAGATGTCCTCTGATATCCATACATGCACTGTGGTACATATGCATATACATCCACACATAAAAATACTTAAATGTAATAAAAAGTAAAAAGAAAGGAAGGAAGGAAGGAAGGAAGAAGGAAAGAGAGAGAGAGAGAGAGAGAGAGAGAGAGAGAGAAAGGAAAAAAAGAAAATCTGAGTTTTCTTCTTGCGGAAAGCTGGACAATTTCACACTTCTCCCAAGACACTGACCTCTAAACCCCCAGGACCCATGAATGCACTGTGCCTATATGGCAGGAGGGAGTTGCTGATGGGATAAAATTTAGGAATTTGAGATGGGGATTATCTGTGTGAGCCTGGAAATCACAAGAGTCCTTACAAGAGGGAGGCAGGGAGGGTCAGAGTGAGCATTGGGACGTGTGGTCACGGAAGCCAGAGGTTGGCGTGATCTGTCCTCAAGTCAAGACGTGACGGCCACCAAAGGCTGGAAGAACAAAGCTCCCCCCTGGACCATCCAGAAGAAACCCACCACTCCTGGGCTGTTGGCTGGCCCCCTGAAGAGCTAGAAGAGAACGTGTTTGTGTGTGTTAAGTCACTATGCTGTGTCAATCTTATATAGGAAATGAATACAGCACCAATGCTGTTCCTCGATACTCGCTGTATTCATTTGACCTCCAACCCTATCAAATGCCCCCCAAGTTACTCCTTCTATGATCAAGACGATTTCATTGTTATCCCTCCCCCCCCACCCTCTCTCCACCCTCCCCTCCCCTCCCCCATCCTCCCGTTTAACTAGAATGCTTGCAGTGATATTTCCGAAAATCACCCTACAGTTTCCATTGCTTAAAGGCTTAGCCTTGGAAAGTAGCACCTTCCTATGCAGCCTTGGCTCGCACGCTGAAGCACGGAGCTGAAGCCTCTAGGCTATGAGGAGCCCTGGCTGTGCTACAGGGTCAGATGCTAGCCTCTCTCTCCTGCCTGGATTCCCATCTCAAGCCCTACCATTCAGCCATGTGCAACAGCAGCAGACATTTTTGCTTCTGTTGTTATCTCACCCTTAAATATTCCACTGTGTCTTCTACCAAAGTCTCTAAGAATCAGAGACTCCCCTGGGCCTCGACTTTCTCATCTGTGTCATCGAAGGTCACCTTCAAATGCGTCTGAAGCTGTTTGGGTCTCCTAGCCTGGACAACTGGACAGAGCCCAGGTCACTGACCTCCAAAGTGCTCAAAAGAAACCTTGCGAGATCTTTCCACTGCTTTCTGTCTTGGAGCTGGATGGCACCACATGGGCTGTTTCTCACTGATGTCCTCGCTGAGGCTGGGTGTGCATACGTGTGCTGCATATGTGGGCATGTGCTTGCGTGTTTTAGGAGGAACAACAGAATTTTAAATAGTTTATTAAAGAGCTGCTCAAGGCGCCTTGGATATGAAATTTCTTCAGAAAAAAAAAAAAGAAAAAAATCCCTCTATTTTGATGATTTAAGTGTTAATGACTCAAAACCATATGGATCACATTTCCCTCCCATCCACACAGTTTTAAAAAGTATCAGAGAGACTGCTCAGGGCAAAATGCATTTATGATTCCATCGATCCAGCAGCATTGTGGAGGGCTGCACTCCAGATTTCAGGGGAGCAAGGCCCACTGAGCCAGGATGTGGGTCCCCCCCCCTTCCTCCCCTCCAGGCCTTTCCACATGGTCTCTGGGAAAAGCCACCCTGGACTTCTGGGGAGAGTATTTAATATACCACTTGATGGCGGTGGGGGGGGGGGGGATGCAGCATCCCAATGGTGTGTGTGTGTGTGTGTGTGTGTGTGTGTGTGTGTGTGTGTGTGTGTGTGTTTCAAAACCTCCAGAACTAATTTTAAAATGACTTAGGTTTTGGCAGACCGAAGAGGTGTTAACTCAAACCCGGGTGGATTTCAAGGGAAATGTAATTAGAAAAACCCTTTCCTAGTTAGCGGAGAGACGGCCCTGAGCAGTCAAGACACTAGTTGGAGGACTGTGTGGGGAGATGAGAGCGTGCTGCCGTCAGGGCCAGTGTACAGACAGGCACACAGGTCCCAGCCCAGTCAGGCTCTGTGTCCACACCCAGCTCTGGGGCCATAAAACCCAACACGGGGGGGGGGGTGCACGCAAGGACCAGGCTGCGGCTAAATCATTTGTGGTTGGTTGTTCCAGTAACCCAAGTGGGGTGAAGTGAGGGTCACTGGGGGGGATGGAGAGCACACATTTTGATCCATTCCATTCCCTGGCCTCATCCCCTCCTCTCAGGCTGGTGAGATGACTCTGACAACTGGCCAGAGTCGTGCTTCTGTGTCAGCTCCCAGGGAGAGCAATTCAGACCCTTCGTGGCAGGTCGCAGGTCTGTCTGCTGAGGTTATCTTCCTGCCATCGGTTTCTTTGCTAGTGGTTCTTCCCAGATTTCTTCCCTGTCTAGATTCAGCATCCTTCTGCCTGGGACACTACAGGGTGTCCCCAGGGTCCCAGTGAGAATTTGTCTCTCCGTTTTCTGTGACCCTTGAGCATAGTAGACACACATCGGTGCCCAGGGCACTGCACCTTGTCTCCTCACCAGGACCTGCGTCCCGTCATCAGCCTTGACCTCCTAGGGCAGGAGGAAAGACATCTGTCATAAGTTTGTATGGACCATGCTGGGGCTGAGCTTAATCAGGCTTGCTGTGCCTTGGGTCCAACAAATTCCAATTAGACCGACAGGGAATCCTGTGAAAATCTCTAGCACTACTTCATCTACTCACATATCCACCCAACCATCTGCCCACTCATCCATCTCCAACCTATACATCGATCTTTCCATCCATCCACCCACCATCTCTATATCTTATCCATCCATTCATCCATCTTTCTCTTCATCTTCTCATCATCATCCATCCATCTGCCCACCCTTTCATCTGCCACTCATCCATCCTTTCACCCATCCATCACCCATGTCTACACTGGTCCTTCTACCTGCCTCGTTTCTCACTTGTTCATTCACTCATCAGACACAACAGACTTGCTGCCTTTGCTGTAATCCTGTTGTATTTCATACCAAAGGATCTTGGATTATTTCAAACACGTAGAGTCTGTTGACATATTGCAACAAGCAGCTATGGACCACCCACTGATCTATATCTTTTATTAATATTATGCCATCTGTACTCGAAATTTTTCTTTTTATGACCCCATGTGCAGGCTCTGTAATGCTAACTGTCTTCCTCCTGGGGGATGGTGTCTCTCATTCTCATACATGTCTTCGTGTTTTTAAATCATGTATGTTTGTGTTAACAAGCAATACAGAGTGGTTTTTTTTTTTTCAGGTTTTAAGCTTTTATGTAACTGCTGTCCTGCTGAATCTGTCACTTCATAATGTAGTTTATTTTTGTTCATTCTCATGATTCCATTGTATTTTTTATATTTTTGTGCTGGCTGGTTTTATCTCAACTTGACAAAAGCTAGAGTCATCAGAGAGGAGGGAAGCTCAATTAAGAAAAGGCCTCCTAAGATCAGACTGTAGGCAAGCCTGTGGGGCTTTTTCTTAATTAGTGATTCATGAGGGAGGGCCTAGACTACTGTGGGTGGTAGTCTGGGTTCTGTAAGAAAGCAGGCAGAGCAAGCCACAGAGAGCAAGCCAGGAAGCAGCACCCTCCATGGCCTCTGCTTCAGCTCCTGCCTCCAGGTTCCTGCCCTCTTTGAGTTCCTGTCCTGACTTCCTTCAGTGATGAACGGTGATGTGGAAGTATAAGCCAAATAAACCCTCTCCTCCCCAAGTTGCTTTGGCCATGGTGTTCCATCACAGCAGTAGAAACCCTAATTGAGACATCTATTTTCATAAATGTACAATTGTGTGCCATGGGATCCTTTGTCTCTTCATTTGGGTCACCAGTTCTTGGATGGCAGAATGCTCGTCTGTGTATGGCTTTCTGTCTGTGAGGGCTGGCTGCATGAATAATGGGTAAGGTTTTGTGATGCCTGCAATGTCCCAACCTCAGGGCTCTGTGCTGGGCATCTGGGAGTGATAGAGACTCAGTTCTAGGTCTTAAAGAGAAGCATGTTAACAGACAGATGAAGAGTTGGCCGAGTGTTGGGGACACTGATCTACCTACACACATAGACATGGAGGAGGAAACTGGTCAGGGAAGGGGGATGGAGGAAGGGGAGCAGACCATTCTTGACAGAAGAACCTACACAGTGGAGGCTGGTGGATGGAGAGTCATTTGTTCCTACTGCCTTGCTCAGGAGGTACCCCCAGCAAGATGGTTTTCACCCAAGGCAGCCTGCCTCCTTTGGTAGATGAACCTTCTCAGCCATTGCAGGCTATTGAGACTGTCTTGTTCACCCATGCCTTCTTCCTTTATAAAGCCAGAAAATACTCCCTAGACTCTGTACTTGTGCCTGGACCAAGCAGAGTCACCAGGAGGGACTTCTTGTCCTACTTAGTGACTTGAGAAAGAGTGTCAGATGGTGAACAGTCTCTCAGAAGGCTAGGTAGGGACTCTGATGAGTTACTTAGTGATCGGTAAGGTAGTCAAGTACTGTCTCCAGGGAGATGTATTGGTTAGCTTTCGATTACTGTAACAAAACGCCAGGGACAGGGTAACAAAGAGATTTGTTTAGCTTAGTTTCAGAGGCTGAAAGTCTGAGTAGCATGGCGATGTTCCTGGCAAGGACCCTCATCACATGACGTCAGGACAGACGACATCATAGTTGGGAGTGGGAGTGTGATGTGACAAAGCAGGAAGTTAGATATTTTAATGGGACCTGTTCTTTAAGGACAACTGACCCTCATAGGATTTAAGTGAGGTCCCACAAGAGTTACCCCAATACCACCCAAAGGCAGTGTCCCAGCGACCTAACCACCTCCTGCTAGACCCCACCTCTAAAAGGGCTACCACCCTCCTACCAGCATACCGAGGACCAACGTTTTAACATATAAACCTTGGGGGACAAACCACACTTGAACAGAGCCATTGCAGAAGGGGACACTAGACTGTGAAATCTGAATCTAAGGTCAGGGAAGAGGGAACAGGAGTCAAGGGACTTGGCTTGGTCAAGGCTGTTTTTGCTCAGGGCAGAGGGATAGTGGTGGCCCAGGGCCAGCAGTCGGATTGCATATGGCTTTCGTGAGGCAGGAAAGGGGCTCGAGTTTTATTCCAACCAGATGAGGAGACTTCAGAGGGTTTTAAACAGACAACTGATGGGATCCAATTACTTTCCAAATTAATTGAAAGTAGGGGGACTGTGAGTTGAGGTTGGAGGGAAGCCAGGGGGCTCTGTACAGTTCAATTCCAGGTGGCTCCAGCTTGGCTCTGGTTGTGGGCAGCAGGGATGGAGAGAGGTGGCCTGGGATGTGCCTCTAAGGTGGAGTTGGCAGGTCTGTTGGAAGAAAAGGTGGAGGAGGTCAGGGAGAGAGAATGGTAGAGAAGAGCAGGATTGTAAAGTGGAAACTCTGGGTGGCTGGGGAGCAGCGCTCACGAGGAAGAGACAGATGCGGGATCGGGTGGGAAAGGTGAGTTTGACACTGGCCCCACAGAATTTTGAATTGACTTTGAGAGAGCCAGGTGGGCCTACTTATTAGATGAATCCTGTAAGGGTCCAAGGGGAGGTCATGACAGTACCACTCTAGCATCTGTCCCAGGAGTCACGGCAACAGCCTGTTCACTGCATATCCCCTGCGGGTTAGGTGGAGCAAGGTTTAACATGCCCACCTTGCTGCTGGGAAGACAGAGGCCTAGCAGGACAGTGACTGGCTGAGACTACTCAGGCAGAGCCTGGAGCCCACCTTGCTCCAGCCTGGCTTCTCTTCTCTACCTGTAGGTCACCATTGCACTGCTGGGTGGATGGGAGCAGAGCCAATGGCAGCATACTCTGGGTCTTTCTTTCCTTATAGATGCCCTTTTCTGTTTTCACGATGTCGCCAAGACCAATGCAGCCCAAAGATGTCACAGCTGGAGCTCAAGGCCCTCCCTTATGTGTGCTCTGTGGTGTCATGCCATCCTGGTGCCCAGTGCCAGCCAGGGGCTGACATCACCCATGGTGAACATGACATGTTTCTATCCTCCACTGTGTCAAGGAAGGGCACGGAAGGATCCAAGCCACTGAGCATGAGCAAAGTTGAGCTCCCCTTCCTCAGTACTCACAGTGCTTGGGGCTAAGTACTGCAAACAGCCATAGGCATGGAAAGTAAACAATGGAGTGGAGGCCCCTCACTTTACAAAGAGGACGTGAGGGACAGGATGTACACTGGGAAGGCCCAAACTGGATGGAGCCAAGGTTCCCTAAGACCAGGACTTTCTCAGCTGTTTGTGGCAAGCCCTTGACAACGCAAACAGCAGTGTTCTGGGGAGAAACAGGAAGGCCAGACAGAGGCCCTGGGACACTGGCGGAGGGCAGATTAGCTGATGGTTGGCAAGGGGAGGCTCCTTGGCTGGACTGGGCTTCTCTGAGGGAGCTGCTTATAGGAGAGGGGACAGTGGGGGGGGGGCGCTCTTCCAGGGCTGAGCAGGCCTGGTCCCAACTCCTCTAGTCACTGACCAACTGTATGCAGGACAGGTCTGCAGTAGCCGTGACTCACAGACTAAGGCTGGGTTAGAATTAAATCTCCATTCAGTGAGTGAATATTGAATACCTACTGTGTGCTCAGCTGTGGCTTGGACCTGCCTTCAGTCAGTCTAGTCTTTAGTGAAGGTGCTGGCAGGCAGACACCGGACAGTCTGTGTTACTGTCCCCTTCCTGGAGAGAGCAAACAGCAAACTTGGGCCTTCCCTGGAGGTGTGTCAGAGGAGCCATGGTTTTTAAGACAAACCCTGAAAGGTGAGCAGCAGTTAGCCAGGCAGTGGGATAGCACTGGCAAAGACTCAGAGCCAGGTAAACACTCACTTTTTCCCCCTTTAGTTTCTCTGTGTAGCCCCAGCTGTCCTGGAACTCGCTCTGTACACCAGGCTGGTCTCAAACTCACAGAGATCCACCTGGCTCTGCCTCCCGAGTACTGGGATTAAAGGTGTGCACCATCACCACCCAGTGTAAGAAGCCACATCTACTGTGGAAAAGAACTCGATTTTAAAAAAAAAATTTAGTTTAAAATTTTATTTTTTTGCATGTGGCATATGTATGCATGTTTGCATGTACATGCGGGTGCACATGTATGTAGGTATGGGCTATACATGCTCACTGAACCTGGGACTTTTCTCATCCTGATACCCTAGCTGGCCAGTCTGTTCCCAATACCCCTTGTTTCTGCATCCAGAGCCCTGGGCTTATAGACTACTGGTCACCATGCATGCTAGGCTTTTATGTGGGTCCTGGGGAGCCAAATTCAGGTCCTCAAACCTGTATAGAAAATGTTTATCCATGGAGCCTCCTCCCTGATTTTTTTAAACTAGAGGTTAAATTCACATAAAATGAAGCAAGCCATTCAGGCACACAGATCAGCAGTGTTCTACATAAGCACACTCTTGTGTGACTCTGCCCTGCCCAGTCTCGTTGCCTGTTTTCTAAAGGTATCTGAGGTTTCCTGGTCTAAACTCCACAAGCCACATTCCTCACAGGGAATGTGCTCTCTGCGTGTGTCATGATTCACACACTTTGCTCACAGGCGGAGCTGCCTATGCATAAACTCACTTGGAGGTTTCACAGATGGGGACGCCGAACAAAGCTGATGTGATATGCCCAAAGTCATGTGGCTGGGGCAGAGACAAGATCCACATGCAGGCTAATGTCTCAGGTCCTTCTGGCTTCCAAAGATGTTTCTGCGGACCAACTGGACACCGGTGAAGAATCTAGATTCACTGTTGGAGCCCAGCTCTCAAAGCATCCCGGGCCCAGGACCTCACCAGCCACTTGAGAGCAGACAGCCGAGTCTGGTCTGACTGAGGCCCAGGCACAGCGATCTGGGGTCATGATGGCTTCAAGGTGACATCTTTCAGGGTGGCAGCTGGTGGTGGGAGTGTGGGGGCAGTAGGGCAGACAGGTGGAGCAAGGAAATTAGACTCCAAGGCACAGGACAAAGGCCCCACTGCTGGCCTCCCCACGCAGGCAGGCATTGGCCCTGCTGACAAACGAGCTACAGCTTCTCTCATTAACTTGTGGAGTGGTGTGTAATAATAAAACGCTCCTTAAAGCTGGGACAGGACACACATGACTGCTTTCTCAGGTCCTAATCAGGATCATTAACTGTGTACGGAAAGGTTTTATAAACAGTGGTTTAACTCCCGGGTTCACCGTGCCCATGTCTTGGCTAGCAGAGGCCAGCTGTGAAGATACATACCCAGGGCTCAGGATTCCGTTGTCTTTCTCCAGAGGCTTCTCCATGCCAAGGCTGTGAAGTGATAGCAGTTGTGGGGCGAGGAGCCTGTCCATGTTCTCCGTAGGGCACTCCGGGTCTGCAAAATTAATGGGTAGGTGGAAGGGAAAAGAACTGAGCCCGGTGCTTCCTAAATCTGGATTTCTGAGCCTTTCATACTCCGCCTCTGAGCCTCGAGCCCCGCCCCATGCAACGGAGGTGATATTTACGCCCCATATTTCCCGGAGACCTTTGGGGGAAACGACAGTCATGGGGTCCTAGGTCTGCCTCCCTGGCCCCTCCCCTCCTTTCTTCCAAGCTGTCCTTGCTTTCAATGCCGAAGCTGCTCCTCAGTAGTCCTCCCTTGTTTCCCACCCCACTCTATGTCGTCAGCCCTTAACATGGCTTCCCACCATGTTTACAACACATCACGGTTGCCTCCCGCCTCTGTGGGCAACGGAAGGTGTGAGTCTGAAGCATTGGGCGGGTAAGAGGGCTGATTCCACCAGAGCTTGGAACCAGGTGACAGATGAATGCAGGACCCTTTCAACAAGGGCAGGGCCGGAGGAGAAGCACTACCCTCATCCCCCCAACCCCCACCCCGCTTTGGGGGCGTGCTGACCCGAAGGGCTTTGCAGACATACTCCTGGCCTTGGGGGACAGTATGCAGAGGAGGGGCCAAGGGCTGGCAGAACTTTGCCTTTCTTCCCCTGCCGGAGGCCTCCTCAGTTCCTGGCAGGTCCTTTCCTAAACTCTTCCCTGATTTGGGGAATCTTTCCTGGCCTCATTCTCCTTCCCCACAGAGAGCTGTGTCATGAACCAGATGTGTCTTATTCCAAAGGATGTCCTTTCCCACTGTCTGGCCAATGGCTTCAGATGCTCAGTGCCCACTTCCTATTCCTGAGAAGGATGGCCAGTGGAGAAACCACAGCAACACTGTCTATTTAGCCCAACACATGTGTCCAGGCAGACCACCTCAACCCGAGCCAGAGTTTCCAAAGCCCTGGCCAGGGAAGAAGGGTGTGGCTAGGCTGGAGGGGTGGGGTGCCACAGCACTGAGACCCTTTCCTCAACTAGGAGTGTTTGCAGGGGAGAAACACTGCAGGAGTGGCCCCAGAGTCTGCGAGGATAATGGACTACAGCCACGTGTGTCTGTGCATATGTGTACACACAAGGAACACACACACACAAACACACACACACACACACACACACACAAACACGTACGCATTTGATGACTCTTAGAGGTGGGAAGTCAGGGAGCAGTTTAGATTCATTAAACACTGACAGTCAATGACCAACATCCCTGAGCACCAGGCCCTCTTCAAGGTACAAGCTCTGCCTATTCCTACTTAAAAACGCAAGGACTGAAGGCTCAAAGCCTTGCCCAATGTCACATACGTAGTACCTTTACTAAACCCTCCCATAGTTCCAATCTTTTCTCCTGGGAGGAAATCTTTGCTATGCCTGACTCTGGTTCCCTCTGTCAAGACCAGTGATCCTCCAGCTCTGGAAGCTGAGAGACCCCCCACCTCCACCCTCTGCCCCCACAAGCCTCAGGTCGAAGGCTGCACACCTGGGATGAACGAGGAAATGCCCCTCCCTGCTCATACCCTGAAGCTACCTCCGTACCAGCATTTAGCACCATGTCTTCCAGGCGCTGGGTCACATTCCCATGCCTGCCACTTGTTTATACAGGGGTAGACTTTGTTGCATGGGACATTCTGGCTCAGCCTTGGAAAGTATCCTGTACAATCTAATGCATAAACATGTGACAGATGGCGTCTGGTCACCTGGGAGTAGGCAAAGTACACTGTGAGGAGGGGACCTGCCACAACCACCAGATAGTAAGTCTCGGTAGGGCCCAATCCCAGCATGCTTCGGAGTTCCAGGTCCAGCTGTCCATCAGTGCCATCCACTTGCTCTGTTAGGCATGGGGTCCAGGAGTATGTAAGCAAGCAAGGCTCCTGGTGATGATGACATTAGCTTGGTTTGAGGGCCCTTATTGGGCCTTGTTCTGTCTCAGCGAGCACTGGGAATTTGAAGCCGGGGGGGGGGGGGGGACGGGGCAGCTAAATGACATGAAATCACAAAGAGTGTGACCATAATCCCCCAGAACCTCACAGCCAGGTTCATGGCGGAGAAAGATCAAGGCCACGGCAGGGACAGGGCTGGCCGTGCTCACAAAGTAGATGGGCTATGATTGGAACTTATTGGCCATTCCCCAACTGTAGCTTGAGACAGCTAGAAACAGCAGAGTGGAGGGGCCAGAGAAGGAGAGGGGTTTAGGCTGGAAAACCACACATGTGCTTAGCCTTGGTCTCCAAACTGTAGCAGTACGTGGCATTGGACTTACCTCCTGTTTCCTTCTCTCAGCTTAACATGTTCTACCTTAAGCGTCTCTTGTGCAGCTAGAAGGAGGGGCAGGAAAGGATTATAAGATTCTGTTTTAAAAGAAAAAGGAAAAAAAAATCCCTCCCTGCTCTTAGTTCTCTCCTTTCCCCTTAAGGGGAAAATATGGAAAGGAGATTTTTGGGTTTTTTTTTTCCCCCTTGCTGTGGCTTTGGCTGTTTGGCTAGCTCTCAGGGGCACTGCGAATTTACAGCATAGCCTCTCTTGAAGTAGCTTTAGGCGGAAAGATGGTGGGATTTTATTCTTCCTAATTTAAAACAATAATAATTGTTCACGCGTTAGGAAGCATTCCTATTAAATCAATCCAATCTCTCAGAACAACTGGGAGAGAATGAAGCCAAACTTCCAGACTGGCTTCTGGGGAGTTGTTTCTTCCTTCAGCCTCTGAGCAGAGTTAAGCCAGCTCCATGCCAGGCATGTGGTGGGTAAGGGTGGTGGCCAGGAATGACCTAAGTGAGCCTAGCTGTGGCGTTGTCGTGAGGAGCAGGGGAACAGGTGTATTCCTTGCTGAGATGAAGCTGTGGTTCCGAGTGTGTAAAGCCCAATGTGTGGGTAGGTACCTGCTGGTCTTCTACTGATATTAAGAATCCAAGGGGAGGCCTGAGCTCTGGGAGAGAGAAGTTGCAGCTGGGGTTCATCTGTCTACTTGCAAGTCCAGTGTGCGTGGGTGTAAGTCCAGCATAATGTGGTGTCTTAGGGTGGTTTCTATTGCTGTGAAGAGACATCATGACCATGGCAACTCTCATAAAGGAAAACATTTAATTGGGGTGGCTTATAGTTTCAGAGGTTTAGTCCATTATCATCATGGCGGGATATGGTGGCATGCAGGTGGACATGGTGCTGGAGAAGGAGCTGAGAGTCCTACATCTTGACTTGCAGGCAACAGGAAGTGAACTGTCTGCCACACTGAGTGTAGCTTGAGCAAAGGAGACCTAAAGCCCACCCCCACAGTGACACAGTTCTTCCAAGAAGGCCACACTTACTCCAACAAAGCCACACCTCCTAATAGTGCCACTCCTTTTGGGGGCCATTTTCTTTTAAGTCCCCACAGGTGGGAACTAGCATAAGGTAAACTGAGGTCCAGGCTAGGGGCTGGTGGCTGGTGAGGGGTTTGGTTACTCAGGGAGTTCAGGGATGTAAAACTGAGATCTTAGCCCTGGGTGAAACTGAAGGAGAGAAGAGAAAACAAGGTTTTCAGCTAGAGAACAGACTCAAGGCACAGGCGGGTAAGATGACAGCAACCAGAGAGGATGGAGCTGGCATCGGGGAGAGACCTGAGGCTCTGCTTGTGTCTCTGAGAACTGTGCCCAGCTGCATCTCCCTGTGCACACGGTGGGCCTGATCAGGAGAACAGGGAAGAAATGAAGCAATCTTCATCTAGAAAGAAGGGCTGACTGAGCAAATAGGAAGGTAACCTGGGTGTCATCCTCAGAGCTGCTCAGTGTCAGTGGTGACTTTGGGATTCCCCAGGGCCACCCAGGGAGGGACCTGGAGCTTGGAGGTCTGCATAGCAGGAGGAATGCACACCCCATTTGTCAGTGATGGTCCTCGAACCTGTTGCTGGTGTGAACAAAAATAGCATCTCTTTCAATCACAATGACCCAGGTGGTATAGCAATGATATTGTCTGCACTGCCATATTCCACGGGTTGGACCACTGCAAGGCTTGGGCATTCAAAAAGCTGCCATTAGCTCTAATTGGCTTGCTGGTCCCTTGGTGTTACAAAAGGGTCATCCATCTTACCAATGAGAACAGAGTGTGTCTTCCAGAACCGACGTGATACAGACGTGGGTAAGGGAGATTTTTGTTACGGATGTGGGTAAGGGAGATCTTTATGAATGAGCCCTCAAGGGGGTCTACAGGAGACCTTGGTCTTGCCCAGTGCCTGTCCGTCTCTTGCCCTCTCTCCTCTCAAGCTGTCTCTGTCTCCCTGTATTCTCACCGTCTCCATCTGTCTCTGTGTCTGTCTCTCTCGCTCTCTGGCTTTCTGACTGTTACTCTTGGACTCCAGCTCTCTCTTGTCATGTTCTCGCTGTCTGTCCTTCTATCTCTGTCTGCTTCCACTCTGCAGGGGTCAGTCCCTCATCCTACCCATTCTTGCAGCAGGGAGGGCCGAGGTGACTGCTCTGGGACAGGGAACACAGTCTCTTTGCCTTTCTGTTCCCCTCCTCCTTCCTTCTGTCACTTGAGAGTCTTTGGGTTCCTAGGAATGTCAATGGAGCCTTTTTGATAGTGAGGAAAGGATGGTGGCTCAGGGGGACCCATGCCCTGTGATATTCTTTTTCAGTTCTCAAAGAAGGTCTGGAGTTGGGATGTCCCAGAAGTAGTGAAGCCTCCATAAAGAGAGGTATGTACGTGGGAGGAAGGAGCTGGGGACTCCTGGCTGCTCCGGGACTGCACAGGGATCACTGTTGGTTATTGGCGGTGCTCTTACCCTGCGAGGAAACGTCACGAAACACGTCAGAATCCACTATCAAGAGTTTTATTAAGATAAGGTATAGAGACAGAGGTGCACAGGCCTGTGGAAAAGACACGTGAGTAAAGATGGAGCCGGGAATCGTGGCACCGGCTTATAGAGGCTGGGCCGCGCCTGCGCACACAGGCCCATGTGGCTAGTCCACGCATGCGCGTAGATCACATGGTTGTGCTGCGCGCTTTATGCAACCACGCAAAGCCACGGGGTCCTGGTCACTCGAGACTTTTTGACCCGGAAATGACTAGGCGGAAGTGACTAGGTCCCGACGGGCATTTGCAACCATGCCCAACCGTGGGGGCGTGTTGTGAATCCATATCAATTGCCATAGCGACTCAGGAGAGTATGAGTCCCGGGTACATTCACTGTGTTGGGCCTAGCAAAGACTTAGAGGCCCTCTCTGCTGTTTGAGAGAAGATGCGTTCTCTTTGAGAATTACTATCCAGTGAACCAAGTGGCATGGGAAGACGGTGATCTCACCATTCTGGGAGGAATGAAAGCAGAAATTGCCTGACAGTCTGCTGAGGTTGCTGTAGAGGCGACGAAGCACATTTTAGGGATGGGACTATTGACTTCCAAGGTCCTTCCTAGGCCTGGGCTTGCAGGATTGCTCCCACTCCTGTCCCCTCTTCATCTGTCCTCTGCTTTGGCAGCTAGCTCCCTTGCAGATGAGTCAAAAGACAGCCTGCTGCCACCTCCTCCCCGGGTGGGGCTCCAAGGAGCCGCCAAGGCCTCCCACTCCCTCAGTGGCACAAGGTCACCGCATTCACAGTCTCTGGGCTGCTGCTTGCAGCCACCGCCCTCTGGGAGCCAGAACTGAATCAGTTGGTTAAACAAGGAAAAGGCACACACACACACACACACACACACACACACACAGCATACACAGAGACATACACAGAGCATACACAGACACACGTACACAGAGCAGACACAGACATATACACAGAGCATACACAGACAGACAGACAGACAGACAGACACACACACACACACACACACACACACACACACACAGAGCATACACAGACACACACAGAGCAGACACAGACATATAAGCAGAGCAGACACAGACATATACACAGAGCATACACAGACAGACAGACACACACACACACACACACACACAGCATACACAGACACATACACAGACATACACAGAGCATACACAGACACACGTACACAGAGCAGACACAGACATATACACAGAGCATACACAGACAGACAGACAGACAGACACACACACACACACACACACAGCATACACAGACACACAGACACACACAGAGCAGACACAGACATATACACAGAGCATACACAGACAGACAGACAGACACAGACACACACACACACACACACACACACACACACACACACACACACACACACAGGAGGAGAGGGAGAGTTAAGCCTGGAATGACAAACACCCTCGTGCTCTGGCCTTTTATCACAAGCCCATGGAGATGAAATTCTGACCTAATAATCAAAACAAGCTGTAATTGCAAACAGACCCTCTGAAGGCTGCATAGGCAGCTTGGCCTGCGGGCCTGGGGAGAGAGGTACCTGCTGAGCACAGCAGGCTGGCCCACGTCCTCCTCCTTTTCCCCCACGGATCAATGTGGCTGTCCAGCCACCCACCATGCACCATTTTGCTGGCCTGGCTGGCTGGAGCCCTGCTCATATTCTGTCCCTGTGGGACCCCAGGGCTCCCTGTGCAGAGAAATCAGCTTGGAGGAAGCCAGCTCCAGGGTAAAGATGATTGACTGCTCAGCAGCACCCCAAGAGGCCATGAGGGGGTAGAGCGGGTGTTACTCCCACCAAGGCTGCCTGAACTCCACCTCCTCTTGGCTCTTCGAGAGGTTCTCCTGGGTGCAACCCCAAATCTGGAAGGCCCTTCCTGTCTCTTCACAGCCCCCACCTCCTTTTTTGTGTGTTTTGTTTCAGGCACACCCTCAGCTCAAATTTGCTTTGAAGGTCAGTAATTTCCATTCCTACTTTTCAAAAACAATCGCACAGTTCTTCAGGGACCCAAATGTTGATTCTCTTCAGTAAAGAATGAGTCTTCCCCAGCAACAAATACATTCCAGAATTATCCTCCAACACTTCCAATGGGCCAGACATCCAGAAGAAGCCAAGGACATGTCAGCCTGGTCTAAGTTTCCACAGTACTCCCTCTAGGGGAAGCTCAGCCAATGTGTGCCACATGCTAGGTCAGGGTCTTTCCATAGGTCCTGAGTGGGAATAGGAAAGGAACCCTATGTTGGTGACATTAAATGCTGGGTCAGTTTTGAGACCAGTGCTATTTCCTGTGTCTTTTCATTCTAAATTGTTTTAGATTATTAGGGACTTTCAGAGCTAAGGCCAGCTGCCCTCATTAAGGATGGCCCAGCAGTCACAGCTTGAGGAATCAGAGGGCAATATCAAAAGGGACCTTTTGAGCCCACCCGGCCCCCCCCCTACCTGGAGAATTTGGGCTGGGCTTGGGCACACAAACTGTGGCTTCCTAATGGATCATTTTTCTGAAATCTTGGCTGGATCCAGACTGCATGGTCCTTTCTAGATTGGGCAGGCCAGGGATGCTTCAAGAATGTCAGCCCTATGAGCTGGGCCTGAAATCCCACCAATCCCTGAGTTTGAAATCCTACCAGTCTCTGAGCTTGAAATCCCACCTTTCCCTGGACTTGAAATCCCACCAATCCCTGAGCTTGAAATCCCCCCAACCCCTGGGTCTGAAATCCCCCCAACCCCTGGGTCTGAAATCCCCCCAATCCCTGGGCCTGAAATCCCCCCAATCCCTGGGCCTGAAATCCCACCAGTCTCTGAGCTTGAAATCCCACCAATCCCTGGGCTTGGCTTGAAATCCCATCAGTCCCCACCCTGGAAATCTCCACTCTGGAAAGCTCTGCCCCTCCTCCCCCAGCCCTATATAAAGCCTGCCTCCTGATCTATTCCTTGCTGCTTCTTGCCCAAGCAGAAGCAACCACCCTCTTGTGTCCCTCCAAATAAATCTCTTGTGTGAGGTTTGTTGTGTGGTGTGTAACTTTGTGATATTCCTTGGCTCCTGACTGCCAGGATACCCTGCCCTTCAGAGCTGTAAACACTTGTATGGGGGAACCTCCCCACTCAGAGCTGCAGCACTTACACTGTTTCCTAGAACATACCTGTTCACCAGCCTCTGAGCATCTCTATTTTCCAGAGGAGTGGTCCCAGAGAAGACACCCCTCTTGTTCCATGTCTTGGGGCTCTTTACTGGGGAAGCTGGTGGGTCTTGGGCTGGGAGGCAAAGATCTATCTCTTGCCTGACCCACCTCTGACCTGCTCTGGGACTCTAGGTGAATGACTAGCCCTCTCCTA
The DNA here is from genome assembly GCF_007827085.1 of Peromyscus californicus insignis. NCBI lineage: Eukaryota > Metazoa > Chordata > Mammalia > Rodentia > Cricetidae > Peromyscus > Peromyscus californicus. The sequence continues at coordinate 84,699,908 of NW_026294413.1, read as the reverse complement.
GAGATGACTGCAGTATTGACCCTAGGTGTTCTGGCCCCACTAGAAGAAGTGATTGACATGGGTGACTTCTGAGAACAAAGGGCTACAAACCTGGACAATTTTGGTCAAGATGTTTTGATTACTTGCTAATTTCCTCTCCGTGTTTGGTTTCTACTAATTTCTTTTACCCACAAAGGATAATTAATCATAAAGCCATTTGTGGCACTCCAACCATGTTCTACAAATATCCCTAAAGGGAAGAATTTAAAGGAGAGGGGACCAAGGCTCAGAGAGATAGAGGAGAGCCTGCCCTGTAATGTCATTTATAATCCCCATCTCAGACAAAGCATTTTGTGAGACTCAACATTGGGACTTTGCATCAGGTTCATTCTATCCTATAGTCACCGGTCTAGGGTGACTCCAAAGACGCTTCAACCCCAGACTGTTGACCTTCAAAGTGAATGCTTCTTGTGTTGTCTTGCTTGCTGGATCTCTGAAGACAAGCTCTTCTTGAGACAAGCCAAGGGCCTGGAATGGCTGCTTTCAGGTCTCTCTCTAAAGACACAGTGGAGGAACATGTCTGTACACTGTCTCTCAGGATACTGGACACAAGCACCTCTGTGAGGATCTGAAGTCCTCTGCCCAGCTTCTCCTCCCTAATCCCCAATCCAGTGACTCTGTGCTGCCCAGAGCCTGTTGAATTGGGTAGGTTCCTTGGCTGGGGTTCTGATTGTCCTCAGCGTACTCTACTGCTTTGTTGTGTGACACTATTCCAGGGGAGATATGAATAAATGTCTACTCACCCCAGATAGGGAACCAACAACAGACCGAAGTATGTACACCACCAAATTCCAATGTGGTGAACCAATACGTTTTATTGTACTTGCTTAGAGGAGTATGGATGAGGGGTACTTACAGGAGCAGAACTGATTCAAAGACAGCTGCATCACCACCAAAGCCCACCCCAGCACAGGTGACAGCTCACAAAATCTGGAAACCTGGAGCACAGTACACAACCTTCAGGATGCTCAACAGGGTGAACAGTGGCAGTTCCTGGTGGCTCAATTGCTCCGAGTCGCTTCTAAGTAACTTGTTTTGCCTTTGTTTCTTCTAGGCAGTTTGGCTGGTCTCTGCTTTTTCCAGGCTGGGTCTGAGGCTCTTCTAAGAAACTTAGGTTTGTTCAAGCAGTCCTGACTGTGTCTAGACTCTTGGGGAGGGAGGAGTCAAATGAATCTGGTCAGTTTCAGGGACTTCCTGAAGTTATTTTGAGTTGTTTACTTCCTGTCTTAAGGAAAGTCCCTGAAGGATGGAATATTTCATCTTCTCCCCACCAACATCCTGTGCTTCACCCTGTAAGCATCCTGTCCTAATTATTCTGCTGCTCACTTTCCTTTACATCCTACCTCTTCAAGTTTCCTTCCAAGGTAGAAGGTTTTAATCTCAGAAGAAACTGTCCCCCGCTAAAAAAAAAAAAAAAAAAAAAAAAGAAAAGAAAAGAGAAACTGTCTCACATATCTCTGAGGGGCTCTGGTGAGATACTAAGATCAGATGGAATTGAGCAAATGAGCTCAGGTTATTGGTGCAGCCCTTGGCCGAGGTTCACAATCCCAGGTCACCAGGTGAGAGCAGTCCTGCATGGGATCCAAGGTAGATGGTTCCTAAGGTCCCTTGCAAGGGGAAAGGTGACATGTCAGGCAAGAGCAGGCTTTTTTTTTTTTTTTTTTTTTTCCTATATAAGGTCCTGGTTCGAGTGCCTGGTGGTTGTTTAGGATGGGGGCTGACAATGAGGGTGGGTCTTTCTGGCCTTTGCCATCCTGGTCATTGTCCCGAGCTATCCCAAGCCTAATAGCCCCATCTTCTTTTCTTTGTATAGACAAATACCATACAGACTTGGAGGTCACTGTGGTTCTACCTGGTAGGAGAGCAGGGAATGAAACACTCTTCTTATTGGGCATTGGGGGGCCTCCATCCTTCTCCTGTGTTCTGTGCTCTATGTGGACTCTTCAGTGGGCTTGGGAAGCCCATCCTATGCCTGACAGTGCACCACCCACCCCCGTGGGACTTCTCCTAGCTGTGTGGATAGGAAGGAATGACCTGGTATCTTCCAGCAGGACATGGGATTTCTGAGCTTCCTTCAAGAGCCTGAGGAGTAGTGTTGGCCATGGCTGTACTGTATCCATGCATGTTAATGAAACAGTGGTGGGCAAGGGATTGGTCACGCTCATAACTGCAGAAGTGAAGGCCTGGTGGAGGACAAATCACACCATGTTGTGGAATATGACCGGTGCCTGGCTCAGTCCCCATTCCCCCTTAAGAGGTTTGTGGAGGACCCTGAGATGCCATGTCTTTTTGTTGGATAGATCAAAGAAGAAGAAAATATGGCAACTCCTGGTTTGTTTCTTTGAGTGGCTCTACTTCTTTTCACCCATCCTTTGCTCTTTTGTCCTTGAGGATCATCCCTAGGAACGTCTTAAAAGTTCCCTAGGAACTCGAGTGTCTTAGTTTATTTTCCTGTTGTGATAAAGCACAGTTCAGCGCACAGACCGTCATCGTGGGGACGTCAAGCAGCAGAAGCTTGAAGCAGCTGGTCCCATGACATCCACAGTCAGAAGAACCAATAATGCTGCCTGCTTAACAGCGCCTAGTGCTCAGCTTCCTTTGCCCTTCGTGATGGGGAAGGGGCCTCAACTCACAGTCTCCTTTCTTGGAAAGTGTTTTTGATTTGTACCCGAACAATTTCATACATCTATACAATACAGCTTGATTGTATCCAACCCAAGTCCTGCCCACTCCCCTATGCCTCCCAGTGCATCCACAACCCACATCTCCTCCTCTTCCTTCTCTCCTGCTCCCCTCAATTCCCTGAGTCCAAATAGTGCTGCTTTCCTGAGCTTGGGCGACCCACCAGCAGCTCTACCTCTGAAGAAAAATGATTGACCGGTAGCAACCAATCACATTAGCTCTTCAGCTAGTGACAGGGACTCACGAGTCCCTCTCCCATATATGCTTGAATCTTGACTGGCTTGATCTCCAGTAGGCCTTGTGCAGGTAACTGTAGCTGCTGGGAATTCATAAGCACAATGGCTATACTATGTATGTCCAGATGACAGCATTTTGTGCCTCTCCTCTCCATCCGCTAGCTCTTAACCTCTGTGGGAATCCCCTCTGGATTCCAGGGTGGGGTTCAGCAACCTTCTCAGGTACCTACAGGCCCATTCTTCCTACCTCCACCCATGTGGCTCAGCTTAGGGCCTATCCTCCCCCACACCTTGGCAGTAGCGGCAGCTAGACCAGTATTCCAGGTTTGAGTGGCATTCCTGGTGGTACCACAGAGGATCCTGCCTGCAGCTGCCTTTACCAGTTTTGGGATGGCCCATGACTTCTCAGTGCCCTAGCACATTACTCTCCAATAGCCTCCACTGATCCTATCAATTCCTGTGATGGGTCACCTGCACAGTGTGCCAGGCCCTGTGCTCAAGGCTAGCTAGCTGGGGACATTTGTTTTACTGAAGGCTTGGCAGTGGAAAGAGCATGCACAAAGGTTTGGGATATGAAAAAGGATATGGCTCAGTTCTTGGGAATGGAAAAATGTTCCACAGGGTGACAAGTGCCCAGAGAACAGGCTGGGAGGCCAAGGTGCCGGTGAGATCGATGATGAAGGATGGGCCAGTGGAGAATCTAGGCAACTGTGAAGGCCGCACTAGGAGATTTGGACTTGAACTTGACAGGGGTCATTGAGGAGTTTTCAGAAAAGGAATGATACTATTTTATTTATTTCTTAGGCCAGTTTCTGTGGAGGCCAATAGAAGACATTCAACTTAAGGGAAGAATGAGAGAGACCAGAAAAATCTTTGAGTAGCCAATAGTCGTGTGTGTGTGTGTGTGTGTGTGTGTGTGTGTGTGTGTGTGTGTTATGTCTCCTCTACCCCGTAGCCTCCTTACACACACACACACACACACACACACACACACACACACACACACACACACGTCTATATACATGTGGCTGAGAAGATGGCCCCATCAGTTAAGCACTTACGTAAGCACACGGATATGAGTTTCGATTCCCAGAACCCATACAGAGCCGAGGAGGCAGAGTCTGGCATGTTCCCAGGTCTTATTGGCCATCCAGCCTAGCCTGACTGGTGAGCTACAGGCCAGTGAGAAACCCTGGCTCCCAAGGAGTAGTCCCTTGGCTGATGTCTGCTCCCACATTCACATGCACACACTACACACACGTGTGCACCATATGAACACAAGCAAATAAAATAAAAAATGTAAATTAATAAAGCCTGGGGTGGTGATGAGGCCAGCCAGCCGGCAAACAAACATAAAAACCAACCCACCAACCAAAAGACAAAACAACAAACCCCAATAATCCACCATACCACACTGGGGAGAACAATGGATTTTTCCAATTATTCTGTTACTTTTCCAGAATCAAAGAGATTGTTTTCCCAGAATATCCTTCTGGTGATTCTAGTAACAAACACTCTTGAGTATCTTACTTGACATTTCTTTTGACTATAACAAAATAATCTGATTTTCCTACAATCTACCTATGTGGCCACCCGAAGATAATAATTCCCCCAAAGAGTTGGTCTCCTGGCCTCATTCATTAAGTGGCACATCAGATTTCCTGGATGAATGAGGTGCATGTTTTCTGCAAGGCAAAGCTACATCCGATATTTGGCATGCCACAACACTCACACGTTGAACGCAGCTCAGGGGTACTGAAGCTCCCCAGGCATGTTCATGCGTACTGGAGATGCCATGCTTTTCTCAAACTGCTGACACCTTTTGCAAGTAGGGGATGCTAGATCTGATGTGTCAATGGTTTGTGGTTGGCTGGCATATGATGTGAGGATTACCAGCCAGCTAAGGACCCTGCAGACAGATAGACAGGCACACATGTACACACATGTTCACGTGTGCATGTATGCAAGGGCACACAAGCCATTACCTGGCTCTACGCCTCAGGCTGATGCTTGGATCTATAGGATGTTATTGCTGAAGAAATTCTAATGTCATGGAGGGCCAGCCCTTCACATGTGTGATAAGTGACTCACTACAGCAAAGGGGAGGATATGGGTGGATTTGAACCCACCAGTGGTGAAACCCTCAGAATTCCATACAGTGGATGGTTCCTGCTAGGCTGTGCTTTTAAGGAGGGCTGGTTAGTGTGAAAGATCAGGACTCACCTAAGATATAAGCTGCCAGACACACCTATGAGAGGTTTTCTTGACCAGGTGTTTTGAAGTGGTCTGACCTACCCCGAATGTGGGCAGCTCCTCCCAGCGAAAGTCCATCAAAAAAGAAGTCTGAGGAGAAAGCTGACATTTCGCCTCGCAGTGTTCACTTCTTGATGGTGAGTTCATCTAACTGGCGGCTGCTGCTGCTCTGCTGCGTTCCTTTGCCGGTATCAGAACCCAGCTATTTGGGCTTCCGACATGGACAGAAGCTCAGTGGCTCTCTTGGCCTTTGGTTCCAGACTGGGACTCTTGGCATTCAGTCTGGGTGAGCAGTTCCTGGCTTCTCAGCCTCTCCAGTGTGAAGACAGCCACTCTTGGGTTACCAGATCCTATCATGTAAGCCAATCTAATTGGTCTCCTTTAAATATGTATTCATTCTGCTGGTTCTGTCCCTTTAGTAGACCCTCACTAATAGATATGGTCATCTCAGGGTCGGTTCCCCCACACCTACACCTTCAGGGCCAGCTCTAGTGTGTTGTACAGGTGTGGCATATAGGCCACTCTCCTGATTGCTGCAACAGGTGAGGGGCAGGGACAGCTCCCCTGTTCTAATGACCTCAGGGACAGCTCTCCCACCTGCCTCAGAGCCCCTTCCCTCTGTCTCTCTCAGATAGGTAAGAGAGGAAGTGTCTTGATTCTCTGTTTTAGAGCTTAACCTGGCAGGAACATCAGAGTGGGCAGTGGCTGGTACTTGCTGCACATGCAATGACTGCCTGGGAATGGTGTGCGCACAAGTATGTGTTTGTGTGTGCATGTCTCTCTGTGTGTGCACGTGTGTGTGTGTGTGTGTGTGTGTGTGTGTGTGTGTGTGTGTGTGTGTTTGTGTGTAGGAGGTGTGGATGGTCACCTGTCACACCCCCCTTATCTGCCCACTGGCTCTTAGTAAACTGAAACATTTAAGTTTGCTTGCTTTTTTTTTTTTAAGTGATGATTTCAACATTCTAAAATGAATTTCTTTTTATTCCTGAGACTTCCATCCATGGGTACAATGAAATATGAACATGTCTACTCCTTATTTGCCTCTTTTAACTCCCTCTAAATTTTACCCCAGGATGACATCCTTCCAATTTCACCCCAACACACATTTTTTGACTTTCTTTTTTGTTTTTTTGTGACTTTTCACACCATGCATCTCCGTTTTACTCATTTCCCCATCCCTTCATATCTGCCCTCTGCTCTTGCAACCTCCCCCCAAAAAGAAAAGAAAATAAAGTTTAAGAGAAAAAAATCAGTCTTGTCATGGAAGCTGTAGTGTGACACACTGAGTCACATGTTATCCAATATCTTTACTCACAAGTGTTCGCTGTAGAGTCATTGGTCTGGTTCGAGACCTCTGGTTTCTGCTACACTATCGATGCTGGTCCCGTAACAGAACTCCTCTAGGTTATCCTGCGGTTGCCCTGTGTTGTGGAGATCCTGCAGCTTTAGGTCCGTAGGCTCGCTCCCTTCAGTGCTCCAGCAGATCACAGATGGGGTGGATGTTGGGGTGGGCCAACTTATAACGGTGGTTCTGGGCCTGGATAGTTGCAGGGTTGGTCAGCCCACCAGCTCTCCCTCATCCTCACCACCAGGGTGAGCTCTCCTGCATTGCCCTGGCTGGTTTACCCCTTGCAATGATGAGCAAGGCACAGGACAAGTTCTACTTTCTGGTCCTCAGACCTCAGGGTCGGTTCTCCCACATCAACATCTTCAGGACCAGCTCTACTGTGTTGCTCAGGCATGGCATAGGGGCCACTCTCAAGCGCTGCAGCTGATGAAAGGTAGGGACAGCTCTCCTGTTCTAATGACCTCAGAGTCAGCTCTCCCACCTGCCTCTGGCATTCATGGGCCGGGTGGGGGACTGGTGGTGGTGGAAGGCATGTCTCCTCTGCCCATGCTGCCCTATAACAGATGAGTAGCGAGGACAGTGCTCCCATGCTCACAACTTCGGGGCTGGCTCACCCACACCTCTGTCAATGGAGTTGGCTCTATTGCTAACACACACTTTCTAAAATAAACCGGAGTCCAACTAGTACTGCTTCTATGTGTATGGGGTGCCACTATCCACTGAAGCTTGGAAATCAACCAGTGACCACACATTAAAAAAAAAAAAAAAAAAGATTCTCCATCTCCAAGCAGCTGTCAATTGCCAATAGCTCCTCAGTCGACGGTGAGGCTTAAAGATCATCGGCCTCATCTAGGCTTGGGTTTTTGCTGGCTTGATCCTGTGCAGGTCCTTGTGCACATAACCAGAGTGGAAGTGAGGTCTTGGGTACAATAGCCACGTCAAGTCCTTCAGCTTGCCTTCTACATCTCTCCTCCCCAGCTTACATTCTTTCTGCATCCTCTTCTACAGTGCTCACTGGGCATTAGCGGAGGTGGGCAGCTGAGGTGGCAAAGGTGTCCCATTTAGAGCTGAGCACTCTGCCTCCTCCTCTGAGCCCCCTGACCAGCTATTCCTCTCAGCATTGGCCGCCCCTCCTCCCCCACTGCACCAAGGAGCTTCCCTGACCAAGGCTGAGAGCAGCCCAGGTCTATGGTGATAAACGTAAATATTTAGAAGCCGATCTGACAGCATGAACATTTAGCAGAACAACATTGGCCTCCTTCCTTCAGAAGGCCCTGCTTTAGCACCTTGATCTGAGTTGTTTCCGAAGATTTTTATCTAAGTGTCTATTGCATTCTCATCGCCTCGCAGACAAATGAGACATTAGATGCCTTTCCTGTGTCAGAACAGTTGCTTGCTACTACAGCCCTAGGAAGATGGTTATTACTATAGCCATTTTCTCAATGACATTCTTACATGAATTTTGCTCCGGGTCAAACAAGCCAGCGATGATGGAGGTGAACCTATCACCAAAGACTCTGCTGCATGGTTAGAAAGGTAGCGCCTCTGTGTGTCTAAGCGTGTGTGTGTGTGTGTGTGTGTGTGTGTGTGTGTGTGTGTGTGTGTGTGTGGCAGGGAGATGAGGCCTTTAGTTCTAGGCTCACTGCATTTGAGGAGCAATGCCAGCCAGGCAGATGGCACCATGGGACACTAGAGAACTTGGCAGCAATGCTTGAGGCCGGAGAGGGACTCCTCATATGCCTGAGACCTCAGTAGAATTTACAGGAAGTGTTTCTCAGCAGGGGCCACTTTGTCTCTAGAGGACATTTTGGAAAGTGCCTTGTCTCCGGCCCCCCCCCCCCCCCCCCCCCCCCCCCCCCGTTGCTGGAGATGGAACCCAGCGCCTCCCACATGCTGAGCAAGCACCCCACCACTGAGCTACATTCCTAGCTCTTAAGGTGATTTTGACTGTCGTGACTGGTGGGTGCTACGGTATCTAGGGTGGAGAGGCCAGTTGTGTTCCTGCACATCCGAGCACACACAAGACAGATCTTCAGAGGATCCATCAGCCCCAGATGTCCATAGATCCTGTTGCAGAGGTCAGAGGGAATTTTCAAAGGGGGAACCATAGAAAAATCTCTAAAAAAAGAGGGCCTTCATCTTCTATCCAGGGAGTTTTTCTGACATCTTGGAGAGGGCCCTTGTCCCCTGGCTGTCATGATTGCGAGCAGTAGGATGTGGCATGGTGCCTGCCATTGCTCACGCAGGGCAAGGCAGCTGGAGGTACCCTGTAGGGAAAGTGAAGTATCCTGGACCGTACCTCGCCTTGCATGCATGTACATAGCTCCATTCACTGGGTTCTGACTACGCCATATGAACACTTCAGACACCATCAGCCAACTCCAGCCCTGACATTGTCCTCCTCCTCCTCAGAGGCCTTGCCTCTCTGTCCGCTCTGGGCTGCCTGGGAATTCCCATTTCTGGTGACCTTTGGTGCCTTTTCTCTGAACACACCCCCAACTTACTGTCGATCTCATAAAAAGCAAAAACTTGGTAGAGAGAAGATTGAGTTTGCTTCTCACAGCAGAATTTGATTTAGGGCCAGGAAGGTGACTATTGCTGCAAAGTGGAGATGGGCTATTTTGGGAGTGCTATGAATGATTTTTTTTTTCCATCTCCAAATGACCTTACATACATTCTGTCTCCTGCCTGCCTCCCGGCGGGATTGATGAGACTGCCGGGCTGGGCTTTGCTAGGTGAGCCAGAGTCTGCTAGGCTCCTGCCGCTCTTAATAAATCTGCCTGATGGACAGGGAGCAGGGGACATTGATGAAGCCTGGCTCTCAGGACTTAGGTGGCGTTCTGGTCCCCCAGAAGCCTCTGTGGTCACCCGGGCATGTTAACCTGGTCATATGGGGGCTGTCCACTGTCACCAAAGCCCCTGCTTGCTGAATCAGGTGGCGAGGGTGTATTTGTCTTAGTCTATCAAGGGTCCATCTCTTTATTCTCCCTGATTTTTTGCTGTCTTTGTCTCCGCAGATACCTACACTTCAGCTTTCCCCCCCAGGTCACCGTCATTTCTGCCCCAGCACCCCAGAACTTGTCTTGTTGGAACTGCGCAAATGCCCTAAATCGGAAATCCAAGCCTGTGGGTTTGGATATTGAAAAGTGAGCAGCTGCTTTCCGCTGGCGCCTCATCGTCTTTAATCTGTAAGCTGGGCAATGCTGACAAACATCTGGATAAGCAGAGGCCCCTCACTTTTCTGCTCCTTACTGGGTGACAGCTATATCATTCTTCAGATGACACAGAGAAGAGAGTTTTCATAAGGTGACATTTTTACTCGGCTGTACCCAGGTTTGGATGAAATGAAATTTGTTTACCTTTATTTTCAGGTAATGTCTCCAACAGCTGTCCCTACAATCCACCCGCAACTCTTAGCCACTTCTAAGCTCCCTTCCTTATCCTCCAATTCAACTGTCACCCCTTTCCAAGGGTCTCTGTGTATGACACAGGACAGGAAGGAGGAATTAGTGATTGGAAACTAGAGATGCAATGTTTACTTTTTAGACAGATGTCTCAGCATCCATATGGCTCTGTCACAACTTGGGACCACAACTGGTCACAATGGGGCTGGAGAGTGGTTATGAGCACTTGCTGCTCTTCCAGAGGACCGGGTTCTGTTCCCAGCACCCACACAATCTCACAACCATCTGTAACTCCAGTTCCAGGGAATCCAATATGCACCAGGTACACACATGATGCACAGACACACATGCAGGCAAAATTCTCATATACATAAGTTAAAATTAAATACATCTCTTTGTTTATTTGAGACAAGGTTTCTCTCTATAGTCCTGGCTGTCCTAGAACTCGCTTTGTAGACCAGGCTGGCCTCAAACTCAGAGGTCCTCCTGCCTCTGTGTCCTGAATGCAGGCATTTTGCCTGGCAAAAATAAACAGATCTGACCACCACCAACAATAACAAAGTCATAATGACAGACTTAAAGGGCACATGGGGGCATAAATACCACTTTGACAGAGGCTCTGCTACCTGAACTTTTAGAAAAGAATCCCAAAGGAGCCCAGTGGACTTCAGAGTCTTGGAGACCAGTCCCTGCTGCCACACCAGGCCATAGCAGATGAGAATGGCCATGAGCATGCCAGGCACATGCCAAATCCTGCCTCTCACAGCATCTCACCCCTCTCCAGTAGGCACATTTCACACCATTCGCAGGATAGGCTGGAAGCTCACATCTAGAGCACACAGGGACCAGCCAAGGGACATTTCCCTAGGCCTAGAAGATCCTGGAGGGGCTGCCTATTTCCCTGTCAGTGCTGGACAGGAGTAAAGCCACCAAGGGACCACCAGGAGGAAGGACTCAGGCCCCTGCTTCTCACTTCTTACCACACACAGCACTTCTGGTGTGGGACCGTCCTGTCTTGTCAAACTGTGACAGTGTTCACCTTAAAAACCTTCTTTGTGCTGAGTCTTTATGTATGGCTGGGACCAAGAAGGGCCAGCATGTACAGAAGGGGAGGAAATAACACAGATGGTGTTCCTGCTTCATGCCCCAGGTTTGTGAGGCTGTCCTATTGACAAACAATGGCACTTACCAGCTGCGGAAGAACGCAGGCCCACAAAACGTGAGCTGCTTTCCCAGCGCCACCTGGGAAACAAGGACCCCGCCTTGGACTTTTCTGCAGTTCCTGTGGCTGGACTGAAGTTGCTGTTTTCTGGAGGGTTTGTGTCTGGGGAGGGAAACTGAGCAGGACCCTCTTCTCCCTGTCCATTCCTTGGTTCATTCATTTGTCCGTCCATCCATCCATCCATCCATCCATCCATCCACCCACCCACCCACCCATCTAATACTTGTTGAGTAGGTTGGGCAGACAGCAGTTCTCCTCACGAAACCTGAACTTTTGTAGTCGAGAGAAGTGGGTAGATGAGTGATGCACACTGTATATGAACATGCGAAGACTCTCCCACCATTGAGACATAGAAAAGCAGCCATTTCTTACAACTCAAGTCTGGTAAGTTAAGTATCCAGATGTGACTTGGCCCTGTGAAGAAAACCAAAGCCATCAGGGGCAGAGGTGTTAGTAGCTCAGAGCGACAGGGGTCTCTCTAGCAAGCTCTTCTGACCACACCATAGCCCTCATCTCAGGTGCTGAGGAGGCAGCCCCAACTTCTCTCTAGGTGCTTCAGGCCCTTCAGGCACTGAGCCCCTCAGCTCTGTCCTACAGGCAGATCTAGGGCTTTCAGAACAGCCTGCTGCATATGCCAGGCTGTGGACTCAGTGATTCAACCCTTCTGTCATTGTCTGTGGCCCTTCAAGCCCAGCTGGAGTACCGGTACCCAGCCCTCTGGCTGGCAGTTTTAATTGCTCCCTCCTCTGCATCCACATGCCACTTTATTACTGCACTCAGAGCCCCTCTTCTCTTCAGCAGCGGCCGTGATTTATTCATACGCCTTATTAATGGGTCTATTCCCAGTGGCTGATGCAGCGCCTGGCATGCACAAGGCTCGGGGAAGCGCTGATGAGTGAGTGCAGGAGACTGGATGTTGGGGGGGGGCACAAGGGATAGGGGGCACAGAGAGGTGACAACTTCAGGAAGAGGGTAAGTGGGGGTAAGAGAAGCAAGAGACCTTCACCCAAGGGAGAGAGGAAGGGATGCCTGTTGCCCAGGGTGCCTACACCTGCTCCTGCCTATGCAGGCCTGCCTATGCAGGCCTGCCTATGCTTGTCTTAACTCAGCCTGCCTGCAACTATTCGTATGTGTCCAAGCCTGCCTGTGCCTGGCCTGCTTGTGTCTTCAAATGCCCACACCTGCCCTCACCTGTTGATGCCTGCTCAGACCTGCCCTCACCTGTCCATGCCCATTCTTGCCTATGCCTACTCATTTCTGCCTCGCCTGTCCATGCTCACACCTGCCCATGCCTGCTCATACCTGCCCTCACTTGCCCGTGCTCACACTTGCCCACACTTGCTTGTATTTGCCCTCACCTGTCCATGCTCACGCCTGCTCATGCCTGCTCATCCTTGCCCTCACATGTCCATGCCTACACCTGCCTTCACCTGTCCACGCCCACACCTGTCAAGGCTCCACCCTCCTCCTATGTCATTCAGGGTCCCTTCCTGTTTTCCAGCCACACTGGGTTTATTGTTCCTCCTGTTTCAAAGGCTCCTGTCCCCACCACTCTCCTGGCTTCCTGCCAGTTACCCTGGAGCCTCCTTTGGGGATGACTCTCCTATGTGCTGGAGAGAGGAACCTGTCCTAGAATGAATACCTCCCCCCCCCCCCCCCCGCCCCGTATGTCCAGGTCTTCCGTGTCTGACACAGTGGAAGCAATGAGTGAGATGATGGACAGACTGCCTGAGTCTGAGTGCTAGCTGTGACAGGGGCTATCTTTCTTGTTTCTGTTGTTCTTGTCATCAGCTCTCTAAAATAGGGTACCAATTATCCTGACCCCGTCTGGTACTGAGGGCCCTGAAGGAACCATCACATATGGTGTGCCAGCTCAGAGCTGGGCATGCAGGAATGGCTCACTTGGCACTGGCTCCTATTGCCAGGCTGTCTCTTTCCCTCAGAGAATCGGGAGCTGAGGGCTTCTTGGAGGCACATGGAGGAAGCTGGATGGCAGCTGTGCTGAGTGGTTCTAGGACCAGGCAGAGCTGAGCAGCAGAAGACTGCAGCTGGGTCCTACAGAGAGACCCATGTGGGAGGGGGTGGGGCTGGTGGCTCCAGTGCAGGGGAGCTCTCTCCCCTGTGAGATGAAGCCCCATCTTCACCCTGCACACAGAACTACGACCCTCCATGAGCACTGTCACCAGAGAACACAGCGAGGTCCTGAGCCTCTTGCCCAAGGCTTCCGTGAGATTATATATTCCAGCTCCATCCTCCTGTCACAGCTCTTGCTTACATTACCCCTTTCCTCACTTGTTCATCGTAAAAGTCTCCAGAAACAGGTTTTGTGTAAAGTGAATGAGGCCATAAATTCTGGTTTTCTGACAGGCCAGCAAGAGAGAAAAATTCTGTAATGGGGCTGCATCCCTGCTCTTGTGCCCTGTGGAGCTCTGGCTGGTGTCAAGGTCTGTCCAGGGAAGAGAGACCATAGAGGGGGAGGAAAAGAGGCTGGGCCGGGCAGCTCAGCCCACCCAGCTGCCGAGCCCAGGATTTTTCACCGAGGACAGGTCTTCTGGTTTGATTGTCTGGTTAACTGAGAAGCTGGGCAGGACACACTCCATCCATCCATCCATCCATCCATCCATCCATCCATCCATCCATCCAGTAATTACCTTGCACAGAGGAGAGGTGCTTAATTCCTTCAAAGGTCGCCTCCTTTATAAGAAGCCTCCATGCAAGGACCAAGAGTACTTGCAATTCCAGTCATAGGGGAAGATTGATTTCCCTGGTAAATAAAGAGCTCCTACAAATCATTAAGAAGAATAAACAGCCTAATAGGAATTGGGGCCCAGGCTAGGAACAAATACCTCACAGGAGGGAAGAGCTATAAACAGCTCCAACACCAATTACACACAAATGCAGTCTCTCGAGCACTCACGAAGATGGGGGCTGCAGTAGACACCGTGCCAAGACGCCATGAACCCCCTCCCCTGCCTGGTTGCCCAAGACTGGATTAGTAAGAGTGGCACAGACAAATGTGTGGTTTCTGGGGGTGTGCACTGCCCCAGACACTCGAGGATCAAGTTGTTCAAGCTGCTCTGAGGGTGGCCTGGCAGGATCTCAGCTCCCTGTGTGTGTCCTTTAGAGACTGGCCTCACGTCTATGTGTGCAAGATGACTGTTTATGAAGATGATTATTCAGCAAAGTGTCTTCTTTATCAGCAAAGACTGGAGCTAGCCTAAATGTACATGCATCTCCAGGGGATCAACTAAACGGTGGATTTATACAATTGAGTGTAATATAATCATTACACGTATATGACTATATCACACACACACACACACACAACCTTTGTGTGTGGATATGTCTAGACATTCAGGATCCACTTTAATGAAAATGGGTAGAGCACACAATGAGATGAATGACAGCCTTGCTGAAGGAGGTAGACACACACACACACACACACACACACACACACTGTTTATTTGCCTTTATATGTTTCCCTCTGGGAGGGCCAAGATATGTGAACAAAGACTGCTCTGGAGAGCAGAGCCAAGATTCAGGAGGCTGGAGAGGTGAGTAGAAGGAGAGACTTCTGCTCTAAACCACTTCCTCCCTTCTGGAGTTGGAATCGTCTGAGCACACTACCTATTCAAAAAATTATATCATTCCCATTATAAAAGAACATTCAAGAAGGAAGGTCAAGAGCTGGGAACTGAGGAACAGAGGAAGGATCTGCACAGGAGGAAGAGAGGCAAGGGACCCGTGTTTGGAGCTGGGGACAGGATCTGGGGACCCAGGACTGGAAGCCAGTTGGAACGTAGTTTGGGGTGTCTGGGGGAAGAAGATGACTGGTGAGAAACACAGGGCATGGATTCATCCATCTGAAAGACTTTGGATTTTACGACAGTGGGAGGCCATCTGGGGTTTTAAGCACGGACAGGGCATGGACAGGCTCTATTTTAGGAGGAGCCTCCTGTAGACTAATGCAGAGTGTGTGGGGGGGCACAGGTTCCTGATCCTCTGCCCAGCCTTTGTCGCCATTTGTTCCTTCATCGTCAGTAATTTTAATAGCTAATTGGAACTTTGTAATCTATGGGGAAACTGAGGCTTCAGAAAGAGAGGAACCTCTTAAAGCCGAATGTCGAGATTCGAGTTCAGGTCTATATGTCTGCAAGGCTGAGTTCTTTTTTTATTTTTAAGTGTAAGTGTGTGTGTGTGTGTGTGTGTGTGTGTGTGTGTGTGTGTGTGTGTGTGTGTTGTGAATGTGAATGTGAAGGTCAGAAACATTGTGGGAGTCAGTCCTTTCCTTTCACAATGTGGCTCCTGTGGGTTGAACTCAGATTGTCAGGTTCAGTGTCCAGCACCTTGACCCAATTAGTCATCTCTCTGGCCCAAGCCTGAATTCTGAAGTCAGCGCTGTGGCTCCTGGCTTCTCTGGTATAGGCTCTATGTGCCCCACGGTGTTCATAGGCAGGGGATCCTGGTTCTGATGGCTAAGTGCTGTGTCTTTCTATTGGAGGTACACAGCCAGTTCTGGCCAGAAGATGCAGTGGGGAGGTCTCAGGAACTTATACTAAAGTTGAGAACTTCTGCCCCTCCCTCCCCATCTTTCAGGGGGCTAGTGTCATGGCTGCCCAAACACCATCTCTGTCACAGGGAGAAAGGCTGCAGAGGTCTTGGGGACTGGCTTTTCTCTCTGAGGACATCATAAGCCAGAGGCTGACTTCTCATGGGCAGCAACAGGAAGGGTTAGGAAGCTTCCTCAGGATGGGGTCAGGGGAGACACATTTGGCTCCAATTACACACAGCTTTCTAAATTTCCTGGTCATTTGGTTTACATTTTCCCCAGAATTTCTCCACATACATACCTCTCCTATGACAGCCATTCTAAAACTGTGACGATGGAGAATCCAGCAGGCAATGATCACCTGAGGCTACCTGGTTTGTCAGAAGTGGAATTGGCTCTCTATTGGGACCCACCCATATCTTGGGCTCCAGATCTTTCCATCATGGTTATTCTCTGTTATTGTGAGTGTGGACACATTTGGTTCCTATGAAACAAATCCATGAATGCTTTGTGATTTCTTTTATAGGCATTAATAAAAAGAAACATTTAATAATAGCTGCCTCTGTGATGATACAGGGATTTGTGCCCTTTGTGATCAAGTGTTGGGCCTTTAGATGCCGGGCCCTGGAGCATCAGGGTGCCTACAGGAGGCTGGATTCTGGTAGCCAGGGTGGAACAATGGGCAGCTCAGAAGCCCGGGCCTTTGCTGTGAAGGACAACCATTGGCTAGCTTAATTAAGAGCTGGGGCGGGTGTGCCAGGAGAAGAAGGGTGCATTGTGTTACAGGGAGCTGCTGAAGTCAGCCAAGGGAGTTGGGCCTGGGAACCCGAGGCCACCCTGTCTCCTTCTGGAGAAGGCCCAGTAGTCTATTGCATGGAATTCTATGGACGATGCTGGCTGGGGCTAGATACAGCAGGACTCACTCCCAGGTTGGCTACACCCCAAAATGTCCTCCTGGCTTTCCCTATCTAGGGCAGGAAGGTCTTGAGGGTTCCTCTAGGCTCCCTCCTGACTTCATAACTTCGGGTAAATCACATGTGAACTTTCTGAGTCTTACTTTTCTTTCACATGCAAATGAGAGCACATAATGTGTATGGTTTCTATGCCCACAGCCTTTGGGGAGGATTAACTGGCTGAGTGGAAGTGAAACTGTAGGGTATCAAGCACATGTGTGCCCTGACACGGACAAGAGCAGCCACCCTCGATTAACACTGCTTTCAATGCTAAACTCTATCCCCCCAAACCCTGTGCCTCCTTTCCTGGGGAAACAGCAAGGTCGACTCTTCCTTTTCCACTTTGAAAACACCTTATTGCTTTTTCTAATTTCAACAAATTAATTTTGCAGTGTTGGGGATTGAACCCAGGCCCTTGTCCACACTGCACAATTGTTCTACTATTAAGCTCTACCATCGTAACCATTTCTCCGATTCTAAAAGCAACACAGGTGTAGTGTGACACCCTCCAAAAAGATTTCCATGAAAAGGGAAAAGGTCTGGGCGATGGCTCAGTCAGAGAGTGATGGCCTTGTGTGCATGAGGACCAGTGTCTGAACCCTAGAACCCACGTGAAAATTTCAAGTATGATGGCACGGAGGGATGGCGTGGGGGAAGAAAAGACAGGTGGATCCCTGGTGCTGGCTTCTTGGCCAGCCAGCCTACCCTTAGTGAGCTTAAGACCAGTGAGAGACCCGTCTCAATGGACAGATGGATGGTGTCCAAAGGACAATCCACCTGAGGTTGTCCTCTGGCTTCCACGTGTACATGTGCACATGTATCCCTTCCCCACTGAAATAGCTGACAGCTCTGACTTTGATATTGTCACCCAGAGATTTTAAGGACTCCATTTTTTCTTGGGCACCTTTGGTTCCCTCCATCCCCTCATAGCCAGTGGATTCAGCTGCCAGCTACACTGCTTCGATTCTGTCCAGTGACATCTCTGGAACGGCAGCAGTCCTTCCTGCCATACCTGCAGTCCTCAACACAGCCTCTAGACAGGCCCTGCTGATCATCCCTGTGTGGAGGACCTGTGTGTGAGACCTAAGGTTCCCCAGCTCCTGCTGCACAGATGCCAAGGCCAGAGGCTGCGGAGGAGCATGGAGAGTCCCTGAATCCGACCTAGTGCCACAGGCAGGGAGTTCCAGATTAAAAACCTAACAGAAGTTCCCTGGAACGTGAGAGTGACTTCATGTAGCACATCCACAGGCATGTGTAGACTCTTTCATCTCAACAGGAAACTGGGTGGAGCTGGGTAGTTCTGAGGCTCTGATTTCTGAACAGCATGGAGACAAGAGAGGCTGCTTGCTCTGTGCAGTTATCATTATGGCCTTCTGGCAGCCCTGGAATTAGCTCAGGCTTCCATTTTACAGATGGGCAAACTTGAGAGTATGAAGTCAGGGGTCAGCAGTCCCAGGCCATTGCGATCTGTTGACGATAAAGCCAGGCCCTGGATCCATACTCTGCTTTCTTGAGCAGCCACAGTCCCTGCAATTTGGAGCATTTCTATAAAGACTACATGTTGGGAGAAAAATACTCCACTCTGTCAAGCCTGTCACCACCCCAGCATCCATCCCTGGGTCAGATGGGAGCTCTCTCCAGTAGGCTTATCATCAGCGGAAGAGGTATGAGTCAGGCAGGCAGCCAGTTCACGGGTTTCTGGTCTTGCTACAAAGCGTCTGTGGCTCATTGGACTTCAGTTCCATCATGAAATGAGAGTGTGACTTGGTGGCAGAGCATTGGCATAGCATCGAGTGAGGGAAGCTTCTAGAGCCAGCCTGTCAGGGGTCTTTCCCAGTATTGCCATCTAGTAGTGGTACAACCCCTCTGTACCTCAGTTTCCACATCAGTTAAATGAGAATGACATGCGCTTTGTCTCACAGGGTTGCTTCAGGTGTGGAAGAACTAACTACATGGATACACCCAGAATAGCGTCTGGTAAGATGAGGGTACAGCGAAATCAGAGGTAACAGGAAGGATCCTGAATCTCAGGCCAGAGGGCCATGCAGCCAGAAGTGAGGAGGCACGTGACACTGTCCTCGAAGATTTCATCGTGGTACTTACTGCTTCACTCTGGCCCCTCTTCAGAGAAGTCACGTAGCCAGCCTCCTTCCAGTATCCCGCTGAAGTTCAGCGCCATCCTAGCTCAGCTTGCTCCTCTTCCAGGAAGCCTTCCGAGATGGGTAGGCCTGGAGCTCAACCCCCTGCTGTGGGCTCCCCGCCCCCATTGCCAGTGCCACCCTTTGGCCTCAGACAAAGCGGGCACCAGCAGCAGCCGCCGCCGCCGGGGCTGGCTCGGTGGCTTTCATGAGGCAGGGGCTCCGGGGAGCCCAGCCCGGGCTGGTCTGCTTTGAATGCTATTTGCATTGCAATAGGCCAGCCTGGCCTTCAATACAGGCCTCTTCTTTTTTGACACAGCAGCTTCACAATCGCCTATTGACCGGGCACCTGTTCCTGCCCTAGACGCTATGCAAATGCCGGCCAGGAGCGAAGCCGCCAGCCCCTCGGGCCATTGTGCATTGAACCCTGATGGCGCCCTGCCAGCTCCCAGCCGGCCTTTGTTCACTCGCTGTGCTGAGCCACCCCCGCCACCGCCTCCGCCCGCCTGAGGTGCCCTGCCGAGGAGACGCCCGCTGACAGCCACTTGGGTCCTTGCACCTGAAGAAAGGCTGCTCAAGCTGGAGGCCAGGCCCACGCTGAGGCTGGGCCAGGGGCCCCCCGAGGAGAGGAGGCAGGCAGCTCGCAGGCTGGGGCCCTTAGCATCCTGTCCCCGGGGACCGCGGAGAGGGGCCTGGCAGGCGGAGGAGGGGGCAACCCGGACCATGCCATCTGGGGGCGGAGAGATTATAATAATCGCTCTCACATCTGCTGAGGGCCTACCCGCCGCCGCAAAGCCCTCTCAGGGCTGGTCTCCCTGCAGGCACACCTGCCTCTCGAAGAGGGCTGGATTTGGGGTGGGGTGGGGGGCTGGGGATTGTGGCCCCCTCGGGCGAGCTGGCTGAGGTCGCATAGTGGGGAAGGGGGCTCAAACTCACGACTGTGGTCGCCTCTGCCTCCCAGACTTTGGGTCATCTCGTCTGTCTGTCCTTTAGTGTCATGGCTGACTCCTCGGCCTCGGCGTGTAACACCCTGCACGAGGCTCCCTCAGCTGTCTTTCTTTCTCCTCTTCCGGACTCTTGGCTTTACCTCTGCAGATGGAGTTTTAGATTGTTCTGGCAGCCACAACAGGCTAGGTTCCTCCATCGGTCCCAATATACCGATTTAAGAGACCCAGGTAAGGAAAAGCGGAGAGGTAATCAATGTGGTCATGCTGGATAGAACAGATAAAGGGGGTCCAGTGACCTCCAAGTCCCATCTCTGGGGGACTGTCATGAGCTTTAGGTTTAAACTAAGGAAGAGGCACAAGGGGACAAAGGGATGTGCATAATTATGCACTTTCAGTCAAAGCATGGCCCTGCCCATCATTGTCTCAGCTCTGGTCTTGGTGAATGGTCCAAACAAATCCTTGTTAGGTGAAGAGGCAAGCTGGCTCTTAGCAGAAGCTGTCTTCCTCAAGGTGCCGCTCACTCTCATGGACAACTGGCCTCAATTGTGGTTGTCTGTCCTGCTAGGCTCTGCTGTTCCTGGAAGTCAGTCACTGACTGCGTCAGTCACCTTTTGGGATCTGAACCGGACATTGTGAAAAAGATGACAGTAAGATGCCTCCGTTTCTCATCTCTCTGTGCCTTCAATCCGGGGGTGGGGTGAGGTAGGCTAGGTAGCCCTGGTTCTACCTGGCATCTCCTGGGTGATTAATGTCTCTATATGCAAAGGCATGCAGCTGCCCCAAAGCAGAGGAAGCACAAAAGGGGGGCAGAGAGGTGCCAGGCTTTCACTCCATTTTCGTCTCCCTGTGGGTCCAAGTAAGGAGTGGATGCAGTTTCTGAGTGCCTGCAAAAAGCATCCTCCACCCTAAACCAGGCTTCAGAGCCAGGAGAGCATATCCTGGCACCTGCTGAAATGCCAGTCCATGGTCCTCTGTGCAGACCTGCTGAAAAGGCTGAGATGGCTGGTCTCTGGGTTTGTCATGAGTTTCCACGTCTGATGCAGAGACAAATTTGAAGACCACCAACTCCCAATCAGCACTCTGGCTTTCCTTCTCCAGCTAAGCTTTGGCCGACACCATTTCCTTTTTTATAGCCTGGCTTCCCTCCCTGGACCACCCATACCTCCTTACCTGAGCTTTACTGACTTCCTGCTGTTCCCAGGCTTAGGGTACCCAGGTGAATGAGGCCTGCTTTAGAACAAGGGTGTGTGTGTATGTGGGGGAGGGGGCACGTATAACTGGCTCTTCCCTTTGACCATCTCAGCTGCTTTGATAGAGGGAAGCCATGGTGATGTTGCACAGAGAAGGGGTATCTAACACAGCTTGGGGACAGGGGACAGGAAGCTGTCTTGGGAGAGACGATACACTGTTTTAAGGGAAGTAATAATAATAATAATAACTCTAATAATAATAATAACTCTAATAATTTCAGAATGCAAAGTTTCAGTCTCCTGCCTCAAGACCTCAGGGAGGGTTCTGTTCCATGTGTAAGTCATAGGCAAATCCAGCTGGGGTGGGGGAAGGAGAAGCCATGTTGAGGTCACCAGAGTGGTCCAGATGTCTTGTCACATTTTCTACACCCTCATACTTCAGTAGAGAGTCATCTGCCTCCTTTGCACTTGGAAAGAGGCTCCTGTTCCAGGAGGCAGGATGAGGGGCTGCTGAGACATCCTGGAGATAAGATTCACAGCCTGTGAAGTGGAGGCCATCAGGGACATGATTCAGACGGAGATCCCAGCAAAGGGGCATCTCATTGCCGGAAGCTAACCAGCCTGTAGCCATAGCAGGAGAGGGCTTGGGTAGGATGGTACCCCAGTACTCATCCTACTCCTTATACAACCCCCCCTCCCCCGTCCATCTCAGCCTCATGTCCTTGCTCCACCAGGAGGAGACCTCACGTCAGGAGTGGAGTGGCACAAAGCCCCAGCGTGACCCCATATACCATCCAAGGTGTCCCTCCCTCCCCAGTCCTTTGGCCCTGATAATCTTTCACTTGATGCCAACTGCTTTAATGAGTTTGGCCCAAAGCAGGGAAATGTGATCTCATGAGAGGCTGGTGCAAGGTTTGTAGAGAGCCAAGGGCTGCTCTGACTCACAATTTGTCTTCCTCAAGTGCTTTCGGAGTACTCTCCGCTGAAAAGACAAATGTGGAAGAAACCTAAGTACAGCAATTCCCCTCCAACTATGTTCTTTTGCATGGCGCTCAAGGCTCTGCTGGATCTGGCCTCTATGGCCTTTCCAGTGTGCCCTACCTTGGCCTTTGCTATTGTGCCACACCTCCCAGGCTCTGTGGGCATCAAAGCAGACAGGGTACCATGTCAACACTCCTTCCCTCTGGGTCTATAGGACTAACTTTTCAAGCTTACACACTCCCACAATTATGAGGACTCGAATTCATTCTGGTCAGGAAAGATTTAGTAAGTATCTATCTACTGGACACTGAAAGAGTCCAGGAGAGGAACTGCGCGTCTCTCAAGGAATCCCTCTCTGGAGGATGAGCTGGAGCCATGTGTGACGTGGCGGAATGAGGTCTAAGTGAGAAAGGAGAGGCTCAGAGTCGACCCCACTGGGAACCACTTCCTGGTGGAGGAGGTATACATGAGGGGGGACTAGTACTGACGGTCAAGTTTCCAGATGTACATACAGTGGTGCTGTCCTCCATTGGGAACAGAGAAGCCTGTGGGGGCAGATGGTGAAGAAGTAGGCTATTTCTTGAGCCGAGAATTAGCTCCCATGGCACTGGTGGAAAGCGACATCCTCTGGGAGGCTGGGATGGACCATGGTAGCCTTGGAGGTCTGTGTTGGCACTGACCCCTTTGCTCCTGTGTGGCAGTGGGCTTTGGGTAAAGTCTCCTGTACTCTTCACAGGGTGTGAGCTCTGCTTTGGCTGTCCCTGTTGCACAATTGCACAACATTCCCATCCTCACAGTACTGGTCTGCCAGCCTCACTGGTGTCTGGAGCCACAGGAGCAGGGGTAGGGGTGGAGTGGGATGGGGTGGGGGCATATCAATGACTTCTGAGTCACTGGGTCTGGTGGCTTGAGGAAGATGCCTTGTTTTCTTAGTAGCTCCACCTTATGTGACTTGCTCCCCTGGGATCTTTGAGGACATGCCTAAGAGCATTTGGAAGGAATGATACAAGCTGCTTGTACCACACACCCACCCCTGACCCGGTGAATCTAGCTCACCCTGTAGGCACAGCTGCCCTGAGAAGGAGGTGCTGCTGTCCCAGTTCGAAGAGGTTCAGGAGGGAACAGTGATAAGTATTCTGATCTACCATGTGGTTGGAGCAGAGATGACACAACAATCAACAAAAAATACACATGATTTTATAGAGTGGGGAGGAGATGGCTCCGGAGAGGAGCTGATACAGACGCAGGCTCACACAGAGGAGATCTGTGTTGATGCTTCCTGGAGGTAACATCCTGGCATCTGTGGATTCTGAGAATGAGGAGAAAGGGCGCCAGGCCCAGATATTCCAACTTGTCCCAGCACTTGGTGGAAGGGTTTAGTCTCTCCAAGGCTGCAAGATCTGTTGCTCTCCCCAAGAACGGACAGAGACCACCGGAGGCTGGCATGGGGTGTGTTCCTGTAAAGTTATCCAGTACTTTAAAGAGTCAAAGGGCACCCCTCTTTTAGCTGGCCCTTGTGGCCCAGGCCTGTAACCACAGCTACATGGGAAGCTGAGGCAGAAGGATTGCAAATTCAAGCACGTCTGAGCTGCAGAGGGAGTTCAAGGCCCACTTGGACAACTTCGTGAGGCTCCAGCACAATAATCCAATCATAAAGTGAGGGCCGGGATGTAGCTCAGTGGCAGAGTGCTTACCTATCATGTGTGAGGTCCCAGGTTCCCTTCCGCCTTTCCTTGGTTGGATGTGGAAGCAGTAGCTGGGAGGGTTAGGTTCCACACTCACCTCTGCCTGTGTTGGAGTTCCGGCAGGGTTTGAATCAGTGAGCCGGCTCCCACTCTCTTTCTCTGTTGTTCAACACCATCTAACACCACAGCCAATCCAAGGGTTACTCTGACTACGGCTACTCGGGGGGGTACAGGGTGCCTGTTCCTGTTGGTCCTGCCACACCTGGCTTCAGGAAGTGCCTGGCCTTGGGAAAGGTCTCCCAGGAGTCTCTTCTCTCACAGACTTGCTTCACCCACACCTTGGCAGAGTTCCTCAGACCGGAAGGGGAGACCCCACCCAAGACTCACTTCTGTCATTATGTCACCAAGAAATCTGTACATCCTTCTCGTTCTCACGGGGAGGGGAGCACGATAATATGTCATGTTATACTGGTGAGTGTCGCCGTCAGCTCTGGACAGCCTGTCCTGTGCGCCTCCATCTACAGCTACAGAAAAACCACCTGTCTCAGTGTGAAACGCTTCTTGGGAACCGTGACTCAGGCTTCCATCCCAAGTCCTCTCTCCCCCCATCCCCTCCCCCCCACTTCTCCCGACTTATAGTGCGGAGAAATTGTGTTTTCTTTGTGAACCAAGAGTTGAGGGAGGATGATGGAGTGGGTGTCTTCCTCAGCTGCCGCAAGGTGAAACCACGGGAATGCCTCTCCTCAGAAGCTTCTCTTCGGAGGTGACTTTCTGCCAAGAGGCAACCCGAGGGCTCTCAGTCAAGCTGGCTTTTGTCTCTCAAGGGCTGTTCCCTTTCCTCCCGGTCTCACTCTTTTTCCTACGGACCCCTGTCTCAGAGGGCCACCCGGCTTGGAGCCTCCCACTCTGTTCAAAGCTCTGTGTTTGCGGGCCTACTGTGTGCCAGGCCCTGGGCCAAGACCCTTCATGCTTCCTCCTGCCCTTCAAAGAAGTCTTGCTCCTTTGATAACTTGTTTTCCACCACGAGGTTGGGTTTGCCGTTCCCTTTCACAGACAGACACCTGGAAGGTCAATGGACAAGGCCAGGGCTGTGAGCTGGTGTTAGATGATTCTGGGATTTGGAGCAGACCCGCTGCCTCTTTATCTATCCTCCCTCTAAATTCCCACAATCCTTCAGGCTTACAACATGAGGGCCTGGGAAAGATGCCAGGTCGTCTGCTGGGCTCTCAACCTCTTCTTCCACCACTCAGGTCTAAAATATTCCCTTCTCAGTTCTCCAAACTGTGAGGGGGGGACAATTTCACAGTGGGAGTGTGGAGAAAAAACCATTTCCTGTGGTATTACAAAAGCGGACTGTCCAGTCTGAATGATCCAGTGCTGGGTGGACCTTTAAATCTGGCTGTTGTTTTCAAGGAATGTTCTAGAATCTGTATAGTCCAAGTGCAGCATGTGAAGTCAGTCCCTGTGCAGGTAGCTTCGGGCTCTTGTGTGTCTCTCTGAGTCTCACTCTTTTCCTTTGATATCAACCAAACAGCAATAATATCAGCCATGCCTGACCAGGGTCCATAATCTGTGGGTGTTAGAGGCAGTAGCCCAGTTCTGGTGCCTGGAGGCAGTAATTAGCAGCAGGCGCAGTGGGGTACACTGGGTCTGAGGCAGGGCTGAGTGATTCTTCTGGTCTTCATTTGATTGTTCCCGCTTCAATGTCCAGGGCAGGGGACCAGATGGTCAGCTGTGGCCTGGGGCTCCGACTGTTTCACCTAGCCATGCCTGCTACCCCTACATGGCTGCCCCTGATGGATTCAAGGAGAGTGGGGGGGGGTACCCCTTTTGTGTCCCTGATTCCTGAGAACCGGCAAAGAAGCTATGCCAGACCCTGGAAATTGTGAGCTAATGTTAGCCAGGCCTGGTGCTTAAGGCAGTCCTGGCTGGGATGAATTCCAAATGAGGCACAGAGGCTTTGGGGTTTGGGGACAGTGGAGACACATATGCCTGTTACTCCAGCCAGGAGGAAATGCCCAGAAAGCAGGAATGCTCTGCTGGTCCTTGTTCCTGTCACTCCTTGGCCTGGTCCTGGCACATGGTGGAATGGTGTCCCTAGGGTCAAGGGGCAGTGCCCATTTTATTTGGGAGGTCCTGGCCTTGTGTGCAAAAATCTCTCTCTCACCCTCTCGCTGTTCACTGAACTTCAAGGGAGGCTAAGCAGCCTCCACCCAGCTTGTATCCGGCCTACAGAGCTTTCCTTGCTCGTCTGCCCTGCCTTTCACAGGACTTTCCCAGACAGAGTGGAGTGCGGCATGGGCGGGGCCCATGTGATGATGCTGGCACCTTCCCTGACCTCTAGATCCTGTTCCTAGGAGGAAAACATGAGCTGTGTCCCGCCCAAAGGGCTTCGGGCTGTGAGGAGGAAGATGCAGGCTCCCCCAGGATGGGGAGAGGGTGTCACTGGCAGCAAGGTTGAAGCTTGAGCGCGATGGATAGACAGGTGGGAGTCAGCGAGGCATGCATGGCGGCGGTGGAGGAAATGGAGAGTGTGCCTGCAAGGAGAGAGGTCTGCAAGCCAGGGGAGAGGAAGGAGGAGAAGGGAGAGAGGTGGGCGGAAGGAGGGGAGGAGGAGGTGAGGAGGAATGGCATGCCGTGGTTGGTTCTTCTGGCCGGCCTCACACCCAGGGCAGGTGTGGGTGGTGAAGACATCGGAAGACAGACAGTGAGGAAGGGCCCCGGCAGCCACTTTACAGAGTCTGGTCTACCCTGGGCTCAGTCCTGCTTCTGGAAGGAAAGAGGGAGAGGAGGCAAGGCTGGATGCATGAGAGTGCCTTGGAGTCACTGCCGTCTTCCAGTCAAGAGAGGACAGTGGCTGGGTGGGTGCAGGGGGCGGGGCGGATACCCTGAAGTCACTTAGCCAGGTGTGGTAGCACAGACCTGTAATCCCAGAGACGGGGGGAAAGAGGACCATAAGTTTGCATTTGGTCTGAGCTACCCAGTGAAACCCCGTTCTACACCCTTCCCAATGAAACACAAACAAAGGGACATCTAGCTCTCTGTTAGTGAATAAACTGACCAGTAATGGAAAGGAAGAGGAAAGGCTCAAGAGTCCTTGGGCGACATTTCTGCCAAGTTTTGCAGAGATAGTTCTTGCAGACGACCAGAGACAGGGAGCTCACTAGCTGATTATTAAGACAGTATAAGTTGACTACCCCCCACTTTGGAAACTCCGAATTTGAGATGTTCTTAAATCCGAAGCTTTCTGATCCCAAGGACTTCAACCTGGGCCCGTTCACCCCTCCTTAGGCAACATGTGGTCCCCATCCCAGGAGGTCACCATATTGTTGCTGAACTTAGTGTGAACACCCAATGGTCATTTAGCCCAGAACTCCTGGACTCAACTGACTCTCCTGTCTCAGTTTCCCGAGTAGCCGAGACTACAAGGTGTTTACCTACACCACCGTGCCTGGCTGGTCCCAAGGATCTCAGAGACTCTGTTTGCATTTGCTTTGTTTTGGAACATTTCCATGGGGGTCTGCAGGCTGCAGGCCTTAGAACAAGCGTGGTACAGAAAGGTGTCTGGGAGTCTAGTTTGGACACGTACACTCTTTTTCTCTCCCTCCATGTTTTGTTGTTCCTCATGATGTCGTGTGGATGCTCTCAGCTTCCTAGTTTGGGGGCTTTCTCCTTTTCTATTTTGGTTAATAAGAACAGCAAATGGCATATTAGCAAGGACGGCTACCTTCTTGAGTCAGCTGAGCCGCTCAGCTTCAGAGACCCTGTTTAAGGAAGAAGTTAGATTACTGAAGGTCTCTCGGCTGGCATGAGAGCAGTCAAGGGGAGATACTGACCCATGCCAATATGCTCAGGAAGGAAGTTATTTGTCCAAAGTCATGCATTCCTAAGCCAGGATTGCAGGCCGGGTCTACCTGACTGGGGAATCCGAGCTGTGCCTCTGTCTACTTCTCATGCTGGATAGATGGGCAGGGTAGATGAAGTCATGAGCAGTGTGCGAGGCAAGCTGGTAGGCCGGAGTGGGGGATGAATTAGGTTGGAGCTGGAGAAAGGTAGCTCTCCTGGAACTTGACTGAAAGCCTGGGTTGGGGGCTTGGAGGCTTGGCTGATACCACAGGGTTGCTGGCAGGGGTATTTATTCATGGGCTGCATTCTTATTTGAAGAGTACCCAGGAGGGAGAATGGGTTGGAGGTGAGTGTCAGGAAGAGCTGATGAGCTCAGGTGGCAGTGTAGGAGCAATAGAGGTTCCTGTGGAGCACTCCTCCCAAGAGCCCCCAGCATGGAGTGGCTCAGGCTCAGCAACCTTGTCTCCCCAATGACCTTGGAGTGTAGATCCTTCCAGGGCATTCTGCAGCTGGCTGTGTTCCAGGACCTGGACAAACGATCTGGGGTACTCTGAAGTAGGAGGCTCTGGGTGGAGGGGTGGGCAGCTCAGCACAGCCAAGGGGCTTTTGTCCTCAGAGGGACCTGCTGCCCCACGACAGTTAACAGGGCCAGACATGACTTCCTAAAGATGTGGGTCTTGCCTTGTGGGTACATTCAGGGCCTGCAGTGCCGTCCCTTTAGGGTGAGATCGACAGATTTGGAAAATATGGGTTCAAGGAACCCAGAGAAGCTTCTGGCTGGGGCTGTTCATTGCAGGTGAGTCAGGAGGTTGTAAAGCAGCCCGAGCACCAGCCGAGGAAGGAGCACAGGGCAGGTAGAAGCCCTGGTCAGACTCCTGGGGAAGATGGCCCAGTAGCTGAGTGACCTAGACAGGGTGTCTTAAGCATCCCATCCAGCCTCTGCCTCTCTGCCCTGTGCACAGACAGGGATGAAGTCATAACTCCACGCTCCCTGCCCTTTTCTCCTCTGACTTGTTCACAGCGTCGCTGTCAAAAGTGGCTGAAAGTGAGCCCTTGGCTGCGTGGAGAAAGAAAGAGGGAGAAAGAGAGCCTGTGAAAGAGAGAGAAAGATGAGGTGGGGGAGGGGGAGGGAGAGAGAGAGAGAGAGAGAGAGAGAGAGAGAGAGAGAGAGAGAGAGAACTAAGGGGGTGGTTGGAAGAAGACAGCTTATGTAGGGAGAGAAGAGTGGGAAGGACTGAGAAAGGGCGAGGCAGGGAACCCCACACAGAAGACTGATAAGGATAAAGAGGGCAACTGTGACCCAGACCAAAAGAGACTGGGGCCAGAAAGGGGTGCGGGGCGAACAGGAGAAGTAGAGGCAGTGAGAAGGGAGGAAAAGTGGAGAGGAAAGGAGCAGAGGTGAGGTGAGCAAGATGGGAGTGAGTGTGTGTGTGTGTGTGTGTGTGTGTGTGTGTGTGTGTGTGTGTGTGAACGGGGCAGGGTAGGACAGGATCGGCACTGAGACTGGCCCATGGAGGAGTGGGGCCAGCAGTAGCCTTTGGTCTGAGATCCCTCTGGTTGGCTCTGCTCTGGCTAAGGAGCCAGCTACCCCAGTCTCTCAGCCTGTTGTTGTTGCTGTGGTCACACCCGATTGTGCTCCCCCCTTCCCTAGAGTCTGGCTTTTGGGGCACTGGTGGGAGCTATTCAGGGCTGTTCTGTCTGGATGTTGTCACCTTTGGTGACCCCTGAGGACCAGTGCCATGTAAGGAACTGGACTCTAGAGCCCAGGACAATGAAATCACTGTGTCGTGGGTCCTGAAGGTAGGCAGAGGTTGCCTTCATTTTTAAAGTGGAGGTTACCCTAACAAAGAGCTCCATCACAATGCATGACTGGCGTGCTGCGCCAAGGCTAGAGAGTGGTCTGGGTAAAAGTGGCAAAGCCTTTCCTTCCAGTGTAAGCCCCCTCCCATCGTGGAGGTGCCAGTTTCCTGGGACAGGCTTGCCCCACACTCCAGATGGGGTACCAGCAGCACCTCTAGCTGAGAGGTGAAGTTCTGCTTCCCTAAGGGTTCCGGGGAAGAAGGAGATCCAGTCCGACATTCCTTAACAGAGTTAGGGTCACATCGGCCCCCATGCCTCTAGGTCATGGCATAAGGCAATGTCTTCTATAGCCAAGACAGAAATGTTGGTCTGTGACTTGTGAATGTTGGGGACAAGGGCGTCCTTTGTGAGTCAGTTAGAATGAGAAGGGGTGCCTTTCCTGAGCAGAAGTTGCTTGAGCTCTATTGAAGCATGTTCAGATTACCCTCTGGGAAAAGCACAGAGACTGAGTAGCTGAGCAGGCCCGGACACTCAGTGCTCCAGAGTTTAGCGCTTCAGAGGATGCTGTGGAGGCATGGATGGGCTCACCCTCTGCACCGAGTCTGGACATGGCAGCAAAGGAGGACTCTCAGGCTGTCAGACCAGCACCACGGCTTGCATTCCCTGATGGAGATTTCTTGCAGCATCTTCTCCCATGCGAAGGACAGCTCAGAACAGGGCGTAAGGAGGAGCCAAGGAGACGGAAGTGCTCCCTCTCTTCAGGTATGGACGTCTTCCCTCTGGAGTCCGGTATCAGGGCCTGGTTGATGAGGACAAGTGTTGAGCTCTTCTTGACAGACTGAAGGAGGAGATAGATACTTTCTCAGCTCCTGCCTGCCTCCATTGTTGCTAACTCCCTTCCCCCAAATCTTCCCACATTCTCCTTAGGCTCCTGCTCTGTGCCAGGTCCGCACCAGAGAGGAAGGTGGGTGGCAAGACTGGTATCAAGGAGGCTCATGATCTCCTGCAGGGGTCACCTCCAGGATCTGTGGATGTAGCTAGACGCTTAGATGGAGGAATTACAGAAAGGCTCAGGGACTCTATGGGGGGCGGTACTGGAAGTTGGTGCCTTCTCCCTGGAGCCTGGGGCTTGGGTTGTGGGGCGGAGACACGAGGCTAGATTTGTAAATTGTCAAATCTAAAGGAGGCATTTGAACTTCGTTCTGAGGGTGGTGTGAAGCAACAATGATCGTGATTACAGCTATGATTTCAGAATATCTATGCCAGGTAGAGATTGATCAGCAAGGGCACACAGAGATGGTGAGAGACTCTGGAAGGGGAAAGAATAATGGTAAGATGGATGATGATAATGATGGTGGTAATATTGATAAGTTGGTTGATTGTGTGATGGTGGTAATGAGGATGGTGATGACGGTAATGGTGGTGGTTGAGGTGATGATGGTGGTGGTGATGACCGTGATGGTAATGATGAAGGGGATGGTGGTGATGTTTGTAATGTTGATGGTGGTGTTTGTGGTGATGATAGCGATGGTGTTGATGATGATTATGGTGATGGTAGTGGTTTTCGTGGTGATAATGATAATGGGTCAAGGTAGTAATGTTTGTGTTATTGGTGGTGATGTTTATGGTTTTGGTGGTGACAGTGATGATAGTGATTTTTTTTTAATTGGTGCTGATGATGGTGATTATGGTGATGGTGGTAGTGATGGTGGTGCTGGCCGCCAATGGTGGTGATAGTGATGGTGATAGTGATGGTGATAGTCTGATGATGATGGTAGCAGTGAGTCCTAGCTAGAAAGGCATCTATAAGATGCAGAAGGGCTGATTTAATGGTATTTGATGACAGGGCCAATTTGTATTAGGGGAGGTGTGAGGTATAGGAATGACCAGAGGTTCTGCTTTGGATGTTTCTACAGCTGGTACGATACCTGGGCGCTGTCCCATGGATAGTGAGTACTGGAGTGTTGAACTCAACCAGATAAAGATGCGTGAGGTAGAGAATCCACGTGTCTTGGGCATGGGATTTCTAGGAGAGGAGACAGAGCAGCAGAACAGGATTCAGGGTCTTTGAGACTCCCTGGCATTCAGAAGGAGGCAGAAACCAAGGATTCTGAGGAAATCCAAGGCTCCACGCTTCCCAGGCTGTTCCCAGGGGCTGGGGCAGGCCCAAAGCTAGGCTCCTGCTCACATTTCACCTTCCCCAGCACTCTCCACTTGTGTTTTCGTCCCTTGCCTGGTTCTCGGTAGGGTGACATTTGGAAAAAGGGCTCTGCGCTCGAAAATCTCTTTTAACGCAGATGAAGGAACTGAGGTCTTGTGGGGATAAGAGACCCGCCTAGGTGAGCCATTGCGGTGTGGTAGCAGACTCACCTGGAACCAACCTGGTGCTCTGCAATGGTAACATGCTGTATCCATTAAACTTGGGGAGGTAGACTGAAGATGGGGATTGCTTACAAGTCTGGTGTAGGGGAGCCCCAGAAGACAGTGTGGAGGGGCATCTGGAGAGGCTCCTGACAGCATATGCCTAAACTTATGGCTCCGGCCAGACGTAGCTCCAGTGAGCACATGACCCTGCAGTGGCCCCCATTTGGCTGCAAATGACTGCCTGGCCTTTCCTGCCTTCTCCTGCTGCAGGCCCTCAGACCAGGCCGGAATGTCCTCAGGAAACAGTACCTCTCTACAGAGAGGAGCTTTGCTTCTGGATTCCCAGCTGCAGCTCCAGCCAGGATGTTTTGCAATGAGCCTGAGGAGAGCATCCATTCCGGGAAGATCAGGGAGTGGACTGTGCTTGCCAGCAGGGGTCTGGGTGAGAGGGCAGTCACTGCCTGCCGGGCTGGGGTGGGAGCAGGGCAGCTCTGGGACAGCCCATTCCTCAGGCCCTCAGGGGACCTTGGCCTCTAAGCTGTTTATCTGTCTGTCTGCCTGTCCATCTGGATTAGAGGGGCTGGCTTGCTCTCATCGGTTCCCCAAAGGGCTCCCAACTACAGGGCAGCTTGAGCCTTGCTTTGGTTGTTTCATCTTTGAATATTTTTGAATATGACTCAAAAGCAATTACTAAATGAAAAGGTGCAGTTGCTTCCAGCCCCACCGGGCTCCTGGGCCCCTGGAGTAAACTCCCTCCAGCCATTTTTGTTGCTTGTGATCTAGTGTTCTGTCTGCAGACAGAAGTGGCCATGTTTCTGCCTTTCCACGTCCTTTCCTACCCCAGAGGAATCGGGCTATGTGTGAATGCTTTGAGCTTTGTTCTGCATGGGGCCGGCCACATGGCTGTCTGCACAGGACTCCAGTAGGGGTGGGGGTGTGCCGCCCGCCAGCCATCTTCAAACACTGTGTGGGTCCCCCAGCCAGGGCTATCTCTATTTGCTTTGGGGAAAGCCTGTTGGAAGCACAAGGCTCCTCCTCTTGTGTAGTTCGTCTCTTAGGAGCTGGTCCCTCCCATGGTCTGACTTGTTCGTCCTACCTTCTCGTGTAGCCACATGGACAGGAGAAGACCCAGAGGAACCGAGATTCCAGAAAGCGTGCCCGAGGGAAAACTGTAAGCGGCAAAGTCCAGGACTTGAACCCGGGTGGACTGCGTTTTAGCTCTAGCCTCTTCACCTGTGGACGTGCTGGGAACTTTGGAGCCATGGAGTCCTCTGTTTTCTTTTCGGAACCAAATCGAGCCTCTAAACCTGGGAGGGCCAACGAGTGTGTGATCATCTCCCAGTTCCCGTGTAGCGGCTTCCTGAAGGTCAGCATCAGCTTCCCACTTGTCCTGTGTGTGTGAGGGATTCCCTCTTTCCCTGCACTCCTGGAAGAGGGGTTCAAGCCTCCAGAGTCAGCCATACTCCTAGAAGAGCACCATTGAACCTTCGAATAGATGTATTATACAGATGGGTATGTTGAGGCAGCTGAGAGAAAGCAAGCAATGACTCAGGGCATGGGTGATGCCAAGGTGGGTTCCCACTCAGCACCCTCCTTACCCGGTATTTTCTCACAGGATCACTTTGTGCTTTGCCCCTGTAGGGCTTCTCTCTGTCTCCTCTACTTCTCTCAGCCTTGTTTACTGGCCGGTCCCTTTCCTTGGTGTTCAACGATTATTGTCAGCCTCTGGTGTGTGTGTGTGTGTGTGTGTGTGTGTGTGTGTGTGTGTGTGTGTGTGTGCGCGCGCGCGTGTGCGCACCATCTGCATCTGCGTGTATCAGTTGAAGCTTTTGCTCCATGATCTTGGTGGCACATCATCCGTGTTCCTTCAGAGTTACATGTCTAGAATTCCACATGCCCTGTTGGGCTATCAATTCTCTTGGGGAAAAAAAGTTGAGGAATGACCTGAGGTGGCCTAGCCACCCCTAGGCTCCAGGGAGCCGTGAGACCCACACACCACCTACTCTGGGCCACCTCTGATGAGCAGGAGATCTTGGAAATCTCTTTCTCTTTGTGGGCTCAATTTTCCCTCCTGTAAAGTGGGGACAAGACTCTGGTGTTTACTCCCAGGGTCACTGAAAGGGTGACATGAACTGCCTCCTGAAGGTCACAGGGTGCAGTTTAAAGTTCTGAACACTCTACATTTTTTCAGGCAAATCAAATCTGGCCATTTATGGTCGTGGACAAGTTTACTTGTATACACGTGTAGATCTGAATTTATTTCGGAAAACAGGATCGTGTAGTTGAGTATGGGGTACTTGTGTATGTTAACTAGAACCTAATTGTAATCATGCCCCTCCTAGACCTCTCGAGGGGCAGAGCAGGGCTTGATTGTTCTTCCTGGGTTCAAATCCAGCCATGCTGGTGGCTCATATCCTCATCTGTGTAACAGACTCACATGCCTCCAGGCAGTTGTGGAGACCTCTTCCTAAGCTCTCCCACACAAGCCTCACTGAAACAGGCCCTGGTTCTTGTGTTAGCCCAGAAGAGGAATGGTCCGGTCCTAACACCTGTTACAGGAATCCCCCTGAGAAAGCCAGGGATAGTCCCCAGCCTTCCGCCTTCCCCATCCTTTCCTTTTCCCACTTGTCTGGGTTCAATGACACTGGTTGAGCATTTGGAGCTTGGGTGGGCAGCTCTGCTGGAGTAAAGTGGTGGGAGGGATTTTGGTAGTCTGGGATGGGCTGACTCTTGGTCCAGAAGAAACGCCACAGGCTGGGACTGCAGAGCTACATTAGTCTTGGGGCACTCCTTGTTATCCACCAGCGTTTTCTTAGCTGGTGCTTCTTGAGTTGCTGGCTATCTGTAACGTGGGGTTCCCTCATCAAGCCAGCCTGGGAAACATCTCTGACAGTCCTTTCCTTGTGGACACCAGAATGCTTGTTAACATTACTACAGAGCCTGGCCATAAACAAATACTTCTAACTTGGTTTAACAGAGTTCCCCACGTGTTCCCTTCTTTGGCGTAATCCCTTCTACAAGGCTCTGCAGAATCCCTGTGACAAGCACAGGTCAGATACATCGACACTATGACAATCAACAAAGCCGTGTGTCTATGGGTTTACCCTTGGGGACAGGAAAATGATCTGTCACAAGGCAACGCTGCTCGGCGCCGTGACAGCTCATGTGTGGCAGCGTCTCGGGTGCTTGGGAAAAGGCAGACTCCGAATCAGCAGGTCTGGGTGGAGTGGGGGGGTCCTGTTTTTGTGACAAGCTCCTAGGGATGTCATTGCTGGTCCAGGGACCACACTTTGCCCAGGGGGATTATAAAGCACCCTCGGTGACCACCAATTTCCACCCGTGTCCATCTCCGTGGCAGCATTTGGAGACAGGTGGCCACCTACAGCTGTCTCTGAATTAGGCCATCAAATACACCAGCAGGAAGTGAGCTAGTCTTTCCATGCTGGACAAGAAGTCCTGGCAGGGAGAAAACAGCCAGACAGGCAAGAGGCTGCAGCGGGCGCCATGTCCATTGTTGGGGACAGGAAGGTTCCTTCAGATCTATGCATTGTTGGCGGAGTCTCTCTGAAGAGATGACAGTCTCTCACACTCGTGCCGCTTCTCCTTTCTCGGCAAATAAGGTGTGAGGTTGTTAGTGTCGTAATTTTTTATTTATTAATTTTTAAAGAGACATTTCCCCTTTCTTTCCTTGGGTCTGGAGTCATTAAACAGGGATTAGCTGGATAAATAGAGGAAGTGATTTTTAAACTGTTTGCAAACCTAATGCGAAGAGCCCAGCCTTGCAAATTATCACATCTAATCAGAGGCCCTCGCTTCGCTGCTCCAGTAATTGTTGGTGGTATTAGTCAAGTTCTTGTTGTCTCCTCATTAGCCGTGAAAAGGAGACTCAAGACATACTTCATTAGAGTGTCCTGGAAATGCATCGCTAATACAGAGATGGAGGTGGGGGACAGGAGGGCGGGAGGTGTGTCAGATGGACGGAAGGCGTGACACTCACGTCTGAAACCGTGGGCTCCTCATCTCTCACTCTGCTTCATAGGCACCTCCTCAGCTTACCTGAGGAGAGGCAGATGGTGGAGGCAGAGTCCAGAGACTCCACACTCGGAGGCTTATGGCCTGTGTGGCTTTCCTAAGCCGTCCTTTCCCTTGTCTGGGCTCGGTTTCTCCTGGTGGGGTAGTGAGGGTGGCTGATTGCTGGCCCCTTTCTGATGTGCTTGGACTAGTTCTGAGTTTTGAGGCCTTGGAGGACCGAGGTGGCTTGCTGTTCTCACTGTCTTCAGCTTCCACCCTTTGGAGGCCGTGCTGGAAAGCTTGAAGACTCCACCTTGTCTGTGCCGTTGTCTGGTGGACGGACAGGCACTCATGAGTAGAGTCTAAAGAGTGGATCTGTTAGAAGCTGACAGCAAAATGTCACTACCAGGGACTAGAGTGACAAGGGACAGGCAGCAGTTTGTTCAAAGCGGGCAGTGTAATGTTTAGACAGGAGACATAAGCTCTGGTGTTTTATGTACAACAGAGTGAAGGGAGGCGACAATATGGATGAGGAGTTAAGATGATGACGGGAATCCTGATTTGACAATGCTTCCAAATACATCATACCCCATAAACAATGTACGATTCTCGTGGGTCAGTCACAAACAAAGAAAAAGGAGTCATTTAATCAATTCGCTTTCCTTTCTCTCCTGGTCCCTCCACCCCTTTGTCCCTCCCCCTCCCTTCCCCCTTCTTTCCCATTTATGGAGTGTCTAGTCTGGCAATTACTTAAATTAGTTGAAATGAAACTAAGCCAAATATTGTGGCTCAGGCCTGTAATCCCAGCTACTCAGGAGGCTGAGGCAGGAGGATCACACGTTCAAGGTCTTCTTGGACTGCAGCGTTGAGTTCCAGGCCATTCTGGGAAACCTCGTGAGACCTTGTTTCAAAAATACAAAGTGAATCCATAGCTGGGGTTTTAGCTCAATGGTGGAGCCTGTGCTCCACATAGACAGGGACCAGGTTCAATTCCTAGAACTGGGAACAAATATAATGACAAAAGGAGCCAACTAAAAAGTTCATTTCCCAGTTGACCAGCCACATTCAGGCGGCTTAACAGCTGTCCTTGGCTGGGGGATGCTAAATGTCTGAGCGTGCACAGAGTTCCACTGGGCAGCTAGCCCCTCACAGTTCCACCCGGATGCTGATCAGTGTAGGAGTGAGGGGGAGTCAGAGCTGAGAGCAGCCTCACTTCATGGTGCTCACACCTAGCTGAGAGGGATTGTAGCTGGGGCCAAGCGCCAGATGACAGGTACCCCCTGCAGCTAGCTGGCAAATGAGCCTCTGAGCGTCTTGGTGAGCAAGGACTCTGCAGCACGGGGTCTGTCTGCACCCTGTGTTTGTTGGATGATTAGGCTGGTCCCCAATGCACAACCCCCACTGCCGAGCTTCAGATAAAGACACCGTCTTGGGGACTTGCCGTTCTTAAAGCCAGAGAGGCTCTTTAGAGTCACAACTGTGGCCACAGCACACGGCTAGAGGGCTTCAGTGGGCCACCAATCCTCAGTCTACACACTTGTTCCAGCCCGTATCTATACCTTTTCTCTCATCCCAAACAGCTCTATATACCTTGGCTGCCTTCAGTTTACTACTACTATATTATTATTTTTCTAATTTTAAGATAAGGTCTCCTCTGTCGCCCAGGCTAGCTCCAAAGTCGAGACAATCCTCCTGCCTCAGCTTCAGGGTGTTGGGATGACAGTCAGGAACCACCATGTTCAGCTATTCCGACTGCCTTTTTAGCTTTTGAGATCTGTGTTGTCTTCCGCTTCTGGCCTCTGCCCATGCTGCTTCTCTGCCGGGAACAGACTTTCTCTACCACGTACCCTCCCACTAGGGAGGTCTTCTTTAGCTCCAGCGTCAGACCAGGCCTCCCATCCCAGTTGGTCCCAAGCACAGGCCGCAGCTCGAAATGGTCTGTTCAGTCTCAGCCTCTGCATATAGGTGTTAGCAGAACTGTCTCTGGAACTCCAGGCACAGAGTCTATGAGGAAGGATGTGGGGGCCATCCTCTGGGCCAAAGGATTAACTCCATAGGGGAGAGGAGTCCACAGACAGATGGGCAGGGCTAGAATCTGCTCTGGGTTGGACTCCCAGGGTAGGTGGTGGCAGAGCCCAAAGAGATGGAACGGCCAGGAGCAGGGGCATAATATCACCTCCAGAGATACAGTAGAAAGGAGAGTAGCAATGGCCCAGAGCAGACCTGTGACTGCAGAGGACAGGGACATAGACTTGGACCCGGAGGGAGGAGTTTGAAGCTCACCTGTGCCACGTTCTAGCAGCATGAACTTGCACTGGCTTTGGCTTGCGTACGTTAGACTTATTTACAGTGGCACTCTGCGGATTAAATGATGTGGGGGTCTGTGAACTGCAGAGTAGAGGCAGAGGCCTGGCAAACCTGTCCCCATGGAGCCATAGCACAGCCACGATGACCTCAGGGGATGCAGACCTCTGCCTGCAGAGGGCTTGCAGGTGAGAAACAGTTTCTGGGGTCACTGCTCCCATCCTCTGGACCTTCTGTGTAAGGGGAAGAGAAGTGGTATCAAGTCCAAAGAGGGTGTCTTGGGTGCCGGTCAGTTATTGGGGAGGGTGGATGAGACATTTTATTCACAAAACATCATCTCCTAGCTGTAGCACGAATCTTAAAAGGTCTTATTAATGAAAATAAACCTGGAGCAAGGTATTGGGGTGAATGCTGGAAGATCAGAAAAGCAGAACAAGCCATAGCCACCTCACCTTGCTAATTCCTCAGCTGATCCTGTTTCCTCAGACTGGAAGCCTCTGAATCCTCATCTAGAATGAATCTCAGCTGAATTGTTGCTCAAAAGCCTAAAAGCTTAACTAGCTCTAGTTCCTGGTCCTCACGCCTTATATACCTTTCTGCTTTCTGCCACCACTTCCTGGGATTAAAGGTGTGAGTCACTATGCCTGGCTGTTTCCAGTGTGGCTTTGAACTCACAGAGATCCAGATGGATCTTTGCCTTTGGAATGCTAGGATTAAAAGTGTGTGTGTGTGTGTGTGTGTGTGTGTGTGTGTGTGTGTGTGTGTGGCCTCTATGTCTAGTGGCTGTTCTGTTCTCTGACCCCAGATAAGTTTATTAGGATGCACGATATATTGGGGGACACAATATATCACCAGACCCAACCTCAGAGGTGTGCAAGCAGGTCATGTATCATTTTATGTCACTTAGACCTCTCTTTGGCAGGATTACAACTAATATATGATTTTGAGTTTTGCGTACGGACACCTGCAGCCCATATCAGTTTCTGGCTTATTCTCCTCTGCAGGGACCTGGTGCTCCTGGGCTCTGAGTCTGGCCAGTTGTATCCCCAGCCACAGGGTTCATGGTTACAGTGGCACAGGATGCTTACCACCTTGCTTTCTCTCCTTACACATCCTCCTAGGCAGTAACCAGGGCACGACCTATAACAGCGGGGGTTGGGAGGTGGGGGTTAGTGGGGCAGGTTAGCCTGTAGGTTAGCCACATCTGAGTCTGAATTTAGACACATGCCCTAGCTCTGCAGTGAGCCACTCCGCTGTCTGAGCCACGGTAATGACAACTGTCCAGTGGGGAACTAATAATGTCTAGCTTGAGAGCTTGTTGCTGGGATTAATGATATTTGCACAGTGCCTTCCTCAGAGCTGTGGGCAATAAATCCAGCCCCCCTCCCTCCCTGCCTTCTCTCCTTGCTCCCTTCTGCCAGGCTGCTCCAGTCTGCCAGCCCCTCTGCTGTAGCTCTTTGTCTCTCAGGCCTTGAATACTCTCCCACCATCCCCTGAGCCTTGGAGTCCAATTTCTCTTCCTCAGTGAGGACAAAGGGCTGAGTCAGCTCTCTGGGGATTCACTCTTGAGGTTCCAATGAGTCTGGGTGCCTCTGCGCCAGCACTCAGGCTGCTAATGGCCTCAGAATGGATTTGGGCCCTGCAATGGAGAGTTCACTGGAAAAGCTACGGAGGGTCTTTTTTTTAATCCTTTTTTTTTTTTATGACTTCCACACAATAGGTTTCCTTTTAATCAGGAACTGGTTGTCTGCCTTTCTGGCTTCTGGTAACTTCCTCTCTGGCCCTATAAAGGCCACAAGAGGATCAATTAGATGTCCCCGGTGCTGAGAGATGGAAAAGGGCCAGAGGTGGCTGTGTGCTTCCTCCCTGCTGTATTAGATAGTGTGGAGGGCAATAAAACCAGCTTCCCTGGGCTTTCGAATGCTCTGCTTACAGGAGGCTCCAGGTCTCCAGGTGCACCTGCTCAGCGAGGATAGGAGTTTGGGTCAGGTGACCTCGGAAGTCCAGAGAAGTTAAATAACCTGCCAAAGGTCACCAAACTGCTCAGAACCTTCTCTTAGTCTCTACTACACTTGACCTTCTGCAGACCAGGTCACCTGCCACTGGCCGGCCACCCGCCTCTGCGACCCTAAGACACTCACTCACAGATGCTGGCTTTCACCGTCCTAGCTGCTGTTCCCAGCTGACCGTATCCCCCCAACCCCCCTACCACCCCACCCACCTCATGACAATTGTCTTTCAACCAGGCTGCAAACACAGGTTATGGGGATGAAGGGAGAAGGTCGAGTTGAGGGAGAGCTGGACTCCTGGGGCTTCCACCGGGCTGCCCATCTCTCACAGCATGTTTCCTCTGAAAACCTGGGGTGGTAAATGGTTCCTTTTCAGAGAGAGAGAGAGAGAGAGAGAGAGAGAGAGAGAGAGAGAGAGAGAGAGAGGTGGCCCACAAACTCCTTCTTGGAAAAAAGTCCTCCTCTAAGTTACTTCTGTACCTGATGTCCTCTCAGTTCACAGAGTCTGATAGGGTTAGACTGTTTCTTAAATTAAAAAAATGATTATGTGTATGGATGTTTGCCTGCATGTATATATGTGCATCATGTGTGTGTGTGGTACCCTCAGAGGCTAGAAGAGGGCATTGGATCCCATGGAACAGGAGTTACAAGTGATATCGAGCTACCATGTGGGTCTTGGACCAAAACCCAGGTTCCCCGGAAGAGCAGAGAGTGGAACCAAACCCAGGTTCCCAGGGAGAGCAGAGTGCTTTTAACTCCAGAACTACCTCTCTAGCCCCAAATCCTGGTTTCTTCTTCCTTTTTTTTCCTTTTTTCTTTTTCGGCTTTTCAAGACAGGGTTTCTCTGGGTAGTTTTGGTGCCTGGATCTTGCTCTGTAGCCCAGGCTGTAGAACTCACTGAGATCCGCCTGGCTCTGCCTCCCGAGTGCTGGGATTAAAGGCGTGTGCCACGGCTGCCCGACAGATCCTGGGTTCTTAATGGTCCCCAGACCACTGGCAGCATCTAGGACAGTGGTTCTCAACTTGAAGGTTACGACCCCTTGGGGGGGTCAAATGATCCTTTCATAGGGGGTCACCTGAGACCATCAGAAAACACAGATACTTATATTATATTTCATAGCAGTAGAAAAATTACAGTTATGAAGTGGCAATGAAAATAATTTCGTGGTTGGGGGTCGCAGCATTAGTAAGGTTGAGAACCACTGACCTAGGAAGTTGTTAATATTCAAATTCTTAAATCCCTTTCCATATTCTGGAAACAATAATCTTTGTTTTCACAAGCCTTCCAGGTGACTCTCCTGCCCCCTACCTTTGAGATACTCTGGATTAGATCTTCTCTTTATAAGTCCAGAGTTTGGGGAGGCCATTGTGGAATGAGACATGTGGCCACAGAAGGCTTTTCCAAGTTGGTTGTTTATCAGAAATAGACTTTCAAAGGACAGGTAGGGGTCACAGCCAGAATGTGGCTGTGAGAAGCAGTGCACAGAAGGGGCAATGCTGAAGCAGGTCTCTCAGATCTTACCCGGTACCTACCAGCATCAAAACCAAGGTCAGGGGTGGAATGCAGAACTGACCCTGATTGAGTTACTACTGGTCATAGGTGTTACATACATATTTAATCATGGAAGTCTAACTTGGGTCAAATGCCCATCCATCCATTCACGCATATGTAATTCATCAATCCCCCATCCATTTGCCCATCCATCCACCTGCCTGTCCACACATCCACACACCTATTCATTCATCTATCCAACCATGCATGCCTGCATGCATCCTATCAATTCCTTCATTTTCTTTGTCTGAGACAGAATCTGGTATTGCTGAGGCTGACCTTGAACCCCTGATACTCCTGCTTCTGCGTCTCAAATACCCGAATTGCAGGTGTGAGACACTGCCCTGGCTTACTTATTCTTTCAACCCAAATGAGCCTTCTCCAGCTTCAGACATTTAGCTGTGCCCTTCCTTTGCAGAAACTGAAGTAGGCAGAGATACCAACTTGCATACTCAGATACCTGAGTATTATGTGAAATCCAATTGGCGGAACAAATTCCCATAACACCTGAGTCACTGAAAAACCTGCATAGAGCTTTCTTGTGGGTCAGTTTCCCATCACTGTCTAAACCCTAGTGTAGCATGAATCTTAAAAAGTCTTATTAATAAAAACAAACCTGAAGCTGGGTATTGGGGTGAAT
This sequence comes from Peromyscus californicus insignis, assembly GCF_007827085.1. Classification (NCBI taxonomy): domain Eukaryota; kingdom Metazoa; phylum Chordata; class Mammalia; order Rodentia; family Cricetidae; genus Peromyscus; species Peromyscus californicus. The sequence goes on along the minus strand of NW_026294413.1, from coordinate 84,657,755 downwards.
GCTGGAAGACCAGAGAAGCAGAACAAGCCACAACTACCTCACCTTGACAATTCCTCAGCTGATCCTGGTTCCTCAGACTGGAAGCTTCTGAGTCCTCATCCAAATGGATCTCAGCTGAACTGCTGCTCAAAAGCCTAAAAGCTTAACCAGGCTCTAGTTCCTGGTCCTCACGCCTTATATACCTTTCTGCCTCCTGCCATTACTTCCTGGGATTAAAGGCATGTGTCACTGTGCCTGGCTGTTTCCAGTGTGGCTTTGAACTCACAGAAATCCAGATGGATCTCTGCCTCTGGAATGTTAGGATTAAAGGCGTGTGTGCTACCATTGCCTAACCTCTATGTTTAATATTGTGGCTGTTCTGTTCTCTGACCCCAGATAAGTTTATTAAGGTGCACAATATATTGGGGGACACAATATCACCACACACTAGAGCCAATACTTTTGGGTGTCATGGGGTAGGACCAATATGTAACTTCAAGTTCTGATTTTGACTCAGAGAAGTGTGAGCTAGATGTGTCCAGAGTAGAACTTCAGCCAGGCAGGAGGCCTGCCCCCATTCGTTCAGCCCCTACAGTGGCCTCCACCTCTCTTTCTTACTACATTTCTTAATGATGTATTCGATTTTTATGTGCATTGGTGTTTTGCCTGCATGTATGTCTGTGTCGAATCCCCTGGAGGTGGAGTTACAGACAGTTGTACGCTGCCCTGTGAGTGCTAGGAATTGAACCCAGGTCTTCTGGAAGAACAGCCAGTACTCTTAACTACTGAGCCAACTCTCCAGCCCCAAGTTTCTGATTTAATTTTGAAAACAATAATGTGAAGTCTGAGGAAATTCAGACTCAGAATGTAAATGATTTCTGCCAAGGTACAAAGGAAATAAACAGTAGAGACATGAGGGAGCCTGAATCCTGGGTCCCCCACCCCCACCCCCGCCCCTGCCCTGCCCCCAAGTGTTGTGCTCAGCCATGTGACGTCTGTTTGCAATATTGGATGTTTGGGTATATTATTACCTGGGTTCTATTTAGGCAAGATGAGGTCATTCTGGGGTGTCCAGGCTGCATACACCACTCCTGTGAAAGGATAAATGTGGAGCCATGTTTAATCCAGAAAGCAAATTCTGGAAACCCAAGATCCATTTCCAAAGGGAAGTCACCATGTCCCTCAACTAGAAGGAATGGGTAGATCCTGACCTCATAAAGACTCTGATAACAGAATAAGAAAACAGTCTTTTAACATCTGGTGGTCCCCATGAATTTAACACCTCACGCATGCTGGTAGGTCACTGTGAAAAGAAAATCAAAACATATACTGGTAGTAAAAACGTGGCTCTTTTGAACAATACCAAAATACTTCAGCAGCCCTCCATATAGAATTAATTAACATGAAACCCAGCATCCTGGTTGCTGCAGAGCCCTAAAGTGGTTGCCAGAATTTAATTAGACTTAACCTTTTTTCCTACACCAGCACTGCTTTATAATAACTGCAGATCATTATTAATTCCTTTGGTGTTCGCTGTAATAACATTAATCACGATGAACTTCTTTCTGTGGTAATGTGTATGTAATATGTAATTCCATCGCAATTGAGTATTAGTTAAAGCTAAATTGAAATTAATTTCACAAAAAAGACACTATTTGTTATTGGATACTGTATATTCATAAAATAACATTTTAGAGCAGTTTATAGTGAGGTGGCCAGATTAGGAGGCATTTGGTAAGCTGCTAGAAGTTCACTGACAGAACAATTTGTTGTTGATGACTGGAGCCATTCTGACTGCTGGCTTCTAGGATCCCAAAGGGACTTGAAATATCGAATCAGAAAATGAGGGGCTATTCTGGGGTGGTCCTTGGAGAGACAATACCATAGCAGTCTCCTAGCTTGGATGGACACCTCCATGGGACCTGCCTCTTGAGAGCTCACCTCTGACTGAACGCAGGTTACAAGCTCACCATTTGCTTCACTCAGGGTCAGTCTTTTCTTCTGCAAAATGGTTCAATAACCTCCCCTGTCCCTCATGGTGATCTCCAGGGGTGGCTTTGAAAAATAGTAATAAGCTGTGCAAAATGTAGCCCATCAATATCGCAGCTGAGGTGGGGGTGGGGGTAGGGTGAGTTGTTTTTGTTTCGGCTAATAACCCCCCCACCCATGTTCATGCAGGTGACCCTAATTAAACTCAGTAGGTCATTAAAAGAACCCACAGGAATATTGGAGGGGTACTTTCTTGGGAGAAAAAGGCGGTTCAGAGGGAGCTGGAGAGGGGTAAAGGAGGGGTAATGTGTGATGGTTCACACCCATAATCCCAGCACTCTGAAGGCAGAAGCAGGAGGATTAGAAGTTCAAGGTCATCCTTAGCTGTATAGTGAGTTTGAGAATAGCTTGGACTTTGGGAAGCCCTGTCTCAAACAACAACAACAACAACAACAACAACAACAACAACAACAACAAACCAAGCATAAAAATGACAGACTCTGAGCAGACAGCATGGCAGGAGGGCATCAGCCCAGCTCAGAGCATCATGGGATTCCCCCAAGAGTCCTCCAACTGAGTGAGAGAAAGAGAAGGGGCTGAGTCAAGAGCAGGCCCAGCTGTGGCAAGGCTCAGAGGTCACAGGTGAGCTGCTATGGTGAGACAGTGCGGAAACCATGAGAACTTTCCACTGGAGAGGATGCAGTGTCCGAGGAGCAGGGGCTAGCCTCTGGAGCCAGTGTGCGGGCCACTGTGGAGGGCTTCCACAGCTGTACTGCAGAACCCGGACTTGGGTCGGCCTGATGCGATGGAGCAGTGTATCACTTCTGTTCCTGTCCTTTGTTCTGTTCTGCTCGCTCTTCCTGCCCTGTCCTTACCCCTTTCTCTTTGAATTACCTCAGGGTCAACGTGGTATGTGCTGGATAAAAATTAAGTTTTTATATGTGGAGATAGAGACCATAAACAAGGCCAAAAGACACATGACAGACAGCAAAAGAAAAGATTCAGAAAAATGGATAGCTCTTATCTAAATAAAGCTTTTGACAAATTGATAAGAAAGTGACAAACACTGGAAGAGGTAAATGGATGGGAAACCTCACTGGGCTGTAAGTTTAGGGGAAAGGCTGCTCCTAAGAAAGAATCAAGGAAAGATAAATTAAAATGACAAAATCCCAGCTTTTAAAGCTAATTGGACCAAATCTGAAAATGTAGGCAGCCTTCATTACTGGAGTGGGGAAGGGCAGCCACTGCAGACTGAAGTATAATCAGGGTACCATCTTTTAATTACTAAGGGTTAATGTGTGCATGTGATTTTAACCCTGTTGGGAAAACCAAGGCTACCCAGAAAACAATTGCGGTGCAGGGATGTGATGTGGGGCATTCCTCTGTGTTCATATATGAGGAAACAGACAGATTAAAATGTTCCCCTGCTGCCACACACTATCCAGTGACCCAGAGGGATACCCCAGGGAACAACGACAGCAAAATATACTCCACAAGCTCTTTGCTGTTAAAGAACAACGAACATACGACCCGTCTATAGCAATTATGAAATCGGCAGTGCGTGGTGATGCTTGCCTGTAATCCCAGCCCTGGGGAGGCTGAAGCGAGAAGATCAGGACTGTCAAGGTTAACCTTGGCTGCAGTGTGAGTTTGAAGCCAGCCTGGGATGCATGAGACCTTGTCTTGCAAAAATAGAAGCAAGCAAACAAGCAAAACCAAACAATAACGCCCCCAAAGAATTCAAGAAACAAAGAAAACGACTAATAAAAGATCATCTCCACAAAAATATCATTCCAAGAGTTCAGCACACGCAGGTATTTTGGGAGATGTCGACATGGAATTACAGAGCCATGTGACATAAGCCATATGTCAATAAAGAAGTATTAGGCTAAAATGCAGTTAAGTTCGAATGAGGAAAAATAAACCAAAGCAAAAGAGAAGCAGGAGCTTTAGAGGTCTAGAAACTTCTTCAGCACAAGAGATTCCCTGGAAGGAATTATATGATTGGAAGCGGGAGCCAGTTTAAAAGGACACATTTCAATTACAAAGCTTTTTTTTTTTTTTTTTTTACTATTTTATGTGTACTGTTTTACTATTTTATGTGTTTTGTCTGTATGTATGTTTGTGCACCACATGTGTGCCCCTGGTGTCCACAGAGGGCAGAAGAGGTGTTGGATCTGCTGGAACTGGAGTTGCAGATGGTTGTGAGGTGCCCTGTAGGGGCTGGAAGTCATACCTTAGTCCTCTGGAAGAGCAGCCAGTGCTCTTAAGCACGGGCCATCTCTCTAGCCTTTTAAGGGCTTGCTTTATATTTACCCAGTATTGATTGAGTTCTGGGAAATGAGGACACCAGCGCTCCTACAGTGCCCCACTGTCCTCCTTTTGCTGCCTGATGTTAGTTGCATATTATTTTTGTAGCTTAAAATTCTATGACTTATGTCCCGAAGGCATGATGTCAGTTTTAAGTTGCAGGGAGAAATTTAATGGACCCCACATAAAAATAGTACTTTCATCCACAGCTTTGCCACATCCAAGTCATCTATATTTATTTATTTGGGGGCAAAGGTGTGAACCCCAGATCTTGCATATGCTAGGCAAATTCCAGGTATGCTCTTTTGACACATCTACTGATCAACTGATGTGCTAGTCAGAATCTGACTGGATTGGAGACTGGTTTTAGTTTTTTGAGACAGGGTTTCTATGTGTAACAGTCCTGGCTGTCCTGGAACTTGCTCTGTAGACCAGGCTGGCCTCACACTCAGAGATTCATTTGCCTCTGTCTCTCAAGTGCTGGGATTAAAGGCGTGCACCATATTTTATCTATGTGTGTGTGTGTGTGTGTGTGTGTGTGTGTGTGTGTGTGTGTGTGTGTGAGCGTTCCTGCCTGTGGAGGCCAGAAGAATGTGTCAGATCCCATGGAGCTGTAGTCACAGGCAACTGTGACACATCTGACATGGGTCCTGGGAACTGAACTTGGGCTCTTCACAAGAGCAGCAAACACCCTTAACAGCTGAGTCGACTCTTTAGCCCCTAACATTTATTCCTTTCTGGCATAAAGTAAGTCTGGTGTTAGCAGGATAAGAAAGTGGGAGATCCCCAACACCATTAGCTGGAGTGCCACAGTTAACCTTACCTAGCTGCAAGGGAAGCTTGGGAAGGTACTGTCATGGGAGTACAACGCATCTGAAGAAGTAGCTGACTTCTTTTTACAAAATTTGTGTGTGCATGTGTGTGTGCAATGTGTTTATGCACATCCATCTGTGTGAATGTGTGCACATGCCTACCACAGTGCATGTGTAGCTGTCAGAGGACAATCACTAGTGTTGGCCCTCACCTTTCAGCTTGCTTGAGACAGGTTTTTTTTTTTGTTTGTTCCTTTTCTGCTGTGTATTTTAGACCAGCTGGCTTGTGAGCTTCTGGTGTTTTCCCCGTCTTAGCCTCATATCTCTCTGTAGGAGTGCCAGGATTATAGACAGTTGATCTAAGTGGCTTTTAAATGGGTTCTGGGGAATCTGAACTCAGGTCTTCAGGCTAATGTGGCATGAACTTTTGCATACTGAGCCATTTTCTCAGCCCAGTAGTTGGGTTGGATTCTTTATAGATGTTCTGGTTAGATTTTTTGTTCTTTCTTTCTTTCCTCCCTTCTTTCTTTCTTTCTTTCTTTCTTTCTTTCTTTCTTTCTTTCTTTCTTTCTTTCTTTCTTTCTTTTTTCTTTCCTTCCTTCCTTCCTTCCTTCCTTCCTTCCTTCTTTCTTTCTTTCTTTCTTTCCTTCTTTCCTTCTTCCCCTCCTTCCCACCCCTCTCTTCTTCTTCTTCTTCTTCTTCTTCTTCTTCTTCTTCTTCTTCTTCTTCTTCTTCTTCTTCTTCTTCTCCTCCTCCTTCTCCTCCTTCTCCTCCTTCTCCTTCTCCTTCTCCTTCTCCTCCTCCTCCTCCTTCTCCTTCTCCCTCTCCTTCTCCTTCTTTTATTTTGCAACCTGACACAAGTTAGAGCTATCTGAGAAGGGGAACTTCAGTTGAGAAAATGCCTACATCAGATTGCCCTTAGGCAAGTCTGTTGGACATTTTATTGACAAATGATTGGCACAGGGGACCCAGCTAATTAGAGTCACTGTCACTTTGGGGCAGGTGGTTCTCAGTGGTGTAAGAAAGCAGGCTGAGCAAGCCATGGGGAACAAGTCAGTAAGCACTGTTCCTCCATGGTCTCTGCTCCAGGTTCCTGTCTTGAGTTCCTGCCCCCTGCCTTCCATTCTTGATGGACTGATGGGAAGCTGTGAGCAATGGGAAGCCAAGTAGAAAAACAGGTTCTACCAGAGAGGAGGCAGATCTCAGACGGTAATAGTGTCTACTCCTGGATTTTGCCACTGTCCGCTGGATTTAACTTTCTGAAGAAGTGACTAAACCCCTTTTCAGGGTTGATTCGATGTTTTGTTTTCCTGTCTTTAGTATTTGTTAACTGCCTTTGCATTCCTGGGATTAACCCCATTCCTCCAGAGGCAGTATCTCCTCTGTGTATTGTAGGATTCAATTTGCTAATTTTTTTTAATGATAGATTTTGTGTTTATGTACATATATGGACAATTTGATAATTCCAGGGTGTTTTTGTGTTTCAAGGGTGATGATATCTGGTTTTCTCTTTAGCTACACGCATTCTTGGTTTTTGTATCAGAGGAGTGCTGGATTCATAGAACAAGGACTGTCTCATCTGCTTTCTGGAGTTCATGGAGGATAGTTATTTTCTTTTCCTTAAATATTTGATTAAACTCACCAGTGAAGCCATCTGGATTTAGAGTTTTTTTCTTGTGGGAAGGTTTTAAACCACAAATACAACTTTGAAAATCAATGAAGGACTATTCAAGGTATTGATTTCCTCTTGAGTGGGTTTGGAGGTACTTGTTTGTCAATGGCTGTGCCCAAATCGCCCATGTAGTTGAAATTACCGGCACAAGCAACCCTTTCCCCATCTGTTGAATGGTTGGTGACGTCATGTCCCTCACTCTGTTATTGGCCACCTGCTTTTGCTTTTGTCTTCAACAGTCTGGAGGGGAGTAAGTTTGCTGTCTTCATCTTCTTTAGGATCTGGCTTTTGAGTTGGTTGTATTTTGTCTTTTTTCTCCTGTTTTTGTTAATCCGTTCTTTGTATTTATTTCTTGTGCTTTGTTTTGTACTTGTTCTTGCTTTTGTGATTTCTTGGTTTGGAGGCTGCACTCCCTGAGGACCTGGGGCTCCTCTTCTCCAGTGTGAGCCCTCTCTGCCGAACATGGTCCCCTATGTACAGTGTTAGGAGCATCCTCCCCATTCTGATATACTTCACTTTTACCCTTTTTTTCTCTCAAAATATTCCCTAATTTTCCTTTGGCTTTGTTTTTCCATCAATTGCTTATTTGATAGTGTCTTACTTAATTTTCACATGTTGAGGAATTTTAAGATTTTTCTTTAAAAATATTTATTTTATACATATGCGCATGCATTCTTGGTGCTTGTGGAGGACAGAAGAGGGCCCTGGATCTCCTGGAACTAGAATTACTGAGTGTTACAGGCCACCATGTCAGTGCTAGGAGTCAGAGTCCAACCCTGGCCCCCTGTAAGAGCAGCCATCTCCCTGGCCCCCAGATTTTTCTTATTTACTTAGTTACATTGATACTGGAAACATAATTTAGATCTTTGAAAATACAAATTTAGGCTCTCGTGTTGGTTCAGAAGGTGTCCACTTCAACCTACGTTTGAAGTTTCTAACGACGGCTGCAGATTTCTTCCTTGCAATCCATCAGTCATGTTTTGAATGCCCTCAAGTTCTGGTGTCATGCATACAAATGTGGTGTGGCTCATGTCCTTCTGAGGAACCACTGTCATTACCTTCATTGTACGACCCTCTTTCTCTATGGTAGCATTTCCCCTCCCTCTAACATCTGTCATGTCTGACACCAATAGTGGGAGTTTTGTTTTTGTTTTTGAATTAGTGTTCGTGTCCTGGGTTGTTTTTTAATCTTCTACTTTTAACATAGTGTGTCTTTCAATTTGAAGTTTCTTGGGAGTAGAACCTGGTCAGGTGATGCATCTTTCCACTCTTCAAGTCTAACCCTTTCTCTCTTTTGGAGTCTAGACAAACACCCAAAGGGTTTTGTGGTGGTTGTTAAATAATACTGATTTAGTTTCTTGAAATTACAATGTAATCACACGGTTTTCTCCTCCATGTTCTTCTCTCTAACCCTTCCCACACACCCCTTTGCTCTCTCTCAAATTCGTGACTTTTTCCCCCTTTAATTGTTGTTACATATATACACACACATATATTCCTCAATACACTAATACAATCTGCTCAGTCAGTATAAAGCTCCCTGCGTGTATATGACCTCATGACTAACCAGTTGGTATCAGAATGTTTAACCTTTTGACTTTGCAACATGACAAAGTTCATGATCCAGTATTGCACAACTGAGTTATAAGAAAAACCTAAAACAAATCTCAAAGTATGTTTATTTTTATTTTTTATTTTATATTTTTGAGCTATATTTATAGCTATCCTGGAGTGTGTGAGACCTGTAGGCTTCAGGGTAGACACAAATGCAGGGCCATTTGTATGTAACATGATTGTGGATACAGTTAGATTTGAATCAACCATCTTGCTATTTGTACTTTACCCATTCTATCTGTTTTTGGTCTCTGCTTTCATATTTGTATTTCCTTTAACTAAAACGATTTAAATAATCATATGACTATAGGAAGTTGTAAAGAAATATACAAGGAGATTCCTTGCATCCTGCGCCCCAGCATCTTGAATCATCGTGGTATGGAATAAAAATCAGGAAGCAGAAATCATTGCCTCCAAGACTGATTTCAATTTCACTGTTTGTGTGTGCACACACTTGTGGTGTGCAGAGCTATGGTTAATTTTCTCACACGTGTGGTGCTTGTAGCTGCAACAACTGACATTCAAGGTTCTGCACTGTACTGTGAGCAAGGAGGTTCACTACTCCTCTATAATCCTGACCTCTTTCCCTCATGTCAAATTCTCACAGCCACTAGTCTGCCTCCCATTTCTGGAACCATTCTTCATAAACACTAACTGTTATTTTACAAATATTATAAACACGGAGTTGTGCCACATACATCCCAAGACAGGCTTTTACACCAACATAATTTTTGATATGTTAATGCACGTAGTATGAGTTGAGTTTGGTCTTTAAACTTTTAATTAATTACTTTATTATTATTATTATTATTATTATTATTATTTTATATTTTTGATGCAGGGTTTCTCTGTGTAGCCCTGGCTGTCCTGGAACTGGCTCTGTAGATCAGCCAAGCCTTGAACTCAGAGATCGATCTGCCTCTGGTGTGTGCCACCATGACTGGCCACTAGTACTTTATTATCTTTATTAATTTTTTTTAACTGAATTATATTCCACTATGGACATATTGCAATCTGTTAACAATTCATCCATTTGATGGACATTTGATGTTTTCCTATTTGGATGTTATGAAGAAAGTTGCTGCTAATAGCTGGTAATAAATTTTCATTTCTCTGGGATGAAATTGCCCCACAATGTAATTGTTAGATTGTATAGCAAGTGCCTACTTAGTTTGCAAGTCAATTACGAAATTCCAGAATTGCTGTCTCAGTTAATAACCCCGTCAGCCACTTGTGAGTGTCTGGGTTTTCCCACACTGTCATCAGTATTTGGTGTTATCACTCACAATGTATTTTAGCCTCAAATGAGGACTTTCTGTGGATCCAGGCCTTCCTGTAAGAGTTAACTCTATTGGCTAGTTTTTCTGGTGCCCAATAGCCTTCTGTGCATCTTCTTCAATGAAATGTACCATTGTTGGCTTTTTGACTTTGCTCTTTTCTGTTTGGCTTTTTAAAAAATACTAGATTTTGAGACTTCTTTGTATATGATAGACACAGTTCCCTTGTTGTGTATCTCATGATTTGCACATATCTTCTCTCAGTCCTTAATCTGTGCTTTATCATACATACATATGTATGTATGTATGTATGCACACACACACACACACACACACACACACACACACACACACACACACAAAATGTTTGGAAATTTGGTGGTCTGATTTTTTTCAGTGTTTGCCTTGTGTGGATCATTGCTTAATTCTACAGTCTGAGGATTTCCCTCAGCATGGTGCTTTATAGTTCTGTATTTTATGTTTAAATCCACCATCCATGTTGTGCTAATTTTTGTGCAATGTTAGATTTAGTGCCGGTTAGTTTCGTTTCTTTGTTTTGCCTTGCAATATCCAATTATTCTTACAGATTCTATTTATGTTTTATTAAAATGGAAATAATAGGTTGGTGAGATGGCTCAGTTGATAAAGGTGCTTGCCACCCAGGCCTGGCGACCTGAGTCTGATCCTCAGAACTCACATAAAGGTAGAAGGAAGAGAACTGTACCAGCTGGTTTTATGTCAACTTGACACAAGGTAGGGTCATCAGAGAGGAGGGAGCCTCAGTTGAGAAAATGCCTCAGTAAGATCAGGGTGTAGGCACGCCTGTGGGGCATTTTCTTAGTGATTGGTGGGGGAGGGCCTAGCCTGTGGTGGTGGTGCCATCCCTGGGCTGGTGGTCCTGACTTCTATAAGAAAGCAGGTTGAGCAAACCATGAGGAGCAAGCCAGTAAGCAGCACCCTTCTATGGCCTCTACATCAGCTCCTGACTCCTGGTTCCTACCCTGCTTGAGTTACTGAACTGACTTCCTTGGATGATGAACAGGGACGTGGAAGTGTAAGTCAAAAACAACAACAACAAAAAAAAAAAAACCCTTTCCTCCCCAAGTTGCTTTGGTCATGGTGTTTCATCATAACCATGGTTACACTGATGAAGACAAAAACTTTCTGCACAATGTTGTCCTTTGACTTCCATATGTGTGCTGTGGTACATGTATGCACATGTGTGTATACACATGCAGTAATAAAAATCTAAAAATAACACTAACAGTAATAATAATTGCTATGTTCCTTTTGTAAAAACAGGGTCTCACATCACTCAAGCTGGCCTTGAATGTATTATATAAGCTGAGGTTGACCTTGTACTCCTCCTCATCCTGCCTCTGCTTCCCAAGCGCTGGGAGTACAGGCATGCACCTCCACACCAGGTTCTTGCAGTATTAGTTGACAAAGTTTTTTCCTTTTCCTTTGAATTAACTTTGCACCTTTGTCAGAATTTAATTGGATGTGCTTGTGTGGGTTTGATTTTGAGCTGTCTAATAAAAGTCTCTATCTGTGTGCCCATATCTGCACCTGTACCCACACCATCTTAATGTAATTATAGAACGAGCCATCAGACCTGATAAGCTGTTGTTGCTTGCTTTATTTTTCTTTCTTAAAGTTCTTTCATCTGCCCTTATTTGGATCTAGTGTTTTGGAATACTGCTTTATCTGTTTCTTGACTGGTTTTTATTGTGCCATTTTAACCCACAGCATTTGTGTTTTAAAGCTTGTAACGTCACCTGCAACTGACATCTTCACCCTGTTTGACATCGCTTCATGAGTGGCATGGGAACAAAACACTTCCTTTCCTCTCTGGGTCCTGAAGCTGTTATTGTTTTATTTCTCTTTATGTTGTAAGTCCAATGGCACATTGTGAGTAGTTTTGTTGTAGACGATTGCCTGTTCAGTAGGTTTATTTTTAAGCAGTTCTGAAATTTTATTACCTTTATTTGTTTATTATGTGTGTGTGTATATGTGTGAGTGTGTGCATATATGCATGTGTGGAAGTCAGAAGACAAATTTCAGGAGTCAGTTCTCCCCTTCCATCATGTGGGACCCAGGGATTGAGCTCAGGTCATCAGGCTTAGAAGCAAGTGCCATTACCTGCTAAGCCCCCTCTCTCTGGCGCAACTAGATTTAAATAAGAAAATTGACTTTGATGTTTGCAGAGGTTGTAATGCCCAGGACCCCTTACTTCCTTGTATAGATTTCAACTTCTCCATGGTACATTTTCTTTTTTCCCCTGGATGGTTTTTTATTCTGTTTCTTACAGGATAAGTTCCGTTGTAATAAGCTTCTTCAGTGTTTTCTGAAAACATCTTTACCTTGCCTTCACTTTTGAAGGATATTATTGCTGGGTATAAAATAGCAGGTTGACAGCTCTTTTTTTTTTTTTTTTTTCAGAGCTATGAGACATTTCTGTGTCTCTTTTGCTCACATAGTTTCTGATAAGAAATCTGTTGTTTATATTCTCTTTATATATGTTCTTGTCTTCTGGCTGGCTGCCTTTGGAATATCTTTTTCCCCCCTCTCTCTGACTTTTAGTTACTTTATTATCACGTGGTTGGTGATATTTGTCTTGTGTGTCCTGTGCTTGAGATTAGTTGAGCTTCTTGTATCTTTGTATTTACAGTTCTAGAAAATGTGTAAAGGTTTCAGCAATTAATTCATTCTTTAGGTATTCCCCCCCCCATTTCCTTATCTGAAGGATAAGGCTTCACATCTGTTGTCTGTGTTCTCCCCACAACCCAGTTATACTTTCTTCTTTTTAAACCTTTATGTCTTATTTTTAAGTATTTGCCTTATTTTATTTGTGTGTGTGTGTGTGTGTGTGTGTGTGTGTGTGTGTGTGTGTGTGTTAGGTATGAGCATGTGGAAATCAGAAGAGGGTATGATATTACCTGAAGCTGGAGTTACATGTGGTTGTGAGCCTCTGATATGGTGCTGGGAACCAAATTAGGGTTCACTGCTGAGCCATATCTCCAGCCCCAGAGCTTTACTTCTTAATGCTTAAGTTTGGAAAAACATCTAATATGCTTTCTGTCTTGGACGTGATAGTTTTTATTTCTAGAATTTTGATTTTTACTGCTTTTATATCAACAGTCTTCATATCTCTTTATTTTTCTTGAACATATGGGATGCAGTTATCAGCATAGCATTAGAATGTGTTATAACATTAAGGTTTTGTGTATTAATTCTATCATCTCTAGGTCAATTTTGATTGACTCTATTTCTTATTATGAGTTATCCTATTCTGCTTTTCTAATGGTTTTCAAATTGGTTTCTAGATACTTTGACTTTTAATTTACTGGTTGCTACTTTTGTATTTAGACACATATATCATTGGACTTTATTTTGAGGTGAAGTTAAATTCTTAGAAGAATAATTTGTGTCTTGCTTTCAAGATCTATTAGGCACAAACGTAGCTACATCTGGCCTTGAAGTGAAAATTTCCCCACCATGTCAGCAAAGCCCTTTATAGCATACCAGGCCTTCTTTTTTTTTTTGTTTTTTTGTTTTTTGTTTTTTTTGTTTTGGTTTTTCGAGACAGGGTTTCTCTGTGTAGTTTTGCGCCCTTCCTGGAACTTGCTCTGTAGACCAGGCTGGCCTCAAACTCACAGAGATCCACCTGCCTCTGCCTCCTGAGTGCTGGGATTAAAGGTGTGTGCCACCACCGCCCGGCACATACCAGACCTTCTTAGCCACAGATGTTCTTTGCACAGTTTCTGTTTACCACAGTTAACTGTGGCACAAAAATCTTAAATGGAAAATTCCAGAAGGTTTCTGTTTCACACTTGCGCTGTTGTGAGTAGCATGATGAGGTCTCCTGCAGGTCGGCTCTTTGCTGTCATGTGACTCATCTTTCTATCCTGTATGTGTTACCTGCCTGCCTCCCTTGGGAGCTGTTTCAGTAGTTGACTGATGGTTGAACTTTCACTGTCCTGGTAGTCTAGTGTGGCAACCTGATGTGGTATCACGGGCTTACATCCTTCGTCTTGTTCCTCTCAGCCCATAGATGGTGTGTATCGCATCGTTGCAGTAGAAAGGGTGGTGTGTATGCACAGTGCAGGAAGGTATTTACCCATTCAGGTAACTTTTATTATAAGAGTATGTCATTATAGTTGCTCTTATTAGCTGCTGTCATTAAGCTCTTATTGTGTCTAATTGATACACTAGCTATAATCATAGTTGTGTATGCAGAGAAAAGAATGTAGTATATTTAGGACTTGGTACTGTCCGTAGGGCTAGACACCTCCCGGGGGTCTTGGAAAGTAGTCTTATGGATAGGGGGCTACTATACCCTATTTCAAGGTTTCTTTGCACCAATAACCCCTTTTTGTTAGAGATTTTTATACAATCCTGGGTATTCAGGTATATAAAATAGGCAAATAAATGAGAGACTCAATGCTAATAAATCCGTAGATTTAAAATAATTCAAAATAAAGTTTATTTTAAAACAATTCTTCTAGATGCACAATTTTTTAAGCACCTATTAAAAATGAAAGTAAATTGGCATCCTGATGAGATGGCGTGCTTGCTCGTTTTTGCATAAAGTACCAAGTCATGGCTGAGTATTTGATATTGCAGTATGTAGAGAACCTTCAGTCGCTTTCAGGGCCGATGACTGGCCAATGACTGTTTAGGTTTTATCATAGCCAATGCTGCCAGGTGTGGTGGCACATGTCTGTAGCCCTACTACCTGAAACTGAGGTCAGAGCATCAGAACTTAAGGCCACTGCAGCTGTATTGCAAGTTCTAGACTAGCCTAGGCTATGTGAGATCCTGTCTCAAAACAAAAACAAAAACAAAAACAAAAACCCTCAAATGACAAGTAAAATAAAGCAATTGTTGGTACTGAGAACACCACTTCACATAAATACACAGTACCGAATAGTAAAATTATATTCCAGGCCATTTAAGAAATTGTTGGAAATTCTTTCTAACCCTGAGCCAAAATTCATGTATTGATTTTTAGTGAAAACTAAATCAGCCACTCAAATAGCAATTTTAAAAATCAAACAGTCTAGGACAACGCAATCCAAAGATAGGCTCATCTGAAACTTACCGAGGATCAGTGACCGGGAAATAAGAAAAGCCTTTGCTTTCTGTAATTAAGCCGGGATGTGTCTATAAAAGCAGAGAACTTTGTGCAATAAAAACGTTATAGCGAAGAATCGTCTGGAATCCTTGCGGAGGGGTTATAGGCAGCATTCACCGGCATCGTATGCCAAGATGTACAGTGCAAAGTGTGCATGCGTGTGTGCGGAAACAAGGCAGAAGCCGGGTCGCTGTGCAACACAGGCACCTGCCTTCAGACACTTGTCAGGTTCCCAGCGCGTTGTGTGTGCAGTTCATTTTGGTTCATTGTGTGTTCAGTAAGCTTTTACTGCAGCTCAGTGTTTCACAACCCCCTCGCTCGGTTACCTGATGCCACGTGGGATGTGACCCAGTGTGGGGAGCTGTGCTCTATTTCACGTCACTCGTTTCCTCCTGGCAGGTGAAGATCTCTTCTCAGTCTCCTGGCCTGTGGTGTAGCCTGGAAGCTCCCCTGCAGGGCCGAGGCCACCAAAAGCCAGACCGCTTCACTTTTCTTCCTTAAGAAAGTCGCCTGCTCCATGTCTTATGAACCATTGCTTCAGGAATTTAGGGGGTTCCTGGGAGGGTGAGTCTGAGCCTTCTTACTTCACTTTGGTTGACCATTGAGCATCTATTTATTGCTTTCTTGTCTGTTCTTCAGACTCTTATTTTGATAAACTTGACTTTTTTTTTTCCACTGTAGTGGAGGAAATGTTCCTATGTGGATCTTGTTCTCACACGCTGAGCTCTTTATCTGCTTCCTGACTCGCCTTTCCCTGGGTGATATTTGCATAGTTGCTATGTCCATTTCTTCCATCTCTTTTCCACCTAACGCAGCGCTTGCCTGCGAAATAATGAGTGATTTGCCCTAACGATGTTCCCACTCAACCCCAAACCTATTTATCTTTCTCTCTGAACTGCTTTTTAAGGGTCAGGTATTTCATGGTATCAATTCTGCAGTTAGAAATGCGGGCCGCAGTGAGCAGCTTTAAGGGAGAAAAATCCTTCCTTTGGGGCTGTCTGATTTTCAAAAAGAAATATTCTTGGAGCTGGAAAGGAGGAGAGCAGGCAGCTTTGAAGTCAGTTTTGTTCACTGCTGCATCATATGCCTCTAAACCAGCAATGGGCACATGTTCACTCTTCCGCAAGGTTGAATTGGAGGAATAAGTGATGTTCACACACTTAGTTCTAAGGTTCATTGCTCTGGGACATGGAATGGGTGAAGGAAACATTTAAGCATCACTCCAGTAAAGAACTGTGCAGTGGGGCTTGGCAGGACTGGTTTTCCCTCTGCATCAAGTTCTTCAGCAGAATGGTTCTGCCAGGTGTTGTGAAGCAATTTCTTCTGAAACAGCTTGGGAAGACTCAAGTTCTAAAGACTTTTGAACTTCTGAGGGGAGGCTCTTTAAGGCTCAGGAAGTAAACAACTCAAAAGCTTCAGGAAGTCCCTGAAGCAGACCAGATGCCACTAGGTCCCTCCATTTTCAGGATCATTATCTTAGTTAGGATTTTATTGCCATGAAGAGATACCATGACCACAGCAACTCTTATACAGGAAAACATTTAATAGGGGCTGGCTTAAAGTTTCAGAGGTTCAGTCTGTTATTGTCATGGTGGGAAGCATGCTGGCATGCAGACAAACATGGTGCTAGAGAAGGAGCTAAGAGTTCTACATCTGGATCCACCGGCAGCAGGAAGAGACTGCCATACTGGGCGTGGCTTGAGCATCTGAGACCTCAAAGCCTGTCCCCAGTGACATACTTCCTCCAACAAGGCCACACCTCCCAATAGTGCCTTTCTCTATATGCTTAAGGGGGCCACTTTTATTCAAACCACCACAGTCATGTAAACGACAAGGGCTACTGAGGAGTCTAAGACCAGTCAAGCTACCTGGGTGAGACACTGCAACCTGTCCAGTTGTCTGTAAGCTGTGCAGTGCACTCCAGAGCTCCAGCTCTCGTGAGCCAACACCTATACTGGCATGAGGTTTTGGTGATGCAGCTGTCGTTAAAGTCAGTTCTGCTGTCAGTGACCCCTCACTCTCACACTCTTGTAGGTAACATCAGTAAGCTCATTTGTTCATCAAGTTGGACGTTGGTGGTTAGCCTTACTTTGGTCTGTTGTCTGTTCCCTATCTGGGGTGTGTAGATGTTTGTTCCTGTCTCCCTAGGAACAGTGTCACACAGAAGCAGGATGATGTGGGGGTGTGGCCACACTACTTAGGATCCAGGGCAAGATCACACCAGACATTGGGAGAAACCATGGCCTCTTACATGGGAAGGTTCTGCTTGGGCTTAGCCCAGCTAGGGGATGCTTCCCACCGGAGTCCTTTATCTGCTCTATATCCTTTTCCAACTCTCCCCTGGAATCTTGTCTAAGGGATGAGCTCATGTGCCCCACCACAGCCAAGTTCTAGTAGCTCATTTATGAGTAGTAGTGCTCGACTGATAGGCTGCTACACTGAGGAAATGGGAGAGATCCATGCCTCCATGGGAACCCCTTGCTCCCCAAGTGTGATGGTTAGCATTATTTGTCAATTTGACAGACTCTAGAATTACCTGGGAGAAAGGCCTCTGGGCATGCCTATGAGGCATTATCTTAATTACCTTAATTGAGGTAGGAGGGCCAACCCACTGTGATTGGCACCATTCCCTGGCTGGGATCCTGGACTGGATAAATGAAGAAGGTAAACTGAGCAGCAGGATGCACTCGTTGCTCTGTTCGTGATAATGGAGACGATGCAAGCAGCTTCTTCAAGTGCCTGCCTCAATTTCCCCACTGCGAGGGACTGTCCCTTGAACTGTGAATTAAAAAAAAAAACAACAAAAAACAAAAAACAACTCATCTTCCATGAAGGTGTTTTTGTCTGTTTTTTTTTCTTTCTTTGTGTGTGTGTGTGTGTGTGTGTGTGTGTGTGTGTGTGTGTGTAGTGATAGGAAAAGAAACTCAGTCCCCAAGATATGGCCGGGAAGACAGGCACCGACACTGATTTTGTTAGCTTTATTTGCGCTTCCTCAGGGCCCTGTGGCCCACTGGTTTTTGAAGCCCATGGGCTTCAGGGAGTCCGTGTTAACGATCCCACCCCCTGCCCGCCATGTGCTTCATTTGGATGCCTACTGCTCAGTCTCTAACATTTTCACATACTTTGACTCCATTTAGAATTTGCTTTGACGGGCCACCACCTCTCAGCCTCCTTCTCAGCTTATGGGCTAGAGTAGCCACTGGTGCCAGGCTCCAGCCATGGTGCTTTGGCTCCTGGAGCCTGGCTGGCAATGGGACTGAGGGAGAAGGGAGGCTGGAGTGGCAAGCTCCTAGGAGACTCCCACCTAATAATGTGCCTTTGACCCTAGCTGCTTTCTCGGGGTGTCTGCCAAAAGTCACGATGGGGTCGAATTAATTGGCTGAGGAGGCCTGAGCGTCAAGGCAGAAAGCAGTTGGGCAGCTGTCTAATGAGACAGACCCCAGAAAAGGCACTGTGGATTTCAGTCTTGCCAGTAGCCAAGACCTTGAGAAGAATGATGGGCTGTCTGTGGAGAGCAAGAGAAATGATCGTGCCTCCAGGGGACCAATGTCCGACAGAGGCCTGAAGAACTGAGTACATTTGACTCCGGTCTGGCACAGTGAGCCAGGGAAGGGGAGGGCCAGATGCTGGGAAGAAGACCCAATAGGGGGAATGGTCCAAGAGAGATGGGTTCTACAGGGGAAGAAAGGAACTGGGGGCTGTGAAGAAGGGAGGGAGAAGGCAGAGAAGAGGAGTGTTGCGGGTAGGGGGAGATCTACCAGGGCCCTGTGAGGCTCCAAGGGCCACAAAAAATGAATGTCCCAAGGTCAGTCTTGCCATGTCCCTCGGAGTCATGTGCCCATAAGATCAGGCCTGGGGACTCTGCCACAGTGTCTTCCCAACAGCACATACAATAGCACAAGGGGCCTTTCCTCCGCTGCTTGGACCCCAGCAGAACTCACAGCTAACTCAGTTCACTCCCAGAACAGCATGTACTCTGCGTAGAGTTGAGTATACCAGAAAGACTGCTACATTATAAACCTGGGATGGACTGGAAAAGACTGCTCTGGGATAGGGTTATTTAGAGATGGTTAAATGTGCTTTAGGAAGCCACTGCCTTAGTACCTGCCTTTATTCCCATTGCCAAAGCCTCTGGCTGCAGAACCTGCTTTATGTTGCATTTAATAGAAGCAATATGCCCCTGGGAAGATGAGGCTCTGAGATCCCAGACTGAGCCTTCGAGGAGTTCCAGGAGGTCGAACTGTTGGGGACGTGCCTCCAATTCCACTTCCAAAATTGCAGTGTAAAGCTCGTCAAAGGAGAGATGAAATGAGGATAATCATAATAGTCATGGGGAGGCCCGTGCTTCTGTACCACTTAGAGGTCAGAGAAGCTTTCACAGCCATTAACCGCGTGCCCTCAGAGCATCCTCGCCCATCTCAGTGGGTTGTCAGGAAAATCAAAGGTTTCCCCCAGGAAATGAGACTACCGGCATGCCCCACTTTAAGCAAAACCTGCTGGGATCATTTAGGTAAAGAAAGCCTGCCCCACAGAGGAATTTAACAGGGCTATTTGGAATGGCCGGTTCCCCCAGCATGCAAAGCAATAAGAGACAATTTACTAGAAGGCTTGATTGATTGACATATATCTTGTTTAGGACCAGCTGCATGTCTGCAGCATCTCTGGGGTGCTGGTTGTGGTTATTTGTGATGGGAGAAGTGGGCGATGAGTCCAACACAGTCCGAGATAGGAGAATTTTCTGTGTGTACATTTTCTGATCTTTTTGTTGAGCACGTAGATGTCAAAAATTGATGTCCCTCTTCTAGGGGCTGTGGAGATTGCTTAGTAAGCAGAGTGATCATTCCAGAACCCATATAAAAAGCTGTTGTGGTAGCATGTAGCTGCTTAAAATCCTGGTTCTGGGGAGGTGGAGACAGGAGGGTGCTTGGGGCTTGCAGGCCAGTCAGCCTAGTTGAATCGATGGTTTCCTGGTCAGTGAGAGATCCTGTCTCAAAAACCAAGTTGGACAAGGTGCTGAGGAATGACACCACATTGGAAGTTAGGTGACTTCTGATCTCCTCCACTTGCATACACACACACTTACATGTATATCTGCACATACGTGAACACATGCACACAAACAAGAGACTGCCCCATAGGCCTAAGATGATCAGTGGTGAGACCACCACTCAGCACTCATTCTAAGATGGAGCCTTCCTCTGACACCCCAGTCGTAGAACTGGTAACAGAGGCTGTTCTTTACAGAGCTCACAGCTGCAGTGTTAACACCTAAACATAGCCCATGGCCATGCTTGCTCTCTGGAGAAAGCTGCCTTCACTGGGAAAGAAGGAGATACACACACACACACACACACACACACACACACACACACACACACACACAGAGAGAGAGAGAGAGAGAGAGAGAGAGAGAGAGAGAGAGAGAGAGAGGGAGAAGAGAGGGTATAGACCAGGGAGGGGAGGGTCCTGGTTCCTCATAGTACCACTCTGCATATGAATGTGCTGTCTGATTTTGCAATGATCCAGAAGCTGCTTCAACTTGGGTTTCCTTCCCTTGCAGTCAAAAGCACTGCTGGTGGACGCCGCTGAAGGGAAGCAAGAGGCACATGCATTTGCAGAGGCGGTTCAATACGCGTGTTTAGAGCCGGGCTGCAAACAGAGGAAACAGCCACGATTGGAAATACACAAATGCTGACCCAAGGGGGATGAGTTAAATCAATATTGGGATGCATCTGCTGTGGTTGGAATCTGAAACATCCTACACAGGCTCATGCTTTGAATCCTGGATTCCTACCTGTTGGCACTGTTCTGGGGAGCTGGGGAACCTTTGGGAGGTGGGGTCTGGCTGGTAGAAGTGGGTGGGTGGGTCTTACATAAGGTTACGCCTGCCCCTAGTTTCCACTGCTCTTTCTGCTTGCTCATCAACCAGATGCTCCACTGCACAGTCCCATGGATATGTCTTCCCCACTACAATGGACTGAAGTCTCTCTCTCTCTCTCTCTCTCTCTCTCTCTCTCTCTCTCTCTCTCTCTCTCTCTCTCTCTCTCTTTTGGTTTATCAAGACAGGGTTTCTCTGTGTAGTTTTGGTGCTTGTCCTGGATCTTGCTCTGTAGACCAGGCTGGCCTCGAACTCACAGAGATCCTCCTGCCTCTGCCTTCCGAGTGCTGATACTAAAGGCATGCAACCACCACCTGGCTGACTGAAGTCTTAAAAACAGTGAGCCAAAAAAATTAAAAAAAAATAAATAAAATGAAATTTTTTTCCCTTCATTATGGAGTTTCTGTTAGCTACTGGGTTGTAGTGACCATCAAGCAACTTGGACTGGAATCCATCCAAAAAATATATGATGCAACTTCAGGAAGATGTCTAGATTTCTCTTCTGATAAGGAACTCTGGGTTTTCTGAGTTGTGCATAGAATGCTGATATTGGTATGCAACATCAGGACCAGTCAGGCCGCTCTGGGGTGAATGGAATATGAAGTGGTGTACTAGCTACTTTTCTCGTTGCTGTAACAAGATACCAACAAAAGCAACTTAAGAAAGGAAGGGTTCGTTTGGCCTCGTAGTTTGAGCACAGTCTCTCACGGCCAGTGAGCCAACAGGAGTGTAACATCTGGTTACATTGTATCTGCAGGCAGCTGGCAGAGGGAGAGGAATCCTGGCACTCCATGGACATTCTTCCTTTTATTTAGTCTAAGATCCCAGCCCAAGAAATGGGGACATCCACATTTAAGGTGAGTCTTCCCACCTCAATTAACCGACTCTAGAAACTCCTGATATGGAACTCTCGTCACGGGGTAGATGGCCAGACTGTGGGACACTCATTCAGTGGAGCACTACTCTGCAATAAAAAAGAATGAACTACTGATACAAGCAACATGCTGAGCAGACCACCACACTAGATTCAATATATATATATTGAAGTGACCCAATTATGGCAGTAGAGGACACTAGTGGTGGCCAGGGCTCGAAAGGAAGGTGGCTATGGATGGGTGGCAAATAGGATTTCCTTCCTGGTGACCAGATAGTTCTGAATCCTGATTGGGGTGGTTGGCTACACCAGTCTACACATGCAACCATTTGGCTAGTCACTAACCAATCCCCAAATTCATGCAAATAAACTCCGGTAAAAGCCGAGGGAGGTCCATTATGCATTGTATCGGCTCATTGTCAGTTTCCTGACTCTGGACATTGCGCTGTGCTATTTTAAAGGGACCACAGTGTATTTGGAAATTCTCTATACATTTGTGTAACCTCAGTCTAAAATTGGTTTTAAAAAGGTGAACAAAACATATAACGTGTACCTTTCTTTCTTCCTCTTTCTAGAAGTTAAGGCATACAAGGCACTCAGTGCTCTGTATTCAGAAATACACGGTTTGTGCTCTTTCCACATCTTCTCACGATGGGTTGGAACCTGGACTGAAAGCTACATCTGTCATTCCCCCAAAGCCTGTGTTGGCTATTTCTTCTTCCCCCTGCCTCAGTTTCCTTTTGCTTTCTTCTCTGTTTCCAGCTGTGAGAAGGAAGGAGAAAAGGAGGCCAGCTCACACCCAACCTGAATGTGTTCGCTTTTTGCATCCAGACAATAGCCCAACTATCACTCCCTGTTCTAGGAGGGGAGGCAATGACCAGGTTCCAGGGTCAGGGTCAGGTTCGGGGCTGAGGGTCAGTGTGCTCTACCATGATGACCAAGGAACAGACATAGCCATCGCATGGCCTGTGTGGCAAGAACATGTTTCAGGACAGTAAATTTATTTCCCATTTGGAACAACCGTTTCTGTTTCCTATTAAACAAATAGCCTCAGAGCATCTTGTGGAGGCTCCCAGGCCTCTTGAGGAAGTGGAATTGCCACAGTCCTCTCCCAGGATGGAGGGTGCTGAGGGATTGAGTCCTAGCACGTGGGGGAGGGGTGGAAAGATGAGCGAGTTTGGGCCCCAGTAGAAAAACTTCCACCTTTGGGCTCAGCTCAGCTGTGCTTCAGGGCTTGACCTTGTGATTCTCCTTCTGGGCTCTCTTTTCCTCTGGTCAGTGGCTGTCTGTCACTCTAGGTCACTTCTGCTTTGTGTCCTCTGTGGCTCAGAACCTCTTTCAGCACCTGGAAGCATGGTGAAGGGGTGGAAGGGATAGTGAATGTTTTCTGTTGTTTGAGATAGGATTTCTTTGTTCCAGGTTGGTCCTGGCCTAACTGTGGAGCCTAGATTGGCCTTGACTTAGCATGTCTCTACCTCAGCCTCCTCAGCCAGGATGGTAGGTGTGCTCCAACACATTTAGCCAACATCCAACCCAAACAGCTTGCTCCCTCAACCCAATCACTATTTTGACCAAGCTAATTGGTGTAGAAGGAAGAGAATGAACAAAGGTTGGGGTGGGAGTTGAAGTGTATGCAACATTTTTTTTTTTTCAACAAACATCATCGAAAACCCTTGCTTGGTTGTAGGCCTTTCCTTAGTTGCTTTGTATATAGGGCATAGAATCCGTGCCTGTCAAGGGACTCAAAACTTATGAAAGGGACAACTGAGAAGATGAGGGGAATGTGGTGGTGTTACAGAGAGAAGCTCATGGTGGTGAAGAGGTTGGGAGTCAGAGGGTGGCAGAACTCTCCTCAGAACCTCTCTTCAGAGAATATCTCCTCAGAAAATATCTCAGGTCTTCTCAGAGGATGTCTCTTCAGAGAGGGTCTCCTCAGAGAACACCTCCTCAGAGACTGTCTCTTACTCTCCTCAGAGAAAGTCTTCTCAAAGAACGTAACCTCAGAGGCTCAAGCGTGTCTTTGACCTGAGGGAGGAAACAGTTTGATTTCTGATGTGGAGGTTTCAAACATATCCTATATTGGCTGTGTTTTGTTTGGCCACATAAGGTGTGTAACAAATTGTCAGTTCCAATTACAAAAATGAGAGGTTTTCCTCCAACACCTGGGATTCTGACCCTGAAGACAGCAGGACTACATTTTACTGCAGTGGCTGGCTGAGTGAGTGGCAGAGGCACTGTGGGCCTGGCTTTCCCAGCTCTGCACTCGGCTGCCCTGATAGTGTCCCCTACCTGAGTGGCTGAGTCTGGCTGCTGGTCTGCTGTAGCACATGGGGTCACCCGCAGGCTGGGAGGGTTCCACCTTAGGCTATCAGGGGGCAGCCTGTCACAGCCTCCATTTTTAGGAGCTGTGGTATGTTCGGGTCCATGGATGAATGCAGCGGAAGGAAGAGTCCTTTCCAACCCTGGCAGGTATGTCCTCCAGTTCAAACAACTTCCCCCTTTCTATTTGCTCCTCTGAAAAGTCCCCCAGATCCTCCTGCTTATTAACAAGCTGTACACCACGCTGTGCTTAAAGTTCAGAGCGCCATAGGATACGGAGCCGTAATTAATCTCAGTCCCTGAGTTCTAGAACATGGAGAGCAATTATAATTTACTGTCGGAAAACCAATTTGGGGAAGCGGTGGTTTTCGCGCCCCTGATCAGAGTGCTATGAAATGCCACTTCCTGTCCCGGTGCCTCCTGCCAGGAGAGCAAGACCTTTAGTTTTTGCTACAACTCTGGGGGAGGGGGTGGTGTCAGGGGGCATGAGGCAGAGGAGACTGAGTGTGGATGCCGGGCCCATAGTGCCTCTTGCCGTCCTATCCAGTCCAGACTGACTGCCGTGTGTGGGGCCAGGGTGGACATCAAGGCCACTTTCGGTCCTCTGGCCCACTCCCTACTCTCTCACTGTCCCAGCATCCCAGGCCACCTTCAAGCTTCCAGTGTCCCAGAGCTTCCCATTTATCTCTTTGCTCAAGGTCAAGTTGTCATCACATCAAAAGGACAATGAGAAGACAGGCCCCCGTGCCTTACCAGATGAATTCCTACCGTGCCACAGCTGACGTGCTGGGTCGGCAGCACATGTGGGCAGAGAGCAGCTGTGCCACCCAGGGTTTATGGGCCTGTCTGCCCTGCTGCCCAGTCTAAAGCCACATCCTATTTATCCCCTGGCCCCAGAACTCAAGAGCCAGACCCTAAACAGAGTGGGTGGTATGTGCTGGTAGGGTGTGTGTGTGTGTGTGTGATTAACTTTACAGAAACATTCTAGCTATGTGTAGATACTTATGAGGAAGAGGTTGATAGTGGCCTGCCTTCCTTCCTTCCTTCCTTCCTTCCTTCCTTCCTTCCTTCCTTCCTTCCTTCCTTCCCTCCCTTTTTTTCTTCTTTCCCTCCCTCCCATCTTCCCTTCCCTCTCACCTTCTCTCCCTCCTTCCCCTCCCTCCCTCCCTCCCTCCCTCCCTCCCTCCCTCCCTCCCTCCCTTCCTTCCTTCCTGGGATCAGACCCTGTGCTAATATTGAGGGAATTGAAATGAATGTGTCAAGACTAGGGATGTAGCTTAGAGTGTTTGCGGAGTGCCTGTGAGGTCAAAGGTGGAAGACCCAGCGTCACACTAAAGACAGTCACAGGAGCCTAACTTTGTTTTTGAAAGTACCCATCCCACACAGTGTTAGAAGAGTGGGTCTAGGGGCTATTTAGGGTGTCGTGCAGTCAGCAGGAACATGGGGGGGGTGACCCTAGGGCAAGGCTTGGGTTTCTCTGTTCTGAACCCCAGCTCTCAGGTGGTTCTACTTACTCCCCATCCTTCATGGAGGAGGAGGGTCCCTGTCCTGGTTCTCACTTGCTCATCACCTTGAGCAGCACTTTGGATGAAGGATTCTGCCTTTGATATCCACATAGTTTCCAGGCAAGGAAGGTTCCAGAAGGGCAGGGCATGTGGGAGGGGGAATGTGGA
Source organism: Peromyscus californicus insignis (assembly GCF_007827085.1). Taxonomy (NCBI): domain Eukaryota; kingdom Metazoa; phylum Chordata; class Mammalia; order Rodentia; family Cricetidae; genus Peromyscus; species Peromyscus californicus. The sequence continues at coordinate 84,632,221 of NW_026294413.1, read as the reverse complement.
AGGGTGGAGGACTGTGGGGCTCACGGTGCTTCTGTGGTGCAGTGTGACCGAGAAGAAACAGCTAGAGGAGAATATGCAGGGTCCAAGTCCAAAAGGCCTGCAGGGCAGAGGCCCAGAAAGCAGTTCCCGGGGGTCACAGAAGAGGTCACAGCTCTGCTAGTTCCGGAAGTGAGGTTGACAGTAGAACTCAGGACAAGAAGCAAGAATATGGCTCCAGGGATAGAGAGTCCAATGAAGAACTGAGAAACAGACACAGCATACTCTCAGCCCAAGAAACACCCCCTGGGCTATCAGGTCACAGGTTCAGTATCCCTCTGTCCCTTACTGAGTCCTGTACAGAGGGCCATGTGACACAAGGGACAAAGTCCTCCCTCAGGTTTCTCAGCTCTGCCACCAGATCGACATGAACATGCACAGTGTCTCCCGCTCTGTGTCTGAAGTGGCTCATCTGTTTGCTCTCCTGTGTGCCCACCTGCCGGGGTAGGAATTAAGAGCAGAGTGACCGGAGTACCAAGTGTGGGGACTTGATGATGGAGTTCAGGAAAGACACTACCCTGGGTAGAAGTGATACTGTTGACGACTGTGAGCGCCTGCGGGATACTGGGCCGGTCATCAATAGAAACTATCTCAGGATTGTCTTATGCGGAGGACCAAATTCATCTCCGTTTTACAGGAAAGACAAGTGAGATTGAGAAAAGCCAGGCAACCTGTCCAAGGTCACAGAGCAGACAAGTAGCAGAGCTGGGCTGTGAACCTGAGCAGCATGGCTCCTAGATCCAAGTGCTTTCTCTTCTGCATGTCACCCTTACCTCCCTAGGGGACAGTCTCCTTACAAGAACGTCCCAGCTTCTGTTTGTATTAAGTCTGTTTTGGCAGCCCCACGGCAGGTGCTCTGCCAGCATGCTCCCTGGTCCCACTCCAGTTAGACCTAGAAGAGCTAGGACTAGTCCCCTCCATCCACCTGGGTATATCGGAGCTCTGGTATATAACACCCAGGCTTGGTCCTACCTCCTGGTCCTCAGAGGGACTCACTCTTAGTGGGCAGAATGTGGCCTGGAGCTGGAGACCCCAATCAGCACAGACAGCGATGTCCTAGCCACACTGATTGGCAGATGTAAATTTACATACATAATGTAATTTGGGCCAATTGAATTGTCGATGAAATGAGTCACTTGACAAGCGGCAAGCACTCTGGAGGGTGACTGGGAAGACAAGAGGCCCTTGAGATGCCTGGAGCGAAAACACGCTTTTGTTTTTGAAGGAGATGGCCATTTCCCAATTCCACATTCTAGCATCTAGCCTCTGTGCTCCCTGTTCCCATTCCCTCCAGGTCACAGCTGGGAGCTGTTGAGATGAAAAACTTATGGGTAATTAGCCTTAAGTCTTAGGCAGCGAACTGAGCATGCTCAGGGTGTGGGTGGAGCAGCTGGGGGGTTAGGACATCTCCCTATGACAGGTGACTGGAACCAAAGGCTAGCCTTTGAGTCCGAGTGGTAGGACCCCATACCAATATCTAGTAAGGAAGGTGGGCTTTGGGACTATGAGGAGAGCATGTGGTTCCCTTAGGACAACATGGGTCTGGATTCTAACCCGTGTACCTGCTTCTTGGCTATGTGACCTTGTGCACCTGGCCCCATCTCTCTGAGCTTCAATTTTTCCCTCCATAAAATGGGGAGAATGTTCTGCCATATTTTTCTCCAACCACCAAATTCCTCACTGCCCCAGGGCGTTTGACCAGGTTGTATCGGAAATTCTTTTCTACCCTCCTGCCCCCTCCTTTTCTCTTTCCTCAAGTAGCCTACCTTCAACGTCCTGGGACTTCTGTGTCCAGTCACAGACCAGCTCTATGTTCATGTCCTGTAACTCGATGTTACCATAGTTACACAGGCCCCACCAACCCCCAGGCCAAGCTAAAAGCTTAAAGACTGTGTCTTCGTCACTGCAGACCCCAGTGGCGGGTGCAAAGCAGACATTGGAAACATGGGCATTGCATGCAACCCACGCCTGCTGTTCCTAGTAGTCCTGAAGATTTCAGTGTGCCCGTCACTTCCCCTACCAAGCCTCTCAGATGCCCTGAGGAGAGCGAAGCCTGGGGGTAGTGTTCCATAGGTAGGGTTGTCACTGGTCATTTACAGCTCTCTGACCCTTACCTGATAGGAAGTTCCTGACTCAGACTGGCTTCCTGTTCACTGAGGCATGCCTAGTACTGGCTTAGGGACTGGCATACGGCTAGTCATGGTATAATGACTGTCCATGGTATGGGCGGGGAACTCACATGGTCTCACACGGCACTGTGGAGAAGAAGGCCTGAGGCAAAGGCTGAAAGAAGGGAGCAAGGCCAAGGCCATCTGAGTGAGACTCCTTAGTGTGGACCCTGGGCACAGGAAGAAACATGCCAAGTGACTCAAGACTACTGGAGCCCAGGATAGCAGGTCTTGGGGTGCCCATGGGTCCATGCGTGCAGCAGCTGAGTCAAGGCTTTAGTAGGGGTGGCTCCTGGGTCTGCTCTGCTGAGCTGTCCTGTGGCCTTGGCATCCACAGGTAACAGAGGAGCATTTGAATGATGTAGCTACATGACCTTCACCGCAGCCAAGTCCACCATCCCTGGGGCCTCATTTGGGTGGTCTTTGCCTGTAGGGACCTCAGAATTAATCCGTTTCTGTGGTGATGGGTGGCTACAGAAGGTGATGGCAATTTCACATGCTCATGACTCCCAGGTTCCTGGATTGTCTATTGGCAGCTAACACCTGGCATTTCCAGAAAAAGGTGTGGGAGAAGTGTGTCAGGAAATCTTGGCAGCTTGTGGATTTTCTTTTCTCTCTTGAACCACCTGCATGTCTGTGTGTGTGTGTGTGTGTGTGTGTGTGTGTGTGTGTGTGTGTGTGTGTGTGTGTGTGTGTGTTGGGTCCTCACCTGGGGTAGCTCACAGCTCTGCAGGCTCAGTACATGTGGCTGTGGTATGGAGACCATGGCCTGTACCCAGCAGGTATGTTTGGAGGAGGAGTATAAAGAGGGAACAGATCAGGCAGTATCTGGAATCATTCTGGGGACAAATCTCTGGGCCTGTTTTGTGAGGGCCAGGTTATTTTGATCATGTTAACTGAGGTACCGAGACGCTCCCCCCCTCCCCCCGGCCCCGAACAGGGATGACACTATTCTGAGGGCTGGAGTCTCATTCCCTATAAGCACTTAGCCCCCATGCTATAACGGATTATACCCTCAGACCAACAGAGAATAATGTACAGACAGACACATTTTGTCACAGTGATGAGGAAAGTAACTAATAGGCCCCTACTGGATAGAGAGGGCTAGGAAGCCCTGGGATGGGAAGGGCCTGCTCTGGTCCCCATTACAGCTGCCTCTCCCACTTTCCACCCAGAACACAGTCTGCAGGGGCTTCTGGCAATCAAGAAAATCCCTCTCCACCCCCATGTCCCTGTGGCTCTGAGGAATGTTCTGGTATGTGTGGGCTCAGTCCTTCTCAATGGTCTTGAGAGAGTGGGGGAGGCTTGCTATTAGAGGCACCGAGCTCTGCCACCCCCACCTGAAGCCTGACAGGAATGCGGGGTGGGGGGTGTGTGTGGGGGGGATGGCAAAAGAGCCCAGAGCAGTCTCTGCTGAGGCAACATGTTGAATTACTTTGCAAACATGTGGGGTCCACCCACACCGGGTACACATCTTGTCCCCAGCACCATTTCCCTAGATGCGGGGGCCCACATGTTCCCGGGCCAGCCGGAGTGGGCTGCACGTGCAGCCAGCTCATGCTTAGGCTGTTTGCTAATATTTCTTTGATGTCAATGAGCCTCCTAAGCCTGATGCTGCCGTCCCTTTGAAGCAGGACATCGTGTTTTGCCAGAAGTCAATGAAACGCCTTAGTGGAACAGAATGGTTTAATTCCCGCCTTTGATACAGGGCCGAGAAGGTTCAAACAGGCTTCCGTCCATGCCTGCAAGATGTCCCAAATGGCCTGCAAGAGGCTACCTCACAGGCCTGCTGGCCTGGCTGCTGGTTTTTGGAGCTGGCCTTTGCACAGAAGCCCTGATCTCCTCCATTGGATGACATGCCCCACTGTCTGCCTTCCTCGGTTCCCTTGGCCCCTTTCCAGGTTCCTGAGCTGTCTTTCACCTTGACCTGCTGTTTCTCCTCCCACAGAGCTGGCATTGCACTCTGGCACATCTACGACTCCCTCTCAACTTCCACAGCCCTGTGGCTGGGCAAATTGGTCAGCCCACTGAGGGCTGCAGAGCACCCAGCTTAGCCTTGACAGCTTGTGGCAGCCTCTTCCCTTAGATATTCAGGGAGTATTCCCCAAGGGCTCCTGGGGCCCTTTAGTCACGTCTTGCTAGCCAGAGTCCCCGCAGCTGGCCACTCTGTTGCAGCTGTGGTTCCAGAGCCTTGGAGGCTGCCTGTCCCTGGCTGCTAAGTGGGTGTGCATTTGTGATACAGCTGTTTCTGTTATTCACCAGGGCTGAGAATCAAGTCACCACTGGGGTCCCCGCTAATACTGGGGTCCATTGTACTGGCTAGTGCCATCCTACTACCTAGGTGTAGACTCCTTAAGGTGGGACAGGTCCATAATGCTGTAGGCTGTTCTTGGACTCCAGCCTCATCCACAGCTTGGACCAGAACTTTCACTTCACACACACACACACACACACACACACACACACACACACGATCCCTACAGTGTCCTTGTTTACTGCCTTTCCCTGACTCCGAGTCACCTAGCTTAGGGAAGGAGCATTCCACAGCACAACTTTCTGTGCTCAGTGGGTTACCCATTCATTGTTTCATTCACTTCATGGAGCTTTGTTGATCTTGCCCTGGGTTCTGGACAGAGGGGTGAGCAAGTCTCATACCATGAGAGCCCAACCACACCAGATCCCTTTCTGAAAGCTGGATTTATCAATCACATTGTCAACCCTAACCTCTGCATGGCCATCCTTCCTCTGGGAATGGCTGGCTTTTCCTCAACTCAAGAGAGTTGAACATTTAAACTCAACTTTTGAGCTGCAGTGATTTAACCAAAGTCTGGCGAGGACTTTAAAAGGTGAATGAATCAAATATACACATGTGTACATTGATTAGCTGGTGTGCACCCATTGCTCATGCTCTAGCGTTCACAGTGTTCGGGGACACCCACATGTCCACACAGGCACATGAGAACAGTGGGGCAGTGACAAAGTGATTCAGAGAGGTTCCTGGTCTCAAATCCTAGCTCTACCTTCCTCGGCTGGGATCTCAGGAGGTTTACTTAACCCTCCTGAGTCCCATCTGCAAACAGGCTGCCACTGAGGACTGGCAAGTCAGGGGACAGGGAGGGTCACTATCAGGCTTATGTTAAGGGAGTTGGAGCTGCATTGTGTGATGCCTTAGTTTTTTTGGTGACAGGGTTAAGTGTGTGGCCTGTTGGGGCTGGTAGGGCACAGCAGAGGTTTCATCTGCCTGAGGAGGTGGCTGGGAGCCAACAGCAGCCCCCATCCTCCTGTCAGACTGCTCCAGAATAGAAACTGGCTGGCTTTTGTCTCTGCTGAGTGGCCTTTTCTATGAAGAGATAACGAAGGACAATTAATCTAGCAATTGGGAGCAACCTTTGATGCTCCAGTAATTTCTCTGCCTTATAATTATGGGACAATCAGGGTTTTGCACGCTCCCAATTAAGTCACAGTCAGACCCAGTGACTGTCAGAAAGTGGACACTGTGGCCAGAGGCCAAGGGGGACCCAAGGAAGGTGGTAACCTGTGACCCCAAGGAAATCCAGAGTGGGAAGGGCAGGAGGACGGCCCCTGGCTGGAGGAAGAGGCTCCCCCCCCCCCCGAGTGGCAGCTGGGAGGCTTGCAGAAGCACTGTGGGCGGAGGAGGCTTTGGCCAAAGCATCTGCCTTGGTGCTGGCATGCCCCTTGAAGGAACAGGCTCTTGGCAGGCCTATTTGCTCTGTTTGGCACATCCTGGACCAGAAGTCTGCCCGAAGCTCCATCTGGGAGTTCATGTCAGTTGGACCGATTTCTTGCCTGCTCTATCCCCACGTCACCAAGAGCCACAGGCCAGACCCAGTCCTCTGGCCACTGCTATGGTGAGGTAGCAGCCTCTTTTGCTTCTCAGTTACTGATGAGGTCAAGCGCAGGATGGCTCCTATTTAAGAACCACCAGAGAGAGAGAAAGGCCAGGTTGCCCTGGGCAGAACAGCCCCAGTGTGAACTCTCATTGGAGAAGAGCCTTGTGGACCTGTGCTGGCTGTGTGCATCAGGCTCTTTGAAACACACTGCCTCTGCCCTGGGATCAGCTACCCCTTTGGGGGAACTCTCTTGGGTCTCCCAGTACTCCGTCCTCAATATTGCCTCCATTTGTAGGGCTCTGCACATCCCCAAAACAGCTTTTGAGAGCCCCACGGCTGCTTTGACCAGGCAGCTATGGCTGTACTCTTGAAGCCTGAAGGCACCTGTCTTTGCCACAGCCTCTGTCATTCAGCCTCACGGACGGGGGTAAAACTCACCTCTGCTTACTCCACAGCTGTAGCCTTCACCCCAGCTACTCTGTCCCCAGCTTAATGGGAAGGGACGGGTGAGAGCCAGTGTCCCAAGACACAGACAGCTCACTCCAGGGAAAGCAAGCTTGGGTGACTGCCTCACTCATCCGCTTCTGCTTCTTGTCACCACCGCCTCTAGGGACCGGACAGCTCTGCTAGAGGAGCCGCTCGGGCTGTACCTGGTTGTGCCTAGCCTGCTTTCTCTTCAGGCTCCTGGCAGCTCCCATTGACCAATCCCATTTTGATGTCTGGAAACTGGAACAAAAATACGTGCCCTCCCCCTTCCAGGCAATAGGAGAGCTGAATACCTGTATCCTACCGACTTTGGGGTCCTCCCACATAAACTCAGCGGACATGTCAGACACAATAAAAAAAAAATCCATCTGACCAGCTCAGATTCTGATGATGCCCAGCACGTGGAACTGATTTGTGCCATGCATGGCCTCGCAAGGGAGATGACTGTGCCAGCTCGGTGGAGGAACCACAGTCCATCGGCCATCTTCCCTTTATGAATGGAGAAGTTGAGGCCCATAGAAGTGGGTGCACCTGCAGAAGGCCGCTCTTCTGCACAGCTGTTACGTAAATGAAAACTTGAGCAGTGATACTGAGCTTTGGATGTATGGGTAGGAATGACCGGGGACAAAGCGACTTGGAGTAGATGAACCAGCAGGTGCCAACTGGCTGTAGACCGCTGTTCCATGGTGCCCTGGGGAGGGGGCAGGACTGGGTGATCGCCTACCTGTATTTTTGAGTTTGTCTCTGTGGCTTCCTGTGGAAACCAGCAGTGAGTGTCAGCTAGCACCATGGGACTGGTGGCGCGGGGCCATCAGGGGCTGGGTGTCACTTGCTGGTCCGTGGATGGCAAACGAAGGGCACTTTGTTACAACGTCCAACTAGTTTCTCAGCTGCTTCGTCATGTGCCAAGCGCACGCAGAAGCCAGTAAGCAATTCGTTCTGTTTCCCGCTGAGGGTGTCTCCCGAAGGGGGAGATCATTGATTTTTAGAAGCTGACACATAAACTCTAAGCTATTCTCAGTGTTCCTTGGTCCCAGCTGTGGCCTGGTGGGGAAAGACAGCCATTTCAGTCATCCACAGTTTAGACAGTAATAAACTCACCTCTATAAGGCCAGCACGTAGCCTGCTCTGTTGAGGGAATTTTCATTCTCCACATGGCTGCTGTGTGTCTCCACGCCAGCACCAGGGCCCTCCAGTTTCTATGGGCACCTGAGCGAGATGGAGGCTAGGAAGGAGGCATGTGTGGAAGAGAGGAAGTGAGCACCAGACACAGGCTGTGGTTCTGACATGCACCGCTCCATAGCGGGGTCTTTCCTTAAGCTCTCCAAATCCAGGATTCCTGTCTATGAAGCAAGGGAGCAGTGGTGCCCCATGGGAACCTGCTGTCACTGACCCAAGATAACTGAGGGAGGACTTCAGGTTAGCAGCTCAGGAAGCGGCCTGAGAATGGGAGCCCCTGAGCAACCAGGCTGTACAGGCACTTCCTAGATGCACGGTGTCCACTAAAAATGGATGGGGACACAGCGATCCAGAGAAGGCAGCATACCATGGGCTTTCTCACTCTCTGTCCAGTCTGCATTTCCTCCTATACACAGACATGCACAGACATGCACACAGACACAGACACACACAGACACAGACACAGACACACACACACACACACACAGACACACAGACACACAGACACACACACACACACACACACACACACACACACACACACACACACAGCTTCCTTCCCACACAGAACCTGTTCAGGGTATTATCTCCCCATTGTTTATCTGCACTCTCAAAACTACCCATACACAGGTGTGGCAAGGTAAGCCCATGGGTGCAATGGTGGCAGGAATATGATGGGGATAACCAACCACTTTCTGATTTGATTTAAGACCCACTTCATGGGCAGAAAGGCATGCCTGGTACTGTAAAGCTGTCTAAGAACCCATGGCTGGGGAGTTCACATGTTCCACGAGTTAATCTACTAGTATTATTTTGCTAAATGAACAACATAGTATCAAACTGCTCTCTAAGAATTCTCATATCTATGCCCATAGATTAGGGTGGCACTCAACCTTCATCAGGGAAGTTTCTTTGTACAGTGGATGGTGGTTACAACAGAAACTCAACAACAGATCAAAGTGCAAAGAATAAATGAGTGTAGTAGCATGCTCAACTTCAAATGGGAAGTGTGGGCGGTGGTGGCGCACGCCTTTAATCCCAGCATTCAGGAGGCAGAGCCAGGCGGATTCTCTGTGAGTTCGAGGCCAGCCTGGGCTACAGAGTGAGTTCCAGGAAAGGCGCAAAGCTACACAGAGAAACCCTGTCTCGGAAAACAAAAACACAAACAAAAAAACAACACAAACAAACAAACAAATAACCCCCCCCCAAAAAAAAAAAACCCTAACAACGTCAAATGGGACGTGTGTATCACTCCCTTCCCAAGGCTCAGAGACCAACTCAGAAGAGGGGGTGGGAAGATTCTAAAAAGGTTGGGGAGGAGCAGAGCAAACAGTACCAAAGGTGTGTGTGTGTGTGTGTGTGTGTGTGTGTATGTGTGTATAAATATGATCAAAAGGCAATGCATGGAATTCTAAGAAGTTGATAAAGTATTATATTAAAAATTATCCATATATTAGGAAAAATAAAATGATCACAGCTATACAAGCTCATTGATGTCTTTTCCTTTTAAAGAAAGTGCAGCAGAATAAATGCTTCCAAGGGCATGTGAGACTAACACAAAGCTTAGTAGATCTTACTGCTTATAATCCACATTGACTTAGAAGAAACGGCGGTGACCATTTCCCATTGCTGGCAGAAGACCCCAAATCCCAAGCCAGTGCTCACGCCTTTCCATCTCCCACCGCCATCTACCCTCCCGCAGCCCCCTGCCCCCTGCTCCCTCCGCATCCTTGGTTCACCATCATCTCTTGGCTTCTAACCGCTGCCTCTGCACTTCTGTCTCTTTTCTCTCTTGATAAAAAGTGCCCTTTGAGCCAGGCATGTCATGTCGCCCGTGATCCCAGCACTTGGAAGGTGGAGGCAGGGAGATCAGAATGTCAAGTCTATCCTGGGCTATGTAACAAGCTTGAGGCCATCTTGGGCTATGTGAAACCTTGTCTCAAAAAAAAACCAAACAAAACGTTTGAATAAAAAAATTGTTTTCAGCTGTGCAGTCATTTCCTTACCCAACATGAGAACTCCGAAGGTGGACAAGAGTTCATTGATAGTCAAGGCCCAGGTCTTTCCTTTCTGCTCTAACATCCTCAGAGGGCTGCCATGCATGCCCTCAAAATTGCTTCATGATCTCAAGATAGCTGCCGCAGCCCCAAGCAAGCACCAGTTCTGTGTTCAAAGCGTGTAGGAGAGGCTCAGCTCCAGGAAATATCTCTGATCAGAAAAGTGAGTTCCTGGGAAGCCCAGAGCTGACATTCTGAGTATCTCATTGGCCAGGATAGATCATGTGGCCACTTCTAGCTATAAGACAAGGAAAGAAAGCATGTATCAGTGCTAAAGAAGTAAAATTTCTTCTTGGATAAATAAATTGCTTCAATCCTAGAGGTGACAGACATTGTCGTTTGAAAACCAAACACACAAGGTTTTGATTAGCAAAGAAGGAAAATGGTTTTCAATGCAGTGTGTTCTGGTAACTTCCCAGAGGTACCGGGGAGTGACAGAAATTCCCTCTGTTCCTAGTCTTACCACATTCAGTGGCTAATTCTACTGAAACCACCAACTTGCTGTGTATATTTTTAGCTTCCTCTTCGCTGCAACAAAATAATGGACAGAAATCACTTTAAGGATGAAGAATTTTTTTTTTCTTTTTTTTTCAATCACGGTTTCAGAGGTATTGCTCATCATGTCAGAGAAAGAGTGGCCGTTGGTGTAGGATCAGTCCACCGTGGCAGGGGCATACTGCCCAGGCTCCTCACATCTTCATGGAGCAAGAAGCCAAGCTCTAGACTAGTCAGGGGTGTATTATACCTGTGGGCTAGGTCTCATGTCCCAAAGATTCCATAACTTCCCCAAATGCAGCCACCAGCTGAGAGTCAAGAGCTCAAAACACGAGCATCCCCCCCACCCTTTGTGTGTGTGTGTGTGTGTGTGTGTGTGTGTGTGTGTGTGTGTGTGTGTGTGTGTGTAGGAGGCATTTCACATTAAAACCCTAGCAGTCTGACCCTGGCCTCTATAGGCCATGGTCATCTCACCATGCAAAATGCATTCAGTCCAAATTTCCCTTCATCCAAACATTCTCAACACTGTCCAAAAGTTCAAAGTGTCTACTGAGACTCAAGGGGGTCTCCTAGCGCCGAGTCCCTGTAAAATTAACAAAAGAAAACAAACAAAGCCCCAACTTGCATACTAATATCCAACAGCACGGAGTAGACATTCCCATTCTATAAGGGAAGAATGGGAAGAATACAGGGGTAGAGTGGACTAGAGCGAGACCAAACCCACCAGGGAAAGCACCCAGACATGTAGCTTCTATAGTACCAAGTGTTGTTTTATTTTCCTTCTTAGTGATTTATGGGACCTTTGCTTACATTGTCCTGCTGGCACGTGAGCTGCAATTATCCTTTCCTGGTTTATCTTCACTCTCTTTCTTTGCAGGATGAGATGCTCCATATTAATGTAATCAACGTGCTACTCATTTGGATGGCTTCTGAATTCTGTGTCTTACTCAAAAGAGTTTTTCCAGTGCCAACATTTTGAAGCACTTTCTTGCATTTTCTGATGGTTCTGTCATGATTTAAGTCCCTCTTTATAATTGGATCTATGTGGCATTAACTGCAGAAAGACAAGGGGCCCTCCTTGTCTTTCTGGATGGCTATCTTGCTTCACATCACCGAGTGATGTTTCTTTCTCCTCATAATTCAAAATCTTAATAATATGTGAATTTTCAGGAACCTCCTTGGCCCTGGTTTCTAGGTTTGCAAAATGAGAATGATAACTTGGAACTGTCCTAAAGGCTCATGAGATAATTGCAAGCCTGCAGAACTGGGCATGATAAATATTGGGGGCTCAATAAACGCTAGTCACCATTCCAGATGTATTTGACCTGTTTGACTTATTTGTGGACAGAGCATTCTATGCCTTTGTAGATGTGTCAGTCTGGATTTGAAGCTGGAAACAAGAGACCCTACTCTGCAGACTGGAGAAGAGAATGAATCTGCTGGAAATTGTATCCAGTTAGACAGTTAGAATTCCCTATTGTTGCTTTAATGTTATATCTTCTCATTTTTTTTTCTTATTCGATTGCATTGGCTAGTAGGGCAAACACAATGTTTAATAGTATTATCACGAGGGAAATTATTGTCAGGAGAATGCTGCACAACAACCCAGCTTCTCAGTGTGGCCTGTAGGGTCATCAGGAAGGCTGGAGAATGGGCAGAGGTGAAGCCAAGGTGGCAGTGGGGACAGAGAGGCTGCTCTCTTCACCTTAAGCAACTCCAGCCCTGGGGAGCAGTCATCAGGACTGCCATCACCAGGAACTCCATGGAGTCAGAGTCCATGCAGTATCTGCTCACCCAATTGCCTCTCGAGTCTCACATGGGCCACCTGGTTGGTAGAACTGCTGTCCCAAGGCTATTCTAGCTACAAGGTTGACTGTTTGGCTTGGGGGAGGCAGATCCATGGTGACCAAAATACTCCTAACACAGCAAGTACCCAGTGAACACTAGGTGACCCAAAACATGACAGATGTCCATTATAAACTCTGTCTATTCACAGGAATGACTTTCAGGCTGGTGAGAGGAAATCTTTAATATCTAGTTACAGATGGCTTTTCCTTTTTGGGGATTTTTCAGCCCTTCTTAGATACAGGCTTATTTGGCTGGGCTAAAAACTTCTGTTTGTATTTCTGGATAGCACTAATATAGATTAATGTAGAACGAAGTGAAATCTGCCAAACAAGGCTTCTCCCACCCGAGAATGGTGTGTATCTGTTTGGTTATCTTAGTCTTGATTTATGTTCTCCAGAAGAGTTAGAACTATTTCCCTCCACAGATCAGTTGCATCCAGTGTAGAATAGGTTTCTATTTTCTCATTTATTCTCATATATTCTCTTTTCTCATTTCTGTCTTAAGTGAGTTCTTTTCTTTTTTTCTGATCGGCTATTGTTGCATGTGAGAAAGCCATTGGTTTTGTTTTTTGTTTTTGTATAAATTAATTCACACTAAAAGTCTTTTAGTTAAGCCAGTGTGGTGGTGCACACCTTTAATCATTTAAGCATTTGGGAAGCAGAGTCAGGTGGATCTCAGTGAATTCCAGGCCAGCCTGGTCTACATAGTAAGTTCCAGAACAGTCAGAGATATGTTGAGAGACCCTGTCTCAAAACCAAAACCAAAACCAAAGAACAAACAAAAAACCCCACCTCAATTCTCTTAATGTTCCTTTTTGGTTTTGAATTCAAAGTGTTTTTAAAATGATCTTTTCCTTTGTCTTTGCGGGTGTGCGCATGCACAGGGATACCCCAGTGCACATGGGGAGGTCAGAGGGCAGCTTGCGGGAGGCTCCGAGGACTGAACTGAAGTTGTCAGGTTCAGCAGCAGGTGCCTTTCCCCAGGGAGCCGCCTCACTGGCCTGGGTTTGTTTTTCTCCTTCTGGACAGTCTAGCTATGTAAATTCTGGCAGGTCCTGTGCTCACTGTGTAGCCTAGGCTGTCCTTGAACTTATGGTGATCTTCCTGCCTCAGCTGCCTGGGTGCTGGGAGTACAGACTTGTACCACCTTGCCTGGATTAGCGGTGTTTTAAAACAGACTTTTTTCTCTTGTGTTCTGAAAGCACACAATCAGAAAATTAATAAATACGAATTGCCCTTTCTCATTTTAACGTTGGACCTTTGAATTTGTTCTCTTACATAATTACACCGGTGTGCTTCCACGGTCAGAGGAATCCTGAGGGGTGGCTCATCCAGGCCTGATTTGACCAGGCTTGCCTCAGCAGGGTTCAGTTCCCCCCGCCCCCCAGCCCCCTCAGGTTTCTCAGCCTCTTTGGCCCTGTGAGCAAATGTCTGCTGGCTTGTTCTCATAGTGATGATGGAGGTGAGAGAGGCTGGGAAAGGCCGTGAATCTTCTTACATCCTAGGCTCAGACTTATCTCCCCGTCACTTTCCCCTGCTTTTTACCTGCTCCAACAAGTCACGTGCCCATGCTCCCCATCAGGGCAATGATATTCTGCCAAGGCTTGCACAATGATACGAGCTCCAAAATCTTTATGCTTGCTCCTGATTCCCCTGGGAAGGATTTTGTAGGTTTTCTATTAGAAATGATTCTGGGAGCCAGGTGTGATGGTGCTGGCCTGTAATATCAGTACTTAGAAGCGTGAGGCAGCAGGATTGGGAGTTCAAGGCTAGCCTGGTCTACATAACAAGACTGTTAGAAAACAAATGAGTGAATAAGTAAATAAACAGCAAACAAATGATTCTAGGTTTTGGCTTGAGTTATAAAATACATATCTTTACCAGAGTAGTCTATTTTATTAAAAGTTTAAGTCAAGCCGGGCGGCGCACGCCTTTAATCCCAGCACTTGGGAGGCAGAGGCAGGCGGATTTCTGTGAGTTCGAGGCCAGCCTGGTCTCCAAAGCGAGTTCCAGGAAAGGCGCAAAGCTACACAGAGAAACCCTGTCTCGAAAAAACCAAAAAAAAAAAAAAAAAGGTTAAGTCAAGATTTTTAATCAACTGATCTGTTGGCATGTGTGGAAAATGGTATGGTTTTCGTTAGTATGATGAATTATATGAGTTGACTCATGAGAAGCATCTTGAATTACCAGAAGAAGCCCCCAAGGCAGAGGCATGTTACCCCTTTCAAATGCATATGTGTGCGTTCTACTTGCTCATGTTTTCCTTAGGACGTTTGCATGTCATTGCCTTAATGACGGCGGCGCACAGTCTCCAGCTATTCACGGCTGGACTTCAGATGATCCAATGCTGTGAAAGTGATACGTATGTATCCAGCATGTGTCTTTCTCTACCTGGTGGATACACAGTACATCGTTCTCTCTCATATTGCCCCTTTCCAGGGCTGAGCCCCTGGCCCAGCCAGCTGTAGAGTCGGCAGAGAACCAGCTGACAGCTTACAGTGTGTTCCTGGGTTAAGCTGAGATGGGAAGTGGGTCAGTGTCCCCAAACCAGCTTCCTGCTGTGATATTTTCCCCTTCCGATGGCGGCTCTAGTTTCTTTTCTGTTGCTGTGAGGAAATGCCCTGACTACGAACAACTCGGGGGAAAGGATCGATTTCGATTGACAACTCAGGTTACGGTCCATCGTAGCGGGGAAGTCAAGGTATCAGGGACTTAACAACAGCTGAGCACATCTGACCCACAGTCAGGAGTGGAGAGTGGATGCATGCATGCTCAGTGTTCAACTCACTTTGCACAGTTCAGGGCCCAGAGCCAGGTCATGGTGCTACCCACTTTCAGGCAGGATCTTCCCACAGAAGGCAATTGAGACAAGCCCTGCAAGACATGCCCACAGGTCGACTGAGTCCAGGCAGTCTGTCACTGAGACTCCCCAGGTGATTATAAACTATCACATTGGGTGTCTGAGGACATGACCCCGTCACAAGTCAAGGGCCACCTGTGCTACCATCTCTGCTTGCCCTACAATTTCGAGATTTTGTCTTTACTAACATTGCTGGAGTTCTAGGCTTGGGCTCTCACTCTTCCATGGTATTTGGGAGCACCGAGTTCCCCTCTCCCTGAGAGCTTGGTGGAGTCTCTTGGTGGGGAGCAAGGCTTAGTGGCTTTTGGACAGCACTCTCCTTTTTGGCCCTGGGAAATGGGGTTCATTGCCATTATTGATGTTTTCTTCGAAAATCACCCACTTTATCCATTTGTTTTCATTTATTTGCAGAGATCTGAGCCGAGTTTTCTACTATAATTCTCTCCCTTTCCCCCATCCGTGGTTATTTTCCCATTCTCGCTCCTAATTATGTCCATTTGAGTCCTTTCTTTCACGATTAGCTTCGCCAGTGTTTATCTGTTTCATTCCTTGAATGTGTGGCTCCACCCTAGAAAGCTGTCGTCCATCCAAACGCACTCACGATACCTGCGTTTACACGCCACCCCCAACACTCTCATGCCCGCTACAGCTAAGGCAGCCTCCGCCTCAGTTCTGCCTCTGGTAACTTCCTCCATGCCACCCTAAAAGCAGCTGGGCCAAGTGCCCACATTGACACCTCCGAGATGGTGAGCCAAACAAACCTTTCTTCTTTTTATGTTGTTTTCCTTAGGCATTTGGCCGGTGATGGAAATCCAGCTAACACAGGTAGATCATTGTATAGGCCACTCACGATATTCTCTGGGCCCCATTGTTATCTGGGAACTGACCATATGTCCCAAGTCTTAAAGAACTAAACAAACCTGAGTCTGATGCTGGTGGTTCTTGGGAAACTGAGGCCCTCCCAATATAAAGGAGGCTTAGTATGGCTGGGAAAGCCTTTTCTTCTCTCTCTGCTTCCTGCTAGGATTTAGAATGTGGCATCTGGAGCAGCAGCAGCCTCCTTGTCAACTTGAAGAAAGTGGTAAACGCAGTGGCCTCGATGCCATGAGCAGCCCCCTCTTTCTTTGTTGTGCAAGAAAATGGCTGCCATTTGTTCCAATGACTGTGGGTGAGCTTTTCTGTGAGTGATAGCTGAATCTGTCCCTACTGGTACAGCTATCCAATGCTGCATCGTAACAGACCGCACTGAAACGTGGAGCAAAAATCCTCAGGCATTTTTGAAAAGCTCATGACCCCTTGGGTCAGGAATTCTGTCGGGGTACGGTAGAATGCCCCCTTCTTCACCTCACACTATCCTGGGCTTCTTAGAGGCAGCAGTAGCAAATCAGCTTGTGGAGGTCCTGGGAGGTCTGCTGGGCTGGGGCATCCAAGATGGCTCTTCATGCACAGGGATTATTGCTTGGTCTGGCTTGTCGATGCTCTCTGCTTGACATTCCTTGGCCTCCAGGAAGGTTCCTTGCAAAGGCTTGAGCTTCCATTCACCTTGGTCTTCTAGTGGTGAGGAGGCTTAGAACCAATCACCCATGGCAGTTAGCTCTCTGGAGAGCTGGTATACCTAGAAGGTGGGCCACCTGCCTTCCTCTGCCAGCTTCACTTCCACTTACCCTTCTTGATCAGGTGAGACCCAGGCTGCAGGGATTCAATAGGTGGCGGGTCACCACCCCTCCCCTTAGGGCAATGACAGTGAGTTGGGGAGGAGAGGAGGAGGTAAGAACCATCTTGGAGACAAGATAAATGCAGTTGTGAGACAGACAGGTAGGCACAAAGACCCAGTTCTGGCCTCGACTTCTGAGACCTGGGTGCCCACTATCCACGTGAGACCCGTGGGGTCTGTCCAGACCTCTGATGACAGCACACAGGCCTCTCTCATCTGGCCCTCAGCTCTGGCCTGTTGAGCTCCCTGTGTGTTTCACTACCCCAAGGCTCTCTCTGGACTCCGGGCTTTGGGGCATGCATCTCTCGATGCCCGAAGTGCCTTCCTCTCCATGCGGTCGCCTCTCTTCCTACTGCTTTGTATCCTTCATAACCCACCCACAACTGCCCCTCTACAGGCTCCTCTGTCAAGTCTGACTTAGCTGGCTGCACCCCACTGAGTTCTCATGCCAGCCTGGCCTGTCTCTCCTGGCACTTGTCTGAGAATGTGAGAACTTGGAGCCGTGAGTCCTGTAGTTTTCCTCCACCTTGGCAGTACAGAGTGGCAGTGGGCAGTGCCAGCGGAAGAGAAGGGGAGAGGCTGCAGATTCATGCAGAACACAGGGCACACTGATGGGAGAGTCTCAAGGGATGGACCCTGTTAGCACTCTGCTCTGAACCCACCCCACAGGAACTGGGGTTGGGGCTGCGGTTCTCACAGTGCAGTTCTCCCTAAGCGCTTGAAGGCAGTAGAAGAGTGAGCATCCAGACCTGGGGCTGGGAGCTGTGGTGCTCCTGCCCTTGAATAGCCAAGGTCGAGGCTGTGTCCTCTAATCCAGCTCCGCAGGGAGCCTAGCTAGGACTGCAGTTCAACATCCTGACAGAGTCCCCCGGGCCTCTCCTTTTCCCAGTCATCATGAAATCCAACACATAATTGGAAAACACCTGTTTTTTTGTTTTGTTTTGTTTTTGTTTTTACAACTTTAAAAAAATTAATTGGGTTATATTGTGTTTCATAAGGCCATTTTCATGTAAGCACATGATAAATTGGAGGACACTCTCCTAAACTCCCTTTCTGGTTCCTCCCCACTTACACCAAGTCCCCCTTTCCTCTCTAAACAGTTCTGCTTTGACAGTGACACCTTTGCCATAGATGTTTCTGTATCTATAGGGAATCTAGGAAATCTAGGACTTAGAAGGGAGAGAAAACACATGCTATTTGCTTTTCTGAGATTGGTTTAATTCACTGAATATGAATGCTTCCAGTGTCCCCCATCGTCTCACAGACGACACAGTTTCACTCTGTACAGAGGAAAAGATTTCCATTGTGCATATAAGGCACATTTACTTTCTCTCTTCCTCCCTTGTTGGATACCTGTGCTGGTTCTATAACTTAGCCAGTACTCGGAGGGCCGTGACAGACATTTACACGCAAGGATCTCAGTGTTATGTTGACCGGGAGTCCTTTGGGCCAATGCCCAGGAGTACCATAGTGAGGTCATATCATTGGTGTGTTTCTAGTGTTCTGAAAAACCTCTATACTGGCTATAGTGGCTGGACTAGTTTACATCACTATTAGTATTGTATGTGGGTTCCCTTTTATTCACATCTTCTCCATCACCTGTTACTTGTTTTCTCAATGATTGCTGAGGTCACTGAGCTAAAGGTGAAATGAAGGTCAATGAACTTCATATGAAAAAAAATGTTCATCATGCTCACTAGCTATCAGAAAAGTGCAAATCAAAAACACATCAAGATTCCACCTCACCCCAGTCAGAGAACAACTGTTTTGAGCCTGGCTCCCTGCTGGGAAACCCACAAGTAGAGGGCTGTGGAGAAAAGAGTGCCCAGCTAACCCCTGAGCCTGAGGGCAGAGCTCAGGCTCTGGTGTTGGACAGGGCTGCAGACAGTAGGAGCCCACAGCTGGCCTGGGTCTCCTGATCCTGTTGACCTGTGTGTGGCCATGCTCTCATTTGACCTTGTCTGTATCTCCTCAGTGTCTCTTCCAGGATCCCAAGGGCCCAGGCTTCTGAGCACAGCCACACAGCGTCAAGCCACAGAACATCAGGTATCAAGCTGCAGGTCTTCTCTTGAACTGGCAAGGCAGCAAAGGGTTCTTTGCATGAACAAGATGAGCAGAATGGGTTTGGAAAGATCAGTCTGGAGATCCACGGAGACTGAATTGGAAGAGGTGGGAAAAAATAAGACGTTGGGAGACTCTTACAGGTCCCTTGATGACAGATAATGGTGGCTTGCTGTAGCTGGTGGCTTTTTCTGGCATTCTGCTCGGTCCCGAAACCACTTATAAAGTAATCACTTAGAGGCTTAATATTACTTACAAATGCTTGACTTATTGATTAGGCTTATTACTAACTAGCTCTTACAACTTAAATTAACCCATTTCTATTCATCTATATTTTGCCATGTAGCCGCAGCGTTACTGGTCTGCTGGCATCTTGTTCCTTGGGTGACTGGATGACTTCTACCCCTGACTCTGCCCTTCTTCTCCCTGTATCTCTGCTTGGATTCCCTGCCTAAATCTATCCTGCCTTGCCATAGGCCAAAGCAGCTTTATTTAATAAATAAAGGAGCAGATGTGTCTCACTGTTGAGAAAAGTCTAAGTTTTTTTTTTTCCCCGAGACAGGGTTTCTCTGTGTAGCTTTAGCGCCTTTCCTGGAACTCACTCTGTAGCCCAGGCTCGCCTCGAACTCATAGAGATCCTCCTGCCTCTGCTTCCCAAGTGCTGGGATTAAAGGCTTGCGTCACCATGCAAAAGTCTAAGTTTTTAAAACATTTTAAATGCCATATTCTGTAGGTCTTTGAAGTATTTGAAGATTACCTATCCTTCTGAAATATAGAACTATCCCCCACTGCATCAGCAACCACTGGAGCCACAAGCCCTGCCTGTACCTGATTGGTACAGGCAGTGAGTGTCTGAGTGCCCAACTGGACAGCCATGCTCTCTAGGTCCTAGCCTCTAAGGGCACATCTTGGGCCTCTCCCCCCTCAACTCAGTTCCAGCAACCTGGCAGCAGCAGCATCCCCCTGTCAACCATGCCCCCCCCCAACATCAGTGGCCATGAGAGCCACAGGCCCCACCTACACTGATTGGAGGAAGAGCCCTTAGTGACTGGGCAATAGCATCCTCTCCCCTGACCCCACACATCCCCTGAAGCCTTACAGGCCCCACCTGTACCAATTGGAGGAAGAGATGGGTAGATGGCAGTTTAAAAATACATTCAATAGCACAAAGAGCAATATGACACCACCAGAACCTAGTGGTTCTACAACAGCAAGACCTGAACATCCCAACACAGATGAAACAGATGAAAATGACCTTAAAAATCACTTTATGAAGATGATAGAGGCCCTTAAAGAGGAAATGAAAAATTCCCTTAAAGAAATGGAGGAAAAGACAAAAAATTGGAAGAAATCAATAAATCCCTTAAAGAAATCCAAGAAAAAACAATCAAACAGGTAAAGGAAACAATTCAAGACTTGAAAATTGAAATAGAGACAATAAAGAAAATACAAAATGAGAGAATTCTGGAAATGGAAAATCTGGGTAAATGAACAGGAACTTCAGGTGAAGCATAACCAATAGAATACAAGAGATGGAAGAGAGAATATTATGCATTGAAGATATGCTAGAGGAAATAGATTCATTGGTCAAAGAAAATATTAAATACAACAAATTCTTAACATAAAACATCCAGGAAATCTGGGATGATAAGACCAAACCTAAGAATAATAGTAATAGAAGAAGGAGAAGAATGCCAGTTCAAAGGCACAAAAAAAACAATCAACAAAATCATAGACAAAACTTTCCCAACCTAAAGAAGAAAATGCCTATGAAGATACAAGAAGCTATAGAACACCAAACAAACTGAAATAAAAAGAAGTCCCCTCACCACATAATAATCAAAACACTAAACATACAGAATAAAGAAAGAAAATTAAGAGCTTCAAAGGAAAAAAGCCATGTAAAATATAGATGTAGACCTATCAGAATTACACCCAACTTCTCAATGGAGACTCTGAAAGCCAGAAGGTCCTGAACAGAAGTTCTGTAGACACTTAAGAGACCATGGATGCCAGCCCAGACTACTATACCCAGCAAAACTTTCAATCACCATAGGTGGAGAAAACAAGATGTTCCATGACAAAACCAGATTTAAGCAATACTTATCCACAAATCCAGCCCTACAGAAAGTACTAGAAGGAAAACTCCAACCCAAGGAAGTTAGCTGCATCCACAAAAACACAGCCAATAGATAACCTCTCACCAGCAAATCCCAAAGAAGAAAAACATACACACACTACTGCCATCACTAAGAAAACCAAAAATAACAGGAATTAATAATCATTGGTCATTAGTATCCCACAGTATCAATGGATTCCACTTGCCTATAAAAAGACAGAGGCTAACACAATGGGTACAAAAACAGGACCCATCCTTCTGCTGACATATATCTCTGCATACCTAGAAAACCTAACTAACATGACTGTAAGTTTGACTGTTATAGATGACTATTAATTTGTATTTCTTAACTATATATTACATTTTTAAATGATCTGCATAAACAAGAGTAGAAACATATATATATATATATATATATATATATATATATATATATATACACACACACATATATTATAACAAAATTGACCTTAAATTGGTATCACTAAACCAAAATCCATACCAATGTAAAGTATTTTGAGATTGACATTTGTTTTTCTGGATTAAAGTAGATTCAATAATCTACCGTTTTAAGAAAATCATTTATATATCATATCCCCCTTTTTTCTTTAGAAAGAGATTGATTATGAGCATTAACCATTTATAACCAACCCCCTTTAAATGAAAACCAACATTTATAAACAATATTTGGGGAATTTGGGTGTAGTTTTCTACTGATTGGGGGTGCTGGTAATCTTAAAAGGATCCTGAGAAAACGTAGAGTTATGGTCAAGTCCTGACTGGGTATTTTGTGTGTTTTGTCCATCTCAGCCAGTAGCCTTGAAGCTGCTGTGGATGTTGGTTCACCTGGGCCATCATTCCCACTGAAGACCTTTCAGGGGGTCTTGCCTGATCAAGCCATGTTAACCTGGACACAATTCACAGGTTCTCGTCTTTGGTGGAAATGAAGCTGCATAGCCTTAGACCCAAATTTTGAAGTCAAGATACCTTTAAAATATATATGTTGCTTTAACTTAGCGGCCCCCACAATCAAATGTCTCTCTGCAGTTAGCTCATTAACAGTCAAAAAATTCAAAGAAAACACAATAATATATGTAATGCAGACTCTTTGTGTATTTTCCATCTTTATGTTGCTTATTTTTATATTACTTCTACTGTCTTTTTAAAGACTTTATTTTTAAAACTCTTTCTATAACTGTCTATACTCACTTTCCTCTCTTTCCCAAGCCTATGTACATTTTTAAACATATTGTGACCCATTTAGAGTTTTTTGTTTGTTTGTTTTTGGTCTGAATCTGTCTTTATTGTCTATCTGTAATCCTTTTCTGATCATTGCTCTAAATTGCTAAGCAGGCATGCCTAGGACCAAAGTGGAGGCTTTGGCTGCTGGCTCCTCCCCGTTTGGCTTCTCAACACAGCAGAGGGGAGGTACCCAGGAGAGTCACGTTTATTCCTCCAATACTGAGGTTCATGCTGCCACTAGGCAGCATGAGGCTGGCCCATAAACCTTTTTTGTTTGTATGAGTAAAAGCTAAATCCACCACACAGCTCCCTGTACTTTTTGCCTCTGTGTACCATGACCAGCAGGAATTCGCCATGCTGTACTCAAGTCCAAATGCCACAGCTCTCCGTACCTGGGCCTGCACGAGAGACACAATTAGGAAGCTGGTTTTGGCTCCATTTATGTATTCTAGAACCCCCTTTTTTGATGCTTTCTCAGGTCTTATGTGGAAATTCCTGCCCCACATTGGGTACCAAATGTAGCCAGAGGCTTTTCTGTGTTCTGACCAGTCTTCAGCTGCTTATAAAATAATTGCTCAGAAGCTTAAACTTACTTACAAATGCTTGGCCTATTGCTCAGGCTTATTACTAATTAGCTCTTACAACTTAAATTAACCCATTTCTATTTATCTATATTTTGCCACATGACCATGGCATTACTGGTCTGCTGGCATCTTGTTCCTTGGGTGGTTGGATGGTGCCTGCCTCTGCCTTTCTTCTTCCTGCATCTCTGCTTGGATTTCCTGCCTAACTCTATCCTGCCTTGCCATAGGCCCAAGCAGTTTTATTTATTAACCAATGGTAGCAATACATTTTTACAGTGTACAGAAAGACATCCCACATCAGCCCGCAGTGTAGAGTGGTGGGGCTGCTGGCATTGCAGAGAAGTGGAAGGATGTCACGGACAGTGGTGGTAGGGACTTCCCTGGAACAGCTTCTGGGAGGTGGCAGTGGAGCTGATAGGGAGGGGGCAGGGTGAAGAGGACGGGGCTCCAGATTGCTGCTGACCCATAGAGAAGAAAGAACTATGGTAGAGGAGACCTTGGGACCAGCTGGACACCTGGCATCCTCACTTCCTTCTAAATGTGTAGCAAATGAGTGCACAGTGACCGTCCCTCGTGTGAGCCATAGGGACCCACCTCAGTATCTGTGAATGCCCGTGTTCTACTCTAGTGTCTCCTCAGGCCAGTGACACTTGCGAGCACAGCTAAGGTTCTTTGTGCTAAGGCCTAGCATGCACACACAGGGCATCTGAGTCCTTGGTAGGCAGCATCATTTTGCTCACAACTCCAGAACATTCCAGACAGATGGAAAAGCAGAAGAAAAGATGTAGATGGGACTAGAGGAGTTGGAGAGCCTGAGACAGCTGGGAACGAAACTGGAAGAGGCTGTGGCAGGGGTCAGTCAGGATGAAGCAAGTGTCCTTCTCCAGAGGTAGAGCTCCACCCTGAACTTGAGAAAAGTCTGAAAAGCTGTAAGTCATCTTTGTTTTGTTGACAGTAGTTACCCAGAGCATGTGTGTGTTCGTAAGGACTCTGAGGTGGAAGGTGCGGAGTGGCATGATCTGTTGGCAATGTCTGATGTAGCTGCGGGACTAGAACTCGGAACCCTGAGTGCTTCCTGCCCTCTCAACTGTGAGGAAGATCTGTTAAGTGTGGGATCTTCAAGGATGCCTGACACAGGAGTCCAGCTGGAAGTGGTAATGCTCGGGCGTTGATACCAGTGAGCCAAAGCTGAGTTTGAAAATACCCAAGGAATGTCTGAATTCCAGAGAGCCTGGATGGCCGAGGTTTACCTTACCCTAACACCTCCTTTAATGGCGACATGAAGGAGGAAGGACAGACAGCAGGGGAAGTAGGACCCGCCAGGGCTTCCTTTCTCCTCTGGCAAAAACACCCTCAGTGAGGGAACACATGCCCAGCAGCGACCCCACCTAGGACACTGCCTGCGTCCCCTCTCCTCCTCCTTGTAAAGTCGGTGCATAATTACCGGAAAGCATTTTTAACTGAATTTTAGATGAGCATCTTGACAAAATATAATATTGGCAGCAATCGTTATCAAACATTCATGTGTAGTAGGAGAGATAAAGCTCAGAATCCATAATTCATACGGCGTGTGTATTACCAAGCCTGCACCAGGGGCTGAATCTCAATGAAGCTGCCCGCGCGCTAGTTTCTGCCAGACGCAGGCTTTCATCATTTACATTATTCACTAGGTTTTCCAGAACAGTAAATCTTAAATATATATTTGTGTTGGGAAGAGCGTGTGTGCATGTCTGTATACACACACAGAGGGATGAGCACCCATTTGGGCAGAGAGTCAGTGGGTGTGCGTTCCAGCTGGAGGGGCACGCTGTGACAGCAGGAAGGCTTGGGGTAGGCGCACGTCACTGTGGACTCCCCGGCTCCACGCACAGGCAGTCAATCCACCCACCCTAGGGCTTCCATCTTCAGAGCCGCTAGCGTTACCCTAGGAACCTTGAAATGCAGTGGACCACAGCAAATCCGACTGTGGCAGTTTACGAGGCAAGCTCCTTCAAGGCGGCTCTCGGCCGTGTGCTGTAGGAACTGTCCCCAGAGACTGCAGGGTTCAGCTGGGAAGGGAACGCTCTGAAGGATGGCTGGATTCTCTCTCTTTCCAATGTGGTACTCCACTGCACGGCCTGCTTTTTTTTCTGGTCACAAGTACACAGAAGGCACATTTTTCTTCTTTGACCCCACCCACATCCCAAGATCCACCTTGTTAAAAGTGATGCTTATTTTCTTATAGCCACCTTCATGGAGCCTCAGGGGACAAGTCTTCTAGAGCACAGGACTGTCATGCAGCACTTTCAGCCCAGCAGTGGGTCCCTGGGGTCTTTGGGGTCCCTATCCCTCTGCTCTTCTCATGGCCTGTGTGGTGCTTGCTAGGGGCCTCCCCCAAACACTTCAGGACCAGAAGGTTTGAACTCAGTGGGTGTACCGCCTGTGGCTGAGCTCATCTCAGGAAGTCCTTCAAGAGTTTTGTCTCTTCCCAACTCTGCGGGAGCTAGATGTGTCCCTGAGTAGCCCTTGCCTGCCGATAGCCCCACGGGCATGACTGGTGTATCGGCTTCATCCACTGACGGCAGCCTCCCTCTCCATGAGCCCCACACTTCACCCTCCGTGAGTACACATCCCACGCCACTCTCCAGTAAACTTCTTGCAGGCTAGGCCCCAGAGCAGTCTTAGAGAAACTGGCCCAACATGACCAGAATTTGGAGTAGTCTGAGGGAGAAGAGTCCGTGTGGGATTGTGGGCAACTCAGAAGTGCTGAAGATGTGCTCATCGGTGGTGTGGGGAGGCTGTGAACTGGTTAGAAATGGCAATGCTTGGGGCCACTGTGACGATCCTTATCTGTGGAGAAACGGGGCTGGAGGGAAACAGGGCAGGATGTAGAAAATGACAGCAAATTCATAGTTGTAAGGACAATGGCACTGTATGGCCCTTGTGGAATGTCACCCATGGACTGGGAACAAACAATAAAATGTCCTACTTGAGTAATTAGCAATTTAAGGCTGAGCGTGAAAGTTGAGGGTCTTTCCAGGCTCCACTGGGAGTTTCCGTTCTGCAGCAAGGGGTGGGGGTAGACACTGAGGCTAAGGATCCAGGCTAAGCTCCATAGACAGGCTTTTGCAGATGAGCTGGCTAGGCCAGCCATGTTGAAATGGAGCAGGATGCCAGAACCTGGGATGGAGGTGTCTGGGTCAGTGACTTGAACATTTGGAAATCAGATTCGTTAGCCCCTGGTCTACTGAGTAGCCTGTTCTCTGCTCTCCAAGACCGGTGTTCTGCCCTTGCTTGAAGATAGTTCTGCAGATAGGTTCTGCCTTGCAGGAAACTCATGCTGCCTCCTCAGCTCCCATCCCCAGTTCCCCTCCTGGACACAGCTGGAAGCTAGGATCATACCTACACTGGGCAGCCAGGACTGTGCTGGGTCCTAACGGGAGGGAAGAGGTTGGCGAGGGCAGGTGAGAGACGCCCCATGAATGTGGGTGAGGGCTAGGAGTGGGTGCCTGGCAGGTTGGGAGTGGGAGAAGGGGCAAGGGCCCCACAAGGCAGAACTTCCTGACATGGCACCTCCTCTTTGGGTGGTGGGCTCTGGGAGAGGGGGCTAACATGCTGCCCCTACAGCCCATGGGAGCTGGGAAAATGATAAGGCCCACACTATGGGAAGCAGAAATGGCAACATTACCATGGCAGATGTCAGAGGAAGGAACCACAGATTCAGAGAAGAGGGCACCATGGCAGGCTGGAATCCACCCCTGCTGATCCCACCGCAGGGCCCTGACTGTCTGCCACTTCCCCTACAGTGAGAGAAGTTTCCAACACATGAATAGAGCTCTTGGTGGTGGCTTGAGCCTCTATAGACCAGATTTGGCAGTAGGTGGCATTGGCAATAACAGTGGGGACAGGTGTGAGATTACCTCTCAGAAGCTGGTAGTCATGGTGACTGTCAGGAGCAGTAAGGGCAGAGTGGTGGCCAGGGGACCCGGCTTGCAGATTTGTGCTCATAGCTTGTAGAAGAGGATGTTTCTAGGGCAGGGGACTAACCATATCTCTTTTTCCAGGATGTAGAACTCTTGATACTAAAATCAAGGAAGTTCTGAGCCTGCTGAGGTAAATGGGTCACCTTGTTTTTGGGAAAACTAACAGAGTATTGACTCCTCCCCCCCCCCCCCCACGATATATCAGAAACAGAAGTAGAAGAAAAGAAACATGATTCTTACCATGGATTGGAGCTATCCCACTCACTGAAGGACAGAGCCCTGGCCTTCATGAGGAAGGACCTCATATCACCATGGCAACTATGTATGGTGGTGACTGTCTAGGCCTTTTAGGGCCTGTGTAATGAGGACCACAGATGCTCTAAGTTGGTACCAGGGTTATTCCAGCCCCTGTTAGAGAGATGCACACTTAATTGACTAGCCAGAGCCTACCCGAAGGGTATTGGGCTTGGAGGATGAGCGTCAGTGACTTCTTGGAGCTGATCAGAGGACCCTGCTGTAACACTGGTTAGGCCACTAAAGATAATCACAGCCTTGGGCATGTGGTATATGATGACTGTTCTCTGTCTAACAAGGGTACCATAGGAAGACCCCTTCTCATGGAGTGAGATCTTCAACAGGGTCAGTTAACATTCTGGTTCTCCATCAACTATTCCAGGAGGTCAACCAACTAGATGGTTGGTAGACCAGCACACTGGTTTATGGACTTAGGAATATCATCGCCATACAAACAAAACAGATGAGCAAGAAGTGGCCGATGTAACAGGTGTTACAGGACACAGAGCTCTGAGGATCCGGTCGGGAAACCGTGTCCATGACGTCTTTATGGGTTGGACTTGTCAGCACATGCACATCTCTACCAGAGAAAGGACTTCCTACTACCCAAAAGCAGGAAGATGCAGGAAAATACCCCATGGGTCTGCCATGCACTGCACCAACAATAGGGTACTGTGAAATAACTAGAGATGTCTAGGAATCCACCCCCCAAGTTCTGGAGGTAGGAAGGCCAAGACTGAGGGGCTGGTGTCTACTGAAGGCCTTCTTGCTGTGTGAGCCCATAGAGGGGGGAGGAGGGAGCAGAGTGTGTCCTTCTGTAAGTGTCTCAGCCCTGTGAGAACTGCACTAACTCACCCATGAGCAGGAGCAGAGCTTCGCAGTCTCTTACCTCAGTCAGCAGTGCCTCTCATCCTTTTGGAACAACTAGTTTCAGCACTCTTTCCCGGTCACTCACCTCAAAGTGGACAACCTCAGGACCTGGCTGTCCACCTGCTGTTTGAGTCTTCTCCGTAGAGAGGAGGTACATGCCGAACGATTCTATTGGGTCATCCTGGACTCTTCTACTTCCTCGGGTAGCTGTTTCCAGATCATGCTAACTGCATCCTTCTTGACAAATGAAATAAATATTTTACTTTTTCCCACCTTCTTGATTGTAGACCCTATACATCGAGTCATGAGGCCTAAGTCAGCAATAACTTTTAGGAGGTCATGCCGTTCATTTGGCTTTTTAAAGCTCACTCTTTTTTATTTACTGATAGATTGGGGCACTCAAATAATTTCTTGATTGCAGATTTCAGGTCTAGGGGGTGAGGAGATGATTCAGTCAGTGCAGGGCTTGCTTTGTAAGCATTGGGACTTGTGTTCAGGTCCCTAGCACCTACATAAACCTGGGCATGATAGTGCTTGTCTCTAACCTCAGTGCTAGGAGAGGGGCAGGATACAGGCAGGCCCCTGGAGCTCACTGGCCAGCCAGTCTAGCAAAGTGGTGAGGGGCTGCATCTCAAAACCATGGCAGAGAGCTGGTGAGATAACCCAGCTGGTAAAGGCACTTACTACAGAAGCCCGGCATCTTCAGTTCAATCCTGGGAACACGTGTAAATGTGGACAGAGAGAACTGATTCCTCAAAGTTGTTTTCTGACCTCCACATATGTGCTGTGGCACACACACACACACACACACACACACACACACACACACACACACACTTCTCTTAAACCTTGATGATATTAAACCCTATCTCTCTTACCCAGAGTGGACAGTCAGCTTTTGAGACATTGGTATTGGGCACAGAACTTGGAAATTTTAAATCCATTTCACTGTTAACTACTACATACAGTTCTTCCTCCACCTCATCCTCCTTTGTTCTTTGTTTTTTTTTGTGTGTGTGTGTGTGTGTGTGTGACAGTCTCACTCTAAAGCTCTGGCTGTTCTGGAACTCACTTTGTAGAACAGGCTGGTCTCCTTGTTTCTCCAGTGCAGGAATTAGAGGAGTGTACCATCACGCCAGACTTCTATTCCTACTTCTTAAAAGATTTCTTTAAGATTTGTTCAATTATCTTGCCCATATCAGCTGCAAATCTGATCAGTTCCCCTCTATGTTCAAGTTTAGCCATTCCGTGAGCCACTTCAGGGCTTCCTCGGGGTTGACTGTTTTCCTGTACTAGACCAGGCGCTGGATTGGCATCTGAAATACTGAGCTTCTCTCTGCTTCTCTTCCCTGTAGGAGTTTATCATACATCCGTCTCCCTTCTCCTGGCAGCCATCCTAAGCACCCCATCGCATTCCTTTGCAGAGTTCTCCCAGCATCCTGTGCGGCAGGCCTCAGCTCCACCTCTACCCTCTGGAGTGGTAATACTGTCCCAGGTCACACGGTTGTTAAGTAGCAGAACTTGGTTCACACTTGGGTTGGCTGTCCCCAGAGCAAGCTGGCAAGCATGATGGTGGGATGGATCTTCCAGAAAGCGACTCCTAGTGCTGGCTTTCTCCTGCTGTAGGGTGCCATAGGAGTGGAGGACAGGCAGCTGGGGCCAGGCCTGCCTCACAGAAAGAAAGACCTGTGGTCTTGAGTACTTTGGAGAGAAGAAAAATTACAGAGG
Organism: Peromyscus californicus insignis; assembly: GCF_007827085.1. NCBI lineage: Eukaryota > Metazoa > Chordata > Mammalia > Rodentia > Cricetidae > Peromyscus > Peromyscus californicus. Next base: position 84,602,668 of record NW_026294413.1, on the reverse strand, counting down.
ATGAGGCCCTGGGAAAGTGGGAGTTAAGGACATGTGGTCCAATCATCTTTAGACAATAATAATACCGGGCAGTTACCAAAGGTCTAGTTCAATGTCTTGCCTCACAGTCCTACTGAGTATCTTGTGATACAGAGAAACTAGGTAATGTGGCCTAAGTTACAAAGCTCATTGAAAGTGAACCAGGGTCTTCAAAACCTGCTGGCCTCTTTGCCTGGCTGTCCATGAGCCTACAGGACAGGGATGGGGACAGTGCAGTCCCTTTATAAGCAGGTGGCAGAGTCTCAGCCACAATGTTGTCATTTCTTCAGATGCTAGTATGGCTGTCTAGCAGTGTGTCAGCGTGTGAGCTCTGAAAGGCCAGAACTGCTGGCTGCCTCATTTACTGAGCTTGGGTTTTGTCTCCAGCTCCAGCAACAGTCCCTAGAGGGGCACTGGGTACCCAGTGTTCTACTTGGTCATCACATTATAAGATAATGAACTGCTCACAGAGCTGGGGCTTGCCTGCGTAAGACTTGCGCAAGAACAAGCAAGTCAATATTCTATCATGCTTGGAGGAAGGGGCTTAGTAGTCCCAACCCATATCTGAGGAACAATAGGAAGTTGATGACTTGTAGGGAAGGCAGAGTCAATTTTCTTTAAGGGTGTGGGTTGGTTGACCATGCTCCAGAGGATGGCCTCACACTCACTGAACTCAGCAGGTGATTAAAAAAAAAATACATGAACTAGAAAGGGGTTAGGGAGGTAGGGGTGGATATGGGAGGAATTAAGAGGAGTAGGTATGAATATGATCAAAATAAGCTATATGAAGTTCTCAAAGAATTAATAAAAATATATTTAATGAAAAGATTAAAACTGAAAAAAATACAATGAGCTCTGGAACTGGGATTTAGCTCAGTGGGTAGAGTGCTTATTTAGTACACATGAACCCCTGAGTTCAATCCCAGTGCCTCATAAAACGGGAGCTGTAGTGCACACCCATAATTCCAGCAAGCGGGAAGCGGCAGGAGGGTCCCAAGTTCAAAGACACCCTTGGCTACACAGTCCCTGCTTATAAGAAGAAGGCAGGAGGGATGGTGGGCTTCGTAGCACGAACCACGTCCCTGACAGCTGTAGCCTTGTGGGACTCGATCCTTCCGCCCCTGTAAAGAGGTCCAGCCACAGCCGAGCTTTGCCAAGTCTTCTACAGAGCTGCTCAGGTGGGAATGAGCTAGGAGACCCTCCTTGTTTTGCATGTCTTACCTCAGGCCCCAAGCGCTCTCCCGCTCACATGCAGCCATCTGCCCAAGGCACGGAAGGGTCCTCGAGGTCCTCATCAAGGCTCCTGCCTGGCCTGTGATTTTGCTGGACAGGCCAGGTCGTTATTGAGAGTAGTTTTTCCTTTCTTCTTCTTCTTCTTCTCCATTTTCTCCCTCATGGAGAAGCAGGGATCTCCATGCTCCAAACAATACTAGAGCCCTGCCCCAGCAAGCCCCTCCATCGCCAACAAGAAATATTACAATAATCCAGCCCTGATTTTAATTATCCATGGCCATCCTGCCTGCAGGGAGGGACAGGAGGAGGCTGGTTCCTCTGGAAACCTTCCCAGGTGGTAGAGAGGATGAATACCTGCAGGCTGCCAAAGGGCCTGGAATCTGGACCAGTTCTTGATTTGGGACAGACACAGAGTACTTAGAATAACAGATTTATTTATTTATTTGTCTATCTAATCTATCTATCTATTTATTTATATTGTTTTTTTGAGATAGGGTTTCTCTGTGTAAAAGCTCTGGCTATCCTGGAACCAGCTCTGTAGACCAGACTGGCCTACAACTCACAGAGATCTGCCTGTCTCTGCCTCCAGAGTTTTGGGATTAAAGGCAAGCACCACCACCACCCAGCCAAGATATTTATTTTGAGCTATTGCATAACAAAAATTACCTGGGCAAGTGAGGAGGTTAATAATAATAATAATAATAATAATAATAATAATAATAATAGTAATAATAATAATAATAATAATTTTGACAGAGCCTGGCTAGTCACCTAGGCTGGTCTTGAACTCATCCTGTAGACCAAGCAGGCCTTGAGCTTTCCATCAAAGAATCTCTTATCTTAGCCTTGACTGTGTCTAGGATCTGTCCAGAAGATGGTTTGATGGTCTTGTAGTGTCCTTTGCTCTGTTTCCAGGGCAGAGGTGGTGGCTTTGGTCATCATCATATGTCTAGTGGAGACTGGCATGGGAATCCTGGCACAGTGGCAGAGTAGGACCATGCTGTAGCATGTGATAGCCCATGTTGGAGCTGTATTTACCAGCCTGGACTCCCTCTGAAAGCCCAGGGATTCCGGAGCATCCTCAGTGCTCTTTCACAGCAAAAACTGCTCACAGCAGCCCAGAGCTGGGCTCAGCATGTCACATCCTTTCTTTTTATACTCTCCATATCCATTAGCTGGTATAGCATCTCACAAACGACACTCCTGCTAAACACATAATGCCCTTTGAAAGGAGCCCGGGTTTGTCTGCGGAGTGCCTGAGCTGGGGGAGCACTTAGCAATAAGTGCTCACCAGAAAGGAGGAAACCGAGATAGAGCTCTAGCCTTGCCCAGGATCTCACAGTAGGTGAGCTGTGAAGTGCTCAACAGCATCCAGTCTCCAGTGTCCCTGCTGGGATGGCCAGTCCCCCTTGTGTAGGCCAGACCAGGGGGCTGTAAAAGCGACACATCCAGCAGAACTCCAAGTCGAATTCTGCACGGCTGTGCTGGGGCTCCCATCCCGAAGGACTGCAGTGCGTGGCTTAAACCTCGGATACTTGTTGTCTCAGTGCTCTGGAGGCCAGAGAGTTGGAAAGATGTTGGCACAGTGGCTGTCATCTATGACTTCGAGGAGGAATCTGTCCCCTGCCTCTCTCATAGTGTGCTGGCAAGTGATCACAGTCTCTGGCTGGCAGACATGCGGCTATGATCTCTGACTTTATCTCCTCATATGTGCTGCTCTTTGCCATGTCTGTGTCCAAATCTCCTTTTTAAATGAGAACCGTAGCAACATTAGACTAGAGATGATCCTACTCCAGCAAGACCCTTGTAACCAGTAACTAGACAATGTCCCTGTTCCCAAACAAGTTCACCTTCTCAGGGGCTGGAGTAGGAACTTGAGCAGCTAAGATTAAGAGAGACACAATTCAATCAGACACAGCCCCAGTCTTGTATCCTCTTATTTTTCTAGGACAACTTTTACAAATCAGAGTCCCTTGAATACAATATGGGTTCCTTAGAAGGCTAGAAGGAATGATTAGGGCTTTAAGTAAATTGAATAAAGGGCATCAGCACTCTATACCATCTCCATGTAACTGGCCTTGCCTCAAACCACTCTTGCTGGGAAGATCGACAGTCTCGGATGGTTGGACTGGGGTGGACAGCAGAAGGATCTGGAGGGAGGAGAGAGGGAAGTTTTAGGTCCAGAGCCTCACACTGCATGTTTTTAAGGGGGTTAGGGGGGAGTGCTTATTAGCATTGTCCCTTTCCATGCTAGGGTGTTGACTTTAAGAGCAGGCCTGTAAGTTCAGGGTTACGGCAGTGACCACAAAGTGAGGCTTAGGCCCTGTTCAAGCAGGGAAGCAGGGGCCGGATGCCTTCCTTTACCTGTGGGACCGTTACCATCATTACAGGCTTTCCCTGCAGGGCAGTTCTGATGCCCAATGTAGGTGAGCCCGGGGCATTTCCCCACCCCAAGTGGGCTACTGGCCTTTGAAGGTCCACCTGGTCCCGTGGTCTCTCTCAGAATGCACTCCCGTGGGAGGCTGCAGTTTGCTGTCATTGTGCTCACGGTTTCAGCCTCTGTCCCCCGGGGTAAGGCTATCAGAGTCGCACTCCGAGTCCCTCTGCTCTGTTCTGTGTCATTGGCTTCATTGTGGCCTCTCTCCCCCAGGCCTCTGCTCCTCCCCTGCTTGTGTAATTAAAGGGAAAAGGTTCTGCATTCATTTACCTTATACTTTATCAAATAACAGCGAGATGAATTAAGAGGTCCATATTTCTATTTCAAGGTTCATGGGCTTTGGCAAACTGCAAGTTGTGCTCTTAAAACCTGCCGCATCAGCAGGAAGTCTCTGCTGCTCTGCACGCAGCCCTCTTCCCCCACCCTCCCTCTTTGCAGCCCCCTGTGCAATTTCTAAACCGATGAGATGCTTAGAGACTGCATGGACGACAGTAGAATGATACACAGAGCCGCCAGGGTCCTCTGCCCTCCTCCCTTCTCTCTCCCCCGCTATCCCTCCTCTCCTCTCTCCCTGCTCCCCTCCATCCCTTCTTCCTGGAAGGCTGCCAGGCTCTTGACTCAACTCACATGAGTGTAACAATTTATCCAGTGCCTACCAGGTACAGAGGCCTGTAATAGGTGCCATAGGGGAAACAAAAGTGTTACTAACCGAGCACTCCGCATTCATGATGTTGCCGAATCCACCCAGGAAGCTGCTGATAGAAGCCAAGTCCTATGAGCTGTGCCCCTCCACTGTGCAAGCTGAAACACGTTCAATTCCGAGAGTGCTTCACTTTCATGGAAGGGGTCAAAGAATCCCCCGGTATGTCAGGGACCCGATATCAGAATAAGAGTTTTAAATGCATAAAGCAAGATATGTGGGGACACAGAGGCAAGAAAGGATACTAAAATTCAATCTTCACATTCAAAAGGAAGTTTGACCATAGCCTATGTGCTTCTCTGCTAAGCATTAAGCAATGAGATTCCACTAACTACTGTACTTTGAAAGTGATGACTCACTGTACAGAGGACCAGGAAATGATGACCTTGATTATTTCTCAGTTTTGTAAATAAAGTTTTACTGGAACAAGGTCTTGAGAATATTCATTTACATGTTGTCCAAGGCAGCAATTACCACAGAGGCCCGGTGCCTACTACAATGCTCTTTGGGTCTTTGCAAGAAAGATGTCCCAGTCCCCGTTGAACTGAATATTTGAGATATCTGCAGCAACTTAAAGGAATAGAAAACCCACTGTGCTCTCTTACTAGTGACATTAGTCTCAGGTACTGCCGGACAACTATGGTTTAGCGCCTCTCCTGAGATTGAAGAATAGTGTCTTCCTTTCAAGGTCATAAACCCCTAAATTAAATTACATCCATGCTTCTGGAAGCCAAGGGTGCTCTGCTTGGTCTCTGGTCCTGAGATCCTCACCATCTAGTGGAGCACATATGTATACACTCACACACATGCACAGTCATACCCCCCCACACTCACATACACAAATATGCTCATATGTACACACAGAGACACACATGCACACACTCACACTTGTACATACTCACATGTACACACTCACACTCAACTCACACATGTACACAAATGCACACTCACATAAGTACACACATATATGCATTCACATAGAGCCATACTTGTATGCACAAATGTACACACACACCCACACACACATACTCAGACATACACATGTACACACATACTCCAAGAGAATGGCAGTCATCGCCTATTGCTATCACAAAGAGAAAGAGTAAGCTGGAACTCTGGGGAGGTGATGGTGCCCAATCACTTGTATTTGATAAGCTTAGGGCCACCACATGTGTTGTTGGGTCACAATGCCTGCTTACGTCAGGGTGTTTAATACCTCTGAAGTTAATACAAAGACGGTCTCTGGTCTGGAGACTGCCTGGAGCATCTTCTCTTGAGGCTTGTGGATGGGCCTGTGTTTGGGCTCAGATTCTTAGAAGCCTCTTAATGTGTGGCCAATTTTTTTTGGGGAAAAAGAAAAAACCCTGACAGGATCACTGGCTGACAGACTCTAGGACAGAGAGCACTGAAGAAGAAAGGTGTTTCACCGTCTCATTCTGCCAACCTCCCACCTGCCCCTTTGTTTACATCTTCCTCCCTAGCAGACATCTAACTGAGTGATTATATGCATTAAGCCAATACCTCTTGTCTGTGCACCTCAGTAATACCCGAGTCAGAAGAACTTTCGTACTGGCTCTGTGATCTTGCTGGAGGCCTTGGATTGCTTCAACTCTCTGACCTCCATTAACCCACCTATGAAGGAAGAATCATAAATGTACCTGCCACCAACCTCATACATCTGAGAGGAGTCCACAAAGACAAGAGACGGGGAAGAGTGATGGGAAAAGTGGTTTCTGAGGTGGGGAGGAGGCATAGTGCTCTGGAGTTGGTGCAGTTCATGCTGATTTATAGCAGAGGTGGCCTGGAGTAAGGCCTCAGAAGACGGAAGGAGTTCAAGAGGCCATTAGTTAGCTGGACTCAGTGAAGACATCACCTCGGACCCAGGCATGAAGGCTGGGGAGACTAAAAAGCCGGTGTCATTTTGCTGTTTCCCAGAGGAGCTGAGACACTCCACATACTCCCTGCTGAGATTTCAGAGTCAGCTGGGAACCATTGTTATGAGAATATGTTTATTATTATCGTCCTCATCAACATTATTATCATTATTAATAATACAGTGTTTGGAGCATTTATGCACATTAATTTTAAACAAGCATGTGCGGTGGCAAGATCTGATGCTGCTACCAATAAACAGCCATCATGTGCATCTTTAATTTACATGAAATCATTTATGCTAATTTAATTAGCCCTTTGTTTACAACTGAAGCTCACTCACCACTAGACGAACTGTGAGATGCATCTAACTGCGGCACACCGTGGAGCCGGAAGCTGGTTACTCCACATGCACTAGAGAGAGGTGCTCCTCCTACAGACAGGGAAGAGTCCCCCTTCTTTTGTGAGAGGGCACAGTAAATGCAGGAAGTCTTTATTTATAACTTACTCCCTTCATGAAATTGTGCTAGGACCAGGAGAGATGGTTCAGTTAGTGAAATACTTGACGTGTGAGCATGAGGATCTGAATTTGATCCCTAGTACCAACATTAAAAAAAAAAAAAAAAAAAGCCTGACTGTGGCAGTGCAATTCTGGAATCCCTGTGTGGAGGAAGTGGAGATGGAAGGATCCCGGAATCTTGCTGGCAAGCCAGTCTAGCCAAATCAGCAAGCTTTGCATTCAGTGGGAGACAGTCTCAAAATGCAAGAAGGACATTGATTGAAGAGCTGAAGAAGACCCTCACAATAACTGCTGGCCTGCACACATAGGTACACACATGTCTGTGCACCTAGGCACATACACACCCCACAAACAAAGGAATCATGCTGAGGGCCAGCTTGTTGACAAAGCCGACGGACCTGACACGCTATCAGACAACTATCAAATAAAAATTCCCTGAAATTAGATCAGAAGAATTAGCATGTCGTGTGTAACCAGAAGTGAGTGAATGAATGAAGGAATGAAAGAACTTTCAGTCACTTCCCTGATACCTTGCAGCAGCCCGGGAGATGGGGCGACTCAGCTCTATCTTGCAGAAGAAGCTGAGCAGGTAGGGAATGGAACCATCCTTGTACTGTGAGCCCGCAGTTTGTCCTGTTGTTTGTATCACAGATTTACAGCCTGCCCTTGCCTCGGCCTTTACCATAGTCAGTGTGCTCCCACCCCTAACTCCAGCTTTTCTATTTCCTCATCTGTGATGCTGGAAGAAGAATCTGTGTCCTTCTAATCTGATGGGCAGAAATTAAAAAAAAAATGAGACTGTGTAGGGAATGTGCAGGGTGCTGGGGATTATAAGGTGGTGCTGTCAGGCCTGCCTTGGGAAACCTTGAAAAATTGAGTGGAGACCATAGGCTCATTCATCTCCTTTTAACAGCCCCGTGTCATCTGGCCTGGTCTTTTCCATTCCTGCTCTGTCCAATCCTGACAACATAATTTAGTTCCAGGGAACTTGACGAGAATGTAGTAGACTGATATTTCTACAGCTCAGCCCTTGATTAATATGGCCAGGGCAGTGGCCAGTGAGGATGAGGAGTCAGGCAGGTCTGTGCTCTCCTGTGCTCCCTCTCCGGGGCTTGTCAGGGACACTGCCTTTCCAACTCCTGCGGGTTCTGCTCACCCCCCTTTTCGCTCTGGCCCAGACTGCTCCAAATCCCTCAGCTGGCACATTTCTTTTTCCCACTGTCCAACCATGCAGTCTACACATATTGCCTGGGTGATGGCTGCTGTGGTAAAGGCACCCCTGCCCTGGAAGAGGCCAATCACAGGAAAATGGAACCTAGCAGTCATTCAAGCCATTGCCCAAAGGATGGGGTAACCAGGTGGAGGTGGTACAGGCGCAATGGAAGGGGATCCCCACACTGCTTGGGGAGGAAAAGAGGGTCCAATGAAAAGACATTATCAAGCAGACTATCTGAGGTCCAGGAGAGTTCCCCACAGGAAGTGTACCAACAGAATGTGGGTAGGGCTCAGGTGTCCGGCAGTGGCCACAGATGTGGGGCTTGAGAGGCCCAACATTTGGGGATAGCACACAGTCTGGTCTTAGTGACTCTGTGTGCTGAGATGGGTAACGCTTGGAGCAGAGCCTGGAAAGGTGGGATCGTGGAACAGACCCCTATGTGATGCAGCTGTGGCCTGCTCTGCTCCTCTCTAACTTGGCAGCATGCCTTTCTCAGGAGATAAAAGGAACTGATGATGAGGGATAGATGGATAAGGAGTCAGAAGGAAGAAAAGGGGACATCCCATCCACACTGCAGCCCAAGAGAAAGGAGAAAGCCCTCACTCAAATCATAGCAGACTGAGGAGGACTTGAGGAAGGGGTGCAGGGTACCGATCCTCTGTCATTTGCGCAAATAGGGGCTGGAATGTGTGCTCTGCCGGTCCCCTGGGGACAGTTTTTCCTTTTCTTTTTTGTGGACTTAAAAAAAAAAACCAAAAAAACAAACCTTGTACCAGCCTAGAAACTCCTAGAAACTGCTAGACCTATTCAGTGCCTCCAACCCTCATTTTCCAGATCATGGGGGAAGTGTGGTTACTAGCGGTGACAGTATTTCCAGCCCCACCCAACAGCACCTGCATCAATGCCTCCTGTCCACGGGTACCAAGATTTATTGTTCCTCAAAATCAAATATTGACCTTGGCTTTTTGTCCATCAATACACGACCTTTCAAGTCGATGGAGCTGGATTTGCTAGTCAATGCTTACTTATTATTTCCCCTGCCCTGAACTGGATGGCTCAGACCCAGGTCACAGGCTGGACCACAGAGATGGTCTGTGTACAGCCTCCGCCGTGTTTGACAGTTGTGGTTGGAGTGTTCCGACAGTCTGCGTGGCTTTCAGGAGCTGGCTTTCTTCTGTGGCTTCTGTGGCCATGCAAGAAAGGTCTGTCCTCCAAAGACACCTGCACTTTTTCTTCACGGAGAAACATTTCAGCCTGTGGTCATTTAGTGCCAAAGTTGTGGGACAGCGCAGGACACCGAAGAGCATGCTGCTCTTCTTATCTACCTCGGCATATTATGGCCATGTTGCGATGACCCAAATGTCAGATAAAAGAGTGCAAGAAAGGAAGGGTAACTTCAGAGATGTCCGAGCATGAAGTTGATACTGTTAACTTGACACAAACGTAGAGCTACCTGAGAGGAGAGAACCTTCGACTGAAGGTTTGACCAGATCAGATTTGCTTGTGGCCATGTGTAGCAGGAATCTTAAGAGTTCTTATTAATAAGATCAAACCTGAGCCAGGTATTGGGGTGAACACTGGAAGATCAGAGAGACAGAACAAGCCACAGCTAACCTTACCTGGCCAACTTCTCAGCTGATCTTGTTTCCTCAGACTGGAAGCCTCTGAGTCCTCAATCCAAAATGAATCTCAGCTGAACTACCTGAAAGCTTAACCAGCCAAATGCTTCTAGTTTCTGGTCCTCACGCCTTATATACCTTTCTGCTTTCTACCACCACTCCCTGGGATTAAAGGCTCGCTTTCTAGGATTAAAGGCGTGTGTCACTTGCCTGGCCGTTTCCAGTGCGGCCTTGAACTCACAGAGATCCAGAGGGATTTCTACCTCTGGAGTGCTAGGATTAAAGGTGTGAGTGCCACCATTTTCTAGCCTTTGTATCTAGTGGCTGTTCTGTCTCTGACCCCAGATAAGTTTATTAGGGTGCACAATATTTTGGGGAACACAATACCACCACAGCCACGTCTGTGAATGTAGGAGAGCCCAACCCACCATGGGCGGTACCGTCCCTAGGCAGGTGGGCCTGGGCTACATAAGAAAAGTAGCAGAGTAAGCCAGAGGGAAGAAGCCGGTAAACAGCATTCCCCAAGGAACAAATCCACAGATTAGGTTAGAGGACATCAGCATCTCTGGAGATGCCACTCTAGACACCCCCAGAGGTGGGCTTCGATAATCACAATGCTTCTCAGTCTGTTGAAATTGATGATCAAGACTGCCATCTTGTCAGGCCAAGAGGATAACAGACATACACCAACGAAGGCTGCCCATCACTGAAGTAGTGTTGACCAATGCCCTGAGCTTCTGGGAGGAGCTAGAGTGAGGGGTGAGAACCCAGCCTACCTCAGTGCAAATGTCTTCCGGTACAAGCTATGTAACCTTGGGGAGGTTTCTTCTATGCATTCCCTCTGGGCCTCCTTTTCCTTCTTTGTCACCTAGGTTGTTACAGCAGCATTTGTAAAATAATCCACATGAGGTACGGGATCAACACCAGGCACTGAGTCAGCGTTCCAGGTAGGTATTGTTCATGCTCAGCCACACATGACTCTCTCCCTTACAGTCACATGGGACATGGCAATGCCCATGCCACCCCTCCTGGAGGCTGTGTGGACCAAGTGCCATGTTCAGGCCAATGAAATGCAAGAGGAATAGTAATGAGTAACTTTACCTGTCAACCTGGTGGGCCTAAGAGATGCTCAATAGTGGGGAAAACCTTATGCTGGCATCTGTGGAAGTTTCTGGAAGTGGCCCCCAGGAGAATGAGTGAAGGAGCTCTCTTACATCACTGGTGGCAGGCATCATCATGTCTACCAGGGGCTCAGCCAGGACACCAAGACAGAGGGAGAACAAGTCTCCTCTTTTTCAGCTGGATCATCCATCTGCCCTTGGATATTAGGGTAGTGGGGGGGATCCTGCTTCCCAGACATTCAGTCTTGAGCTGGTTTGCCTCCCACCCTCAGCTTCCATGTCTCTGCAGCTCCCTGACAGTAGGCATCAGATGACGTATTCTCAGCCTCCATAACTGCATGAGTCAATTCTCATAATAACCCTGCTGTCGTGTGTCTATGTCTGTCCTGGAGGCTGTTGCTCTGGAGAACCCTGACTAATACAGATGGTGCGGAGCCCTTGCCCCGCCCTCCCATCTCTGCCACTGGGAAGGTGACAGGCTGCTGATGGTGCGGTCTGTACGGTGGTGGACTGGCTGGGTCACTGCACAGAGTGTCCTCACCCCGGAGAGGGCCAGGATCTGCAGTGGAAGTTGTGTGAGCAGGAAACAAATCTGTGCTGGGTTAAGTTGCTAAGGCTGACCAACTGTGATTATTGCAGCCCAGCTTGGGCTCTCCTGACAAATGTGGTGCTCACTCAATAAACAGTAGCCATGGCTCTTTGTAGTTACTGCTGCAGGCAAGCAGAGAGCTGGGGTGATCCTCCACCCTCCAGAGAAGCTCCTGGGCTGTGGCCCTGGCCGGCACAAGCTAACTTGACTATAGATTCTATCCTGGCCTGCCTTGGCTGATGGTGTGACTTCACCCTTCTTCCTTTGTCTTTGACCCCGAAGTTCCCTGTGTCCTCTGCCCTAGGGACTCCCTAGGGTCTGGTGTGTGTGTGTGTGTGTGCGTGTGTGTGTGTGTGTGTGTGTGTGTGTGTGTGTGGTGTTTGTGTATGAAAGAGTATACATGTGTGCACATATTTGTGGAGTCCAGAAAACAACATTAAGTGTCCTTCCTCATTGAATGACCCACTGTGTTTTTTTGTTTGTTTTGTTTTGTTTTTGAGATAGGGTTGATCTCTCACTGAGCTAGAATTAAGTTGGCTAGCTGGCTAGCCAGTGAACCACAGGGACCCACTTGTCTGTGGCTCCCCAGTATTGTGGCAACAAGCCTACGTCACCACACTCAGCTTTCAAAAATCTTTTAGCTCCCTAAGACAATTGTTTTCTCAGTGTTTAAGTTAACTACCTGATGCTGGTGGGGTGGAGAAATGGCCCCATCCGTCAAGGATGCTGCTGCATTCAGCATCCTCATTCAGCCTCAGTTGAGAAACCCATGATTCATCGTCACAATGAGGGGTAATTCTGGACACTTGCTTCTCTGGCTTGGAGCTTGTCTGGAGCACAGCCCTGTATGAACCCTCCATGGCTGGTTCCCAGTGTGGCCTGTGCCCCATCAACACTGACAGATGAGAGTCAACAAGGCTGAAGAAAGTTGTGGCCATCCTTGCATGCTGAGACCATCAGGCTGTGAGATATTCCCAACATGTGCCTTCTATGGAGACCTATGCTTGTCTGGGAGTGATTGCTGGAGGCAGCAGCACCATCCAACAAACGGAAGCCTGAAGAAGCCATGGCTCTGGGGAATGACGCCAGAGGGCCACTGCCCTGGCCCAGGCTCTTGTTCAGAACAGCAATAGCCTGAAGTCATCCCAGAATTGTAAAGGCAAGGCCACTGCCTGTTACCTGTTGAGGGAATTGAGTCTAAGTGGTTGACCACTGCTCAGTCAACTTGTGAGGTAATGTCCTAGTGTGTTTCTGTCCTCTCTGTGTGGAGGGGACCTTGGAGTGAGTTAGGGGGACGGCGACACAGGCAGAGGGTGTGGGTCTCAGCTTACGGCAGCAGCACTGATGTTCTAGCTAAACTTGAATCCCTGGTCTACCCTGTCTCAGCTCTGTGGGCTGTGTAGGTGACAAGTTCCTTAACCTCTCTTAGCCTCAGTCCTCATCTGTGATAGGATGAAGAGTGAACTCCATGTGGTCTCCTAGGGGGCCTGGTGTGGTGACTCCAAGAGGGTATCCAGTGCTCTGTGGCCCTCAGGCAGGCTCTGTGATGCCACTGTCCACATTCCCACCCTCTACAAAGCCACGAGCCCATGTGTATGCTATGTGAAGCAGCTGTCCCCTTAATCATCTTTATTGACTACTGGAAAGGGTTGGGGCAGTGAGAGAGAGCACCCTTTATAGCAGAAGACCAACCCCCCCCCCCCCCCCCCCCCCCCCCCCCCCCCCGCTTCTCTCTGTTTCGCAAGTCCTACTGGGTCTCCATGGCACAAGGACACAGGCACCCCCTCAGGTGATACACAAGTATGTTCCCTGCTCCCTAAGTAGGACCAACTTTCATTGCAAGGAAATGGGTGGCTGTGAGCCATCTTCTCTCTGTCAGACATCTGTCTTTCCCCACAAGGGCAAAGAACTGAACTCCTCTGTTGTCTCACTAGTGCTACAAAGCTAAATCTCAGTAAATATTTGAAGGACTAACCCAAGTCAGGTTCTGGGTTTCCTCCCCTGCTACACCAGCTGTGGGTCTGAGAAAGTCTTAAAGCATGGTCCTGGACTTACCTAAGCAGGATTCCCAGAATTCTTTTTGCAGAAAGGAGACAGAATGTTCTAGAAGCAAAAACATTCATGAGTGCAAAGTGAGGTCCAGCAAGGGTTAGTAACTCTCTCGTAGTCACCCGGCAGCAAACCGTGGCCCGAGCCTGGTTTTGATGACCTTTAGCTGCCTCTTCAACCTGCTCCTCGCTACATTTCCGGTAGACGGCCGATATTTTGGACTCCATCCTCAGGGCTTTTGTCTTGGTGAGTCTTTGCTGAGCTGCCCTAGGCGGCACATGTTATTTATTTTATTTTTGCAGAGAGGAGACTGTCTGTGTAAACCATTTGAACCGCTCAGAATCATGTGAGCACCATCTCGCTGGCTCAGTGCCCTGCAATCATGTGACAGGGACACTTCCCTGCCTGGTGGGGGCGCTCCCTCCATCAGGCTGCCAGGCTAACACTGCACACCCCGCTATGAGGCCCCCAGGTGATGCCAGATGGAAGAATGATAGGAGCTCGCCGCCGCACTGGTCCGCTCCTGGAGTCAGCAGGTAGGGCTAGCGTGGACGGACAGTCTCTGAATAAGAGGAGCAAATGAGAACAGGGGGTCGGTACAAAGAGGGTCAAGCAGGACACTAGATGTGGACCACCAAGTTGGGCAGTCCTAGACAGAAGGAAGTACCTTTGGGGAGCTGAGGTGTGGGTCCCATGGGAGGACCCTCTCTTGTCTAGATCTCGAGGCGGTGTTTTGCAGAGACCCAGCAGCCTGTCTCTGCACTGGCACCTCAGGGGACTCTGAGGCAGGGGTTCCACAGGTCATACTTTGAGAACCATTGCTCCTTTGGTCACTCCAGATGGGAAGACTTTTCTGAGATGGGGTTTGCGTGGGGCTGTCTAGCTCGGTGGCTGTCACTGGCCTAGGTCTACAAAGAGAAGGAGGGTGGCAGGAAGCAAGGACAGCGGAGCCTCCCATGAGCCTTTGATCTGACAGCTCCTGGAGCCCCCTCGTCGGCCTCTTGCTTACCGGGCCACTATCAGCTCTCTGATGTGGAGGGACCCTGGTAATGAGGTTCTATTAACAGAGCTGGATCCCGACTCTCAGAACTCAATGTTCAGAATAAACAACAGGGCAGAATCCTATTAAAAAAGGCTTCCAACACGGACAAATTAAGCCCTTGGGAATGCCGTACAAAGAATACATTTTTCTAGTGTCGAATCAAGATCAATAGAGGAAAACAAATAATTTCAAGTGAGAGTTGTCATAATGACACTCAGGTTTGGGCAGGGGTTGTACACATTATCTTGGCCCGAGGATATCCCAGCTTCTATAATGAGGGTACAGGGGTGGGGCTGGTCCTGGGTGGCAGGGGTGCAGTGATTCCCAGGTGGCGCAGCCTGGCTGACATCAGGTCTCATTTGTCTCTGTCGAGGCTCCCCTCGCTGTGAAGTCATTAGGCCTGTTGTGTGCTACATACAGAACTTGCTGTGGTTGGGCCAGCTCTGGAGGAGCACAAGAAGCCGGAGCATTGGACAAAGGGGAGAGATCTGTACACAGCCAGCCGGTCACTGTGTGTAACTCACCCCCCAAGCGGGGGAGATCCTCAGTCATCTGCTCAGATCCCCCATTCTCTGCAGCTCTCCCCACTTGCCATTCACTTTGGGACTCATGTCTGCAGCACCCAGTGCATTCTCTGGAGCCAGCAAAATTCTTGCCTGTCACTCCATGCTGATCTGAAGGGAGTCTTTCTTCTAGAAACCTCTGCTGAATTCTTCCCTGTTCTTCCTGATTCTTGATGACCTGAAAATCACCATTGTCTGTCCTCAGAGTGTCAGGCAGGGTTCTTAGCTGGCACACACCCTTTCCTGCTCCCCTGAGTGGATGTCCCAGGGACTCTGGCTATCCTGTTGAATCACTGAATCAGGGCATCCCTCTCCTGCCAGGGACCCCTTGATTCATCCATCTGTTCCTCCTGTGGTCTCTGAGCTATACACCACTGAACAAGTCATTTCCATTAGCGCTCTGGGAGACAAGGATGGACCAGACTCAGGCCTCAGAAGGCAGAGACTTTAGTTTTACCTAGCTGTTCTCCACTAGCAGACAAGGAGACAGAGCAAGAGAGAGACAGAGTTGACAGCAGTACACAGTGGCCGTGGCCCCTGATGGGGACCCGCTGTACTATTGTGCATGGGTGATGTATCTGAGGCTTCCCTTCATGCACAGCTTGTGATACATGCCCCAGAGGTATGTGTACCTTCAGGCTGAGCCACAGCATCCAGTAGGTGCTGCATCTTTTCCAAGTTTCCAGCTGAGAAACAAGTGACTGGGCTTGGGTCTGGGCGTCAGGTGGACCCTCGTCTTCTGCCTCCCAGGCAGGTCTCCTCTGCTCTATTGCAGATGGAGAGGTGTAGGGTGGGCTGTGGGAAGGGAGACCTGGGTAGGGGCTATAAGTCTCATGGAGGGTCTGGAGCAGGCTGTGTGGAAAGCTGGAAGGAGAGACGTCTCCAAGCTGCCTACAGCCCTGGCTGGCCTGAGGCACACACCACAACAAGGGGTTGAAACGCTTTGCCTCTTCGAGAAACTCACAGTGGAGTTCAGTCCCCGCTGTGAAGTACTAAGAGGGTAGAAACAAGGTCCCTACAGTGGGTAGAGCGAAGCCTTGGCGATGAGGAGAGTCGGACAAGATCAGAGGGATGGAGCCCTGTGATCAAGTGCTGGTGGTCTCCTGAGAACAAAGAGAGGCTAGAAAACACATTTTCTGCCCCCGTCTCTCTTCCTCCCTGTGTGTCTTACCACATGATATCCTGCACTTCCTTGGGACCTTGCCAGAGAGAACGCCAACATCAACCGTGGGCTCTTGACCTTGGATAAGAACTGTAAGCCCCAAGAAACTTCTCTTGTTTATAACTTTCCTTATCTCTGGTCTTGTTTGAAACTTTCCTCACCTCTGGCCTTTGTGTCACAGTCAGTGAAAGATGGTTAAGACACTCACTGTCTGGTCTGGGGTTCAGGTAAGGGCTGCTTTCCTGAGACATCGCTTCCCCAATCTGCTGCCCGCCGCCTTCTCTGAGGATTACTGTCATGAATTAGCTTGTTCAGTAAAGTCTCTGAGAAGTCCTGGAGCAACTCTTACTTCTCCCAATGTGCCAGGCATACTGGACAGTGGATGTCCTTTCTTGTCCCCTCATAGTTCTTGTTAATGCCCTATGTCACTTATAGTTACCTGTAAGCAATGTGGTCAGCAGGACACAGGGGTCCCTCGCCCCAGAACTTTGGACTGGGTGAAACCTGGTGAGGAGGAATACGGGATCTAAGTCCCTGGCAGATACCCAAACCCACACAGGCACTGGGACCTGCCTCAGCTATTTAAGTGACATCCAGCTTCACTTCTCTGTGTTCCGTTTATACCGAGGACCAGGTAGAGCCGAGCAAGATTGCTTATCTTAACCTTGTCTGTGAGACTCAGGGGTGGAAATGGAGCTGGCTACACAGCTCATGTGTTAGAGCGCGTGTCTAGCATGCACGAGGGCCAGGACTACACAAACCTGGCATGGTGGTGCATGTATGTGTTACTCAGAACGTCTGTCTCAAAACCCATCCACCAATCAAATAAACCAACAGAAATGGAAACAATCGTAATGGCTATGAGGAGGAGGGCAGAGAAGGCCCTGTGGTGCTTCTGGACCTTAGTAGCTGGAAAGAATGAGGAAGTGCTTATGCACTGATAGGGAGGGCTCCCCAAGCATGTGCTGGGCCGGCAAAGCAAGGTACAAAGCATGAGATCTAGGGCCCAGAACATTTTAGGCAAGAGCTCTACCTCTGAGCTCTACCCATGCCCTTTTTAAAACTTGTTTTTGTTTTGAGACAGGGTCCTACTGAGTCGCCCAGGTTGGCCTTGAACTCACTCTGTTGCTCATGCAGGTCTTGAACTCCCGTCTCGGCCTCTCTAGGGATCACAGATATGTACCATCAGAGTCAATATAACAGTTAAATGAAGAGGTGGGGAAGCCTATGTGGGCATTTGTATTTATTCACAAGCAAATATGCACACATATGTACATAGGTAGGCATACATAGGACATTATGGAATTGGCAGGAAGAAAGCAAGCTGTAGGTACAGACTCTGAATTCTATGTCTGTCCCTCACTGATTTATAACTCAGAGGAAACAATCTGACCCATGTACTCCTCAGTCTGCTCATTCAGAAAATATCGTAATTATATTTCAATCTCTAGAAATTATGGAGGGAAATCAGCAATGAATTAAGTCACATAAGCAAGACTTCTGAGCAGTTGGCTGGCCCCCTGGCTGGGGCAGAATAAGTGAGCTTTTATTTTTTTAACCATGGTGCATCTCTTCTGGTCCACACATCTTCACATCTCAAACCAACGGTGGAAGAGTAGCTTTCCATTCGGCCCTTTGTGTTGGGGCCTGGTGGGGCTTTTTCTGTCCTGGTAGGCACACATCCTAATGACCTGGATTAGAAGGGAAGATGTTTGGGTACAATCGACTGGATTGTTATCTATGGTGGTACTTCCTGGGGCTCCCTGCTCTGGATTGAAGCTTGACAGTCAGCTAGAGGATCCTCACAGCCAGCTGGCCCTCTTGACTTCCCCAAGAGGAGGATGCTGAGGAGGGGTCAAGGGGCCTGCAGCCTTATCGGGAGGCCTGGCATTTTATAAGCAACGACTACTCATGTTTACTTATGCTTTTGCTTAGCGTTGCTGGGTTGCAGGCGGCAGACACTAACACTGGTTAACTTCAGCAAAAAGGAATTTATTGGCAGGATGTTGGGAGCTTGGAGAAGTGACAGGATCCTAGAGGAGTAGACTCCGGGAGGGTGGGAGCCTGGGCCTTTCTGAACACCTAGATCAGGAGTTGTGACGGCCACGTACAGCAGGAAACATGGGATCTGTAAGCTGCTGAGCTTGAGATGGTGACCTCCAGCTTTAGTTCCCTGTCTCTGGATTCAGTGGCTTTTGTCATTCTTGCTTGTCTGTCACCCAAGGATCCCTCCTTTCCAGGCTTGATGAAGTTCCCTGCCGCAAAGTCTCGAGGACAAGTGCCTAAGTCACGCTCCCACTGTGGATGGAGCTGTAGATCCCAGCACCCTCTGTAGGATTCTGTAGTGCAAGGTCCCAGCATCCTTTGAGGTAGGGCACAGACACATGGATAGATGGGTCAGCTACATGTCACCTGGGAAACGAGTAGCAGGCAGTGTCGTAGAACACTGTCAAGGTCCTTCTGTGTAGGTGGCAGGATGTTAGAGCAGCCGCAGCAGCAGTGACCAGTTGGAAGGATGGCCGTGCTGTGCCCAGCATGGGAAGCAAGGTGGCATCCTGTGTGTAGTCATATGGATTGGTGTCCGGAGGACTATTCAGCTAAGATCCCAGCTGTGGCCTGGCTGTCTTGCTGCTGCCCATCTGCCAGTCTTCCCATAAGGCCTGTGATCTTTCTCACCTGCTATGGAGTAAATCCCGGCCTGTCTCAAACTGACCAGGCTGGACGCTGTGGCCGGCAACCCGGAAGCTTGGCTGACATTTTGCATGACTCACAGCAGATGTGTGCTCCCAGGAGAAAGGTCGAGGCACGTTCCTGTTCCCCAGTGGGGTCCAGGAGACATGGGGAGTTGGAGTTGGCCCTTTGGCTTTCATAATGGGAGGCAGAAGCCCAGAGTTCCCCTCCACCAGGACCACACACAGTGGGGAAGAGGCAAATTCCAGAAGGAACGCAGGCTACTGTTAAGTGAGGAGTGTGGGAGCGTAGTTAGCAAAACAGGACACACGTGCACTAACCAACCTCTCTACATCCAAGTAAACAGAATGTATGCCTTATTTGGAGGTGGTAGATCTCTCCCTTCTTTCCTTCATGTACTCCACAAGCATACTGCAAGCCGAATGCATGCAGACACTATGACTGCCCTCCGGAAGCCGAGGTAGGTAAAGGGACCAAGGAAGGCTCCAGAAAGAAGGAAAAATGGATAAAACCTTGGAGGAGGGGCTGAGGGGTGGGGCCAAGAGAAAAGGAGGACCGGAACTACGACAGCTTCAGATGGTCTCAGCATCACACAGGGCCACAAGCATGGGCTTGGAGGAGAGGTAGGGGTAGAGAAGGGTGGTGGAGTGTTCATGGGAAGATGGAAGTTTGGGAGAGAACCTGAGGGTCAGGCCGGAGTTTAGAGGTAAGGGCTCGAAGGTCCTGTAAGTCTGGGTCATTGGAAGCGTTCCTTCGGGAGAGGCTTGTCATCCGGTCAGTCTCTGAGAAGGTTGTGTGGATGGTGACAAGCATTCGCTGTGGCTAGAGAGGAAGGTACAAGGCAATGGAGAAGAGTAAAGCTGGGGCTGCAGCCTTTGGGGGGCGGGGGGCACACAATGGCCTGGGCTTCAGCTGGTAGAATCTCAGTTAAGGATATGCTAGTAGCAGTTCTCAGACTGTGGGCCGTGACCTCTTGGGGGGGGTGTGTGTCAAATGACCCTTTTACAGGGGGCCTGAGACTGTTGGAAAACACAGTTATTATAGTATGCTTCCTTACAGTAGCGAAATTACAGTTATGAAGTAGCAATGGAGGAATTTTATGGTTGGGGGTCACCACAACATGAGACGCTGTTTTAAAGGGTCTCAGCATTAGGAGGGCTGAGAACCACTGGGCTAGAGGAAGCTCTGAGGGTAGGCTTGTGTCTAGCTTTGGGGTCTTTGGTTTGGAGGAGGTGGGAACCCCCAGCAACCATACCCTCTTGCTACTCCCCAGCTCTGCCCAGCTCGCTAAGTGAGTGACTGGTTTGGTCTTTTCGTTCTAGTCATGGTGACTTCCAGCGGTGCTTTGTGGAATCTCCAGGGCTTTCCCAGGAGAGGCCCCTCATCGTCTGCCTTACATGTAAAAGATTCCACCTCAAATGTTTGTCTTAGAAGAGATCCTGCCATTAAGGTCTGTGTAAAAAAAAAAAAAAATCAATGGCTAAGCTTTATGAGTTCCCATGTGGTTCTTACTACCCTGTGGGACTAACATAGCCTGGCTTGCCACAAGCTCCATTTTATATAGGCAAGTTCCAGGTTGAAATTCCTATACCCCGGATAAGCTAGAAAATTGTCGCCTATATTTTAACAGTCCGCTCTCAAAGGACAGGCTAGAGTCTGGAGAGGTCATGGGGGTGGACCGAACACCAGGTGGCCTCTGCTGAAGTGGAAGTGTATGAGCCTCCTGAAGGAGATGGGCCAGAGACCCACTAGGGCAACTGGGGGAGCTACGAGAGAAGAGAGAGTCTAGGGAGTGTGCGAGATTAGCGCAGGTGTAGCAAATATGTGAGTCTGTATTTCTGGGACTGCCCACCTGGGACTGAGAACACTGGTCTGGTGTCAGGATCACTCTGGATTATATTCCACAGAGAACCATGGCACTGTCTGCTGAGCCCCACAGCAGTTCAGCCTTACCGACAGGCACAAGGCCAGAGGTGTTCAAGGCTGAGACAGTGGCTCCACAGAGCTTGGAGGATCCAGGCTTCTTCATCCTGTCCCACCCGCCTTGGTCAGCTCATCTCCAGCGGTAGCCTCCCTCCTGGAGGTTGAGGATGTGCCAAGAAAGGAGCGATGTCTGGAGGAAGAGCAAGGTGAAGCTCACAGCCGTCCCCGGGGACACTGCTTGCCACTGGTCAGGCCTGCCGCCGTGCCTCCTCTTGAAGAGAGGCTGGGAAATGCTGTGTTTCAGCTGACTGGAACCAGTTCAGGAAAGACAAAATGAGTGTCTCTGTTTGGACAGTTAGCAGCGTCCTCAGGAGGGTCTTAGAGGCTTCTAAATACACTGGCCATCCCATCTCCCTATCACACGACACTAACTTACCTCTCAGGGTCCTCTGGGTCCCCAGTGCCTTAGATGCCAGGTTTGGCAAGATCCACTCTGCTGGGGTGCCACCGACAGGCTGCCGGAAGTCCCATGTCTTTTCTCTTCCCAACAAAGCCAGATGGCAGGCAGTGTGACTCCATCTCCGGCAAGGTCCAGGGGACTTTGTCCCCTCCCTGCCTGGAAGGCTGTGCCCCCCTCCCGATGCACTTCCTGTGGCCCACAGCCCAGCCTCACTGTGAGTGAGATCTGCCCTTCCTCCTCCCGTGCGAGCCCAGAGCCCAGAGCGAGTCAGCCCATCTGGTTCTGTTTCACTTCATGTTCCTCATCAGGGATGTGTTTGCCAGGAGTTATTTGATGTTCAGGAAGAATTCTGAAGCTTTTGAAAAGAGGTAAATAAAATCCTTTATCCCCCAAAGAGTCGTGAAATTGTGTTTTGCTCAGGAGGTGGCAGGCAGCCATGTGAGGTCTGGCGGCCCCTGCCTAGCCAGGCACCCGAGACTGAGGTTTCCTGACTTGTTAGCCCGTCAGTCCACATCCCCACTCCTCTAAGCCTTTCCTGATGCTCTCTTGGGATGCCCGAATTTGGGAACAGATGAGGGCTGCCTGTGGGGACAGCCCAGCTTGTCTCCTGCTCTTCAGCCAAGAAAGCTTTTAGGGAGCGCTCCTCCTGGTCCTCAGCCCTGTCCCTCCACAGCCATGCATGCCTGGGAGCTCCAGAGGGGGAGGCGTCAGAGCTGAGTTCCCTGCCACAGAACAACCCATGAAAGTGACAGAGGGCCTGGTCTGGGGGAGCGCCCCCCATCTGCTAGGGTCTTGAAACCACAACACAAGGGAGCTGACATTCCTCCGAGCTCCTTCTGTGAAAGGTGACAGACATCACGGATGTTAGGATATTCGGAAGGAGCCACTCCGCTGCTCCTCAGGACTGTCCTGCAGAGGAAGGCTCCATCTCTTCTAGCATCACCCTCTTCTGGAGTCCACACAATCTCCTCCTCCTGCCCTTCATCTGCAACTTCCTGCAGAAGTTTCAGTAGAATGCCAACGTTTTCTCTGGCCAAGTTTCCAAGACCTAGATCTTCAAGTCCCTTTAAGCCCAGGGTGGACCCCACGCTGCCCTGCTGGGTGCTGGAACACAGCTGCCCTTGACCATCCTGATAAGGAGAGACCAACATCTGTGTGACTGATTGCTCCTTGGGCAGAGTTTATGTGTTCACTTTTCCCCTGACCATGCCCTTCTAGGCGACCCCCTCCCACATAAGCAGCCAGGTAGAGGGGTGTGGGCTCACCCCTGTACCTCTTCATCCATTCTCCCTGCTCACAGGGATGCCAGAGGGCTCCTCCACAGCCTACAGCAGTGGTAGCTCAAATCCTGCAGCTTGTGAGGCTCCCCACCCAGTGCATCCCCCGTGACAGCTTACAACCGTGACTATTAAACATTGATCACTCAAATTTAACATCCTATCTTCCCTTTGATATCCTCAACTGCTCTCTGCAGAAGACAACAAGCCGCTTTCTGCAGCTCCCTATGAGGGAGACTTCAAAGCCTTCTTCTCCAATCCCTCAGCTCTGCAGCTCTGGGATTCTGCCAGCGCGATTGTCAGGAGGAGGGTTTAGGCAGCCTCTGCTGGCTGCGTCTTTGGGACTCAGACCTGTGGGGAAACCTCTGGGTTTTGAGTCCTGGAAGTAGACTCTGGAGTGATCTGTGCATAAGTGGGAAGTCAAGGGCATGTTAATTTTTTTCTAGAAATCTGTGGGCCGTGGAAAAGGATTTAGATTCAAGGCAGAGGATCTAGGCCTCTATCTTTGAGAAACTGGATTTGGATCCCTGAACTGCCCCCTGGCTAGCTCTGACTTCTCAGGAAAGTTCTGGATCCTTATCTATTAAACGCATGTGACCGTACTTACTTCTCAGTGAAGTCCCTGAACAGGAGGTGTGGGGACCTGGCCCATTACATGACACCATTCTATCTTCTCTTGGTACCACATAGAGCAGACGTATTCCTGGAAAGAAAACTTCAGTGACCTAGTATGACAGGTGACGCTGAACTCCTGTAAGGAAGGCACTGACAGTCACAGCTGGTAGTCTGAGCATCAGTCATTAACATCCCTTTCCCTCACATAATCTGCTGGGGGCTTGTACTTTATTATACCTACGTTAATTACCATAGCTACCACTTAGGAAACATGCCCCATGGATAAAGGCCAGAGCAAAGTGATTGACCAATGTCACCTTCCATCAGCCCTGTGTGCACCTCGGAGGTAGGATTCCTCATGGGATCTATTTCTGCACCAGCGTCTTTCTGAGTAGTAGAGTCTACATGTTAATGGCCTGGGGCTTGAAGCCAGATCAGTGGGGTTGAAATCCCAGCTCCTGCCTCTGTCTTCTAGCTGTAGTGACATACTCTAAAAGGCATGTGGTGCTATATCTCAGTGCCTTGGGGTCTGCAGTGGAAGATGTCACGGTACAGAGAGATGGAACACAGGATAACAGAAACCATCTGTTCTGTTTCACACACGGATTTTTGAGTAGCCATTCACATAGTACAACACCAGTTACAAGGTCATGGCCCCAGGTTCCTTATGGTCTCAGCCTTAACGGATAGATCATGGTGTCCCTGTCCTCCAGAACCCTGTGGCCTCTAGCCCTTTGACCTGCTGAGGTTTCTAGGAAATGGACCTGCTAGTCTTTTGTGTGGAAGTTTTTTTCTAGGAGATGCCACTTGCAATGGAGTGAGCTCTGAGTTTGAGGGACACCAGAATCTCCATTCTATTCCTGGTGCATACCGAGAGATACCCCAGAAGATTGGGTCATTGGCTCCACTGCCACCCTCTGGCATCACACAGACTGCATCTGCTCCTTGGCCAGAGATTTCAGAGCCCAGTGTTTTTGCCCAGTGTTTCTTTGTTCCAGGTCATATGGCTCCAACCCCTCCCTTCAAAACTGCCCTTTGAACATGCTTCTGCAGCCTCTAATTTTGCAGGGGAGTGAGACATGGAGACAGGGAGAGATGGGAGATGATGCCACACACCTGCAGGAGAGCTGCTGGGCCACCACAAAGGCATGGTACCTGGCTGTAGAAGGGGAAGAAGGGAGGACCAGGGAGACGAGTGACTGGGGTCCTCTCCCAGCCTCCCTTCCTCCTGCTCAGAACCCCTTCCCATCCCTTCATGGAGAGCTCAGCATGGCAGCTAACCCACGAGGGACAGCCCCTGTCTTGACCAAAAGTTTTCTCAGTACTATGGGGAAATTGTGGTGTCCCCCAAAGTTTAGGGCTGTGCTCTAGAGATAGATCGTATCAGTTTCTAAGGTGTCACCTGCACTTGTTGAGGGAGACTAGACACTTTCTCTGAGAAGAGCCCTCAGGTTATAATGCTCCAGACTTGCTGACTTACAACCCTTTCAAAAGGGCCAGCTGAGGCAGAGTCACAGTGATCCCTCCCAATGACACCGCTCTTCTTGGGGTATCTGAAATCCCACACATAAAAACATCCCAAACCGCTAACAATCATTTGTCTTCTTCCTATGTTTTCTTTGCTTTCTGTATAATAAGGAAGGGCAATGGAAGGAGGTAGAGGTGGCCTGGCTTTGGGGTCTGAATGAGGACTTACATCATCTTCCCTGTGTTTGGGGGCAATTTAATTACTATCTCCCAAACTCAATCCTTTGCTTGGGAAATAAAGGTCAATAATGCATGACTCACAGAGTGTCTGGAAAGACCAACTGAAATGGCATCGGCAAACTGCCAAGTGCTGGTATACAGAGGGTGCTCAATAAGTATGAATGGATGAGGTAACTATTTCTAGATGTGGAGAAGACCAGGGGTCTTGATATCCCCTTGTGAATTATGTCTTGATTAGAGCGTGGGGCTGGGAGGTGGGAAGGAGGACTGGGTTTTCTTGACAGGCAGGAGGAGAGCAAGTTTGTGAGGCCAGGAGCCTTCTACAGCCATTCTGGATCATTCAGCACCAAACCACTATTTGGCTGCGTGTATTAACAAGCCTTGGAATAGCTTTATGGAGAATCTACACAAATAGTCAAGGATTGTGGGCAACCTGGTCTCAACAGCTCTGGGAGACATATCACCACTGGGTCCCCCAGAACATAGTCACCAGGGATCCAAGAGCAGGCTCAGCTCTGAACCTGACCCTGGAAGACATCACAAACAGACCCATTATCCCGTGTTATCACTCCCATGCAGCTTCATTTGTCAAACCACACTGCTGTTTGGAGAGGTGGGATGGAGGACCCCAGCAGGTATCCATGGTGCTATGCCGCAGCCCAGATCTGCACTGACCCCTGCAGTTGCCTCCGGAATGTGCCTGGCTCCATACTGGTGGCCTTGTGCCACCTCCTAGAATGCTGCAATGGTCTGGGAATTAAATGGTATTAGTTCCATTCAGCCATAAAGGAGGGACAAAGAGAAGGAAAGACCTGGCCTGAGGTCAGAAACTTGCCAGAAACTGTGAGATCAGGACTGAGACTTGAATAGGGGCCCAGCGCTGTGTAACCTTCGTCTGGCATTGTTCACATGGAGGCATTAAGCAAAGCCCACTATAGGTCTCTTCTCACGCAGCCCCCTCCCTGGTACCAATCTTATTAATCAATATTTCATTATCTCCATGCTTGAGGAAACTGATGTCAGCGTGCTTAAGGGACTGGTTCAAAGTCACACATACGATGTCATGTGAAGTAACTTTTGAGCCTAGGTTTGTTCCTCTTCAGAATCCCTAATGCTGATCATTCTCTTGGGATTTCAGCCTCAAGTTCATTCATCTATCACCAAACCTGTTCTCGGTGGCAACTAGAGAGAAGGCTCTTGGTTAGACACCTGGGGTTGCAGAGGTGGCCACACCATGGTCTCTGCCCTCAGAAATCTCATCCAGCCTTCCAGCTACCAAGAGACTCCTTGGCCATGACCAATCTGACTCTCTCCTCTGAATTCACTTGGATGTAGTTATTAAAGAGGCAGGATCGGTGTGTGTGTGTATGTGTGTGTGTGTGTATGTGTGTGTGTGTGTGGGGGGGTTTCCATTGGGGAAGCATGATGAGTACTCCTGTTTCTGCCTCAGCCCTCAGAAGCTCTTCCGTTTGCTCCTTGCTCCGGCTGTCACCTCCATCGGCATCTCTTATCCTTGCATGGAATCAAATCAGAAAAGAGACGAGACAGCACAATGACACCAATTGACTTGCAAGCGTTGACACACTTCACCTCCAATCACTTCCTATCGGCCGGAGCAAGCCATCTTTGAAATGACTACATCCAAAGTGGGTCGAGATGCTCATGTCCTACAAGCCTCAGAGAAGAAGAGAACTGGAATATTTACAAATCACCAGAATGCTTGACTACGAAAAAAATCAAAACAAAAACAACAACAAACAGTAAAACTGCTGTAATTTGGACATGAAACTTTTCCTCCAAGGCTTGAGTGCCAAGTGGACTCTGATGTAGCGTTCAGAGGTGGGAAGGGACTGTATGCAGCATGAGAGCTCTGAGCTCATCAGTGGATAGGTCAGTTGATGGATTCATAACTGAACAGTCTGTTGTAAAGGGGGTGGAAGCAGAGAGAGGAGTCATGGCCAGACAGAGGGTCATATATGTTACTTGTGCTGGTAATATCTGTCAGTAACTATCTTCAATGCTCTGTCAGCTGGCTTAGATAATCCACAGGAATGTGGTACACGTTGCTGTGCCATTTGCATTTTACAGATGGGAAAACTGAGGCCTGCAGAGGCAATCAGCTGGGTCATCGTACACGGTGGATTTCCTTCTGCCAAGTTGGACTTGAGGGCCAAGCCTTTCATCTCGTGCTGTTGGAGAGAAAGAAGAAGCTAAGTTGCTCTGATGGGTCTGCTCTCACCTTCTGGTCTTCCCATCTTAGAAGGGTTGTCCCCATTTCCAGGCAGAGTCCTTGCCCGGGGCTTACTTCCTCTCTGGCTCACATCTCCCTGTCCACTAGATCTTTACCTCAGCTTGGAAATGAGCCAGGCTCTCAGCAGCTTTGTGTGACAGAGGCAAGGCTCTGTTCAGGAAGCCACTCGGTCCCAAGTACCTGACTCCTGCATGCTTCCTTCACACCTCTGGAACACTGTGGAAGGGAGGAAGGGAAAAGTGAGCAGGGGTGGAGGATGAAGAGAAGTGCCGTGAGAAGCTGTTATCTGGATATAATATATATGATGGCTGTAACACACTCACAGCAGCTCTGGTTATCTGCATGAGACCTGCACAAGATCAAGCCATCCACATTCCATCATAGATGAGAGAATGGTGCTCATGGTGCTCCGCCCATGTGTGAGGAGCCAGTGGAGGTGAACGGTTGGTGGAAGAGGTGGAGTCATTTTCTCCATGCTGTAGCCCCTGTGAAGTTGCCCATGTTCCAGTCAACAACATCCACCGCAAACCATGCTCATGTAAGAAACCCTAATTAAATGCAGTGTGGCAGAAAACATAACAAACAAAACCCACAAACCAACCAAAAGATGTGAAAACAGGGAGGGGAGTGAGGCTTGGTAGAAAAAAGTAGGGATTCAGTGGGAGTGGAAGGGATTGACAGAGGGTGATGGGGAGGGAAATGACCCAAATACGTTATATACATGTGCAGAGTTGTCAAAGAAGGTGAGGTGGGGTGAGGTGGGGTGAGGTGCTCCTTCTGGTGTGAGGCAGTCAGGGCCAGGCAGGCTTTGTGCGTATTTCTTCCTGTTTGTGCAGATGGAGGCCAGGGCTTCTGTCTGGAGAAGGCTGGGGTCTGGGTCATGGGGAGTTGCAAGGACCAAGCAGCCTGGACCTTGGGGTCAGCACCTGTAGGAGGACCTTTTGTAAGAGCACCAGGAATGCATTACAGCATGGCGTGGGCAGAGGCTGCTCCTCGGCTGGGTCAAGCCTTTGAGAGCTGGGGATCTTTGCATTTGAGCACTGGTACCCTCTCTTTGGACCAATGCCGCACTGTTGTTGATGCTCACTGCTATGGATTTGTAAAATTGGCACAGGTCCCCCCAAATACCTTACTCTCATTTCATCCCCTTTCTTAAGGACTCAGTCTAAGAGCCCTCTTCAACAAGAGCCAGAGACTTAGGGCTAAACAGCCTGATCTGCATCCTGAAAACAATCTGTAGTCCCTTTCCTGGGAGTCTACCTTTTCTGTCTCCCAGGGAACCAAGGCCAGGGGTGGCAAATCAGAGGTCTGGGGAATGGTTGAAATTGGACTCTCCAACAAAGTAGGACTCCACTGTAGAGTCTCGAGACCCAGGGCTATGGATTGTGTTCTGTTGGTAGGGAGTGGCCAGGGAAGAAAAATGTGGCCAGGTCCATGCTTACTAAGGAAACTAACCAACTGTCACAAACCCCAGTGTCCATCTCTGAAGGCTGAGATGAGCGTTTATCACTCAGGGGAACTCAAACAACCACTAAGAACAATAGGGTGGTCTTTGTGCACATACCTGGCCTCATTTTTGAGACGAATCACTGAGATTAAAGTGATTAAGGTGAAACACAGCACTTTATTTATTTGACAAATGTGTGCAAATGGGCGTGGTAGAAAGAGACCTGTTCATCCATCTATCCCTATATCCTTACATCTATCTTTTCCATATAGGGCGCAGCAATCACTAACAGCTTTTGCTTCTATGGAGGAGAACTGAGAGTGTGGTTGTTCTGGTTTCATTCTGCTGCTGTGATAAAATATCCTGGTGGAAAGCAATACAAGGGTAGCAAGGGTCTGTTCAGCTCACAATTCCAGGTTCCAGTCCACAGAGGCAGGAGCTGGTGACCGCTGACCACATCACCTCTGCAATCACAGGCAGGGAGAGCCATGCTGTCTGCTCGCCACTGTGCTGGACTAGCTTTCTTTACTTCTATACTCCACCTCGATTAACAATCCAGACAGTCCCCTACAGACGTGCCCACAGGCCAAACTGATCTAGTCCATGCTTCATTAAGACTCTCTTCCAGGATGACTCTAGGTCCTGACGGCTTGACATTTAACAGCCACCAGCAGAGAGGAAGACTGAGTTTCTGTACACGTTTGCACTGGCTGAACTTTGAAGTGGATGCTTCCTTTCCCAGTGGAGTCCATGTGTGTTCTGCTTGAAGAGTGGATGGCGGCTCTCCATTCTCATGATGAACACAGTCACCATCCAAATGAGCTTTAGTCTTGGAGCTGAGAGGACTTCAGTCCGACCATGTCTAGTGGGTCATCATAGCCTGCCTGTTCTCACCAGAAAGCCCTCTCCTCTCAGCCCAGCACATGGGAGCGATGGGTGGGGCAGCTCTGCTAGCCAGGGATGGGCAGGAGCATGTGTAACTATCTAGCATGGGACAAGGGTGGAGAAGATTGGTTATTCAACAAATGATGTGGGAGGAAATTCAGTCAAACTCTTAGCCTGATCATAAACTAAAATAAAAAAAAATCCTGGTGAATAAAAAAGGCTTGTATATACAAATAAAGTCACAAAGGCACTTGAGGGAAATTCAGGTCAGACGTGACCCAGTGTGGAGGGTCATTTGAAGGCAGTGATAGATAAAAGGTATTATGGAGACAACTCTGACAGGCAAGACTGTATGCAGTTATTGCTATAATACGCACAGCATGGTAAAAATACCGAAAGGTAACAGGAAAGCTACCTTTTTTGGTATGCTTACAAGATGTAGTGTGTTAATACGCTTGATTTATACAGAAAGCTCATAACAATGAGAGAAAGAGAAACATGCCAAAAGTGAGAAAAAGTGATGGACAGAAGAGAAAAACAAATGGTCAGTAAAAGTGAAAAATGATTCATGTTACTATTTTTAAAAACCAGAGCTCATTAAAATAGCCACAGGATCTCACTTTGCCACTTTCTGACATTTTTTTAATGGAAAAGTTGCTTTTCTTTTATTTCTTAAGACAGGATTTCATGTTGTCACTGTGTGAGTGTGTGTGTGTGTGTGTGTGTGTGTGTGTGTGTGTGTGTGTGTGTAATAGTCAAAGGACAACTCTGTGGAATCTCCTTCGATATATGTATCTATGGATCCAGGAATTGAACTCAGTTTGTAGGCTGTTATTACAAGCACCCTTACCTGCTGAGCCATCTCACTGGTCCAACGTCACACATTTCTTTCTATTTTATTTTTATTTATTTAATTATTTTAACTGAAATCCTCTATATTTTTAATTAAGAGATTTTCTATTCATTTTACATACCAGCCACAGATTCCCCTGTCCTCACTCCTCCTGCCCCTTAGCCTCCCCCCCCCCCGCAATGCGCTCCCCCCCACCTCCTCCAAGGCAAGGTCTCCCAAAGGGGAGTCAGCAGAGCCTGGTACATTCAGTGGAGGCAGGTCCAAGCCCCTCCCCGCTGCACCAAGGCTGCGCAAAGTGTCTCACCATAGGTATTGGGCTCCAAAAAGCTGGCCCATGCACTAGGGACAGGCCCCGATCCCACTGCCTGGGGCCCCCTATACAGTTCAAGCTAAACAACTGTCTTGCTTATCCAGAGGGCCTAGTCCAGTACTATGGGGGCTCCTCAGCTATTGGTCCATACCATGACTGGAAAAAGTACAGAGACAACTAGCCAAACTAGTGAAAATGCATGAACATCACACATTTTTAATAAGAGAAAATGATTTAAGGGGCCAGGTGTGGTGCTGTATTGATGTAATCCTATCATTTGGGAGGCAGAGGCAGGAGGATCACAACTTTGAGGCCAGCCTGGGCTACATAGGGAGTCCTTGTCTCAAAACACACACACACACACACACACACACACACACACACACACACACACACACACACAGAGAGAGAGAGAGACAGAGAGAGACAGAGACAGAGACAGAGAGGGAGAGAGAGAGAGAGAGAGAGAGAGAGAGAGAGAGAGAGAGAGAGAGGGAGGGAGGGAGGGAGAAGAGTAAAAGGGAGGGAAAAGGAGGGAGGGAGAGAGACAGAGAGAGACACTGAGAAAAACAGAGAGATCGAGAGGCTAAACTGGCCAGCTACCTAGCTAGCCTGGAACTCTGTCAAGCAAGCTCACAATGCCAGCTAGTCTTATGTCAACTTGACACACGAACTAGAGTTATCTGAAAGGAGGGAGCCTAAATTGAAAAGATGCCTCCGTAAGATCAGGCTGTAAGACATTCTCTTAATTAGTGATTGATTGGGGAGGGCCCAGCCCATTGTGGGTGGTGCCGTTCTTTGGCAGGTGGTCATGGGTTCTATAAGAAAGCTGCTGAGCAAGCCATGAGGTGCAAGCCAGTAAGACACAGCCTCTGCATCAGCTCCTGCCTCCAGGGTCCATCACTAAAGGAAATCAGGACAAGACCCTGGAAGTGTAAGCCCAGTACACCTATCCTCCCAACTTGGTTTTTGGTCATGGTGTTTTACTGTAGCAATAGACGCCCTAACTAAGTTTCTCATATACCTCAGGAAGGTGTGTGTATTGGGCCTGACCCCATAGAGTACTTAATCTACTAAAGTATATCAAAATCCTCAAAAACTTTTATAATTAACTCACCAATAGTATGTCTATAAATTTGTCTTGAGCAAGTAATTAAGGACACCATCCAGATACTTATGAAATTGTATTAGAAATAACATAACTAATATATATACATTATATATACACAAAACTTAAAAAGCTATACTTTCAAATTCTCCCCAATAATAATGTGATAGTATGTGGCCAGTAAAAATATTCTTTAAAAATTATTTCACTTATTATTATCATGAGTGGTGTGTGTGTATATGGTGTATGTGTGGAGATCAGAACAAAACTTTGTGGAGCTGATGCTTCTCTTCCCCATGGATTCCAGAGATCAAACTCAGACCCCCACATTGGTAGCAAGCTCTTTTACTCAAGGAACTGTCTTCCCAGCACAGAAAACGATTCCTGTTTTCTAACACGTTTGTCCAGTGTATGTACAGACAATAACCTCTGGTTCACTCACATAAACATCCCCACAGAGATGACAGAGTTCACCAAAAAAGTCCAAAGTAGCTGCCTCTGGGTGACTCTTACTTCTACTATGTGTTGTAAAATCACTCTATGTCATAAAAACTGCTCAGTAGGTAGCAGTTCCTGGAAAAGCAGTGAAAACACGTACCCGGAACTTATCTCCTCAATTATAGGTATTTATGACAGAGAAGCAACCAGCGACCTGGGAATGGATGAGGGCTCTAAGACATTCATCACAGCACTCCAAACAATGGCAAAAACTGGAGACAACCCGAGAGTCCCAATCTAGAAGATATTTAAGTTAGTGATGGATCAGGATAATGGAATCCTGTGTTATGATAAACAAGTGAGTTATGGTGTAGTGTTCCTGAAGATTGAAAATATATTATTGAGGATAAAAAGGAAGTAGGGCCAGGCTCCAAAGCCACAGGTGTAAGATGATCCTTGTTTCAAAGAGACAGAAATATTAGTCGACTCGTTGAAGGCAAGAGCTACTGTTTGACATTCTTATATGGTTTTAAGTTGTTCTGCATGGTATATGTATCCCACACTTTGCTTTCTTCTTCAAAAAAATATGAAAACAACTTAAATTGAGAAGATTAAAAAAATACTACGGAAACTTCATCCACATTCCAAGTGGTATGTATATATGTTCATGCACTCGCATTTAACCTAGAAAAGAAACACCACCCTTTAGTTAGTATGTGATTAGAGGTTGTTTCAGGAGGTGATGCTGGGAGGGAAGGGGATGCTGGGAGGGAAGGGGATGCTGGGAATACGAGGTGTTCAGTTATCTCGCTGGTTACTTCATCAGGGCACCCAAAAGCTCCCTCGAGGTGACCCAGAGGTTCAATGATAAGAAGGCAACCACAGATGAACAGAACAATGTGTGACAAGCGTGCTCCCTGCAGCCTCGCTCACTGATGACGAAAGCCTTGGAACAGAGGCAGCCCTCACGGGGAAGGTTTGGCGTGGCTGGCAATCACAGCACAGGCCTATAACAGGACACCTGCAGTCCCCAATCCCACAGGACCTTAGAGCTAGCAGACTGGCCCGAGGCTTGCTGCAAGTTTGGCATGTCCAAAGCCTAACCTTGAACTAAAGAGGCTTTTAATAGCTATCCTTGACCTCAGCATGGATATTTTCATAATGTTTTCTTGTCTTGATGTTGCCTTTGAGTCCAGGCTAATTTTAAGGTCCCACCTCCAGGGCTTCCTAAAACACCACTTGTACCTCATCTTGCCTTACCAAACTCCAAATAATTATGAATTCTTGAATAGCTGGTCTAAAATTTTAGATAATATTCAAATAATGGAATCTTACTATGTCACTTAAACATACCTTTTTCAGAGTGTTGTCAGATGTTTTCATTAATTACACATTTTTCTAGTTGTTAGATAACAAAAAAAAATAGGATATCAAATTGTGCATTATCTTTAAAAAAAAAACAGAAGTAGGTATCTTCAAATTTTTTAAAACACTGAAAAGACTTAAGGGGATCTATTAAAAATTTAACAAAGTTTATAAATATGAAATTATGAGCAATTTCAATTTTCTTCTATATAGGTGTTTTCAAAAGTCCAAAGTAAATTCTGGTGATTTTCCATCTCATAGAAAGTAAAACAGAACTTGGCAGAGGCAGTAGCACAGGGCTGTCCATAGCCTTCAGGAGGATGAGGCAGGGGGATGGATGCAGCTTGGGCTACGTAGGAAGTCCCTGTGGCAATAAAACAAAAGAACAACAATAGCACAAACACACAGCAACAATTCTAAAACAACCAAACGAGAACTTTCTTAGTCAGACCCCCCCCCCCCCCTCCAGCCAAGGCTCAGACTTAGTCTTTCTGATTCCAGGTTATTTCTCCTCAAACGTGTGTAGCTAAGCCCCATTTTTGTTTTTTAAATAATACTTAACAGAATCTTAGTAAGTGTAGCTGTAGTTTGGATCCTAACCCTCTCCTCTAGGCCAGCGTGGTCTGGGAAGGATCGGCCCCCAGAATGGCGCTATCAGGAGGTGCAGAACCTTCCAGAGGCAGATCTTCCTGTCCCCACAGGAGTGTCCCTGCAGAGGAGAGTGGGACCCCAGAACCCCCTCTTCCTTTTCCCATTGCTTCCTGCTGGCCACAGCGTGAGTGACCAGTGCTGCCTCTGCCTGGCATGCTGCCCTGCCAGAGGCTCACAAACCATAGAGCCAGCACCTCCCTGAGACCTCCAAGGTGTGAGATGAAAGAACCTTGCCTCTCCCTAACTTGGTTATATCAAGTGTCTGTTAGGGTAAGGGAAAGCTGACGATCCCAGAGGCCAAGTGTTGCTTCTTATAAACAGGCACACACTGAAAGGCTGTTATACAGGACTTTCAGCAGGACTTCTCAGGGCCTTTGTAGTCAAGGACACAGGATGATGCTGAGGGTAAGAGAGAACATTCTGAGCTCCTCCAGTGCGTTCGGATGCACATCTCTTCTGTTTCATTTTATTTGCATTTTGGTTCAGGTTCTCTTGTGGAAAGTCTTCAAGGACATTTTAGGAATGTCTTTTACATAACATAATTTGGAAATGCTAGCTCCGTAGAAAACTCCATTCTTAAAACTGAAGCAAGAGTAGTGCACAAAAACCATTTCCAGGTGGTAGGAACACTGACCTTCACAGATCTGCGGCCTCCCCACAAACATGGGAAGGTCATGCTGCTGCCAGGGTGTGCTTATGCTCTTGAGAGACGCCACTGTGACCCCAGGTGATCGGCAGAACACGCAGGACAGATCCTGTTGGGAAGTCCACAGAGGCAGAAGACTTAGGCCTGCAGATGTCATTCTCTGAACCCCAGAATTTTTCCCTCCATGACATGCAGAAGATGGGGAGGAAGTGAAAAAAAAACCTACCTGAGGGCCTGCAGCAAAGTTGGGGGAAGGCTTACTGATCCCAACTTCCCTGGTAACCTTTGCCAGCCCGCTCCTTGTCTCCATGCGCAGTAACTTCATAAATGAATGAATGAATTGGTTGGGGTGGGGGAGCAATTTCGTTGCATCTTCTTTGCCAATTCTAATCAGTGGGTAAGAGCCTCTTGGAGGCTTCAGGCTGAATCCCTGCTGTGATTGATTACTAATGTCTGCCTTGGGCATAGGTAGGAAGTGTGGCAATATTGTTGCCCCCCCCTTTTTTTTCTGAGAGTTCGGGGATGTCTAAATAGTCCTGAAGACCGAGCTGCTTGGGCAAGGACACATGGGAGTCAGCCCCCAAATCCAGCTTCAGTTTCATACTCTGATAATCTTTATTTAGATCTTACTCTCTTTCAACTACCGAGCTCCTAAACTCTTGGCTTTGGTCTCTGTAATAGCCAGGCAATGGTTTTCTATAGCATTTTTTTTTACTCCCTTTCTCTCAGTCTCTTGCCAGGGATGAAACTGTTTTTACTAAAAGGGGAAAAAGGGAAAAAATACATATGAAAAAAAAATCACACATCCTCACCATGTGCAAAAATCGTGTTTGGCACCGAGAATATTTTTTTCTGAGGCCAAATGGATTTTTTTTTCTTTTGCAAAATGAGTAGAAAAAGAAAGTCATACTTTTCCAAAAGCTGGTATTGAATTATTGGCCCTGGGCGGTCGCTGTCACTAAGGGCCTCTGGTCATGAGAACTTGTGACACTGGGGGAATGGGAGTCCTGGGGATTCTGATGTTAGCTGAATCTCTTCACAGGGTAAGGACTGCAGCACACAGCTCAGCAGTTGGCGGAGCCATCATCGTGAGTATTAGAGGGAGCTGGATGGAGAAGACAGCTAGACTGGATATTTGTGACAGCTCCATCAGATACCAGCTATGTGACCTTGGGCAGAACCCTTAACGTCTCTGAGCTTTAGTCTGATCATAACAATAAAACATACAGTAAGTAGTCCCTGCATCCTGGCATTCAGGCAGTTGCCACAGGTAAGAATGTCTAGAGAATAAGACCGGATGCTGTGAGTTTAGTACAGATGGACATTTGGGGACAGGATATTTCCCTAGTCATTCCAGGGTCTCACCTGTGATGCCGTAACAGAATGCTTGATTCTGGATAATTTACAAATGATAAACACGCTGGTGATTAAGTCTCAACACATGGATTTACATATTAGATTCAGACCACTGGAAATCTAGCTTATTGTGTGACACAGCAAGGCATGGAGTCCTTGTAGCCAAAAGATGCTCAGAAAGAGAGGCAAAGAGGAGAGTAGCCATTCAGGGAACCTGGGACCCCAAAGTGCAGTAACAAAGCTTGGAAAGGTCACTGTGGCAGAAATGGAAATGGTAGAGAGAATTCTGGAGCTGGCATTTAGTTGTTTTAGGGAGAATGCATCTGGGTTGGAATACAGTGGTGCAATTAAATTCTTGAGGTGGCTTGGACAGACAACGAATTTGACTCTCAAGGCAGAGTTAGCTGTGCCTGGGGCCGTGGTGATAAGTGACCTGGAACTGCTTTCTACCGTCCTTGACCTCCAGCCTAGCATGGACACTGCAGTCAGGGGTCCCTGCTTGATAGCAATGGTTGAACTTCATGGATGAACTTGGGTG
The DNA here is from genome assembly GCF_007827085.1 of Peromyscus californicus insignis. Taxonomy (NCBI): domain Eukaryota; kingdom Metazoa; phylum Chordata; class Mammalia; order Rodentia; family Cricetidae; genus Peromyscus; species Peromyscus californicus. The sequence continues at coordinate 84,566,006 of NW_026294413.1, read as the reverse complement.
CTGCTGGAGGCGTTCCTGAGGAGCGTGGAAGGAGGACTCCAGGAAGCTTTACTGAAGGATAAGCAGGTCTGCAAAGCCATGAGGATCCTGGCTACAGGGCTCTCACCATGATGAGGATGGAGAGGTAGGGCCAGCAGGATGGTGGGATCTTGATCTGAGTTACCCCAAAGTGAATGAGGGGCTTGGGGCTCCACAGGAAGCCATTTTATAGCCCTTTTAGAAAGATGTCACTTCCCTTTTTAGGATAACAAGAGTAAGTTCTCATCAAATGCATCTGTGTAAGCTCAAAAACCAACTAGCTTAATGAGCATCAATTTTTGCTACATGGGTGGGAAGAAAAGGCCAGCGCTGGCTGGGCCATGAAGGATGATGGAGGTCTACATAGACCAGGTTCCCTCTCCTGTTGTGGGGTGCCAGTGGCACAAGAGGTTTTGCCACTAGATTCAGAAGAAATGTCAGGGCCATAGGTTCTGGCAAGAGTCTGTTGTCACAGCTCAAACCCTTTAGGCACAGGGATCCCAATGGTTCAAAGGACATTTCCTGCCCATTCCAGATGCTTCCTTCATAAGAGCATCAACAAACTGCATACCTATTTATCCAGGACCCCCAAGGTCATCCCTTTACCTATTCAAGTATAGCTTGAAGATGCCTTTCTAGGCTTGGGGTGGGCTGACCTCACAAGAGGTGCTCTGCTCACCTCCACTTGGTCACCTACAATACACCCATAGTATGTGTTCCTGTCCACAGAATGGAAACCACAGGCCTTCAGAAGGCAGTCAGGAGATTTTGCCATCCTTCTATGCAGGCAGGTGAGAGCCTCCAGTGAATACTTAGCCTCAAGTGTTATCACCCAGTGCTGCTCCAATTCTGTCTTCCTTCACTGCCGGTACCTTTGTCCCTTGGGAGTCCAGGCAGATTCCTTGAGGGTCATGTCAGAGGCCAGGAGGAGCATACTGTCCTGGCCCTCGAAGCATTCTAGCCATTTTTAGACATCCCAGCTTCTATTCACCGGGCTTCCTGGCCCAAGGCTGCTGTCTTCCTGCCCTTGTAGCCTCAAGGGAGTCGTGCCTTGTGTCTGGGAGTAGTGATGAGTTATCCATGTACTTAGCACTTACGAACCTCCCAAGGAGGCAGGCTATAGCTCAGAAATTGAGACTGGAGAACCCACCAGCTATGTGGACACGAGGAGGTACTAACTGTTAAGAGAGCTTGGTTTCCTCATCCGTGAAGAACCTGTGCCTACATTCATTGGAAGAATGTTGGGAAGCATGCATAGGACTGGGACCTACTGCCTGCCATTCATGCTGGCTCACTGGCAGCTGGTGTCATTGCTGTTCATCACAATTCCTGTGGCAGCTCCAAAGGTGGTGACTATTGGTGTAATGGGACATACCGCATTCCACTGTGGTGTTCAGCCCCAGGACCCACTTTGGAGGTCATGCTCACATCTCCAGGGCTGGGGCTATGTCCACAGGTCTCATGCCTTCTCATAACCTGAGAGGGCTCCCGAGCTGCAAGGCCACCAACACCATTGGGTAGTGCTGGTCAATACAGTGGCACCCAGGAGTATAAGGGTTACTTTGGGACAATCCTTGGAGGACAGAGCTTGGGTAACAGCTTGGGTAACCAGCCCTCTGGTATTCTGATGTCACTTGTCAAGGTGAGGATCCAGTTATGTCGCCTTCCTCGGACTCTGCTTGAGCTCTTACAGATGCCTGGCTGGTGCTGAATGCTGGGCACTAGGTTTGGAGTGCTTGGTGCTGGGTGCTGGGTGCTTAGACAGAATAGATACATTTTACTCACAGACCCAGACCTGCGGACATTTGAGTAAGGCATACAAATGGGAGGATACAAATAAGCTCTTAGATTTCCTGTGTGCACAGAGCAGAGGGTGAGGAAACTCCTTTTCTTCAGCCATGTAAAGCAGGGATGGATGTTCGCTGCATGAAGAAGGACCCTGGAATCCCAGTGTGTGTGTGTGTGTGTGTGTGTGTGTGTGTGTGTGTGTGTGTGTGTGTGTGTGTGTGTGTCACAGGCAGGTCTTGATTCTGATGGCAGGGATCTTAGCCAATCCACAGCTGGTGCTGATGCCTGATGGCTGGATATCACTTTTCTTCTAGAGAGCATGTCATATCCTCAGTTGTCTGGGGGCAGCTGTGTACACAACCTGACGACGGCACTGTTACCCTGGGCGGCTTCACCTCCTGCTTTGGGTTCCGTGGTCTCGTGGAGCAGAGCTGTCTCTCAGGATTCACAGCCTGGACAGTCCATGGTGCAAGGTCACAGAAGCCAGAGAAGGCAGAGGATCTATCTGGCTTTTTCTCAACTCACCCCTGGCCCAGGTACCAGCCAGGTGTCTAACACTCCGGCAGCCAGGTAACCAAGGTTGGAAAGTCACAAGTTAATCAATGACTCAGAACACTTACCAAACACCCCGGTTCTTATGCCCATCAGCTGCCCCCACAGGGATAATAAAAACCACACAACCAAACCGACCCCAGCTAGTTGGATGACCTTGGGCATTCTGTCCCCTTGACTTACCTTGCTCTCCCTTAGTGTGAGCCTGCAGTTCAAAGGGACAGGTGTAAGATGGGGAGGGAATCTCAGGGCTCTGTTCCTTGGTGGACTTGAAGTAGGAACGGGTGGCTCAGGTCCAGGCTTCCTCGTGGCCTCTGACCTCCCCTCCCCCTGCTATCTTTAAACCTACTTGTACTGGAATGTGCCCTGGTTTCTTGCCCTGTGCGTTGGCCCAGTCATGCAACTCTGACCCTGGAAACCTGACTGATCACATCTCCTCCTGGAACCTAAGTGCCTCCTAGGGCAGGGAGTCTTTGGCCCTCCCTCTGGTTGTCTGGCTCTGGTCTCTGACCAGAAAGAAGTAACTGTCAATATCTTTTCTAGTACCCTGAGCAGTCACAGGGCACAGAGCCACCCAGGCCTGAAGTTCCTCCATTCCATGTAGTTGTGTGCTTCCTCAGGGAAGGGGGTGCATGGGACAGGGCTCCAACTGCTAGCCAGGAGCCAGGCTTCAGGGGACTCAGACAGAATGGGGGTGGCCTAGAAAGACCCTAACCCGAAAGACCTTTGTGTGGTGGGTCTGTGGTCATGTGGCAACCTGATTCCAGAAAAGCTGAACCCTCCACAGCCAGGAGGATGGGCTCCATGCTGGGACCCTCACGCTACGCTTCATCCGGATGCAAGAGCACACAAACGGAGCGTCCGTGGAGAGCGAGGGTATAGGCCCGACTCTGCTCTGCTCCTCCCAGGGTGAGTGCCCCCGTTATTAAGACCAGGTGGAGGCACGTCCAGCAGTATGGCCTCTGCTCCCCTCCTGGCAGCTTCCATGTGCGCCTGCACTCGGTTTGTTTTTTCTTCTGACCTGGCTGTCTGCGTAGTCTTCTCTTAGGCTTGGGGAGCGGAGCGCCCTGTGGATATCTGCTTCCCCAGCAGCCCTCACGAGCCTGTGAAGCAACTCGAGAAAATGACTCCCACTCCCTTCATCAGGCCCTGTGTCCTCCCCGCCCTGGGGTGAGTGGCGGTGTGGGGGATGTTAGTTAGCTCTGATAAAGTGAGAGAAACAAGCCGCGGGGAGCACGCGTGATGCGGCTGCCCTTCTCTTCCTTCCTGTTGGGATGACGAGCAGCCACCGAGGGCTGGCTAGAAAGGCCCCAGTACCACTCTGCAGGGTCAGGCACAGTGTCCTCCACTGCTCTGCTTCTTTAAGAGAAACAGGAGGCCAAGATTTATTGGCTGCCACGGCCCTGCTGCATGTGTGGCTTCCGTGTTTACAGGCCTGGAGAGGGTTGTGCAGAGGTGGCGCGGTGGAGTGTGGGTAGAGGATGCTGCCATTCATGGTGGCGACCGCAGTAGGACTTGGTGTGTAGCCCAGGGGACCAGGAGGCTTGTGCATATAAAAACCCAGCCCCGGGATGGGTGTCCTTCTATGTTGATTATAGGGGGAGCGGGCAATGACAGAGGACTTGGCCCTTCCACGTGCCTTGACCCTGGGACTGGGGCTGGCAGGAAGGTAGGCAGAAGAGGCTAGCTGGCTGCCCCCTTGCAGGGTACAGCACCGGTGGGTGGAACACGGTTTGTCCCCAGAGTTTAGCGCAGACTAAGATGCCAAACCAGGTTGCAGTCTGAGCCTTGTTGATAATAAAAGGATATTTGGGAGGGGGGCGCTACTCAGGAATACGTAGGGGTGCCCACTGGCAGTTGTGTGCCATGGTCAAAGTCCCTCAGTTCTGAGTCTTCATTGCTTCTTCGGTTTGGAGTGATGATGGGTCTAGTCCTAGGGTGCTGTGGGAACTCAGTCCACGGAAAGTGCTGGACTTAGTACACACATGCAGTTTGTGTGTTCTCCACCCCTACTATGGCTAACAGATACACATGCAAACTAGCACCACTTTGCCAGCTGTAGGTTGTGGCAGGGGCTCTTTCTAACAGGAGGACGCTGTTCCATTACGTCACTCAAGGTTGGAGGATGTGATTTACAGGCGTCACCAACCAGGAGCCAAGTTACCTGTGTCAGTATACTACAAAGCATCTCTTTTGATCATTAACTTTTACTTGTGAGAATATTCAAGTGTTTATAAAAATAGACTATGTTCAGCCACAGTGTGTGTGTGTGTGTGTGTGTGTGTGTGTGTGTGTGTGTGTGCGTGTGTGTGTGTGTGTGTGTGTGTGTGTGTGCGCGTGTGTGTACATGCAAGAGGTGGCTGGGGTTTAGTGTTGTGTGTTTTCCTCAGTTGCTTTTCACTAGTCTCTCGCTGAACCTGGGTCTCACCAATTCAACAAGACAGGCTGGCAGCAAGTCCCGGATATCGTCGGTCTCTGCCTCTCCCCCTCCCCACTCCACCAGTGCTGGATTGCATGGGCATGGTTGTCACACGGGTACCGGAGATCCAAGCTCAAGTCTCCATGCTTGTGTGGCCATCACTGACTCACCGGCCATCTCCCCACCCTTACTGTTTTAATCCATTCCTTCTGCCTTTCTTCTCCCCCTCTCCTCTTCTTCCTCCTCCTCCTCCTCTGCCCCGGCCAGCGGGGCATCAAGAAAGGGCGTCGAGTCGGGCGGTCTCAACGGACAATCACTAAAAATATCTCCACCAGACGACTGGGCTTTCCTGGAGAAGGATGTTCAACTCCAGACAAGGCGAGGGTCAAGCCCCACATTGGGCGCCAGTTGCCCCAGCCAGCGGGGTGTCAACGGGGGCGACCCACCTGTGGGAGAGAATGAGAGGGATGGGGGAGACATGAGAGAAGACAGCAAGACAGTGTGTTCTAATCAAGCTGCAAATTTTATTCTCCTCAGCAAGGCTTATATAGCATGAGAGGGGGCAGGAAGGAGGGAAGGGGTGCACGACGTGCCGTATGAGCAGGTGAAGGGGGACATGCAGGTGAAGGGCTATGTGGAAGCCATGAGGCTGCTAGGTGGTAAGGTCAGTGGTCAGGGCCCATTGTTCTGTTGCTATGCTACCTGACCTGCCTGACCTGTTTTTTATCTTTGGGGGCTTCCGGTTTAGGGCAGGGGCTTGTTCTCTGGCCTAGCTAGTACTTTTCCATGGTCCATGTTTGGACCCTGACACTCCTTCCCTTCCTCTGTTTTTTGGTCCTCCTCTGTCTTTTTCTGTCCTGCCTTGCTCCTGACTGGAGTATCTAAAGCAAACTTCAGACATAGTATCATTCACCTATAAATACCTATGTACTGATACTAGTTAAAAAAAAATTAAGTGACTAAAACTGTTATCATACTTTAAAAGTAGGCAGTATAGTTTTTAACATCATCTAACATCCCGCTTTTGCATGGTCTCATTTAATCTTCCAAATACTCTTGGGAATCATGGATATTGCTCCCACCTTTCGATGGCCGTCAGAGGAACGGAGGCCTCAGTAATCCATAAGCAGTCCTTAAACGACAGCCATGTGACTCCTGCCGGCAAATCTCTTCATTTCTTTACACCTTGACAAATGTATATTCTGCAGTCCCTTGATTTTAGACAACTTAGAGGAACCTGGGACCCAGTCTTTATTGCCTTGAAGTTTATAGCCAGACTACACTCGCACTCTACTAAGCTTGATCCAAGGCCCAATGGCTTCTGCGTTGGCTGAGAGCTAGCTAGAAAGGCCCTGGCCAACCCTGCTGAATTGCAATCTGTATTTTAACAATGTCCAAGGGATTCATTTGTATGTCCTTGGAAGGTCAAGAATGGCTGACTAGGTCCCCGTTCTCAACCTTGGCCACACACTCAAATGCCCTGGGGCATTTTGAAAAAGTTCTATGCCCGGCCCACCCAGAACAATGAAACCAGATCCCTGCCTCATGTTTACAAGCTCTCTAGGCAAGGGGGATTGGGACCCACTGTGATTGTTTTAAAGATAAAGGATCTAAAAGCAATGAAATCTCTAGCAGCTACTGGGAACACAGTAGGTGCTAAATTAATGCTCCCCATTTGTTTCTTTTTGCTGTCTAGCTAGGACCTCCCACAGAGTTGGGAGCTTGGGTGGCAGATTGCCTTTCCCTGGCCCAAAGACATTCTTTGGCCACAAGAGCCTTTGACTGGAATGTTGTTCTTTGCTGGGAAACCCTGAAATCATCAACTTGGGGCCTTTTGTGGTAAGTCAGGCTACAGAAAACATGAGTGGGTCACCCCTCCCCTCCTCACTCATGACCCGGGCTTGCTGAGTTGGAGAGTCATAAGTAGAAATGAATAAATAAGGAAAGGCTTGGGCACATGTGCAAAGAGCCTTTTCCTTCATGACTGGATCCCTGACCAGACATTATCTCATTCGGCTCTCTCCCGGCAGGTGATGCAGCGGGATGGGGGAAGAGGGGGAAGGCAGGTGCCACCAGCCAAAGCTTTTAGGGTAGAACTGTAGGTTGAGTCAGGGCTCTTACCCTGAACTGTGGGAACAGAATAAACTGGCCCCAGTTTCTGCCCACTGCTGTGGCCTGATGCTTCTAGGATTCAAAGAATCCCACAGAGGAAGGAATGGGATGGGGTGAGGTCTCAGTCCCCACACTCTTCTATAGGCCTCCAGTATGCACTGTGCCCCAGCTCATGAGGGAGTCAGGAGTCAGTCAGAGCCCTCCTGTGAGAGTCCACAGGGGGCAGGTCTCTTGGGAAGCTAGTAGTCCGTGTGGTTTCTTGATGTGACCTTCAGCTCCATGAGAGATGTCATTTGTTATGCATTACTGTGGGAAGTTGAGGAAGATGGGAGACTTCCCAGGATCACACAGGTTGGTGTGGCATGAGCAAATGTAACCCATGGGGTCCAAATGCTGCCTCAGATCGATCACTCATAACGAGGGCTATGACTGTCCCCAGACCTAGGCTATTATCAGAGTGGGGAGAAATGAGGTCAGAGGGCAAAGCAGGCACACGGGATCAGACACAGCTGAACTCTGCTTTTACTTTTGGTGCTGGCTGGGGTTTTGGGCAAGTTGCTTCACTTCCCCGTGTCTCTGGTTTTCTCAGCCCTCCTGGTCATACACTGACCTCACTGTGTGACTCCAAAAGTCTAGATTATGAAGAACTGTCCAGGGGCTGAGGTGGTGGTTTAATCAGTAAAGTCCTTGCCACACAAGCATGAGGATGTGAGTTCAATCCCCAGCTCCTACATGAAAAGATAGGTATGGTATGTATATTGTGACCACAGCACCGGAGAGGCAGAGATAAAAGAATTCCTGGGGCTTGCTGGCCAGCAGTCTAGCCCAATCGGCAAGTCTAAGGCCCCACAGAGAGACACTATCTCAAAAAATAATATTGACAGCTCCTGAAGAGTAGCATCAGAGGCTTATCTCTACACTGACACATGTACACACACACACACACACACACACACACACACACACACACACACACCCACCTGCTCAGATATATCATCTGCTATATAAAGGATGATGAGTAGCAGCAGGCACATTTATTGCACAGGAGTTCCCATGCCTCCCCTTGGAGCCCTCAGCAGACATAACTAATGGATCACTGCATTTCCTCTTGTTCAGTGTGGACATTGCTCGAAGTCTTTCTTAGTTCTGGATGCTCTAGGTAGCTGTTCCCATGTAGCAGAGGACATGCTAACACCTGTCCCCTCTACCCCTCTACCATCTGCTGAGAAGATGTTGCTACAGAGATGGGGGTAGGGAATGAGTGAGGTCCTGAGTGAATTAATACACATTGTTTCACATGAGCCAGTCACGGGAAATTGGCAAAGCCTTCCCAAAAGCATCAGGCTCAGAGTTGGCAAAGTCTTTCTGAGTCTGAATGGTGTCAGTGTGTGCATGAGTTAGCAACTGTAGCTTCCTCCTCCTGGATGTTTACAGCCTCAGACTGCTCACCCACAGACACTTCCTGCTGAGACAGGCTAACCCCTGTCCTCATGCTTCCCGTAATAAACACCCTGAGATTCTGTACTGCTGCGGTAGCTGGTGCTACTCCCTCAGAAATGCATACAACCTACCTGACCATAGCTTTTTCATACGTTTGTCTGTCCCTTCGTCATTCCTTCCCTGCCCCTGGTCACGTTATGTCCAAGGTGCTCTGGAGGTGCAGATGGGCATTTCCAGGGTGGGCTGGAGCTTGGGCACAGTGAAACATGTAGAAGGAGCCTGGTTTGGTACTGAAGGAACCTTGGGCAGTATTGGAAGTACTTAAGATCTCCTGTTTGAAGGCATGGTTTGTGGAAAGATCAAAGGGCAAGAATTATCCTGGCCAGGGCAGACTGGGCTTCAAGAAATTTCCTAAACGTATTATTCTCTGTCCACAGAGGTTTGGGGTATGTGCCACTATCGACTAAGCTTTACATGTAAGGAGACGGAGGCTGGGAAAGGCTATGGTTAAGAATGTACAGAGTTGATTTTGGCTCCTGACTCTACCAGATGCTATGGCTGCCCTTCTCTATCGGCCCCAGAGCCTCTCTGAGCAGGGTTGGGGCAGCTCTGGGTGATCTGACCCACCCCAGCATTCAGAGCAGTCAGCTTGGGGAGAACCTGGGCAATGGGCTTCAGGGAATAGGAAAGGGTGGCCCTCCTGGTTCTTCCAGGTCAGGGCAAAAAACAGGGTCCTAGAGATACTTCAAAGTCCTCAACTTACTACCAGGTTTGGTGTGACCACTGGAGTTCTCATGATTAGCTTTGAATAACTGTCCATGTTGAAACACGGAGGTTTTGAAGTGCAATGACCAGTACATTTGGCCGATGTTAGAAATCATATGTGCTGCAGGGCCGTGGTGACACATGCCTTTAATCCCAGTATTAGGGAGGCAGAGGCAGGAGAATCTCTGTGAGTTCAAAGCGAGCCTGGTCTACAGAGCGAGTTCCTGGACAGCTAGGGCTACACAAAGAAACCCTATCTTGGAAAAAGCAAAAATAACAAACAGAAAAGAAATTGCCTGTGCTGTGGATGATGGGTTTGCAGAGTCAGGGGTGACAGTGGGTAGGAGCTGAGCATGGGCTGCTGGCTGGTTCCTAGTTCTTCCAATCCCTGGAGCATTTGAATTTCAGGATCTCACAACAGAGGACAGAGTAGAGGGTGGGTGTCACTCCCTGTTACCCTCTTTCTTGGTATAACCTCAGTCAACCTCTGAGCCTTTGTGGACCCCAGTTTCCCCACCTATGGCTGAGACTGAGAATGAGATCTGTGAAACCTTCAGCGGTACCCTCCCAGAGCCTGTTGAAGACACCTATCCCTGGCCCCTGCCTCATGTTCACTGACGAGGAAGAAGCAGCTCCTTCAAGGGCCCTTGAGTCTCTTGTACACTCAACAATGTGAGCAGACTGATTTATGGAGTCAGCTCTTGAGCCCAGAGTCTGACCTTCAAGTTCAGCCTCATCGTCCCAGCCAAAGATGGTGAGCAGGAACTGCCGGCAAGGCCATTGCCAGGGGCAGAAAGGCTTCCTTCGGGCCTGAGTGGGGAATCAGCCAGCTCATGTGAACTCCTAGGTGCTCATAGATACACATGCACACACACACAGACACACACATAGACACACACACACACACACACACACACACACACACACACACACACACACACACACACAGTGGGAAGGGGAAGGGAATGGGGAGAGGAGCTACATCTAGTAGGGAGAAGGAAGGATAGGGACCATGGTCAGAGTGGACCTTGGACAGCATACTTCTCCACGCCTGGGCTGGAGCAGCTCCAAGCTTGGAGGTGTTATCTACAGGCTCCATCGCAGGCAGTGGGAGCCACAGTTAAATTCGAGCGTGCATCCACACTCCCCACAAGCACCGACATTTTCCATCCCTTTTATGGATTTCTGAGGAATGATAAAAAGCAGCTGTTTTGGCTTGGGAGCCCGTGAGAGAGGGAAAGGTGGACTAGCCTTCTCCAGGGAAATCAGCGCCTGCTTATTTGTTTTGCCTCCCAGACTCCTCTGCCGGCACCAGGATGTGTGTGTCCAGACCCTCCCTCACTGCCCTCTGCATTTTTGGGGGGGAGATTTCTGTAGACATCCGAGCCTCCTGGCAACAGGACCTCAGTCAGGGTCTATGCTTCCCTTCCCTCTCTTGAGAAGCAGAGGTCTTGGAGCTCCTGTGCTCAGTAGGACACACGGCATGGTTAAATGGTATGCTGTAGGGCCATGGGCTGGCATTTTCCTGTGAAGCAAATGGCCTGGCTACTGTTCCCAACCTGCTCTTGATGTTTCTATTCTCTTTACTCTGGATCATCGTGGCCTTCATAGACCCTAGGTGCTCAGGCTCGTAGGCCAATGGGACCTCACAGCAACCTTAAGACTGAGTTGTGGTGTTGTTCCATGGGTGGTACCCAGAAAACAGGACGGTCTCATTCAAGACCCCTCCGCCAATGCTTGTGGATTAGTGTAAGGAATTTCAGGTGGGTCATGGAACCCTGGGCCAGGAATACCCCAGCAATACCACCTTCTTCAGCAGTCATGCTTTGGAAGGGTTGCAGCCGTGGCTGGCAGAGTGCCTGCTGGGCTCAGTACCTACCTGTGTCTCACTTTCCGAGGTAGGTTTCATTTCGCCATGGTCTGGTATGTGCCTGTGATCCTAACACTGGGGAAGGGATGTCAGGGGAAATCTTTATATCCAGGCAAGCCTGGCCTGCAGAGTAAGACCTTGTCAAAAATTCCAAGAACTAAGAATGCAGCTTAGGAGCAGAGCACTTGACTGGTGTACACAAGGGCCTGGGTTTGATGGTGCCCACCTACATCCACACTCTGAATCATCAAGGATTCAGGTAGCAGAAAAGCAGCCATGAATGCACACTGCGTATCTTTTGTCCCCCAGAATCCCAACTTCTCACCCTCGGCTCCCACAAAGCCCACACAGGCAGGGGGACCTGCTACTCTTCCAGCAGGGAGCTCAGCCTACCCAGAGATCCTGCTTCATAATGAGCAGGCAAGGCAACCTTCACCCCAAACAATACTCTGCGGATACTTGTCAGCATCAGCAGCCTCCGCCTGCAAGCTGCTTTGGAATGTCACTATGTGTCCAGAGCTGTGAGGACATGCAGGGGTAGAGCTTTGTCCCTGGAACTCTAGGCACCTGTGAATTTAAGTGGTTCCCTTCTTGGGACTCTGCAGATGCAGTGAAGTTAACAATCTTGAGATGAGATCATCCTGGATTCGGGGTGGGCCCTAACACCAATGACTGGCATCCTTATAAGGAGAGGTAGTTTTGAGACACCCAGTCAGAGAAAGGCCCATGAGGATGGAAGGAGAAGGGAGGATGTGCTGATTCCTGAAATGCCAAGGACCACAGCAGCCACTAGAAAACTGAAGGAATGAGCCAGCTAGGGCTTTTGCCCAAATCCTCTGAAGGGGGCACACGCTGCATGGGATTTCAATGCCTTGATTGTGAACTTGAACTGAGAGAGGACAGCTTTTGGTTTAAGCCACGACATTTTTGGTAATTTGTTTCACTAGCTCAAGAAAACCAGTAGACTGCACAAAGAATAAACAATTCTAAACAGACTGTCCTTGTGTTTGAGATGTTTTTAAATTGTGTGGCGTGTGATAAACCTTTTGATGAAGCCAGAGTTCCCCAGAATGCCAGGGTACAAGGAAGAAGGAGATGGCCATGAGGTAGGTGGCCTGCTGGGAAGGAGGCTAGGCAATGAGTGTGTGTGTGTGTGTGTGTGTGTGTGTGTGTGTGTGTGTGTGTGTGTGTGTGTGTGTGTGTGTTGGGATTAAATCGCTAGCAATCCACAGAGTCAGTATAATGATCAAAGGAATTTATTTGGGGGTTAAATCACAACCACGGGAGATTTATCATAGGGTCCAGGGAAGCTGAGCTATGTCCCACGCTGATCTCCTTGGTCTAAGATCTCAGCATCCAAATCATGAGGTAGCCAAGAGAGAGCCGAGTACATGCATCCCAGGTCTTAAGGGTCCCTGGTGGCCATGCCCAGGGTCATGTACCTCAAGGTCATAGGCAGGTGTAACAGTTACCTGCTACCTCACTAGGGGTGGTGCCTCAGGGCATGGCTCAAACAGTCACCCACTACGTGTGTGCGTGTGCGTGTGCGTGTGCGTGTGCGTGTGCGTGCGTGCGTGCGTGCGTGCGTGTGTGTGTGTGTGCGCATGTGTGTATGTTGGGGACAGGAATGGTGATACAAGAGAAACAGGAAAGAGAGTGTCTATTGGGAACTGTGGGAGACCAGATCATACAGCTTCCTTATAGACCCTAGTGGGCCCTGGAGCTCTGTCTTTACTCAGGAGCAGGGGCTCCCCAGAGGGCAGGCCTGATGTCCAGGGATATCAGAGTAGAATTACTCCTCTCTGTCCAGGAAAAGAGTCAAAGAGATAATGTCTTAGCCCAGAAATGCTGGTCACGGAGGCACAGGGGTAAAGCACATAGAGGGTGGGGCCAGGAATCTTCTTGGAACATCCTGCAGGATTTCCTTGCCCAGGAGCGTGGGTTTGGCTTTGTGAGGCTGGTGGTAATGGGGGGACCCTACGTGATCATTGAGCAGGTACGATGAACTGCCCTGAAGAGTGTGATGTGGCCATGGGAATGTGGGATACTGGAGAGTGGTGACCAGGGCGGGCAGTGGGCTGTGACGGAAGGGAGGGTGCCTGGACCTGTACTGTAGGGCTCAGCCAGAGGCAGAGAGATGGTTCTGCTGTTTGGCAAACTCTGCGGAGCTTTGTGAGCAAACCAGCGGAGGGAGCAGACGGGAGTCTAGGCTGTCACTCTTGCCCCAGCACCCAGGGAGAACCTGCTGGTGGCTTCAGGGTACTCCTTCTATGTGATAAGCTAAAAGTGAGGCTCAGCCTGCTAGGACCCTACAGATGCATGGACAGCCATGCCCAGACCATGCCCATGTGCTCACATACACAGGCAGCTAGATTCAGATAGCCATGTGTGCACAATACCCACATGCACAAACACATACATGCAGACAAGTGAATGGATAGCCATGCACAAACCACATTCATCTGCATACACATCCAGACAGACACATAAAAGGCCATGTATAGAACATACTCATGTGCTTACACACTCATCTCCACAGACAGGTGTGGGGAGAGTCACACATAGATTACACACACCCATGTGCACATACATACACAAACTGAGGAATAGAGCCCGTCCACATGCTCAGATACTCACAGAGGCACATGCACTTGTGTTATGCTTGGCTGTATGTAAGAAATGTACATGGATTAGTGTACATAGGGCACCTGAGGACATAGGTGTGCACACATAAGCATCCAGAGGCTCCTGTTTCCTAATCCTCTGCTCTCCACCTCTCACTACCTTCCGCTTCCTCTTTCTCCTCCCCCTCTCCCTGTAAACTCTGGTTCAAGTTCACTGGACTCCTTCCTAAATTGGAGGGTGGCATCTATCCTAGAAGGCCCTAAAAAGAGGAGTAGATTAAAAACAAAAGTCCAGAGACCCAAAGAGTCACAGGCATGGCAGAGCTAGATGGGCAATGTCCAGTGTCATGCAAGGACAGATGCCTGGTGAGACTGACCCTAAGACACTTGGAGAGATAGAGATGACATAACTATGTGACACAGATACTCAGGAACACACACACAGATACACATGCATGCACATGCACGAGATCCATACTGTCACCCACATACAGCACACACACACACACACACACACACACACACACACACACACACACACACACACACACACACACACAGAAACAAGCACGCACACACACACAAGCACACAGTCGTGGACATGCAGAGACATTCCCCCAGACATCCTCGTACATTCCAGTACTCAGACAGACAGACAGACACATAGCCAACAGAAAAAAGCTACATCCAGGAGACACCCTGACACAGAGACACACAGCGAGGCTGATGTAGGGGTAGAGGAGGAGGACAAAGAGGCTTTGAGCACAGCCCGCCTGCTCCAGAACCCAGACATCACAGCTTTGCAGCCCCCCTAGGAGCCCTCCGCAAGGCCAGGAGAAATTCCTGGGATATTAGCTAAATTCAGACACAAACATTCCTGTCTTCCTCTCCAGATGTACTGCTCATGAAAGCCACACAGCCCTCAGGCTCCTGCCCAGCCCTCACCCTTGGCCCCCTCCCTGGACTCCTAGGAATGCTGCCTGATGACTTGGCTGGAGAGAGGGTGGCCAGAAGGGTCCAGAAGTTTGCAAGGGTCACACTCGGGTGGCGGCGCTGATGGCACAGGGCTCTGTACATAGCTGTGGAGTGGTTCTGGTGGGTGGCTGTGGTTAGGCAGAGAAGGGGCTCCCTGAGATAGGGTAGCTGAGAGATGGACTGGCAGGGTCCTGCAGTGCTTTGAGAGGGCTGGGCACAGGCTAGAAGCCCTGAGTTCAAACTCACATCTAGGCCAGAAGGCTCAGCCCAACACAGGGTCTCTCTCCGTAAAGCTTGGCATTTGCTCCTGTCCCTGTGGCCACACGAGCCACCTTTCAGAAATAAGAGTGTGCCACGGCTCTGTGCTGGCTACTCCCTCTGCCTGGGACACCTATCCCTGGACTCTGCAGTTAATGGTCCCTTTCTCAGACAAGTGTCCTCACCCTTCCTTAGTTTACTGTTGATCCTTCAGTTAGTGTTGACTATCCCAATAGCTAGACCGGAAGTTCTTTGAGGAAGGACAGCGATCTATTTGTCAGAGTCAGAGGTCATTGTGCGGCAAGTGTTCAGCCACTGTAGGGACCGGTCCGCATACGCCACATTGAAGTCTGTCAGCCTTCAGTTTCTATATCTAGAAAATGGGTTGAGATTGCATTTTTTCCCCCACAAGGGTCCTGTGATAAGAGAGAGAGATGATGGATATGAAAGGGCTTTGGGGACCTCTTCTGTCCCCTTCTTTGAGAGCTTCATGACATTCATTTTAGACCCCGGAGAAAGCTCAGGGACTACCCACACTTAGACAGACAGGGCTCTTTAGTCATGTGCCCGGAAGCTCTAGGTGTCTTAGAAATACCTTGAATCCTTCATGACTGCAAATGACTGTGATTCTACTGTTTGGGGGAGCAAACTGTGTTACCTTGTAAAGCCACTGGAATATCTGTCATTCACTGTCAAAGCAAAGAGGCGTTCAGCCACATCTTTCTTAGAGACACCATCAGCCCTGCAAGATAGTTGTCTTTAGATCCAAGTCAGTAAAACATCGTCATATGTTACCATGAGGATGCTAAGACCACAGGACACTGGTTCTGAGACACTCTGAGACAAGTTTTATATTCTCAATCTATCGCAGCAGCTCATGTTCCTGGGGAGCCCCATCTTCCTCAAAGGACAGTAGCCACCCCTGTCTACTCTGTCTCCTGTGTGGTAGGTTATCACATGTGATTTTATGTTGCCAATCCCCCAGCCCACATTCTCTTACAGAGAAGGAGACTCATCTACACATAACATCCCTGGAATGAAATACTAATAGCACCTGTGATGCTGATGGTCCCCAGGATGATGTGAAGTCCCAGGAATTTGTCGGTGACCATGTGGTGGGAGTTTGCAGCTGTGGGTAGATGTGCTGAGCCTAAGACACGGGCCCATCTGCCTTTTGCCTGGACAAGGCCTGCTTTACAAGAGGCAGCTCATTATGCCAGAGATATATGTCCTGTCGTAAAGTGTTTAATATTCTGCTCCTGATTGCATTAGCAGATACAGACAGCTGTTTATCCTCACATTCTCCTGTTGACGTCTTTGGCAGGACCTACTGGGCAGTTACAGGTGTTTCCTGGTGGCCTCTTCAGAAATCTAGGGCCACATCGCTGTTTCTGTTCCTCCAGCTCTCCAGGGAGAGAGATGAGGAGATGTCGCACTCCATCAGCAAACAGGGACCTGTGTGTGGCCTCCTGAGGGTTCAAAGTGACCAGCACTGAGTCATATCTTTCTAGCTGCTGGAGGTAGCCTTCCTGTTGAGTAAGTGTTAGCCATCAACACATTTGATCTTCTTAGTGGCTTTGCAAGGAGGGGTTGTTAATATTGTTCCCATGATGCATAGCAGGGAACCAGTGGTGGGAGATATGTCTTCGTTCATGTATTCATTCACGTATTCATGTATTCATTCATTCATCCATCCATTCATTCATTCCTTTATCAGTCCTCTTGGTAGCAGTGGCATTGTGAAAGGTAGGGACATTGAGATGAACAAGACCCCATCAGTACACTCAGGGACTCATGTCCAGCACAGAACGGAAGTGACGGTGGCACAGCTACCTGTGGGGTGTCTGCCTACCAGGAAATGCTTACTTAGTGAAAACGCTGCTTCCGAGACCCACACCAGCCTCAGCTTGAGAGTGCATGAGAGGGTTGCCCCCATCTTGGTTTTGAGGCTGGAGAATTTCCATTTGAACTCTGTTTGCACCGCTTGTCTCTTCCTCTGACCCCACCATGCCTCACCACACTGCCAGGCACCATAGATGCTTGTGGCAGCTCTGTCCCATGCAGTCACCACGCCTGTTTCCAACTTCCCGCCATCCCACTAGAGCCACAGTGTTGTTTGGGCACCACTCTGAAGTACCAGGTGACATCTATCTTCATTGTAAACCAGTCAGGGAAATCCTTGTCTCATTTGACGGAGACCTGTCTTGGCCTTCCTCGTCCCCCAGAAGTGACCAGTCCGAGGTCTGAGTCCACGAGCTTCTCTTCTCGAGGGGCTGCAGGACAGAGGGAAGAGTCCCAGTGAACTCGTTTATTTTTTCCTGACCTGAAAGTAAGTGGGTAAGATGTTGGGGGCTGCAGCAGCCATGGTTTGACTATGTGGTGACAGACAAAACTAAACCAACTAACCAACAAAAAGATAGATTGTCCGTAGAGGCCGGCAGAGCGGAAGGAGGTGCGTTCAGGTCGCTGTGAGTGTCATGTGGCCTCCCAAGACCACCCTGGAATTCTAACGAGGCGGGAAAGGCATGCTCTCCTGCTTCTCCTACCGCTCTGCCTCTTGCGCTGGACACACGGTGATGGACACTCAGCGCGCTGCGTCTCCTTCCTCTTCTTCTCCTGTAGTGCCCTGTCCTCTGGGCTTGCTAGGCAAACTACAGCTCAACTGTGAAGACTGAGACAGTAACTTCATCCACAGAATTCATTGTCTCCTCCTCTGAGCATCCATCGTGTACCCCTAACACACTTTACTTTTTGCAATCCTCAGCTCAGGGGAGTCTCTCTGCATCTCTTCCCGTCTGTGGGAGCCCTGGGAGGAGGGGCTGTGGTAGTTCAGGTAACAATCAAGGTTGGAGGAAGCGGGCTTTCTGGGATGCTGAATGCAGAAGCACTCCTAGGTGGTGTGAGCAAAGCCTGCTATGTGCTCACCTTGATGTCCCTGTGAACTGTGACGGAATATCCTGACATTGCTGTGGGGACAAAGAACTCAGAGAGGTGGGGACTGTAGAGGGAAGCCCATAGGCCTGTGCAACTTTTTCCAGGCCAGGTCCAGGCTGCCTAGGCTTTGCAGGGTGGTAGGTGGCAAGCCAGGTGCTCAGCCCCAGGCAGTGAACAGACCCTGCTTGTCCTGGCGTGGCCACCCTGGAATGGGGTCAGAGACCATTCTCTCCATGCAGCTGGGACTGGGGCTGGGGCCCATCAGAAGAATATGACCCAGGCAGAGCCTGTCGCAGAATGAAGTCATGAGGAAAAACACTCAGGCAGAACAAGACCGTCTTTCTGCAAACGACCCTCTGGCTGCCAGCAGCCCTGGATCACCCTGCTTCTCACCTCTCACGACCTGCCCACACAAGTGCCTCAGGGCCGCTTACGTCACCCAGCCAAAAGAAATGTTTCAGAGACCTATCTACAAGGGCCAGGGATCTGGTACTCCACTTCCTTGTATAACTGGGGACACTACCTGTCTACCAGGCTGAGCATCAGCCTCCTTCAGCTCCATGTGCCTAGAAGCTCAGATGCTTAGGGAGCTGAAAAAAAAAAAAGAATCACCCGAGAAATGAATACACTCATGCTTTCAACTGGCATTTAGTTGAGCAGTTAGCTTGCCTCTCTGATCATTGTGCTGGCCTTGGGTTATGCCTACAGATAGAGGGGATGCTATGGGTGGGGGTGGGGTGGGGGCTGGGCTCCTCACTAGGCAACAGGGTGATGAGAGTAGTATCCCCTAAGAGAGAGCTACAAAGGACACTGCTTCTGGCTCCCGTTCCTGTAAGGTGTTTCTTGTCAACACTGTGGGCTCCACATGCGGGGACATGGCAGGCACCCAGCTCCTAAGGCCTGGGCTGGCATTTTGGCCTGGGCTGTTCTGCTTGGCATACAGATGGCCTCAGTGACACAGGCTGCCACCACACAGAAGTGTGGACAAAGTTGTGTGGGGCAGACAAGGCAAAAGCTGGAGTGCTGGCCAAGGAGGTGACCTTGAAGGATGATGACCACAGGCTACTCAGGAGGTAGAGGGACAGATCTGGGGCTCCGGGAAGATCTGTTGAGGGTCCAGAGCACATGCAGGGGTGTCCAACCTTTTAACATTGCACCACAACCTTGTGACACTACCTTGCAGTTGAATTTACCTCCATCAGAATTAAAAAAAAAAAAAATCCCAAAGGCTTTAAGCACGTTTATCATTTTCTTTTGGACTGTATTCATAGTTAGCTTGGCTGCATGTGGCCCATGGGCCGTGGGTTAGACATGCTTGCAAGTGGCAGTTAGTTAGGTAGAGATGATGCAGGGCAGCAGACTCTGGGGCCCCAGTGGTGTGAGGTGGAGAGAATGGTGATTGTTAAGTCTTTGGAGAGAATGAGGAGATTGTTAAGTCTTGCTCTGGTGGGAATGAGGTGGGGTATCCTCGTTTCTTTTAGTTGTCCCTGTCTGAGCCCATGCTACAAAGCTGTACACCAACATCACAGAACATAGGTCCTCAGCCCCTGTTTAGGACTGGAGACTAGAGCTCCTAGGAGGTCCTGCATGCTTCAGAGAGAGAGAGAGAAAGATACCTTGGAGAATAAAGACTAAGCAGTTGAGAAGAGTGACCAGGAACAGGGAGCCCCCATGGCCCCGGGAAGGAAACTGAGTGAAGAGAAGTGGAGGTCTGTTGATGTTTGGGGCACTGAGGTAATCTGCTAAGTTACTTCTTCAAATGCAATATCAAAAGAACTCAAAGTGACAGCAGTATAAAGCTACAAATCCAGGTACAGGGTCCCAGACTGGGATGGCAGCTCCTTGAGTGTCAGAGACTCAGGCCTCTTCTGTCTTGTTGCTCTGCCATCCTCAATAACCAGCTGTGATTGCCTGGTCCAAAATGACTTCTCCAATGCAAGCCTCATTCACTGAGAGGCACCCCACTTAAAGGGCTGAGGGAAAAGCACAAGAGGCAGCACGTTTATTCATTTCAAGGTTTTCCCTTCATATTCCATACATCTTGGTTAGCATCTTAGCCACAAAGCTTAGAGACAATACAATATTTAGCTGAAAGGGAGGCTGGAAACTACAGGCTTGCCACATACCCAGCTAGACTATCCTCTATTGTGGAAGAGGGGAGAAAGGATCTGAGTGGGGCTTTTCTGAGCTCAGTAGTTCTCATTTGCAAAATATACTCTGCAAATATTCATATTTTTTCATCAAGTAAATGAGAAATATGATCCATCCTCTGTCAACCATACCCCATGTCCCCCCCCCAGGGGGGGTCTCTGATACCCTTACTTGGACTGGGTTTTCCCACACTGTGGAAGTAGATGTTAGAAACTTCTGGGAGTGATCTCTATGGGGCCAACTGAGTAGTTCTGGGATGTGAATTCCATTAACATACAACTTCATGAGATTTGTAAGGGAGTCGTCTGCTACACTAAAAAAAAATTGTAAAGCGACTGCTGGGCCCTTGGTACCCATGTTCTACCATCCCCATGTACAGCTTTGCAGTGTGCATTTAGACAGCCCCAAGGACAACTGAGAGAGACTGCTGCTCACAGGGACGAGGGGGTGGCTTTTATCACTGGCCTTCCTCTTTGCTCCTGGCCCTGGCCGGGTGTAGAGTTGGCTGGGTGTGCATGCCTGGCACACTCTACTCAGTGTCTCCCCTGCAGTCCCCAAAGCTCCCAGCCAGAGGCCAGCTAGGATTTCAGAGGCACAAGCGGGCTGCTGTGCTGGCCTGCCAGGTGAGCAGAACAGAGGCGCATTAACCAGCGTTTCTCTGCAGATCGGCTTTCCTTTCCCGGCGACAGCTCAGACCCAGAGCAAATCTGTCTCTCTCCAGAGCCAAGGGTTTGAGACTGTTGTGAATGAAGGTTTTTATCCTGCAGCTAGTAGTCTACCCTCCACGGCGCCTGATGCCCATGCCAGGGTTGGCATGGGAGGTCGGCTGGAGGAGTGGGTGGCTGGGGGAGAATTAAGGCTCCCCCACTGCTATGGCCACCCAGGCTGAGAAGAGGGCGACGAGCCTTGGGGCTTGGAGAAGTCAGAGGAGGTGGACACTTGCGTTGATTAGGCCACCACGGGTTCTCCAGTGCAGCTGGTCTAAGCGTCTTCATGGCCACTGATGGGCTAGACTCCTGGGGGCAGCAGCACCCCCATATGCACCTTGCTGGCACGGAACAGAGCTAAAAGGGTTGCACCCAAGGCTGGGCGGGGGGGGGGAGGGGGGAGAGAAAGAATGGCTGGTCACTTCCACCTCAAAGTGCTACTGAGCTCCTTGGAGTGGGTACCAGTAGGCAAGGGATGAGCAGAGAGAGGGTCCACTTGGGTCGTTACTCAGAAGGGGAGTCGGGTAGGAGTGAAGCTGGGACCAGAAGCAGGCAGGGGCTGTAAGGAGAGCTTGGGGAGAGCTTGAACCATGAGAGGGACCAGGGCTGAGTGCAGGGGCACCCTCTGTGCAGGCCAGGCAACAGGACTCATGCCTTACCGTGATGACAGAACTGGCCTGCCATATCCTTAATGCTGATGGGCCATCCTGTTTCAGATCCAGTTCTTTCTTGCCCAGCGTCAGGAAAAGACTTGGTGCTTTCCACCTGTGGCTACAGCTATCGAGCCAAGAGTGGAAGCCAGTGAATAACAGGGTGTGTGGGGGTGTCTGACTACCAGTTTCGAGCCTTTGTGCACACCTTCTATACGTTCCAACTCTAAAGCATATGTTTGTCTCTTGTTTGGCCAGATTGCCACAGGCCTACAAGCCAGAGTGAGTCCTTTTTAATGCTACCACACTGAGAGTGACTCAGACATATTGTCACTTACCAGGAGCCTGCAGGGTGTTAGGCCCTGAGTTGGGGGGGCAGTAGGCACAGGGGGACACACACCCCCTCTCTTCCTGTGCTGTGGAGCCCTTATCTGGTCACATGGCTTCTAGTCAGTGTGAGCTTCCTAAGGCAGTCACCTCTCAAGTTCCCTGCTTAGAGCATTCCTAGAAGAGGTCTGAATCACCAGGGGATGAAACAGGCCCAGAGATACTGAGTGACCCAGGCAGGGTCACACAGCAGGGGTGCGTGGGAGTGCCTTTTAAATCCGTTTACCTGACTCATGCCCGCCTGTTTCCTGGAGCAAGCTCACACTTTCCCCTGCAGAGGGTGTGAAGACTACTGGGGTGGCCCGAGACCCTTCAAGTGGTTATTGTGGTACACAGCACTCAGTCACTCTTGCTGGAGTGTACAGCGGGCCACACGGAGTCAGACATCTTCTCCACACCAGCAGCGGCTCTGTGGAGGGTTCTCAGGTGTATGCCAGGCTGCTCCTCATCCTCAAGGAATGCAAAGACCCATACGGAATAGGTGACAAGTATGTGAGATGTGATCCCCAAGCCCAGAGCTGGAGAAACCTCAGGCGCACACTTGGCAGGATGCCTTGGGGTGAGGCCTTCTTAAACCTCAGGATCTTCATCTGAGAAAGGCCGCCAGCAGTGCCTCGCCCACTACACTGTGAGAAGATTCTAAAAGGCGGCCTGGCTGAGCATTGTCCACAGCCTCCTGACTCTACGCCCCCATCCTTCTCCTCAACATAGCTGCCTTCCCCACATAGCCAGTGTCCGGAGGAGGAGGAGGAGAAGCCAGGATTGCATTGTTGCTCTGGGTTCGGCAGTGACCTTCTGCTCCCAGGAGCATCTTGCTTCACCAGGAAGTGGAGAAATCATGAAAAGGCTCCAGACTGGTTCTTACAGGACCAGCAGGGAGTTCCCTGCCACCTCCTGGGCAGGCTTCACACTTAGAGAACACTGGTGGAGGAAGTGACTCATCAGCTCCTAATGACACTGGGCACCAGCATGGGGAGACCGCTACTCCAGGACACTGTAGGAGTGGCTTGCTTTTCAAGACTCTGTCATTAGAGCCTGGGCTCTGCCTGCCACCTGGAGTTTGTCAAGCCCTGGCCCTTCACAGGAACACTAGCTATTGCCACCACAAAGCAAGGGAATGAAATATTCATCTGAGGCTGGAGGACAGAGGCCACTGTGTCCCCCAGGAAAAGTGGAGGTCTACATTAAAGACGCACACAGACCCAGACAGAATTATGTGCCAGAGCAGCAGACATTCGCAGGCTTACACACAGCATATTTGGGAAACAGACAACCTTCAACATGCTCAGAAATATGTGCCTGAACCCACACATGGAGCACCCTCCTACATGCCCACATGGGAGATCACATGGGTGTGGACATAGAGCCAACTACGTGTGCATACCTCAATGGGAGGTTATGTGTTTGCAATGCACATGCCTGTAGAACTTCACCACATAAGCACACATATGAAATCACACACACACACACACACACACACACACACACACACACACACACACACGCACACACACACACACACGAATGCACACACAGCCTGCCCCCTACACATGCATGCAGCAATCTGAGCTACCTCTGGAGCCTCACAACACATACACGAACACACCCTTATGTGTGTGTGTGTGTGTGTGTGTGTGTGTGTGTGTGTGTGTGTGTGTATTTATATATTCTTCTCACTAATGTAACTAAAAGTAGTATCTTAGTTGATGTGGTGGGGGAAGAACCACCAACCGGCCTTCACTCCTGGACAAGTCACCTGCTTGGGTCTCATGATCCAAGAAAGCTTTGTTCCATAGGGCACACAGCAGACACCATGCTGGAGAGGTGTGACTCAGAGGTGAGTTACACAACTTGGTTCTGCCCAACTGTTCAGCCCAGGATGGGGAGGAGGAGGGAAGCTTGCCAGTGAGAAAGCTGAAAGTCTGCCACACTTCTGGAAGCTTCCAGAATCTCCAGTTGGAGGAGGCTGAGGCTCCCAGAGGGCAGCATGTGGAGGCTGTTCTGCGTCACTGACATGAATGCTTGTTCACGATGACACAGTGCTCTTCCGTCAGAGGGAGGGAGGCTGGAGAATGTCTCATCAGAGCTTGAACCGTCTGCCCACCTGCTCCTGCCGTCTGGCCTGCCGCCCAGGGACACCCTCACACCGTAGAGGGAGCTGGGCACATGCCATGAAGTGGGCACAGACGTGAGCTTTATCTGCTGACGTGATCATGTCCCTGACTGCTCTAGAAGCCTTCAGTGAGCTGGAAACACACACACACACACACACACACACACACACACACACACACACACACACTGCTCCCATTGTTGGACCACTAACCAAGGATTACTAACTGGGTGACAGAGCTGGTTGCTGCAGACTCTCCCAGTCTATGAAAGAGGCAGGCAAGGGTCAAGAGACTAGCACAGCCGCTCCCTGCCGGTCACGCTCACTGGTTTTGGAAGGTGAACTTGGCTGAAAAGAGGTTATGCCTGTGTGGGGATGGGTGGAGATATGGGGAAGAGTTGAATTCTGAGCACAGAAGCTATATTCACAAATACCACACACTTCCTTACAGAGAAAAGCAGAGACCAGGGACCAGTATACTACAGTCCCTAGATCAGAAGCTCTGTCTACCTCCTGCTATTGAAAATAAAGCTTTATTGAAACTCAGCCACATTCATTTGTTTTATGTCCTGCTTAGGGCAAAGAAGTCACAATATGGCCCAAAAAGCTCAAAATACTTACTGTTTGAATCTCCCCAGAAAACGTTCAGTCATCCCTGTTCTAGATCCTTTAATACCCCTGAATACTGGAACCCATTGGAAAAATTTCAGAATCAAGCACAAAATATCTAGACCCAGTATAAATCCAGAACGCAGCATGGCTTTCTAGAGCTCCCTGGCAGCTTGACATGTGTATTAGGGATTTAGAAGTTTCCAGCAAGCTTTTGCATCCATTATCCGATTTAATCCTCCAACAAGCCTGTGTGAGGTTAATGGTAATTTTATCCCAATTTTGCAGATGAAAAACTAAGACAAAGAGAAATTAAGGGGCTTGCTGAAGACCACATGTCTGGGAGATAACTGAGTCCCAGCAGCCTGAGTCAAAAATTCCAGTCTTTTTCCACTGCATTATGGGGCAGATGTTTCACACGTTCTGCTACCAAAGTCATCCCACTGCCCGGCCTCTGGTCCATTTCTCCCATCTCCCTTCTTACATCCCTGTAGTCACTGTAGAAGGCTTTTGTCCACTGGGCTACACTGTGTGTGTGTGTGTGTGTGTGTGTGTGTGTGTGTGCATGTGTGTGTGTGTGTGTGTGTGTGTGTGCGCATGCATGTGATCACATTTCCTTTATGCATGTGTTTGCTGTGTGGGTGAACCCCGGGGATGTTAATGAACAGTGACAGATAATCTCTGATTGGCTGGCACTCATGAGGAGTCAGTGGACCAGGTAATTCTGACCCACATCTTGACAACACTATCTAAGAGGGCTCCTGACCATTCAGGCTGGAGCCTGTTGTCTCCCCTTGGGGTCTGGGAGGAGTCCTACTGTGCCTGCTCATCCTCTGGGGACCCAGACTGGGCATTCTGATCCACCCCTTCTGAACACAAAGGTTGCAGAGCCCTTGCTCACTGATGTATCAGGGAGCTGTCCTTAATGCAATTACAACTCATTTATTAGATACCAGAGTGTGGCTGTGTTATGTCAGGCTCACCCTGCAGGCACCTGCTCCTTGCCACACATGTGCGTGCACACACACTCATTTCTGGCAGCTCCATGTGCCATCACCAGAGCTCTGTGTGCTGTGGGTAGCACATTTAGCTGGTTAAAATATAATATACGACGGGATCATATTTAACAAGGAAAACAGGGCCCGAATGGACAGAGGAGCAGTGTGGCTGTGTTGCCATGGAAACCCCTTGTTCGGAATTTCCTGACTCCTAGGAGATTACATTTTCAACCTTAATGCTGTATTAACATAAGCTTTGGCACTTAATGTGTCTGTTTTTCACCTCCCCTCTCTCTTTTGCTTACAGGCAAAGGAAAGCAGGGAGGAGAGACTCCCAGGAGGAGATGAGGGAGGCCGCACTTCAGGATCCAGCTCAAACCAGCCCCTGCCAGGGCGAGGTGTTCCACCCTTTCCAAAGCGCATCACATCCATTATCTCTGCGACCCAGAGACAGGCCTGCCAGGCGGGCTTGTGTGAGGTCACTGTGCCCTGTGCGTGCCGCCCTCCAAAGCCTCTTGTGTCCATTCCTTCCCCTCCATTGCACCTCGGCCCTTATCATCTCTCCTGGGTGAGGCAATAGGTTTCTGCTCCTCTCCCGCTCCCAGCCTGTGCCCTCTAGCCGCCTGAGCGATCATTCTGCACCACAAATTTGTTCATTCTGCAGTTGGCTGGACAGCCTCCGTCAGCCGCCGGAGGGAGCAGAATAAAATCCTGACTTCTTTGCACCCAAGGTTGCTTTCCATCTCTCTCTAGTCTTTTCTGGGACTCCCACAGTATCCCCACCCTGCCCCCCAGGCCAGAGAGCAAAGTGCACTTTCTCAATGCATCCAACACTTCCCAGGCTCACCCTGAGTTCACTCCACCTCTGGGCTTCCCTGTTCTATCTAATGCTTCAGTGTCCTTTATGCCACAGCTCAGTTCTACCTCCTTTGGTAGAACTGGGCTGTGGTAGGGTTTCCCTGTCTGTCTTGGTCCTGAGGTGTTTGGACCAGATGCTCTTGTGGTTAGCTCTCACCAGCTATGATACCTTGACTCCTCCATCACCCTGGAAACTTCTCAAGCCGAGAAGCTTTGCATCCCTCACACCACATGCCTGCTGCAGATCTCAATAGATGCTCAAACCTCATGTTTGAAATTGAGCTTCCCGGGAAGGGCAGTGAGGCTCCAAGAGAGTGTCTATGTGTTCTGGGACTCCAGAGCACAATCCAGCTGCAACAGTCTCTCCTCACCCATGCATCATCTGCAGTGTGCCTCAGCTTTGCACCACAGGGAAGCTTGGATGTGGGAAAGTGTGGCTCTGAGGTCACCAGAGCCACCTCTGCATTCCCCACCCATAAGCCCGTACTCTTCCCTTCCTTGACGCTCAGGAGACCTTTGAAAATGAGGCTTCCCAAGTTGCTCATACTAGAAACTCACACAGACCAGGAAGGATCCAGGGAAGCCATGGTGAAGACAAACTCTTTGCTCACAACCTATGCATTGGATTGAATGGTGTTCCGTATGCAATGGCGTCTCGCAGAACCTCAGAATGGAGCACGAGTCAAATAAGGATCTTTGTGTGACATAATACATGTGTCAGTCTTTGGATGAGCCTACCCCAGAGCAGGGTGGCATGAATCCAGTGGCAGGTACCCTTATAAGGAGTAGAAAGGACAAGACACTCAGTGTCATGGTCCATAAGCCCAAGCAATGATGCTTGTAAAGGTGGAGGTAGGGGCTGGAGTAATGCAGCTGGGAGGCAAAGGTCGCAAGGACTGCAGAGTCTAGAGTCTCATGCAGGATGGGAGAACCCCGTGGAAGCTGGGGGCCATGGATAAATAATGCATGACAAAGAGAGAGACACACAGAGAGAGGGACAGAGAGACAGGGAGACACAGAGAGAGAGAGAAAGAGAGAGAGAGAGAGAGAGAGAGAGAGAGAGAGAGAGAGAGAGAGAGAGAGAGAGAGAGAGAGAGAGGGGAGGGAGGGAGGGAGAGGAGGCCTGACTGATGTGAGGTCAGCCTGCATACCCCACACAGCCAGCCCTGGCACCTTTCCTTTAGACTTCTGGCCTGTGCAGCGGGTGTTTTAAGCCACCCAGTGTGTGGTCATTTGTTACCTAGGCAGCACTAGGAAACAAACAGAGCCAGGCAGTATGAGAACCTGGGCAGGGCCTGCAGAGCTCTGAGGATGGAGTGCAAGCAGACCATCTCCCCCTGCCTTTGCCATCGTGGGTGGGCCCTTCCTGCTTTGTTTCCCACCTGGGTACCTCTAGGTCTTTCCAGTACGTGCTCACCCTTAGCCCGAGCTGGTCTCGTTCCCCTCTGCTCATGTATCTCTATCTTAGGACCGCGGGTGACCCTACATCCCCAGCTCCCTGATGCCCTTCTGCTGGGTAGCCTTCTCACATCAGCTAGCCAGCTCTTGCTTCCCTGAAGCCATCAAGAGCTAACGTTATGACGTAACAAACAGAAGTCATCCCAACCGGGCAACACCTTCAGCTGGGGGTTCCTAGGTAGCAGGCAGCTCTACTGTGTCATGAGGTACAAGCCTTGTGTTCTGACATCAGCAGAAAGAAGCTGCAAGAGACAGGATCCATCCCGCCATGGCAGGGGCAACCACTGCTAAGACCCATTTCCTATGAACTTGAACAATGTTAGCAGGGAAGGAACTGGGGAAGGAAGAGGGGGTTTTAAAACACAGAAGGGAAATTTTGCACCCTGAAACTCTAGAAAGGGTCATTACACAGGCCAAGATGCTCCTGTCTCAGAGGGGCTCATTGCTCTGGGTCGTGACCCAGAATAACAAGCACCGGAATATCGAGCCTGAATACCCAGTGTTTGTGGACCACCCAGGATGATGGCCCTGGGCGTCTGTCTGCTCACTGTATCCCAGTCCCTCTATGCTAATGACACACACAGTCACCCTCTCACTCACTTCCTCCATCCAGAGGCTGGCCCATTTTATTCTTGTTGCACGGATCAGGGTCTGGAGGTGAAGGCTCAAGGTCACAGGACTGTTAGTGAGTGACAGTCAGCCCTTGAACTCAGGTCAGAGGGGCCAGAGCCATTGACAACTGATAGCGGTGAGATCCTGAAAGGACATCTCAGCCCAGAGACACCTGCCACGCACATTACAGGACAGTTGTTGACATTCTCTACGGGGTCCATACACCCTGAGGTGTTTGGCTAGAGGAGGACACTATCTCGGACTCACCTCTCGGCTGGTTCAGGAAGAAGGGGAAGAGGGAGAGAGAGGTAAAGGTGGTGGGGGGTGGGGAAGGGGCTTGATGATTGAGGGAAGCGCATTCAGGGACTCTCGACTGTTCTTGCTACTTTATACACTCAAAATTATGCCACGGTCAAAATTATAAAAAAGAAACCTCTAAAGTCTGGGCTTTTAATTTTTTTTTTTTTAAGCCACGGTTTTGAAGGGTGTTTGATGTATAATAAACTAAAAGTGTGTGCTTGGATAAGTTTTGACATCTGTCTGAGGCATGAATCTATCACCACAGTCAAGAGTGAATGTAGCCGTCATACCCAAATCTATCTTTCCGCTTCCTTATGCCATCCCACCCCCACGACCCGTCTCCAGGCACATACACTCTGCACCTGTAGATCGTTTGCACACCCCTCCCCCTTCTGCCTGACTTCTTTCACTCTGAATAAATAACTACGCTGACGTTTATCCATCCTCCGTGTTTCAGCAGTTTCCTCTTTTTCACAGCTGAGTCATGTTCACTTGAATGGATATACCACAGTTTATTTAACCATTCCCCCTGTGGATGGGCTCTTGGGTTGTTTCTACTCAGGCAGCTGTGAGGACAGCCGTTGCCAACAGCTGATCCAAATCTCAGAGTGGACGTATGTTTTCATTTGTCTCCCCAGGAATGGAGAAGCTGCCTACTGTCTTCCAAAGTATAGTAGATATCCAAAGAATATCCACCAGTGGTGTGTGGCAACTCATTTCCCCTGAGCTCCCCCATGATGGACTGAGCTGACCTCTCACACTCTTTTTGGCTGTGCTCACCCAGCTGGTTGCACAATGGTGTGTCACTGTGGTTTAGATTTACACTCCCCTGGGACCAGCAGTGAAGCTCGTACCCTCTCTCCACTTCCCTGGGGCAAAACAGCTGGTAGGGCTCTGAAGGGCACAGAGTCAGGTGGGCCTGGGTAGAAAGCCTGCAGCTCCAGTGTGAGCACTCAGTACACCGCAGAGCACATTTAAGAGCTCAGGTTGCTGAACCCACACTTTTGACTGGTCCCCAGCAGCTCAGAAGTCAGGCCTGGGGCATTTCCAGTCAGTACCCAGAACATATAAGGTATCACTGCAGCCCTTCATCTGGTTATTCCCAAACCACCTGGAGCCCAGCTCTGAGAGCTGCATATGTCTTTGATGAGGCATAGTGGTCACTCCTTAGTTGGTGGACAACCTTCAGAGAAGACATGTCTAGGGTTACTCTTGACCAGGTCCCTAAATCCATGTCTTCCTTCGATACACTTGCGCCTGGCCTATGTCCCAGCTGCAGCAGGGTCCCAGTGTCCCAGACCCAACTCCTCTTGTCCCCTCACCTTCCTCTTCCTTTTGACTTTGGTCAGAGGAGACCTCAGCCAGCCCAGTCCACCTCTTTGTGGACTCTTCCATATCCACACAGGAAAACCTTAGGGAGTATATTAACAGAACTTGCACCCCACACAGCTTGCATGGCTTGATCCAAGCTCCCTGAAGACAGCCACACACACCTCTTAGTAAGTGAAACACTTCATAGTTTGTAGCCACACCCGTGACATTTCGGGACACATGAGGAGGCATCATTCCTATATGTTCACAAATCGCCCCCAATGCCAGAGGTAGTACCTGGCCCTTCTGATAAAGCTAAATCCTTTGCCACGAGGCCATCATCACCTAGGAGAGCCATTATTGTCATGTAACACACAGTTCAGGCATGGAAACACCACAACCGTTAGGTTCTCAGAAGGTACCTGTTTAGATGCCAAGCTTCACAAGACAGGTACTGGCTTTGCCTGCATTTTCTCTTCCTTTCTGAACTCTTTTCTTATGTTCCAGCAGCACATACCTCTCTGCACAAGCACACGGAGCTATTCCCACCAGAAATGCTGCAAACCCTTTCAAATAAATATTTAGTGTACGATCCGATAATTTTATGTTGTAAGTCATAAAGCCTTTATCTGGGTCCCACCTTCTATTAAACCCTGGGGTCCTGCTTTGGTCTCTAATGACATTATGTTGCATCAGAATTAGAAACTATTTTTTTTTTTTAAAAACAGGGGGCTGTAGTATTTGTTGTGAGTCACGCTAATGTTTAAATTTTGAGTCTTTTTTACTGCTGATTAAACCTCTGAAGACTAAGGCAGAGTTTCCGCTTCACTGCTAGGAGCAAAGACGATGGTGTGGCTTGGGGAAGGGAGAGCGCTTGAAGAACGTACGGGAAGGTTGCTGCGTTTATGAATAAAGCAGGGCATTATCATTTTTAATAGGAATTAAACAGCTAGAGGGAGAAGTCGGCGATGCCGCGATCAGTGCGAAGGAAAACAATCTAACAATTTTAATTAACTGTATTTTAATAGCTTTAGTTATAATTGAATAATTTAAATACCAAGGGAAACACTTAAATCTCCTAAAAGCCTTTTTTTATTTACATTTTAAATACAGTTCACGGGGAGTAGGTGGCAGTGTCTGTGCTGGGGGATCGCATGGGCAACTCTAGCAACTGGGCACGTTGGAACCCAGGGAGGGTTTCTGTCACTGAGGAAGGGCCACTGGACAGTGTGGCAGGGACATCCCGGCCTGCCCTGCGATGGAGGAGGCCAGGCAGGATAGCTCCTCAAGCAAGTGAGACTCCGTACTGGCTCAGCACCCCCACTGCACTCATCACAGGCCTTGGTAGCCGACCCCATGACAGACAGACTAGCAAAAATAGTAGTTGTCAGTTGTTGAGGGCAATGCCCTCTTGGAGGGGTTTTCAAATGGAGGAGACAGACCATAAGCGTGTGAACGACTGGAGAAACAAAGGAAATTACGAAATAAAGGCTACAGGAGACCGAGCCAGATGCTTAGGTAGACTAGCGTGACAGGTGCCGTAGGGCGAGCAGGTGGGGGTGGTCCTTCTCTGGAGAGGATGTCTATCTAGGTGGAGCCTTTGAGGAGGGTGGGATGGGTGTGGTGTTGAAGGCTGAGGGAAATGCATTTCTTCTCATGGAGAAAGTGCTCTGTGTAAAGGCCTGGAGTGGGAAAAGCTTGCCAGCATCCCACAGGACTCAGAGGATCCGGCTTGAGAAGAGGGGGTGAGGAGGGTGTTGCAAGGGGATGAAGAGCCTACCAGGACGGGGGGGGGCAGGCCCTGAGAGATTGTAAAAACAGGACGACACAAAGGGACCACTAACTTAAAGAGCTTCCTCCTGGTCCCCTAAGCCTGTGCCGCCATGTCATCTCATCCTTCCTTCATCCTCATGGGCGTCCCAGGACTATTAATGGGCTTTTCTGGACCAGGTTGCCCTTACCCACAACCCCTCTGTCCGAATCTCTAATAACTGCACACATGAACTCTCTGTGAGCTGGACTTTGCTCCTCCCTTCTGAGTGCTAATAGGGGTCTCGTTCTGAACTGGACACCTTCCAAATTGTGCCAGCCCCTAAACTCTGGAGCTGTTACCTCCCAGACTCCACGGAACACCAAGTACTGAACACCTACGGCTGCATGCCCAGTACTAGGCAGAGACCAGCAAAGCCACTGGGTACTGACCAATAACCTGCCTTGGGGTCTGGGTCCATACTATGCACCTTCTTTTTCTTGCCAGCTTGTTAAGAAAGCCCCTGGGATCTCGCAGGCATGCACCTCAGGGGCCTGAGGACTTCCATCGGGGACAGAGAACCTGGGAGGCATTTCTCATAGGGCCAGCACCCTGGGAGGTAAAGACAAACCAGGGGATGGTCTGTGTCTGGGGTCTCCAACCTCCATCTCTAGGTTCTAGGCTGCCCTGAACTCCCTTGCCAGGACAGTCTGGCTCTGCCTCAAGTGGATCCTAGCCAGCTGGGAGAAAGCTGTACTCCTCATGAAAAGATCTCTGGATACAGAGCCAAGCAGCAGGGATCACAGTGCTAGAAGAAAAACACACCTGTCCTCAGTCATGACAGGGTGCCCAGCACTTGACCTTGTGTGCTCGAATTCTATTGGAGGGCTAGACTGGAGGTTGTTGTCTTTCCTTGCAAAGAGGAAGCCAAGGACAGAGCTTGCACAGGCTCCTTAAAAGTGTACAGCTCATATGCAATGAAGGACTGTCTCTCTCCATCTCCTCCTGGTCTTGAACTCACTCTGTAGCACAGGATGACCTTGAACTTCAGATCTTCCTCCCCCCCCACCTCTAGAGTGCTGGAATTATAGGTATGCAATGCCTGTTTTATGTGGTGTTGGGAATTGGACCCAAGGCTTCATGTATACTAGCCAGTACTCTACCAACTGAGCTACATCCCCAGCTCCTGTATCTTAAGCACTGGATCATGGATGTTCTCCAAGCCCAGCCTTGTCCTTGACTGGGTATGTGAGCAGCACTCTCCATCCTAGCTCCCCATCATTTTCCCAACAGGCTCACATTTCATTTTATAGAATAACTGGAGTTTCAAAAACACAAGAACCTGAATGAAGGTGTGTGATCATTTGTGCTCAGGATGCTCAAACCGGGATCCAGGGGACCATCAACAGCCTTGCTTAGAGGCCACCCCAGGCCAATTTCTCCCTTATTCTTATGATTGTGGCTCTACATATATAGGTGTGGCTCCCGAGGGAGGCTACTTCCCTGTGAGCTGTTTGGCAGGGAGGTCCCTAAGGCTCCCAATGCAGTAGAGCCAAAACATCACCACCACTCTTAGTTAACCAACAGAACTAGATTGTATAACCCTGTTGTAGAAGACACCACACCCTTGGGTTGCAGAACGCAAGAGAGTTCATGCTAGAACTGAGCTGGCGGTTTCATCCCCCACGGGCTATCATTTGAAGATGTTAGAGAAGCTGCTGAAAAAGAGAAGTCTTCAGTGGTCATAACCCGCTGTGGACACTGCAGACGACACTCTTGACGTAACAGGCGAGATGCTCCGACTTGTGCGATAGCGGCATGGCTGTTAGGGGGGTAACCAGCTGCTTTCTTAGCAGATTTGAGGGCTGCTCCACAGGAGGGCATTCATGTGTTGGTACTGTAAACCCAGTCAAAAGCCCTTAGCTGGTGAGGTCATATGCTCTAATGGAGAAGCTTCCACGGTGCTTTGTTAAATAGATATGTTGCCCCCTAAAACCACTTTCTAAATGTTTCTGTCCACAGAGGAGTGCAGCTCAAAGCTTTGGTCAGAGGAGCTTGTTTTTTACAGTGGCCAGCAGTTGCTACAGAATTAATAATTGGTCAAAACACTGAGAATAAGTGACTGTTGAATATTCAGCCTAAAATAGGTATACGTCCTAAAAAAAAGAGAAGTTAGTTGTTGGTCCTGCTGCCGATCTCCTGCTCAGAGTCAGTGTCCCATGAATGGCATCCAACCTGCAGGGTGACTGATGGCAGTAGCCACTAATCGATCAACCAGTCTTCCTCCAGCTCCTCCCCAGATGGCATGTACAGGACCCAGGGACCCTCATATGACCTCTTTTTACTATAAAGGGGGAACTTGCTGTCCTAAGGATCAGTTCCTAGAGGCCTAGGCACCCACCTTTCCATCCCTCAAGTATAGCCCAGGATTCTGGAGAAGCAAGGAGGTAAGTCTAGCCTCTCTGAGATGTCATAGCTTGTCCTGTGTCCTGCCATGACTGGAACATGCATGGTACTCAAGCAGCCCAGGAGCCTGCATGGGGTGCTCCCAGCCTCCTTTGAGCTGTCCCTCCTAACCTAGCTTCTTGCCTTTGGAGTTAGCAGGGAAAGCCCTTTCTGTGGAGAAGAAGTTTCCCTCCTCAGGAGAAACCAGGCACGTATTTAGTGTGATGAGAAGGGGCTCCAGGGGCGCAAGTCTGTAGAGAAGGGGGGCTCCTTTTAGAGCTTCAGTCCCCCCCCCCCCAGTTCCAGCCTTGCATTAGGAACACGTGCTGTGAGGGTACAGAGCACCTCTGGGACATACTGCAGGTCTTCATGGGCTTTGGGGACCCACAGGCAGAGCACATAGCATCATCATATATTGTGGCGTCCGGGGCCTCTTTCTTTCTTTCTCAGGCGTCTCTCAGGGCCAGTATTTGGAGACCGTGCCTTGAAAAGAAACACTGTTTTAAAAACACCTCTGTTCTTGCTCCAGAGGGAAAGAGGCATTCCATCCTGGTGGGGGCTTGCAGCAGAATAGGGGGAAGGAAGTGTGCAGGATGAGATGCAGGGAGGGGCTGGAGGTAAAGTTCCCCCTTCTCTCGTCTTCCAGAGTTAAGACCTTGTAGGACAGTGCTGAGGGCATGGGCTGGCGACCTGAGAAGCCAGGGAGGTATAGGGATCTGCCTCTGAGAAATCCCACCGCAGGCTAACAAAACAAACTCTGAGTGCACCAGACATTCTTCCCTGCCTGCGTGGAATGTCAGGCCACAGGCCCTGGCTCCCGCTTCCCTCACATGAGTTACAACGAGCAGGAGGCAAAGTCTAACTGGCCCAGAAGGGGAGTAACAACAGATGTGGGAGAAGAAGGAGGCTCAGAATGGGTCCCAAGGGCTGTGGCATCTCAGGCCTGAGAGCACGGTCCTTCTCCCAGGAGGAAAGAGCATGCTGCTTAGAGCATGCTAAAGAGGCATTAAGAGCACGTGTGGGCTTTGAGGTCCCTGTGGCCTGTGCATGAATCCTGCCTCTGCCACATGCTAATCAGGGGACTTTGGATCAATGCTATTTTATCTCAAAAGTCAGTAGGGAACTTACCTGTGCCCTGCTTGGAGTGTGGCTTGGGTAGTGTAGTGCCCTGGGAGGTGAAAGGAGGCAGCTTATTGTCTATACACATGATCAACAAGGTTCCCCCGTCCCACTGCTGCTAGAGAGGATTCCTGCAGATGTGTTTGCTTGCTCTACAAATGTGAGCTGGGCCCTGCCCTGTGCCAGATGTTGGGGCACAAACAGGATAGGACCTGAGGAACAGACAAGTAGGAGAAGCCTGGACCAGCAGGTCACCCTTGACTATAGAGTCATCTTTCAGATCCAGTGCTCTTGGGTCTTCCCTCTGAAGAGAATGCTTTGAAAGCGGCGACGACCAGAATGAGCACTAGCTAAGGTCATCAGCCACAGACAGTATGTACTCACAAAGGCTGCCTGCAGGCTCTTGCTTGATCTTCAAAGACCAGTCTAAATGCCACTTTCTGTAGGCCACTTATCACCAGAGCAGCGTCCTCCCAGCACCGGGTACCCACCTTGGTCCCGAGTATGTTAACATCGGTTTTTGACTCACCTTGTGTCACAGTTTAAACTCAAGAACAAGGAAAGTCGGGCATGAGTGCTGGAAACATTTAAGGCTCTAGGTGTCCAGTCAGGTGTGGGTGGGATCCGGTTGGTGCCAGGTTGCTGTTTGGTGAAGTTGTGATTCTCCGAGCTTCAGTCTCAGGAGCCAAAAGAAAGCCAGACCTGTTGGACTCGAGACTTGGAAGAAATGCCAGCCATGGGCAGGTTGGCACAGCTCCTGGCACCCAGAACCACTTGGAGACATCTCCCTACCTGTGTCTTGGCAGATCTCCATTCTTAGTTGCCGGTCACGTGGAATCAGCTCCCATTCTGGGCCTCAAATCTGCGTGGAGAAGGAAGTGGTCTTTCAGATCCATTTTATGCACTCAAAGGTACTCTGAGGCAGCCCAAACAGAATCCTTCAACTTATAGATGGGGAAACTGAGGCCTTTGAGGCTAAGGGAAGTGTTTGTAAGTGATCGAGTCCAAAGCCTTCTCCCTAAGTGGGAATGTCCTATGGGTCGGTTGTGGAGAACCCTGATTCTCAACAGCTTACTCCTCTCCCATCTGAGCCATTTCTGCGGAGAGGAAATATCAAGGTATATGATGTCAGTGCAGTTAAGTAATCCAGCCAGCTGTGTAAACATCTGGACAGAGCAGAGACAGACCCAAGAGTGAAAGCAGGGATCAGCACGTCCCGACGACTCCAGGAGGTTCTAAGCTGCCACCTGCCTGGGACCTGCTAGGAGAGACCCTGTTGTGAAGAAAAAGGGGAGTGTGTATCCATCCCCTGAGGGGGCAGAGGTCTGGACAGCTGGGCAAAAGGACAAGAAAGCCACTGTGCCTGGTGTGGGAGACTTTGGAAAACAGACACAAGGGGTAGGAAAACCCTGCTGAGACACAGTATGCTGGAAACAGCTTGTCAGATTCACAGGGACCTGTTTCTCAATCTTTCCAGCAGAGGCTGGAGTAGCCATGGCTGTGGCCTCCATCCCGAAGGGAGGAGGGATGGGCTTGGAAGCCCAGAGCCTAAGGCTGGGTCCTGGGACTTCTTGAGCGTCTTTCTTCTTTGAAGCAACCGTGACCTACAGAGGATATAAGCAAAGGATCTGCAGGCACTTTTGGCCCAAAGCTCCGGTTATAGATGAGAGAAACAGAGCTCAGAGAGGGAAATGGCACAGGCCAAGGCCACACAGCAGGCCAGGAAAAGATCGGATTGCTGGGAGGGGAGCCAAGTTTCCTTACCCCAGATCAGAGCTGGTTTCCTCATTACCCAGCTTGCCCTCTCTCACTTAAACTTACAAGGGCTTAGGAGAAAACATTGGCTTTTAAAACCTTTTAAAATTACATTTGTTTGTGTATTTATCGTCTGTGTGTTCATCAGAGTACACACACGGATGTTAGAGAACAACTCGGGGTCAGGAGGCTGTTCTTTCCTTCCACTCCACGGGCTCTGGAGTTTAGACCCAGGACCCCAAGCCTGAGCGCCTGAAGGAGTTTCCCCGGCCTGAAAAACACTGTTTTAAAATATCTAATTACAGAAGTAACATTGTAAGAAATGCGAAAGACAATGAGAAAAACAGATAGAAGCACAGCCTCTGTAACAAAGTTTCCAGCCAGAGCCAAGACATTGTCTCTCTTTCCACACATACACAAACCCTCCACCCCCTCACACGCCACCCCCCACAGTCAGCCTTTATACACATTCCCGCACACATGGTCGGCATCTTTGGTAAACTATTTCTTCCCACAGTTCCTCCACAGATGTATGGTCTCCTGGTACCCTGCTGTCTTGCTTGGCAAGATTCATGGAAACCTGCATCTGGTCTACCCTTTACTTACTGTGTTATCTTCCCAGTCTGCAAACTGGGCTATGGTCAATACCTCAGAGTAAACTAAGCTGTGCGAAAGATGTGAACGGTCTTTGTAAACAGTCTGGGAAACACTGGTCAAGGGTGGCCACCAGATGACCTGGGGACTGCTTGGTAGGAAGGGTGCAGGGGTTTCTGTCATCTTTCTCTCTGATCCTTCCCAGGGTTCATTCCTGGATCTTTCTATCCTCATCTGTGCAACACCCTGCTACAACCATACAAGGACGTCTCTACTCCAGAGACTCCAGGAACAGACGGGATGGTGACAGCGGGGGTCGGTAGGGGTGGACAGGGGCAGGATGACCTACAGAGGGCCAGCATCCCCATCTTTCATGTGTCTTTCTTGGCCCAGCCCCAGGGGTTTTCCTACCTACTCACTTTAGATTTATGACCCTAAGTATCTCAAGGGTCTAGACTATTCCCATCTGTGTACCGAGGGTTCTTCCTTCAGCTTCTTAAAACCCCTTCCTCTGCCTGGGTGATGCTTCTGTGCAGACTTTATGATGAGGGTGCAGGTCTGTACCCTCCATCACAGCCCAACTCCCATGAGAAATTTGCTCTAACAAAGCTCTGAGAACCTAAAGCCACGGTCAGGGAACTATGGATATTGGTTTGTGCTAGGCAGGGACTGCAGGCCAGGGGGCTACCACCTTTGTCCAGCTGCAGGCCCGCAGAGGCCAGGAAAAGCCACAATACCATGAGTTTTGTTTCTCAAGCATCAGCCAGACCAGAGTTGGGACATCAAGTCAGCCAGTAGAAGTCACAAAGAGTTAGGGACAAAGGTCGAGTTGGAATGGTTGAGGCATGTGCTTATTTCCATAGAGTGGAAATTGAATGTTTCTATTCCTGAGGCTGGATGGTGCAGCTAACCCTCAAGCCAGGACACCATTGCCTCCCGAGGAAAGGAGGAACAGATGTAGGCTGTGTCTCCTTCTTGGTCCCTCAAATGACAGAGGTGATAATATGTAGCCTGGGAGATGGCCTCCCTTCTATGTCATCTTGTCTTGGTCACCCCTCCTGTGGATTAGAGTCAGCTAGACCCCAGCTTCACCATCATCTGTAGCCTTGAACCCTGGGGAGGGCAGGTCATGGTTTCAATCCTCTCCTGCTCAGACATGCCTATCTCCTCGGAGGAAATATGACTCACGGGTCATTGCTTTCTTTACCATTCGGGGGTATCAGTGCCAAGATCATCCGGCGAGGTGAGGTAGCTGTGGCTTGTTTTGTCTCTCTGACCATCCAGCATTTCACCCCAATAACTGGCCCCGGGTTTGATTTTATTTATAAGACTCTCTAAGATTCATGCTACACCCAAGGAACCCAGAGCCAAGGAGGGATGGACCCACTCAGAGTGTCTGAGCATACCTGCTGTGTATTGTCCCAGGAGGTTTTAGGGGACAGTGGCCACCTCTCCATTAAAGGCCGCAGCACTTTGAGGCACCTGCTCCAGGCAGGGTGCATTGGGTCCCAGCTCCACCAGCTTTCAGCTGAAAGCAAAGGAGCATTTTGTCCTCTTCCAACAGCGTCTGCACCCCACTGGAAAGTACCATGAGCTCGGCAACTCTGAGGCCTGGAGTTCGGGTCCACGGTGACATCTGCCTTCACACGGAGGTTTCACCTGGAGGCTTCACACGGAGGCCTCACTCACAGTTGTGCTCGGTGTTGCCAAGGAGAAAAGCTGGGGGCCACAGTCTTCTTACTTCTCTATTGAAAGATGGGTGGTTCTGAAGACTTGGTGCCAAGGTGCCAGGGGAATCCCAGAGAGTCCCTTTAATAGACCTTGTCAAGTGGACTCTGATTGAGCACTGAGGGGCACTGTAGCCAGGACCCCGTCTTCTCTTCCCATGGGTGACCACCAGAGTTCAGCAGACAGAATCCCAATGGCCGCCAAGTCCTCTCCCCCAGGGTTCCCTAGGATAACTGCTTCCATTCTCAGGAGCTGATGGGGGTCTCCTCCCCCAGGAAGGGATGCAGATGTCTAATGGCAGAGGCTGCAGGGTCTTTCCACAACATCCTTCCATTCATCTCTCCAGTACACACCTGCTTTTAGAGCAGCCACAATGCCTGTGAAGACACTGCTCTCAGTGTCTTCCAGTGCCTGGGTTTGTGCATTTCTTTTTAAAAAGTGATGTCACAGATCCTACTTTCTGATCTTTGCAATGGATATTTTATGCTTGGAGCTCCAGCATCTGTTTGGGGTCTTGAGGTGACCTAGACAGACACTAGGCAGCGTTGTTGGTGTCCCGAGAACAGAGGTGGGATCGGGGTATATTTGAGTTCGAGCTGTAGAGTGGGGGAGGGGAACAAAGAAGAGGAGCAGTGTCTACTGGTAGGGATGAAGGCAGCGAAGACAACATGAAATGCTGACTAGGTGGCTGGAGGTGGACAGGCTGAGGTCAGGAGAGGACCCAGGAGGGGCCAAGAGTTGACGACTAGGCATTGGCAGAGCAAAGATTGGAAGAGACAGTTCCCAGAGGCAGTGGGTAAATAGTAAGAGAGTTCATCACTGGGAGTCTCTGGAGTACTCAAGAAAGGACTGAGCCGAAAGGAAAAGCTCTGAACTTGGAGTAGGCCCAGCGTTCCAACACCTCCAGCCACCACTGTTCCTGGTTTGCCTTACACTCCTAGACCACACTGTGAGCGCTCATGGGCCGAATCCAGTATTCTCCGCTATGTACCAGAACCCACTGGCATCCAGAGTAACCGGAAGACACTGGGTTTTGAAACAAATGCTGGTTGAGTGGGTGAAGAGAATGAGGTAGCCACTTAAGCTTCCGGGACAATGACACCAGTCTGTGACACGCACAAGCTCTACCCCAGTCTTGTCAGTCCCCAAACCAAACCTAGACTGGAGGTGAGCTTCTAGGGAGACGACAGGACTGTCCTGGAAGCTGGTCTGCAAAGTGCAGCCTTTGCTTCGGCTGGAGGGACCTTCGTGGGGTGTGAGCTCCACAGATACTTCCCTCAGGCACAGGGAGTCGCATGCCTCCATCCTGTCCCTGGGCAGAGCCACGAAGGATCGGTTTGGCAGCATGGGTCCAGAGGGGTGTGGCTGTGACTTCTGAGAGGGAAGACATGAGAGGGGAGATTCTACCGTCTTAGACACAGCTTCTAGGACAATGAGTGACAGGGGTGACAGGAGTACGGGCTGGCGTCCTCTCCAAGAAATCTCAGATCTGTCCAAGCTTCAAGCGACGAGGGTAGGCTCCAGGGTCATCCGTCTCCGGCGTGCACTGCACACAGTGGACCTTGAAGCGACGAGGGTAGGCTCCTGGACATTGGCTCCAGGGTCATCCGTCTCTGGCGTGCACTGCACACAGTGGAGCCTCACGGTGCTCACAGAGTATGTTTGTGTATAATTCCAGCATCGATTCTCCAGAAGGTGGATGCTGACGCGTCGATGGGGGTGTGGGTGGCGTATCAGGAGGTGATCTCAAGAAACAGGCTGAGAAGGGTGAGGGAAGCTGGGGAGGGAAATCCAGTCGCAGGGTCCGTGGTGACATCACTGCCTCAGGCAGACTCTTGTCTGGCTGGATCTGGCTTCCCAAAACTTCTGAGATGCTCTGAGGACTCTCTTCTGCATTGTCTGGGGAAGGCTGAGGGTTGGACTCTTGTCCCCCAGCTCTGGGACCCTGATCTGAAGGGTGCTCCTGGGGACAGTGTCTTAGGGTTTTATTGTTGTGAAGAGACGCCATGACCACTGCAACTCTTCTAAAGGAAAACATTTAATTGGGGGGTGGCTTACAGTGCAGAGGTTTAGTCCATTATCATCATTCCAGAAAGCATGGTGGCATGCAGGCATGCGTGGTGCTGGAGAAGGAGCTGAGGGCTCTACATCTTGATCTGCAGGCAGTAGGAAGTAAACTAGCTTGTGCTTCTGAGACCTCAAAGCCTGCCCCATAGTGACATACTTCCTCCGACAAAGCTGCACCTACTCCAACAAGGCCACATCCCCTAATAGAGTCACTCCCTATGGACCAAACATTCAAACACCTGAGTCTATGGGTCTCCATATCTATTCAA
Organism: Peromyscus californicus insignis; assembly: GCF_007827085.1. Taxonomy (NCBI): domain Eukaryota; kingdom Metazoa; phylum Chordata; class Mammalia; order Rodentia; family Cricetidae; genus Peromyscus; species Peromyscus californicus. The sequence goes on along the minus strand of NW_026294413.1, from coordinate 84,524,370 downwards.
ACCACTACAGTGAGTCCCTGCACCTCTCTGCTCAGACTGCATGACTTCTTACTGTGATGGAGAGACTGAGAGACAGGTGAGTCACCAAACGCACTTTGGCTTGCCTGGATCGGATGCTTTATGCCCCTTTCAAGATTTTGCTCAATTTTCTGTGTGGAAGTTTCACTAGGCATATAAAAAACCTGAGGTAAGGCTTAGGAAGACCACAAAGGCTGTTCTTGATCTGCCACTTGGACAGCTTATACAGTTCTAGATATTTCTACATGGTGATACTGGCCTTGGAAAAGAACTTATGGCTCAGTTCTTTAACAAAGGCCATGTCTTTCAGCCCTTGTGGGAGGGAGACACAGCTGCTCAGGGTGATGACCCCTGCCTCCCGAAGACATGCCATTCTTGTGAGACCACTTACAAGAATACTTCACTTGTTGGGTGAAGTTTTGTGCAGGGAAGACTTGGTGCAATGTCCTACTGGTTTAAGAGATGGATAGGAAGTCCTGATCAGCATGTCCGGGAAGGTTGACAAGCAGGCATCAATTCCATGTTTGAGTCCCCTGTGATGGTCAAACACAGCATGGGGGTATAACAATCTCCCAGGAGACCCTAGGGCTTCTCTTTCTCTATATTGCAGCTTGGTGCTACTTGGAGTGGGAACGGGCCACTTATGGGATCCAGGAGGTGGAACCACCCTAGTGCAAAGTCCTTTGGCTCTCCATGGCCATGTGTCTGGTCCTAGGAGGGTGTTTGGAACAGTTCTGATGGCCAGGTGCGGTGCCTGTCTGCCTCCCAGGGCTCTGCATCTTCCCTTCCACCTTCCATGAGATGAGCAGCAGGTCCTTGGGACAAAGCTCCACATCCCGTGCCTCCACCTCTCAAAGCTGCCACCTTCTCTCTCTCTGTTAAGAAAGATATTTAAGAGCCAGGTGACGGTGACTCATGCCTTTAATCCCAGGACTTGGGAGGCAGAGGCAAATGGATCTCTGAGGGCAGGCGGATCTACAGAGTGAATTCCAAGACACCCAGGGCTACATAGAGAAAACATGTCTCAAATGACCAAAATAAAATAAAATAAAATAAAATAAATAAAAAAGTTTAAGTGTGATGTCTGTAATAAGTGATGGGACCAGGGTTGAAGCTAAAATGCAGCTAACCCTTAGGCTAGGGGCTACTCTGATATAAAGTTCTAGAAAGCTCTAGAATGCTCCCTAGACTCTTACTCCCTGTTTCTATCCTGTTAACCGCTATCCACAAATCTGAATTTCAAGAGTTGCCCGTTCAGGGACATATTTTCCATCAAGACCAGGGCCTAGGGTGTGGGGGCTGGGCTGAGCTGCTCTGCAGGGATGCAGCCACTGAGGCAGGGACTTGTGGTCCTGGACTTGAGGTCACTTTCAATGGGCTTCCTGCTTGCAGTGTCAAGAGTGAGCTCGGAGCCCCGAAGGAAGCTTTGGTTCTGAGACCAGCTGGCAACTTGTGGGCACAATGTGAGTTTTCTTTCTCATAAAGTGGGGAACCCCCGGCCTTGGGATGTAAGCGACGAAGTGAGCCGACACTGGAAAGCAGGTCATCTAGTTGGGCACCGGGGCAGGGGACAAACTGGGCAGGAGAGAGGCAGTGATCATAACGTCAGCACCTTCTGAATGCCTGATGAGAAAACGACGCTGCTTTGTGTTGTCACCTGTCAAACCCCACTGAGGGTGACTGCTGCCTTTTGAATTCCAGGCTGCAATGTGGGTGGAATGTGGGAGGCCTGTCAAAGGGGGCCTGGGAGAGGCAGAGGAAGAAAGAAAGGCATGCTGGATGTGTGTGCTGAAAAATAACCAGAAGGATATGCGGGGGTCTTGGCCACCGCCCTAGCAAGTGCTTCCACGGTGGAAGCCAGAGGAAGGAGGGGCATGGACAGTGCCTATTTCTGTGTAGACAGTGGTCTGGGTTCTGTGCAATCAAACATACAGCACAATGCTTCCTATCCTCTGCACACACTGGTGTGGTGAGTTCCATGTCCTTAGTTGATGGATGACCTAGTGAGATTTAGAAAGCTGTTTAAAATCTACATGTACTAAGTGATGAGACCAGAGTGAAAGCCAAGGTACCACTGACCCTCAGACCACACAACTCTGAAGACAGGCTCTAGAATGTTCCATGGGCTCCCTGCACTCTCTCCCTCCCTCCCTGCCTGCCCCGCCCTCCAATCGACAAAGGGCATCTTGCTGTCTCCTCATGGCAGTCTCCAAAGTGGCTGCTAAGGCCCCACGTCTTGTGTAAAAGGTTGATTTTCTGAGGCAGCTGGGGCAGCCGGCCTTCCCAGCAGCCTCTGGGCCACTCTCCTTCTGCCGCTTGTGTGATCTGCTAAGTCTCATTTTCAGCAACAGTCCCCCGTCTCTTCTTCTGTTCCAAGAAACTGCTTGAAAGCTTTGCTGCCCTTGACGAAAAGTGTTCCAGGTCAGTTCACATTCTAGAAGCATCTATGGCTGAGGGTATTTTAAGAGTGAGTGAGCCAGGCAGATTTGGAGAGCAGCCAGCTCCCTGACACTTGTCTGTGGAGTGGAGTTTGGGCTGACAGGGAGGGTGGGGAAGGATGGAAGGTTTTATTATTATTATTATTATTATTATTATTATTATTATTATTATTATTATTATTATTTAGAGACAGCGTACTTCCTCTGAAAAGGCATACTGGAGCGAGGGCAAGAGAAACACATAAAATACCATTTTATCTGGGTGTGTTTGTGCCGCTGCTCTGTGAAGGAAGACCCCAGCCACATCAGCATCATGGGATCTGCCTGGGAGTGTGTCTTAGCCTCTCTTCAGGCCAAACCTGTTCTCTGACAAGGTCTTCAGATGATGGAGCGGACATGGTGAGCTTCCAGTGGAGAAGCCCTCATCTCTGACAGTGGAGGTGCACACGCTTGTACTCCTACCCGCATGGCATTGGGTCGGGCCTCTCCAGTGGGGATGGCCCGATACTGACAATGCCATCGCTCTGTGCAACTCCCTCCATACCCTGTGCTCTTGATTCCAAGGCCAGACCTTGTTCTGTATCCAAAGACTAAACCAATGCCATCCCTTCTGTTCCCCGAGTCTAGGAATGCAAATTGCTACATGTCACTTGACTGGTGTACTTGTACCTGTCCCTGCTGTGACTGTCCCATCACCCCTAGTCTTGTCTGGGCGTTCTGATAGCTCTCCCACTAAGGCTTAATTGTCTTTCCTTTTCTGTGGATCTGAGGGTCTGTTTTCCCAATGAAGCCCTCTTCAGACCCCTAAGCCCCTGGGGTGGGGGGCTTCCACCTTGGCGGGAAGGTAGCCACTCTTTCCCCTCTGGGGAACCACAACCTGGGCCCCACAGGAATCCCCGGGATTTGTCTTTTCTTCTTTGGCTGCTTTGCATTTTTTATTCTAGTCATTGATTCCAGCAATTTGATTCTGACGTATTGGGTTCAGTTCTTTTGTGTGTTGATCCTGCCTGGGGGTGTTGACTCTGAATCCGGGAGTTTATAAATTTCATTAAGTTTGGAAATGCTTAACTATTATTTGGTTTAAAAAAAGTTTCTTTCCCTTCATCTTATGCTTCTGTTTGGTGATTTAATATTGTCTCCAGGACCCACAGAGGCCCAACCAGCTTTCAATATTTCACTTCCTGCAGGATCAGCCCATTCTCTGTCTTCAGGTCCACTGGTCTCCTCACCCTGGAGTGTCTAATCCCTGGATAATCCCATGCAGTCAAACATATCTGTCATATGTGTTGTTTTTCTTCTTTGGCCTTTCTCTCCCTCTTTCTCCTCTCCCTGCTCCTCTCTCCCATTTTGGGTGCATTCTGCTAATGGCTGTTGAAGCAGCTGCCAACTCCACCATCTCTACTGTTTGCCATCTCCATCTTCACACAGACATCCTGTTTGTTTACAGTCCACGCTGTCCTACTTCTTGGTGCAGCTGATGGCGTGTGGCGCTTAATGGACAGGACGCCTCGGGTGCAGTCAGGTGTCTGGGGTTTCCTGCCTTTCTTTAACGCAGTGGTGAGAACCTGTGGGTCACAACTTCTTCAGGGGTGGAACAACTTTTCCTCAGGGGTCACCTGAGACCATTGGAAAGCGCCGGTATTTACACTATGATTCATAACAGTAGCAAAGCTACAGTTATAAAGTAGCCATGAAAATAATTTATGGTGGGGTCACCACAACAGGAGGAACTGTGTTCACAGATGACAGCATTAGGAAGGTTGAGAACCACTGCTTTCAAGGAAGTGGATTTGGCTCTGGAAACCAGTTGCTACCTGTGGCTTATTCGGTCCGTTTTAGTTGGCTTCTGAGAGTTCCTGGGTTGGTCTGGAGTGGTGTTCACTGGAGGGAGCCAGACTCACCTCCAGAGGCCCCTTCCATTCATTGTACAGGGGACCTTAAGGATGTTCTACTATCCTTGTACAGTGTGAATACTTCCCTGTCTGATCGCTTTGGCAACAGGCATCGAACAACCTCCTACTTGCTGTCTGTCCCATTTTGTGGTATTTCATGCTAGGAAAGCACAGCCCAGTACTCATCAGAGACCTACCAAGCAAGACATCCTGCAGGTTTCTGGAGAACACTTTACGTAGGTTTTTAATACGTTCGTTTTTGGATTCAGAAGTTGGTCTTGCACCATACAGCTAATTCTGCCTCCCAGATGTCTTTTTGGCCTCAGCCAAACTGTGACGTATGTCAGCCTGACCTCTGCTTCCTTGGGTCTATAGGCAGGACACAGGGTGATGATGCCAGGCTAAAGGACCAGCTTAGGCACTGTCCTTCTCTGGGGCTTCTGCCCTGCCTTGTCTGCTGTCCCACATGTTGGCAGCTGGAAGGGAAGTTGCCCCTAGTATTGCCACCTGCTGCCCGCACAGGGCGTGACAATGCTCTTCCTGGCTGACCCTCCCTGTGGGCTCTCCAGTCTCCCTCAGTGCCTATGCTGCCTAGTTTTATGTCAACTTGAGAGCAGCTAGAGTCCTTCGGGAAGAGGGAACCTCAACTGAGAAAATTCTCTTACCGGATTAGTTTGTGGGCAAGTCTATGGTGTGTTTTCTTGATTGGTTGTTCTGGAAGGGCCTAGCTCACTGTGGGCTGGTAGTTCTGGGGGCCTATAAGAAAGCAAGCTGAACAGGACCTGCATGGGTCTGCACCAGGTTCTCTGCGTATATATTATGGCTTCCAGTTTAGTGTTTTTATGGGATTCCTGAGTGTGCAAAAGAGTGGGTCTCTGGTTCTTGTGCCTGATTTAGACTCTTTTTCTTCTATTTGTCTTGTCCATCTTGGATATGATAGTTTTTATTTTATCTTACCGTATTTTATTTTGTTATATTTTATTATCACTTAGAAGCCTATTCTTTTGTATTGAGAGACAGAAAGGGAGTGGATTCAGATGGAAAAGGAGATGGGGAAGAACTGGGAGGAAGAGAGGGAGGGGACTAATAATCAGTGTGTTTTATTTGAAAAAGAATCTATTTTCAATAAAAGGAAAAATGTAAAAACTAACTAACTAACTGACTGACTGACTAACTAACTAACTAACTAACTAACTAACTAACTAACTAAAGCAGGCTGAGCAAACCATGAGGAACTAGCCAGTAAGCAGAGTTCTTCCATGGCCTCTGCTTCAGTTCCTGCCTCCAGGTTCCCGCTGGAGTTCCCGCCCTGATTTCCATCAGTGATGGACTGTGACTGGGAAGTACAAGCAGAAAAACTATTCTCCCCAAGTTGATTATGGTCATGGTGTTTTATCACATCAATAGAAACTCTAACTAAGACAGTGCCCTCAAAAGTATGATGCTTTGGGGGTGGGGACAGTTCTCTTTATTGGTGAGTTACACCAAGCCCAAACTACAGTCTGGTTCCTAGGGTTCCCCACTGCCAGGAAACCCACTGTCACATGATTGTGAGAGATGGTTACTCAAAGTCATTTTCACAAAAATATTGAAAGGTGCCCAAGAAACACAGTTCAGAGATGCACAGAGCGTGTTCCAGGAGTCTTCAGGGGACCTGCCATCTTTTGAGTCAGAATGGACCTGATGACGCCGGGTTTTGACCCTTCACCCCATTCTTCAGGGGTGTGTGTGACAGACAGAGAGTGCCACAGTGACTCCTAGCTTACCTCTCCATGGGCGATGCTCTTATGCTTTACCTGCTGAACTCATGTGTCTCCATCTGTTGGGACTGTGCACATCTTCCCTCAGGGAGCATTGGAAGCTACAAGTCAGAGGGGAAGATCGGTGCAGGTAATGCATCCTGCAGACAGGGTCGGGTGGGGCAGGCAGTCTCCTTCCTGAGAACACTGGCTCAGCTGTTAATGTTACCTGGGGTGCTTCATGTTTCTGGAAGATGAGAACCCATATCTGGGCCAAGGAGATGGAGTTAAGGCGATTTTCTTTTTAAACAGAGAGAGAGAGAGAGAGAGAGAGAGAGAGAGAGAGAGAGAGAGAGAGAGAGAGAGAGAGAGAGAGAGAAGCTTTCTGTTTATTGTGCACCCATCTCAATACAAGAAGTTGTGTAAGAGGTGGTGTCTTCCACAATCCTTACAGCGTCCTCCTTGGGAGAATTTAAAGGACATTCCACATGCAGTGACACTAATTGACAGGAAAAAAAAGGAAAAATCCCAAACAAGACAAACACATTGACTTCTCACTTTGCTGGTCAGAGGTAGCAATGAGTGGGATTGCTGAAGAGCTCTCCAGACACGCTGGAGATCAGCACTGTTGGGCGCGACACATCCACTGTAAAACTGGCCCATGTTTTGGGCACAGTTAGGTGAGTTTTAGCGAACATGTATAATGGGAAATTCCACAGCAATCAAGTCTTAGAACTCATCTATCGTCCCAAAACTTGCTCGCGTGTCTTTCTTGTGACCAGTCCGTCCTCACTGTGGCACAGTCATGTCCTGTGTCTCCCTGCTCCTACCTTGCTGAAGTAGGTTCTCTTCAACATTTCCAGTCCTGCTGCTTAGAGGCATCCTGACAGACGTGACATATGGGCACTGAACTATCATTTTGATCTTACTCTAACATTACATCCTCCAGACCAGTCGTGGCATGTCTTCTCCTGTGTTATTGGCTGCCGGAGTGTAGTCTTTGGTGGTGGTCTGCTCAAATACTTACTCTTTTCAAAACTGCGTGCTGTTTTCCTTTTTATTGGGTTGGAAGAGTTTTTGATACATTCTAGATGCACATTTTTTCTCTATCAGATGCATGGCTTACAACCGTTTTCTCCACATCTGTGCATCATCTTTTCACATTCTCAATGATCTTGAGAAGAGCAAAAGGTATTTTATTTTGATTAAATCCAGCCTAACAATTTCTCCTTTCACAGAACTTTCTGTGTAAATACATTTGAAGAGGATTGCAAAGGTACAATCATGCCTTCTCTTACTATTTTTAACTTGATATATCAATTGACTTTGAACCCAATGTTTCCAGACTGTATTTTGCCTAATCATACTTCATTATTCTTTTAACACCCTTCTGAAAGCTGATACATATACATATTTATTTAGAATTTTTACATATAAATCCCCTAGTGATATGATCTTATGGATTTGTTTTTTTTTGTATATTGTACTTGTCAGACATAGTTATTAAAACTATTCCAACTTGGGACTGGGGATGTGACTCAGTAGGTGAAATGTTTCCTACATCAGCGTGAGCACTGTGGTGTAGACACCCAGTAAATGACATGAGAGATATGTCACATCTGTAACCCAGTGCTGGGGAAGGCAGAGACAGGAACGTCCCAGAGACTCACTGACCAGCCAGTCTAGCTAGACAGCATGCTGCAGGTTCATTGAAGAGACACGGGTCTCAAATATGGTAGAGGGGCCGGAGAGGTGGCTCAGTGGTTAAGAGTGTTTGTTACTCTTGCAGAGGACACGGATTTGGTTCCCAGCATCCACACAGTAGCACACAGCTACCTATAAAACCAGTTCTAGGATCTAACACCCTCTTCTGGCTACAGTATCTCCTGCATATATGTGGTGCACATAACACACACACATACACACACACACACACACACACACACACACACACAAATAAAAAGAAATGTTTCAACTTATAAAATGAATTGTTTACCTTTTTTTCATGTTTTGATACTTTAGAACAGCTTATAAACCTTGGAAACAGTTTATCTCTTGAAAAAAAAATTTTGAGCCTGTATTTCTATGTAAAATGTTTAGTAATGCAATCCTTTAACTTTTCCCTCCAATTCATTTCGGGGTTTCATCTAATGAAATGTCCACTTTTGAAGTTAATTTTAGCGATGTATGTTTTGTAGAAAATCCTAGTTGACTTCGATGCCGGCATCTTTTATACTGCCAGGCCTGTGACCTCCCCTCAGGGCCACAGTGGGCTCCTGTCACACCACTGCTTGGCTTCCCTTTGTCCCATTAGTGCAGTGAGTATCTTCTCTAGCTCCTCCTTTCCTCACCTGGACCCGCTGGCAGCTCCCCCATTCTATGGGTTTCCATGTTCTCTGTTCCTTCAGACTTTATCCCTGGAAGAAAAGCTGATTAACAGAAGAATTTCAAAGATCAGTTTCTGGAAACCACAGCAGTCATTTAAGGGAGCTGCTGTTTCACAAATGACGATGCCGAGTTTTAGAGCTGTTTCTAAGGATGTAGTGGAACTGAGACTGGATGCCGGGCAAGCATGTCTTCCACATCACAGTTCACCATTGAGTAGTGATGAAATTGCTCGGTAGAAAACACTGCCCTGCCCCCAAATACCCGGAAACAACACTCTTTACCTCTTGGGGCACAAGCAACCTCAAAGCCTGCTCCTCAGCTGTTGGGCCCAATGATGACCCCGGCCTTTCTTTGCAGGACTGTGGGCAGGACACACAGTGGTGAGCATGCACATGGGGCTCCAGCAGCTGCGCTCTTGCCCTAGGTGTCAAGGGTCTGATGTGGATATGGGGTGGGCGTGTGCACATAAAGAAACAGAAGGTCAAGGTGTGTTGGAACAGCCCAAACAAAGAGGCTGACCAAGTACCTGGCAGCATTCCAGGATGTGATCTCCAAAGATGCTCTTGGAACAGAGGGTGCTGCCACGGTCTAACTCTGCCACGGAGCTGAGCAGGTCCCCACAGCCATTAAGACATGGATGACTTTGAGGGTCACCACAGCTGCATGAATTCTGGCTGTAGGATTAAAGCAGGGATCACATGGGGACACATACCCTCTGAAGGAGGAGCTGGGCCCTGCATATTAGAAAATGGCACTGAGGCTTACCCTCCTCCCCTCCCGAGGAAAGGATGGGTGTGGGCGTGCACTCTGAGGTGTGGACATGTGACATTGCCACCTTTGCGATGAATTAGTCTTCTAATTCTAATTAGTCTGTTAGCGTGGATTTCACACTTTCCATTAATTTGATTGGCTTTCCAGAAGAGTGAGCATTTCAGAGGTGAGAAGGATAAGGATGACCCCCCCCCCCCCTACACGGGTCAGTGTAGGTTTCCACACAGGCTCACCCACAGGAGTCACTCAGAAAGGTCCATTCTCTCTATGTCGGAAGGTGACTTCTGTTCCTTTTGTTTATTTTCTATTTGCTTATGGAGGATTAGGCCTCATTATGACATTTTTTTTTTTTTTTTTTTTTTTTTTTTTTTAAATTTTTATTTATTTATTATGTATACAGTGTTCTGCCTACATGCATGCTTGCAGGCCAGAAGAGGGCGCCAAATCTCATTTCAGATGGTTGTGAGCCACCATGTGGGTGCTGGGAATTGAACTCAGGACCTCTGGAAGAACAGCCAGTGCTCTCAACCTCTGAGCCATCTCTCCAGCCCCTCATTATGACATTTTTCAAACAACATTTCTTGTTGTTTCTCCCCCTCCCTCCCTTCTCCACCACCCCCTCCCCCCTTTGTGCCCCTCCCCCAGTAGTCTGCTTCCCATTTTCGTGTTACAGCAACCTTTAATAACTCTTTCTCCCCTCGAGTGGTCTCTTACCTAATTTCATAATCTATACTCACTCTTGCACCCCCTTATTTACATGTATACAGACATTAAGAATTAGGATATGCATATGAGAGAACATGCAACTTCTGTCTTTCTGAGGCTGGTCAGAAGGTGATTCTTTTTCCTAAGAAAGCAGAGAAGCCTAATTGCCTGCAGAATTTACCCCATGGTAGAAGCGAAAATTCACATTAAATGGCTCTTTCCCTGAGGCGAGTGAAGACAGCCTTGCAGAAACAAGGCCTTTGTACTTGGAGAAAGGTTCCCAGTGCACATGCCGGCCCTTCCCTGTCAGACACACACCTACTCCACATTCATTGCTGTGTTAGCTGGAGAGGCACCCGCAGTCAGGAGGCTGAGCCCCAGCCAGTGACTCTGGGGACCCTGCGGATGACAAGTTACAAACAGCAGCAGCAGCAGCAGCAGCAGCAGCAGCCAACAAACTTGGTTTAGACAGACTTTGTAGAGGATCCACATACATCAAGAGACATGTCATTTGTGGAAAAGTCATCACCCTGGAGGCTGAGGCCACCGCAGGGAGGTTTGCGAAAAGTCCCACAAGCATCACACGCACATTGATATTTTCTTGACGGCCTACGGTGGAGTGCTTTCAGAGGTATAAAGCCTTTTAAAATATTTTTTACAGTTCATGGAATTCCAGAGGACTAATGCTCCCAGGAACCTTCATGAGTTTAAAACTCCTCCTGAGATAACCAAGCAGATGGCACATTTGAGACTGGAACCTGGGCCTACTTGGGCCTCACAACTCATGATTTCAAGCTTGTTTGCAGGTCCTTGGGGTCATGGAGAGAACACAGGTTTATATATATATATATTCACAACAAAAGTACCAGCATGAGGAGGCCAGGAAGTCCAAGGTTCACAGCCCACCCCATCCCAGTGCCACGGCACGTGTTGGAAGTGCCTCCTTGCTGTTCTGGGCACCAATTTTCCAGCTTGCCAGATGGCAAGATTCCTTAGGAATGTCTCTTCTCCCTGTTCCCAGAGGGGGGGCTACAAGGTATGAAAATTATGACAGGGCTGGCTATATAACCCATCTCTCTAGTCATGGGGACCTGAAAAGCCCTGGACAGTTTGCCCAGAAGGTCCTTCCCTCAGCAGGGAAATGGACTAGGCCCAGGGATATTCACACACTTTCAGGGAGGGCTGAGGGAGTCCACTACTCTCTGCTGGCCTTGGGCACTGTTAGTGTCTGACGCTGACTCTCTGAATGAACAAAGTTTTTTTTAGCTTGCCTTCCTTAGGTCCTTGCTGCATGCTGGTATGGGCTCCTGATTACTGCTCTCAATGAGTTCTCTGCCCAGAGTCCCTGGGACACTCTCTGAGAGCCCATGACCTGCTCACATTATCAGTAGGTAAGACCCCAGGGCAAGCATAGCCCAGATGAATAGAAACTGTTTTGGGGGTGGGTAGTTGGAAGGTGGGGGCAGGCATCAGATACTAAATTGTGAGCAATACAGTGTTTAGTGTCTCCCACTGCTGATGGCACTTACGGGTCATGTGATGTCAGAAATAGCCCTTAATATCTGTAAGTCTGGCTTTCTTCTCTGACTTAATAATGATGGAAGGGTCTAAGCTGTTTAAATGAGGAAGTGGGAAGGAAGTTTGTCTGTATGTGTGTCTGTGCCTATGAGTGTCCCTGTGTGTCCGTTTCTGTTTTTATGTGTTTGTGTGTCTGTGTGTGTGTCTGTATGTGTGGTTTGTCTGTGTGTATGTTTGTGTGTGTCTCTTTTTCTGTGTAAATGTTCGTGTGTAAATGTTATGTGTATGGGTCTGTTTTTGTGTGTGTCATTGTATGTTTGTGTGTGTGTATTCGTATGTGCCAGTACTTGTGTGTCTGTTTGTCTGTGTGTATATGTGTGAATGTGTGTCTGTCTGTGTATGTTTGTGTATTTGTGTATGTTTGTGTGTGTCCCTTGTGTGTATGTTTGTCTGTATGTTTGTTTGTGTGTGTTTATGTTTGTCTGTCTGTGTGTGTGTGTTCGAAGATGCTTACTGCAGTCTGTCTGTCTCGAATGAGCTTGACTGAAATAGCAAGGTAGGTGCCCAGCAGGAGAGGAGCTGGTATAAGCACAGCAGGCCCTCTCTCCAGTGAGGATCATTGTATGACAGATGAGCTCACCCAGAGAGGTCTGCTTCTAACACAGAAAAGTCTATAATATACGATCCCATTGTGTGAGAGCAAAAGAATCAGAGTTCCTACAGATAACCATGTGAGCACGGAGGACAGTATGGGGGGGGCACCTGGTAGACTGCTATAGGAGCTGGTGGCCTGGATATTGGGGAGATGACTTGCAAAGTGAGATCATGAGGCAGAAGGAAAGGAACAGAGTGGGGCGAGGAAGCTATCCATCCACGAGGAAAGTCATCCAAAGCAAACTGGCACACCTGCTCTGGGATTTGCATGCAAATGTGTATGAAGAGAGGGTTGAGAGATTTCGATAAAATGCTACTTTTCTACACAAGATGGTAATAATAGATGTCTGAGAGGACTGTCTTGAGGACCAGATGATGACATTGTGGGTTGGGATGAGGGAGCGGATCGATCTGAAGTCACATCTTCCTGGAGACGCCCGGTGTGGGTGCCTCTCCAATGACACCCAGCCTGGTGTCTTTCTTGTATGCTGCAACCGCCTTGCTAAATAAGCATGAACCAGACAGAGCTGTGATTGACTTGCTGAACACATCGATTATTAGTCATTCTCGAGGGCTACAAGTGTGGCTCCAAACAGATGACAGCCCCCTCACTGTAGGTGGGAGACTGTCACCCTGTCAGCTACGAGTTCAGCCCTCTCATTCCGGTTTAAAAATAACTGGAAATGCCCACTTGAAGTGCACGTGTGACACGCGCAGGCTGTTGGAGGATTCTGACATTCAGCTGTCTGTGGTCAGACATGCGCAGTCGTGCCCAGGAGATCTGGGAGAGACCCTGCCCTGAGCAAGTCGCTCTTTCTATGCAAAGTGACTTCACTCATGGCTAACTTCCTCTCCCTTCTCTGCTCCCTTCTTTGGTCTCCTGACTTCACCTTGTACAGAAAGTCATTCTTGCAAACACTGCTCTTAGCCCCACATCGACAGACTTCTCATAGACTGGGAAACTGAGGCTCTGAGAGGCTAGGGGTTTGCTCAAACTTTGAAATCACGTATGTGGTAGGATCATGATTAAAGATTACACCACATCGAGGCAGCTGTTGAGGGGCTCATCCGTGCAGATTGCTCGGTTTGGTTTTTATTGTGAGTCGCCACAGGGCTTCCTGGCCACCAGTACTAGCTTAACCATGATGTATATGTTGGAATGATTGGAACGTAACAGCATTTGGTGTGCATCTGCAATGGGATGTGTGATTTATGGGTCCTTTAGCCAATGAAATGGCTCAAGACTTGTGCTTGTTATGCAAGTATGAGGTCCTGAAATCCAATCTACATACAAAGCTGGCCAAGGCTGCTCATACCTGTCATACTAGCACTGGGGGTGCAGAGACAGGCAGATCCCAAGGACTTGAGAGTCAACCAGACTCTTCAAAAAATGGTGAGCTTCTGGTTATAATACCCCATCAAAAGTCAATAGGAGCCGGGCGGTGGTGGCGCACGCCTTTAATCCCAGCACTTGGGAGGCAGAGCCAGGCGGATCTCTGTGAGTTTGAGGCCAGCCTGGGCTACCAAGTGAGTTCCAGGAAAGGCGCAAAGCTACACAGAGAAACCCTGTCTCGAAAAACAAAAAACAAAACAAAAACAAAAACAACAACAACAAAAAGTCAATAGGACTAAAAGCAATAGAGGAAGACGTCTCATACCCTGCTCTCTACACATGCTCTCCATGGAAGGGTCATGCTGAAGTGTTTTTTCATGTCCCTGTGGAGACTCCTTGAAAAGACAAAAAATGCCTACTGCCTCCTTGAAGATGGTCAGTGACTACTGTGACTCTGGGCAGCTGACCAGGAGAATTCTTCTTGCTCTTGCTCTTGCACTTGGGGGCAGCATGGGTCACTGACTGTTCCATGGGGGTCTTGCTAGCTCTCTCCCTCCCATCTGGGTCTTCGGTGAGCATCCAAGTCACCAGGACCCAGCTGTGGGAGACAGAGGATCTTGTTCTGGTTGTCACCCTCATCTCTCTGTGGATGCTCAAACCTTGAGAAAACTCTCGATGATCAGTTCAGCTTCTGCTTGGATGCCTCTCTTTGTGGGGAACTCACTTCCTTACTTCTCACCAATAAACAGCTTCAACTGTGAGTAGCTATACTGTTGTCCTACAGACTAAAAATATATAGGGGCCCCAAAGAAGGAGGGTGTTACTTCCTGACGCTAGGTGTGACCCTTAGGCAGTGGATATCATGGGCAATGGATATCATGGGCAGTGGATACATCATGGCAGTCCTTTGATGACTTGAAAATAGAAACTACTTTCTTAATTTTCCTAGTTCCCCTCTGAAGTTGATGTTTGAGCTTGTTGAAAATGGTCAGTTTTCTTCTTCAGTATCAGAGCGAGAACTGACTCTAAGATTCAAGGGAAGTCGGACTAGGAAGCCCTTGAACGGGACCATGGCTTCTTCGTCCCCCACCCTCTATTTCTGTTATGCGTCCTCATGTTGTCGCCCCTGCATCCTCTTCTCTGGCCCAGGAGCTCCAAGGCCCAGCTCTGGCTCCCTCTCCCTGGACTTGCACACCTGATTTGTTCTCACGCAGCTTTGCAAGCCTGGGGGGCTGGTTGCGTCTCCCTCTCTCACTGAGTGACATGGCCGCCGCCACCCCCACCCTCACCCCCCCCCTCTGTCTTGTTTGTCAGCCCCTCTCAGCTCCCCGGAATCCATGGGTTTGATAAGGAGCTTTGTATGTTTCATTCAAGTATTCACAAAATTTGTTTGAACAGGAGAGAGTCAAGGACAAAGGCTTATCTCAGGCTCTGGAGAGCCGCGGAACTGACAAGCTGAACGGCAATGAATTAATCAGCATGCCCAGAGCATGGCTCTTGAAGTGACTGTATGTCCACCTTCCTGATTGCGTGTTAGCTCAGCTAGAGCTCTCCTCGTCACCCTAGAAGGTAGTGTACTGGCTTTAGAGCGCGCCTCCGGGAGATCAGTGCATTGTACTCAACTGCACAGTCACACACCAGGAAAGGGAAGGGGGGGGGGAGGAAGGAAGAGAGGGAGGGAGGGAGAGGGGAAGGGAAGGGCAGAAAGAAAAGAAAGAGAAGGAAGGAAGAAAGAAGGAAAAAAGAAGAGAAGAGGAAAAGAAGGAGAAGGGAAGGGAGGGAAGTGGGGAGAGATGAAGGGAGGAGAGGGCAGAAAAGAAAACGTGGTTGCTTTCCGAGGGCTGGTGTTTGAGCGGACACCTCAGTCGCCAGGACAGGCTGCAGTGTAAGTTCCCCCAGATCACAAAGGTCTCCCGGGTTATGGATGGAGTGTGGCTCATGTCCATTCCCGCCATTGGCCTCTGCTTGTGGCCCTTATGCCATCCTGAAATCTGCAGGTTTCTCATCTTCGTCCATCTCTTGGCTTTTGTCAGGGGCCCACTCTCAGCTGGTCACTGGGCCAGCAGCCAGGCACACAGGGTGGGGACCCAGGGTAGGGACACAGGCCTACAAAATGCCCAGTGTCTTTGTATCTCCATTTCTCAACTCCTCAACATGGACAGCCAAGGACCCTTTCTGCCCGGTGGCCAGAGGTCTTGGACGTGTGTAATCCCCTAGGAGGCTTCTCTTTCCTCTCTGCACTCCAAAGAGCCTCATCTGGGCCTGGAGAACAAAGGTGGTTTTGCTATCACTGCTTCACACTGTATTGATCATGAGCAGTGGCTCCACATCTGCCTCACTCTGTGTGTGTGTGCCTGCCTGTGTGCACATGTGTTTAAATGTCTGTGGAGCTCAGAGAACAACTCAGCTGTCCCTCTTCAGATGCTGTCCACCTTCTGTTTGAGGTAGGCTCTCTCAACAGCCTGGAACTTCACCACTTAAGGGCAGTGAGCTTCCAGCGACTCTCCTCTGCCTCCCATCGCCCCATCTCTGAGACTGCACGTGCCCCTTATACTTGTCTTTTTACCTGGTTTCTGGGACTCAAACCCAGGTCCTCACACTTGTGAAGCAACCACTGTATCAAATGAACTATCTCCTTAGTCCCTTCCCCACATTGCTCTGAGTATGGATTTAAAATTCATTTCCCCCAGACCTCCATGGTGGCCCCGCCTACACATGGCAGGACTTAGGTCTTCACCGTGACAGAGAACCAAGTGGAAGCCAGCTAAAGCCAAACAGGTGATCTGTCTGTTGGGTAGTTGGAAAGTTGTAGGGCAGATCATGCCCTAGGAACTGTCCTGTTCAGAGTGCACATGTTGTCACCAGCCCCAAACTCCTCACTCTCTCTGAGGTCTCCTCAGTTACACACTGAAGGGCATCTCTGACTCCTGAGAAACTCAGGGTTTACACAGGCTTTAAGGCACTTCACTAAGTGACAACTTTCTGCTCAGCCAGCCTGCAGGGCCATTCTCCCAATAGATGGTAACCAGTACTTTAAGAGAAGAAATGAGTGCTAATTTGAGCATTGCGTTATTCTGATGAAACAACAGACTGAGCACCTTAAGGGAGGAAGGGCTATTCTTCTTGCACCTTCAGAGGTTTCCTCCCATCGTGGTAGGAAGGCATGGTGAGCAGGGTATCTCATATCATGGTGAGCAGGGTATCTCACATCGTGGTAGTGAGGATGCAGAGAGGGAGTCTGCCTGGGCTCCGAGCTGGATTTCTCCTCCTTTCCCCTTTTATTCCATCCAGGACCCCAGCCTATAGCATGGCGTTGCCTATGTTCAGGGCAGTTTTCTTCCCCTCTCTGTAGTTAATCTGGAATGATCATGGACACACCCAGGGGTGTGCTTTCCTGGTTCCCTGGGTGATTCTCTATCCAATCAAGATGCAATCATGATCGGCCATCACAGGTAGATTTGTTTTAGTCATAATGCTATTGAACACTTAGCAGGGTCTGGTGGGAACATAACTGCCTGTATGTACTGGGAAATCAAAACATCCATGTGGCTTATTGTGCTGAGATATTTGCTTTAACACAGTACTGTGGAAAGGCAGTGGTGTTGTCTCTGAGGTGTGTCCATATTCTTCTTTGCTGTGGACCACGTGAAGAATCACCAAGAGAGAATGTCTGGGTTGGCCCAGAAAGGAGCCTTGGTTTGCATGCTTGGTCTCAAGCTAATCACCACTGCAAGGCAATGTTGTACTCTGATGTGTCCACTCCCAGACCTGGGGCTAGAGCCAGCTGCACTCGATACTAGAACCAGGTGTGAGCAGGTTTCTCAAGGAATGCCCAAGAGCAGAGTGACTACAGAAAGAGAGGGAACCCGTACTAAGTTTCAGAAAGCATTGTGGAAGAGCTTCCGGGTTAGAGGGTGCCTGGCCTAGAGCAGCAACTCCATAAATCTTTGGTGAGTGGTCTTTAAAAATCTGGCATCCGTAACATATTTCCATGCCCATCTTTCTCTTATGTCCTTACTAATGATATCCCAAAGAGCTTCTCCCTCTCTTCTTCCCTTGTAAGAAGAACCCAACTTGGAGAGATCCAGAGGTCTCCATGCTGCCAGAAAGGTGATTCCTGGGGTAGAGGCAACCTGCTTCACAGAAACTTTGAGTTGTCAAGCTCCAGGTGCTCAGGGCTCCTTACTATGGACTGGCAGCCAGCACAGGGCCACTCTCGAGGAGAGTCTTCTAGAGGGGTCACTCTGGTCAGGAGGGACTGTGGAGAGGTAGGACGCTCCAAGGGAAACCATCAGGTGAAGGCCATCTTCACAAGGCTCAAAGTGAGGAGAGGAGAGGCAGGAGTGAGTGGGGGCCCTGGGCCTGGACAGAGGGCACATGGAGGGGTCAGGATTGCAGGGGCAGAGGCAGGGAGACTTGTCGGCAGGTTGGCTACAGAGGCTGAAAAAAGAAAACAAAAGTCACCCCCCAACCCCCAAGAAAGGAGATCCTCATAGAAATGGAGAGCTGTGAGGGACTAGAACTTTCTGTGGAAGTGAGCTCGGTGTGTGTGTGTGTGTGGAAGGGAAGGGCTGGTGGCACCTCTGTGGGGTTATGCAGCAGGCGGGTGGGAGATAGGAAGAGACACTGGGACAGAAAGACAGGTGCCTTTCCAAAGCAGAGCTGTGTGAGACACCTGGGAAGGCCCAAGAGGAAGGACTTCTGCTTACACATCAAGGGAACGCGTCAATGGTGGGTACTTTATGGGTTGGGGGTGACTGCAGAGACGGGAAACAGGGAGCCAGGTCAGAGTGGACTCGAACCATGAAACCCCACCTCAGACTTCCGCACTTAGTCCAGAGGCTGAGCACTTCCAGCTCAGCAGACTTTATAGCTCAACTGCTCCACCAGGGATGGGGAGTTTTTCCATCTTTCTGATCGGGGAGTTCACCTGATCCCACTGTAAGCTGGTTTCAGCAGAAGCAAGTTTCACACAGGACCCGAAGCTCTCCAGATGGAGGCAGGCACCCCTCTTCCTGTTGCTCATTTATAACACTAAAGGACTTTCCTCAGAAGCCCCTTACTGCATAGGCCCACCCCAACCTCACAGCTGGTGATGGAAATAGGAATCCCATGGCAGGCCCCTGTCCTCCAAGGGTGGCCATGGACCAACAGCAGCCCTTCCCCATCCTACTGAATCAGAATTTCTGGGGTTGAGGCTCAATCTGTGTTCAAATAAACCTTCCCGGAGGGCTGGGGGGTGGTCCTGATTCAGGTTCAAGTCCATGAACCTTTCAAGCCAGCAAACCAAAAGCCCAGGTTGGATGGTACTACAGGACTAGGTTTTAAAGGCTCAGTGATGGACGGCCAGGGAGAGAGACAGCTCAGTGGGTAAAGTCCTAGGCACCTGTGCCTGGTGGACTGAGTTAAATCCTGGAATTGCAAAAATATAGAAGTCAGGGTTTACATCTGTAATCCCAACACTCCTAGGGAACATCAGAGGTGGATTTGCTAGAAGCTTGCTAAGGGCCAGCTAGCCTAGAATATGTAGCAGCAGAAACAAGAGAGACTCTGCCTCAAAGCAGAGGAAGGCGAGAGTTGTCCTCTGACCTCCATGTGCATACCATGGCACATAGGAGCTTACACAGACTCTCTGTCTCTGTCTCTGTCTTACTCCACCCACCCCCTTACAACACAATAAATAAGTAAATTAAAATTTAAAAGATGAAACGTAGGATCAGCTAAAACTTTATACGGGAGACATGGTGTTTCTTCTTCCAAGGGTCTTTCCAGTCATATCTGGTCTCTCAGCTCCACTGCCTCCCTGGCCTCCTGAGTGAAGCTTCCTCTCTGGCCACATGGAACCAGGGTTGAGCAGATGGTTTCATATCTCTGAGTTCTTGGGCATCTTGCCCATCTATTCATCCTCAGTGGTGAATGTCTCCCAAGAAGCCCACCACACTCCCCAGTTGTCTGTCTCCTTTGTGAAGCCCTAAATTGGACCTTTTATGGCACCATGGTGAGTCTCCCTGTCCTGAACTCAGCTTCTGGGATAGACACCTGTTCCTTCTGCTAACTCCTGCCTACCACCTTCCAGAGAGCCCCAAACCACTGTGCAAAGTGCCATATGCTGAGTAGTCACTAGGAAGCACCTGGCCAAGAGTTTCGATGTGGACACCAGACAAAGCGTTGCTTGCTCCTGGCTTTGCCCAGGGGCAAGTGGTGCAACTGGACAAATGATGTCACGTCACCAAGCCTCCTTGGGCTCATCCGTAAAACCGGAATTTTGTTAGCACGACCATCCGCATCTTAACTCGAGGCAAGACACCTAGTGTGTGAGGCTCTGTGCTTGCTACACAGTAGGGCTCCAGTCTACCGGCTTCTACTGTTTTAGGATGATCTCTTGAGTAGCATAAACTAACATGTTGGGTGGATGGGCTTCTGGGGAGATCTCATTTCCAGGAATGGGTGAACATTTCAAAAAGGGATCAGGCCATTTGGCCTAAGGCTTTCATACTGCCTGCCCTGGCCAACCAGATCGGAGAACACGAAGAGTTAATTAGTGCCGTCTTTACTCTGGGCCATTTCTGTGCAGAGGCTAGGGGAAAAGCCAATCAGCTACCACGGAGCAAAGGATTTTCTGGGGGATTGCTTTCTGTTTGAAGAGCCCCTCTGTACCCCTAAAATAGCAATCTAGACATAGTTGCTCAGAAAATGTCCCTCCACCCCAAGCAGACACGTGGCTTCCACATCACTGCTGTCCCTTGTTCTTTTCCAGATGTGGCCACCTCTCTGATGGGGGTACTCGGTTGCTGATGTCTGCTCCCCGCAATAGATTAGTTACTCCCAAGCCTGGTACAGGATATGCCCAGTCACTGCTCTTTCATTTTCTCTGGGGAACTCTATTTCTTTGGTGGAATCCCTTCCACCCCACACACGACCCTGCTGCCAGGGAGATAGTGTGTTGATGATTCTGTCTTGGTTCTAGATCCATCCATCCTGATCAACACTGGGTAGAGGATGGGATGCCTGGGGGGCAAGGGGATGCCTGCGGATGAGTGGGGTGAATGGATTTATAGAAGGGCAGCTAGGGAGGTAGCCGGCTGTATTCCTGCCCCAGAGTGAACAGCCCATGAGATCACAGCCTTCAGTTTTAGCCTCTTGCTGCTACCAAGATGATGCAGTCTCTGTATAAAAGAGGTATCTGGTCTTGCCACCACCCATGTGACTGGAGCCCAGGTCATCATTAGAGGACCAATGAGAATAATCATAGAATAAACCGCACCTCCAGCATCTACTAGTGGTGTCCAGGAGTAGTCGGCTGTCACTTCTAATTACCATTTTTCTTAGGACTTCTGTCCTGTATCAGCAATGCACTCCCAGTGCCTCATAGCCAGCCAGAGGCAGAGTCTGTTGAGTGTGTCGTTTGGCTGTGTCAGCTCTTTGTCCTGCAGGCCTGGAGAGAGGAAAGAGGACATACCAGGATCAAGTGTCTTCAGGTGATCACCAAACCAGCCCCAGTCCTTTGGGCCCCCACCTCTCCCCCTAACACTGCCAAGTTACTCAAAAGGCCAGAATCGTGCACCACCTTGCAGACCAAGCCAACCAAACAGGAAGACTGCCCGTGCCTTCTTTGTTGCTAACGCAAGCTTCCCATGATGCATTGCATGTGCTTTCCGAGAAGGGATCTCCGGGGTCAGCCTTTTTGGACTTCCATTGGATGGGTTCTTTGAGGAAGTTCCTGGTGTATTTCAGCAGAACTACTCAGGGTTCTTTCACCACAGCACATGTCTGGGTATGAAAAAATGTTCCTTCCCAGCAAAGATAGAAACCCTGTGTCCCAGCTAGGTGCTTCCAGAAGCTTTCAGCTGCACTGAGGTCATATCTTTTAAAAAGAAGGAAATTTCTTCTCAAGTTCTAAATTTCTTTTTGAAAAAAGGTTAGGGAAAGCTGGGTGTGGTGGCGTACGCCTTTAATCCAAGCACTTGGGAGGCAGAGGCAGGCAGATCTCTGTGAGTTCAAGGCCAGCCTGGTCTACAGAGTGGGTTCTAAGACAGTCAGGACTACATGGAAAAACTGTCTCGGAACCCGCCCCCCCATAAAGAGACTGGGGCAATGACTCTAGCTGGCAAAGCACTGGCCTCACAGTGTGGAGACCTGAGTTGGGATCCCCAGAACCCACATAAAGTTAAGGGGTGGTGGTACGTACTTGTAATCCCAGAGCTGGTGAGATGGGAGGCGGGGACAGATAGCCCCATAAGTGGGTAGAGTTCCAAGCTAATGTTTGTCTCATTCAAAAGGTAGAAGGTACCTGAAGACTAACAATTGGGGTCATCATCTGGCTCCCAGGAGCCAGGAACACACATCCTTGTGTGCACCCACACATACACACATGCATGCACACACACACACACACACACACACACACATGAAAGGAACCTAGTATAGCTACAATTTATTAGATAATAAAGGGAGCCCTATTTGGTTCCCAGGGTAGTAAATCATTTACCCATAGCCATCAAAATGAGAACCGGGCTTTCTGCTCACTGAGTTTTTTATTTCTTCTTTCTTTCGACCGGCCTTTCTTCTCCACACACAAGGGTGGTAAAGACGGCATCATTCATACAGCTCAAGCTCTCTTCTAAGTTTCCAGTTAAACATTCGCTTGTAGCTGACACCTATTAATAATTTAAAGAGCCCACTCTTCTGAGCAATGATCAAAATTAATCTATTAGCCACTTGGGGATATTTACATACAGTTTGTCAGTGGCTCTTTAACAACCCTTTTCTACTCAAGGTTTCTTGTGACCCTCACACCGCATTAGCGAGCAGGAGAGGATTTGGAGATTGTACACCCTTCCCTTCTGTATATTTGACAAACCACCACTGGGAATCGCTTAGGAGGTAAATAAGGTAATTCCTTCTGATTTCTACAAGCTGCTGAAGTTACAGGAGAAGTGCAATTACTTTCAGATCCCTCTACATGCAATTTACTAATAAGCTACAGAATGGGGAAACGTGTAATTAGTAATTACTCTAGTATGTGGTGATCCAGGGCTTACCCAGGCAGTCTGTGGGTCTATAATCTACTGGCAGAAAAGAAAATGAACTCAGTGTTAAGAAACAAGTCTGTCATACATCCATACACATCCATATCTTTTATTTTAAAATTTCTATTGCCTTTTTCCCCCTATGTGTATGTGTGTGTGTTGGAAGGAGGGGGGTCTTGCATTCCATGGGGGTGCATATGGAGGTCAGAGAACAACTTGTGGGAACTGATTCCAGCATGCTTGTCCTTGGGAGTCAAACTCAGGTCACCCAGCTTGGCAGGAAGGGCCTTCATCTGCTGATCCATCCTGCTGGCCCTTTGGGAGGGGTTGTTATTGTTTATTTGGGAGTTGCTGTATCATGAATCTCACACTGACTTTGA
Source organism: Peromyscus californicus insignis (assembly GCF_007827085.1). NCBI lineage: Eukaryota > Metazoa > Chordata > Mammalia > Rodentia > Cricetidae > Peromyscus > Peromyscus californicus. The sequence continues at coordinate 84,501,505 of NW_026294413.1, read as the reverse complement.
ACTCCTGGTCCTGCTTCCGACCTCCCGAGAGTCAGGATTATAGGCGTGCACTACCTATGCAGCACCAAGGATGGAAGCCAGGGTTCTGTGTGTGCCAGACAAGTACTCTACCTGCTGAGTGGGCACACCCTGCCTGAGCGCGGTATATCTGCAAAGAGTTTGCTGATGATAAATTTACTGCTCTGCATACACTTGCTATGGGTTTCTAAAATCATAGCTGCATCACTGGAGGACTATCCTCACATCTATGGATTCAAAGTGTGGTGGTTTGAAAAAGAATGGCCCCCACAGGCTCATATATTTGGATGCTTAGTCACCGGGGAGTGGGACTATTTGAAAGGATAAGAAGAGTTAGGAGGTGTGGCTTTGTTGGAGGAAGTATGCCTCTGGTGGGTGGACTTCGAGATTTCAAAAGCCCACACCAGGTCCAGTCCCTCTCTTCTTGTTGGTCAGGATACAGTCCTCAGCTATTTCTCCAGCATGCCTGCTGCCATGATCTCAGCCCCTGTGCTTCCCTGCTATGATGATCGCGGACTCCGAAACTGTAAGCCCGCTCCAGTTAAATGCTTGATTTTCTAAGAGCTGCCTTGGTCATGGTGTCTCTTCTCAGTAATAGAACAGTGACTAAGACACAGACCTGTGCTAGAGTTGGTACCCAAAAGGAAAGGATGGAGTTAGGACAGGCAGAGAAGGAAGAGGAGAAACACAGACAGAGAATGCCTAACTCTGAGGGTCAGTCATAGTGTGTTATGCATATTATTATCTTTACAATAAGTAGGTATAATTACGCCCTTTTTTGTAGCAGGAAAAACTAGAATTTCACTGAGCTTGTTTCCCTGGGTTTCTTGGCTAAGTTCACTCTCAGTGTCAAGGGGCTGGAGCTGGGATATGACCCTGGGAAAGTCTGACTTCAAGGACAATAAACTTGCAGTATACCAGGGGGTTATTCTTGTGACTGTGACTCTGTATTCTGAATGAAATGGTCTATATCACACCTCTGAGGAAGGGTGGTGCCATCATCAGCGGCAGAATCATAAAATTTACTGCTTTCTCCAAGCCACCTCAACTTCAGGAATTTAACCTAAGCAAGCATACCCTCCCCACAATACAGATAAGAGTTCATACACAGAGATGCTCAGTACCAATGTTGTTTATAACAGCAAAACCCAAGGAAAGAACTCTAACACAGCCTGACATAACACTGAAGAGGAAAGCCGTGGCCTTGGCTGTGTGGAAATAGCAACCACGGAACACATGAAGGAAGAGATGCTAAGAACACAGAAGAGATTAAAATGTGATGGACAGCAAGGCCAGGTTCAACATTTTGTATATGGTGAAGACTCACATAAGTGAAATAATGTTTATACAAGAGAGATGCAGACCCAGTCTGTGTGTGGTAGGTTCACAGGTGGCTTTAGTTTTTAAGGAATAGCTTCAAAGAGGTGTACTTCATAGACCAAGATATTTGCCCCTTCACTGTGCAATATTTATGATTTAGTGTATTCCCAGAATTGTACGGTCATCATCACTATCTGATGAAAATTTCATAATCTCGTTCCTCTCCCCCCCCCCAGACCTTGCTGAACATGAATACATTTTCTGTCTCTATAAATCTGCCTATTACAGACACTTCATATAAATGAAATCATGATATGTAGCTTTTTGTGACTGGTTCCTTAGGCTTAAGATCCAAGTTGGGGAAGATTTACAGACGTGCTTTCCTCTAATGGCTTCACATCTTACATGTAAGTCTTTAATCCGTGTGTGTGTGTGTGTGTGTGTGTGTGTGTGTGTGTGTGTGTGTGTGTGTGGTGTGAGGTAGGGACTCAGCTCCATCCCCTGTGGATATCCTGTTGTCCGGGAAGATATGCTCATTTGCCTGCTCTCTCCTGTGTCTTGGCATACTTTTGGTATACAAACATCAACTGTCTATAAACATAAAAATACATAAACACACAAACAAACCAACAACAAATACAAGCAGCTTTCTTCTGTGTCATAGTGCATACCATTCTCCGTTCAGTGGAACAGTATTCAGTTCTATGGGTTTGCAGGGTTCAGTTCTTTTCTTCCAGGTGAGTCCTGGGGATTGAACTCAGGGCATCAGACTTGCTGACAGACATCTTTACCTAATGAGTCATCTCTCTGGCCCCATAATGAATATTATTCATGCAAACACTAAGGAACATCATGCCTCCAATCCTCTGGGTCTGTGATGAGAAGTGGGATTGTCGCTGTTGACATTTTCACATTTTGAAAAGCTGCTGAAGTGTTTGCGTTCTCTCCTCGTTCAGTGATGCAAGGAGGGTCCTGTTTGTCAACATCCTGGCAGCACTTGGCAGCGTCTTTCCTATTTAAACCACACCAGCAGCTTCGAACTGGACTCTTGTTACGGTTTGGGTTCGCATTTCCTAATCACTAAGCATTTTGGTCACCTTTGTTCATCGTTTGTGTCTCTTTGCTGGAGAAACATCTCTCGAAACCCTTTGCGTGTTCTAAGACATGCACCATTTTTCTATTTGTTACTGAACTATAAGAGATTCAGATTATACACACAGAAGATTCTAGAGTCTTTTCAAATACATAGTTTGCTAGCATTTTACCCTCCTGATGATATTGTGATGGGATCTAGTCTGTTTCTCTCTTTGGTGCTTGTATTTCGGCCCCAGATTTAAGAAATCAGAACCAAATCCAAGGTTGGCGAACTGCTTCACTCACGCACCCTTCTAGGCATTTTCACCTGCTCAGACAGCCCTGTTTTCCGTGAGCATGTTCACACATACATTTCACATGTTCAGACGTTCCGTTGCATGTGGTGTGAGGTAGGGATCTGACGTCATTGTTTGGTTTGTGGTTATTCAACCGTTCCAGCAGCATTTGCTGAAGAGCTTGCTCTCTCTTGTTCCCTTGTCTTGGCCTGCTCGTCAAAAAGCAACGGACCACAAGTGGGGATGTGGCTTAGTGTTTAAACCACTAGTCATGCAAGCCAGGGGACCAGAGTTCAGATCCCCAGAACCCATGTATACGCTGGGTGAGTGTGGTAGCCTGTCTGTACTTCCGGCCTCAGAAGGTGGAAACAGGAAATCCTGGATCAAGTTGGCTGGTGAGATCAGCTGTGTTAGTGAGTTATGGGTTCATTCAGTAAGAGATGCTGCCTCAAAAACAATAAGGTGGACCAGCGATCAAGAAGATCCCTGACATCAACCTCTGGCCTCTACACGCATGCACACACATGAGGACAGGCACTCACCCGTACACGTGTGCCCACACACGTGAACACAGATACAAACATGCCTACATATATACCACATATACAAACACATAAAAAAAGAAAAAGGATAAAAAAAATTAACCCACCATACGTGTAAAGATTTTATTTATGGGCTCTGAGATCTATGCTACGGATCTATATGCTTATTCTTAGGTCGGTAGTGCAGTCTCTGTGGTGAATTTTGACATGAGGAAGTGGGAATTTTCCTACTTGATCCTGTCTAGCCATCTCTTTGGGTTCTGTTGAGTGTCTTGTGATTCTATGTGAATTTGAGGATCGGCTTGTCAATTTCCACTGGAAAGGCGGATGTGATTTTGAGAGGGGTTTGCTGAATGCAGACATCTGTTTGTTGGGAGCCGCCAGCCTGTTAACAAATGACGGCTGAGCCAGCGTCAAACCCTGTGGCTTTTTCTGAGCTGTAAGTGAGCGCCTTCTTTGCCTGGCAAGAGCAGTATAGCTCCGTGGAACGCTGAGGCGGGCTCGGAAATTACTTCTATTGGAGACGACCTATTAGGGCACAACAGCCGCTCCCCTGAGGCCAGTTCTCAGCCACTCCACACACCACGCGGCTTCTATTACTTAGACCAGCACAGCTTTAAATACCTCCGGGCACCCCCTCCACCACTTCCTGTGGAATACTATTTCACAGCCTAATAGAGCTTCCTCGGGGAATTTTCTCTCTTACTTAGCCACATTACTCGCTACGTTCACGTCCACTGCTTCCTCAAGACCATACCATTCTGGACGGATGTGTCTGCTTGGGGCCCCCATGGTTCACACCCTCAGAGCTGGCCTCTTTCTGAGTTGTTGGGTAAACTCTGGGTGTCACAGATGAAGGCTTACTAAGGAGACCCTTGGCGAGAGTGGCCCCGTGTGTTCTTAGGCTCTTGAGGGTTCAACCATGGCTGAGGCAAGCAAACACTGAGTCCAAGAGGCTCCATGTCAAGACGTTGGAGAACCCTCTCTGTAGTTTGGGAGGAATGACTTGCCACCCCTCCCCATCACATTTATGTTATATGGAAGGAGGCTGGGGAGATGGATTTTCCTAGGCTTCCGGTAAGAAGGGCAAGGTGTCACATCCCAGGTTGACAAGCTTCTAGGATCTCCAGGACTGAGGAAAGTTCACAGGTCACTCTTAAGAGAGCCCAGGTGTGTCCATGTGTGACTCAGGGGAGACAGGTGGAGCTTGGTCAAGTGTCTTGTGAGCCTGGGATCTGTGCTGCTGGTTCGCCCATGCCCAGCTTTCCACCCCTCCTTGCCTTTAAGGGTTGGGGTTCTAAGGGGGGGGCATATACAGAGAGAAACAGTCGAGGCTGAGCCACACAGCACATACAGCAGGGCACCCTGGGCCCTCTTTGGTTCTCTCTGGTGTTTAGCCCAGGTTGGTTTTCTTCATCTGTGAGATGGAGGGGACACATTACAGAGCTTCAGAGACCTGGGTAGGCGGTGCTAGGTGGAAAAATCCCACTCCATAAATGTGACATTGCCTCCTCTCTTTCTGCTCCTGAATGGCTGATCAGGGCCATTTCTCCAAGCAATTTAGTAAGGCAACTGTCTGCCGTCCCTCTCCTCATGGCCTCCTGCCCCGCACTGATAAGTTTTATTAGCAAAGAGGGAAGGGATTTTCGATGACTAAATTTCTTCTGAGCTTTTTGAGAGATATTGATGGAGCTGCCTGGTTCCTGAGCTGGTATATCGGCCTGCTAGGTTGGCCTGGTGTGCTCTGGGCTGGGCCAGAAGGGAGCAAAATCTTTACTAGCTGGGAAGGGAGGGATGGCTGGTGCGATTCTTCTGAAAGGGAAAGCCATAGTTTGGCTTTTGGGTTTCTGTACCCTGGGTGCTGGGGAAGCTGTTGGAATTTGCTTGGAAACCACAGTAATTGCTTGTTTGTCAATGGGTGGCTGGGGACAGGACTGCCTTTGATGGAGCCTCACCTGCCTTCCTGTTCTTCACAATAGGAATCAGCTCTGTGGTCTCCCAGTGTTCCACTGACCTGGTCTAGGGTAGGCTTATGTGTGAATGGGGAGGTGAATTACTAGTGTGTGTATACGCTCTTGTGGATATGTGTGTTTATGTGTGCTTGCCTGTAGGAATGTGTATGTCTATGTACGGAGGTGCATGTTTAAGCATGTGTACATTCACATGGATATGTGTATAGGTATGATTTTTGTGTACGTGAATGTTCAGAGGGTACTCACTCATGTGTATATGCACATATATGGCTATGTGTGTATGCATGTGGTCATGTATGGGGGCATATGTAGCTATGTATATATGTATGTGCAAGTATATAAGCATATGTGTGAGTGTATGGGCATCTGTGTATATATTTGGACACAGTATGTGTGAGTTTTAGAGTGTATTAGCCCGAGGATTGTTTTGTGTGTATATGTGTGTGTTTGTATTTGGATTCATATGTGTTTGTCCCCACTTCCTTCTGTGCTGGATGAGACACCTGTGGAGTTAAACCTTCAGGAGTTGGAGGGACACATATGTGGCTGCCACACTCAACCAGCAGCCTTACCCTGTGGGGTACATTACAGCCTACATTATGGGTCTTCTGCCTCACACGGTTGTATATCTCCTTTCTACTCGCTGTAAGAGAACTTCCAATTTGTACTCTCAGCCCATGCTTGCCAGGCTTTAGTCAATGTCAGGGCATTATGGATCCATCGTGGCCTGGCTCAGGCACTGTCTTCATACCCGTGCCTCCCCAGGACCAGCAGGTGGTTGGTCCCCTTCTGTCTTCCAGGGCCTTGTACTCTCGGGTACCTCATGGGAATGTAGCCCACGTGTGTGAAGGGAACCAGTAAACAGCATCCTTGGTGTCGTACTGTCCTCCTCTGCGAACTGGAGGTGACAGTGCCTCTCAGAGTCTGGGGGCGACACCAAGTGTCAAGCAGCACACCCACCCCACGCTCTGGGGTCTGCAGGCACTGAGGCCTTTGATGGCCCCTCCCCTGCCAGGAGGGAGGAGAGCAGGCATGGGAGTTGGAAGGTCCTGCTTGAAATCCCACTTCCACCTGGGTGAAGCACTTCACACTGAGGCTTCATCTGCTGACTGTGGGAGAGCTCTGAAGTGCTAGGACCTGCCTCACAGGTTCCACAGGACCAGCCTCACACCAGGTTCCAATCAAAATTAGTCAGACAAAGTTGCTTTCTGGGGACATGAGCACTGACCAGAGCCTGTGTGTGTGTGTGTGTGTGTGTGTGTGTGTGTGTGTGTGTGTGTGTGTGTGTGTGTGTGTGTCTGTGGGGGGGAGCGGGAGGGGGAGGGCCAGGAGCATGGAACAGGGAGTGGTGAGCCAAGCCTAGAGATGGGGCCTAGGGACTTGAGGTTGTGGCTGAACCTGCTGGGAGAAGAGTGTGACTCAATGACTTGGTGTGGCATTAGAATTCTAATGCTGCCTACTGCACTGTCAGAAGCCTGGTGGCTTGAAACAGCCCTGCTTGTTGGTGGTGGCTGCTGCAGGGCACAGTCTGGAGGATTTCACTGGAATCTCCATCCCTGGCCTAAGGAGGTTGGAATGCAGCCACTGGCCAGGTTGCGTCCTCATCAGGAGGCTCACATGGGGTGACTTTTGCTTCCTATCTCCCTTGGGTCCTTGGAAGAATTTTCTTTGCAATTATGGAGCTGGGCTTTCCATGTTCTCTCTGTCCCCTGACCGGTCTTAGTTCCTGGAAGCAGCCTGTAGGTAGACAGTCACATGCCACCCCTCCAACCACTCAACACAGCTGCTTCTTACGTCTGCCTCTTCAAGAAGCACGCTGACCCAATCGAGTCAGGCCTTCCCAGGCCGAGCTCTCCTTCCATTTTTTCACACTTCGGTTGTGCCAGGAAATCCTTTCCCCTTTGCCCAGATGTGCCCTAACCATGTCGACTACAGGACATCGCAGACCCGGGTTCCACTTGGCTTATGGGAAGATGATTCGGCCAGGCTTCTGCACACAGGCTGCTGGGGAGCTGCCATGATTCTGTGTGGCAGTGAGAAAGCTCACATCTGGCTGTGATTCTGAGCTTTGCCGACTGTTCTGTTCCAGTCCTGCAGCTGGCAATCCCAGAGGTGCAAAGGTGGCCTTTAGGTCCTGATGGCCTACAGGGAGCTCCACACAAACCCTGCTGGGAGGAGACTGTAGAAAGTCTAAAGAAGCAGTGGCACATTTCCACAGTGCATTAGAATGTTCTAGAAGGAGGAAGTTGGACACAGGTGAACATCCTTGAGTCTCTCACCAGTGGAGGAAGAGAGGAGATCATTGCTCCAGAGGCTCTACCAAGCACCAAGCGCTTTGGATTCCATGTCTCATGAAGGCAGAGGCTGCCCTTGATCCATCTAAGGTCACAGCCCCAGGAAGTTGAGGAGGAAGTTGGAGTTCAGACAGACCTACTGTGCCTCCCAATCAGCTGATCTGCCCAGAAGGGCACCATCCCAGCCATGCCCTGCCTCAGTCAAAATCATTGCTTTCTATTTGCAGTGACATTTTTTTTTCTGACTGAGAGATGACAAGTTACAAGGCTGACTTCCAAAATGTGATTCTCCTGTCTCAGTGCTAGGATCTGTATTATGAGGATGGTCCACTAGCTCCCAACCTCTGGATGTCCTCCTGAGAATGACCTTTGGTTTGTTCCCAGGATCTCTGCAGAACATGATTGGGTCCAGTAGCTGGAGTTTTCTCTAGTCCTGCTTGGGCCGCAGCTACTCAGATCTTCAGATCCCAATAGGGCCCAAATATCAGCCCTGACAGACCAGAAGCCATGCCTTGTTCGTGGACCATATTGCCAGGCCTAGAGATGCTCTCAGATAGTCCATGATACTAACTAAATATTTGTTCAAAGGATGAGGGAATAAACCCTTGACTCAAGGGAAACTTAACTCTAATATCAAAGCCAACTCATCTCTTTGAAAGTACATCCTCACAAAGCATGACTGGAGCCCAGGGATGATTCTACCTGCTTCCATCAACGGTCTGCTTCTATGCCTGGGCCGTGAAGGTGAAATGACTCACATTTACAATCATAGCTAAGAACATCCGTGCACATGACTCCTGAAAGTCTGAGAATGAATTAACCCACAACCACTGCAATCAACCCACAGGTGAGGAGCGGCAAAGACTTGCCTGGTTTTCTGACCCCCACACATGAGGGTGCTGGGCCTGTGCTGGCTCTGGAGCCTGTGTGATTTGTGCGGTAGCCCTGGTGGAGCAGGCTCATGAGAGGGAGTTCTCCTTCAGGCAATGATGGCGCTGATTACCTGCTCACCTTCATGCTCATGCAGGAAGCTCTGATTGCAGCCCAGAGAGTGACTAAAGGCTGGGCTTCCTCCCCTGCTGTAAGGGGATGGAGGATGTCTGATGGCATTCGTCACAGCATCCCTTCTGATTAATCAGGCTGCTTCAATCTGTGAGGGAGAGTAGCTCCAGGAAGGAAATCTGCCTGGAACAGTCATTCTGTGTTTCATGCCTGTGCAGGTGAACTCAAAGCAGAGGCAGGGGTCCCGGGGAAGGCTCTTGGGATGGTGAGAACAGAAATAACAAATGGATGCCCAAGGGATTTTACTTCCCCCGGGGATTCTCAGGAGTCAGGAAACCCAGGGACCAGCCTTTGTGCTTTTCTTTTGAGGGAGGTCTTTTTGAGATAAAAATCTTACTAGCTAGCCCAGGCCATTTTCCAACTTGTAATCCTCCTGCCTCCATGACTTAAGTGTTGGGATGACAGTTCTGTACCATCACATTTGGCATCAAGGTGACTTTCTGGAAGGACAAACATCTAACCTTTGAACTCTCTTATGTCCCTGTTGGACACCGTTTCTACTCTATTAGCTCGTGAAGTTAGGTGAGCTATGAGTAATTTATGACCTTTGATTTCTTCCCAGGATCTCTGCAGAACATGATTGGGTCCTGTAGCTGGAGTTTTCTCCAGTCCTGCTCGGGCCACAGCCCCTCAGACCCAAGTAAACACACAGAGACTAATATTACTTATAAACTGTATAGCCGTGGCAGGCTTCTTGCTATCTAGTTCTTATACCTTAAATTAATTCATTTCTATTAATCTGTAAGTTGCCACGTGGCTTGCAGCTTACTGGTACTTTACATCTTACTTCTCATGACAGTGCAGCTGGCAGCATCTCCTGACTCAGCCTTCCACTTCCCAGAATTCTTCTCTCTGCTTTGTCCCGCCTATACTATCCTTCCTGCCTGGCTACTGGCCAATCAGCATTTTATTTATCAATCAATCAAAGCAACAGATTCACAGCATATAGAGCAACATCACCCATCAGGGTCCCTTAGTGGGTTTTAGATGAAAGGCCCCCATCTTCCCTCATTGGGCAAACCCAACCAATAGTAACAAAAGGTAGTGTGGTCTTACTGTGATGTGAGTGTGATCCCAGATTTGTGAGTTGGAAATGTGATTAGTCCACACAGTGGTGGGAGGGGCAACTATGGGAAGGTGCCCAGATTATGAAGGGCACACCTCTCTTTGTAGATGGGTTCATGCCTACTATAAAGGGATATGAAGTCACAAGACAGATCATTGGCTACCTCTCACTATATGATGCCCTGTGCCATATTCCAGTGCAGCAAGTGGGACCCTCCATCACAGGTTTGCCGACCTCCATGTGCTTAAGAGATGGACCTCTGTTCCTCATACATTACCTAGTCTGCAGTGTTCTGTCGTAGAAGACTGTCTTCAAAATGTTGCAAATATTTGTATGGGAAATCTTACAGGGACACTCTAGGCAACCAGCAATGAACTCATTAGCTTTATCAAAAATATTGGAGTTGCATGAAGAATCCCATCATCCAGGCCATACAGAAATGAAAAGTTCTGGTGTTGTGGCCTTTGAAGAGGAGCAGGATCTGAGCAGAGCCAGAACTTGGGCTTTTGCAGGGAGAAGCCACTGGCTACCAGGAAGAGCGCACAAACTGGGCCGGACTACTGCCCACTCTGGACACTAGGCTCCAGTTGCATCTTTTCCCCACAGCCTCCCTGCTTCATGGCATTGCGTTGGTACCTTCTGCCCTCTTACCCTGCATTTACCCTTCCTTCATTGACCTTGATCTCAGTCCTCCACTTGAGGTAACACTGCCTCTGTCCTTTGGGGGTTCTCCCTGCCACTCTGGACCAAATCACTAATATACTGACTCTTTCTGGAAAAATATTTTAAAAGAGAACATCATTCTTTGGTCGATCATGGGTCAATCTCCCATCTTTCTTCAGAAGATGGAAAGATCACAGGCCCCAAACCAAGGGAACAAGTGAGGCAGAGGCTTTGTGAAAGACAAGGTCTCTCCTGGCCTCCGAACATTCGAAGCAAACCACCCAGAAGCCTGCCAAGCAACTGAGGAGTTTTTAATCATTGTTTCTCTCTTCTGGGGAGAAAAAAAAAAAAGAGTCATTTGTAGCCTGGCAACAAAGATCTGTGTGTTCTTCCCCCATGCCAAGCCGTCAACACAGCCTCCCTCAGCTCAGCATAATGATGTTCACAGGCCACAACCAGGGTGTCTTGGGGTGGCACAAGAGGGCTGCAGACACCAGGCAATGCCAGCAGGCTGGGGTGTGTGTTAGAGGAGCTGGCAGAAAAATGGGGCCTGTGGGCTTTTGGACCCAGGAACTTATCAGAGAGCTCCATACTTCCCCTGGCACAAGGGCTCCCCGCAGACATAGAACAGTGTTTCCTGTTAGGCAGCTGTGGGGTTGGGAGCCCAGGTGGCATAGGTGTGCTATGGAGAGGGTGTGCTGTGGGTGTCCTCTGGGCTGGATGAGGCTCCCTCTCCCCACTGCTCAGCCATCTTTTTCCTCTCACCCTCTGCCTCTGTCTTCTTCCTTGACGCAGGTAAACACCTTCATCTCAAGAGCCATCCTGGACTCAACTGGCTGCAGAAAACTGCTTTGGAGGCAAAAGAAGAAATAAGACAAGAAGCACTCATTTGGAAGTGAGTGTGCCCCCACTGCTCAGCACCCCCATATCAGGATTAGATGGAGTAGAGGTTAAGGATGTGGACCTGGAGTCCAATTTCCTGGATGTGAATCCTACGTACCAATAATTCCCATTGCAAACTTGTATGTCCTAAGACCAGGAAGTCTTCTCCTTAGTGCTAAAATGATGACAACTGTTATTATTATTATTATTATTATTATTATTATTATTATTACTCTTTCTAAAATATTTGACATTATAGCCATTTCTTCAAAATAATGTGGCTGTGGTCAAGTCATAGATTTCGCTTTCTTTCCTCAGGTAAGCTGAAAAGTTTAGCTGAAATACTACACTGAACACATTTAGCTAAATTCCTGGCACCATGTTAGCCCTATATATTTAAAAATGGGGCTGGTGTGGTGACTCAGTGGCAAGGTATTTGCCTGGCACATGTGAGGCCCTGGCTCTATTCTCAGATCTGAAAAAAATTAAAAATTGTCTCTGGGTTCTGTCCGAATGCAAGAATGAAGGCATGCCTCCCTTCCAAGCTGTTGCACACCGCAGACAGATACTCAAGAGGATGTATGTGGGGGCCCTAAGAGCATCTCCTCATAAATTGCTTGCTCAGCAAGAAGGGAGAAAAAGCAAACAGGCACAGTTAGCCAGGGGTGACGCAAACAGGAGCAGCCTGAGGACAAGCCGACACCATGAGCTCCCTGTTCTACTGCACCCAGAAGGATGCAACCGTGTGCTGTGAGATCCTGTCAGAAAACTGCAACCTGGGAAATGATGAGGCCGGCTGAGGGGTCCTCTCTCTGTGCAGGGATTGGTCAGTGAAGAGATAAAAGGAAAAAGGCTGAAGAAGAGCCATGGACCAGAGGAGACCACAGAGATGTGACACCTGAATATAATGTGTAAAGCTGGGCCAGTTGACGGGACCCAGGACTGGGAAACATGGGCACAACCGGATTACTTGGACAACAGGTAAAATTAGAACAGGGTGTGCAGCCTAGATCATGTTGGTATATTGTTTTAGTGTTTAATTCAGAACACTGCTGTATCATATATAATTATATGCAAATACGTAAAAATTTCCTGAACCATATTTGTTCAAAATGTATTGTACACATGGGTTGATGTTTTATGATTATGTATACCTAATTTCCTGAAATACATGTGTATGGGCATGTATATGTAAATCCACAGTCGTGCAGTGAGAGAGAAAGAGATGAGAAGAATATGTCTCAGCTCTGTTATTATGTAAAAGTAATGAAGCTACCACCATTCTTCTGGCCCTTTCCGAGTTTGCCCATTTGGGAAGATGAACTGAAACCTTACAGAGTGTAGTTTCTTGGCTCAGCATAGACTCCTGAGATTCATGCATGTTGCTGGGTAGAGAAGTGGTTCATTTTCATTTTCAAGGTCGCATAGAATTCTGTTGCTCCTATACCCACTTCCATGTATATGGGTTGTTTCCTCTTTTTTTTTTTTTTTAATACTTTTGAATGCTGTGGCAGAGATCATACATACATACTTGTGTGTTGGTTCGTAGGAACAGAGTGGTTAGCTTATCTAGCATGCAAATATGCAAATATCCCACATTAGTGGATCCTGACAACTTCCCAAATTGATTGGGCCATTTTTTTTTTAACTTCCACCAGCAGTGCTGAAGCATTCCAGCTGCTCTGTACCCTTGCCAACACTTAGTCTTGTCAGGCCGTGGAGTTTAACCGTTCTGAAATGTGTATCTTATTACAGGCTTAATTGACATGTCTCTACTGCCTGTTGAAGCTGAGTTCCTTCTGTCCATTGGCCATTCAGGTATGCGGTTTTGTGGAGGTACCATTCCAACCTTTTGCTCGTCTTCCTGTGAGCTGTCACGTCTTATTGATTTGGAAGGCTCTTTATATATTCTGAATAGAAGTCCTTTGTCACACGCACTGACTGAGGATGTCCTCTCTTGTTCTGTGATTTGCTTTTCCAGTTCTTCATGATATTTCTTGGTAAGTTTTAATTTTCAGGACATACAAATTATTAGGGTCTCCCCCCCACCAAGTCCTACAATTTAACCTTTATAATACTCTTAAAAGATTAAACTGTATAAATCAGGTGGATCCTACTTCTAGATCCTAGTTGGAAGGGTCCTGGACAGAGGGTCCGCAGTCAAACCCCATGATCTCCCTCCTGCTTGGGCTCTTGAGGGGAGGAGGTGCTTGGGGACACTGGCAGGAGAGGCGAGGCTCATTGGCACCTAGGATTCTGAAAGTCCAGCCTACTCTGCTGACTGCTATCGCAGGGTTACATGGCCCTTTGTCCAGAGGCAGGTACAGTCCTGAACAGAGAGAGTGCTCTGAGGGACAGAGATGCAGTATTTCAGTTCAAGCCACAGGCAGTTGCAAAGGTGGGCTCTGAGGGTGACCATCGCTCTGCTAGGAACTTGGAGAGAGAGAAAGTCAGCGATGGTGTCCCAGAGGAGGGGACTGTTAATGTAGGTTCTGTTGGCTGCGAAGGAGCCTTCCAGACAGCCAAGGAATAGAAGAGCATTTCAGACAAATACTTAGAGACCTGCAGGAGCTGGACACTTAATAAACTGCCATGTAGCGTGAGATTTGAGAAAGGGACCAGCCATTTCCCATCCCAACCTCCCCACCCGAAAGGGGGAGGTTTGCATCCACAAAGGCCTGGCTAACGTGTCCTAGTGCTGGTGATGATGGACAGGCCCTGTCACTGTGTCTGTCATACAGACAGAGATGGGGGAGGGGTTGGGGCAAGCAGTCCTGGAAGGTCCTGTAGAGGAGGTGGCCCTGAGGCTGGCCAGGAGTACCTCTGTCTTTCAGCTGCTGTTTCTGGGTGAGCACAGGCCTGCACGACCCTGTCTCTCCATGTGGATGAAAAGCTGTGGAGCACTGAGCAGTCCAGACTCCCAAGTGACTTTAATGGAGTTTAATTTCAACTGTAGATTTTGAAGCAGCTTGGGGAATTTAGAGATAAGACCAGCTCTGGGGAGGCAGGAAAGGAGGTAGAGCCCAGAAGACACCAGCTCCCTTCTCTCTGAGGAACTCCTGTCCTGAACTCAAAGTCTGACCCAGACTCCCACACTCCATTAGAGGATTTGTGTGGCCAGAGATGTGCTGTCTCCTAAGGAGACAGAGGAGAAGAGTGGCAGCCCCTTTGGGCTCTTTGAGCTCAGTCCTCTCTAACCTTGGGGGCTTTAAGTTGTCTGCTGATGCTGGGACACCCGGGTGCAGGCCTTCTCTGCCCCTCGGGGTTTTCAGGGATGACCCAGGCCATACACATACGGGGGTGGGGGAAGGGGACACAGACATACATGGGCATAGACACACACAGACAAACACACAAGAGGGACACATATACATACAAACACACAAAGGGTCACACACACACAGACATAAACACAGACAGACACACACAAAGGGACACACACACATATGGGGGATAGGGTGGGATCACACAGACATATACAGGCACAGACACACACAGACAGACACACAAGAGGCACACATACACAGACAGACAGACACACACAAAAGGGTCATACACACTGAATCACATACACAGATACACACACACACATACAAAGGGACACATACACACACAGATACACACAGAGGGTGGAGGGACACATACACACACAGATATACACAGGCACTGACACACAAGAGGGACACATACAATACATGGACAAACAGACAGACGGACAGACACACAAAAGGTCTCTCACACACAGAGACATATACACAGATAGACACACAGAGGGACACATACACACACACACACACACACACACACACACACACACACACACACACACACCCCTGCACTCTACGCTGCTATCCAGGGACCCTCAAGCCAGTCCTTCAGTGGTTCCACCTTTGCAGAGTGGACCCCTAACATCCCACAGGCTCTGCCTCCCCTCTTCTCCTGGCTTCTTGCTTCTGTCTCGCCTGGCAGTTGCCTGCTGCTCGGGTGCCCTCCTTGGCCTTGGAAACAGGAGAAAGCTGTGGGACTCCTGGCTCTCATTAGACTTTAGACTGGGCCATGCGCCTGATTCCAAAGGCCGTATCTCCTGAAGTCTTGGGTCACGTTGTGTCAGCAAAGCATCGGAGTGGGATAAGTGAGCTCCTGCACAGGTGACAGGCACTCAGGTGTCCGTGTGCCTTAAATCTGAGCCCTAGGGGCTGTTGGCACAGCCACAGATGAAACCCCCAAGCCTCAGTTTTGCCACCTGCAAAGAGGGATTCATACCCAGCTCTTAGGTTTACTGAGTCCTGTGGGACGGGGGTGGGGTGAGGTGGAGGTGGTGGTGGTGGGGGCAGCCTCTAGATGCCCACTCTCATTCAGTAGGTATTTTGTATGGACCTGTGCGGGGCCTGTCTAGAGTCAGGAGCACAGTAGGCTCTTCTTTTGTATCTGAGTTCCTTTTCCCTTTCTTTTATCCCAAGAGATTCCAGAGACCCCAGGAAGGAGCATGCATTCTTTTCCTCAGGCCAGCACTGCAGGGCAATTGTGGCTGAACTTTGGTGCGACTGCTCCCCGGAACAAGTGTGCAAAGCCACACCTTAGGACTGTGTGGTCAGGTGTGGCATCCTGGGGTGGGAGTAAGACTCCAACTTAGCAGCCAGCTTTTGGGTAGTAATAAGGCAGGAGAACAGCTAGTCTTAAAAGTCTGAGCCCTCAGCCCGCTCCTCACCAGTGGGGCAAGGTCTGGCTTGAGCTCAGAATGGAGAGTTCAGGCAGGTTCCAGGGTAAGCAGGCTGGTGTGTGTATGGGGGGCAGACATTAGGGCAGAAGGTAGGTGAGCAAGATCACAGTTCTCGGACACCTATGCAGACTTATGTGGGCACAGAGAGGCACTTTGACTCACAGAGGAGTGGTAGAGTGAGGTAGGGTGAGGTGGTAGGTAGGAAGCAGAGAAGAAATTGCCTTATAGCCTGGGCCCTGAACTTTCAGTACACTACTTTACCTGATTCTCTCTGGCCCATTTTATAGATTAGGAAACTGAGGCCCAGTGGGGTCCATGTCTCGTTTAACAGTACCTAGGAGCAGAGGTGTGATGAGAACCCAAGTTGACCACCTCAACTCTGGCCCCACCTGCTCAGTAAGTATTTTCTCAGCCTCCTAAAAATCTGGACACTGAGTCCAAACCTGAGACAGTTCACATGTAGAGATGTGGTATAAACAGAATTAGGCTCTGCCCTTCCCCTAAACTTCTTATTTATCTGGACTACGGAGAACCGCACCCAACGTTTTGTTATTTAGCTGACATATCAGTATTTCTGATGTAAGGTGGGGTAGGGGAGGACCCCTCACCTCTGACCCTCAAAGAGCTTGAACATGGTCAGCAGATGCTTCTGAAAGGTGGCATGGTGGAGAGAAACTCGAAGTGTGAGGAGGAGCCAGGGAGCAGGAAGTATTAGGGTCAAGACCAACTAGCTCTGGGTCCAAATGGGGCCATCCTTAGCTGATTGACAGGCCCGTGGGTGCATGCTCACCTCACCCAGAACGGCCTGATGCCTGTATGGTGTCTCAGAGCCTGACCGGATCACTTGCCTGCTTCCACCGGCCCTTGTTGCTGGAACCACAGACTGGCAGGGGCCCTGGACTTAGAAATCCCAGGTGGATCCAGATCAGAAGCAGGAAGACAAAACATTTTCAGGGCTGTTCCCTAGCAACCCGAGCTGCTGGCCACAGCTGCAGGTCCACAGCTGATGCCCTTCCATCCATTTGCAGGAGGCATGGGTTTTAGGTGCTCGGAGGTGCTCCGGGAGGCTTCTTAATGTCCCTCCAATGATCCAAGAAGCCATTTGCTTAGAAAACCTCCCCCCTCTCCTTCCCCTCCCTCTTCCCACCCCCACCCCATCAGCCAGCTCTGAGAGCACTGTGAATACTGCGGCAGAGCACCAAACGGAACCCCGGTGGTGTGTCGAACAAAGCCTTAGATCCGTGGCAGCGGCAGCAGTGTGGGGTGACTGTCTCGGTGGCGGTGGCGATGGCGATGCTGCCCACCCTGGGCTGCCCTGGGAGAGGGTGGGAGGGATGGATTGGAACCAGAAGACAGGATGCAAAACAAGCCCAGTGCCAAACAGAGTGGAGGGGGAAGGGAGGGGAGGGGGGAAAGGAGGAGGGGGAGGAAGCAGAGCAGGGGAGAAGGAGGAGAGAGGCCACTCATTTATTTATTATGATGCCAGTTGTAGCGTTGGTCTCATGTGTGGGGAGCAGACTGTATTTTATGTTTTAATCCTCCAAGCTGTGTGTGTGGGCTGGGGATAATTACATTGAAAAATGTGGCTAATATGCGGAAGGCTCTTTTTGTGGGGACGGGAATGCTTCAGTGGAATATCTTCCTCGTGGCAACCGAGGCCTTTTCCATAAGCGGCTCAGAAGGTGCCAGTAATTGGGAGCACGATGGAAACCCGCACCCTGCCCCCAGCAGGCTCAGTGCTCTTCTGTTACAGTGAGTCCTGGCATCCTCGGAGGAGGGGGACTGCACTCCCTCCCCCTCCCGCGCCGCAACCTGCCACACCATCAGCCCCTGTGGGTGACAGACAGACGGGACACAAATGGGAGGTCTGATTGCTTTCTTGGCTGCAGCCCTGGCGCCTCCACCGCTGAAGAAGGCAGGAGGGAGGCACAGGTATTCAGTCCCCTCGCTCATACACACGACCACCTATCTGTCCACACACGAAACACACGTGCAGTATACTCACACATTCACACACAGTCCACACAGGTGCCCACAAACATCCACTCATTCACACACACCAACGCCTGGACTCACTCATATCCTCTCATATATCACACTCGTGCAGGCACACATGTATGTGCTCATGTGCATTCTCCCACACATAACCACACACACACACACACACACACACACACACACATCCATGCCGCCTCCATGCGTACACATGCAGATTTACACACACTTACATGGTTTACCCACTGTGATACACGTGTGTCCGAAAACTTTCTAGGTGCTCTCTCACGCACACCCTCATCTATATTCATATCCACTACAGCTTGCACGGGCTGATGTTTGTGAAGGACTGTCAGAAATATTGCCAGGGACATTTTTATTTGGAATTTTAAAAAATTGACATCTGCCTCCCTTAAAAGGCCACAAAAAAAAAAAATCTCCATTCCTGCCATCCTGGAAGTTTGTTTTTTAGCACACAGGCCTTGGTGACTGCGCGGCTCTTAAATTCAAGCCACATGGCCGGTGTGCAGACTTTTCCCTGGCTCATGCGTTCTGCTCATTTGATGCCCTGTTTACTCAGAAACTGCAGATCCAGTGGAAAAAACACCCCAGCCTGCTGTGGTGCCAATTAGTCCCTCTTCCCACGGTGGGCCAGCCTCCCTACCGGAGGAGAGCCACAGGGCGGACAGTGAGGTCCTTAGTGAGGCTGGCTGTGATGAATAGGGCCTTGCTTCCCTGGGGACTTGGCGGGTGATTTTGTAGAAAATTGAATTTCTTGGTAAGTTAGAAGATGTGCTAATGAGTACTAATGTGGGGCCAGGAGGGCTGGGGTGGGCTCAGGCTTGGGCATCAGCTGGGTCATCCCTACTTCTGCCTCTGGGACTCCCAGCTCTACCCACCTGCTGCCTCCTCCTGGTTCAGGTTCGAGTCTACCCACCAGCATACTGTTTGCCCGTGGTACTGCCCTAGCTCTTGTCCAGGACATCCTGTATCCCCTAAGTCCACAATGACCCTAAATTGTCCTTTCTTCCTCTGAAGCACTTGAGACTACTCACGGCTTGCAGAATTGGGCCAGAGTTGTTCAGTCTGGGGCTGTGGGTCGGAGCTCTTGTCTGGAAAGTTTTCTCATCGGACACCTGAATAACTCATTTACTACCTTGCTAAGGTGTTTTGAGATGTCTTTTCAGTGAAGCCAGGCCTGTCCATCCTCCACTGAGTTTCTGGCTCACCCTTGTCACTGCCAAAGCGCTGAGCATGTCCCATGACAGTAAGCTATAGAAAGGCACACGCCAGGGTCCTGTGGTCACTGCTGTATCACTCATAGCCAACACAAGATCCCATGTGGGGAAGGAAGCCATCCCACTATTGTCTGCTAAAAAGTGAATGAGAGAGACACATGTCCAGATCCCACCCTCCACCGGGTCATCCCTCTGCCTCTCGAGTCCTGGGACTAAAGACATACTCTGATTAGCTGGGTGTAGCAGCCCACGCCTTTAACCCCAGCACTCAGGAGGCAAAAGCAGGCAGATCTGTGTGAGTTTGAGGCCAGTCTGGTCTACAAAGCAAGTTCCAGGCCAGCCAGGGCTACATAGTGAGATGCTGTCTCAAACAAAACATAACAAAACACACACACACAAACCACACACTGATGTGCTTAGTAAGTATTCATGTTTATGGTTGCATTGTTTGTGAATCCATTGTATAACAATCAAATCGGGGCAGCTAGCACCTCTATCCCCTTATATACTGGCCAATTTGTTAGAGGTAGAACACTCAAAGACCTCTCTTGTGGTGATTTTGAGAGATACAATGTTATTATTAACTATGAACATCCAACTGTACACAAAACCAGTGAACACAAAAACTCACTTCACACCAGGAACTCTCCTTGCTGTGCTAAGTATGTTAAATATAGACTCAGCATCACCTTCTCATATTTTTGGTTCTTTTTTTTTTTTTTTTTTGAGTGGGGGAAGGATTTTTTTTTTTAAGGATTTACCATGCATTTTATTTTTTTTTGATGGGGGCGTACATGAACATACACATGTATGTGTGTTCACGAGAGAGAGAGAGAGAGAGAGAGAGAGAGAGAGAGAGAGAGAGAGAGAGAGGGAGAGGGAGAATTAGAATTTGGAGTCCAGCAGTTAAAGTCAGGCATCCTCTCTATTGCTCTCCACCTAATTTTGTGAGTCTTTCACTAGACTTGCAGTTCACCAGCTTGCTTAAGTCCACTGAGCTCCGGGCATCCTCCTGTATCCACTGCTCCTGTTCTGGGATTACAGGCACACAACCACAGCACACCGCCTTTTACGTGTGTGCTGGATTTGAACTCAGGTCCCTCTGCTTGCACAAGTGTTTTACTGACCTCGCCATCTCCCCAGCCCCTTGTCACGCGGTTTTTAAGTGTTTTCAGATGTATGTGTTTCTATGCAAAGATCACGGCAATAGTGCCACCTCCGTTGGATAGATGGGCAAGTTGAGGCTCAGAGAGGCAGAATGATTCACCTGGCTCGCACAGCGGCTGTGGGCAGGTACCTTTGCCAGATCCTCACCCCGGGATCTCTTTTCCCTAGCCAGCATCCGTTCTTTGCAATCTATCCAGGCCGTGACTGAAGTGTGGACAAGAAAAGAGAAGGGCCCCCTAGCCAGCCGTGGCATGTCACCACACTGACACACAGAAGTTTTTCACTGAAGAATGGGTCTGGAATCCAGCACCTCGACCATGTGACATTTTTCTCTTTCTGCCTCTGTGTTCATAGCTATAAAATGGGTTTGTACCCTCCCTCTAGGGATGTGAGACACAAGCTGATTTTTTTTCTAACCCCCTAGATCAGTGGTTCTTAACCTGTAAGTCACGACCCCTTTGGGGGTCTCATATCAGATATTTATATTACCATTCATAACAGTAGCAAAATCACAGGTATGAAATAGCAAGGAGATAATTTTATGGTTGGGGGGGTGGTCATCACAACATGAGAAACGGTATTAAAGGGTCTCAGCATTAGGAAGGTTGAGAACCCTGCCTCAGATAATCTTCCTGAAAGTGATTTGTGAATTCGCAGCCCAGGACAGTCCATTCCCTTTTGCCACCACCCAAGTTTACTTTTGCGTTAGCATTTGACCACTCTGCCCTGCAAACCTCCACACAGCAGGATATTCTTAAGAAGCTACCCTACAGCACAGCATGCGCAACTCCCTACCTTGAATGCGGCTACTGGGTCTCAGGAGCAATGGGAGGATTCCAACAGGCCCTCAAAAAGAGAATGTGGGGAGGTGACGGTCAATCAGACACAAAACCAAGCGTGCATTGCAGGGAAAGCTGCAGGTGCCGTGCAGGCTGGGGTGGGTGGGGACAGTAGCTGGAGCAGCTTGCTCTGGGGAGGGGCTGACAAAGGATCGGCCCCCTGCAGGGAGAAGGTGCTGGACCCTAGGGTGGAGGCTAGTGGGACATGCATGCTTCTGACCCCCAGTTCAGTTATCTCGGGAATGCCTCCGCTTTGCAGTCTCCATCCCGGAGCCCGGATCCTGCCAACATTTATCTGCAGCAGCTTCACAGCTACAGCAGAGCAAACAAAGGCAGAGAGGTGCTGCTGCAGACAGCGCGCACCGCGGCTGGGAGACGGGGCTGTCGGTACCTGTCATCTCATTAATCTTGTACCTCTGCAGCCCTTCTGAAGAGTGCACTCACAGCGGCCCATTCATTAGGACTCTAATAACAGCGGCGGGCACGGAAGTGCCAGGCTGCGGAGGAGCCGGCCCTCTGTAGCTGCACAAAGCCAATACTTTTTTAAATACATTTACACGGCAATAAATAAAAGCGGTCTCAGTTTACCTCGGTATTAAACTCTTATTTGCGCGTCAGAGTTAAGGGCCGCATTTGTGTCTCGCTATTCAAATTTATTCTTGTGCGGCTCTGAGCCCGGCTGCATTTATTTCATCATGTAGTAATGGTGGCTGAAGCTTAAGGGGCCTTTCATCACCAAGCCGCCCTCATTAAGGGCTCTGCTCCAGGCTCCTGGGCTCAATTCGGCCACCATGAAGACCACCCCCATTAACCAGAGGGAAGGGCAAAGCAGGGAACTGACAGGCCTTCATTAGCCTCCCCTGGCAGCTGGCTGGCCAGGAGCCAGGGGCTAGTGAGGTCCATGTCTCCCAAACTCTCACACAGAGACATGATTCCCTAAAGGTGTGGGTATATCTGTCTTCCGCCGGCCCTTCCCCCGTCTACAATATTGAGTTCTGCGGCATACTAGAATAAGCGAGGCTCTGAGTAGGCAAAAGATCCAGTCAAGATTATTCTGACCTTGGATGGCTTGTTTCAAGGCCGCGTTCCGCAGGTCAGTTTGGGGGCATTTCCACCATTGGAAATTTGGTGTTACCACTGTGGGCGATTTCCTGCCTCCACAGGCAGCTCAGAGTTCAGCAGGGCCCTCTGCCTCCCTTCAGGGGCTCTGAGACTAGGAAAAAGAACACTACAGATGTTCAAGCACAGTGACTGGGACTCAATCTCTGGCCTGTAGCTTGTGGCACGTGCCCAGAGGCCTTCTGATGTTAGTGACCCAAAGCTCCAGAGTTTCAAAAGCCTCAAACATTATCCTTGGGTTGAGGCCAAGGCAAGTGGGCACATGGTGCCAGCTGGCCATGACCAGAAGACCCTCCTGAGTAGGGTGGGACTCTGTGTAGGTGACAAGCACAGGGTTAACATGTGTGTGGGGGGGAGGGCTACATGTGGCCTGTGGAGGCAAGAAGTCAACTCATAGCATCCTTCTTCAAGAGCCCTCTGCCTTCCTTCTTTGAAACAGAGGCTGTCCCTTGTACTTGAAGCTCTACAATTTTAGCTGTGCTGACTGGCCACAGAGTCCCAGGGAGCTGTCTGTCTCTCCCTCCTCAGTGTTGGACTTAGAAGCTCAGGCCCAGACCATAACCTTGGGTGCTAGGGATCCAAACTCAGGTCCTCAAGCTCGCACAGGAAACACTTGAGTGACCGTCTCAGGGTTTTGCAACAGCAAATGAATGAGCCCCAAGAAGGTGTCCTGGGGGTGCCTGACTTGTGGCTTCCAGTATCTGTGTCAAACAGTGGGGTCTTATTTCCAAGCAAGATCTAGCTCTTGGTGAAGAATTCTCAGATTCACCTGGGGAGTTTCTTTCTACTGTGACTCATTTGCACCAAGCCCCGGAGACCTACTGGGAGGAGACTGCCTCCACGGGAACAGCACAGCTCAGTGGTTCTCAACCTGTGGATCACACTTCGCAGGGGTCGCCCAAGACCTTCAGAAAACACAGGTACTTGCATTATGATTCATAACAGTAATTTGAAAATAGTGAAATAAATAGATGAAAATAACTTTGTGGTTGGGAGTCACCGCGGCCTGAGGAACCGTAGGCAAGTATTGAAGGGTCGCAGTATTAGGAAGGTTGAGAACCACTGGCATAGATCCAAGGAACAGAAAGACTGTCCCTACACGTGAGTGGGAAAGATGGGCACAGAGAAGTTGTCTGCCTTGCCAAAGGTGGCAGAGCTGGTCAGTTTATTGCAGTTCAGAGACTCCATTCTGGCTCTTCATCACTACACGGTGGAAGCAGTATCCGTAGTTACATGACCACAGCTGGTCTCCAGACCTCCGAAGTAATCTTGCAGGAGGAAGTGAGGGATCCTCTACACGTTCATAGGATCATAGGAGCCCCAAGATCCTGCAGCTGGTAATAGTTCCAAATTTTGCAAGCTATGGTAGTTTTTCTCCAAGATTTTCTATGCATCCTGTCCCTGCCTTTCCCCATGCATTTCCTTCTGGGCACAGAGAATGACGAATGGCAGGTGCCCAGAGGTGAGGGTTCCGACTCAAGCCTCATGACTTCTGCATGCCAGGCTTTGGGCAGGTCTGGTCACCTGTAGTGCCTGTTGGAGTCAAGCATGAGCCTGCCATTACTGCAAGGCCCGATGCAGCGATTTCTTAAGAAAAAAGAGCCCAGGCCCTTGTAGTCTCAGGTTGATCACCGATCCTACTTGCCATCTTACATCTCTGTTCCTCCAGGCCAGTGGTGTTGCCTCTGCAGACCTCACTGAAGAAAGGCTGAGAAACACACACTTCGCATACCACACAGGGGCTCTGTAATGACGGGACTTGCAGGAGGTGCTCAACACTTAGCAAACAACAGGTGTACCAGACGTACAACAAATGCAGGGATCTAGTTCCCTTCCTTCTTTGGCTCCTGGGCAGCTATGGAGTATATGAGTCGGCTTCTGTCTATGTCACAAAACACTCAAGACACTAGTCTATACAGAGAAAAGGGTGCATTTGGCTCATGGTTTTGGGTTTCGGCCCTTTACTGATGGGTCCCACTGCTGTTTGTCTGTGGGGAGGAAACTCATCATGGTGGGCCTGCATGACATAGCAAACTGTCCACCTCATGTCTGGGAGGCGTGATTCTCTGGTGACCATGACCTCAGTGAACTAGGAATCTCCAAGCAGATCCCTCCTCTCAAAAGTCCCACTATCTCTCAGCATCACAAAGGGGGCGTGGGCAGCCCACCCAAGGGCGGACAGCAACAGAATTCTGCTGCCATCCAGCCATGCTGAGAGTGTTGCATGGCCAGAGAGCCTGGCTGCCCAGCCCTCTGCCTTTTCCTGATTCCAGGGCAGTGGGCAAAGCAGACGTGCTCATCAGCTGGCCAAAGTTTACTCGCCAGCTTCTTTCTCTCATGTGTCTTGGAAATCAAAGTTCTGGCTTTCCTGGGTGTTTTCCAAGTTCTAGGTGGTTACTGAAACAAGTTTGGACAATGGGGCTCGGTTGATTTCTTTTTCCAAACTTTGGGGTGAAGGGTGTACTTCTGGAAGAGATTTTTTTGTGTCTCTGTGTGTGGGGGGGACGATTGATCTCTGGACGGTCTTGACTGAGGACTTCATCAAGGCGAATCAGATCGTGTGCACTCTAAATAGGTGCAATTTGTTATATGTCGCTTCTACCTTGGAGATGTTTCTAAACACTGCCAGGGGTTCCTGGCTAAGATTGACTTTCCTAACAAGAGCTATCTCCTCCATGGGAGGTGCCTGCCCTGGCCTCTTCTCCTGCAGGGAGGCAGGTGGATGTCTGCAGCCTGGGTGGCCATTTAACCATCTCAGAACAAATGAGTCCTTAAGGAAGTGGGTTCTAAACCCAACCTGAAGTCACCTTCTTGTGATAGGAAGAAAATGAGTTGCTTGTTGAAATCTCTGTCTGCGAGGCTTCTGGTTCCTTGAAGCCTAAAGACTCCTATGGAAACCTGGGTGTTTGATCTGTATTTATTGGCTAAGTCGCTAAGCTAGAAGAGAGGCCAGATCTCCACAGCTGGAGGCCAGGAAGGCTTTTCATGTGAAGAGTAGACATGGTATTGGAAGAAGCAGGTGAGATTTTGCTAGTTCTGGGCATGGAGGGCCACAGGAATGGGAGCCCTAATGGCGTGTTGTCCTCCGGATAAGCCCCCTGTCCCACGTGGAGGCAGACTTTCCACCCTCCCTCCATCTTGGCTAATAAGCCAGCTCATATTTTGCTTTCCTCCCCATGTTATTTTTCCCCCGGTGACAGAAAATTACATCTGACAAGTGGCAATTGATCTCTCCACGTTATTTTGAAGCAATTATATTGAAATGGGAAACAATGCTTCCAGGAAAAGGGCCGATAGCAGACTAGCACACAAAGCTTCCTCCAAGACAGATAGGGGAAGCCAATTTGTCCCACATTGAAACTGACCAAGTTTTCTTCCCCTGAAATTACATTTAATTACTGCCTGGAAATCTTGAAAGATAACTCCTGCTTCAACCCAAGGTGCGGAGGGCATGCTAGAGTCCTTGGGTGCCCTCTAGAGGGTCTGGGGTCCCTGGGCTTGCCAGGGTGCCTCCAACAGTTAACTTTTGAATGCCTATACACAAGAGGGGAATCTATGGACACGTGACTGGAACACAAGTCAACTTCTGCAGGAAGCACGGTGTGACGATCCTTCAAACCCAAGAATTAACAGAGGAAAGCGTGTTCGCACAGCTCCGTAGTGTGGGCTTCAGCGATCATAGTGGAATGTTGCTTAAATTGAAACAAAGCTACACCAGACCCATGCCTACTTTCCTCTGACGGGACGCCAAAGCACCATTGCAGATTTACTGTTGGTTTGTTTGTTTCGGAGACGGAGTGTCAAGTACAACAAGCTGCCTTTCACCTTGAACTTCTGATCTTCCTGCCGCTACCTCTCCAGTGCAGTCACATTTATGTGGCGCTGAGAATCAAACCCGGGGCCTCATGCATGCTAGGCAAGCACTCTACCAGTGGAACAGCCTCATCCCTCACTGCAGTTTTAAACACAAGGCTTATAGCTGGCAAAAGTAAAGATGCCACGTCACACCAGTGGCATAACGCAGCCTTTGCTGTGTGCAGATTTACACCTGTAATCCACGTAGGAGGACAGCTGGCAGGGCACAGCCGCACTGTGAATTTTTTCCTGCTTCTCCTGGGAGGGTAGGAGTTGACAGTTCCCCATCATGCCTCTCCTCTGGGACCTCAGCAGCATCCATTCATGCATGTGCCACCATGCCATAGGGCCTCACCTCATCAGGGCCACATGGCTGGAGTTGCCCCTTGCCTATATGCTTGTAGCATACCTATAAGAAGAACAGGATATCTGACAATGTAGCCACTACGGGGGAAAGTATCAGCTAGTCTCTCAGTCCTCATCCTCTGTTGCCCACTGGGGTCTCAAGAGGAAAGGTGAAAAATGTCCATATCCAGGCCTATCTGAGACCCGTGAAGCCGAGTCCAAGGTGCACCACTGTGGTGAAACCATGATACAGGCCAGCTTTCCAGCCACAAACTTGCATCAGAAACATGTGGTGAATCTGAGCGGGCCAAACACAGAAGACCCACCCCTGCAGTTCCTAAGTCGGATAGGTTATGGGTGGCCACAAAAAGTGGTATTTCTCACAGGTGCCCTGCTGTTCCTGCTCAGATTTTGGAAACCAACAACTTCAGTGATCTAACTATCTAGAGAATGCATTTAGATCCCCAGTAGGAGACATGTCCATGACGTGGGCTCAGCATGGGACTCAGACCCACCATCTCCTCACTTGCTATTTGTGACCTCTGGCCAATCACTAGTCCCTATGAATCCCAGTCTTTGGTGAGTGTGCCGTCTGTCTCACAGAGGAGCTGCTGAAGCGCAATGAGGCACGATGTAGGAGTCAGGCTTTGCTAAGTGACCAGATGGCTTGGCTTTGGATCTAGTCGCACTGCTTGCCTGCTGTGTGGGGCCAGCCAAGGCCTTTATCAGCATCTTGAAGATGAGAATAAGGGGAATCATGGCTGGTAACCTCCTTATGAGGTTTGAACATATGCTAACACACTTTATAACCTACACAACTGTGAATGATTTGCTGTGTAAATTGAAACTTAAGTTCAGGATTGGGACACCTGGGAAACAGTCTCCAAGAGAAACAGCTACACATCCATCTCATCTATCCGTACCAGGTGGGTTCCTGGAAACCATCCTATGGGAAATAAGCCCCTATGTGTGCAAAACCAAAAGATGATCGGAATTCTCAAGATGATGTTAGTGGGTGGCCCAAAGGAGGGGGGATCTATTGAGCCTCCCAGTGTTTACTCTCAAGGAAAGCAGGTTGAAGACTGCCTCTCCTTGTCTTCTGGCTTTCTGAGAAAGCTCAGCATTCAGATGGCCCTCCAGATGTCAGAGGGAAAAAAAAAGATTGGAAAAAAAGGAAGGTAGGCCAGTGTGATGGCTTGCTTTGTGTCGCTATGATAAAACACCACAATCAAAAACAGCTGGGGAAGAAAAGGTTTGTTCCGTTTCCCAGGTTACAGTCTGTCATCGAGGGAAGCCAGATGGGACTCCAGCAGGACCGGAACCTGGAGGCAGGAACTGCAGCAGAGAATATGGAGGAACTCTGTCTATTGACTTGTTCTCTGTGGCTTGCCCAGCCTGTTCTCTTATACCCTCCAGGACGACCCGTCTAAGGATGACACTGCCCATAGTGGGCTGGGCCCTCCCACACCAACCATTAATCAAGAAAATGCCCCACATACTGTCTGTAGGCCAGTCTGATGCAGGCCTTTTCTCAGTTGAGGTCGCCTCTCCCCAGATGATCCTAGATTTGTGTCAAGTTGCCAAATCAGCATAGTTAACGATGGAAGTCTTCCCAGGACAGACCACTGGCCACACATTTTTCTGTGCTTCAACTGACCCTTACCACCCCTGTCATAGCCCTCAGCCAAGATGGGGACAGTGATATCAGCTTGCTGTCACAAAAAAACCTACAAGCTCATTGAAGGCAGCTCCTTATTATGGTATTTGTAACCTGGATCCTGTCTTTGTGCCCGATCCGAGACTGATGAGCATACAGGTTAAATGAACCCTTGAGTGAAGGAGGCATCGAGTGGGAAGGTAGAGCTCAGCTAACTGTCAGTCCTGGCCTGGCACTTCAACCGTGAGGAGATGGCCAAGAGGCAGGAGTTTGATGAGGGAGCCAAGAAGGACCTTGGGAAACCAATCCATTGAGTAACATGATAGAAGATGAATTGGGGGGCAAAAGGAACAATTTAAAGTGATCATATGAACTGATGGGTGTGGAACCAGTTACAACCTTGAAGGAGGGAAATAAAAAGGTTTTGAAAGGGTTTGGATAACTCAGTGAACAAGAGTGCGGTGGCCAACATTGTGGGAAGATCTTCAGATTAGGGAAGAGAGGGAAGAGTTGAGAAAGTTTTTTTTTCTTTTAATCTATGAAGAGTTCCTTCCAGAAATCCCTGAACCCCCATAAGAAGGGAAAGGGATTGACCCACCCCCACCCCCATTTGTCTTACTCCGCTGGTCAGAAGCCAACATCCGTGCACAATGAAAAAAAGCTCAGCTCTGAAGCAGAAAGAAGGAGACAGTTTCTTCTGGGCTTTGTGTGATTAACCCTTGGAGCAACACTGTCATTTTGCTTTCCTTCAATTTCTCACCTTGGAAGCTTCAAAAATAAAGATTAAAAACTATTCAGCAGTTGTTATTCTCACCAGGACACGGGGAGCAGAGGCCATCAGTTCCGGTGCTCTAAGGGGCCATTATTCAGCAGCCAGGCAAACTGGCCAGGACTCTGCTTAAATGATACATTCTAGGGGTGCTGTGTAACAGTCAATGACAGTCGATGCATGCCACAGCTGAGGATTCCTTGAAGACAGAGTAAGTTCCATCCAGGACAAAGCAAGGACACCTATTCAGGGCCTGTTTGGACAAAGTGGTTAATAGGACCTCTAGTGCCCATGGGATGACCCCATGATGGTTTGATCTTTGGGTTGTGTGTAACACATTTCAAAAAGCAGCCTCTACTGGTGCTGTGGGGTGCTGCAACCCAACTTGAGTAGCAGCAGTACCACACTCAGAAGAGGTTCGTTAAGTAGGGCTTCACATGATGTCAACAAATTGTTGTGGAAGTACTTGGTTGGAGACCAAGAGGAAATCCAATTTCTAAAGGGCCATCCTAGAACAATCCAAGTGAGATGTATGCTGAGGTCTAGAGAGTTCCAGAAAGGTGGCAACCTGTACATGGTATACAACTACCTCAATCTCCCTCTTACTCAAAGAACAGACATTGGCAGAGTCTTTTTTACCAAGTGTCTTTGACTAATTGTTATGAGATGTGCAACTGACTTGGTAGTGGAACCGAAAGGGAAATATTTTTCTTGATATGCTATCACATGACCCTATATGTATGGCAGTCACATTGTAGGTATCCTGTGGGAGTCAGGGCACACAGAGTTGGTCCCAAGGAAAGCAAGACTTTCCTATAGAGATGGTTTAAATTTTTCAGTCAGAGCCAGGCATGTAGCATAAGCCTGTGATTCCACACTCAGGGGCCAGGGGCAGGTGGATCTCCTCACGGATTTGAGGACAGCCTAGTCTGCATACATAGATGCTCTGTCTCAAACTTTTCTTTTTTGCAGTCAGAAAGATGAGTCTTGGTGCAGAGAAACGATGCATCAGGGCCAGGAGGGTCTGAAGACCATCCCTCCCACCTGCATTCCTCGGTTCACGTGGTGAAGCTGAGGCCACAGGTGGGTGGTGGTGTTTCTGTGGTCCTTGGCAAGAGGGAAAACTAGTCACATACAGGATACCAGCCCAGGGGCTTCTTATGAACACACCTAGCTCCCAGTTTTCCAGGATGTACCACCTAAGATCTCTCTTAACCCGGTTAAGAGGTAATTTTCTGGTGGAAGTGGCATAAATTCTTTACTGCACTGTTTTAAAGACTATAGCATCCTTCACGCCCTGAAACGTGATCTTGACTTTCCTTTTGAAAATATGGTTAGGATTACACTGCATCTGTCAAGTCCTATGAATCCAGGTAACAGTGTCAGTGTGACAAGTGGGAGACTAAGCACACAAGAGTGGGAAAGTCACTCTGGGTCCCTTTGAGCATCCTCTAACAGGAGCACTCTTGTGCCCAGCCCCTGGCCTCCTGGAAGAGGCAGCTTCAGTGCCCTTCAGGAGACAATTAGAGTCATCTCAAGGAAAGCTGAATTAGAGGCAACGAGCCTCCGTGGACTCAAGAGTGTCTTCGCTCCAACATCCCTTATGTGCCTCATAATGGATCCTTTCTTTAAACATTACACCCCTCAATTAGCTCATAATTGCTGTCCATGCCCTATGAATTATGCATTGTGTGAGGCAAATCCAGGTTCCCTGGCACTGGACAAATCACAAGCTGTTGAAGAAGCTGGGGTAATTACCAAAACAATCCCGGGACCCTGGGGAAGGGGAGCATTTCCTGCCTCTCCGCCCTGCCTTCCTCCACTTGTGGCTGGGGTTCGCCCCCACCCCACCTGGCTTCAGTCTGCAGTCTTCAGGTTCAAAGCCTGTACCCTGTGCTGAGCAAGATGCTGACATTCACCCTGCGTTAGCGTTATTACTGCTTGCAGCCCTGCCGGTCAGGCCTTCTCTGGTGCACAGCGCATGCTTGGCTGGAAGCATCTGCTCCCTCTGGAGTCTGTGGGTTTGATGGGCTTGAGTCTAGGTAAGGATCACCTCTGTGGCAAAACAGAAATGGTGGCTTGTTCAGCAAGGTGACAAATGCCATGACAAAGGATGGCTTAAAGCTATTTTTTAAAAAAGGACGAAGGGTTCACTTGGGGAGCACTCTGCATTAATTACATTTATTGAAACTACTTCTCAAAACCTCTAAGAGAAGGGTAAGATATATAATCAAAAGCACTGAAGTAGCACTCCTTCCCTTGTGCTCAAATTCATGTACATCTACCCTTTCTTACAAGTGTCTTGAGTCATTCGGGAATGCTACGCATTCACATACGTGTGCGCACACAGGAATGCTTGTATTGAGTTAATGGTAAGCAGAGGGTGACTGTCTTCCTGTGCTTCCCATCATTATTCCTAGGGGTTAATTTGAAGAATAACGAATCACTACAATTATCCTCCTATCCAGACTATTTGAATAAGATATCTTTAGATTTTTATATCCAAATCTTTTTCTGTAAAGCAAATTAGTTCTTTTAAGTTCATTCAGCTTAAAGGAGTGAAGTGTTTATCTCCAGATTCCCCTCCTCTTTGTCTGTCTTGCCCTCTTTCCCTTCCTCCCTCCCTTCCTTCCTTCCTTCTTTCCTCCCTCCCTTCCTTCCTTCTTTCTTTCCTCCCTTCCTTCCTTGTGATTGCTCCTAAGGTCTAGCACTGATGTATATCCTTGTAACTTTTTGTTAATGTTAAACAGTTTTATTAAGATGCCCAGACTGGCCTTGAACTTGTGATTCCTCAGACCTTCAGGACTCTCTGACTTCTTCATCTCACACATCTTTCATGAGACTCACGCTGAGCTGACTTGCTGTGACAGCTTTTAATATTTCTGTCATTCATCTAGATATTCTTTAAATTTTAGGGCCTATGACATGTCATGATACTGAGCTAGGAACTGGAGTTGCCAAAGAGAAGTGGCCCCTGCTTTTAAGTAGTTCACGATCTCGCAGGGGAGCTAGGCAGCCATGGTAGCCTGAGCTGACTCGCTGAGCTTAGGACTCAGTAAAGCAGACAAAGGACCAAGGACGGAGCTTCATTCAACCTGGGCAGCTTCACTTCCTGACTTCATGCTCATTGTGGATCTGAGTTTCTTCCTTTGTTAAATGGGAGGAAGGCGCAACATCAGTAAGCAATGCCTTGAACACTTTCTGCAGAAGTTTAGAACCCATTTGCACTTTTCAAAAGTCAAGCATGCATTGGTTTGAAATTTTTTAGATACAAACCCAACCAAGCAGGTGCCATTTTGAAACTCATACTGCAACTTTCTTCTTGGGACAAAAGATAAAATTGAGCAAATGTCCTCTGATATAGCTTTGATAGAAAAAAAAAGTCAATTAGTTGTCGGTTGCAGATCCCCCATCCTGTGGTCTTCCCATTGGCAGGAACTATGATGGAGCCTGTGGGAGTGGAAAGAGGGGAATGGGTGAGCCTTATCTAGTGACTTAGAGTCAGTCTCAGTGGGGAGCTGAAGTCAGGCTATGAGAGGAAGGTCAAATTTAAATGAGGAGAAATATTAGAATTGCTAGCAAAGGAGCCTGACTTCAGTGAGGGCCAGGTAGACAAGGCTACTTTCACATAACAATTCCTTCATTTATTTACTCAGCAACATGTTCTTCAGCACAGGTTTGGGCAGATGGTGGTCACACAGTGTGAGCAAATAGGTGTGATCCCTGTCCTTGGGAGATTTGTGGTCTAGTGGGAAGACCAGGTATTTCAAACGAATCACCAAAGGTGATGACTGCTCGTCCGACTAGTCCAAGTTGTCACAGAAACAAAAAAGTGAACCAGATCTGGCCTGCCGTCAGGGAAGCTGTGTGAGCAAGTGCCAATGGCACTGTGATACAGAGAAAAGGGCTACTAAGGAGTGAGGAAGTCCCCACACAGGCGTGGAACCAACCCACTTGATGTAGCTGAGGAGGAACAGCCTGCAGGAACCACCATTTTTGGTGAGAGTGGCTATTTCCCGACTTCAGTATGGTAGGGGAGCGCCCTTAGAAGGAAGACCGAATTAGAAAAGCAGCTGTGTTTTGTGGTTCATCCGTAAGTGGATCTGTGTACAAATACACAGAGAACATGGAGATGCTTCTAGCGTCAAGACTTCAGAAGCAGCTTCAGTGGTATCCGTTTCTTCTAGGAGGGCTTGCTCGGCAGCCAAGGCTCTTGCTTTTCATGAGTAAGCCATGTGCGAGCTTTAAGAGTGGTGGGCGAGCTGTGCCTGGAAGCAGAAGCTGGGCTTGTTAATTTTACACAGACTCTTTCCCCAGTCCTCACTTCTGACCCCATGAGTCTCTCTGAGGACTGCTGGTCCTCTGCCCACATGGAGAAAGAAGGAAGACAGGAAACGAAGGAACTGAGAACCCCTGAATTACAGCCCATACTGTTATTCTTGTCCCCTATCCCCCAACAAATGCCAGTAAGTGTTTTGTAGGGAGAAAAAAAGGGGTTGAGAAAACAGTAAGTCTGGGAAAGAGATTAACTACTTACTCGAGCTTTTATTGCAGGCCTTATCAGTGTCTTTGATGCTTGTAACATGCTTTGTAAGTCTCTAACTGGGAACACAATTAGGGATATTTTCCAAACACATTTGACCACAAAACATGCCTTTCCTGGGTGTCCTGGGCAGACTGTGTTTCAGAGTTTGTTTTTGGTAACTGCGACTTAAGTAAGTACCTTAAATTTGAGATTTCAAAAATCAGATGGATCTTAGAGGTCACTTTGTCCAAACCTTCATGCAACAGAGGAATGTGACTAAACCCACTGACCTGAGTCCACCTCACTGCTGTTACTGCAGACCCATCTCTTACACTAGATACTGTGATGCTGTAGAAGAGAAAAAGGCTATGTAGGACTATTGAAGTCCCTAACAGCATGGTGGGATCGCAGGCCAGTTCCCGCTCTGGCCCTCAGTTTCAAGATGTGTTCACCAAGTACTGAGCATCTGGGGTGCTGAGGACTCAATCCTACCTGACAAGCAGCTGGTACACTGGAGGCACTTAGGAAAGTTGTCAGCTACCCTGTTTCCCATCCTGAGAAACAAGCATCCTGCTTTATACAAGTAATTACATGCGAATATTCTCTGTATGATATGCAAATACTCATGGCATTTTCTATAATGTTGGGTTTTACTCTCATTTCTAAGGAAACATTCTGAACTTAAGGGCCAGGAGAAACATTGTATTCTTTCCTGCTGGTGCGCCAACCTCCCAGGAAGTGCTTTGATTTTACAACCTGGAGTTAATTTCAGTAAGTACAAGTGCTCTGGACTTTATCGTCCTTTAGAAGCACACAGGCTTCAGAGTTAGAGCACTGCACAGTGTGGGCCCATTTATATATATATATGTGCGTGCGTGCGTGCGTGCGTGCGTGTGTGTGTGTGTGTGTGTGTGTGTGTTGTGTGTGTGTGTAGTGTGTGTAGTGTGTGTGGTGTATGTGATGTGTGTATATGTGGTGTGTGTGTGTGTATGTGTGTAGTGTGTGTGGTGTATGTGGTGTGTGTGTGTATGTGGTGTGTGTATATGTGGTGTGTGTGTGTGTGTGTGTGTAGTGTGTGTGGTGTATGTGGTGTGTGTGTGTATGTGGTGTGTGCATGTGTGTATGTGTGTAGTGTGTGTGGTGTATGTGGTGTGTGTGTGTGTGTGTATGTGTGTGTGTGTGTATGTGGTGTGTGTGTGAACATGCACGTGGAGGCCAGAGATTGATGCTGGGTATCTTCCTCAGTCCCTTCCCAACTTACATTTTGGAGGCTGGGTCTGTCACTGCACTTGGAGCTCACAGATTCCTGCTACATAGACTGGTCAGCAAATGCCTGGGACTCCTCCTGTCTCTGCCTCCTCAGAGCTGGGTTCCTGCAGGCATGCATCATTGTATCTAGCTTTTATGCGGGGTCTGAGGCTAGACCCAGTTCTTCTCATTGGGCTCCCCTTTACATTTTAGAGAAATGGAAGTCTGTTCCATGAGGAGAGGTGATGTGCTCAACGTTCTTGCAAGAGTTAGGGGCAGTTCTGGCCCCAGAGAAGCTGGGCCCACCTAGCTTCAGTCTTCCCTCCCCACCAGAGGCCCCTCGACACTTTTCCTTGACATGTTAGACCCAGAAGGATGAAGTGTTCTATTGTGGAGTCATTATGCCTTTGTAAGCATAGGAAACTCCCTGGTACCTTTGTCTCCTCAGTGGTCTGGGAAGATGTTTGCTAAAGAAAGAAAAACCAAACCATCAGCTATAAGGCTGAGCTGAGTCTCTGCTGGGCTCCTGCGCTTCTGCTTCCACAAGCAGTCAGGAAGGAAGAGAAAATGCTGCTCTCCAAAAGCTAGCCTCCTTCTGCCTTGTTCCCTGGGGGAGCAGGTGCCAGACCACAGCCCAGACAGTTATGCAAATCAGATATGCAGACTGTAAAAACAAAAACAAAGGGAAACAAACCTCTCTGAAAGTGCATTTTAGACAGCGGTACGTGAGAACTGGAGATGATAAGGCTTGGTGTCCCTATCTAGTACTGACCGGGGACAACTTGGCCAGCATGACAGATCAGACAATGGCAGAGTGTGGCTGTGGCTCTGGGTTCTTCCTGTCCCCCCTTGGACTTCCTGGCTATGTGTTTATGTCCAGTGTGTAAGTGGGTGTGTCTCCCAGTAGGCCTCAGGTCCTACTGCTAACTGTGACCTGGGGACGTCAGGCAGCTGTTGGGGTAAAGCCATGCTGGAATGAACACAGGCCTTGCTGGGTGACGCCCTTAGCAATGGGTTAGAAGGCTGGTTAGGAGGATGGTTGGTTAGATGGGTTGGAAATGTCCTAACTACCTCACTTCTGTGGTTGCACCACAGAAATTGACCAGTGCGGGTCGTCTCAGAGCTCAACTAGTTCTCTTGTCATCCAAAGAATATCTAAGCAGTGTTGGAGAAAGTGGAGGGAAAAACCAACAGAGGCAAGTGATGCAGGAGGCTTTCAGGAAAATGCACAGTTAATAGCAGGGCGAATTCTGCAACCTCAGTTCTTCCGGGACTCCCAGGCAGCCTGGGGATGATCCACGTAGGTTAAGCTTTCTAAGCAGCAGCTGATAGGGGGTGCTCTGCAGCACAGTGGGGCTCAGAGGATGGGGCAAGAACAGGCTAACAGGCATCAATTCCTCACCTTGGACCCTCAAGCAAGCCAAAATGGTATAAAGGCCATGCGTCTCTGCCTTCATTTTGTATCTATGTTCTGCATTTCATTTCCCTTGCCGGTTTAATTGCGCGGTCATGTGAATGACTCAAGGTTCAAAACTAGAGACACACAGGCTCCCCTACCTCCCTTCCAGAACAAAGACTGGCTGGGACACCTTCCTGTCAGTCTTCCTGATAGCCTTTCCATACCGTTGTCCTAATTCTACAGTCAAGTTGGATTCCAGGAACGGGAGAGCCTCACAACAGGCCACCTCATCATGACTCCATTTTCAAACCAGAGCAATCATCTCGTGGGATCTGGCTTGTCCCCTCAAGCAACAAGGCCTTCTATAAACCTAAGGCAAGATGACCAGACCACACTTTGACACCCAATTCCCCCCACTTCACACTTCAATTGCCCTGTTTAAACTCAGAACTTGTCGGTACCTCAAAGCTGGACTTCAAGGCTGCTGAAACCCATTCCTTGTGGCTGCATTCATTGAATCTCTGGTTTTCACCATCTCTTAACTCTTTAGCTATTGTACTGGGGCCTGTGGCCAGGCATAGTTCATTAGGATTTGGGTGCTGGGCTTGGCCTTGGCACTTGATAATGATATCTCTTCCCTTGACTGGGAGGTGACTTGAAAAAGCTACATAAAGTCCAAGGCTGGCAAGCTAGATCCTGCTCTCTGGTGTTTCTGCTCTGCAACAGCCTCCCTCCCCAGCTCTCCTGGTCTCCGAGAGGCCTGAAAAACGATGTGGTTCAAGACGGAAGGCTGATATTTTCTAAAACTGGTCTGTGAGTTTACTCATCTTCACCGGGACCACAGAAGAGCAATTGGCTGCCTAGTCCTCAGAGAGGACCCTGGAGGGGCAGTTTCTATAGGGAAGGGAATAGGAGAATAGGAAGAGAGAAAGGGGCACTTTAAACCAGAGGACTGCACCCCCTCACCGCTGCAGACATTTATCAAGCACCTACTATGAGCTACCTCCAGAGAGTCACCATCCCAGACAACCAATCAGTGCCATCTTACATAGCCTTCTTCCTGAATGTCAGCTGTCCAATTCTGGGCTTTGTGCTGGCTCTCTTTCTTCCTCTCTCTCTTTCTTTCTTTCTTAAGCCACCAACAAGACTCTGACCTCTCCTGGAACACACAATGCAGGCAGTCACTCATGCATTAACAACCACCGGGCCCCAAAGGTCGTTTCTATGACAACCTCGGGGTCCTTAATGACCCTGGCAGGCCAATGATTTTGTTTTGTTTGAGAGTGAAGGAATAATAAGTCAGGCTGGCTGGCTCAGGCACTCACTGGCCCCTCTCCCCCTGGCCCCCCTCTCCACTGCGCTGATATACTGTTCATTATCTGACTGCTGCATCAGCCCGAGAGACAGCGGCAGCCAGCTCTGAAAGACAAGAGCCTGACTGCAGACAAAGAACTGTAAAGGACCAGAGTGTGCCCCACATCCAGGGCTACCCCAGCTTCATTAATTCCATGGCCAGCTGGGAAGTAAGAGCTAGGACTTTGGGGGTCCCCAGCTCCTGCAGTCCAGTGGTGATCAGATGAACCCCAAGTCCTTGGAAGGGTCCTGCGGGGAGACCTCTCTACCAGGAGGTGTACCTGACGCACAGACAGCTAGCGCTGCTCCAATAGCAAGACCTATCATTTTAATGATGGGATGAATAAGGCGATTGATGATCAGCCTCACTAGCTTCTCTGTGGATGTTCAGTAACTGAGGAGGCCGGGCCTGACTGTGAAGACAAAGGCAGCTGCCAGGTTCGCAGCTGACTCTTGTTCAGGGTCCCGGGGTGGGGCCCTGCCCCCTTGCTTCTCCAGTTCCGGGTCTCTGCTTCTACCTTGAGACATTTCCTGGGGAGGAGGCTTTCATTGTCTTCTGATCTTGGGGCAAATGGGCCTCCAGCTTGTCACATTAATTTTCAAACGTGGCGTTCGGCAGCCTGGGATTTTGCTAGCAGACACTTGGAATGATTTTTTTGTTGTGTGTGCACAGCTAAAATCCCCGAGAATAAGAATAAGTCATTATCCTCTAACGGAAAAAAAAATCAGCTCCTACTGGCTGCCCTGTGGCCCAATCAGCTGACTCATTCTCCACGCTTCCCCTGAAGTAATTAGCGTTTTCATTTTTCCCAACCTGCCTATTAGATAAACTCCAGGTTCTCCTTCAGTTGAAGCACATTTTTTTTTTTTTGAGTTGGTGTGCCTCAGCCTCTCCCCAAGAAACAAAAGAAGGCACCTGGAGGAGAAGAGGACAAAGAGATGGGGGATTTGGTCTTGTATGCTCCTCCTTGGACGGTTGTGTGCCCACAGAGAGGAGTCTCGGGCAGCATGCTATGTTCAGAGCCCCCTGGCATGGGAGGAGTTCAGCATCTAATCATTACAGCAGGAGTCGGGCAAGGGCATTTGGATCTTTAGGGAGCAATTCCTGAGCACCCACAGGTCCAGAGGCACGGTGATGGTTGGCTTTACTTGTCAACTTGGCACAACCTAGAATTATCTGGTTAAGTTTCAACGAGGGTTGGTCTCCATCGAATCAGACTATGGGCATGTCTGTGGGGACTGTCTTAACTAAGTTAACTGATGTGGGAAGACCCCCAACGGGGTTACCATTCCCTAGGCAAGGGGTCCTGAAGTGTGTGGGAGTGGAGAAACAGAGCTGAGCACGAGCAGGGGAGTAAACAAGTGAGCATGCACGCATCCATTTCTTTGCTCTTGACGGTGGATGTGAGGTGACTTCTGCCTTGACTTCCCCTGACGGTGGACTGGAACCTGGAATTGTAAGCGGAATAAACTCTTTCCTAAGCTGCTTTTCATTCAGGTATTTTGCCACAGCAACAGGAATGAAGCCAGGACAGCCGTGTAGAACAGCCCTGCACCCTAGCTCCCACCGTCTCTGCATTTTGACTCCTTTGTCTGGTGAGGGCCTAACTGAAGAGCAGGAATGGAAAGTTCTGGGAGATTGCAGAGCCCATGGTTGCATCAGTGAGGAGGTGGAGTCCATCTGGGGCAAAACTCTCTACAGAATGGATGGAGAGCTTCTCCCCCATCCCAGATGGGCATCTGTGGTTGTGCTCGGCACTAGCTTCTGCTCTGGCTGGCAGATGCCAACCACTGGAACCCCAGGGGTTCTTGAGAAAAGATGGAACATGGAGTCTTTTTAACATAAAGGTTTTAGATTTTTTCAAATAATTCTAATGTTTTAGGACTGGTTCCAGTCAAAGAAAACAGTTTTCCAGGAGATTCCAGGGACCGTCAGTTCATGTTCTGTGCTACAGACCCTTGTGTTAATGATCTCTGGCTGGATAACCAGACACTTTGACATTCCTTATTCTTGGGAATGATAATCAGGCCCTGATCTGCACTCCTGTATCATATACAGATGATCCCCATACATGCTAAGGTGTAGAAAAATGGCACAGCACCGATTGTTTACGATCGTGACATTGGCTGGGATGCTCGGTGGCGTTTTCCTTAAGTACAGGTTGCTCATTGTACCTCCCTATACACCTTTGGTTACATGGTGGAGTGTAACAAAGGTCCCCCAAAGTGCAGGAGACCAGATTTCAGACCCATCCTAAGGATATGGAGCCTGCCTGGTCCAAAGCTCTCCCTCAGGCAGGAGAGGGGATCTGCTGTCCAGGACAGAGGGAGAGCTTTTTACTCTTCTCATAATATGGGTATGCTTTTCCACTCCCATTTTCCAGAATCCACAATGGTTGGCTCAGCTGGCCCCAATTCTCTCCTGGCATGGTGATCTCCAGCGGCCGCCACCATCTCACACAAGCAGGGTTCGAGTCTTCATTGCTCTGGAGCCTTCAGTTTTCTTGGGCATCTCTCGCCTCCTCTCGCATTCTAGGTGTGACTGTACCCAGGGCTATGTCTTCTGCGGCCTTCATTGAGTGAGTTCCCCGGATCCCCAAATCCACTCACTCACCTTTGTCTCTCTGACAGACGTGGACATTTTGCCGACTTTATGGGGCCACTTTGGGCTAGGAAATCTGGAAGCTCTGTTCCCCCTTTGTTCCGAACTCACTCGGCCTTTGGTTGCAGACACTTGCTAATGACCTCCTGGCCAGATCTCAAAGTGGGCAGCAGCTGCCTTGAATATCAGAAAGGAGCAAAGTTTGGGGTGTAATATCAACTCACCCTTCCCACTACATGTCCTCACCCCCAAGGTGGGACTGTTTAGGAGTAAGTGATTTAGAAGTGGACAGTAGCAAAATGATTCTGGGAGTGTACTTCGTTACAGCTAACATCTATATCCCTCTCTCTTCCTGTTCACATCCATTGGCTACAAAATTCAGTGGATCTGCACTCCGGGACCTCTCTTGCCTTCTCCCCATCTCTGCTGACCTGGGCTGCACCCTTATTGCCACAGCTGCCATAGTTCCCCTATATTGCTGCAGCCACCCTGTAGTTGGAGCCTCTCC
Source organism: Peromyscus californicus insignis (assembly GCF_007827085.1). Classification (NCBI taxonomy): domain Eukaryota; kingdom Metazoa; phylum Chordata; class Mammalia; order Rodentia; family Cricetidae; genus Peromyscus; species Peromyscus californicus. The sequence goes on along the minus strand of NW_026294413.1, from coordinate 84,460,976 downwards.
CACGACCTCTTGGTCTCTCTGCCAAAGCACAAGGCTCAAGGAAGCTTGTCCAAACTCAGGCTGCAACTCCGTGTTTCTACCCAGACTTTCAAAGTCTTTTATGGCATGAGCCCAGTGGGCCTCATGCTCGCTTCCCTACTGCTACTGCCCACCAGCCCTTGGTATTTCCTTTAGCTGGAATATTCCCTATCAATCTCTCTTAAATCTAAGTGTTTGCAGGTGTTTCCAGGCTCAGTCAGGGTGGCTGCCTTCTGCAGCTAGTTGACGGATATTCCCTCTCCACCGTCAGTGCCCCTGTGTCTCTCCTGATGGCATGTTTGTGGTGATTGTAGTAGTCAGCTCAGGCTGCTTCAGCAGATATCACAGTGATGGGGGGCATGCTTCAGCCTCAGGTACCAATTTCCTCACCCTCCTGGAAGCTAGAGGTCTGAGATCAAGGGTCCTGGCTCATCTTCGTGTCTCCACCTAACCTTCCTTTGGTGTGTACTGAGGGAGGGGGCTATGGAGAGCTCTAGCTTCCTCAAGTCCACTAATCCCATAGGACTAGGGCCCCACCCTTATGACCCTCTTAAATCCCAGCTAACTCCTTAGAGGCTTTGTCTCCACACACAACTTCATTGAAGGTTAGGGCTTCACCAAATCACCTTGTCTAAGGGTAAGGGTGAGGACACAAACCTTCAGTCTATAACAGATACCTTGGTCTGGTTGATTACGAATACATCTCTCCTTTTCCTCCTCCTACTGCTCTGTCTCTGAGCTGCGTCCCCAGCCCCCAGCCCCAGGTACCCATCTTATTTTCTCCTCTAAGCCAGAAGCTTTCCAAGGACACAGTCTACATCGTTGTTTTTCTGGGATCCTCTGGGTGATAGGTGCCCAGCTAATATTTCTCGGTGAGCTTGCAAACACAGTCTCCACACCCCTTCATTACTAGAGTCCCAGCATGACTTGAAATAGCCTGGGGCCTTCCCCTCTACCTAAATATGTTCCTTTCCATCTGCCTGGGACACGGCGGAGGTTATCCAATGCTTCTGATGGTCTACTAAGGCCTGGCAAGGACCTGTGATGACAGCTCATGTGCGCTAACACAGCCTGTAGCTCAAGTCATGGCTTCAATGCCCCACTAATGGGGACTGTTTATTTGATGCTGGTCCACTCTAGGTGCTGGAATCTTAACCATATTGCCACTTTCATGCAAGCTCCCCAAGTGAGTCTCTAGAGGGCAGAGACTCTGGCTTTTCGCTCCCCATACCCAGGCTCTGATGTGTTGCTTGATAGCCAATAATAGCACGATTAAACATTATTGAAAGAAGGAACAAATAAAAACAGTAACTTCCAACATCCCCTATCATTCCGGTACCTGAAACGGGGACTTAAAAGCAAATGTTGTAATGATTCAGACAATTGCTTTACGTGGATGTTCACAGTACAGTCTCATCTCCGAGACTCAACAATGGGGAGACAAGATTAGTCTACAGAGGAGACGAAAGGCCAGAAATTGGAGCTCTATATCAAGCTCTACATTAAATTGGAAAAGAGAAATTTCCCTACAACAGTAATTTCTTGCCGTTCACAAGAAATATGTTATAAAACATCATAAATACCCAGTCACAGCTCTTTCAGTACAGTGTGTGGTTTCCATGTAAGAGGATATGGAAAGGCAGATAGGAAGCCATCAGATCTGAAAGGATTTTTCTAGTACCATGGGAGAATGCTTTGAACACTTTTGGAGCCCAGGAGCCTTGGAGAGCACTGTGCATGTGTTCCCATGAAGTATGTGCAGCAGTACAAAAGCTCGAAATGATTGTCCCTATTTTACAGCTCAAAAAAACTAAGACCCAAAGAGGACACATAATTCATATGTGTCCACTACAGAATATGAAGCATATATGGACATAGACATACATACATAAACACACACACATATATGTGTGACCAATGAGGCCGTTTATCTGAGATATAAGAATTTCAGTGGTAATTCTTGGAAAGTCACTGTGTAAATGTCGTTATCTGATATTAGAACTTTCATTATTAAATAGCATTGTGTACCTGTTTAGTAAAGATTTCTGCTATGGTGCTTACAAACTAAGGTACAAAGTTTGAAGTGGTCCGTTTCAAAGTGTCCCTTAGCAGTGTAAGGTACACAGTGGAAATTCTGAGACTAGAATCTCCACCCCACCCCCAAAAGATGTGACTCGATCTCCTTTCTCTTCCTTCATCTCCTGGTCTCAACATGAGTCTTTGTGCAAGGCAAGTGTCCAGGAAGAGCCTCAGGGTGAATGAAGGCTGTCCCACCACCAAAGGACACAGACCAGTTAAGTGATAACTTGGCTTTTCAAGTGCCACACTCCATTCAGGTTACATATCCCCCTTTCCATTGATAATGTCAGGCTGAAGCTCTTCTGCCCCTTCTCGCGGTTCCATAGCTTTCCTGTGACCTGCAGAGCGTGTGACTCAGAGTGTCATTCTTCAGTTGCTCAGTGTGCTCTCTGTGTGTGTGTGTCTGTCTGTCTGCCTGTCTGTCTGTCTTCAACACTGTTCTATTTCACTCAAGTCAAAGCTGCCCATTTGGACTCAGAAAGCAGTTTGCTCAGTGTGCTCTGTGTGTGTGTGTGTGTGTGTGTGTGTGTGTGTGTGTGTGTGTCTATGTGTCTGTGTGTCTGTCTGCAACACTGTCCTATTTCACTCAAGTCAAAGCTGCCCATTTGGACTCGGAAGACAGGTTGCTCACTGTGCTGTGTGTGTGTGTCTGTCTGTCTGTCTTCAACACTGTCCTATTTCACTCAAGTCAAAGCTGCCCATTTGGACTTGGAAGGCAGGTTGCTCAGTAAAGTGCTTACTTTATGAACAAGAGGACATGAGTTTGATTTTCAGAATCCATCTTTTAAAAAAAAAAGCTGAGCATCGCAGTATGTGCCCGTAATTCTAGCACTAGGGATACGGAGCCAGCTGGAGAGCTGGGGCTTGCAGACCAGGCAGCCTAACTTACCTAGGGAATTCCAGACCAGTGGGAGAGACCCTGCCTCAAAATCAACAACAACAACAACAACAAAAAGACAAAGAGCTATACCAGAGGAATGAGACCTGGGATTGTCTTCTGTTCTGTTTCCATGCACATATGTACCTGCATACACAGGAACACACACATGCACACATGCATGTGTGCTTGCATACAATTGAACACACACACACACACACACACACACCCTTGTCCATTTGCCTCCCCAGGACCCTGTGATGGGCCAATCTTTATTTCCTGTGACAGAATCTTAACTGTAATTGCTGATCATATGCAGTTCAACACACGATGGTGTCTTTACATTTTCTTAATTTAGGACTTAATGTGAGGGAGTCATCAATGTGGCTGAGATCATTAGCCGTCTTTAATACCTATTTCCTCTTCTTCCGAGTGTTGTCGGAGGGTCTGGCTGCCACCCCTTGAGACAGTACACCCTCCTGCCTTTAAGGCACTCTTGTGTTTTGATGGTTAGCCACATTTAATCCCAAGTGACATGGCCATGTGACTAAGTTGGCTAAGCCCTGTTCAGTTGGCTGTGAGCAGAAGTGTTTACCTAGAACAGGTCTGAGGCCTTTTATGAAGAGACCAGATATGTTACCCCCTCCCATTATCTGCTCTTTCCTAAGACACAAATGTTCCTTTAGACTATTTAGGTAGGGTCTATACTGCAGGAGTGCCAAAAGCAGTGGTCTAGAAGCTTCCAGGGTCTCTGAGCTCCCCTTCTATTAGTCTTTTGATCTATTTTAAAGTCTTTGTGTGCTGTGGTGTGTGTGTGTGTGTGTGTGTGTGTGTGTGTGTGTGCGTGTGTGCATGTTTACACATGTATGCATGTCACAACTCTTGCAGAGATAGAGGACAATCTTGAGTGACAGTCTTCATCTCCTACCTTCTTTGAGACAGGTCTCTCTTTTGGTCCATTGCTTAGACAGGTCTGCTGTTCCGTGAGCTTCTGGGATTCCCCTGTCTGGTTACCATCTTGAAGTAAGAACATTGGGATTATAGAGTCGTGCTACTGCACCCGGCTTTACATTGGTTCTGGGAACGTGACCTCAGGTCCTCACACTTGGGTAGCAAGTGCTCTGCCCACTGAATCGTCTCTTAGCCCCTATCCAGACTTCCACATTAATAAGCCAAGGTATGTAAGTCACTGCTGTATTTGGAGTTTTAGTCAGTCACATTTTAATCCCAGCTACCATAGCTGAGAAGGATTATGTTGCTGTTTGAGGTGATACCTGTCAGCTGGAGCTCAAACTTACTCACAAAGTGCAGGCATCACTTGGCTTTGGAGACAGTGCTGCAGAGAAGGGAGAACAGGAGGCCTCGGGTGGCCGTGGGATCGTCAGCTTTCCGGCCTTTGTTTGGTGCCATTTCCTCACCTTTAGTTCGTCCCATGGTCCCACTGCTTGACACTGGAGTGCTCACTCTGGTATTCTGTTGCAATACGGATGACTCTTCGCCTGAGATGGTAGTTTATGGTGAAGCGAGCATTCTTCCTGCCTGGTGTCTTTATCTGGCCTTCCCTGTGCCTTCCAGTCAGCTTGCTGACCCCCAGATGCCGGGAGCAAGAAGAGCAGATTCCATCCAGTGCCTCAGGCTCTCTCTAGTCGAGCACCCCTTGCTCTGGACCCTTGCGCTCTGTGGCCCTCCAAAGCACGCTACAGCATGAGGAAGCACTTTGTATCTGCCTAGTTTCCCTTGAAATCCCCTTCAAGCCGAAGGGATTTCCAGGGAAAATGTAACCTTGGAAAGGTTCCCCAGTCCGCAGGAGAACATCCTCGTCCTCTGTCCCCAAATCAGAGTGGGCTGGAGTCTCTGTCCTGGGTTCCCTAAGTGAGCAAGGTACAGGGGAGAGCGGCTTAACCTGAAGCGGCTTGGGGTTCCCTTGTAGCCAGCAGCATGTGTGTCCTGGTGTGGGCCCTGCTCTACCTCCTCTCTCTTTTCGTCTCTCGGGCTTGTCCTGTCTCTTACCCTTTGGAAGATAAAGCCTACATCAGCTATCCCCAGCAGTTTGTTATATAAAACGTTCTACATGACAGCTCAGAGTTGCCTGGTTCTCCCATTTCCGGCAACCCCTTAAAGATCTTCCTTAATGTCCTTGCTCTATAATCCATTTATTTCTATTTTACGAGTAGAAACTTCCCTTGATATTTCTTTGCTCTGGTTATTTTTCCTCCTCTTTTTAATCTCCACCCCCCTCCTGCCCTTCTTGGCATTTTTCTCCCAGCCAGCTCCTCTCAGTTTTTGATCCAAACCTCTTTTGTTTTCAGTGAGGTCTGTTTTCCAGCCTTTCAGCTTCCGTGAGCAGGGAAAACAATTCTTAGGGCTTCTTTCTGTTTTGGTTGGCACTCTGTTGCTAGGACAAAACACCTGAGGTAAACAGTTTAAGGGAGAGAAGGGGCTGAGGAGAGAGTCCAGCCTTTAAAGTGCTTCCTGCAGAGGCGTGAGGACCCGAGTTTGGAACTCTCACACTTGTGTAGAGGCTGGCCAAGGCAACCTCTGGCTTCCACACTCATTTGCACATCCAGTCCCCATGACACACACATCAACCACATAAAGCCAAAAAGAAAGAAGGAAGTAAATAAAATGAGTTAAAAGAAGAAAGGCTTCTTCGGGCTCATAGATTCAGAATGTTCTGTGCCAGTGCCTAGGCCCTGTGGTGGTGTAGCATATGACTGGACTTCCCATGGTGTGGGTACTCTACCTCATGATGTCTGGAAAGGGATGGAGGAAGAGAGCAGGGGCTGGGGTCCCAATAACCTCTGCAAAGGCAAAGCCCCCATTGCCTAACATCTTCCACTAGGTCCACCCCCTGAAGCTTCCTTCAGCGCCTCAGAGAACCGTAGGTTGGCAGTGGAGCCTTCAGTATGTGGAGCTAAACCCAAACCTCACACTTTCCCACAAACAAAACAAAGCCCTAAAGAATGGGTTTTTAGTCACATAAGTTTTTTCTCTTCCTTCCCCTGGGAGTCCCATTACCCTCCGCTCTTCTCTGACAGTATTGATAATGTCCACACAGTCGCCATCACCTTCTCCTCTACTGTCTGAGGACTGAAATCAGGCACTGGACCTCATTCTTTTTTCTCTTTGAGGTTAGACAGTTCCTGGCACACAGCGGGTTCTCATTTCCCCAATACACAGTAGGTTTGTAGTTCTTGGCACATAGTAGATTCTTAGTTCCTGGAACACAGTAGGTTCTCATTCCCCAACACACAGTAGGTTTTTAGTCCTTGGAAGATAGTAGGGCTCTCAGTCCCCAGAACACAGTAAGTTCTCAGTTCTCGGTGCCTACTAGGTTCTTGGCTCCTGACACACAGTGGGTCCCTCATAAATGTTGACTGATGGCCACCAGAAGCTTTCTCTGTTTTCAAATGTTTCGATGAATCCTTATGCCGTTCTGAGACCACCAACATGTCCTGACCACCCCCCAGATGAGAACCTTCTGTTTTTCAAAAGGCGCCATCGACAGAGTGTAAAAACACAAGCTCCATCCTGTGGGAAAATAAAGAACTCATATCCAAATATTTAAGGAACTTTCAAAAATCAATCTTAAGGAAACAGCACAATAAAAAGTGAGCAAAAGACTTGAATAGAAGCTTTACAAAAGGTGGTATTCAGATGGGAAGCCACATGAAAAGATGCTCATTCACATTAGCAATTAGGGAGATGCAAATTAGCAGCACAATAGCATACACACTACTGTCAGAGCAGGTAAAAATGTGAAACACTCTTGGTGAGGGTGGAAAGGAAGGAAGCAGACCGCTTGTGTGGCTGCTGGGTATGCGAAAGGGCCCAGCTACACTGGTAAATACCGTTTCTTAGAAAGTTAACTCCCTGCTTCCTGTGTGACTGAGCCTTTCCATGCTCACTGTTTCCTCCGGAGAAAATGAAAACCTACCCCGTGACGGCTGTTTCATAGCCCTGCTCAAACAGGAAACAGCCCGAATGAGTGCCTATCAACTAAGAACGTAGAAACAAACTGTGGTAAATTCTTCCAAAAGAATATTACTCGGCCCCAAAAAGGGATAGACGATGGGTGTGTGCTAGAACGTGGATGCGCCTAAAATAATAACAAGGGCAGAAGAGACGAGACTGAAGCAGGCATACTCTGATTGCTTTCCCGTGGGAGCTAGGATATTCAAGTGAGTCAATAGTCAGGGAAAGCACGGCTGTGACTGAGGCCGGGACCCAGAGTTGCAGAGCTTTAGAAGGAAGATTTACCCACTGGAGAGCCTTAGGGACAGGTGTGCTCACTGTTGTGTGGTGTCACGAAGTAGAAGACAAAACTGTATGAAATTGTGTGGCTTGAATATGTGCAGCTTACTGTGTGCCACTTTGCCTCCAAAAAGCTATTCAGTCAACGGATAGATGGATAAATAAAGCAGTAAGCAAATGCTTTCGACTATATTCCTTCAGTTCTCTGCCCGCCCCTCCTCCCTCAAAATAAGAAACTGTTTGCAGAGCTAGAGTCCAGAGGCAGACTCGGCCTTTTGTGACACCGGCCAAGAGCTTCTTGACTTTGTTGTTGGAAGCTATATCTGGGTTGGACCAGGGCATGTTAATAGCTCAGTTCTTAGTCTGTGTGAGTCCCTGGGTACACACACACACACACACACACACACACACACACACACACACACATCTGGAAAGTTGTAAAGTTGAGGTATCACAGATGTTTTTTACATTTGTCCTTCAACCTCCTGGCTTTCAGCCACACTCAGAAAGAGGAACAAGGGAGAAGCCTGCAGTGAGGGCTCGTTCCGAGACTGTAGCAGAGAATGCAGGAGGATTTAGGTAAATGGAGCTGGGAATGGAGGAAGAATCTGCACCCACCGCAGAAAGCCAGGGGAGCTTGCTACTCAGTGTGTTGGGCACTTGGGTGCCTGGATGCAGCACACGATGGCTAGCCACAGAGCTAACGGTGCTGATCTAGTATGAGGTGTGCAGCGTGGCTCAAGGCTCAGTCCTCCTCAGCAGCCCCCCACACAATGCCTGCAATGGAAATGTGCTCCAAGCAGAGCCAGTCTGCATAGCCTGGAATAGCTACCCACCAAAGATACCTTGGTAATGAGCATGGGGTTGAGAAGGGGTAACCAGGGCTGGGGGCTGGTGCACTGCAGCAGACCATGCCATGGTGGCCCCTGGTGGCCCCTGGTGAGAGATGGGAGGTGGCCCGGAAGGGGGTGGAGTACAAATCAGGGTAGGGATACTATAGTGTCTGTGTGGACCTAGTGATGAGAGGTCCCTCAGCTGGTGCTGAAAAGGTGAAAAACCTTTCCAAGGTTGGAGGCCTCCCTACTGGGCCACACTGTCAGGGTCACTCCAGGCTGCACAGGCAGCTTCTTCCATCCTTGGCACTCAACCCCCTAGGCCCTGGCAACACACAGGCGACAGATAGAAACCGATGTGGATTGGGGGAAGCATTTGCAGAGGAAGCAGTGGTGAGGTTCTAAACTGGAGTCCGTGTCCAGTGGCCTTTTGTCCCAGCCATCTGTAGAAAGTCTCTTCAAGAGGCTCCAGGAAAGCTGTCCCCAGCCTCAGCTGATCTTATGAATTTGAACTTGAGGCCAAGGCACTGCAGAGGCCTCAGCTCCTTGGAGGTCAATGGGAAACAGGGACACGATAAGGATCAAAGCCTAGTCATGACTCGGCTTTGCAAAGCTCCTGGTGGTGGGCTTTTCCTCTGCATCTCCTGCCCTTACACCTGGGGGGGGGGGCAGTCAGCACTAGTTACTTCTGCTGCTGTGACAAAAATGCCCGACAAAAACAACTCAGGGAAAAAGGGGGTTTGTTCCGGCTCACGGTTTGAAGGGACAGTCCATCATAGCAGGGAAGACGCAGTGGCAGAGGCAGGAGTTTGAGGCAGCTGGTCACTTTGTGTCCCCAGCCAGTGAACAAAGGGAGATGAATCGTGGTGCTCAGGCCTCTTTCTACTTTTTTATAGTCAGGAACCTCACGCACGGTTTGGAGTCAACCATAGTGAGGATGAGTCTTTACCCTTCCATTAACAAAGCTTGGTGACATCTGAAGCATAATCTATCATCTCTCCAGGCCCAGATCTGGGGTTTTAGTGCCAAGGCTGAAAAAAAAAATAGCATAAACATTCCAGAACAGATGCAGAGACAAGCCAGGAGCCAGGCATCTCCCTCCCTCTTTCCCTCAGCCTCTGAGCTGCTGAAACTGCATCCCTGGCAGCAGGCCCTGGTCTTAGGGAACAGGTGTAAGAAAGGCCCTGAAAGCAGGTGCCTAACTGAGGGGACCAGGCCTGGGAAGACCAGGGCTGGGGGGCCCAGGGCTGTCTGAGGCACAGAGCAGCAGGAGAGCCCCCATCTCTAGCTGTCTTGCCATCCCTTGCACTTTCTGGAATTTGTTAGTGATCTGAAGATGCAGGTAGACCCATGTGCCACCTTCAACTTCTGGAGGGTTTTTGCTGTTGTTTTGTTTCTGCAGTTTCTTTGCCCTGGTTCTATGTTGGTGCGGTCTATCTCGGGACAATGCTCCTGTGAGTGGGTGTCCCTGCTGACGGTACCAGTGATAAAGGATGTAAGAGAGAGCATGACTCTAGATTTCAGAGTGCGAACGTGAGGCCAGTCAGACACCATCAAACCACACAAAGCGTGGTGTTGGAGGTCCCCATGGGCAAGGTACATTCTGCTTTCCAAATGCTTATCTGGTCATCCTTTCAAGCTTATTATTCTAGAGTGTGCGAGGCCGTGGAGACATACGACAGTGAATTTCAACCAATAGGATGAAAAAAAAAATGCCCAGACATATTGCTAGCTGTTTGCTACTGGAATTCAGTGAATCAAAGCCAGGGATAGCATTAGCCATCCTATATTACACAGGATCTCCTCCTCAACCTATCATGGAGTCACCAAGCTCTAAGCTGAGCAACCTGGACACTCAGTAAGATCCCCTTGACAGAGGCAGAACCTGCTGTTAAGCCTCGTGTGGCTACAAACTAGAGGTGAGAGGTTTTTTCCTTCAAACACAGGACTGACAAAGAAACACGGAAGTCAGCCAACTCAGCAGAAGAGGCAGCTGAGAGCTGGAAGGGCAATAGTTACTTGTAAACAGGACTGGGAAGGAATTAATTATGGCCAGTGTCTTTCTGGATATGTCTTCAAAGCCCACACCGATGGTTAATTGTCAATGTAGTCTTTGCAGGGAGGGCCTTGTAGGAGGCAATTACCTCATGAACGGGATTAATGACCTTATAGGAGAGGTCAAGGGAGCTGAGCACCCTCTCAACCTTTCATACCTTCCACTGTGTGAGAATACAGCATGCTATCTCTTGAGACACAGCAATGAACTTCCATCTTGGAAGTAGAAGACCCAGCCCTCCTTGGACTCAGCCTGCTAGAGCCTGGAGCATGGCCTTGCCAGCCTCTAAACTGTGAGCAGTGGACTTCTGTTCTTTATAAGTTACCCAGTCTACGGTAGTTTGTTACAGCTATAGGCAAGTACCAAGACAGCCAGCATCCAGGGATGAAAATGTCTCCTAAAAGTAACTGGTACCTGCATAGTACTTAATAGAGTTTATAAAGTTCTTCTCCCAATCCAGTCAGAACCCATGGAAACACTTTCCAACTGAACAATCAGAACACCAGCAGAACCCTCAGGCTAGGGGGTAAAAGTTTAGTTAGATTTAACCGAAACATCACTCAGGGGAATGACATATCTACTTTGGAGTTTTATGTATTTTGAGTGATGGGAACGATTTTGTAAAATCATTTTGTCTAGATGAGAAATTTTTCTTTATTTATTGCCTCCCTTAGCGATCGGTGGAGGATCTTAATGAAGATGTTACATAATGCGGCGAGAGAAACAAACAAACCAAAAGCGCGTTTTAGTTCCATGTCTAGAAGTAAATGCTTCGCACATTTTGGTGGATGCAAGCTGTTTTTTGTTTTTTTATTTTAAATGCGTATTGCACTATATTCTGACATCTCTACTTACTAATGTCTCATCACCTGACTAAGGATTTGAAGACAGTATCAGTTTTGATGGCTGGATGGCCTGATGGCTGAACCCTGCTTGGTAGCCTTCATATGGTAGTCTGTGGCATGAGGAATCCCATCAACTGTCTTAGACAACAAGAATATGAGAATGTGTGATGTTCAGGAAGGTTTCTGAAGGTGTCATTGTCTTCTGGAAGACATTGCAAGTTTAAGTACATCTCAAAGAACCTCCAGTATCCCTCTCTGTCACTGGATGGGAGGGCTTGTTGGGAGGGATGGTTAATCTCATGTGTCAACCTGGCCAGCCCCCAACGCGTGGTCACCGTTATTCTAGGCCAGTGGTTCTCAACCTTCTTAGTGCTGCGACCCTTTATACAGTTCCTCAGGTTGTGGTGACCCCAACCATAAACTTATTTTCATTGCTCTAATTATGATTTTGCAACTGTTGTGAGCTATAACATAGATATCTGTGTTTTCCAATGGTCTTAGGCGACCCCTGTGAAAGGGTTATTCTACCCCAAAGGGACTGCAATGCACAGGTTGAGAACCACTGTTCTAGATGTTTCTGGGAGGGTGCGTTTCCATGACGTTCATCTTTAGACTAGCGGACTTGAGGCAAACAACCTTTTGTATGTGAGTGGCCCTTATTCAGTCTGCTGATAGTACCGAATAGAACAAAACCGGTCCTCTTACTAGGGAAGACTGGCTTACCAATGAGTCCCCGGGGTCCTCCCATCTGTCCTTCCCAGCACTGGGAGATAGATGTGTCTCAACATGTCCAGTTCCATTTTTTAAAGATTTATTTATTTATTTATTCTATGTATCTGAGTGCTCTATCTGCATGTACAACTTTATGTGAGAAGAGGGCACCAGATCCTACTATAGATCATTGTGAGCCACCATGTGGGTGCTGGAGATTGAACTCAGGACCTCTGGAAGAGCAGCCAGTGCTCTTAGCCACTGAGCATCTCTCCAGCCCAACATGCCCAGTTCTTTTACGTGGGTGATAGGGATGAAGGCGAGGTCTGCGTGCTCTCTTGGCAGGTTCTTTATTGACAGATATCTCTACAGCACTCAGTCAGATTTTTTTAACCATATTACCTGATTTCTTAACATAAATGTCTGCAACACACACGTGCAAGCACCCATGCACCCACACACCCATGCACCCACACACGCTATTGGCTCAGCTTGTCTGGAGGAGACTAAGGCACTGGATGATGGCCCCTCTACTACCTCTCTGTTGCAGAATGACTTTGAGAAGGGCTGGACCCATGAGCACCATGTTTCCGGCAGTGTTTCCCAAAGGGCAGATACACCTCTTCTCCAATTGTAGCAGTGGAGAACTGGTGTCAGTCATCACTCATGTGGGATCAGATGCAGCCTGGTATTCTAGTCTCACTTGAATGACATCATGCTACTTAGAGTAAGTGGATTGTGTATTTCCCCAGCGGCGTGACTGTGGGTGCTGGTGACAGTCTGTCCCAATCTTGTCCAGAAATCTGCATGCCATATCCGGCTTGATGGGGGTCTTTGAGAAGGACTGGTTCCCCCTGAGGCAGCCACAGGGGCAAGTCCAGCATATGATGGGCTAGAAATTGGCAACCTGAAGACAGTTGCAAAGTCAGGGCTATTTGGCTTGAAGACAAGTGAGAGATAGAGACAGTGTCTTTCCCGATGAGCTCTTTACGAAAGAGACTTTTAAAGTAGCTGTAGCAGGCAGAGATTGGAGCAGAAAATAAGAGCAAGGCAGATTCCAATTCATTGTCAGCTGTTTGGAACAGGTAATGAGTTCCTTGTGATAGAAGACATGTAAGTAAGACAGATGCAGAAAAAAAAAAAAAAGGTCTACATTAGACAAGATCGTCTTTCCATGCTGTCCCACCCCAGACAAAGGGACATGTCAGAGAAGCTTGTGTGTGGATGAGAACGCTCCCTCCCTCACCAGCTCTGGATGATGGAGGGAGGGGGGAGAAACAGTTACCATAGAAAGGGTTTGAAATGACTTCCTCTCTGTTTCTCAGGCAGGCAGGCCTATTTTAGTTTGACAGTCACTAGGATCCTGGTCCTGGTCCACTGGGACACAGGCCTCTACTACCCAAAGATACTGACCATGGACTTGGTAGACAAGGCTGCATTCAGCTTGTAGGCTGACCGGCTTGTGCCAGCACTCTATGGACCTGGAGGTGCCCATAGTCTGTGCACATTTACAGAGCTACTGACGGCTGCCCAAGTAGCGGATGATGACTGAGCAAACTTCTCTCTGCACTGGGCCCGCCCCAGCTCACCTGTGGGCTGAAGCTGGTCCTAGAAGGAGCCCTCCGTCCAGGGACAAGAGGCATTAAGGCAAACGATGCTCAACCAACTGGACAGAACACGGCACAACCCTCAGTTCCCAGGAACCCAAGAGCTGCTGAGAACTATCTCAGCCATGGCTGCTGACTACACTGCTGTGTGGTATAAGTCCCCCTCTCTGAGGGTTGGTATCTAGAGCACAGGATAAATGCTCCATGACCGCCAGAGAGCTCACACTTCTTGAGTTGTCCACACTGTCTAGAGCAAGGATGGTGACAGCCCTCCACTGCAGAGGGGGCAGGATTGCAAGTGGGAGAAAGGAAGGACTTTGGGTACCAAGGGTTGGTCATGGTGACTTCTGCTTACCATCCAGGCCCCGTGGCTGACACCAAATAAATGTGTCTAACCTGGGGATGCAAGGAGGAGCCGAGACCTGGGGCCAAGGGTGTGGTCCACCATGTAGCCATGATGGAGTAGGACGGCCGGTGTGTGGGTGAATGAGGGAGATGCTTTAGATGGGGACTAATTGTTCCAGAAGTGGAAAACCAGTGCTCCGAGGAGTACGGAAGCTTTCCTGGGCAGAAGCTCCCCACTTGGTTTTTACGCTGGGAATTTGTGACTTGCTTAGGAAAGCATCCCAGGCACCACCCGATCTAAATATCACCTCACATCTCACACTGAAAACCCAAGGCCAGAAGGGGAGGGGACTCGAGCAGCTCGCCTGCTCAAATCTAGCCTCCCAGTTAGAGCTCCTTTTCTTTTCCGCAAGAGGGTGTGCTGGGCTTCTGGTGAGAGGCTGGCTGCAGGGGCCAGAGACATCACGTGTGTGTTCAGCTCAGAACAACCCCTGAGGCTTCTGGGCACGACTGACAGCATGTGGCAGAAAGGTAATTCCAGATATTGACTTCCTGGTGGGTAGTGCCAATGTTGATCAATAAGAACGGTGTGTGCTCAGGGACAGAAAAGCAGCATGGGACCAGAAACAGGGACTGAGCCTGGCATTGAAGGGTTTTTTCTAGGAGGTAAATGGGATGCTCTGATGTTTAGGTGCCCTGTAGGGTCACCTGGCATCCTCTGCTTTCTTGTAGAATGGCTGCAGTTGCGTGTGGCTTGCTGGGAATGATGTGGTCCTCTAGAGAGGGAGATGGATTGCTCCAAGTGGAGGGACTGTGGTGCCAAGCTAGCCTGGCAATGCAGATAGACCCAACAAGTTGCAGAAGTGTGGCCTTCTCCATGGTATCGTACCCACTTGCTACCCCCCTAGAGTTGGCAGAATCCCCATGGGCCCCACACAGCCGTGGCTTCTTCTGAGAAATAATGAATTCTTGCCTCCCAGACCTTCCCAATGGGTCCCAGAACATCTCAGCTCCTTTGCATGTTGGGAGTGAGAATGTGGAACACCATATTCAACACCCACAGTCTGACAAGGCAGAGAAAACTCCCCAGCAACAAAGAGAACCAAATGTCCACTGGGCTGTGAGGACCCAGGGAACAGATTTGTTTATTTTATTTCACTACTTAAGTTTCTCCACAGCACCCAGCAGACTGTCTAGTCCACAGAAGGTACTTAATAAATGTTTGTGGAAGAGCTAAGTAACTGATTAGTCTGAAGCATTACCAAAGTCTTCCTGGGACCTAGGATGGGGGGAGGTACAGGGGTGTGGGATCTACGGGTTAGTTCCTCGGGAGACTGTTTTGCCTTCCCAGCTCAGTCCTTCTGCCCAAAGCACCATGCATGGACCTCAGACAGCTTTCTTCTCAGTGTCATGGAATTATGCAGTGACAGCTGGCCAGGTGACTCACCTTGTAGCAAATGGTGTGCCACCATGGGCCAGGCCAATGGGCTGTACTATGGTCTCTTCTTAAAGCAACTGACACTTCCTGGCAGTGTTCAGGCATGGCTTCCCTGATGTGGTGTATCTCCTAAAGTCTATCTTCTCAAACTGTGGGTCATGACACCATTGCTCTAGGGTCATGAAGCTGATGTGGCAGTCTTGAAAATTTTGGCAACAGTAAACGTTTACTGAAGGCACAAAGACCGAAACTGAATTTGAAGCCAGGCACTTGATGACTGTGAGGCATTTCTGGAGCCCGCACCCATGTTGCATTGAAGGACTTCACTGCACCTTGGCTCTGCATATATAACGCACACACTTTGCATTGAGCATGTTGTCATATATGCAACGCCAAACAATGCATCTCAAAACACCCCAAGCAGATGGGAAGTGATCATATGTTATAAAGTGCAGTGATCCTGCGGTCCGTACAGAGTTTTCTGTTCTTCTAGAAACATAATGGTTTAATTACAGAAAACACTTTCACTGTTTTCCTACTGTCATTCCTGAGTATGCAAAAATTAAATTAGTATATCTTTGTATTGTGTTTGAACGTTTGATTTTTTTTTTTAATTGCAGCTTCGCTTGTTGACTGGAGCTTCATTCTGAAAAATAAATCATTAAATAAAATTTGACTTGGGAATTAGGTCAAAATTTCTAACAATTTCTTGAGTAGCCCTAGGCATGGTTCTGCCATTTTGTACTATGTATTTATGCCAAGTGGCATTTGTGGCATTGATGAGTATAAAATCAAAATATCGATCAACCCTGAAAACTGTTGACGATGCTCTACACACTGCAGTATCAAATACTCAGCCAAGATTTAATTCTTTAACTAAACAAGTGCATCCATTTCATTAGTATGCAAATTTGCTTCATGTTTAATGAATGCTAAAATTATATGTATAGCAAAGAATTGTTTTAAAATAAAATTCTCTGTGATTTATTAACAGTACGTGTTTGATTTGCATAGCTATTTTATGCACCTACGTTGCAGGACTTTTCCTGGGGAGAAATGAGCAAATGTCCATTCTCTCCAGTTAGGATACTGACAGACAAAGATACTGTTCCATCCCATACTAGCTTAGTGAACCAGTATGTTTACTGGGGTTCCCCACAGGAGTACGAGTGAAGGGTTACTCACAGGAGCATAGAGATTCAAAGACATCATAGCATAGAAGAGCATACCTCAGGCTCAATGAAGACTCGGGAAAGCTGCATCCAGCCTTGTAGGCAACTCCATCAGTAGGTTGTAGAGGCTCCTCTCCCAGCAATTGTTGCTGCTTGGATGACTTTGGGAAGGGAGCCTTGTGAAGTTTCTGGAGCTTTCTGAGACATCTACTTTCAGACCACTTTAAGGAAGGTTTCAATTTGAAATTAATATCTAGTTAACGACCTATCCTCTCAGGATTGTATGAAGTTTCTCAGATGTAGAAGAGCTGTGAGTATAGCATGCTTAAGAAGCCCTGCTTTATCTAAATCAGTATTTGATCTGGGGTACTTCTGCCACTATCAGGGTTGATATAGATTTTTATAGGTCCTGAAATCAAGAATTGAAGCAGGGATGGTACCACCACTTCTACCCTGAGCAGTTCCTTACATGAGGCTTGCTTCTTGTTCCATGGTTTCAGGGTTGTCTAGCTTAGAGGCCTCAGTTTCTGGAGGAAGATTATTTGCAGTCAGGACACACCGCCTCCATGTCACAGAGATGGGTGTTAGATTGTCACCTGGCCACCTCTGACTCCTCATGCTTCTGAATCAGCAGAGGACACAAGGAGCTGGGGCGACATGCCCTGATCTCTCCTTAGAGGAAAGGGAGGGGAGGAAGAGCGTGTCCCAAATACTGCACCTCCCTCAGGGTCTTAGAATCTTCATGCCCTGTGACCAAAGTCATTGAGAAACTTCACTAGCTGATTCAGGCAGTAATGCTCATGGCCTAGACCCTTCAGTAACAAAGCTCTGAGTTATCTGTCTCACTAGACAAAGACACATGCACACACTTGCTGAGGGTCATTAGAGTATGGGATGGGCAGTGAAGGAAACTATTCTGGAATGTTCTATGTGTTGCTTTCTGGTTAGGTTGTGAACGTGTGTACATACAAGAAAATGTGTGTGTGTGTGTGTGTGTGTGTGTGTGTGTGTGTGTGTGTGTGTGTGTGTGTGTGTTGCCAGAATGTATGTCTGAGTACCACATGTATGTATGGTCCCCATAGAGACCAGAAGAGAGCATTAAACCCTCTGAGACTGGGGTTATAGACCACTGTTGTGAGCTGCCACTTGGGAATCAAAGCCGAATCCTCTGGAAGAGCAGCTAGTGCTCTTAAGTGCTGATCTAACTCTTCAGGCTTTAAGTAAATACGTTTTTTTAAAAAAATATATTTATTCTTTTTATTTTATTCATGTGAGTTTTCTTCTTCTTCTTCTTCTTCTTCTTCTTCTTCTTCTTCTTCTTCTTCTTCTTCTTCTTTCTTCTCCTCTTCCTCCTCTTCCTCCTCCTCCTCCTCCTTCTTTTTGCTTGCATGTGCACCACCCGTGTGTGATACCACAGAGGCCTGATGAGGAAATTGGATCCTGTGGAACTAGAACCTCCATGTGGCTCACAGAACTAAACCTGGGTCCTCTGCAAGAGCAGTAAATGCTTTTAACCACTAAGTTGTCTCTCCAGCAACATAGGTAAGGCACTTTGCTTGCTTTTCTCATATCTCCTTATCATTTCATATAAGATGCATTACTAAAAGTTACATCACATGGTATCAAAAGAGAAGAGTGACAGGCACTCTTCCCACTACACCCTCTACTTTGGAATGGATTAGTAGACCTGCAGTTGTACACAGGACAGTCGTGTACATGTGAGATGAAAATAGAACTTAATTAGCATCTTGACTTGGAAGCAAATGTGATTTCAGGAGATGTGTTTGAACATCAAGTTGACAAGGGATGGACCGTTTCAGGTGGTGCTCAGTTCACGTGTCAGCCTAGCTCAGCTGCCTGCCACAGCTACCCTAGGTGCCCCTGTGCAGAGGTTCTGGAGCTGTGTTCAAGTCTGTAACCAGTTAGCTTCCAATAGGATTGCCCTAGCAAGTCAGGATAAGCCTGATTTAAACAGGCTAAGGGCTTCAGGAACATAGTTGAATCCTTTCACAGGTGGGAAATCTACCTGTGGATTCTAGTTTTTACCTGTGCCTGGAACCTCCAGCCTGAAACCTTCCAATGGCTGCTCTTCAGATGGGACCTTTGTCTAGCCAGACCTTGGAGCTGCATTGCCCACTTCTTTGCAATGAGTTTCTTTATCTTTATCTCCTGATGATTAGATTTTTCTGGATCTGGATGCACCCCAACTGGGGCACAATCTGTGGAGGCCAGCCAGTGGAAGCCTGGGGAAGGGCATGGTAGACTATGGATTTATTATGGGACGGGCACAGACCAAAGAGTAGAGGCAAGTGAAGAAGTTTGTTCCATCCAGCTAAGTCATGGCAGTGAAACCCTTGAGGTAGATGGACTGAGCAATGCCATGTTTTCAGAATGCAGTGCCAGACTGAGGGTCATGGCTCAATGCCATGGATATTGAAGCCACTGAAGGCCTGTTCAGTGGCCCAGACTAAGAACAAGCTAGACTTCAGAAAGATGCCTCAGGCTCTCTGGCTTCAATGGGCTAGATCCAGGGAGAGTTGAATGCTGTACAAGACCCTTTCATTGGTTCTGCTCATGAAGGAGAGTTAAATGTCTGTGCCGGATTTTAGCTGAAACCCACTGTCAGGGAGTAATTTGAGTGTCTCTGAGGAGATGAGCAGAGGTAAATGTGTAGGAGTGATGGCAGCTCACTGAGCCAGAATGGAGACAGACAGAGGGGGGCGGGCTGTGCCACTTCACCTGGCAGATTGGATACTGGCCCTCAGTTTTTCACCTCACTGCATGAGAGCGTGCTGCTCTGTCATGAGCCAAGGGCAGCTTTTCCTTCTCAAGTGTGCTTCCCAGGCCCATTGGCTCTGGTATCTCTCTTTGGCCAATGGAACAGAGGTGGAAAGTGAAGACTGACTGGCTGTTTCAGCTGAGGTTTCCAAGGCACCACGCTTCTACTCAAAAGCTTCACCCAGGCGACTGTTGCTCCTGAGCTTGGCCTAGATCGAATACACGTTGAGCCACAGGGAATCTCAGCTCAGCCTGGAGTCAAGATCACCCACTTCACATGCCCAAATCTGTGGATCCGTGAGCATAAGATCCCATCCTTGCAGTTGGAAGTTGTTATGGCTAGCAACTGGTTAGTTGTTACATGGTGTTGCATTGATAATTACTGCTTAATACACTCAGGCCATCACAGTAAGAGAGCAGAGTTGACTCCACCAATGTGGTGTACTCAACCAACACTCAGACTGTTTCAAATGACTCAAGAACTCACGGATATAGAGGAAGGATCTACGCAGATATGGATCAGAGCTGGGTGTGGGGTTTGAGTATCTGAGAGGAAGTGGGAAGAATGCCCTACAGGAAGCCGTGAGAGTCCCATTCTAGATCTGGAGTGATAGTGATTCTCTGCATGGCTTGTGTCTGACCATTTGACTTCTCAGAGTCTCAGTTTCCTAGTCCATGAATCACCAGGGTCATTCGACACACCTCTAGGATTAATTCCTTCCCCAGTGCAAACAGAAACTATCATTGGTTGTGTGATTATTTTAGACGCTATGGCATATCTAAGTCAAATGCCTTTCCAATAGCAGATAAAAACGTGTGGCTTTCCTTTTGGACTCTCAAACACTTCCAGTGGCTGTCCAGAGCTGCCTGGAGAAAAAGCCTAAGGCTATAATGCATCTGTATTCAAGCTTGGTCAGAAGGGTTCCATGGCTGATCCTCTTCTCCAGGAGATGAGATGGAAGCCCTGTGGTCTGCCCCCCACCTCCACTACGGTGACTATCCCCCGACTGGGAAAGATTTGTGCAGTGCTATGCCACAGTGATGCTTGAGTCTTTCTGTCTGGGCTGGGGCACTGGTCCTCAGCTGCAGATCCTCTGACTTGCACTTGTACACACAGTGTGAGTGATTCCCTTGGGCTTTTCAGACGACACATGGGAAACAGGCTGTGTGTCTTGTACCTTCACGTCCCCCATGGGATACCACTAAGCACTGTTTTCCAAGACTTGCAACCACAAGGGAGATGGGTGAGTACCTACAGGTCTCTCCAGGGCCTTGAGAGAACAGTGCAGCTCTGTCCCCAGGAGACAGTTGGTCCCAGCCTGAAGTTCCTTGTGGGGTCTTGGGAGGATTGCAAACCTTCTTAAAATATTATTGTCTCTTGTCTCTAAATTGTGGGACTCAAGTGGGCTTAGACTCCAGGGTTCCTCAGGGCTCCAAAATGCTCTTTTCTGTAGAAAGGAACCAAGGATAGGAGACTGAGTAGTTTTAGTATGGGGACTGTACTAAACAGAATCGCAGAAAACCTAAACCAAACTGGCTTCTGAGGGAAAAGCATTTTGGCTCCCCGTCTGTCTGTTTCAGGCTGTGCTAACAATAGCAACAATAAGTCAGAGGCTGAACATCCTATAAACAAAGGCTGTGTAGCTCAGTGTTTTAGAGGCTGAAATTCAAGAGTGGGTGAACACATTTGTTTGTCTGGTGACAGTCTCATGCCCGGTAGCATCAGGATGGTGGGTGGCAGCGCAGTGGTAGAGCAGATACAGCAGGAGTCACATAGTGAGAAGAAAGTTGAGGACTCAGACCAGGAGCACAAGCGCGTGTGCTCGTGTGAGTGTGTGTGTGTGTGTGTGTGTGTGTGTGTGTGTGTGTGTGAGAGAGAGAGAGAGAGAGAGAGAGAGAGAGAGAGAGAATGTGTGTGTGTGTAAGTGTGTGAGAGAGTATGTGTAAGTGTATGAGAGTGTATATATATATATATATGTATATATATATATGTGTGAGTGTGTATGTGTGTGTGTTGTCTTTGTGTGGATGTATATCTTAGGTGTATATCTACATGTATGCACATGTGTCCAGGCCAGAGATCAACATCAGTGTCTTCCTCAATTATTCTCCACTTTATCTGGAGGTTTCAAATCTAGCCAGGCTGGCTGACCAATGAGCTCCATGGATTCATCTGTCTCTGCCTCCCGGTCCCTAGTGCTGGGGTAATAAATGTACATCACCACACTTAGCTTTAACACGGATCCTGGATCTGAACTTGGGTCCTCAGACTTGCATGCCAAGCACTTTACCAACTGAGCCATTTCCCCAGCTGTGGGTTCAGTCTTTTAGAAACAACCTTCTATTTTAGGACCCAACCTTAATCCCTTCCAAGAGCAGCACCCTCCAAGGACCTCCCTACTTCTCACTAGGCCCCGCCTCTTCAAGGTTCTCCTCCCTCTCAACACCACTGCACTGGGGACCAAGGTTCCAGCACAAGGGTCTCTAGAGGGAAAGTCACCCCCAAACCACAGCACATGCAACTAGGAGACATAGGATAGGGTCATGTGTTCAGATGGACCCAGGGCTCCAAAACCTTCCCAAATAACAGTTCTCCTGAGACAAATGTCCCATCCCAGCCCTTAAGACCAAGAGATCAGCAAGAAAAGACCCTTCCATCTCCCTTCTATTGCTTTTTTTTAGGGGGGCATTCAAGACAGGGTTTCTCTGTGTAGCTTTGGAGCTTGCTCTGTAGACCAGGCTGGCCTCAAACTCATGGAGATCCACCTGCCTCTGTCTCCTGAGTGCTAGGATTAAAAGCATGAGCCACCACCACCCGGCTCATCTCCCTTCTATTTCTCATCTGGCAGAGGTGTCAGGCTGTATTACATTGGCTTAGGTCCTCTCTCTGTTTTCAGTAGGCACCACACCATGGCCAGGAGGGAGGCCCAGTCCTAGGTCAGTGTTGAGATCACTTCTAAATACACGAACCAATGAGGAAGCTGTAAAATGAAGGAAAACCAGGTGCTGCGGAGACAACCACAGCTGTGCATACTGGCAGAGAGGTCTCTGGGCTTATCATCTGGGACCAGGCCTGGTCAGGAGATATCCGTGAGGCTAAGCAAACCAACAGACAGAAAAACAGACAGCCCATGGCTACCTGGTCCATGTGTCAGTCAGTGGGTGGCACCCATGGGCTCAGCAGGTTGCTAGACGACTTGCGGAAGAATAATGTTAAAAGTGTCACAAAGCAAGGCTGGGCAGGGATGACTTAGGTAAAGAGCACTTGCTGTTCTTGCAGAGGACCTGGGCTCAGTTCTCATCACCTACACGGTGGTTCACGACAATCTGTAACTCCAACGCCAGGAGATTTGGTCACCTCTTCTGGCCTCCTTAGTTACCAATCATATTGTATAGACAGCTACACAGGAAACCACTTACACACATAAAATAAATAAATCTAAAAAGGAAAAAAAAAAGGGGCAAACAGTGGAACTCCAGTCCTTGGGACATGCAGTGGTGTTGGGGAGCTAAAATGAAGCCTGAAAATGGAGCCAATTGCTTGGTTTTTGCCATGTGATCCCCACTACGCTCTCAGGAGTAAAGGAGCCAGGGGATGATAGTGTCCTGAACAGTAAGGACAAGGGGGCTCATGGAGAAACTGCTTGAACAAACCCAGGGAGAGAGGCAGGTGTTCTGGTGTGGGGCTGGATGATGTTGGCGGTTGTCAGGGTGACTCACGGTGGGAACATCGGGAACATCCCGGAGGCAACAAGGAGCAGGCTGAGCAGGTAGAGAATGCTGAGGAACCGCAGGCTCCAGGTGAAAGATGATCCCCTCCAAAGCTCAGGGAACATTACGGAAGGAGGGGAAGAGAGAGTGCAGGAGCCAGAGGAAGTGAGGGAGAGTGTGGAACACTGACTCCAGGCATGACATGGTTGTTGCAGCCCTGAAATCACTGCAGCTGTGTTTACCTGCACACGACTTGTTCAAGACATCGTCATTCCGAGATGGAAGAGAAGGGACTCATGAGGTCTGGTCTCTGCTCGAAGGCATACAGTTGGGTGGCAGTAGCTAGAGGAAGGAGGAAGGGACATTTTCTTCAGTGATGTAGCAGTTGCCCATGCTCCTGTAAATACCCTCTTCCTGGAAGTAACCCTTAATAAACTGGGTCGCACACCCATAAAGAAAGTCATGAATGGAGAAATCAGTGGATACTATCAAACACTTTATAAGCTTGTGTGAAAATGTAATGAAACCTATAGCATGAATCTTAAAGGGTCTTATTAATAAAATCGAACCTGAGGCCAGTTATTGAGGTGAATGCTGGAAGATCAGAGAAGCAGAACAAGCCACAGCTTCCTCACCTCGCCAGTTCCTCAGCTGATCCTGTTTCCGCAGACTGGAAGCCTCTGAGTTCTTATCCAAATGAATCTCAGCTGAACTGCTTCTTGAAAGCCTGAATGCTTAACCAGCCAAAAGCTTCTAGTTTCTGGTCTTCACGCCTTATATACCTTTCTGCTTTCTGCCATCACTCCCTGGGATTAAAGGCTCACTTTCTGGGATTAAAGGCATGAGTCACCATGCTTGGCTGTATCCTTGAACACACAGAGATCCAGATAGATCTCTGACTCTGGAAAGCTAGGATTAAAGGCGTGTGCTACCACTGCCTATCCTCTATGTTTAATATTGTGGCTGTTCTGTCCTCTGACCCCAGATAAGTTTATTAGCGTGCACAAGATTTCGGGGAACACAATACCACCACAGAAACCTATTACTATGTATAATTAATATACACTAATAATTTTTAAAAAGAGATCAGGGAGTCATGGAAGGCTTTGAAGGAGGGGTGAGGTGTGTCACTGAGATTATTCTTGTTTCCATCTCTGGTGTCTTGGCATAGTGGTTGACATTCTTAAGGACTAGAGAATGCCCATATCAAAGGTGCCCATGCCAAAAGTATCTATAGGAATACACAATGCTATACACTATGTGTGAACTAAACATGGTGGGAAGTATGTGCAGATAATATAGGTACACACATATACAAATTCATGCACATATAAACACACACACACACACACACACACACACACACACACAAATACCAGCTACAATGCAGCATGAGCAAGAATGTTCTGAGCACTCCCAGCACACACTGCTGAGTGTTCCTGGTTAATTAGTCCTTGTCCTGTAGTAACGCTCCCCTCTCATGGCTCAAGGACTAAGTTAACAAGGCATAAGCAAGCGGCAGAGGCAGGCAGGACACTGACCCCTGGTTAATGTGTTAACTCTGAGTATGGCTCAGTGGATGAGTGAGCGGCAACAATGTTTCCTTTTCCTTTTTTTCTACATATCCGTCCTTTGCAAATCATCTATGATGAATATATGTTACCTTTGTCAGGAAAGAGCAAATAGATACACTTTAAAATTTCCTCTAATCTCTGTGCTGAGGGACCAGAGAAGTGACTCCCCGCTTACCACCTGCATCCGTCAGGGCAGGGAAAATAAAGGCTGCCAGAAGCTGGGAGACGTCACTCCAGAGTGTGGAATTACAAACATTGTCACAGCACCCAGGTCCCATTTTGCAATTTCCTCCCATTTTAAAATTAATTTTAATTACGTAAATAAAGTTAGGATACTTGCTTCTTAAAGAAAAACACGTAACTAACGTGAAACTCTCATCAGACTACCGCTCCTCCCATCCAGTGGTCACTGTGGGACAAGGACAGGAGCGGCCCAATGAGCGCTTTTAGACCCCAGCTTCTTTTTTTAGCTGATTATTTTACATGTATGTGTGTGTCTAAGTGTATGTATGTTCACCACCTTCTTGTAGGCGCCCTCAGAGGTCAGAAGAGGACATTGGATCCCCTGAAACTGGAGTCAGAAGTGGTTATGAGCGCCCAATGTGGGTGCTGAGAACCAAACCCTGGTCCTCCTGAAGATCAGCAAGTGTTCTTAACTGCTGAGCCATCTGTCCAGCCAGTGACCCCAGTTTCTTAAGCTTGGTTTAGACCTTGGATGGAGCCTGGACAGGAATGTAGGGTTGAGAAAAATGAGGAGACTGTAGAGGCTTCTGAATACTCAGTGATCAACTGCTAGTTCAGAAGCAGTTACCAAATGAATCCAGGTGGTTCTGGACATCCTCCCCTGTTATACTGAAAGATGCTGCAGCTTCGATTGGGACACACCACACATGTATTCTGCACTGCCCAAGCCATCACACCAAGCCCTGCCAAGAATTGCTGTCTGCGACCCTGGGATCAGCTTCCAGACTACTTTATGGTATGAAGTGCAGTGTTTTGACTGTACATACAAAGTTCCCTGTCCTTATAGAAATAGAGTGGCTTAATTACAGAAAACAAAGACTACCAACTTCCTCAGTATGTATCGAAATTAGCATATCTCTGAATTGCATTGTGTTCAAATGTTTGACTTTAAAAATTGCTGTACCGGTTGCTGACTTGACTGTCATAAAAAATTAAATAAATTTAAAAAAATCACTCAATAAATTTTTGCTTGAGATTAGGAAAGAATTTTCCAACAGTTTCTGCAATGGCCCTAGGCATGCTTCTGCCATTTTGTGCTCTGTATTTAGGCAAAGAGTCATTGTGGGTGTAGACAATTACAAAATAAAAGTACTGGTCAAGAGCTGGGAGGGTGGGGGATGGCTTGGAGAGCAAAGTTGCCATAAGCAGGGTGACCTGAGCTGGATCTGTGGAATTCACTGATTGCTGGACCCCGTCTGCTTCTACGGGACATGGAGCCTATTCAGTGCTTTTGACAGCCAGCACGTCAAGACCCCACAGCAGACTTGTGGCTCTGCAGCTGTAGCCACTTCAAAAGAAACAAAACCCCTGGAGGAAGGAAGTGGGGTGTGTGTGTGTGTGTGTGTGTGTGTGTGTGTGTGTGTGTGTGTATGTGTGTGTGTGTCTGGCCTGAAGTAACTGAGGGAAACATTTTAACAAGCTAAGTTTTAGCAGAAACAGACCTCCAGCAAAGGATTTGGAACTTTTTAGCAACCCACCTTTGTTAGAGGTCGAGTCCTTCCCTTTTGCTACCAGGCTTGACCTCTCTTCCCTGATTGGTCCTATTCTTCACCTAATTTCCATGACCACATTCAGACAATCAGGGCTCAACTAGGCCTGGCTGGCACCATTAGGCACCCATGAACCTAGGCTTAGAAAATGCAAGGTGCACTAGAATTTGATAGAGAAGGAAGAAATGAATGCTTTAAAATCCACTGAGAGACAAAGACCGAGACAGAGAGGCTTGTGGGAGATAGACTCACTGCAGATAGAGGACCCTGTCCTGAAGCTTTGCCTTTGTAAGAGATCGAGCTAGTCTCCAGGACTTCAGAGGCAGACCAAGGGAACCCATTCCTGCCAACACCTTTGTTCCTGTCCCTTTCTGATGCTGTGATAAAACACCATGCCCAAGGCAACCTAGAGAAGAAGAGTTTATTGGGGCTTATGGTCCCAGGGGGATAAGAGTCCATCTTCAAGGGAGCTTGGCAACAAGTAGCAGGAACATCAGGAAGCTGAGAGAGCACTTCCTCAACCACAAGCGTGAAGCACAGGATGCACCGGAAGTGGATCCTCCAGAAACACATTACCTCCTACAAAGCTGTACTTTCTGAACCACTCCCAAACAGCACCACCAGCTGGTGCTCAACTGTTCAAGCATCTGATCCTACGGGGGACACTCTCATTTAAACCACCACAGCCTATTGATTCCAGGCTTCTGTTGCCAAGGGGATTCCTTCCTTTGGCAGTTTTCAGCCTCCAGACATCAAGAATACCCACCACTTCAGAGACCAGCTGCTCGGGGAAGTATGTACGAGTTCTTCACTTCTCAGACCTGCAGGCTTGCTCTGCAAGAGACAGCACTTGATTGGCACCATGAGGCCCTCGAGAGCTTTGACCCGTAATATTTCTCAGAGCTGCATCCGCTCTCAGCTAGGATCCTGCTGCTACCAAGAGTTCAAACCTGTTTTAACCCAATCCCACATGGCAATCTGTTTTAAGTTTTTTTTTTTCATCTCTTTTAAGGTTGCTAATCCCAATTTGACAATAAAGTACCTCCCATTTGTACTCTTCCCCGTGTGTTCATGGAGGAGTATAAGACAAGAACCCACCTGGGGACAGGAGATAGTCTCCAGTGACAGCCTTTCTCTGACTTCTCCATTTGTATGGCACAGAGACACCTCTCACCACACATGTGTGCCGCACACACACATACAAAATAAATAAATAACAATAATAAAAATATGTCAATTAAGTCTAAAAATGTTGAATATTTAGCTATGATTTAATTCCTTATGTAAAACTAAACAAACACATCTATCTCATTAGTATGCAAATTTGGCTTTCATCTTTAATAAAGGGTAAAATTGTGTGCATACCAAGGAATTGTGTTAAGAATTTCTTTATGATTTATTACCCAGTGTTTGATTTGTATACCTATTTTACATATGTAACTGGGGTTGTATAGAATGGTCTTGGATAAAAAGGGTTTGAGAGCAGAAAGCATTTAAGCAGCCCTGTTCTAGACCTTTCTCTGTGGATTTGCATATGTAAATGTAGATTCAGCACATATGGTGTGATTGCACGTGCACCCAGTGAACTTGTGTTCTCTTTTACAGAGTTATGGTAGCTGCTTCTTCGTTTCTGCGACTAAACACAGACTAAAGCAATGGACGAAGCGAAGGGTTTGTTTTGGTTCGCAGGTCTCCAGGAGGCCCATCCTGGTGGGGAAGGCATGGTGTCAGGAACATGAGGCTGCTGGCCACATTATGTCCACAGTCAGGAAGCAGAGCGAGATGAGTCTGGTGCTCGGCTCCCTTTTTCCTTTTCCTTCAGCCCAGGACTCCAGCCCATGGGATACTGCTGCTCACAGTTAAGATGAGTCTTCTAACCTCAGTCAACCTGATGCAGATTATCCCTCACAGTCTGCCCAGACCCTTGTCTTCTAGGTGACTCTAGATCTTGTCAAGCCTCACCTGGCCTGCAGCATAGAGCTGAAGCACGAGACACCACACAGGCACCATATAGAGTCTGGCTGGAGGGAGAAGGCTCACACCGAGGCTCACTGTCAGCTTCGTGTCTGCCACTGGTGAGTTGTCACCCTCATTGATGGGGTGACAGTGAGCTGAGATGGGAGTTACAAACCCCTTGTGAAGAACACAGTGCCCTCATTTCTCCCCACAAGCTAGAAGCCTTGAGTAGAAGACCTGGCCTGGAACTGTAGACATGGAGCTGAGGGCCAGCCCTTCAGCCCAGGGTGTCAGGGGGTGAAAGCAGAGGTGTGAGGGCAGTCTTCAGATTGAGCCTTTCCCAAAAGGATGTGATATAGCCATGGCAAAGACAGGAACATGGTGGGGGGCAAGAATAGAAATAAGGATGAGGAGGTGGAACACTATTCATAGCTTTAGTAGCATATGTGTGGGGATAGTCATCATTCCATCATGACTCTTCCCTGAATCAGAGAACAGGGGAAGGGGTTCCAAGAAATAAACATTGAACTTCTCTTGTGTTGGGTAAGGCAGAACGCTGCTGGACTCTGTTACAGATTAAAATACAGTTGATTTGTGTTTGCAAAACATGGTCATGTGCACACTTCCTTTTGTGTTTTCTGGTAGAGTCTGGAACAGCCAAGGGATGACTGTGAACTGGTTGCTCACTCACTCTTGAGGGTCATGCACAGAAAAGTCTGTACCCTTCACAAGGATGTCCTTAAATGGGGACTTCTCAAGGGGACCTGGGACAATGCAGGGGGCCCGGAGGGTGTTCTAGAGCAACTTCCAGCTGAGAAAGGCAAGGGGCAGCCAAGAAGACCACATTTAAAGAGTTCAACTGAGGTGCAGGCCCTTCCTTAGACGACCCCACCTTGGGGTCATCTACACCTTTGGCTGTGCCTCCCTGGCCTCACCGCGTCCGTTGTGACAGACAAGCAGGAAGTATGGATGCACAGATGTGTGCCGCCCAAGGTTCGGGCTGCCTCTGTCTGTTCACAGCTGAGTGACTCTGCAGCAGCCTGTTTCTTCCTATGTAAACAGGAAATGATAACATTCACCTGACACTCTACTCAGATGTGCAAATGAGACTAATGTCAATGCTCAAAGGATGCAGGCATCCCTCACTTGGTTCTCTGTCCCATGTGACATCTCAGCCCCATATCTGGGGTCTTGCACGGGACACGGGTCTGCTTGAGCCTTCGGAACCACCTGTTGCTGTCTCAGGCCTGTCCTCCTCACCCCTGCATGTTGATGGGACAGCTTCAGGAGATGACCAAAGCTTCTGGAAAGGAGGAAATCCTGGTCTCTGAACAGCCATTTTCCTTGCTAATCCATCCCCCCCCCCCCCCGCCCTGGGTTGGGGGTTGGACATGGTTATTTATTGTGAGCTGGAGATGAGAGCTGGTGCCTGGCGGGATCACTTAGGGTGATTTGGTTTGTTTGTGCGGCTCATATTGTTACTGAGCAATGGGTCCTTGAGGACCAGCCGAGTGTTCACAGGGGCCCATTGTCACTTGAGCTGACATGCATCATTCAAACGCCTCTCGTGGGCCTCACTGCACTAAGTTTCTGGAGTGGTGACTTACACCCAGTCACCTCACCCAAGTGTTTGCACACGGCTGGGGAGGATGAGACCGCTGGCAGAGGAGGCTGGAAACCACAGCCACTGTGAAGAGCCCTTGGAGAGACAGCTGGGAAGGTCCTTTCAGGAGCTGGGTTCTTTTCACCCCCACGTTCCTGTTAGAGATACATACCTGCCATTCTGAATCCTTTCCTCACCTCCCACAACACAGAATGGCTGCCCCATTCTGGCTTCCCAGCTCTCTCTCTCTCTCTCTCTCTCTCTCTCTCTCTCTGTCTTTCCCTTGCTCACTCTCCTTTTGGTACCATCTTTCTCCCTAGGACTCGTACGCTTACATCTGATTCATCTCTACTACAAGATACCAAGCATATGGCCTGAAGCAAGGTCTATGGTAGTAGAAGACAATAAATTTAAAAAGAAATAATTGCGTGTTTGTGTGTGTGTTATGTATATATGCATGCTCATGTGTGTATGCATGTGTGCACGAGGAGGGCTGACTCCAGAATGTGCATGAGGATGGGCTTGCGGATATGTAAGTGTGCACCTGGATGCCAGAGGTTGAAGTTGAGCGTCTTCCTCAGTCACTTGCCCCCTTAGATTTTGAGCTAGAGTCTCTGTTTGTGAAGGTGGAGCTCATCAATTCAGCAAGGTTAGTGACCCCCTGACCTAACACTCTTAGGGCCTCATCCTTCAAGCCCAAAATGCCTCACCTAGAGGCTAGAAAAGTCTTCCATTTTGTTCTAAATCTGAAACATAAAAATAAAACCCAACAACAACAAACCAACCATCTCCTGGAGACAAGCTTCCCAGGTTGGCGGGAATGGCTCGGTCTGCACAGTGTTTGTTTTGCAAGCTCGAAATGACGAGTTGGATCCAGAGTTCATGTAAAACACTTGACGTATGCTCTTGTAATCCCCTGATGGCCAGAGAGGTGGGAATCGGCAGATCCCTGAAAGCTCATTGGCCAGTTGACCTAACCTACTTGGTAGTGTTCCAGGCCAACGAGAGGCCTTGCCTCAGAAAGTGTAAGGTGCCTAGAAAATGACAAGGGAAGTTGTTCTCTGACCTGTGCTTTTGCTTGTTGCTACACACACACACACACACACACACACACACACACACACACGCACGCACGCACGCACGCACGCACGCACGCACGCACGCACGCACGCACACACACACACACACACACACATCAATCCCAAACAACATTCCCAGGCTTGAATTTCTTCCTTGGTGAGGCTGGGAACAGGGCAGAAAATGCCTCTGGCATGCCATGTCACAGCTGGAGCCACTGACCCTGAAAGGGACAGCAGGGATGCTTTCTAATCAATGCTCTCTTCACATCAAAGTCCATCAGAGACCAGT
Source organism: Peromyscus californicus insignis (assembly GCF_007827085.1). Lineage (NCBI taxonomy): Eukaryota > Metazoa > Chordata > Mammalia > Rodentia > Cricetidae > Peromyscus > Peromyscus californicus. The sequence continues at coordinate 84,430,018 of NW_026294413.1, read as the reverse complement.
TCAAACGCTGAATAAGACTTTGGACAGTGGCGCATGGGGAAACGGCCTGGGACTCACTTTATTTACCCAGGGATCCCAGCTCAACACCACGCCACAGACGAAGCCTTCCCAAGGGCAGCTGCCCTCAGTGGAATGAGCAGAAGAGCCTGGGCTTAGCACTCTAGAACATCGCGGCTGTGCTGACAGGCCTCTTGTCTTAAGCCTGAGTGAGTCCCAGAGACAAAGCCGAGGTGGGAGCCCTGAGGGTGTCTGGCTATGCAGATTGAACCTGTAGCTGCCTTCAGTGAGCTTAGCTCCTCAGAGGAGAGAGGCTGCCACGTGCTCCGAGTTAGTGGGAAGTGCGAGGTAGATGGAAAAGAAGCAATCCTGCAGTTCTAGAGCTCACCGTACAGACGTGAGCAGAGTGGTGAGGTTGGGGTGTTCCCTAGTCCTCTTCCCCACACCCATGAAGACTGTGGTGGAAACCAGGAAGTTAGAATGTGTGTTTATCATAAACCTTACTTGTGGTCTGCTTCTTTGTTGTTGTTGCTGGACTAAGCTGAAAGAGAAATGTGTGACCATGTTTAGAACTTGGTCTCAACGCAAACCCTTGTCAACAGCCTAAAGCTTCAGTGGGCAATGGGGGGCCATGGGTGCTGAGGTGGGGTGAGGCCAAGGCAGACTAGGGGCAAGATCCTGGAAGGTGTAGCCAAGGCCTAGGGAAAGGGGGTCAGAGACGGTGCAAGAGGACTGTGGGAGCGAGGCTTAGCTTCCCTGTAGCTTTCATAGGCCTAGTTCCCAGATGTCACTGTCTGACAGAGAGAGGCTCCATGGACAGAGGCTGAGGTGCGGGTGCTAGGCTTCAACGCAGTGGTTCTTAACCGGTGGGTCACCATCCCTTTGGGTTGATTGACCCGTTCACGGGGGTCACATATCAGATATCCTGCATTTCAGATGTTTACACTACAATTCATAACAATAGCAAAATTACAGTTATGAAGTAAGAACAAAACTATTTTATGGTTGGGGGTCCCCACACCACGAGGAACTGTATTAAAGGGTCATGGCCTTAGGGAGGTTGAGAACCGCTGACTGACCGCACGACAAACAGGTCCGGCGTCAGGACACCCGCTTCTCTGCCGTAACTGGTTCATCCTGGGGTCCCAGGCAGCTCTCTTCCTTTTTCCAGGCTCAGTTTCCCCGTCTCTTATGAGCTATTTTACTAGTGACCTGTAGGAGTTTGCCTCTGGTTACTGTCCTGCTGAGGAGGGAGGGCAGAGGGGAAGCCAAGTGTAGGGGTGGTGAGGGGGGAGGGCAGAGGGGAAGCCAAGTGTATGGGTGGTAAGGGGGGAGGGTAGAGGGGAAGTCAACTGTAGGGTGGTGAGGGGGAGGGTAGGGAAAGTCAACTGTAGGGGTGGTGAGGGGGAGAGTAGAGGGGAAGTCAACTGTAGGGGTGGTGAGGGGGAGGGTAGAGGGGAAGTCAACTGTGGGGGTGGTGAGGGGGAGCGTAGAGGGGAAGTCAAGTGTAGGGGTGGTGAGGGGGGAGGGCAGAGGGGAAGTCAACTGTAGGGGTGGTGAGGGGGAGCATAGAGGGGAAGCCAAGTGTAGGGTGGTGAGGGGGAGGGCAGAGGGGAAGTCAACTGTAGGGGTGGTGAGGAGGGAGGGTAGGGGAAGTCAACTAACTGTAGGGGTGGTGAGGGGGAGGGTAGAGGGGAAGTCAACTGTAGGGGTGGTGAGGGGGAGGGTAGAGGGGAAGTCAACTGTAGGGGTGGTGAGAAGGGAGGGTAGGGGAAATCAACTGTAGGGTGGTGAGGGGGAGGGTAGAGGAAGTCAACTGTAGGGGTGGTGAGGGGGAGGGTAGAGGGGAAGTCAACTGTAGGGTGGTGAGGAGGGAGGGTAGGGGAAATCAACTGTAGGGTGGTGAGGGGGAGGGTAGAGGAAGTCAACTGTAGGGGTGGTGAGGGGGAGGGTAGAGGGGAAGTCAACTGTAGGGTGGTGAGGAGGGAGGGTAGGGGAAATCAACTGTAGGGTGGTGAGGGGGAGGGTAGAGGAAGTCAACTGTAGGGGTGGTGAGGGGGAGGGTAGAGGGGAAGTCAACTGTAGGGGTGGTGAAGGGGAGGTTAGAGGGGAAGTCTGTAGGGGTGGTAAGGGGGAGGGTAGAGGGGAAGTCAACTGTAGGATGGTGAGGGGGAGGGTAGAGGGGAAGTCAACTGTAGGGTGGTGAGGAGGGAGGGTAGGGGAAGTCAGCTGTAGGGGTGGTGAGGAGGGGAGGGTAGAGGGGAAGTCAGCTGTAGGGGTGGTGAGGAGGGAGGGTAGAGGGGAAGTCAGCTATAGGGGTGGTGAGGAGGGAGGGTAGGGGAAATCAACTGTAGGGTGGTGAGGGGGAGGGTAGAGGGGAAGTCAACTGTAGGGGTGGTGAGGAGGGAGGGTAGAGGAAGTCAACTGTAGGGTGGTGAGGGGGAGGGTAGAGGGGAAGTCAACTGTAGGGGTGGTGAGGAGGGAGGGTAGAGGAAGTCAACTGTAGGGTGGTGAGGAGGGAGGGCAGAGGGGAAGCCAAATGTAGGGGTGGTGAGGGGGAGGGCAGAGGGGAAGTCAACTGTAGGGGAGGGCACAGTGATCCTCTCTGACCTAGTTCCTCTAGCAGCTGATGGGGAAGGCCTCTGAATGGGTCCTATCACCCATGTCCTCACGTCCCTACAGTATCGAGCTTACACAGAGCTGTGAATGCTGGGTCTGGACAGCTGGGCAGAACTGTGGGGAGCAGGGTAGCAGGCAGGGCCTCCCACTGATGAGCGGCTCAGGCAAAGATGGCCATTCCCTGTAAGAGCCTCTGCTCCAAGCTCCCGGTGGGAGACCCCGAGCCTGGCTGATGACCTATGCGGTAAGGTTCTCTACTTATTCTCTGCTCCCCTGGGTACATCAACCCCCTCCAGGGACCCCTGTCTTCTGAGCAGGGTAATCTCACAGTCTTCAGCCCAGAAACCAGCTGCAGTCTCATGCCTGTACTCAGTCTGCGGGATGGGTGGCTGGGAGTCCGTGGGGCTGAAGGATGCAGGGGGGTGAAGACAGGAAACAGGAAAACAAAACAGAATGGAAAGGGCAAAGCACTACCCCGGCAGAGATGCATGCACGTCTGTTCTCTCTGAGGAAGCCTAGCCTCTCAAACCAGGTCTCTCCAGTTGGAGTAGGAAGCCTTCTGTCACTGTGGCAAATGACCCGACAGTCAGCTCAAAGGAGTAAAGATGTGACTGGGTTTATGGTTTCCGAGATTTCGGTCCATGGCTGTCCAGCCGTGTTGCTTTCTGACTCAGGGTATCACACATAGGACCTCAAGAGCAGCATGGTGGCAAAGAACCCTAAGGCCTGTTTCCTTCTGGGGGAACAAAGGAAAGAGATGGGAGGGGCTGGAGGATTCCAATCCGCCGTCAATGACACATTCCTAGTGACCTTACTTTCTCCTGTTGGGTCCTCACCCTTAAAAGGTCTTGTCACCTCCCAATAATACCACAGACTGGGAACCACGCTGTCAGCTCACAGGCTGTTGAGGGACATGTAGCATTCAAAGCATGCCAGTCATTTGCTCCAGGTTAAGGATGAGCATGTGATGTGCCAAAGCATCCTTGTGCTGAAGCATCCTTGGGGCCCTGGTGAGGTTGCCTTGCTGACTCAGACCTGTACTTACAGCAGCTGCTCCTTTCCCTAAGGGTTTCACTCCTGCTCAGTACTTAACTGTCACGCTGTCTCTCCCAGGAAGCCTTCCAGCCTGCACCAGAGCACATAACTGTCCCACCAACTTCTTTTTCCCTCTGTCATAAAATCTGCCCCTCGTGTTTTCTCCCATCATCCCACAAACACGTGTCCTATTTTTTTGGTGCGCGTTCCATGGCTGCATCCTAACTCTGTCCACGATCTGCTGTGGAAGTGGATGGTTGGAAGTCACCAACATGTGGGAAGAAGAGTCCAGTTTTCCTTCCGTTAACAAAAGGCTCTAGGATTGGCTGCTTGTGATCTAGTGTCTCCATGGAGAAACTGGGAGAGGGGGGCAGATGGGAAAACTGAGACTCAAAGAGACTGTGTCCTCTCCCCAAGGTCTACCTGCGGTTGTACATCAAGTCAGTGATGGGGTTGGGCCGAGAGCCTATGGCACGGTAGCTTCAGCCTTAGCCAGTTCTGAGTCTTTTCGGGAACCTTTTTGACAGATGGCTTCCCTCTGCATGAATGCTTCTAGTTCCTGGGAGCCCAGCCCTGTAGAAGGCAGCTTCTGTGCTTCTGGGCAGAGTCCCAGCTCCTTCCACCCAGCAAAACGTGGCTTCATGGCAGCCACCTTCCACCGACACACCTTACCTTTCATTTGTTGGATCATTCATTCATTCGTTAAATCTAATACGGATCACCTGCCTGTGTCTAGGGAATTACATGGGCCTGTCTTGCCTCTCGGAGCTGAGCCAGTGCCATCGAGTACAACCCACTTAGTGCGGGACTGAGTTCTGCTCCAGGTTGGCAGAGATTACATCTGTATTCTCTCCTGCATCTTCAGGACCAACCACAGCAAAGGTGCCTACGTAATGAAAAGGGTATTTTTATTGTGAGAAATGTGAATGAGTTGACGTGGAACGGGAAGAAAATGTTCAGGGATGGTGGCAACAGACGACACAGCCAGTCTTGCTTGGGCTGGGCCGGGGGGTGGGGTGGGAGGGGGGTGGTCCTGAGGAGATGGGAATTAGGTGAGAGAAAGGATGAGGTTTCCAGAGATGGGGGTAAGGAAGGCTGGTAGGAGCAGAAGCAGAGCCATGATAGATCATGGACATAATGCAATGGAGTTGCTCCCCAAAGCTGGCATGGTGCAGTCACAGTGTGAAAACAGGGAACAAGAAGAAATGAGGCAACTAGAGACCATTGAGCCACAAGTAGCTTTGAACCCTGAGCAAAGGCTCCTGGGTATTGTTCTAAGGCAAAGGGAGGCAGCAGTGGGTTTCTATGAGAGTGATAGGTTCCAAGTGATGCCCTGTAATGATGGTGCTCTGTGTGTATGTGTGTGTGTGTGTGTGTGTGTGCGCGTGCGCGCGCGTGTGCGCGCGTGTGCATGCCTCTCTGTGTGCATGTCTGTATTTATGTGTGTTTATGCGTGTGTGTCTGTCTGCATTTGTGTGTGTATGTATGTATGTCTGTGTGTGTGTCTCTATGTGTGTCTGTGTGTTTATTTGTGTCAGTGTGTGTCTCCATGAATGTGTCTGTGTGTCCCTGTGTGTGTGTGTCCCACCAGGAAGCCTCACAATCATCCAGGTGATTACAGGGTAGCCAAATGACCAACCGTTTCCCAGCTGAATGGCAACTGGGCGTTGCCGACGCCAGGGCTTTGGTATCCTCCACCACACCTTCCTCTGCATTGCTGGCTCACCATTGTGAGCGGGACTTAGCTTCTCATGGGTAATGCTGCTTCAGTTCTCAGCCCTCCTCACCCACCACAGCTGCCAGCCCCTCAGTGTGCAGAGGTGGACTTCTGCACGAGGACACCAACGTCTTCTTCCTTATCCCTTTATGTCTTGGGTTATCACCAGCCTCCACCCAGACCCGAAGCCATGCCATCGGGCCGCAGCACATCATGCCTCATCATTCTCCTGCAAGTTTGGGGCTGGTAACATCCTCACCAAATTGGCTTCCCTAGTTCTCTGGCCCAAATTGATTAATCATCAGGCACTTTCAGCTATCAGCCCTGCTGCAATTGGCATATTTATTTCTAATCAGCTCTTAAAAATGGCATCATTCAGAGGCGCTTAACCACATTACTTAATTCTCAGCCTGTATTGCTATTGATTTCAAATATTCTCCTTCAGATATGGCTCATCATTTAATGCAGAAGTCTGTTTATATAATAATCTTATCTGGTTACTAAAATCTGTGAAATCTCTTCAATTGCCTTTAATGCAAGATTGGAGGCTGGTTGCTAAATGAGTCAATTTTACTTTAATTTGGTTTATTTACAGTACATGTTTTAATGCTGCACACTCCCGTCTTCCACAGCAAAGCTAAAAAGAAAGGCAAATATAGGCACAGAGAGAGGCATGTGCTTTTCTCAGTCTGTGGGAAAGGGGGCAAGCTGGCAGGGCTTCCCGAATGACACTAAACTTCCGACCTCTGATGACCAATGGGAAAGGCCTCCCAAGGTCCTCAGGCCCACAGTAATGGTGCAGTTCTGTCAAGAGTACCGGAGAGGAGTCACGTGGTCCCAGTTCTTCCATTCTGTACAGGTGAGCAGTTTGCCTACAACATAGAGTCTTCTTTATCTGGGAAATGGGGACAATGTAACGTTTTCCTGGGTATCTAAGGAAGACACCTCCGTAAGACTCCAAGGTTGATGCTCATGCAGCCAAGATTCTAGGTACCACTTCCCTGCTGTTTCAGCTCTGATGACGAGGCCTCCACTAGCACCTTCCCACATCTGCACCCACATCTCAGCACTGAGGTTGACTGAAGACTCCTGGGAGTGGCCTTCCTAACTATGGAGGCCTTCTGGGTTGCAAAGAACAGAGGCCAACAGTTCTAGGTTTGCTGAGTTTACTAAACTTGAAACTCTAAACTTTGGAGTGAGGCACAGCCAGTTCTCTTGGAAAATCAGAGCCAGGAAGTCAATCCTGAGGCTTGTGGACCCTACATGCTCTTTCTTGAAGTTTTTTTTTTTTTTTTTTTGGTTTTTTTGAGACAGGGTTTCTCTGTGTAGCTTTGCGCCTTTCCTGGAACTTGCTTTGTAGACCAGGCTGGCCTCGAACTCAAAGAGATCCGCCTGGCTCTGCCTCCTGAGTGCTGGGATTAAAGGCGTGTGCCACCACCGCCCGGCTCTTGAAGTATTCTTACAGCATCTCTGGTCTTCCCCAAGAGCTCCTGTCCCTGTGCACCATCCTTCTTGCAGGCTTGCTCCAGGCCCCGCCTCCTTCTACCCACGCCTCTCGCTTTGTAGCCACTGTGGAGGACAGGCCCTCGTGTCATTGGTTTTTGGTGGCCTGTAGACCATGTCCCTTGGACCAGATGTCCATCCCCAGTTCCGTCACCTGTATCAGTGGTACAGAACCCAGCTACACTTCTAATGCAGAGCTGGAAACAGCAGGAGCTGCAGAAGACTCTGGGAGCAAAGGCCCTGGCCCTGAGTCCCTTTGGCTTTTCCGGAGACACCATTGGCAGATGAATCTGGATGTCACTTCATGATAAGTGGATCCCATCAGGCTGGGGGAAGTGACTGTGGGATGCTGAGTGAACGGGAGACACCTTTTTCTTTCCTTCCCACCTCTGCAGCAGCAAGAAGGATGGAAAACTGAGGTCTGTCTGTCTCCTTTACCCGAGAAGTTCTCAGGAGCCTCCTGCTTACAGCAGACAAGGCCCATCCTGCGTGGAACACCACAGCTCTCTCTTGGTCAGGTGTGAAAGCTGCCATTTCATGCTTATCTTCCCCAATTAACAACAGCTGGTCCCCTATAAAACCAACTGGTAAGATGGTTTGTTATCGGAAGACAATGCAACATCATTAGGCTTTAATGGCTGCAGCCTCGTTTACTGTGCTGAGTTCGCAGGGTTAATGTGGCGAGATGTTGGGTCCCACCCTGCTGGGCTGCTGGGCTGCTGGGCTGCTGGGCTCTTTGCTATTTTTAGGCATCTTCTTCAAGCCTCATTTTCTGAATCATGGAGCCGGGAGGTACTGGGGAGGTGGATAAGGGTCTTGATTTCCTGGAAGGGAAATTATTCAGGTGATGGTTGAAGCCATATTTAGAAGAACCAGATCATCAGATAAAATCATTTTGAATTAAAAAATTTTAAAAAAAAGAAGAAAGAAAAAAAGAAAAACCAAACCTGTCTCTTGGGCCTGCATGAATCAGCCTGTTTCTCACAGTAGCTAGACAAAGGTGTGCTCTCCCACATCCACCTCACCCCCACTTTCTCTACCACCTACCACCTCCATTGGCTCACTGAAGATTTTCTAGTCCTGCTCCTGGGTTGAGAATAGAGGTAAGTCATAGGCTGTGCTCATTGAAGGACACTGTCCCAAGCAATCAAAGAGCTGAGCATTTGCCCAGGGAGAGATAATCAACGATTGGCTGTGACCTGGAAGTCATGCTCACCGAATACAGCTCCGAGAATAACCATACTACTTGTAGTTAAAAATGGCCTCCTATGTGACAATGTCACCCTGGGACTTAAAACCGAAGCTGGAGTCTGTGTATTGATCGTACTGATGGTGATTCATAAGGCTGCAGGAGAGATCTGCTCTTAGGTAAACAGATTAGAAATCTCCGTTACTCTTTCACTCAGCAAACAGGACCACCAGCTCCTATAGATGTGAGGCGCCGCTGGCAAACATGTCTGCCCCGGCAATCCATGTAGAAACACCAGAGAATCGTGTAGGTTTTGTTAAGAGGAAGTTTTATGTGCAGCCCCCTCTGTGCCTGCCTGCTTCCCTTCCTCTCTCCCTCCTTCCCTCCCTTCCTTCCTTCCTTTCTCCCTCTCTCTCCCTCCCTCTCTTCCTTCCTTCTTTCCTCCCTTCCTTCTTTCCTTCCTTCCTTCTTTCCTTCCTTCCTCCATTCTTCCTTCTTTCCTTCCTCTTCTCCCTTACCTTTCCTCCTTCCTTTCTTTTTTCCTGCCTCCTTTTTCTTCTCTTTTCTCTATCTTCCTCCTTCCCCCTCCCTCCCTCTCTTCTTTCCCCTCTCTCTCTCCTCTTCCCTTGCCCCTTCCCTTCCCTTCCCATTCTCCTCTCTTCCCTTTCTCTCTTCCTCTCCTTCTCCCATTAGAACTTACACAAGCATTTTACTTGACACAGTCTTAAGATTTAAGTTTGGTGCTAAAGGAGCCAGGAATTGATCTTCTCACAGAACAGTCAGATGGTGTCTCCCACCAAGAGGAAGCCCCAGGGCCAGGCACACCAAGCTCAGGAACAGTGTCTTGGGAGGCCATGGACAGCTAGTTTCCAGCATGAGGCTAGGACAGAGCTTGGGGGTTAGGCCAGCTGTGGCCAGAGAAGGCTTAGACAATGCTTCTAGCTCCTTCTGTGTTGACTGTCCCGCTTCCCCTGTGTTGCTGCCGTGGCAATCATCCGACTCCTCATGTAGAGGTAGCATCCATCCGAGGCCAGAGTCACATCCGGAGGAGATCCCACATAGCCATCCTGTCGGACAACTGCCCCCAGGAACTGATGGACCTAGGGGAGCCCCTACCATGGAGCATTTAATTAAGTTCTGTGAAGAGTCTGCAGTGAAGTCTCAGCCCTCCTGGGTGTCACGTTAATGCAGAGGGACAGTCCTGCTCTTACATCCTGGATGAGAGTAGATTAAAAGGACTCACTGCCTGCCCCACTCCTGAGGTACTTCATCAAATAGAACCACAAAGAACTGACTTCTGCTTCTCTCTCATGCTTGCTAACCGTCTCTGGGAGTAAGCGGTGAATGTTACAGTGTTAGCTTCTCCCGGCTTGAGTCCAGAGCCAGGCAGTTCCACCTATATTCACTTCTAGGGATTTTAAAATACGTATTTATTTAGCATATGTCTGTAGCCTCTGTGAGTTTATGTAGACCATATTCATAAAGGAGCCCTTGACGCCACAGAGGATATTGGATTTCCTGAAACTGGAGTTACAGACAGTTGTGAGCAGCCATGTGAGAGCTGGGGACCAAAGCATGGCTGCTAAGGGAGAGGATGTCTTGTTTCTTTGGTGGCGTAGCCATGGATAAGTTGCCCATGCTCCAGTAAATAACTCCATCCCCATGTTCATGCAGGCGGCCAGAATACAATTCAGTGGGTCATGGGGGAGTATTGGCAGAGCAGGGGAGTGGCTTGCTGGGAAGAAGGTGTCCAGAAAGATTGAGAGGGAAGGGGATGAGAGAGGGTAATGGAGGTGTATGAATATGATGTAAATATATTGTATAAACATATAAAATTGTCAACAGATGAAAACAAATTTAAATTAGGGCATGAGTTTGAGAAAATAATTTGGAGTGTGAGTAACAACCTAGAAAGATCAGTAGGTTAAATAACAATGATAACAGTGTTGACAGAAGTTGACCTCTTAGAATGTCTTAGCTCTTTCATTCACATAGGTGCCATGTGCCCTCACACAAAAACCCTACCTCCCTTGGGTGTCAAGATCTTACTTTAGCTGGGTGGTGGTGGTGCACGCCTTTAATCCCAGCACTCGGGAGACAGAGGCAGGTGGATCTCTGTGTGTTCAAGGCCAGCCTGGGCTACAGAGTGAGTTCCAGGGTTCCAGAAAAGGCGCAGAGCTACAGAGAGAAATCCTGTCTCGAAAAACAAAACAACAACAACAAAAAATTACTTGAAGGCAGATAATATTCTGGATTATTATTAGTCCCAGTTCATTGGCTCCTTCACCCTCAGTGTCTCACCTATAAGCCTAAGCCCATGAGTCTAACCAGCGGGTATGTCACCGATGAAAGAGTGGGGACATACTCCAACACGCCCTGCCCAGTCCCTCTGGAGTAGGACTTTGGGAAAACCTCGTTAGGCACAGTTTCGACGGCATGCTGGCTTCCTGCAAACGAGCTGACCTGTATTTACAGTCTCCACATTTATTTTGGAAGAAATCCAAATGTCCACTTAACTGGGCTGGAGGCCAGCATAATCTTCCTATATTGTTTGTAACCATGAGATTGATGGTGGTCCTTGCTCAGAGCCTCGTAGTGACATCATTCACCTTGGGGTGTCTCTTCAGTGCAGATTACAGTAATGGATTGGTCTTCACTGAGGGCTGTCTGCTCTGCTTGGGGAGCCTCAGCTTCTGCAGCGAAGCAGGCTAGGAGAGAGGGTGCATCACTTTGGAGATGGACCATGGTGAGCCTGACATGAGGAATAAACCAGCAACATGTCAAGGCTCAGTTTGGGGATAATGCCTAATCTCTCTCTCTCTCTCTCTCTCTCTCTCTCTCTCTCTCTCTCTCTCTCTTCCTCTGCCCCCCCACACGAGGTCATAGACTTGCAGACTTAAGTTATTGTGAGAATTAAATAAGAATCACAGCACGTGCTGTGTCCCAGCAATTAACACACACATTTATGTCACCCGTGGAAAGTTGATGACTCGGCTCGTTGGATGTTAAAATATGACCCAGGCTATAACTCAGCAACAATGAAAAACAATCCCATTAAACAACCGGACAAAGAAAGATCTGATAGACCTTTCTCCAAGGAAGATAGACAAAGGGCCAGTAAGGACAGGCAGAGACTCTCACTGTTACTGATCCCTGGAGAAATACACATTACAAGCGCAGTGAAGGCTAAGGAGGTGGCTCCATGGTTAAAGAGCTTGCTGCAAAAGCAGGAGGACCCGAGTTCAGATCCCCAGCCCCCACATAAACAGCAGCACAGGCCTGTCATTCTGGTGACGAGGAGGAGTATCTTAGAGGCCTGATGGCCAGCCAGTCTAGCCAATCAGGGAGCCCCAGGTTCAGGGAAAGATCCCACCTAACAACTAAGGTGCAGAAAGACTGAGGAAGATATCTGATGTTGACATCCGGCCTCTGTACACACATGCGCAGGACTGCACTTGCCTGAAGCACCTACTGTCGGGTCCTGTCCTGAAATACAGTATTAGGGAAAGGACTTGATTCAGAAACGTAGGTCCACACAAGGGCAAACACACGCTCACGCACACACACACACAAACAGAGGCAGAGGCATGGCAGTGGAAGTGCCCGGAGTGGTGGTGGGCAGGCATGTGGGGATCATCTCTGAGACCCGTTGCCCTGAAGCTACTGAATGTCCTGGCAAAAGCTGAGAGGGCCCTGCACTTGGCCTGTGGTCAACCTGTGTCCCTCATTTCTACCCTGGGGCCAGGCAGTAATGAGTGACTGTTCCAAAGGGGTGCCTCAGTCATGTGTCTCTTTCCAGCCCCAGTAGCGACCAGCTGTGCAGCCTGGGGCAAGCCACTTCCTCTCAATGCATCTTGGAGTCTTCCACATTAGGCACAGACGCTTCGGGTGTTATGGAGAGCTGCAGGAGGAGCCCACTCACCGAGGGCCCAGCTCCTTGCCTGATGCCTGTGACTGTGCCTTCCTACACCTGGAGGTACCTGCGTGTCTGCCGAGGCGTCTCTTCCATCCCCTCTGTGGCTCTGCCCCTCTGTGACCCGCTCCTCACCCAAGCCTCAAAGCAGGGGTGGATGGTTTGATATTAACTGGTCTGGATGAAATGCTTTTTCCTGGCAATTGCCTTCATTGCCTGCTGTAAAATTACATCTATATTTAAATATGCTGAGATAATTCTTAAGTTTTATTAGTACTTAAATATTTTGGCATGTTTATTTCTCCTGAAACAATTATGGAGGTTTCATTGTTTTACTTGGGGAGAAAAAAAAAAAGAGGCTAAATCTTCTCTTACAATAAACCCTGACAGGCTGGGTATGGTGCTAGCTAGCTCCAGTGTACCCCATTATCAGCTAGTCAGCTCAGCACAAGTGGAAGCGGTAGGAGGGAGTGGGTCTTCCTGATGTAACCTAGCCGCCCTCCTCAGTCCTCCCTGCCTCTGTTGTGTGCTCCCTCCTTCTCCTCCTCCTCCTCCTCCTCCTCCTCCTCCTCCTCCTCCTCCTCCTCCTCCTCCTCCTCATAATCACTTCTCCCAATCATAATCTCTTCCAGTTGCCCGCACTCTGCACTGTCTCCAGGGTTTGGTCCCCCCACCCCCCGCCCCGTCAACAGCCCCCATGGGTTCCTCCTCTTTGACAGGTCTGAGCAGGCCACCAGTTTGTTTCCTGTGAGGCTCAGAGTCAGAGGGAAGGGGGACGGTGGCGGACTAGTACATACTGAAGCTCTGTTTGGAAGTATTAGTATTGTCGTTACCGTTAATAACATCTGAGAGAGTGGAGAGGGCGGGGCTGCCTTTCCTTATTTTAAAGAGGAAGACAGCAAGGTCCAGAGAGGTTGGCTGACCTGCCCAAAGTCACACAGCTGGTAAGCAAAGGAAATCGCCTCAGCTGCTAAGCGGAGGGTCCACAGTCTCCCACACTGTTCCCATGCTGGCATTGGGAGTCAGGCTGCTTGATACCACACAGAGAAGTCCTCCTTTTTTAGCTTAAGGGAAGACCTGCTCTCGGTTGCTGTGGATTGTCCCATGGCTGGCCCTGGAGCTCAGAGCCCGTGTGATCTCCGGAGTAGAAGGCTGGAGGAGTGAGGGCATCAGAGCCACATAGCACAGGGGACTTTGCAGGTGGGGAGATGAGGCCAGATCAGAGCTAATATTACATTCACACAGTCACGGCAGCCATGTTTCTCACCCCAGATTCAGGTCTATCTTGTATGGCATCAGCACAAGCTAGAAACTTCTCCAGGAAGCGACTCTGGGCTTCGCTTTTCCTCCGGGTTCCCTTTTCCTCTGCAGGACCACTGCCCCTCCTCATCCCCTGATATCTGGCATCCAGGGGACTCTGGGCTCTGCACACAGCGTGAATGCCTCCCACCTTCCCAGAACACAAAGAGCCAAGCGGGTTCATTGTTGTAGTGAGCTCGCCTGATTGCAGATCAGTCAGCCCCCAGCTGCTCCAGGTAAACCCTAAGCACAGTTTTGTTAAGACTGGGGAGCCAGGCTGTATGACGACAGAACAGTGTGCCCGGCTGGCTAAGAGGTACCTGCTGAGACCTATCTTTTGGGCTAGGACCCCCAGCTGCATGGCTTTGGGCAAACCCTGCTCCCTCTGAGCTTACCACTCTCACCTGTGAGATGGGTCTGGTCAGTAACAGCATCTGACCTATTAGGCAGGTTTGGGATTAAGCTCTCTCACAACAGCTCTAATGGGTCAGTACTGACAGCAGCCACAGACTCCGTGGTGGCTGTTACACAGTGCCTGAATATACAGCCGCTTCCAGGGTGCTGCTCATCAGGGGCCAGAGAGAAACGTTCACACAGACTCACGGTGGAAGCTCAGTAAGCAACAGCCCTCCTTTTATTGGTACATTTCAAGAGCCCCGCTTTCCTCCGGGTTGTGACATTTTCAACATTTCAATCCTTCGCAGCATATGGTGGAAATTTCATTACTGCAGCTCTAGGTGCAGGGAAAATGCCAACCACTGTGTGTGGGGGGAGACGTGCCTCAGTCCTTCAGACGCGGGCTAAGCAGGTCTCTCTGTGCACGGCTCCAGGGGGGAGGCCAAAGGGCTCAGCAGTCTCTCTTCTAGGGGAGACCCCAGACCCATAGAGCAGGACCCGCACAGCTCAGGGTAAATAACACCGTGACAGGAGGCTGAGCAGGGCCGTGGAGCAGAGCCCAGGCTGGGTCTCAGGCAGGAAGCCCGGTTTCCAAGCCAGGTAGCCATACCCACTTTGCACACTGACTATGGATCGATTGAGGATACTGATGTTTATCTGCAGGAGCAGATACCAGTCTCCTTTTCTGAAGACCCCAGATAGGCCAGGAGGAGGGAGGAGGGAGGATGGAGGAGGGAGGAGGGAGGAGGGAGGCTTGCCCATGTGCACCTGGGTGGTCTGAAAAGATGCCCTGAGGAGAGCTGCCCTGAGGGAAAGGGGTGGAGAGGATGGAAGGAGTCTTTCTGGAAGAATGTAACGGTAGAATCTGGACCAGACAGCTGCTCAGTCCACAGTATCTGCAGCAGCCTCCCTCCTCCCAACAGATACCAACAGGCACCCTACCTAGGATGTTGCCTGAGAGCTACCTCACAGACTTCCAGGTGCAGGGATTCCTCACCTGGGGAAATGAGTTCACATCAAAGCAGGGTGTTGATGGCCACACATCCTGTTCCCAGAGAGTCCCGCAAGAAGCCCCCATGTGAAATCACGCCCCCCACCCTGGTCCTTAGCAGAGGCCCCCACTTCTGTCAAAGGGCGCCCGATTCCTCTCTTCAGGGCCCCTTCCATGTTCTTGTTTGCCTGTCTGTCTTTTTTGGCATTAATGACTCTTAGACTCCTTACCCCCAACATTTTGTCCCTGTGTCCTCGGAAGCCTCACATCAGAGACCTTTCAAGCTCCAGGGGAGAAAAGATACACACATGGTGAGATGGATGTGCAGGCTCCTGGGAGGCTCCTGAGGAAGAGAGTCCAGGCCTCAGAAACTGTGGACACAGCTGTCACCCTGTGCAGTTGGGGCAGGTGGGTGGGTGGCTTCTGAGTACAGTACTGTACACAGTAGGTCTGAGCAAGCTGCAGCGGAAGCTTCCAGCACTCAGAGCAACAGAGATGAAGATAGCGAGGAAGAAGAGGAAGCCGAGGGAGGGAGGAAGAATGGAGCGTGCTCACCAGTGGGAACCAGTGAGGTCTGCCAAGCTGAGAACCTGGACCCAGGTCCTTCTCAGTCTCACTGCTGGGTGAAAGGCTTCTTCTCTTTTCCTCAGTGGGCCATTCCGAGGTGAAATGGGGTGAGATGTGATGATGGGCTCCTGTAGCCGGGGCTGTGCTGACAGTTCAGCCTCAGTCCGGGTATAATATAATGCACATTATGTGGGTTAGCAACCTCGTGCTGTTGAAGCTGAGAAACTGGCTCTAGAAGTAGGGTTACCCCTCCTGCATCAAACTTCAAGACATCTTTATGCCAAATGTCCTCCAAAGCTTCCTGTCCTGGGGCAAGCTACCCCCCTCCCAACTCTGTAAAAAGAAAGAAAAACAAGCGACCAGGGTTATTAAAACCATTGCGACCTTGAGAACAGCTAGATGAAAAGCTATTTCCAACAGAGGTTGCTCTTGCTTACCCCGTAATATAAAATGCCTGCAGTGGGAAAGAGGACCTGGATGCTCATCCCTGGGCAGAAGGTGCTGCCTTGCTCCAAGCTCTTCCCAGAACTCCAGAGACGCAGTTCTAGAGAATTTCCCAGTTGGTTTCTGCAACATGATGATGTTGTCTTTTTTTTTTTTAATTTATTTATTTTTACGTGCATTGGTGTTTTGTCTGCATATATGTCTGTGTGAAGGTGCTACATCCTCTGGAACTGGAGTTATAGACAGTTGTGAGCTGCCGTGTGGGTGCTGGGAATTGAACCCAGGTCCTCTGGAAGAACAGACAGTGCTCTTAACTGCTGAGCCATCTCTCCAGCCCCAATGATGCTATCTTTATCTGCTGTCATTTATTCTTTTACCCACCTCCACAATGCTCTGCTTGGGACTATCTATCAGGAACTCTGGCTGGCCGCCGCAACCCGACTTCCTTGGTTGGTTCATTTCGGCTGGGTGTTTGTGAGCCCCTGATTTGATGGTGTTTACTTCTGCTTGCTCTCTCGAGCGGGCTGCTCTGGTCATCTCTGGGTATTTTGAATGCCGGATTTGATGATGTCAGTCTATCTATCCACTGCTACTCTCCATCTGCCGCTTGCTATTTGCTCTTTCATTTTTGCTTGTTAGATGCTTACTAAACTCACTCAACCAAAACCAAAAGCACAGGTACAGTCAGTCATCTTCAGGACCACCAGGAGCATCAGGCTAGGAGGGATGATGCCAGTTACAGCTCTCTGGCTCTGGCTCTTAAAAATAGGGGGAGGTGAGAGGTTAAAATTTAGCTCTCTGGAAGATCCACTGTAGAAAGGTTGGGAAGAAGCATTTGTGGGGCCTCCCTTGCCAATGGACATCCAACCTCCACTGTTCCTCCACTTTCGACAGAGTTGGAAAGGGAGTCTGAACAGTTCTCCTCTGCACAAGGGACCTACCAGGCTCCATTGTCATACCGGGATGTCCATTAGAACAAAGTCAGGCATAGAAACAAGCAGACTCTATAGACCCAGGAACTTGGTTCCTGGAGAAGGCTGCACCCACACTCTATACCCCTCCAAATGAAATGAGGATGTGACTGTGGTGGTATTGTGTTCCCTAAAATATTGTGCATCCTAATAAACTTATCTGGTGTCAAAGAACAGAACAGCCACTACATACAGAGACCAGAAAATGGTGACACTCGCACCTTTAATCCTAGCATTCCAGAGGCAGAAATCCCTCTGGATCTCTGTGAGTTCAAGGCCACATTGGAAACAGCCAGGCATGGTGACACATGCCTTTAATCCCAGAAAGTGAGCCTTTAATCCCAGGGAATGATGGCAGAAAGCAGAAAGGTATATAAGGCGTGAGGACCAGAAACTAGAAGCATTTGGCTGGTTAAGCTTTCAGGCTTTTGAGCAGCACAGTTCAGCTGAGATTCATTCTGCATGAGGACTCAGAGGCTTCCAGTCTGAGGAAACAGGATCAGCTGAGGAATTGCGAGGTGAGGAAGCTGTGGCTTGTTCTGCTTCTCTGATCTTCCAGCATTTATCCCAATAACTGGCCTCAGGTTTGATTTTATTAATAAGACCTGTTAAGATTCCTGCTACACATGACTGCTCTTAGGTATGGTTGAGGAGAGGGTTTTATTGTAGACGTGAGGGAGAGCACAACCAGAGAAATCTGGAAGAGTCCAGACTGAGCATGGCCAGCAGGATAGACTTGGTGGAGGCAGGCAGGCAGAGGAGGCCAAGAGGACCAGGTGAGCACATGGGAACCAAGAGAGCCCCAAATGGCTGGATTATATAGGAAAGTGAGCTGGGGGAAGGGAAGGGAACCTCACCTCCTGGGAGGGAGAGGTTTAGGGTAGAAGGTGGAGTGAGAAGTTCTGGGAGGAGCCATAGGTACTGAGTGAGACTTGTCCCTGGTTTCTCTGGGACCTGACACCATCCAGGGGTCACATTTAATTCCAAGCACACAGTAAGGAGCGTGGCCTCACACTTAGCCTGTACCTGGGGTGTGTGGGTCACTAAGCGCTGACTAGGTAACCCTGGCCATCCATTTCACAGATGGCAATACTGAGGCCATCCAGAGCAAGGAGGGCACACCTGCAAAGGGCAGTTATTGATAAGCCAGGGCCCTCTCTCCTGGATGGCTCTGCTCTAGACGGTTAGATCGAGAGGCTGTACTCAGATGCCCTTCATGGACTGCATCACCCTCAGGAACACCCAAAGTAAATGTCGGCTCTTTTCTGTTTTCTGGAGGGTGGGGCCCACAGCTTTCATTGGGCTCCTGCACAGTTTGTATTTTCATCCTGTAAAGTATCTTAAGAAAACAATTCACTGAAGTGCTGTTGCATGGTGGATTATGTCTTTCCCCAACCCCACGCAGAGCCACGAAGCCTCCCTCCCCAGATTCTGGCTTGGCAGTGGTCTCCTGCACCTGAGAAGGGCCAGTGAGTGAGCTGTGGCTCTTGGGCCCGAGTACTAAATCAAGCTCGATCACGTCTCCTTCAAGTTCAGACTGCATGTGACCACCAAAGTCGTCCCAGAGCCTGGGAACCTGTGGTGGGATGGCAGGGGTGAAGGAAAATGCTGGAGCACCACGACTACCCCTCTGCAGTCTTGCATTCACACCTATTCTAAAGGTGGGCTGTGATCAAGCTGATAGCCTGTATTGTGGAGCAGTGAAGTTGAAGGTTTTGAGGGAGGAGCCTGTCCGGTGCTGGGGCTGCAGGGCTGCATGCCTCTCCTGGGAGGCAGACCGCCACCAGCAACCCTGCTGACTGCCCATTTGACTGGTTACACACTGAACCACGTCCAGGTGAGCTTCCTACCCTGGGTCTCCACACAGAACCACAAAACTCCCGGCACTTCTCCACTCCAATGTTTATTAACTCAACCAGTTTAATATGAAGCTGTTGTAATAAGTTGCATGCTACTGGTTGGTGGCTGGTTCAACCCAGTGACCAAGG
The DNA here is from genome assembly GCF_007827085.1 of Peromyscus californicus insignis. Lineage (NCBI taxonomy): Eukaryota > Metazoa > Chordata > Mammalia > Rodentia > Cricetidae > Peromyscus > Peromyscus californicus. Next base: position 84,411,389 of record NW_026294413.1, on the reverse strand, counting down.
TGGGCTCTGAGGTGATAGGACTCATGTTCTTTCAGTAACAGCAGGCCTGAGCTCCCTGTGTAGGAGAACTGTGTGTGGGCCTCAGAGAGGCAACAGCAGCCTCGGAAACTTGGGGGATATATGCCAGGACCTTCTAGGAATGCCCAGTTTCTTGTCCTTACTCAGTTATTTGTGAACCACTTTAGCCAAGGTGCCTTCTTCCCTCCCCCTCTCTCTCCCTCCCTCCCTCCCTCCTTCCTTTGGATTTAATATGCATCATGTCTTACAGAGGATGCTGGGAATGCAAATGAGATCCTGGAGCAAAACAGGCCAGAAACCCCATTGTTACTCCATAATGTGCCTGTCTCTGAACAAGTGCAAAGCATGATGGGAATTCAGAAGAGGCCATTCCTCTACTCCCACTGAACACTTGGAGGGCTTCTCCGCAGGTGATGCTGAGTTCCTTCCACCCAGCAGAGTGCTTTGCACATTCTCGACTACAGGCAGGGGCTGTTGTAGAGGCCTGTATGATTTGCCTAGACCAAAGCAGACTCTCAGAGCCCGCCTCATTGCCTGGAACCTCTCGGCCTCTCTGGTCCGTCCTTGCTAGGCCCAGAGCTTGGCACTGCTCAGAATCTAAAATGAAGAGCTTCAGCAGGCTCAGCCGATCACATTGGTGTTGTTCTGCAGCAATAAGAGGCTAGAGTTGGGGAGACCATCCACCTGTTTCTGGGGCCTCTGTAGAGCCCACCCTGCCCCTCTCAGAGTGTGCTTATTTTGCAAGAACAATTATTAACCGGGTTTGAGGAGGAACAACTAACTTCGGGGTGCCATCCGACGTCGATGTGGAGATGTTGAACAGTGGTGTTTTCCCGGCATCCCTCCCTGTGGCATCTTGTTGTAGTGCAACTTGGAAGTGACATCAGCTGAACCCGTTTACCAAATGGAAGTCAGGCCTAGGATAGCTTTACGGATAAAAGCAAGATGATTGCCGTAACAAAGTATCTGACTCTATTAAATAAAACTTTATCGTTCCAAACCAAGTGTCAATAAAAAATACTGACAAAGACTGATCTTCTGTTCATCATTCACCCTGCTGTTTAAACGGAACAACAGAAGTGAAGTTACCATGGGTTTATGCTTATAAACAGCTTCTGCTTGTCAAGATAAGTATTCAGGGCAAATATGCTGTGTGACTCGCAACATGTCTCTACCTCTCGGGGTCAGTCTGCTCTCTAAAACAGGCCTAACACCACTACACTACATGAAAGGAGAAAAGGAAAGGCGGGCCTTCCTTGGTATCTTTGATCTCCCCCGTCAGCCTGTTTTAATTTGCAGCCCCTTCGGAACCACTCAGCCCTGGAAGCCCTGATAAAAGTAGAACACAGTGCTGAGATGAGGGGTCACCTCGTGCTGCCTTGAGCTCACAGGGACACCCAGTTCCAAAGACCCGAGAAAGGGTCTCCCCTACAGAGGGCCCAAAGGGAGGCTAAGGAAGTTTCTATACCTCAGTAGCCAGCTTTCTCCACCTCCTACATCCAAGGCTTGCACAATTTTTGAAGGACCCAGAGTTTCTTCCTGGGTTGGGGATGAAAGGAACAATAAGGAGGTTTACCTTCAAAAGCCCACCCTGGCTCCTGTGGCCGCCTCCCTCCACTGCGGCGCTCCTGTGAATTATGCATGAGGTTCTGGTGGGAGCTGTGTGCCTTTTCAAATATTTCTCTAATTGATGAGTGGGGCTTTGATGAATGTCTCTAGAACCCGGAGCATCTGATCAGAGGAATCCTGTCTTGTTCCTCCTTGACAGATGTTTATTTGACTTAAAGGGAGTGCAAGGTCCAAGGAGCTGCCTCTCTTTATTGTAAACAGAAATCCTACAGTTTTGTTCTTACATTCTAACAAGGACCGTTCTCTGAGGCGTGAGGTCTGATAGCCGCCGTCAGTCAGATGAACGGGCCTGGGGCAGAAAGCTCAAGTGTGCAGCCCTCACCTAGGTTGAGGCCTCAATCTATTCGGCGTGTTCTTCTGCCTGTTGAGATCAGGATGCACCCTTGTCGGAATGAACACTAGGAGCGGGGGGGCTGAGGGACCGTGCATCTCCCTCTACTGGTCTGACTGTGATGGGGTTCCAGGGCCCCAAGGGATGCACTAGGATGCTGGGATGGGGAGAGAGATGGGCAGAGCCCCTGAGGCCTTGAACGACCCTGTGTGTGGCCCCCTGATCCTCAGTATGATGCTTGAATACTTCCCTAGTTTCTCCACCTTAATAAGGACAGGGCTCCACATCCCAGCCCAACAGCAGAAGCCAACTTCCTCTCACTCCAACTCATCTTTCCCCTCTACCCAGGATCCCAGAGTCCCAGACTCCTTGGTGCTCTATCAGTTACTCTTATAAAGGATGATCTTTCCCTGAAGCCTTGTTGGTACTCCACATTGCAACATGGCATTGCCATAATTGTCTGATCTAGTGTTTAATGTGCTTTGTTGAACTCATGTGAGTCAGACATTGACAATGCATGACCTCAGGACCCAAGACCAACACCTCCCCCCCAACACACACACACACATTTATTAGCTTGCTGGAGTATAGCTCATGTGCTTTTACCAAAACTTCTTCCTGGAAGGCAGTCTCCATTCTCTGGCTTCCTGCTTCTCAGCTGAGGGACCTCTGACAGTACACTGTACCTGTGTGATCTGTGCCCTACATGTCTAGTGAGTGTGGGAATTAGGGAAGGAGATGTGCAAGGACTTAATCCTTGCAGTGTTTAATTTTCTTTGTCCACTAGTGACAAACCTAGAGTCACCTAGGAAGAGGAAAATTCAACTGAAGAATTGCCTAGATCAGACTGGCCTGTGGGCATGTCTGTGGGGATTTCTTGATTTTTAATTTATACGGAAGGGCCCAGCCCATTGTGGGCAGTATCATCCTTAGGAAGGTGGTTCTGTGATATATAAGAAAGCTAGTGGAGCCAGGCAGTGGTTGTGCACACTTTTAATCCTAGCACTTGAGAAGCAGAGGCAGATGGAGCTTTGTAAGTTTGAGGCTAGCCTGGTCTACAGAGTGAGTTCCAGGATAGCCAGAGCTATGCAGAGAAACCATGTTTCAAAAAACAAAGCTAAGCTAAACAGAGAGAGAGAGAGAGAGAGAGAGAGAGAGAGAGAGAGAGAGAGAGAGAGCGAGCTGAGCAAATCAGAGAGAGCAAGCCAGTAAGCAGCATTCCTCTATGGTTTCTGATTCAAGCTCCTGCCTTGAGTTCCTGCCTGGGCTTCCTTCAGTGATGGACTGTAAGCTCTGAAATGAAGAAAGCCCTGTCCTCTCTATGTTGCTTTTAGTCATGGTGTTTCTCACAGCAGCAGAAGGCAAGCTAGAACATGCCTCCATTTTTTTTTCTTTGAGACCTATAACACCCAGCAAACATCTCTAAGTCACTTGAGTAGCCAAAGATGCCTGAGGGAAGGGAGTCTGTGTTCCTCAGGGTGACCAAGACTGCTGGGTAGTTAATCTTTGTTGTCCGCTGGACTGACTACAGACTTACCCAGGGGATTGGTGAGGCACAGCTGTTGGTTTGTATGTGAAGTTTCTTCCCTACAGGGTTAACTGAGGTAGGTGGAAAGACCCATCCTTCATGTGGTATGCTCCAGCCCATAACAAGGTGTGTGGAATGTAGTAGGCCTTATCCCTTCCCTCTGTTTCCTGTCCACCATGATGTGAGCAGCTTTACTCACCCATGCCATCCCAAAATGATGGATTGAACCCTCTGGAACCATTAGCAAAAGAATTAATGACTTGATTGGTTAATTTGTTCTTTGGAGAAGTTTCGGATATTTAGGTGACAGTGACTAAAAGTTACCATAGGGATTCAATGGTTAAGTACACCAGGGTCTTTGAGGAGCCTCACTGTCTAGATTGAAGCCATGCCTCTCAAGATGGCTTTACCAGGGCCCAGTGTTTCCACCCTGTTGTTGTGACGTAAGCCCACCAGAGAACACTCGTGGATACTCTTAAAGCAGAAAAGAAAGTCTTTATCACTGGCCAGAGGCTGAACAGGGAACTTGCCCACATCATGCAGACCTGTCCCCACAGTTCTTTGCATAAAAACTACATCCTGAGTGACACATCTCAGTCAGCAAGAAGCAGAACCCTAGAAGTCACAAAGCAAGGCTAGTACATTTAAAGACTTTTCCTGGATCCTGGAACATTGGACCATGTCTTTGATGGATTAGGTCTCTGTTCCCATTTTTGGCATGTGTCAGGACCTGCGTGCTGGAGTTTAAGGTCAGAATGGTACCTCTAACATGATGTTAGTAGTGCTAAGGTCTGGGGGCCTGTTACACTGGGTAGAGGAGAGTAAGAAGAGAAGCCACAGTTAATGGTCCTCCAGACCCCGAAGTCACAGAGCCTGTAGACGTTAAAGGACTCTAAAGAAGCTCTGTAAGTGGTTTTGTACGGATACATTCAATAATTTGAATGAAACAGAGCACTTATTTTAGAAATCTACTAAAAACCCTCTTAGGAAAATAATAGACACTCTGAATAGTTCTACATTTATTAAAGAAATAGCTTCTAGTTTAAAAAGGAATCCTCCCCAAAAGGAAAGCTCCAGGTCAAGATGGTCTCATGGACATATTCTGCCAAATATTTAAAGGAAAAAAAATAAGACCAATTCTGTACAACTGCTTCTAGAGCTAGAAGAAGGAACAGTTCAGAGCACATCTCTTAGGGCTACTAGTACTCTGAAGTCAAAACCACGTAACAATCAAATGAAAAGAACTTTTGAGCAAATATTCCTCATGAACCCATATAGAACACAAAGAAAGCTACAAAACTGAATAAAAAGAACAATGCATTGTGATGCGTACAAGAGAAGCATGCAAAGCTGGGGGTCAGAACAATTTGGGGGTTAGTGAATCTGGAGGGCTTGCACTACCTTGGAAGCCTGCGCCTACAGGATCCAAGAGCGCGGGCTGTTGAAATGAGCAACATGAAGAGAGCAGTGGAGTACAGCAGACTCCCAGATGCAGACAGATGCAGAAAGGGCAGCGTGATTTTTGACAAACTCACTGGAAACGGGATTATCTTTTCACCAACCACCACCTGAGATGATGGAAGACCACAAGCCTGGAACACAGAAACATCTCACACCTGACACGGAACCAACTGCAGATCTAGATGCAAAACGGTAAAACTGATGGGCTAAACGTGAAGAAATCTTCTCGAGGCTTCATGGGGCAAACGGTTCTTAGACATGACACCTGGAGTATGGTTCACAAAAGGAACAGCATCTATAGATTGAACTCTCACAAAATAGAAATTGTTTCCCCATGACAAACAGTGTCGAGAGAATGAAAAGACAATCTACAGCCTGAAAGAGAAGTTTATTAACCACACATCCAGCAAAGTGGTTGTGTCTGATAGGAGCAAAAATTGTTCAAATTCAACAGGAGAAATACAAAGAACCTAATAACCAAGTGGGCAAGACATCTGAACAGAGGCTTCCTTGAAGACACACCGGCAATAAAGAAGTTCATGAAATTCAAAATGGAGTAAGATTACCTTAAGGTACCGTGAGGATGTATTAGAATGATGCTCTAGTTTCGTTTCTGTTGCTGGGATAAAAATACCCTGACAAAAGCAACCTCAGGGAGGAAGGATTTGTTTTAACTCACGATTCGAGGTTGCAGTTCATGGTAGTGGGGACGTCAAGGAAGCCTGTAGCATGAATCTTAAAAGGTCTTATTAATAAAGACAAACCTGGAGTCAGCACTGGGGTGAATACTGGAAGATCAGAGAGACAGAACAGGCCACAGCTTCCTCATCTTGCCAATTCCTCAGCTGATCCTTTTTCCTCAGACTGGAAGCCTCTGAGTCTTTATCCAAATGGATCTCAGCTGAACTGCTTCTCAAAAGCCTAAAAGTTTAACCCCCCTAGTTTTTGGTTTTCACTCCTTATATACCTTTCTGCTTTCTGCCATCACTTCCTGGGATTAAAGGCGTGAGTCACCATGCCTGACTGTTTCCAGTGTGGCTTTGAACTCACAGAGATCCAGATGGATCTCTGCCTCTGGAATGCTAGTATTAAAGGTGTGTGTGCCACCATTTTCTGGCCTCTCTATCTAGTGGCTGTTTTGTTTTCTGACCCCAGATAAGTTTATTAGGATGCACAATATATTGGGGGACACAATATATCACCACAGAAGCCGGAACTTAAAAAGGCTGCTTCCATCACATCCGCGAACAAGAGCAGAGAGACATGAGTGCATGCATGTACGCTCACTCTCAACTTGCCGTCTCCTCTTTCATCCAGGCCAGGACCCAAACCCAGGAAATGGGGCTGCCCAATTTTAGGCTGGGGCTTCGCACATCAATTAACATGTAACCAAGACAACACTGCCCCCTCCCACACACACACACAACATGCCCACAGGCCAACCTGATCCAGACAATTCCTCCCTGAGTCTCCCTCCCTGGGTGATTCTAGGTTGTGTCTAGTTACAACTAAAATTAACCATCACAAATACCAATCAATCAATAAAAATTCCTTACAATTAAAAAAAAATTAGTGATTTCACGGAGCAACTGGAATTTTGTGTGTTGTAATTATACTAGAAACACCTTGCATATTCTTTTAGGAGTGAGGGAGACATTTGGATGTGGGGTCCTGTTGGCGGTAACATGACTGTGGAAGATTCAGTCAGTAATCTTCACCTGCTGTCTTAGTTAGGGTTTCTATTGCTGCGAAGAGACACCACGACCATGGCAACCCTTCTAGAGGAAAACAGTTAATTGGGTGGTTTACAGTTCAGAGGTTCAGTCCATTATCATCATGGTGGGACATGGTGGCGTGCAGGCAGACCTGGTGCTGGGGAGGGAGCTGACAGTTCTACATCTTGCAGACAACAGGAAGTGGTCTGTCTCACTGGGTGCGGCTTGAGCATATATGAGACCTCAAAGCCCGCCTCTGCAGTGACACACTTCCTCCAACAAGACCACACCTACTCGAACAAGGCCACACCTCCTAATGGTGCCACTTCCTTTGGGGGCCATTTTCTTTCAAACCACCACACCTGCCAAACAGATCTACACCCCAAACTGTCCTCAGAAAGTCATAGGCAGAATTAAGTTAGATGGCCACTATAAGTAACTCTTGTTATGGTTCCAGGAGCTGCAGAGGGGGAGGTGTGGGGTGAGACAAGACTGTAGTAGGACACGACGTGGATGGAAAAGAGAGAAGGGGACATACCAAGGGGCCTGCACTGTCCGCCTTTGAGGTCACTTCTTCCGGAACCACAAGAGCATACTCTGTCCCCAGATTTCCAGTATCTCTCCTGTCCGGAGGGCAGTCCAAGCGCAGCCTCAGACACTGGGTCCTGACATCACCATGTCACTGCTGTTCCTTTATCCTGGGTAGCTCCTGCTCCCTCCCTCTCAAAGGAGGCTGCCACCTTTGGCTTGCCCTCCTAAGCACCTCTTGGATGTTGGCATCTATATCACATCACCTCTTAGCCAATTGGCCATGTCCTCTATTTTCATGAATGATGACAATCTTCCCAAATCAGTGTGTCTTTCTCCACCCTCCACGCCCACCTGACCCCGATGAAGTTGTCATAGATACCTTAACCCAGAGTTCAAGGCAGTCCCTCCCTGATTCATACTGTTTGGTGACTTTACTGTTTCTATGAGGAAGGATACATCACCAACTGTGCCAGTTTTCCCCGTTCACCTCCCTGTGTTCCAACACCACAGACTTCTCATCAAATGCGGCCTACTTCTGCGTGTCTCACGGCTTTGAACCAGCTGTGCCCTCTGCCCGGGTTCTCTCTCTCCTAGTCAAACCTTGTCTTAGCCTCAGTTTCCAGCCACCCCCTCTGTTTCCCATTAGCCTGTGTTTTCCTTCCTTGTATTTCCCTGTTCATCAGTGTGCTTGTCTCCCTGCTAGTGAGAACCTGTGTGCTCTGCTGGTCACTCACCTCACCCCCACCCCCATTACCTGGCATACGGCAGGAGCTCCTTGAAAGAAGTGAGTGAGTGTATAACCATCATAGATGACAGCTGGCCCTGTGCTCAGCCCTTGCTCCCAGGTGACTGTCGAATACCTGTAGTCACCTTCATCTCCAGCCATTTTTAGGGTGTCACGCTGACATGTACACATACTTACATACCCCTTTGGAATGACCATGTCTCACAATGTTTTCTTTCTTTTTTTGGAGACAGGGCTCACTCAAGCATCCAGATAACTTTGAAAAATGTGTAGCTGAGGAAAATTTCAACCTTGACTTTCTAATCTTCTTGCCTCTACCTCCTCACAAATTCTGGGATTATAGGCATGCACCATCATACTTTGTGTGTATGGTGCTGAGAGTTGAACACGAGATCTTGTGCATGCCAGACAAGCACTCTACAGACTGAGTCACACCCCCAGCCTGCTTGCTGTGCTTTGGAATGATCTTTCCCATGTTCCATCAGACACCCAGAATAGGGCTAGAACAGCTCATAGAGTCAGCCAGGGCCTTATGAAGGGATCCACTGGAGACAAGGCCAGCGCTGTGCCTAGGACACTTGATGTTTTAGCCTGGACTTTGTGGAGTCCTGGACTGTGTTCCACAGGAAAGGAATGCAATACCACGGCCCCAGCGAAGCGACCACAGCCACACAGAGCTTTGTTCTGGGGACCTCCAAGATCCTCTCTGCTGAGCCTTGGCTGCTCTAGTATGGATGAAGAAAGGCTCTGGGTTTGGGTCAGGCTCGCCATGGGAGGCCACTGTTATTGAAATGGCAGAGCTGGAGCTCCCAGCTTTTAAATCAGATGCCTCTTTCAATTATCAGCTCCCCTGGGATGTCTTAAATAGCTTCTCTCTTTATGGAGTTTCAGCCGAGGAAGGAGTGGGAAACAGGCCTTGCCTCAAGGGGAGCCAAGAGAAGAGAAGTCCAGTGGCCCCACATGCAGCTGGAAGGTGGGAACTCCGGGCCAGATAGAGGAGGAATAGAATGGCCAGGAAGAGCATCCTGGTTATCTGGGCTCTGTGTCAGTTTCCTTTCGGAGAACATGTCCTTCCAGAGCCCTGGAGGGCAGTGCACAGACTCTTGGTGGTGGCTGTCTTCTCAGCTTTGTCTTGGAGAGACCTCAGCTTCCAGTCAGGCTCATAGAAACTCTGAGCAAAGCCAGTTTGGTCTGTGACAGTGATTGAGCCTGCTTCTTGCCTGGACCTTGGTCCCCCATTCCCCAGATAAGAGGAAGGGACTCTGCAATGACATCTGATACTTTTTTCACAGCTGACTTCCAGGGTTGAAGGAGTGGCTCCTGGGATCCTCTCTAGCTTGGCTCTGGACCATAGGACAGGAAAACAAATAATTTCTCTTCACTGGTCACCTGAAGATCAGGGAAATGGTCACGCACAGTGGTTGTCACAACCCTGAGTTCAAGTCTTGCTGGGCGCTCTCCAAGCTTCATGACCTTGAACTGCAGTCGAATCTGCGGAAGGCAGGTAGTATCTTAGTCCTGAGCTGGTGGTCACTCAGGGTAGTGCTCTCACACTGCTCCAAACAACAGGGCTACCCTTTCTGGGCTAGAGGGGTAGCCATTCCACAGACATGAGGCTTCTCTAGGAGTCGTGGCCACCTCAGTGTCCCCCAGCCAATAGCAAAGCGACCGTAGCCACAGATCCTTGGCAAAGCAATCCAGAGTGAAGCACTGTCCACCAGTGTGAGGCTTCATGCTAGGGGCCACCCTGGCTTCCAGTGCAGGGCTGGACCCTCGCCTAGCACTCTAGGAGGTGGTTCCATAACCTCCCCAGCGATGCCTCACTCCTGGAAAGCTTTCTGTGAAGCGCAACTACAGAGCACACAGCGTCCAACACAAAGGGGGCATCTGACGAGGAGGGCAGACAGCAGTGTTTGCCAACGTGTCTGGAAAGCCAATGTTTTCACCTGAGAATGAACGCTTCAAAGTTATCAGGTAGCAGGAGCGTTTCTGTGGCAAGCATGTGACCCTGCTCATCCATCACCACCAAAGGGAGGGAATAGTCCACGACAGGCAGCTAGAGGGGCTCCCCAAGGGACCCTGAGCTAGTGACAGAGTGATACTGACTTTGCTTTGACCATCTGTAACAGGGGCCTGTAACCGGGTCTGCTCATCTCCCAGGGCCATGGAGGAGGATGAAGACACAGGCTAGGGATGGTCACCTCTGGCCAGCAGAGCCCTCTCTAATGACAGAATTTGGAGGAGCAGCCCCTGGTCTTGGGTTTTGTGACAACATTGGCTTCACAGTCCAGCTGTGTGGTTCCGAGCAGCAATGTTAAGTTCCTGTTTCCTTGTTGGCAGAAATCAAAATGGGGTGATGCCACCCACCTGAGATAACCGTCCTGCAACTCAGTGGCATCCAGCCTCTGACAGTACTTTACCCGAGAAGGGTTCAACTTAGGAGTTTAAAACACCTCACCCCATCCCATGGGTGGGCAGCAAAAGCCAGGCAGGCACACCAACGCATCTTCCTCCCACCTGAGCAGAGCGGCACCAAAGAAAGTCTGACCTTGGCCCTGAAGATGTCTTTTTTTTTTTTTTTTTTTTAGTCTTCTCTGTGGAGGGTCAGAATTTATCAACATGGCTGCCAGGAGCACTCCACAGAGAGTGGAGAAAGGAACCACAGAGAATGGTTGCTTTGTGAAACCAGACCCCTCCCTGAGCCTGGGGCCAGGCATGACTTAATGAAATCCTGTTTACCCCGGGCCAGGGCAGCAGCTTTCAAGATTTTCTTGAAAACACAACCCAGATGGCCCAGGCACTCACTTCCTGTGCAGCAGGAGCGAGGTGCACGTCCCTCCCAGGTGGCTGCCCTGTGCCAGGGACACTCAGGGCTTCATGGCTCACCGGAGCTCAGGGTTCTAAGACCTTCTCCTCATCCTGTTCCCTGTTGGCAATGCTGTCAGCCCTGATTCTGGGGACCAGAGAGAGGCCTCATTGTGCAAGTAGTCCTTGGGTATCAGGAGGCTGGTTTAAGCCCTCCATGGCAGAGGCAGATCTGTCCATGCCGGTGTCTTCCGTCTAGGCTGCTGCTCCAGGAGGTAGAGTTTCAAGTGCTCAGCCTTGCCCTGGGCCACACCTTGGTTTACACCTTCCTCCCCAACACCTTGGGTACCCAGATGAGCCAGTCCCAGTGTCCTAGTACGCTGGCGTGGGAGAACTTCTTGGTGTCACCCTCCAGTATCACAAGCAGGTAATGTGGGCCACTGAGAAGATGAAAATATTGGACTCACAATGAAATAGAGAGGAGTGGGGAGGAAAAGAGGGAGAAGATGGAGAAGAGGGGAGGGGAGAGGAGGAAAGAAAGAGGATGAGAGAGGAAGAGAGAAAAGCCAGAGGAAGGGTGGGAGGACGGAAGGGAGGGAGGGAGGGAGGGAAGGAGGGAGAGAGAGAAAACACCAAATCAAAAGGAAATCCCAACTGCCCAGAACTCTAAGGTCAGAGGTCTTGTCCACTCCAGCCACAGTCCCTTCATGGAACAAAGCCTGGGCAGATATCATCCAGCCTCAGCGCAGAGGAGCACTGTGCAAGCCATCCAGGTCCAGTTAGAACAAAAAGGCAGATCGAGAAAGCATTCCCTGGGATGCGGGAGCTACAGGTTCTTGGGTCTTCCAACTTCCCCTTCTCTAGAGTGACAGGCTGGGAGGGAGTGGAGGGGGAGAGGGTCATGAGACTTCTTCCCCCCACCCCAGCCCCGTCCCATAACAAGCCTCCTCTTTCTCTTTCTGTGTTGCCCCTTGCCACGGTTTCCTGGGAGAGAGCTGAATGATTTAGAGCCGAGAGCAAAGTAGAATGTGGCCAAGGAAAATGATCACTTAGGAAAACCGTTCCACAAGCTGTATGCAAAGACTTACCAGGGGCCCCTCAAAGAGTGGGCTCCTAGTAGGTGTTCAACGGCCGCCACGTTCCCTTCCACTTTTCTCCTCAAATTTGTTAGGAAAAAAAAATGGAGCTTTATTTTATTTAAAGTCTTTTAAAAAAAACTGCAAGCTGTTTTCCAAGGCAGTTAAAGAAATGTAATCAGTTGCGTGGTGTCAAGTGACAGATGGAAAGGGAAACCAGGGAAGAACAAAGATTGGAAAGACTCAGGCAGAATGTTAGCACTGGAAGGAAGCAGAGCCATTACCTTCCCGGGCTTCTTGTCATCAAGGGAACACGCTGTGCAAGGACTGGGAGAGACGGGGCTGAGGTCAGCCATGGATGAAACCTCCCAGGAAACTCCCTCTGGTTCGCAGAAAGGGGCCCAAGGCCCAGGAGGGTTTCCAGAATCACAGGAAGGGCCAAGAGCAGGCAGAAGCTTCAGATATGGTCTGGAGTGAGTGAGACAGACACAGGATGGGGTCCTGGGAACCCCCAATGTTTAGGAGAAGGAAGAGCAGCTGAGGTAGTGGCATATGCTGTGGGGTACACAATCAGACAACTAGCTTGGAAATGGGTCTGACCTTCGTTCCTTTCTTGCTTTCCACATGTATGTGAGGGGTGTATGTGTGTGTGTGTGTGTGTGTGTGTGTGTGTGTGTGTGAGAGAGAGAGAGAGAGAGAGAGAGAGAGAGAGAGAGAGAGAGAGAGAGAGAGAGAGAGAATATGTGCAGGCACATGGAGGTACACATAGGCATGTGCAGAGGTATGTGAAAGGCTCAGGGTTGAGGCTGGGTGTCCTCTTTTATCACTTTCCACCTTACATATTGAGGTGGGGTTTCTTTTCTTTTCTTTCTTTCTCCTTTTGGCTTTTCAAGACAGGGTTTCTCTGTGTAGCTTTGGCGCCCTTCCTGGAACTCACTCTGTAGCCCAGGCTGGCCTTGAACTCACAGAGATCCGCCTGCCTCTGCCTCCCGAGTGCTGGGATTAAAGGTGTGCGCCACCACTGCCCGGCTAGGTGGACTTTCTTGAACCCAGAACTCACCTTTCCAGCTAATCCATCTGACTGACTTGCTCCAGTCACTGCCTCCTGCATGTTGGGATGATGACGGGCAGGCCACTACTCTCCCCCAGGGGATCTGGGCATCTGAACTCCAGTAGACACATTTGTAGACCAAGCAGTTTCCCAACTGAGCCATCTCTCCAGCCCACAGACTTTCTTATGGAGTTGAACATGTACCTGTTGAATACCCGAACTCACCCACTCTGAGAAATGAAAAATATATCCAAACAAAGACTTGCACAGGGAAGTTCAAAGAGCTTTATTTGATAACAGCCCCACACTGGAAAATACCTAAATGATCAGAGACAGAAACAAACCAACCAAGCAGCTGTGCAATGGAATAGAACTCAGCAACAAAAAAGGGCGACCATGGATACATACAAATTATGGATGAATCATCAAAATATGATTTGAACAAAAGAAGTCCGGAGTAAAAGAGAAGAGCAGTGACATTTTGGAAAGAAAGATGAGGGGTGGATTCTACTGGTGTTTAAAGTTTTCGAGCTGCTCCGAATCCTTACAGCATCCTTGCTGTGCCTTACAAGTATGTTGTTTTATGAGTCCCGTTGTCTATGTGCAGATCATGTACCTACCCAGCCTCCTTTGGGGCTTAGCACAACCATGTGACCTCATCCATCACGTGTGCCTGCTGGAGAGCCAGATCCACATGGATCTTGGCAACTGGGTGGAAGAAGTAAGTTAGTACAGAACCAGCTGGCTGGTGAGGCCAGAGGCTCAGAGGTTTTAGATTTTAGTAGCTACATAGATGACAGAGATGTGCTCGGGTACGGAAAGGATAACAAATGTAGTAAGTGACAAAAATAACCTTCTGCTCTAGCTTGTGTGAGGTGGTGACAGACACTGATGGCATGGTGCCCTCCTCCCCTGCATCCGACAGTTTCTCAGGCAAGGTTTCAGGCTGATAGAAGGTTTGATCTCAAGGAAAGTCTTCTGGCCCTTGGAAAAAGCTCATTAGAAACCCAGTAATCTTTCCAGGGCTCCAAGTGCATCCTCTGCTGCTGCCGTCAGCCCGTGTGCTTCACCCTACACCTACTGCACCCACATTGATCCTCATGCTGGCCTACCAGCAATTCCCATCTCCCACTTGCTCAAGCCAGAACCTCACTCCTGTCTGTCTCAGTAACATCCAACTTGGCAGATCAGCCCAGTTCTCTGCCTCCTCTTTCTCTACGATGCTACATCCAGCTCCAAAACCTCACTTCTGATCTGAATTCACAATGCTCCAGGACTAATTATTTTTCTCCCTGGTTGCATACTGTTTACTCGCTTAACCTCAAAGCTGCAGCCAGAATGGACATTCTAGAACGGTCTGTTCTACCTTATGATGACTCTCCACTCTATTCAGAGTCTGTGCCCATGTCTGCATGGATGCAAACCTCCCACACATGTGGTATGACAACAGAGCACGATGGTATGTGTTTTTAAAATGCATCATGAATATGTAGGAATTGTTCCTGAAATTTGAGGGACATCTATGAACGTGATGGAAAATATTAATGACAGAGAGGTGGAAACCATTGCACCAATCAGTGTTGAAATACCATCTAAAGTTCAATGCTAATTTTTAGTTAAAAATGGTTTTATAAAGGGGAATAGATGCAAAGATCCTTCATTTTGGCAAAGGTTGCATGCTGAGTATGCCAAGGGGAACATCGTACTTGAGAGCAATTTTCTTTCAGGTCAGAAATACGACAGCAGAGCTGCCTTCATGATTACTGTGCTGCTGAATTCTACAGGTTCTTGTTGATGAGAAAGAAAAGGAAAATGGAGATGGGGGATAACAAAGATACCGTTCCCGTCATTTATGGATGACTCAGTGATTTGCATAGAAAACCCAAACAATCAGAAAATGCTAAGACCACCATGTAGAGAGTGACTACGTTCTTCTATGCCTTCATTAGCTAAGACACCGTGACAGAAAATTAGATGCAACAAGGACAACACACAGCAACGAGCATACTGACATTGATGAATGCACACACTTAAACCCAAGGAAAAGATGTAGGATACATTTTCATGACTGGGCAATGTTCAAAGATGTCAGTTCCCCCCAACTTAACCCGTACATTCAAAATAATTCCAATCAAACTGAAACACAATTTTAGGGACAGCTCAACAAATCGATTCCAAAATTAACTTATATGAGAAAATGGATGTCAATAAATAATGACGTTGACATTGACAGAGGCCAAGTTGAAAGTTTGTCCCATTAGACACAAGAATTATAATAAAATCATGACAATTAAAATAGGCTTGGTGTTTAATAAAAGGTAAAAAAAAAATAGAGTCCCAGTTACATTTGAGAACACAAGGCTGTCTGATCTATTAAGAGCTTGATGCACTATGTAACCTGTAGGCTACTAGGTAAGCCTGCCACAAGTTCATGGCTGTTGGGCAAAAGTTCTGCACCTCCTGGATCAGCGAGGGGGACAGTTTTTATTATTCTTATCAGTAGCAGGACCCAGACAATCAAACATTTGTTCCATAAATCTCAGTCCCTATTGGATGACTTAGAGAGCTCTGGGCAGCATCTGTGTGCAGGCAGATTGATTGACAGGATCTCTCTTACACACACTCAGCTTAAGAAACCTCAGTCTGGGGCTGGAGAGATGACTTGGTGGTTAAGAGCACTGGCTGTTCTTCTAGATGGACCTGGGTTCAATTCCCAGCACCCAAATGACAGTTCACAACTGTCTGTAACTCCAGTTGCAGGGGATTAGACATCCTCACAGGCATATACATGCAGGCAAAACATCAATGCTCAGAAAATAATTTTTTTAAGAAAAAGAAAGAAACCTAAATCTTCCCAAATGTGCAATACTGGCCTTTGTCCTCCCGAGAAAAGTGATCTTGTTCATACTCTACTGGGCAGTAGGGAAACTTGCTCCTTTCTCTGCATGGGGCCTCTGCTTCTCTTTCCACAGCTGTTTACTATGCAAGACATCTTTGAAAAGATAGTTGCAAATTGCCCATCACAGTCTCTGCTCTGAAGATGTACAAGAAAGCTAGAGGCACATTAGAATTATCTCTCAGATATACACTACAGCCACCATCACAAACTGTAAAGGAAGGATGGGTTGCCCTGAAAATCATGTTAAGAAAGCATCTTCCTGTACAGAGAAAGCCCAATGTCAAGTCATTGTCTTATTCTTGCTACAGAAATAAACTCCAGCCAGGTGGTAATGGTGCATGCATTTGATCCCAGCACTCAAGAGGCAGAGGCAATCAGATCTCTGTGAGTTCGAGGCCAGCCTGGTCTACAGAGTGAGCTCCAGCATAGCCAAGGCTACATAGAGAAACCCTAACAAACAAACAAACAAACAAACAAACAAATAAATAAATAAATAAACATAATAAAATAAACTCCAAATGGTTTAAACATTCAAATGTGGACATTTTTTGCTTTGGAATCTTAGGTTATTTCTTAAAGTATTTTTAATTGTATGTTGTATGGGCATTACATGCATGTATGTCTGTATACTACATTCATGTCTGGTCCTTACAGAGGCCAAAAGAAGGCTTCTGATACTCTGGAACTGAAGTTTCAGATGGTCGTGAGCCTCTGTGTGAGTGCTGGGAATTGCACCCAGGTTCTCTGGAAGAGCAGCCAGTGCTTTTAACCACTGAGCCATCTCTCCATACTCCTCATGAATTATTTCTTAAATAAGGCTTCCCCACCACAAAGTGTAAACCAGATAGGGAGAAAATGAGCGAATGAGTTTGTATCAGAATTAAAGGAAGAATTATGCTCATCAAAATGAAAGGAGTTGATTGTGGTAACCCAGCGGGACCAAGTGCTTGCCAAGCATGGAAGGATGTGTAGATTCCATCTTAGTCCCTCACAAAAGCAGCTGTGGCAGAGCACACCTGTGATCCTAGGACTTGAGAAGCGGAGGCAGGAGGATCAGAAGTTAAAGACAGCATTCTTGGCTACATAGCAAATTTGAGGCTAGTCTGGACTACTTGAGACCCTGTCTCAAACACACTCAAAAATACCATCCCCAACAAACGAAACACAAAACAAAGTGTACCATCCAAGCCTTCTCAGAGGCATGGCAATCTGGCCAAAGACTGGACTGGCCGAATCTGAGGTTAGGAAATGATTAGTAAGAAAACTGTCCACATCACTTCCGCAGATCATCAAGGGAAACAAAAACAGATAGGGAAATGGGCGAGGGCTGTGCACAGGCAACCCACAAGCTAACAGGTTTCTGAAGACATTCTCAAACCTTGAGGAACGCACAGAAATGCAGGTGGGGATATGGTACCGCTTTATTTGACAACCGACTGGCACACACTGGAACCTTGGAGAACTTCAGCTGCAGGAGAGGATGGGGAGGAAAATGTCGAGCCTGGTGCACAGTTCCGGGAGTTCTGTTACAGTTGTTTTGGGATTCAGATAGAACTAGTTGATGGAATTAAGGTATATACATGGTGTGTCATTGGGCCAGAGAGACGGCTCAATGATAAAGTGCTTGCTACAGAAACCTGAGGACCTGCATTGAGATGCTTTATATACCAGCATCTCCATAGAAGCCAGGTGTGGTGGCGTGAGCCTGTAACCCTACGTCTGGGAGGACAGAGACAGGCACATCCCAGGGGTATGCTCTCTGATTTGGTGGGCTTTGGGTTCAGTGAGAGGTGCTATCCCAAATAAGGTAGAGAACAAGATAAGATGTCTGCTTCTTGTCTCTGAGAGTGGGTACCCATATACAACTGCCTATAACACAACAAAACACACACACACACACACACACACACACACACACACACACACACACACACACACATTTATACTCTGTGTCCCTTCGAATCTGCATCAGGTTATGTACCTCAAGATAGCATCCCATGTGCTTGAGAAAACCCACGTCCTGTGACTTCGCATGCCCTCTGGCCCTCCTGTCTTTTCTCACCTTCTGTTTCCCTCACAGAGCATACCTGTCAGCTGGATCCTCCACCAGTCCCTTCCACGCTCCTGACTGGTTGGTTCTGGTTGCCTCCGGGGCTCTCTGCGCCCGCTTCTGTACACTCACTCAACACACTGTGTTTGGAGTGGGTCGAGATGGATCTATACTCCTCATTAGGTTGGCTTTTTTTTTTTTTATTGCTCTGACTGGATTTTATTCATCCTGGTTGGAGTGCCTGGCATGGTACCTGGCACAGAGAAGCCTTCAGCTGTGTGGAATGAGGGCATCAGTCAAGTGCTGGGTCCACATCTGCACCTGGTACGTGTGAGGCGGGGTTTTGCCTTGTGTGGAGTGTTCAGACTGTGCCCTGCCTCTGGCTGTCTTGGCTGGCCTGGTAAAGCAGGGAAGCCGGCTTCAGTTCTGGGACCCTGTGTAACAGCAGGAATTCCACTCACCTACTCCTGGTGTGTCCTTTTGGGGTGAGCCTACCGAAAGTGTGTGTCATTTTGAGGGGACAGATGCCTGCTTGGCCAGGATGGGATGTGTGTAAGCACAGCTGGTGTTCTTCAGCCACTTAGCTTCCATTCCTCCTGGTCCCTGCGCTCAGGAATGTGGGGCAGAGCTCCCTCTGGGCTCCAAAAAATGCCTCAGGCTGGATCCTGTGAAATTCTAGCCCTTCCTCTGGCCCCTATTCCCTCAGCACCACCACCTTCATCGTAAAATAATTTATACAAGTGGAAAGAAAAAAAAAAAAAAACTCCAAGGCAGAAATACCATATGTAGAACAACATAGTGAAGTCTTCTTAATGTCCCCAAAGCTGCACGAGGCCATTTGCAAGATGCATTAGCTAGATAAGTATTAACAGAAGGGCCTATGGCAGAGCTGTTACCCAAACTACCACCTTTTATTAAGCCCCCAGGAAAACTTAAACCAGTCCATTACACTCATGTCTGTGATGGGCCTATTTTTTTTCCAGCTAAGGCAAGCTTAAATATTCCTGAAAAGGGACACAGATTCACTACAGGTACAACCAGACACCAGGAACTTCTTGCCTACATTGGGGTAGAGGGAACCTGCCAGCTTCATGATCAGCTGGTGTTCAAAGTTTCTGGAGAGGTTCCTGGGCAGGAGACACATCTTCATGGTCTGCGCTGCTCCATGCCACACGCCACTTCACAGCTCACACTGCAGCACGCTCTGCATTATTTCATGTCCACACTGCATCATGCCCACACTCCTTCAGGCCCACACTGCTTCAGGCCCACACTGCTTCATGCCTTACTGCTTCATGCCCACACTGCTTCAGGCTACACACTGCTTCATGCCCACATTCTTCACGTCCACACTGCTTCATGCCCCACTGCTTCATGCCCACACTGTTTCATGCCCACATTCTTCATGCCCACACTGTTTCAGGCCCACACTGCTTCATGCCCACATTCTTCATGTCCACACTGCTTCATGCCCACACTGCTTCAGGCTACACACTGCTTCATGCCCACATTCTTCACGCCCACACTACTTCATGCCCATACTGCTTCAGGCTACACACTACTTCATGCCCATACTCTTCATGCCCACACTGCTTCATGCACACACTGCTTCCCCAGTCCACACTGGTGCTTCTGTGAGATACTGCCTATGGACTTACTGCTCATCCCATCCATTTTCCTTTAGAAGCCAGGACTCTAAGGGACACAAAAACCCATTCCCCTTTGTTGTGTGACCTTGGCCAGTTATTTGGGCTTTCCGGGTTAGACTTGTCATCTGTGCAGAGGAGAGTGTGCCAACTGACCCCGAGATGACCTTTCAGAAGAGGCGGTTTCGTGATACAGTGTGAGGCTGGAGAAGAGACCAACTGTTGAGTCCTTTGCATTTTCAACTTACCGGTTGTGGGCCCTCGGTCACTTCTGAAACTCTCCTAGGATCAGACTTTATGTTTGCAAGATGGGGAAATTACCTCCTGAACTACAGTGAGGATGAACAGAGACTTCATTTGGAATGCACTCAAAACAGCTCCCAGAGCACAGAAAGTGTTCAATACACATTTAAAGTCAGGGTCATCAGCACTTAGATTCTATTTTTAAAAACCTTCAAAATGGACCCCAGTCATCCTTACCTCCTAGTATTCAGCCCTGGGCAATGCTCTCCCTTGAGCATAGGCTGGGCCCAGTAACTTGTTTCTCACAAATCCAATGCAGAGATACACAGGAGTACTGTACCCAAGATCACGTTATAAAATGGGTATATGGTCCATCGTAGGCACACTCATTACTCGTGCTGAGGAGAAGATGCTGTCATGGAAGAAGCCCTTCTCCTCTGAGGTCTGTGTAGCAAGAAAGAAACCAAGAAAGACTTTTAAGGCAACAGTTAGAGAGGGACTGAGCTCTTCAGTCCAACAAGCCCCTCAACAGACCCTTGCAACAGCCTCCATGTCTACTTGGGAGAGGACCTGCCTCAGTCAGGTCATCGGATCACAGCACAGCCTCATCTCCATCTTTGTGTATCCAGAGAGCCCATGAGACAATGCACACTCATTGCTCTGATCTGTGTGTTTGGAGTCATTTGTTACACAGTTCATTTCCTCCCTCGTGACGGACAGAGACTGAACGGGTACTTGGTGAGCTAAGAGGTTTTTGCTCTCAGATGGTCTCAATCTGACCTTCGTTGGCATCCTTGCTAGGAGGGTGACAAGGACATGAGTGGTCTCGGTTTTTTTAAGGTACTGGCTGTTCAGCCCTTCCCAAGGAGAAAGCAAAGGCAAGTGTTTTCCGTCTGCTTTGTCAACTGCTCTATTCTCAAAACGACCCCCAGCGTCTGCATACACGAAGTACTCAGCAACTTTCAGATGGAGAAAGCGGTGAAATTTGAGCTGGAGGAGACTTAGACAACTGGCGAGAGCCTGCCATGTAGACCAGAAAGCTGTCCCACTACAGTTGGGCAGGTGACACGCTCAGCTACCGGGGGCCGCTCTAGCTTCCTGGCTTTCTGTTTCACTCCAGCCTTCAGGGAAGGAAAGATGCAGGGTCTGGGACTTCTCTGAGCCCCACCCCCTCCCTCACCCCAGATTCTAGTCAAATTTCCGGAGACTTCAGAAGAACAGGGTCTGGGGTCTGTTTCCAACAGAGCAGGAAAGAAACAACTTGTAGGCTGGTTTTTAAAGTTTTTATTTTGGTTTTATTTTTTGTAACATCGAAGAAGCCCCACGGTTTGCACGATTCCCCTAAAAAAAAAGGAGCTGTGGGAAGGTGGGGGAGCGTGGTGAGGACCCTCACAAAGCTGGAAACCTTCTGGTGCTTGTTAATGCAGCAGAACAGCCATCTCCCCTCCCCCAGGGCCTGGCTGCCCTGACCCTCCCCTTCCAGAATCCCTGGTTTTATTTTATAATCTGACTCTAGCTATGCAGCTGACTTTTTACAGCCACGGCTGGGGAATGACTTCATCTTGGTGAATTTATGGGTCACGGCAGAGGATGGAGCGGAGGAACCGGGAGGGGGAGATTGCAGCCCATCCTGCCCCCACCCTGCGTGATGATTTTCCCAGCCACGGCCTTGCAAAGCCAGTTCTTGCCCTGCTGTGGTGTTATGAGTTGGGGTGTCGCGCCAGAATCCCCTGTCGATGTCTGACATGATTGTGAACTCTCGGCAGAACACAGGAACTGGAAAGTGAGCCGTAGGGGTGGCCCAGCGCATTCCAAAACCCAGGAAAGAGTACAGGGCACCTGGGAGGTGTTTCCACTCTCAGGGATGATGGGGCTGGCTGGGCTTGGGGACATGGTTGCTCCAGAGACAGTGTGTTGGCACTGTTTGCCCCTGGGCTGACAGGGACTGGACTGGCAGGCTTCCAGGTACCAGGCTTTCTGCTGGCATCTTTCCCCTCCTACCTTCTTAAAACAAGGCTCCCGGAGCAGGCGTTGGCCTTCCTGCCTCTATCTTTTTCCCAGATGTTTCCTGAGCCTGGAGCTCTATCTCTCCTTGGCAACCCCAGCAATTCCCAGAAATCTTGCAACCTGTCTTTCAGGGTCATGGAGCCTGCTTTTGATGGCCTGAGGACAGGTGGTGTGCGTACATGTGCTAACCTGGGGAACTACTGTCAGGTCCAGAATCATTTTACCTTCCTGTGACTCTGTCTGCCTCCTGCCCCAAATACACGACACAGAAAAGCTTAGAACCGGGAGACCTTCTCGAAATCCGTGGGACAAACTGCCCTCAGCCAGTGGACCCCACCCCATGCACATGCATGTGTTTGTCTCTGTCTAGCACCGTCAGAACCAGGGTGCTGAGGTTGGTGAGGAGCCCGAGACCCAGAATTCAGGGATGTGTTCACCCTGAAGGCAGTGTGAGTGCAGGGCTTAGGAGTTTCGTTTTAAGAACGAGTTCTTCTTTAAAGCTCATGTCTCCCCCATCTCATTCTGGTCCCCCGTCTCTGGAGGGTTATCAAAAACAAAACATCCAAAGTAGCCTGTAGCTTGAGAACTTCGACTCTTTCTGAAGTTGGACTGTGGACAGAGTGGGTTTCAAGATCAAGCTGGACGCTCCACCATGCATGAGCTCTGGGATTTGGGGACACTGCTGCACGTCCTGAGCTATAGTTATTTCTGTCTGGTGACGCATAAAACTAGCCTTTTCTGTCCCACCAAGAATGGATAAGAGAGGCAGGTGGGGATTGTCTGGAAAGACTCTGAAGCTGGGGATGGCCTTTGATTCTTTCCCATAATTTATTGTGAGCCAAGTCCTTTGATGAGCACTAGTGGAGAAAAAACTGTCAACCAGTTGTACTATATACACTTACACAGTGGGTGTGCATAAGTGTGTGTGGCAGTATGCACAGTGGGACATTGTTGCAGCAATAGAGTTTGAATATGTGATACATTGGTTGGGGTCTAACGTGGGAAGAGAATTATGAACTGTACATGGGATGGCTGGTGGTTCTTTGGCTTGGGTGACTTGGGTGGAAACTTGGTCAGTTGGACTGGTAATGTCAAAGCTGTCTGGGTCAACCTCAAAGGGATTGGAATAAGACATTTCCAATGGCCCTGTCCATCGAGGCCTGGACACGTGTGCTAGAGCCCATTCTTCCCTGGAGAGAAGTCAAGTCCAGAGCCGGCTTCGGTACTTCGGTACTTCCCAACCTGCTGTGATAAAGCAATCTTACAAAGCAGCTTAGAGGAGACGGGGTCTATTTTGGCTCCCAACTCCAGGGTACAGTTCCCAGGCGGGGAGTCCTGGCTGCAGGGGCTTTCCGCTGCTGGTCATGATGCATCTGAAACCAGGAAGCAGAGAACGGTGAATGTTGCTGCTTAGCTCAACATAGTCTTCTTTTTATTCATTCCAGGATCCAAACCTAGGCGACAGTGGCTCTCACTTTTAGGATGTGTCTTCCCACCTCGTTTTGCTTAATCAAGACAACTCTTCTCAGGTGTGCCTGGAGGCTCGTCGCCTGGGCAATTCCAGATCCTATCCAGTTGGTTGATCACTATTGACTATCACTAGGGCTGTCCATTCTATGCTACATGTCAGTGTCTGCGGGGCTGAGTGACCTTGAAGATCTGGCCAGTTTGCCTCCCTTCCTCTCTTTCCTCCACTCAGCACCTCCTCCTATGCAGTGCCCCAGGGGAACCTCCATTGTTGGCAGCCTAAAAGACACCCCAGTCCTGTCTTAGGAATCCTAGGCTCCTGCCTCCTGCTCTCTGCGTGCCTTAAATCCCTTCTCTGCCTCCTCTACCCCTTTGGAGTAATCACATCAAGAAAACCCCGCTACCCCCTTTCTTTGGCCCCATGGAGGTGAGTTCTCACTGCTCTTGGGACGTTGGTCTGAATGGTCATCTTCCACTTCTTGCGGACTGTCAGGGAAATTGGAATCAAACTCAAAGCTGTTATGAGATTAATGTTCTAAAGACAAGCAAGTACCTCCGAGTGGAACCGGGGCTGCTGCTCTTTGATAATCTATTCAACTCATTTGGTTCCATCGTTAATAGACAGCTGTGTATTCTGTGATGATTACAATATACATTAATCAAAGGCACGTTGTGCTGAGAGTTGAAAATTACACTTCCTTTTTTTTTCCTCTCCGCAGAAAAAAAGAAAAATGGTCTGCCATTCAATGCTGAGGAGAGAGGTATTCACATCTTCAGAAACCAAGCAGTGAGCCTCCTTGGGAAAGCAAGTTCTGGAAAAAATGAAAATTTATCTCCAAATGTCATGCTGTTGTTAATTGTCAACTGCAACCATGGGGTTCAGGGGTGACCTGGATTTAGAAGAGTCTATACCTTGAAAACTTCCAGAAATTCCTGGGTCAGTGATTTGCAAGAACTCTTCTTGGCCTTGACCAGGTTAAAAAAAAAAATCCCATTTAACCAGCTCTGGAGAATCTTCAAAGTCACAAAAGTATGCTTCGTCATTGAGTAGTCAAATGATATAGAACATGCCATTCTGTTTCTGTGAACAGGCCTGGGCGTTTTATAATTACAGACTGACACAAGGAAGCAGGCAAGCAAGAAGACACACCTCTGCTTGGGCTCAGAGGTTGTTCCTGGGTGCTCTGATGGCCTCTAAGGCCCAGAATCATGTCTCCAGTCTGAAGCATCTACAATGCCATCCAAGCGATGGAAATAACAATGTAACCAAGCAAGGGTGTGGAGGGAATGTAAGCAGGTGCTCCTGGAAACAGCCCTCACCCGTGCTCCTGTAAGCAGGTGCTCCTGGAAACAGCCCTCACCCGTGCTCCTGTAAGCAGGTGCTCCTGGAAACAGCCCTCACCCGGGCTCCTGTAAGCAGGCAGACCGGAACTCACTGGGACACCAGAAACAACAAGCAAACATTGACAAGAGACAAAACCAGGAAAGTACAAAGGGTCCATCTGGGACGCAGAAGATCATCAGGAGTGGGAAAAGGATAAAAGAGGGCAAGGGGTGGTGAACAAAATACGTCATATAAATGCATGAAAATGCCTAATGAAACCCATATTTATAATTGATGTATGCTAATAAAAATAAGATCAAAATTTAAATCATCCACTATGTGTCGGAAGTGCTCCTCAGAGTGGATCATGCCCACGCTGTGTAAACACATAGTTCTTTTTCCAACAAGGGCTAGACTGTAGTGAGAATTCTCAGCATGGAGCCTGAGCCAGAGGCGGGGCTCTGAGTGGTACCCCTGACACCTGGCCACAGCATATTGTCCACTGTTTCTTGTTCCTCAGTTTCTTCAGACTTAGTGAGTAATAATACCAGGGTCTTAGGTCAATCATAGGCCTGTTCATGACTTAATGTATGTACATTAGTTAGATCATGTATGTGCCTAAAAAAACACTCAGTGTTTGTGATTGCCACTGCTTAAAAACGTCAGAGAAATGAAATGATACGTATATAAAAGGGCAGCATTGCAAAGTTCTTCTGGTACAGCAAAACCCACCTGTGCTTGGTGACCCTCCCCACAGTGCTCAGTGTGACAATGAACAAAAGTGATGATATTCAAAACAAAACAAGAAAACCCTAGATGCCAGAGCATCAAAAGCCGGCTGGTGGTCAGGGTGGCTGGAGCAAGGAGAGAGACCTGGAGAGTCAGGCTATTCTCACTTCTGACTGACAGAAGCATTCATGTCATCAGAGGCCTTTTTCTTGACAACAGTTCCTTTTCTCTACTTAAAGAAATATTTTTAATTCCAGTTTGATTTCTCCACATATGATGATTCAGGTATGCGGTATCTTCAACAATAGGCTCTTACCATCAAGTTCTGAGGGGTGACCAAGAGCGATGGTGGTAGCCTGTATTGTTCTGAGGGTCTATGAGACTTCACTGACCAACAAATCAAAGGGAGTATCCCACACCTTGTAATTTTCATTTGAGAAACCATGGCATCTGGGGGAAGTAGTATTCCTCCACCGTCATATAGGGTAACTTCATTTAAACTTAAACGTGTATGTGTGTGTGTATGTGTGTGTGTGTGTGTGTGTGTGTGTGTGTGTGTGTGTGTGTGTGTGTGTGTACAGATACATGGAGTTTCTAAAACAGCAGATTTCCATGTCTTTTTCCAAGATCTTTGTGTTAGTTTGTTATTGATTTCTTTTTTAAAAGAATGCATCGCATGCGTCCTTTATCAGTGCCAAATCCACCCTCAGCAAGGGTTAAGCAGTTGAAGGTGCAGTAATGGTCTTCATCTGACCTGGAATGACAGATGGACCATAACATTAAATCACATCTCAGAGAAAAACCTAACTGACTAAGGTCAGACCATCACCTTAATATAAGGACCACAGTGAACCATTCTTCCAGTGCTTAACCTGGCGTGGAGTCAAGGTCTTTTTGGAGTTAAAAAAAAATAAAAAGAAGACAAAGAAGAAAGAAAACTATCTTCCAGAAAAACTCACTGGTATCCAACATGCTGCATATAACTGTGGGTATGCAGAGGTTTCTGGATCCCCTAAATCTCATTTACTAATCATTTAGCGCCCCCAGGACATCTGTAAACTACAGACCAAGAACCACTCAGAGGGGTGCCCCCGGGGCCTTCCCTGTAGATGGCACCTGTGGAGATCAACACTCATCTAAGTGCCAAGTAAAGACTCTGCCCTTCCTTGTCTGGGAGGGCTTGGGGGCAGCAGGTGGCTCCAGGCTGAGCTCTTTGGCAAGAATTTGCGATGTAGACAACCTGCCCTCTTGATGGAAGTGAGCGGGTAGTTTCCTATCTAAAAGGAAACATTGCTTGGACAACCTCCCTTTCTGTCACCCTGGCAGGGAACTGGCTCCGAGTGTAGCCACCTGATGTCACCACACCCTCAAAGGGTGGAACTGGTGGTTTTCTTGAACTCTGGGCATCAGGAAACCCAGCCAAGGCTTTTTCAGGGCAGGATAGCCTCCATGCTTCCGGGGTCCAGGGCCTCTCCAGCAGCGGTGTCTCTGGAGCCCCTTACCTCCAAGAACATCTCTGGGGAGGTTTCTCTGATGAAAGCCTGACTTCTCACAGCTCTGATGACAAAAGCAAAGGCGAGTATGGATGGGGTACCACATCCATACTACCACAGGATAGACTCCCGTGACTATTCCTGATCCGTGTTGGGTGGAGTAGAGACGCTGCTTTGGGCCCTCTCTGGAGCACTGGGGACCAGAGGTAAGGAGGATCCTTTCAGCACTCCTCTCAAGACACTTCCATACTTACCCCATGTTCTAACCATACCCTCCCCACCCTTGCCTCAGCTCTCAGAATGGAAAGTGGCCTCAGTTTGTGCTAAACTGGTGACGTCATTGTCACCCTTAAAACCACTCTCAGATCTGCCCCAGGCTGGAAAGGCTGCCAGAGCAGAGGCTAGTCCACGTCTGCTACCAAGACCGACCATGCTGGCTGGTCCCTTAAACAGGAGGCAAACTGTGGCCCCCATCAAGGGGCTGTCATGAGAATGATATTCATAACCACTGAGAAATGCTCAGAAGAGAAGCTGCAACACTAATTCTGACTGCACTTCAGCAAAGTGCTCCCGGGTGCTTTCACACCCCCGTCTTCGTGACTTGTCCTGTCAGCTCTCTCAGAATGACATCCATACCATAATGGAGCCGAGCCACCTAGAGGAAATGACTTATCCAAGGTCACAGAGGGAGCAGGTGACAGAGCATCTGAAAGGCTCCTGTCTGTCATCACAGCACCTAGTCCTGGACTGATGGGACCCTGAAGGCAGAATGCAAAGGGGCAGATTCTACACAGGAGTGCTGGAGTTTGCATACTGCCCACCTTAGGTCAGACAGCACAGTGTCAGCCTCTCTCCCACTCATCCTCTCCTAGTGCATTCGGGACAGTGTTGCTATGGTGATTTTTCAGAGGAGTCCAGTGACTAACCGGGCCACAGAAATGTGACCGGACCACCAGTGAGTGACGATGTCAGAAGAGTGACTCCCTAGAAGGAGACATCTCATCTAACCTGAGTGGTCCAAGACACAACAGAGTCAACTGCAAGAGTGTGGTACGCCCTCCATTGAAGGGAAGCCTGTTTCAGACAGGCCGTATGCCAGCTCCTTGAAGAATGCATGGGCCAATAGGGCCAGGCCCACTCAGTCTCGGCTCCAGAAAATGGGCTCCAGCCTTATTTCTGAAAACCAGAGCCCACTCATCTTGCTGTCTCCAGGGGTCTTAGCTCTGTTGAGGGGGATACTGGGTTTCTTTTTGAACCTAAGAAGGTGGATTCTAAAATCCACCCATCAGTGGCGGGGGGGGGGGGGGGGGGGGGGGGGGGGGTGAGGTTGATGCCCAGCCTTGAGCTAGATGGCCAAAGTTCATCTATCAACTTACAGTGGATTCAAAGGGAAATTCTGTTTTTATGTATCATTTTAGTTGGTATTTGCAAGGGGCACGAGTTGGATCTGGGGACAAAGTAAAACAACCTCTAGTACTCCAGCTCGGGGGCTGTGGTGGGATAGGATGGAACACAGGTAAGGTGGTTTCACCAGATGTCTTCTGGGATCACTGTCTGTCATAGTTTTTGAGGCATGGTCTCTCACTCAACCAGGAGCCCAGCAGCTCAGCTAGGCTGGCTAGCCAGTGAGCTATGGGGTTCTGTCTGTCTCTGTTTCCCGAGCACCGGGGTTGTAGACGCTACCATGCCCAGATTTCACATGGGTGTTGGACTTGAACTCAGATCCTCATGCTTAAACGACAGGCACTTTACCAACTGAGCCATCTCCACAGTCCCCTTGAGTCTAAATCCACAGCCGTGAGCTGATCCGGGCATGGATATATATTTTTTTTTTTTGGTTTTTCGAGACAGGGTTTCTCTGTGTAGCTTTGTGCCTTTTCCTGGAACTCACTTGGTAGCCCAGGCTGGCCTCGAACTCACAGAGATCCACCTGGCTCTGCCTCCCGAGTGCTGGGATTAAAGGCATGCGCCACCACCGCCCGGCCCGGGCATGGATATTACACACTAACAGGATAAGAAAACAAGGGTGTAAGGAAAAAAAAAAAGACTAGCCCCAGACCTTGTCGTAATTGGGAAAACAAGCCAATGCTCCCATCCAGGATTCCTGACACCAAGGACTTAGGCAGTGGCTAACGGCACTGAGGATGTAATGCAGGAACAGGGAAGAGCAGTCTAGGGATGAGTGGTGAGACAGGTACCGCCTGGACCTGCCCTTAGTGCCCAGGACCTCATGGGAGGGTTAGAAAAAGGCTGGGAATAGAATAGCACTCTGAAAATGGCCCAGCACTAGTGGGTGGGTGGCAGCCTGTTCTCTCCTCTCAGGCTTCCTCCCCACCCCAGGGCCTGTGTCTGGCTGGAGTTGAGATAGCCTGAATAGGGTCTCGCCCTCCAAAGCCCACACGAAATTTGGTTGCCACGTGGCAGCATTGGAAGGTAGGACCTTGAGGACAAGATTAAGTCTGGATCATTTGAAGCAAGATTAAGGCTCTTCTTCAGGCAGGGGTTAATTCTCGCTGGAGTGGATTAGCTACCCAGAGAGCAGGTTGTTGTAAGCCAAGGCATCTCTCCCATTGAGTCCCTGGGGCACACGCGGCTACCTGTTTACTTTCTTGTTTTTTGGGAGGCAGAACTAGGCTCTTGTCACACGCTGCCACCTAATCTTAGACTTCCAACCCTCAGAACCGTGGAGTCTCCAAGCGAACCTCCTTCTTTTAGAAATAACCCAGTCTCAGGGATTTTGGAGTAGCAACAACAGAGAGACAGAGATAGGTGAAGAACAGCTTCTGTCCCCGTGGAAGGGATATGAGCAAGCTATGACAGTATGAGTCTGCCACTAGTCACTCAGGTGCCATTTCTTCTTAATTGTTATAGTCTGTCCCACAGCTTTTCAAACACCCATGTGTCCTTTATGGAGTTGCGTAATTGCCATGCGAGGACAATAGATTCTAGTCTCCAGTCCTGTGTGTGACCTTGGCAACATCTCCAAAGTGATCACAGAATTGGAGTTCAAATGGCCAGCCCTTCTCCAGCACCCACTGCTAGTCCAGTTTAGATTTGCCCGGTTGCTCCATGACCACCCGTCTGTGGGGTATGCATGTACATATGAGCATTCCCAGCCACCTTGGATCACCCAGAGCGAAGCTTGCAGCTGGGAACGAGGTTAGCTGATCTCTTGATGTGACGTTCATCGTATCCCATGTCATCCCATTAGTGTTATTTCCTCAGGGACCCTGACAGTTGGTATGAGTCGAGGAACTGAAGGTCAGCAGCAGGGTGGGGACATCTTCTCTACCCATACTGATGAGCCCACATTTCCTTCCCCCACAGCTCTATGCTGCAGGTAGCTTCCCTCTAAACTAGAAAAGGATGCCTGGACAGAGGGACAAAGTGAGACACACTTCTTTCCCTTTGAACCTGAAGTGTGTACAACTGCAGCACGTGACCCCATCTGAATTCCCGGAATCACAAGGACTGAAAAGCGGAACAGGGTGGGGGAAGGTGATACAGTGCTGCTCAGTGTTGGTACTGATATCAGTAAGAGTTTTTCTAAGGGACAAGGGAGTCTAGATGTCATCCCACCCAAGATCCCAATGAGAGTGCCTAAGGACACTGCTCACCAAACTACGCAGGATGGTGATTGTCACAGAGCCTAGTCAATCATAAAAGCACCCACCCCACATACCACTGTCCCCTCTCCTGCCACCCCAGCTGAGCACTTAAGAGCAAGTGGGAACAGCAGCTCACTCTCCACCAGCTGAGACCCAGAATGCAATTAGACACGATGACCCAGACCAATGTCCTAGAGACCCTGAGGCTCAGGGCTTGGGAGTCTAAAGAGCATGTGTTGGCTGGAGCATTGCTAGGAAATTACTGCTGGCATACAGAGCCTATTGCCTTGTCTTTATAATCTACCACATCTGGACTTGGGGGAAGAACACCACCAGATGTTCCGAAAGCAGTTTTCTTCGTTCTTTAAAAAGCACAACAATGTACTGTGGTCAAATGCAAATGCGCGTGTGTGTTCAAAGCGTGTGCTCTCGGTGTTTAAAGGATGTTACATTCTATATGATGACACTTCGGGCCATAAATCACACCCACAGTGGTGCAGGGTGGAGGATGAGACACTGTGCTCCTCTCCCCTCTGTCTGCTGTCTTGGTCCCCATGATTTTCTGTCTCTTTGCAAGCCGCATTGTGTTGGAACCTTTTCAATAAACAGAATCCAGGAGTGTTCCTCCTGCAACCCATCTGTTGGGGACAGTTTCCAAGTCTCTTGGTGCTTCAAAGCACGACTCATGCACAGCCCTGGGCATGACGGTTTTTTTTTTTTTACTCTTCAGAATGCCTCTGACAATGGTTAATTTATAAATTAGGTACCGTAAGAGATGAACCACAATAACTAATAATAAGATGGACCAGTTATAACGATACGTTGTAATAAGTTACGTGAATATACCGCTTCTCCTTTGCTCTCTCTCAAAATAGTTTGTCATGCTGCATTGAAACATCAGTCCTCATACGACAATTGACTTGATAACTGATGACTAATGGGTGGGTAATGGATGCAGCATGTATACACCAGGCGTAGGAATGATTTGTGTCCTGAGCAACACAGACCTGGGCGGTACAAGGTTTCATCATGCTTCTCTGAAAGGCACAGCGTGCATTTTAAGAGCCCATGAATGGTTTCTTTCCGTAATTTTTCATTTAGTATTTTCAGACTGTGATGGACCAACCACAAGCTAACTTAAGTCGGACAAGTGAAACCATAGACAACGGGGTCTACTGTACTTAACTTGGAGTCTCAGCTCAGCCACCTTGTATCTGGGTGATCTCCGGTAAATTACCTAGAAGCCATCACACTTTTTCTTCCTTCCTTTGCAGGATGAAAAGCCAAGGTCTAGCCTAGCTCACTCCAGTGGGAATATACATGAGAGGTGTGCTCAGCTGACTTACTGGAGATGGGCATTTTTCTAAGATGACCTTCGAAGTTATGAGAAAAATTGTTGACTGCTTTTCCCAGAATTGTGAGTCCACTGGGGCACCACTGTCCTGCCTTAATTCCCGAAATGGTCCTGTTACCCAAAGGCCAGAGTCCCTGAGGGCTGAAGCAGACGT
This sequence comes from Peromyscus californicus insignis, assembly GCF_007827085.1. Lineage (NCBI taxonomy): Eukaryota > Metazoa > Chordata > Mammalia > Rodentia > Cricetidae > Peromyscus > Peromyscus californicus. The sequence goes on along the minus strand of NW_026294413.1, from coordinate 84,379,525 downwards.
GGGAGCCACATCCCGTGAAACCGTCGGCAGGCCCTCCTTCTCTCTGTGCTCTAGAAGATGCTCCACCTCCTCCAGTGCCAGGATCTCGTGCCCTGACCTGGAGCCTGTGCTCTCTGTTCCCCTCCATTTGGGACTTGCTCATCTGCACAGTCCAGTGGAAGTCTCGGCTTATGTGTGAGCTGCTCTGGCTGCCTTCTCCACTCCAGGTTGAAATGCTGTTATCGCCACTCCTTCCACGGTGTGTCTGCCCTTGCCTCCATTTACCTGCTGCGCTTGACACGTGCTGGAGAAGCCTTTTGTACAATGACACCTGGTGGTTGAACTGGAGATCCCTTCTGTGTCCTCCATGTCTCTTTTGCCAGGGTTGGGTGGTGGTGAGGGTGGTGGTCGTGGTGGTCAATGTGCAGAGTGACACAGCACATAGTTGGAAGCACAGCCGGAGAGGCTCACCTGCATGGCATACAGAACCCCCGCACTCAGCTCCTGAGTGCAGTCCTTGAACTTGGGCTGAACCCTGCCCAGGAGCATCGCCCTGGGAAAAGAAACTGCATTTGCATTGATCCTCTGCACAGCCATTCTCTTTAGGGCCATACATTGTTCCTTCTTGACATGGAACCTGGGTAGCAGCAGTCCCCTCCCTCCCTCCTTGCTTGCTATGTAAATACGGGCTCCTTGAAGGATATTTATTGGCCTGCAGAAAAGATGCGGGGGAATTTTGCTCTCTAGGTGAGTGATAAAAAAGAGCAGCCAGCGGATATGTTCGCCAGCTTATTTACCACAAATCTCTTATTTATGGTCTCATAACCTTCTGATGGCCTGGTTCCCCTCCCCATCCACCTGGTTTTCTTCCCAGATGGAGAAATGTGCTGAGCTGAGGACTATTTGTCCAAGGTTCCTTTCTGCTTCTAGTTTCGACAGCTGGAGCCAGACCGATTGATTTCCCTGGGACTACATGGATGCTGATGAGGGCTGCAGCATGGTTTCCTTGCTGCAGAGTGCAGCTTAATGTGGTCTGACAGATGGTGTTTGGGGTCCAGCCTGCACTGAGCACCCTCTGGCTGGGTACCTTGCAGGCCATGGATGTGCTTTGGGCAGTTCACAGCAGTTCCACGAGGATGCAATGTGTCCCCCAACCAAACTCTCTTATAGACTATACAAGCCCCCTTTCTCCATTATCTAGCTGGCAGAACTATACCATTGCTCATACCCTTATCTGGGTGGCCTCCTAGAATCTCCCACAATAGGCAGACAGTTATGCTCTGTTGGTAGCACCCACCTCCTATCCTTCCATTCCCTGGGTTGCATGCCTGTATGGTCTTTGCCCAGCCCAGTTCCTACTATCCCAGCCTGATACTGCTGCCAAATGGACCTTCTGGGCTCCAGTGTTCAGTTAGGTCCTGATCCATTCCTGCTCATGGCTCCCTGAGCAGTCTTTCCAAGCTCATACTGACCAGGTTACTCGCTGTTGGATTATTTAGACGAATCCTTGACCACAGTACTCAGACTCTTGGCGGGGAATCAGAGCACTGTCTTGGATTAGCAGGCCTATCATGGTGTCAGCCTTCAGGAGTCCTGAAGCTCCCTGTCTACTGGATCCTGTGTGGCTCTCTCCTTCCTCCTGGCTTGTAGCCCCTCTCTTGGTATAACTGCTGCTTATTTCTTTTGAATGCCTCCTACCTCTCTCCCTTCTTGCCCCTGACCTTCCTCTCTGACCTCAAGAATCTCTCCCAAAGTCAACTCCTTTAGCATCTCGAAGCCAACCCTCCTGAAAATTGGGCCAGACACTTGTTCTGTTTTCTGTAGGCCACTGAAAGCTAGAACCACAAACCACGTAGGTTAAAAAAAGAAGTTTATCTTTCTACCATTCAGGAGACCCAAAGAGTGACGCCACGACATTGGCCATGATGGCTCCCCCATAGGGTGTGAGAAAGGCTGCATACCCATCTCTCTCCTAGCTTGCAGGTACCTCATTCCTACACCAGCAGCCTTTGCCATCTCATGGCTTGTCTTCTCCCTGGTTCTGCCTCCCCACTCTGTCTCTAACAAGGACACATGTCATTGGATACTGCAGAATGACTTCATCTCAAAATCTTTGTGTTAATTTCATTTGCAAAGATCTTTTTTTCTAAATGTGACCAAGTAAGGTCACATTTGAGGTACTGGGCATATATCTGGGGACCGTGCCTCTCTTCTGTACCTCCACACAGCCGAGGGACACGCCTTGATTTCCTTTCTCAGCATGGAGGTAATGGTCTAATTCCCTAACATGGAGCTCTGGGGAGCTGGAACGTGACTTGTCTGCCCCAGCACCTAGCACATGGCATGGCTCATGGACACACATAAATAACAAAGGGACAGTGGATGAATTGGATGTTTCTTCCTCATTCTAAAAACCAGCCCAAGAGGGAAGCAAGGTGGGCCTAAGGCAGTGTAATAAATTGTGGCGACAGGAATTGCTACTGCTTTTTTGGTCACTGCTTGGGAGATTCTATGGAAAGAGTTTCTACAGACCCGGTTGTGCCAAGACTGACCAACCAGGAGGCCATCATAGCGTAAGGTGGACACAGCTCCTTGAAGGATAGTAAATCCAATAGGGACTTGATTCCTGCCCAGTACCTTCAAATCTCAGGGAGAGGGCCATTTGCTTGCTGACCATGCCCTCAAGCAAGCCCTAGGTTTGGATACTAACCACATTTCACAGGAGAGAAGTGTGAGGTTCAGTAATGCAAGCATGTGGCCCAGATAACAGTGAGCATAAAACAGAGGCCAACTCGACCCATCTGCCCTTGACCTGCCTCCTCCCCTCTGAGGAGTCTCTCTGTGGGGAAGAGCAGCCTTGTTTTGGAGGCATCTGGCTAGGCTATCAGCTCAGACTTTACCCTAAGAGTGAGGAGGGATCTCCCAAGTATACACCCTCTAGCTTTCTCCTGGCTTGCTGTTGTGCAAGACACACTCTGCTTTGTGGGCATTATGAAAATTAGCCAAGGGACAATCAAAGCATGCCTGCACTCTACCCCACAGGCTTATCTAGCTTGCTGGAACCTCTACCCTGCATTCTCCAAGGAGGGCTTCCCTTGTTCTCATCATAGAGAGGCGAGAGAAACTGGAGGTGTCCTGAGTGGGTGACTCCTATCCGATGGCTGCATGCTCCTGCAAGCACGCTTCAGCCTCTTGCAACAGTCCCCCAACAGGAAAAATCTGAGTGGTACCTTGGAGCACCGAGAGAAGGGAGCAGAGGGGCATGTGTCTCTGTGGGAGTGTCACCACCCTCAGTGAACAAAAGGAGTCTCTCTGGCTAAAACACTTAAACACTTTGCAGGATGTCCATCCCCGCCCCGCCCCCCATCAGACAGTCCTCCAACATCCTGTGATGAGCTGATAGGCTCTTCTGGTGTCTTATAGGGGATGAAACAGAGGTTCAAAGTGGTTAAGGACTTCCCAAGGGTCCCCAGGTCTTAAGGGGGAGAGTCAAGATGCTCTTGTGCTTTCTTGCCAATTACGCCTTCCACTTCCTTCTAGTAACCAGATGTACTGCGCTAGCTGAGTGCAGTTTTCCTGGAGGTGTGGTTACCTTGGAGGAGATAACTGGGGCAATGTTGCTGGTTCCTTGGGGTCCCTTGGGAATGGACGGGTGTCTAATTACCAGTATGGTGGTGATGGGGTGCTCAGGACAGGGAGCCCCATCCCACCTGTGTGTGGGAATACCTGACTTGAGGAGGCAGATTCAAGACAGGTGAGTCAAGTGGACAGGTCAGGGAGAAAGCTAGCTGCTCCAGGGAGAGGAGCCTGGGTAAGCCCCGGAGCTGGGCTGTTACCCAAACTGCCAAGTATCTGGAATGACAAGGAGTGGGTTGGCCTGGAATCCTGAGGATCAGGCAGGGTGGGGACCATGTGGTGCAGATGGTGAGGTGGAAGGGGAAGGTGCCAGACCCTGGAAGGCTGCAGGACAGCCTGGGGACATGGATCATGGGCAAGTGGGAGAACAGAACGGTTTTAAGCAGGAGGAATGTGTTCAAATTTATTTTTTCAAAGGATTATTCTGGAAGCTTTAAGTGGATCAGGGCCAGGTTTGGGGGGTGAGAGGTGGTAAGGACTTTGAAACTGTAAAAACGTGCAGAAATGCAAGAATAAAGTTGGAAGCTCTTCGGAGGGATAAAAGCAGCAGGAACTATCAAATGTGGGAGGAGAATGCAAAAGCTAAAGGTACATGATGACTTCCAGGACACCTCCTGGGTCCTGGCACAACAATGAGGTGGCCTGAACACAAGGCAATCAGCTTCCCACCGCTGATGTGGAGGCCTGTGGCTGCCCACTCTGGACCTGTCCAGTGGGGCCCTGGGCCTATCACTCAGGGAAAGAACAAGGCCCACCGGCTTGAGGTTGATGTATTGGGAGGGTAACAGAAGAAGCAAAGGAAAGACCTAGATAACAAAGGTACTAAGGAGCTGGAGAGATGGCTCAGTGGTTAAGAGCACTTGTTGCTCTTGCAGAGGACCTGGGTTCTATTCCCAGTGCCCACACAGTAGTTCACAACCATCCATACTGCAGTTCCAGGGTATCTAACAGGCATGCACACAGTGTACACTTGTCACACAAGCATGTAGTCAAAACATCCATACATGCAAAATAAATGAATATATCTTTAAAATTTGAAAAAAAAAGTTAAAAAAAATAATTGAAGGTACTAAAAGGAAGGCCATGGGGGAAGGTCAAGAAAAATGAGGGACTAGTTTCAGGAGCAGGCACGGTCCATGGGCCCAATGTCACAGAGACCCTGCAAGGTAAGGCAAGTGCTGGCTGGACTTGACCCTGCAGGGTCATTCCACAGTTGCTGAGGTTGATGCAGCCATGGGCGGGAGGAGATGCCAAAGCAAGGACAGAAGAGTGGCAGGAAGTGGATGTGTAGTGCAAGCTCTTTCCCAGGGTTAAAGGAGAAGGGAAGCACAGTCCACAGCACCGCCTTCAGAGAGGTCCTTCTCTTTTAATGGCCTCATTAGCATCATGGAGGAAGCTTGCACAGGGATGCTTGATGTCTTCGGTTCCCAGCAGGACATGGCCTGAAGCGCACAGGCCCTCTCCCTCCCTCTTCTCCAGGGATGCCTGCCTGCCGGTTGTGGTCCAGCATGAATCCTGGGTTTCCCTCCTTCCATGCTCTCCCCTCACTTCTCTCAGTCCAAAGGATTCCACAAATGGTCACCTGATTGTTGATTTCCCCGGTACCAACAGTTCGAGGGTGGCCTGACTTACGCAAGCTCTAGGATCGGCACATGAAGCAGCTGGTGGCACACGGTAGGACTGAACTTGATCTTAGGCTCTGCGGGGCGCTGGATGGTTTCTGGCACTGTGATTAAACATCCTGACCGAAAGCAACTTAGAGAGGAAAACATTCATGATCTCTTTTAGGTTAGAGTCTACCATCAAAGGAAGCCAGGGCAAGAGCTCAGACAGGAACTGGGAGGCAGGAACTGAAGCAGAGACCATGGAATAACACTATGTACTGGCTTGCTCTCCATGGTTTGCTCAGCCTGCTCTCTTACGCAACCTAGGACCACCTGCTCAGGGGTGGCACCACCCATTTTGGACTGGTTCCTCCTCCATCAGTTATTAATCAAGAAAACGCCTCACAGACACATCCATGGACCAATTTGACGGAGACAGTTCCTCAGCTGAGGTTCCCTTCCCGAGGGACTCTAGTTTGTGTCAAGTTGACAAAAACTGCCTAGCACACCACAGGATGGACCAAATGTCTTCATGTTCCAAGGGAGCTCCCTCACAGCAGAATGGACCAGAATTGGAAGAGGGCTATGAAGAAGACAGGGGGCGGAAGGACTTGGGGCCAACCAATGAATGGATTGCTGAAGTCTGAGTTGTACGTCTCTTCTAGCCCTTCCTTCAGGGACATCAGGGACACCACCACAGGCGAGCTGGTTGACCACAGGGCTACAGAAATCAGCAAACGCTACAAGTTGAAGTTCTGTCTTACACCTCACTGGATGGTCTAGGAGTGAGGAGAGTATCAGCGTTGCACAGGAATCTACGAAACAGCCCTGGGCTCCTGCAAGCCCCCGGAGGATTGACCTACAAGGATTTTTAGGTCATCTTCAACCTTTTTTACTTTTCTTTAGAAACAGACAGGAACATTATCTTCCTAATTTGGACTTCAGTATCTGCTCTGTTTCCTTTAGTAGAAAACATACGGTAAGGACAGGTTAAGAGGGCAAAGGGGTTTCGGTGACCTGTGTTTTGCTTTGTTTTGTTTTCAGAGATCAAGATCCCCGGCATCTGGGAGAAAATTGAACAGAGCAGGGCGGGATCTCCGTGTTTCCTCTTTGGGTGGCATTTGGAGCCAGGTCACCTGATTACAAGCTAGAGAGAAGAAAGGAACAGAGCTAATGAGCTGAGTCTCCCTGCCTCACCATCCAGAGCCCTGTCCTCACCAATCAGAAGGCAGGGACCACAAACCTTTGTCTGGAGAATGAGTTCAATCAGAGTCTATCTCCTGGCTTCTCTTCACCCATCTGCCCTGGAGGTCCCACGGCTTCGTTTCTAGGAAAACACACAACTGTGTCTCTCCACGGGGACAAAAGGAGGGGACTTGGCAGCTGTTGGCAGCCCAGAGTGGAAAGAAGCCTAACGTTCATATGGCCTCCGATTTGGGGTGCTGTTGACCATAGCCAGTAGATTCTGTAACACGTTTCAAAATGCCTGGCAAAGATCCCCTGTTTCAAGCACATATGTGTGTCCATGTGCGCTCGACTCCATGATCAATGGATACCAAGCATGTCTCGTGTCTGCGTCGAAGAAAATATGCTCCCTGCTTGCACTGCATACCACACCTTCTCCGATCTCATCCTCATACACACGCTGTGGGGGATGGCCATTTCTACTTGGTATGTTCTAGAAATTAACTGACCAATGCATATTTGTTCTTCTCTCCTCGTTTTCACCAACTTGGTTTTCGGCTTCAGATCTCTCCCGCTTCCGCGGTCTCTCATCTTGTTTCTCTGCTTCAGATCTCTCCCCCTTCCGCAGTCTCCCAAGTGCCCTCCCCACAGCCCCCTTTGGAACCTTCCTTTCTCTCCTTTCTCTCCTCCTTGCCAGCTCCTTTTCCCTTCTCTGGCTCTTCCTCTGGGCCCCTCTCCCGTCTCCTTCCTCTCTCTCACCCAGCAATCCCAAGGTCAACAAGCAACTGTACAGAGACCTGCACTCATGAGGCTTTAATTAGGATCCCTTCAGAAACCTTGACCCCGGAGAGAGCTCGGCACTCAGCTGCCAATTTCCTTAGCTCTAGCTCATCGCTGCTTCGCCTCGCCTGGCTCCTCCATGCCTTTAAGAGCAAAAAGCCAATAAAAGAGATTTAGAATGGACACGTGGATAAGGAAAGGCCTGAAGGTATCCCACCTCCCCTTCCCACTCACAGTTGAGAAAATTGAGGCTGCACTCTGGCAGGAACCAGGATGCCTCAGCCGCATGGAGCCAGTCAAGAGAGGTGCTGCTCTCAGGCCCTGGTACCCCAGTCTTTCCCGCTCTGGTGCCCCAGGACATGGCCACCAAAGGACTCTGAATTTGGAGAACACCTTAAGGACCAGACTGCTTAGCAACACGTGCTGACATTTTTTTTTTTCCTAGACATGCCCCGAGGCATCTTGGGAAGAAGCTGCAAAGTTAAACAGAAACAAACGGTGAACTCAGTAATTGCACACGCTCCTATTTTCTTAAGAAACCAACTGGATCTCATTACGATAGGCTCCTGAACGTAGACAGAGAAAACCTTGTCGTCACCCGTTAAATATGTCTAATTTTACACACTGTCATGTAGTGCTCCATCCAGCTGGCTCTCTTCGAGGAGGAGGAGGAATGAATGATAGCCACTTGGCCTGTTTCTCAGCACGTACGGTTTTTTTTCTTCTTCTTTTCAGGGAGGGCTGGGGAGGACGCCTTGTCTCCTTCATACCTAACATCTGCAGTAGACTTTTAATTAATCAAAACCAGAAACTGTTAGTCTAAGGTTGATAGGCCATTTTGTCTTATCCAAATCCCACCACTTGGCCAGTCCTCAGTTTCCCCAACCGTAATGTGAGAGCTGCCTGGCGTTTCCCAGGGCCTAAGCACTGCTGCTGCTCAGACCCACTCTGTGCTTGCCAAGACCTTAATTGCATCAAAATGCTGAGCAGAGTCTGCTTTTTGTTAAGGCTTTTGCTTACAGAACTGTCTTCCAAATCGAGAACCTTCCTGATGCTTTGAAATAAGCCTAGACCTTAAGGAAAAATGAAAATTGCGATATGGAGCCTCCGAGTGCCCTCAACTCCCCGTAAGGAAACGTGCACAGAGGACACACATCCGGTTCAAGGACTTTATACAAACTTATCGTAACTTAACAGTCATAAGCTAATAGTCAAAGGGAATTAATAATAGGGACGTGGCCATTTGAGCAGTGAGATGGGCCCGTGTCATGGAATTTTTGCAGCTAAACCCTCTTGAGTTTCTGTACGCTAATAGCAATTAGCTCCTGAGTTAATGGCAGCTGCGGTCATAATGAGATTGGAATTGATCATTTGGAAGCAGGCTCCCATAAGCTGGCCTTATGAGCCATTTCAGCCGCAAAGCACTGCCTTGACCCCTTCTCCTCATACCTTCCATCATGACCCCATCTTCAAGGCTCCCTGGAGTCAGTGTACAGGCTCCTTCACATACAGCCTGTGCTGAGCAGGGCACAGACAGCATGGAGGTAGGTTGCACTACAGCCTGTGCAGCTGGGATTCTGAGCCCTGAAGGTCAGATTCCAGATGGCTTCTGTTCACCAGCCCTGTCCTGGACCCTTTTCATTGGGAGCTCCAGTCCATCTTAGGGTTAGTTTCTATACCTTTCTCTGCCACTTACCAGTTCCGGACAGTGAGTTAGCTTTTCTCCATCTCAGCAGCTTCGGCTGTCAAGAGCATGTTACCTACCAAGTGGGTTTGTAGTAGTGATGAAATAAGAAAATCTATCTTGAAGACGTACAATAATTGCCTTTCTCTGTGTATCAGTTAGCTTTGGCTGTGTAACAAATCATTCTCCAACTTAATGGTTTACAATAACAATCCTTTCGTCTAGCTCAGGGTTACAGGGCTCTGCTGGGTGTTTTTCTTAGACACTCGCATACTGCTATCATTGCTTGATGGGGGAGGGGGAGCTGGATGGTCTAAGTATGATACATACACACTTGTGGTTGGCAGGTTTTCAGCCTGAGTCATAGGAGTAACTGAGCCCTGTGACTGGCATCCTCCAGCAGGTTAGCTTGGGCTCATTCACATAGTGGTCTCAGGATCACCAAGCTCACGCAGGGAAGGCAAGTTTCAATGACAAGGGCTTCCTAAGTCTCCTGTGTTACACTTGCTGTTGTGCTATTGGCCAAGAAAAATCATGTGGCTAAGCCTAGCTACACCACCGTCACCACCCCCCCCCCCCCCCATGCAAAAGGGCACACAGTCAGAGCTGGAAGGAGTCTGTGCTAAGCTTTCTGGTCAACCACACCTACCTTTCCTTTTGTTAGCTCCATTCCTCTGCAAGACGGCATAGGCATTTCAAAAATGACTACTGATGCATGCAGAGTGAGTTATAAAAAGTAGTTTCCAACTGTTCATAATAAAATCGAGGAATCAGGGATGAGGCATGGTTCCGTGGGTAAAGTATCTGCCATGCAAACATCAGGACTTCAGCCCAGACTCAAGCATCCCTTCCCCTGTGCAAAAAGCTGGTGATGCCTGTCTAACCACGGCACTGGAAGACAGAGACAGGAGGATCCCTAGGGCTTACCTAGAGAGCCATTCTAGCTGAACCAACAAGCTTCTGGTTTAGTGTCTTTGTCCTTGTGGTAGGGGCTGACTGAGTCTGCCTCTGGCCTCCTCGTGTGCACGCACAGCTGCACATACCCACAGGCATGTGCATGCATACACTCAATTTAAAAAAAAAAACAACTCAGCTTAAAAAAAATAAAATTGAGTCTCTATGATGTGACAGAACTTGGCCAGGACATCACGGTGCTTGGGCAGTGGTGGCGGCAGGAATGACGCCCCTTTCCTTGTCTCCTCCTGTGCACCTGAAGGAAACAGTTGACAGAGAGATTGGAACATTCTCTAAAAAATGTAAGCCTCCCCCCCAGTACTTCAGAGATATGTTTTCTGTGAGCTTTTTATTCCCATATTCTAAGGTCTGGGGGGTGGTCTCATGACCCCCGCCCCCGGTCTGGGATACCTTTGGAAGGTAGACACTTAATGTATCTCCCTGCCGAGTGGGGGCTATGGAAGGGGTCCCACAACCTCCCCACCCCCCTCTCCGTCTTTGGCTTCCTGGAGCCTCAGCCCATGAGTCAATATGTAGATAATCATAGTGCCAGCTCTGCATTGTCTGAACAAAAGGTGATTAAATTACTCAGGAATCAATTCCAGAGCTGTTTTTCCTTTCTTATTTAAAGAGCACAAACTATTTTCTCCCAAGGATAAAAATCAATATTTGAGGAAAAAATTGGGCCTTATACCATCCCTATCAGGGACCCAAGAGAGCTCTGTGGGTGGAGGAAGTGTCGGAGACGCTAGCTCTGCCTTCCTAGTTGGAAGGCAGTGAAGGCGGTAGGAGGAAATTGGGGAGCCAAGCTCCCCTTGCTCTAGGTTCACCTGCATGTTTTTTCTCTCTTCCCATCGGTTGTGGAAGTTTTGATCTGTGGGAACCATCTGCCTTAGCAACACCCAACCGTCCCACCATGCTGGATGTAGCAGTCAACATAGCCCACGTTTTATGATGCAGTAACAAATGGGTCCCAGTGGCCGACAACAGCAAAGCCTTACTCCATACTCATATTCCACATCTTTCCCCATGAGTCCCAGCTGTACTCTGTCCCATCTGCATTCCAGAACAGAGCTGAGAGAGTAGCATCTATCCCAGGCATTTGGAGACTCACGGTTGAGGGAAAACAGAGTAGAAGTCAATAGTTCTCAGGGCTTCTGTTCAGAAGCAGTACAGTTCACTTTTGCTCACATTTCATTGGTTAAATCAAATCAAATGGCCAAGCCTAATGGGGTAGGGAGGAATAATCTTCCATGGAAAAGACCAGCGAATATTTTAAACAATAATATAATCTAACACATATGGCCTCTACTTGGGTCTGCTCAGTGCTGGTGTTTAGACAAGGGTGTGAGTTTTCCAGGGCTGGGTTGGAGTGGGAATGAGACTCAGGGGTACTGTGGGGGATGTGGGGGGCCCACTGGCTCTGACTCTGTCTGCTTCAGTCTCCAACAGAGGAAATCTTAACAGGCACTTCTGTGAAGCCATTTGCTTATGAGCTACACAAGTTTCCAGACGTTTCAACTTGAAGCGGCCCCAAGAATTGCTGGAGTAAAGCCAGAAGCCTGGGCTGTCTAGTCCTATTCTGAGGAACAAACTGTCCCCTCCTCTGAAGGTCACACAGGCCAGGCAGGCTGCACACTGGTTGGAAAAGCTATGACGGGACCACGTGCCCCTGTAAGAACATGGTCTACCTTAAGGCCACGGTACTTCAGATCTCGAGTTCCATATAGAAAATATCAGAGAGCTTCCAACTCAGGCAGCTTCTTCACCTTGTCAGCCACATGGCCTTTGACTGTCAGTTCTCTGCATGTCACTGTTGTCGGCGATAAACTGGGACAAATGCCTTCAAAGCAGCCTTCCTTCAAGGCAGGGATGCTCTGGGTAAAGAGTTGCCTGTGGCTCCCCAGGAGCCTGCTAAAGACTGTGGAGATGAGGTCTGTGGTCACCCCATGTCTCCAGAGACCTGGTAGCGGGTAAAGATGTATCCTCTGAGATCTCCAACAGGTGGCCATGGCACACTGAGATCGTGTAGAGCGTTTAGCTCACACGAGGAATGTCTTTCTAATGGGAGGGGTGAGAGGTGGGCTGATATGAAATAATGAATCTCCATCACAGGAAAGGAATTGATATCTGCCTCCCAAGGGTGCTCTGAGTGATGATAAGTATAGAAACTGGGAGGCTCCAAGAATCAAAGACTCTTCGCACTAGACCAGATCTATCTAATTCAGGGGGTTAGTAGGTGTGATCTCACCATGAAAACCATGTGGCCTTCAGAGCAGCAGATGCTCTCTTACTTGACCTTGCTTGGGCCTTTGACTGTAATTTCCATCTCTTGGTCCTGTTACCAGTTCTTACAGGGTTCCTACATTCGCTCCAGTGCTGGGGGCTTCTACTCAAGGAGACCAGACATGACTCTTGAGTCTTGTCCAGATACAGTAGAGATTTTCATGATTCATTGTGGCTATGCCCTGATGTTCAAGGAGCAGTGGTACCCAGATGCCCAAGGCATGAACCATGCCCAGGGGAGGTCAGGAACAACACTGTGGGTTTGCTGTGAGTGAGTGCGTTCAAGCACGTGGGGTAGCACTTTGACCACCGGCCATTTTCTTAGCCTTGAACAGTGTTTTTCTCCTCCTTGTCCTACTCTATCGGCTTCTGTTTCCTTGAATTGACAAGGACAGTGGCATGGCCCAAGGGCTCAGGGTCTCAATCTCATGAGCGTCTCCCGCTGGCCCTGTGAACCTGTCAAGAGCCTCTTCTGAGCACAACCACAGCTCAAGGGAACGAGAGGTGTGACACTCACCTACCCCATCACTGGTCCTGTACCAGGTCCCAAGCGGGTACCTTTGTGACGCTGAAGCTGGGGAAGAGTCTGGCTGCTGTGCTGGAGAGCAGTCTACCAAGTACCCAGGCAGCCTTTCCCCTCTGGGCTGCACTGCTCCAGTTTGGCCATGGGTGGCGCTGTTGTCTATGTCCCAGGTGACAAAGACTGGAGGAACGGACAGTAGCAGACTGGTGAGTGGTAAGCACCAAGAACCCCCACAATTTGGGCTGTCATTGTGATGGTGGCCAATACTGACCTCCTGTTGGGACTGGACAGCCCTGCTTGGGCCTAGTCCGGGGCTGGATCTGACCTAAGGGATGGCCTCTGTGAATGATGTGCTGATCATCTTCCATTGAGTACACTGGTCCCAGTGCCACACTGGCTAATCCTGGACCCGCCAAAGCATTTTTTTTTAAGGAATTGGGCACCATGTTTTGCTTGGCTCCCACAGTCTGCCTGGAAGGGGGAAACTGAGATGAGGGAACTGAGAGGCAGACAAGAAACTGGCTCGAGACCCAGGGATCAGGGAGCATTGTCTCTTCCTCTGGTGGGGACCAACTCCACTATGCTCCTCCCTAGAGCTACCAAGGCTGCTATAGACCCCAGGACACTGGACCCAGTACACACCTGCCCTCTGAGGTGGGACCTGAGGCCTACTTGTAACCAGTTCCTCCTGGCTATGCTCATGCAGCTGAGGGCTGGCACTATCCAAGTCAGGCTGGCCTGGGCACTGGACAGGACTAGCCATGACAGACATGGCACCTCCAAGTACAAGGGAACAGAGACAGAACTGAGTAGAGTGGGTTCTGTTGAAAATGGATCTGTGCATCCAGGGAGATGGAAACAGCAAGGTTTTCTTCTATGAGAGCATCTAACTTGTTAATACAGTCTTGAATGAGTCATTCTGTGTGCCTCAGCTTCCCCCACCTGTAAAATCAGGTATTAGGGACCCTAGGCTAACTTTCCCATGAGTCTGAAATGCCTGCACATGTGCTTCATGACCCCAGCATGAGAAGGAGGACCTCAATAGCCAGTGAGCAGGGTCACTAGCAAGAAACAAATGCCAGCAGGTATGTTCAGGCTTCTTGGGTGGCTCCATCTGTCCTGAGTGCTGCTGCTGTGCTCTCTCTCTCTCTCTCTCTCTCTCTCTCTCTCTCTCTCTCTCTGTTAAGCACACCCATGTCTATGCACAGGGATATGCATGCCCATACACGTAAGTAGAAGATAAAGAAGGATGTCAGTGCCCTGTTCTATTACTCTCTACCTTGTTCCCTTGGGACAGAGTCTCTCCTTGAACCTGGAGCTACACTGGCAGCCAACCAGCCCCATCGATCCTGCCATCTTCTCCCTCCCCACAGGCGCCGGGTTACAGGTATGCATGTAGCCACGCTTACCTTCTTTTTTAATATGGGGGCTGGAGATGGAACTCAGGTCCTCACGCTTGCATAGAGGACCTCACGCTTGACTCCACAGAGTCACCTTGCCAGTCCCAGAGCCTCTGCCTTGCCACGATGGCATCTGAAGTGCAATAGGCAATGGGGAGGCACTTGGTGTGTATAACTGCCTTTGCTGCCCAACTATCCAGGAGAAAAGATTTCATCCCCGCCCCCTTTTTACATGACAGAATGGCTCAGAGTCAAAGTGGTCCACTCAGGGTCATACAGCTCAGATATGGAGGAGCTGGGAGTCGTGGGCAGGCTGGGAGCTGCCGAGGATGCTTGGTTGTGCAGAAGAATGTCTCAGAAAGGCTCTGAGGCTTCAGCGTTTCAGCCTCCTGGCTAATTGTTGACAGTCTTCCTGGGGGAGAACGTGATGCATGCAGCCAAGCTCTCATTTACTCTCTCTCTCTCTCTCTCTCTCTCTCTCTCTCTCTCTCTCTCTCTCTCTCTCTCTCTCTCCTTCCCCTCCCTTCTGCCGTTCCTCTGGCTCTTCTTCCCTCCCTGCCTTCCTCTTTCCTTTTCTCCCTGTCTACCTTTCCTTTCTTGTAAGCCTGCCATGAATCAGGAGAGGGAGAGGCACAGAATAAACAGGGATGGATCAGGGCAGAGGCTTTGGAGTGGAATCGGTTTTTTGCAAAGCTGCCTTTTTCCTTTGCCTTTTTCTGCAAGCTGCCCCTCTCAGGAGCTTCAAAGAAAAGCCTGCTCCCAAGCAGGATCTTTCGCCTGAGCCAAAAGCCATTTATCTGGAATATTAATATGCCAGCAGCTGCCTGTGACAGTGCCTTGCCGCTGATCACACACGCCCAGCAATGATCCCTCCAGGGAATGCTCAGGAGGCTCCAGGAAGCTAATGGGCCCCCTGGGGCACATTCTAGTTACCTTTTGTTTGTCTTTCCTGGAGCTTCTTGCAATTGCTAGCCAAGCACGTCCCCAGTGGACCTCTGGGGTGGGACAGGGGCACTCAATGCAGACCCACTCCCACCTCACCCTAAGTGACTGCTCCTCCTCACTCAGGGCGTGATGTTTGGGAAAGAAGAATAAGGCTAGACTCTCAAGTGCTGATCCACACACAGCAGATGCCCCTCCACTTCCAATGGGATCCTTCTTGCTAAACTCACAGTAAGTTGAATTTCATAACATGAAAATGTTTTCAGTACACCTGACCTACCAAACACCATAGCTTAGTCCAGATTTCTTTCTTTATCTATCTATCTATCTATCTATCTATCTATCTATCTATCTATCTATCTATCTATCTATCTATCTGTCTGTCTGTCTGTCTGTCTGTCTGTCTGTCTGTCTGTCTGTCCGTCTGTCCGTCCGTCCATCTATCCATCTATCTATCTATCTATCTATCTATCTATCTATCTATCTATCTATCTATCTATCTATCTTTCCATCTCTCTATCTTTCTATCTATCATCTATCTCTCGTGTGCGTGTGTGCTTAGAGCGGTTGTACTTGTGTGTGAATGCGAAGGTCTGAGGTTGACATCAAGTGTCTTCCTCAATCACTTTTTACCATATCTTTTGAGACAAAGGTGTCTCAAGAACCTGGAGTTCAATGACTCAGCCAAGACTGGGTGGCCCGTGAGCTTCAGGGAGCCTCCTGTCTAGGTCTCACCAGTGCGGGGATTACAAGAGCAGATAGCCTTAACTAGCTTCTTACATGGGGTCTGGGCATCAAAGCTGGTCCTCACTCTTGTGTTTGATCCATCCTCCCAGTCTTCCTCCCCCATATGGCCAGCTTACCCTACAGCTGAGCATGGCGAGAGAGTATCCTACTGCGGATTGTAAGCCAAGGAAGAGATCAAAATTCCAGATGTGAAGTAGTTTGTAAAGGTTGCTGATTTTGAAGTCTCATACAGTCAGAGAGCTGAGTCTACCAGTCCTAAGTCAACCCATTTGCAAGTTGGGGAGCATCTCAGTGCCTCACACCAGAAGGAGTTGAGCTGGGGACTCTTCTACATCTTGAAGTCGGAGTAAGAAACAGGCCTCAGTCACAGCTCAGATGCTCCGGTGCTGCACACCTTTAAGAATTAAGGTTTAAGTGGTCTTCAGGCAACCTTGGACTTCAGTGTCTCCTTTGTACATTGTGCTGGTTGGACCTGATGCTTGACATCTAGGGTTCTTCAGGTGGGACACACTGTAGTGGTGGAGGAGAGGCAGAGAGTCTGAGGCCTTGGGTTCGAATCCTGACTCTGCCACAGAGTAGCTTTGTCCAAGTTACTAAGGCACTGTATCCTAAGATGCGTTGTGACACAAGGAAAATAAGATTCTCAGCTACTGCCTTGGGGACGGTGGTTGTCACCTGTGGCTTCAGAGGAACTCTCCTGAGGCTGAGTATGAGCTTTCACATGCTACCTAAAGCCAACCCCCAAACCTCAGCTGGAAGTGATCCTTCTTTCTGCAAATACCCCTTTCCTTGAGATCAGTGGCCCATAACTGAGGAACTGAGGACCCTGGGCAGTACCGAAAAGATGGTTCTGGAACATCAGTTTGCTTTAATCCTGGCACAGGAATGTCTTGTGTTGGACAAGGTCAGAGGCCAGAGGGCAGGATGTTGTTATGTAAAGTTACATTCCAACCCTACCAACCCTTGTTCTTGTCACACAGTGTGTCCCCATAATGCCCATCTCTCCTTGCAGTGTAGATTGTGGAACTATTCAAACATGACCGTGATGGCGAACACCCAATGGAAACCAGGCCCTTGCGGATACTGTTCTATGTAGTTTATAGGCGCAGTTCCCCCTGTGTGTATGACTTCCTCATCAGGGAGGTGACCTACTTCACACAGTGTGGAAGCCACTCACTCAAGGTCACAAAGCCACTGAATAACAGAAGTAAGAACTAATTCAGATGTGGCTTGCTTTAGTTCTCGGCCAGGAAGCTAGGGGCTCTCAGACCTAGACAGGAATCAGAACCACCAGGGTTGACTAAACCTAGCTTCCAAAATGTTCTTAGCTGGTCTGCAGACCCTGCTGAGAAAACTGTATCTTAAGCAGAGCTGAGGAGAGTCCAGACTCAGCGTAAACCCCTAGTCTCTCGAGTCTCCAAGAGCCTTGTCTTTCCCCAAGTATCATTCACAAAAACAATGCTCCCACAAACGACAGAGCATCATGATGGGCAGAAAAGAGGGGCAAGAGCTGTGGCCAAGTGCGCGTGAGCAATTTGGGTTCGGTGAATTTAAATTGCCCTCTTTATTGGCTTTCTGCTCTGTGTTTGCTCATGAAAACTTCAAATGTAAAATGTAACATAATTTGGCAAGTGCTCAAAACATTTCTGACCTCAGCAGCTTTTTTATTTTATTTTATGTTTTGGTTTTCCAAGACAGGGTTTCTTTGTGTAGCCTTGGCTGTCCTAGAACTAGCTCCTTAGACCAGGCTGCCCTTGAACTCACAGAGATCTGCCTGCCTCTACCTTCTGAGTGCTGGGATTAAAGGCATGCACCACCACATCCCAGCTCAGTAGCCTTTTTGAAAACGTGGCAACTCATGGACATCCCTGGAAGAACAGGCCATGAGAAGTAAGGTTCCAGTGTAGACCACTAAAGAAGACCAGGCATGAGTACCCTAGAATCCAAGTTGACTATCATGGGTTTGCTAGGACTATCTTCTTGAAAGACTCCTAGCCTAGGACACACAAGGATGTTCAGAACAGAGACACCACCCCTTGCCTCACACTGACATCTGTTACAAGTCCCTGGAGCAAATGGCCTCAATGTTGGAGAATCCAGGCTCGCTAGGATATTCCAGTGAGATCCCACTTGCTATGGTTGGGAAGTAGTTTGTCTTCCAAGGGCTCATGGGTATTGATCATGAGTTTGAGTGGTGTGGAGCCTGTAAGGGTGGAACACTGAAAACTAATTAGGTCATTAGGGTCACTGACTCAGAGGGAGTTCAGGCAGTTTCTGTGGGACCTGAACTAGAGAGCTAATAGAAAAGAGGGCTGTCCCTTCCCTTCTGTGGCTTTGTTTCTCACCAGAGGGTCTCTCCCTCTTAGCCACTCCCACCTCTATGATGATATGACTGTAGGGCTTTCAGCAGAACTAAATGGAAGTAGGCCCATGCCCTGGAACCTCAATAACGGTGAGCTAATTAAATCTCATTGCTTTATAAAAACTTTGCCTTGGGTATTCTATTACAGTAACAAGAAAAAAACAAAACAAAACATAGGATTTCCACATCGTCCCAACTTCCAGCTATTGCAAGTGTACACATCTTTGAGAAGGAGTAGACACAGTGGGGTTCTTCTCTGCAAACGGGGGAGAATAGTGTTTTACTCAAGCCGTTGGGGGAAGGTGAGACTTATCTCAGAAGTCTCATGAGCCTTGTGCTGCTCCAGTCAACAGAGGAGAGTGAAAAGGGAGCTTTGGCCTCCAGATTGTCCCTGTGTAGTGGAGAGGCCACCACCCACCAGTCTGCATCAAGAGAGGCTGCATTTGAGACAATGAGCTGAATGTGGGAGTCACCTCCCACTGAGGCTCAAGGATGTATGTCAGTAGACAGATGGAGTCTGAGGAGAAAGTGTCTTCCCTCCCCATCTAATCCAATCATATTGCTTCTCAACACTGGGTCATTGAACAACAAGATGCGCGTGCACACAATGAGCTGGCTCTGGATGTCTGACAGGACTCATTCTGTCTTCTAACGTAGGCCTCATAGAGCCACTGAGCACTGAAGAGAAAATTAAAAAACTAGAGGTCCCCAGAGAGGCCTCTACCTATGGCAACTCCAGCCAAAGGACCTGAGATCCAGTGTGCAGTGTACCTAAGGCATTCTAGTAGTCTTCTTAGGCCCCTTGGATGTGAGCTGGGTTCTTTGCATGACTATGGCTGAGGAAGTGATGGGAAGACAGAGATCCCTCCCCTGGGGTTCAGTGAGGAGTCTTACATTCAGCCAGCTGGAGTCATCAGGAGAGCTGACAGAATGAAGGGTCTACCCTTAACTGAATGATTCCCATGACTAGTGACAGGAGACCTCCATTTTCCTCCTTGTGAGTGACTCCATAGGATGACTTGTATCCACACAGAATAGCAAGTTCCTTCCTCATAGCCAGTGACCCCCCCAAGAGCCAGCAAGACTGCCAAGCGCTCCATGACTGACCCTCAGAAGGTATATAGATGCTTCCACACACTTGTTTGAATCAGACTCCTATGAGGGGGAAGAATTAAACATCATTGAGAGGGAAGGGAAATCAAAGGGTTTTTCACTTCTTTGAAAAACACCATACCAAGTAGGATTCTGATTTTCAAAAGCTAGAACAGAAACTATGAAAGAAGAGAGAAAGGGAACATAGATGTGAGTAATTAATCTATATATGATTAAATATAAGTGGATAATTATAGAGTTTCTTGGAATATGTAATGAAAGTGCTAAATAAAGACCTGAATCAGAAATGACACACATTAGAAAGGGGAAAAAAATCAAATAACAGTCTGGAACTAATTACAATAAAACTATTTTGGGAAAAACTTAGGACTTTGGAGAATAGGAGCAGAGAGCAAGGGGGTTTTAAAAGCCACATGCTACTGAGCAATGTAAGCAGGAGGAGAAACCTTTGCCATTGTGTCTTCATGTGGTAGAGAAGCATATGCTTAATCATGAGATGAAAAACCATTAATGGAGTGGGAAAAGAGAGCAAAACATGGTGGTGGGGGGAGCAGGCAGAAGAGGGGTCAAAATAAAGGGAATGGCAGACAGAAAGCCAACTTTAGGGAAGAGAAAATGTGGAAAACTGTTGTTATACTAAAGGTGAATGGACTAAATTTTCCTATTTAAAGACAGGACTATTAAGTAACCAACAGGAGATGAAATTGCTTTCTCTGGGAAGACATTGGATAAAGGTGCACATTACAAAGAATAACATAGGGTAGAGGTGAGGGGTCTCTATGGTCCCCCCTGGATGACTTTAAGTCCTGACCCATTCTGATACCCCTCTCCCTCCAACCATTCCTCACTACACAGCCAGCATCAGTTGCTAAGGTGAACAGACAGACAAGAAAGGCTAGAGAGTGGTTCAAACTGACATGTCCCCAGACTCCTGTGTTTGAACATGTGGTCTCCAGCCAGTGACAGCGTCTGGGAAGGTTGTGGAACCATTGGGAGGTGGTGCCTCTTTGGAAAAGCTGTGAAAGTGACGGAGGCAGTCCTGATATTTGGTAGACTAGCCACTGCCAGCCTGCCCTCTGCTTCCTGGCTGCAGGGACAATGTGGCCATCCACCTCACTCTCTTAGGACCCCAGCTTCCCTACCACGATGGACCGTATCTCTTATACTGTAAACCAAAACAAACCTTTCTTCTCTTAAGTTGCTTCTCATCAGGTATTTAGTCACAACAACAAGAAAAGTGACTAACACGGATGACAACTGTTCAGATCTTTCCAGAAATCAGAATCACAGAATCGGCACAGAGAGACGCTTGTATCTTATCTATTTTCACCCCAGCTTTAGATTACCTGTACTGAGTAACTTTCAGGGGCTGGTGCTTGATGTACCTTGTCAGCCAGAAGTGGTCCCATCTGAGAGCCTCCTTGAGACCAGATAGTTGCCAAATAATCCATATCATATAAGTAACCCCATTTTTCTCTACCCCAGTCATGGAAGAAACAATGGTTGGTCGTAGGAATGCGAACATTGGCTACACATCATGAGGCCATATTTTAAGCACAAAAAGCTTGAATCAAAACTCCTGTGGTTGAAGATTGTTTCCTTTCCATCTTTTCTAGCCCCTCAGGACACAAAAACTCAGGGTCCTGGAACACAGCCTTTCACGCATAGATATTTATTGTGCAATTACTGAATGCCAGACACTGAAGCTGGCTGGTTCTGTGGACTCAGAAGTCAACAAACAGGAGCATGTCATTGCCTTTGTGAGGCACATATTCTACACTTTAGCTTGGCCAAGAGGCAGAAGCAACTGAAGCACACATTCTAGAGGATGCAATGGACAGTGAAGAGATGCTAGTGATGCATACATGCTTGAAGTCAAAGGGAAGCAGGGCAGGAGGCCTGCAGGTAAGGTGCATTCTTTTAATCTACACAACTTGGGTTCATTGAGTGTGAGATCTAGGATATATCCATCGCTGTGCCTGAGGGGTTACAGGTTGTAAACTTTCAAGTCACAGTTGTGTGTGATCATTGTACAGAGAAGGTGATGGAGCAAAGAATAAAGATTGCTGTGAAGTTTTGCTGATTCTTAGCACGGACACTGTGGTGGTTTGAATAAGATGACACCCATAGGCTCATATATTTGAATATTTAGTCACTAGGAGTGGAACTCTCTTAGAAGATTAGAAGGATTATGAGGTGTGGTCTTGTTGGAGGATGTGTGCCACTGGGGATATGAATTTTCAAAAGCCCATGCCCGGCCCAGCGTTCCTTTCTCTCTGCCTGCTGATCAGGATGTAGTCCTCAACTACGTCTCCAGCACCATGCCTATCATGCCTGCTGAAGTGCTTCCTGCATGTGACAAAGGACTAACCCTCTGAAACTGTGAGCAGGCTCCCATTTAAGTGCTTTATTTTATAAGAGTCGCCTTGGTCATGGTGTCTCTTCACAGCAGTAGGACAGTGAGGAAGACAGGCACTAACAGGTAAGGCAAAGGCTTTAGACTTGACCCATGAGATCAAGTTTGTGTTTTCAAGAGGTCTGGTTCATTCTGAGTCTGGAGGACACACAAGTGTTGGTGAGAGGGAATCAAATATGGAGGATCACTCCAGAATGGGGGTGTCAACCTTCTTGAACAATGCTGTCTAAAAGAGTGTTCCTCGGTGACAGGAATGTTCTGAATCTCAGCTGTCTGCTACTATAGCCAACTGTGAGTAAGCACCAAAATATGGTTGTCTTGGTTACTTTTCTATTGTTGTGACAAGACACCATAACCAAGGCAACTTAGAGAAGAAAGGAATTAATTATTTGGGGCTCACAGTTTCAGAAGGCTAGAGTCCATGACCATCATGGCATGGAGCATGGCAGCAGGCAGGAATGCGTGGTCCTCAAACCGTAGCCAAGAGCTTACATCCTGATCCACACGTAAAAGGCAGAGAGAACTAACTGGGAATGATGTGGACTTTGAAACTTCAAGGCCTGTCTCCGGTGACACATCTCCTCTAACAAGGCTACACCTCCTAATTCTTCCCAAACAGTTCACCAACTCGGGGTCCAGTAGTATTCAAACGTATGAGCCTATAGGGGCCTTCTCATCAAACCATCACAACGATCAAAATGATCTTTCGTCACCTTTTCCTCACTGTGTTGTGATACCCATCTAAGCTGCTTAGGAAGGGAGGGCCACACATTGACTGCCCAACACAAGAACAAGAGCAAGTAACTGACTACAATTCAGTCAAGACATAGAGAAGAAGAGGCAGCCTGCTCTTTTTATAATGACCTCTTTGTGATAACTAAGAGTCCCACAATAACACCTTCCAAAGATGCTCCTCTAGTGGTATAAGGACCTCCCACTAGGCCATACCTTTTAAGATTCTGATTCTGCTCCCCCTTCTCCTGCCCCTCCCCCCAACAGTGTCATTCCCTGGGATCCAAGATGTTAATCCAAGGGCCTTTGGAATGGGTTATAATCCAATTCCAAGCCAAAGCAGTGACTTTGAAAATTTTAAATTTGTTTTAGTATTTTTTCAGTGTAAATGTAAGTAGTCACATGTGGCTCAAGGTAGCTTTAGGGTTATGTAAATCAGGGCCCATGGCGCGCTGGGCCACCTGTACTGATGGCACAGTACTGATGCTGTGGTACTGATGCTGTGGTACTGATGCTGTGGTATTGATGTTGTGGTGCTGATGCTGTGATACTGATGCTGTGATACTGATGCTGTGGTACTGATGCTGTGGTACTGATGCTGTGATACTGATGCTGTGGTACTGATGCTGTGATACTGATGCTGTGGTACTGGTGCTGTGGTACTGATGCTGTGGTACTGATGTTGTGATACTGATGCTGTGGCTAGAGTGGGTAAATCAGTGAGGCCTTGTTTCAAAACATAAGGTGGAAAACAACTGAAGAAGACAGTGTGACCTCAACATACAAGCTAACACAGACAGATACATATGTGTCTACTCGCACACACCGGTAGCTTTTGACATAGTCCCTTCTCACTTTTTTTTTTTTTTTGACATCTTCCATAGAGATAATCAGAAATGCAGGCAAGGATGTGAGCAGACAGATATTTATGAACGTGTTCTTCACAGTGGCAAAGTTAGATGCGAACTAGATTCACAGCGAGGGATCATCTTGATAAAGAACGCCCTGCCAGATATTAGGATACATACACTAATGAAAGCGGCAATGTCAAATAATATTTAATAAAATGCCCGTGGCATATTACTGCTAATTACATGGCTCCGTGGACTGACAAAGGAGGAAAGGGAAAGGCAGCAGATTGCCTGAGGCAGCTATCATCAGGTGATGGGATTACACTTCCCGCTTCCTTTTCTCCCGCGTCTTTTCATATCTCCCAAGTTCTCCACAATGAGTCAGCCTTGTTTTCTTTTGTAATGAGGGAGCAGGGGTGGGAAAGGGTTATTTTTAAATGGAGGAAAGCCATGTTTTCTTTTTTAAAAAGATATTCTTCTTTGAAATAAATAGGGTGACCGGAGTCGTCACCTCCCCCACCTCCCAGAGCCTAAGCCTTGTGTCCTGGAGACCTCTATAGGCTCCAGATGTTATTGTCACAGGTGGCCTGGTGTGAGCCTCTACCATAACTAAATTCTCCTGCTGGCAAGCTGTTGGGCTTCAAGGCAAGGAGGATTCAGGGGGCCCTAAAGGAGTTTGGGGATGGTAATGAGACAAGACTATATCCCCTGTACGGCCGTTTTTAGGGGTCTCCATCTTTAACACTGTTCTACATCTATCTGGCTTCCCGAGTTTGGGTCTCCTCCACTCACCATCTTCCTCCTTCTTTACCTCAGTTTCTTCTCCTTTCTCTGGTGGTACCCCACCTCCGCCCTCAACATATCTACCTCTTTCTTGATACTTATCTTGAGCCCTCATCCCCAGGCCCTCTGTCTCTCCATCCCCTCTCCTTCCTGCCTCGGGGAAGCTGTGGAGCTTGGCAGGGTGCTGAAGGTGATGGGCTGCAGCCTGTCGGAGGCACCCCCCCGCCCCCTCCCCCTGAGCTGTAACTATGACTGGGGGCTGCTGTCAAGAGAATGTTCTCACATGTCGTGTATCAGAAGAAGGTGTCTTCACTTCCTTCTGCCTGATCCCAACAAATCCACATATAGTTCCGCACGGCTCCCTGCGTGCGGGCAGCAGGCGGTAGGCTTTCTGAAAGCTGTCCTAAGGATGTGTAAAGTCACGCAAGGGACAGAGCGGAGGAGTCACGCACAGCATTCTGGTAAGTTGGGAGGTCTGCCCCCCCCCCCACTCCACTGCAGAGATGTCTGCACTGAGGATTCTGTGCTGAAAAGCAGTTCCCAGGCCAAGCACAGTGGGCCTTGATCTGGAAGCTTGCTGCACGCCACTTACAAGAGTTGCTTCTGGTGAGGAAGGCAGCCACCATGCCCATTCGTGGCACTTAAATGGGAGGGGCCCTATAGCTGGGCCCAGCTATTTCCTCTTCTCCCGCTAAAACCTCAAAGCCATCCATCTAGGGATCCCCAAGAGTGCGCACCCAGCTCTCCACCAGCTGGCAGGCAGAGGGCTAGGGTAAAGTCTAGTGAGTCTGGAAGTTTAGGAAGTTAGGAAGAAGGGAGAATTGCTCAATTAGGAAGTGGAGGAGCTGGAAATGTGCAGGCAGACGGGGGAGGGTGCAAGCCAAGACCTCACGTGGGGAGGAGGCTAGAGCAGGCTGTCCAGGTGCCAAGGGCTTCCCCTTCACAGAGAACAGCACTGAGTTGTTCTGCTTGGTGCCATGGCTTTGTTTCTCTGACCGTTTCCCCCCACCCCCTCCACCACGCCTGCCTGCCCAGGAGCACCTCAGTCTGGGCTCAGTACTCCCTTAGCTTCCATCTGGTAAGACAGGGCATAGGTACCCCATTCCAGGAAAATACCCAAGAGGCTGTTTTAAAAAGTAGGATGCCCTTCTACCTCAACTCCCCAGGCCCTGCATGGTGACTATGGGACTCTATGACTTTGTACTAAATAATTTGCTGTTGGAATATGGGACCAAAGCTTTGAAATTCCGAGGCTCTGGCTGCCTTGGAGACACGGCCATGATGTCTCAGTGCAATTCACAGGTAAGAGCAAAGGACCGGGCTCTAGAAACAGTGGCCAGCTATTTTAACCTTTATTATCTGACTGTGGAATGAATGTGCCTGGGATGGAGGATCAAAGTAAGGCTAAAAGGGAAGGTTTTACTCAGGGCGAGAAGTCCTGGTCTGCAGCCAACCTGAATTAGAATGGGCCAGGGTACAAACTTTCTAGGTTCCCCTTCAAATGTGGTAGATAACTGTTGATAAGAGGGCAGAAACCTGGGGGCCACACGAACACACTTAGTCATCCCTTGGGAGACCTTATAATGAAACAAAGTGGGTAATACTAGCTTTTAACTTTGTAAAATTTAATTATTTACTCCGGTTATTAATTATGATTATTAATATATTAATTTTAAACATTCGCTCTCTGAGAACTGAGGACAAATAGATATAAGGAAGCCATTTGCTAAATGAATTTATGACTGAGCTCATCAGGGATCCTATGAATGTACACAGTACTAGGCATCTGGTATCATGATGTTTTTTTCAAATCGGCTTGGACAGGGGGACAAATGCTGTACTGGAAGGTGACATGGAGATGGCCCAACCCAAAAGAGAGGGAGGCAGAGTGATGGAGGGTCTCCAGTCGACAGACGGTTCTCAGAGGAGTGGACTGTGGTTCTGTCCAAACATCTAACAGCTAACAGTACCCAACAGAAACAGTTTCTGTCCTCACTCCATTCCCCACTACTTCTCAAAGTGAATCCTAGCAACAAAGGCCAGGAACTGCAAGTTTCTCCACATCTGCCCTACATATCAAGATAGAATCTAGGAGGTAGCCTGATGGTCCAGGAAGTTGTTAGCATGCTGGCACTGGAAAGAGGATCCTTGAAGTCCTCCCTGGTGTCCTGGACTGTCAGAACCCATCAGAGGGACCAATGGAGCCAGACCCTGGGAGTCTGTCCTGCTGTCACCCTTGGCCAGGGTTTAGACCCTCCATGCATTTCTAACCTCTTTTCAGAATAATGGAAAATAAATCTCCACTGGCTGTGGTGAGGGCCAAGCACTGTGCAAAACACCAAGAACAAGAGATGCCATTATTCAGGGCTGGCCTCTAGCAATGACCCTGCACTGAGCTTTTCTGGTGGGCTGGGCAAGGAGCTCCCAGGAGTACCACAACTCCAGTTATCTGGGAAAGAGATTCATGCCCTCAGGTTCCCACAGCCAGAGAAGCCAAGTTTACCCACAGTGAGTGGGGCCAAGCATTGGAATTTCCAGCAAGCTTCTCTATCTAGATGTGGTTAAAGGAGACATCTCAACAGATCTAGTTTTGTTGAGAAGTTGGTTTTAGTGGTGATTCTGGAAACAGACAGCAGTCTAGACCCAAAATGCGCAACCCTGCCGTGTAGGCTGGTGGCCAGAGAAAGGAACTGATGGACAGGAAAGTGAAGTGAGGCAGAGGAACAGTATTTGGCGGAAGATAAATCAGTTTTCAGCTTGTTTAGCTGCTCTGTTAGGTTGTGGAGTATTTCATGAAGACTGAATTTGCAGAGGCCTGCCTAGGCCTAGATGAGCACATAAGGTGTAGACATCTTGTGTCTAACACTAACCTAACACAGGCAGCTCTCTCAACAGATCTGAAAACTTCAGATTCTATACTGCCTATCGCTATGTGTTCCTGTCCCAGCCAGGTGCAAGATCAGGAAGGCCAAGGACCGAAGGACATCTCCGTGGCCCCCACAGAGCTGGACCAGGGCTAGGCATCATGAAAGATGCGCTACTACGTGGCCATCATTCAGTTGAAAGGGAAATTTAGGTTGCAAAGACCATAACTGATTTCTGAAGACCAGAACTCTTAGAAACAGTATTTTGTGTTGATATTGTTTTTGTGTTTTTCAAAGCTACTAGGTATACAAAATCCACAGCTGCTTCATTAGTTCTGGAAGTTGTCCCTCAATGACATTGTTGCAGGCACTGTGTAGTGATTGTCTATAACACATCCCCTACACTTCATGCTACAGACTCCGCCATGGGAAGTGATGCCATTCCTCATTACAAAGGTGTATGCTTCCTTCATATTCCCCTGGTAGCTCATCTTCCCAGAGATGGTCATGCCAGTGCCTGCAATCCCACATGCTCCCTGGGGCATACTTGTCTTTTGTCCCAATGAGGAGGCAAAGTCACATTCTCTAGCTCCTCGAATCATCAGGTCCTCTCACTCTTTGACCAAGACAGTCTGGTGGAGACCGTGCTGCGCCGGCTCTGGATGCCTTGTCTGATGTTACAGACTCTGAGGAATCAGTTGTCAAACAGTAAGTGTAAACATGGGGCTGGGCTAAAGTGCTTGCTCTGCAAGCACAAATACCCGAGTCCAGATTCTCAGCACCCACATAAAAAGCTGGGTGCAGTCTTGGGCATCTGAAATTCCACTGTGTGGGTGAGCAGAGGCAGAAGCATCCACAGAGCTCACTGGCCAGCTAGATCAGCCAAGTTGTTTTTGTGAGCTCCAGGTTTTGTGAAGGACCCCTGTTTCAAAACACATGGAGGAGAGTGACTGAAGAAGACATCCAACATCAACCTCTGGCTTCCTTGTGTACCCTCACACATGTACACATGCGTGCAAACATGGACACACTTGAATGCATATGTATACATAATGCACACACGCAATGCAAATACCCTAAGACCATCATCACA
Organism: Peromyscus californicus insignis; assembly: GCF_007827085.1. NCBI lineage: Eukaryota > Metazoa > Chordata > Mammalia > Rodentia > Cricetidae > Peromyscus > Peromyscus californicus. Next base: position 84,351,591 of record NW_026294413.1, on the reverse strand, counting down.
TAAGCAAGAAGCCTCAACTGCTGTGGATATTGCTCTATATAAATAAAATGCTGATTGGCCAGTAGCCAGGCAGGAAGTATAGGCGGGACAAGCAGAGAAGAGAATTCTGGGAACAGGAAGGCTGAGTCAGGAGATGCCAGCCTGCTGTCCAGGGAGCAGCATGTAAAAGCAACAGGAAAAGCCACAGAACACGTGGCAACATATAAATTAACAGAAATGGGCTGAGTTTAAGTGTAAGACCTGGTCAGTGGTAGGCCTGAGCTAATGGTGGAGCAGTATAATTAATATAAGCTTCTGAGTGATTATTTATTTTATAAGCGGTTGTGGGGTCCGTGGTGCTGGGCAGGACTGGAGAAAACTTCAGCTACACTCAACCCCTCTCCCAGGCCTTGGAGAATGGAATGCTGCCTGGAGACACCAGCCTTGTGATTCGTAATCTATCTTCTTCAACGCTTATCCTTCAGTTCTGGCCACCCTAGTTGATACCACACATATCAGAGTTGAACCATCAAGCCCCCTCCCCCTCTACATTCCTAGCCTGTAACACAGTGCACAAGTACGGTGATTGTCCTAGGGCAATGTGTTTTGGGACAGTTTGTTTTGCAACAACAGATACCAGAACACTGCTTGGAGAACACATATTCATGCTTTCTTTTGTTCTTGGCTGCCAGGAAGCTCAGAGCTAGGTTTCTGAGTCAACCCTGACAAGGCTTCACAACTTATCCTTAGTCTTTGTTTCAGACGTAGCACATTTGATCTTTAAAAGCTATCTTAATTATGGCTGATTTGTGTCATATATAAAACTCTCCCCTACTCTTTGGAAAATGAAAGGATGCTGGGACTTTTCCTGATTCATTCCCCGCTGTATGCATTGTGTACACTATCCCTACGTGCCGAAGTTCTATTTAACCTTCATATCTGGACCCGAGTAGATAGCTGTGGATGACACCCAGTGGGTCACCTTTTTGGTGTTGTCAGACTATGTCCCACCTCTGTCTGCCTTGGTTCTGTCTCCAGAGTCTCACTGTATCAACCAGAATTACTCAGTTAGCATCCACCACCTACGCAGGTGTTTTCTTGGTGTTCAAACAGCCCAGAGATGGAATTTGACTGCAGGAGCTTACGTAGACAAGAAGAGAGATGGTTTTGATCATGGTGGTACAATGACTAATAGCTGAGTACAGGTCCACATGCATACCTGTCTCTGTGTGCCTCTGGACGAACCCTGAAGGCAGTCACCATGTGATGGTTTTCATTGTCAACTTGACACCATCTAGACTCACCAGGGAAGATATCTCAGTGAGGGAGTGTCTAGATTGGGTTGGTATGTGCACATGTCTGTGGAGGGTTATTTTGATTAAGTGAGATGAGGTTGTAGGTGGCACCATTCACTGGGTGGGCAATCCTGGACTGTCTAAAGAACAATGAGGTGAGCGTAAGCACATGTGCATGGATCCATTGTTCTCTGCTCTTGACTGTGATATGATGTCATCAGTTCTTGCAAGCTCCTGCTGCTGTGACTTCCCCTAGATCTCCAAGCCAAACAAACCCTTTCTCCCTTAAGTTGAGTTTCCAGGTTATTGATCACAGCAACAGAGAATCAAAGTCGGATACAGGTATTGTACAGGTCTGCAATGTATGATGTGAAGTATTTGTTGGCTATTTGCACGCATGTGTGTGTGTGTGTGTGTGTGTGTGTGTGTGTGTGTGTGTGTGTGTGTGTTGCATGCATGAGGGTGTGCACACGTAGTAGCTAGAGCAAGGTATCTGGTGCCATCTTCTGCTGCTTTCTACCTTGTTCTCTTGAGACAGGATCTCTCACTGAACCAGTATCTCGCCATTTTGGCGAGGCTGGATGGACAATGAGCTCCTGATATTTGGAGTGGGGCCCTCAGGCTTGCAGAGCGAGTGCTCTTGCCCACTGAGCCATCTATAGCACGTCTATCCTAGACTTTACAATGGTAATGCATTACCCGTAGTGGATGCTACCTCAGACAGCTATTGCTCTGCTGTCTCATGTAACCTTCTTCGTATCCTACTCCAGAGAAAGAGGCATCCGTCATTGCCATAACAACTCAAGTTGTCTTCTATCAGTTTGGGTTAGATTTCCTTGCCAAGTAAGTGATGTAAAAGCTTCAGGTTTGCAGGACTCTCTAATTTTGGACTTGTGGCTAGGATTGCGGTCCCACACCAGCTACTGCCTGCATTTATTTCCCCGTTCCACGACATCCCCAAGAGACTGATACTATTATTCTTCCCAGTATAGACGGGAGAAAACGGAGGCTCAGAGACGCAAACCTGCTTGGTAGAGGCAGAACGGCTCGCCAGTGGTGGAGCTGGGTGTCAGCCCAGAAGTGAACAACTTTCAAAGCTCGGTACTCCGCTGCCTCCTCTGCTCTGCACCTCAGCCTCACACGGGAACGGGAGCCTTCCAAGACAGCTCTGTGGGAAGCTGCCTGGCGCAGTTTGTGGGATGGCAGAGAAGAAACATAAAGAGGAAGAGAAGGGAGGATGGGAAGAAGGAGACAGTTTTTTAAAAGAAGGGTGGAAGGGACGCCTTAGCGGCACAACACTTGTCTTACAAGCCCGAGGACTAAAGTTTGGCACCTCAGAAGCTACTTAAAAAGCCAGGCGTGGTGGCCCACACCTGTAATCACTGCAAATGCGATACGGGAAGTGGACAGATGAGGACCCCTGGAAGGCCAGGCTTGCAGGCTACCCAGCCTGGCCTAGCTGGTGAGACTCCAGGGCAGTGAAAGACCCTGACTCAAGCAAAAGGTGCAAAGCACGTGAAGAACAGCACAATGGGTTGTCCTCTGACTTCAATATGCATGCTGTCCTGTGTACATGCACTCGCACCCACACTCGAAACCCCCCACTCCCACCCCTACCACACAGGCACATAAAGTAAATCAGAGGACATTCCTCCTACCAAGGTGCTCTGGAGTCCAGCCCCAGCATTATGATACATTACCTTTCTCCCCAGTGATGGAAAACACTCCCATCCCTTCCCTCAGTTTTTGTCTACAGAATTTTGACAGTTATGCCAGCTCTGCTACTCCCACTTGCAAAGAAATGGAGCTTTTAATAGGCATTGCTTTCCTTACAGAGGGAAACCAAAGCATGGTGTTTGGGGGGAGCATGGGCTTAAGGCACATGTGGAGGCAGTCCCAGTTCCTCGCTGTCATTTCCTGGCTGTAGGAGCTCAGGACGTTCCCTCTGTTCTGAAGATGTGGTATGGAAAAAAAGCCCTTACTCTGTCTAATTTCTCAGTCTAGATGAAAGGCTCTGGCCAGGACAGGCCTTTGGACTCTGCAGGCAGCATATAGGAAGGTGAGTTTATGGGCTCCGGGCTAGAGACAAGAGTTCTTGTTCTCCCTTCCTCCTTAGAAAAGCCCCCCATGCAAGACACAAGACTTCTTCATCTGGTGTCAGACTGCAGAGTTGACCATGTGTGTGTGTGTGTGTGTGTGTGTGTGTGTGTGTGTGTGTGTGTGTGTGTGTTGTATGTGTGTGTGACTCCTGCCAACCTAGCACTCAGTGTTCTGGGGTGGAGAAACTGTCCTTAAGCATAGTATTCTATTTATGATGAATGTAGCCTAGAACTCCACAGACTATAGCCTCCTAACCTTCACCTCCTCTGCAAGCGTGAGGACCAGAGTTTGGGTCTTCAGAACACATTTTAAAAAGGGGGAGGTACAGAGATGACCCAGCACTTACAAGTACTGATTGCTCTCACAGAGGACCCAGGTCTGGTTCTCAGCACCCACATGGTGGTTCACAATCATCAGGAACTCCAGTTGCAGGGAATCTGCTGCCCTCTTCTGAACTCTGCAGACACCAGGCACTCACTGGCACACACACACACACACACACACACACACACACACACACACACACACACACACATACACATGCAGGCAGGCAAAAAAATACTCAGACAAAAATTAATCTCCTTTTAAAGGCCAGGCATGGCAGCACACACCTCTAAGCCCCGTGCTGGCAGGTGGAGGCCAGAGGCTCCTGGGGGCTCATTTGGCAGTTGGTCTAGTGAATCAATGACCTCCTGAATCTGTTGGAGGCCCTGTCTCAAAAAAAAAAAAAATAAGATAGAAAAAGCTACCCAGTGTCGATGTCTGGCCTCCATCAGCACATGCACAGGCAGGCAAACACATATGCCAAACTATGACAGAGAGAAAGAGGTGAGGGGTGTGGGGTGGGATACAGATGTGGAGGATGAATAGGGACCATGTTCAAGAGCAGAAGTGAGCAAGAGGAGCTAGGGGTGAAGAGGGCACACGGCTCAATGGTGAGCGGAGCAACCTGGGGCCCCAAAAGGTGAGGCAGTCATCAGAGGCAGGGTAGCTGGAGAGTTTGGAGGGTACACCCTGGACAGCTTGTCACGGCTGCCTTGTCTTGACTGTGGAGGACCCTGGATGGCAAGTCCAAGAAGAACCAGATGAAAACAGTACAGAGTCGGCAGAGAGGCTTACAAGGCTTCAGTCACAATGCATTTGGAAAATGACCCTACAGTCATGTTGGAGTAGGGCCTTCCTAGCCCCTGAGGCCCCAGGAAACTGGATCCTGGCTGAGTGTGAGTCTCCGACCCCACACTGGAGGCTGCAACGGGGGTGGTACTGCCTGAAACTAGCCAAAGCCATGGTGTGTGTATGTGTGCGTGTGTGTGTGTGTGTGTGTGTGTGTGTGTGTATGTGTGTGTGTGTGTGTGTGTGTGTGTGTGTGTGTGTGTGTGGTGTGTTCCTATAATCATAAGGGCCTGTTCTCGAGCTGCTGGGAAGCTAACTCTAGGCGGTGTCAGGGTAATTATCCAAGCTGCCTGAACTTTATCCACGGCCTGACAAGGTACACTCCTGGGACTTGTCACTGTGGTTAGTCGGGGGGCGGGGACCTGACATAAGGCTGATTAGGGAGTGTTTTACACAGCAAGAATCTCTCTGATCTTTAGCCGAGGGCCCCCCTCCCATCTCATAGGAGAGATGCCTGCAAGGTTGAGAATAAAGAGCTGCTGGTCCAGCCCTCTTGTTTTCAAATGAGAGAGACATTCTGAGCACGCCATGCTTTCTCCAAGGCCACGCATGCAGGGAGAGTTTGTCCAGGAGAGGGATCGCTTGCCAGATCCTCATGATTCTCCAGCAGACTTTTCTCCATTACCCCAAACTCACTATGTCCAATGTGAGAGTCTTAAACTTCATATTTGATTCACGATCACCAAGGAGCTTGGAAAATACAGATTCTGATTCGCAGGTCTGTGTGGAACTAAGACTCTTCCTATCTCATAAACCCCAGGTGATGCCAGTGTTGGTTACTATCTTGCAAGCATAGAGGAGTGCCAGGCCCTTCCTCAGAGGCCACCTTCAACTCCAGCCTGTGTTGGGCTCCATGGCTTTGGGGTCTGTGGTGAGGCAGCATACTGTGGATAGGAGTGGTGGCAGAGCTGGGCTCACCTCACGCTGGGAAGCAAAAAACGAGAGGAAGAAGAGGCCAGTCTGACCGTCTTCTTCATGGGAAAACCTCCAGTGATTCAATGACCTCTCACTAGAAGGTTCTACCATCTCCCAATTGTGCCACATCCAAGACCAAGACTTAAATGCACGCACCTTGGAGGGATATTTAAGATGTAAACTACATTATCTATCCATCCTAGCAAACAACCTAAAACAACTGTCACTCAAGTCCCTCCAAGGTTGTGTGACCTTCAGGCGCTGATGCCTATTATAACCAGAAACTTCTCTCCTAGCCCTTCATTTGAACTTTCTGGAGTGGAGAACTCAATGTACAATGTACAAAGCTTCTTGTACAACTGTTTCTCTTCTCCTCTGGGGCTAAAAACTCTGACAATCAAACAGGGAGATTTAATTATATGGCCATTCTGGCACCCCCCCCCCCCATGTGTCTATAGTGTTAGGATACTTTGGAACCCCAGAGTTTAAAAGTACACCTGTGCTTTTGGAATTGGGAATAATATATGCACAAAATGGCAGCATTTGGGACCACTCACTCCAAATGGCCAAAAAACACATAGAAGAACATGGAGGTTTTTCATATTTCACTGGCTCGATGATCCCGTTCCCCAGCAGTGAGCACCCTAGCAGGGGTGTGAGGAGAGTGCATCTTCAGCAAGGCTGCGTGGGCGTCTGACTGAGAGTCTGAAGAGCTGTCTCCCCCGTTGCCTCTGTGGTGGCTTCTTGGAACCGGCACTCAATTTCACCCGATTACCATTTTACTCTGAGTTCTGAAGTCCTCAAAGGAAAGGACCCACCAGAGGTCTCTCACACTCTTCTGTGCATGTGCATGTGTGTGCAGAACATGTGCACATCCATGTAGAGGCCAGAGGATAGCCACAGATGTCATTCCTCAGGCGCCATCCACGTTTATGTTGAGACAGGGTCTCTCACTGGACTAGAACTTGCTAATAGGGTAGGCTGGATGCTCAGTGAGCCCTGGCGACCCACCTCTCTTTGCTTCTTTGGCTATGCAATGGTAAGAATGCACCATCACTCAGTTTTTGTTATGTGGGTTCTGGGCATCAAACAGGATCTCCTGAGTTGTTTTTACCTGCTGAGCTGTCTTCCTGGCCCTCACTCCCCCCCTCCCCCTTCTTTCTCTTGATGAGCACATGTAACTCAGCAGTCTGCATACAGAAGACAGCCTTCACCAAAAGCCGGTCGTATTGATATTCTAACCTCAGACTTCCAGCTTCTGTTCCGTGAAAAACACATTTCTGGTGTTTATCAGCCTTCCCGTGTAAGGGGTTTTATTCTAGCATCTGAATGGACTCCAACAGTGGGATGCTTCCGACACCTCTTTCATTCCTCCACCGGCCCTGTCCCACCTGGACTGACCTGAGATGCAGGAGCCCAGGTCTGCAGCAATCCCTAGCATTCTCTGTGTAAAGGGAAGGCTTCCATTAAATGACCTCTGTCTTTCCTAGTCTGGCAGGCATGGACTAGCCTGGGAGCACATGGCCTGCCTGTGGAGGGAGCCAAGCCCAGCAGGGTCTGCTTTGCACACATTGACTTAGCATTGAAACAGGCACAGCCCACAGCTGAGCTCTGCCTTGGCCAGACACCGTGGTGTGGGCATCGGCTTACAGTGGGGGAACAGCTCACAGCAGGCTCACAAAATGAGTGCGACTGGGACCAGATGGAGGTGTGCTGTGGCTCTGGCCTGCCTCTTGGTGACAAAGGCCTTCAGGCTTTGACTTTTGTTCCCTTTTCTAGCCTCAGCTAGCAGTGCATGGGAGACCTGGAGCACTGGTTCCGAGTCCCAGATCTGTGCACCGTTGCCTGAGGACAAGTCCCCCGAGGCCACAGGTCTGGATCTCAATTTGCCTGTCTGGGACACAGAGGAAGGAAACTGATTACACACTTTTTGCTTCTGGCCCGAGTGTGTTCTCATTTTATGCAGAGAAGGAGGAGACAAGATCAGAAGCCTCCTTCTAGGGCTCTGCTCCTTCAGGGTCTGGTCTGAGAGTGATACCTGATACCAGGTGGTCTCTGCCACCACCTCCTTAGGTATCAAAGCCAGGCCTGTGTGGCAGGTCACACAGCTGGCCTTGTGTTCTGCACTTGAGGGCTCTTGAGTTTCTGCTCCCCAGAAAGATCAGTTTCTTGCCAATGTCATCACTTTTAGCCGGCAGAGACCTATCAGCAGCTCCATCAAGTTCTGCCCCCTCCCTTCCCCGCTCCCGGGCCCGCCTTAACTTTAAGTCTGAGCCCTGGGAACACTGGAGAAACTTAATTCTCGAACACCTTAATTCAAAGAGCCACTGTTCTGCAAAAGCAATGCTGGACCCTGTATTTCAGCAGCTTTCAGGTGGGTTTCCCACCCAGACATCGATAGGACGCTGAATGTGTTGAACCGGCTTCAACCACAGCTCAATTTCAAAGAGTTGGCTGTGGGCTCAGTGGGCCCTCCTCCTTCCACCAGAGGCTCCATTCCTCTCCTGTGAGCCCAGGTCTGTCTCAGTTACTGGGAAGGTTGTCTCTGCCTGTGGGTTTCACCCTCGCCTCCCCTCCCAATGATGAGCTACTTCTTGTGGCAGGACGCCCACCACTTAAGGGAAACAGCCTCAGTTCCTGGAACGGCTTGCTTTGTCCTCCCAGTTCCTGCCAGGGTTGATACAGAGGGACTCGGGCACTTCCACAAGAACAGTGTAAACAGGAAGCCTTTCATGACCTTCTCATGCCCCATGCCACCTCAGACAGGTCATTCATCCCTAATGGAGCTCAGATCTTCCCTAAGCCAAGCAGAGCAGGTCTGGAATGAATGTCCTCTGTAGAAAGAACCTCACCACACAGCTCAGGAGCCCATTCCACAAGCAGGGCCGGGGACGTTTACTGCTTCCCTTCCTTGCCACTGAGAAATTAGCAGGCACAGATTGTCAAAAACCAGCCGGGTCTTTGTAATTACAAATGTGCACACATCCCACCGAGCATCATTTTCAAAAGGCATATTAAGCAGCAGAGACCACAGGGGGGACCCGTGTAAACAGGCTTCCTCAGATCCTGGCAGAAAAAGCTTGGAGAACGCAGTTGTCCCCAGGAGTTGTTGGCTGTTCCCTCTCTTCCACCCCCGCCTGCCTCCCTCCCTGCCCGGCAACTGAGTGTTTAATGCCTGGGAACAAGGTTGCAGATCTCAGCAAGGGAGCAGGGTGAAGAGGCTGCTTTGGGGTCCACACTACAACTGCCTTCAGGATCCAGTGTTTTCAGGCTTGCTGCTTTCCTGAATCTCATCCTATAGTCCCCCTCTAACAGCCCTGGGGGCTCCCCCATGGTCTCTGATGTTATCCTTGCAGCAATTCATACAGAGTGCTGCCCCTGCTCAACTCTAAGGGCCCTGCAGTTCCATGAGAGACAGGTGTGTGTGAGAGCCACACTTGAGCGTGAGATTTGTGCTGGGATTTGAGGTCACATGTTTAAAGTCCTTGCTAGTCCCCACCATTCCCCATCCTGTCTGGTATACCGTCACCACCCTGATGTAGTGAGTAGCAAAGGACATCAGCCCAGAGTCCTGTGCTGGGCATCCCTGGTTATCACCCTTGGCTACAGTGACTAGATCACTGCGTATGTCAGCAAGAATGGCAGGACACTGAACTCAGCATAAAGACTTTGGTGGTGAGAGACAAGAGGGGCACCCTGTGCTTCCCTGAGAAGTGGGAGGGGGTGTCTTTGCTCCTTCTAATGGCGACCTCCCACATAGGCGGCTTGATGAGCCACCTTCCCAAACACAAGTGAAGGAGCTCAGTGGAAGTGGGGGGAAGGGGGTTGCTGCCTAGAATATCCAGGAAGCCACCAGTATTCCAGGTACGGCGGCGCCGCCACCGCCTTCGCTGCTGTGGAGCAAGAGGAGAAGATAATTCAAATCTGGAGTGCTTAATGAAAGGCTTCCTAGCTGACGGACGGGAGTGTGAAGATTAATTCCGAAGCAGGAATAGATGTTATTTAGGAAAGGAAGGGCATTCAAGGCAGAGATGAGGTGAAAGACAGCATCGATCATTTCACTGGCGATGAATGCTTGAATCTGGCAGCAGTACAGAATGAAAGGGCTGGGGGAGGCAGACCAGGAGAGGAGGGGCAGACAGACCAGATCGCCAAGCTTGTGAGCCAGGCGGTCTCAATTTGACCCCGAAACAGGCAGGATTAAGCAGAGAGTTATCGTTGTTTGTGCACATACCTATGCACATGTGGCTGGGCAGGCAGGTGCTATGGCGTCTGTGTGGATGTGGCAAGACACCTTTTGAGAGTAAGTTCTCTCCTACTGTGGGTTCTGGGGACAAAACACAGGTCATCAGTCTTGTGTAACAAGTTCTTTCACACATTGAGTGATCTCGCGCATGCCCATAAGAGTTTTAAACAGTATGGCCAGAGACGGGCCCTAGGAAGATCGCTCTGTGGACAGGTGGAAGGTGCTAGCTCCTGTTCAGGCCCTAGGAGTCAACTTTGGTTCTGGACACAGAGAGAGTCCCTCTAATGAAGTTCTCGTTGCAAACTCCTCACCCACTTGGGCACAGTGGCCCCCGAACAAAATGCAGCTCTTTTGTAGGCATGTGGGTGTTGCTCAGGAGAGGGTGGTCCTGTCTTTGCAGAAGGCTACAGTAATAAAGTACCACCTGGAGACATCTGGGCCCAGCAGCTCTTTGGATTTCTGTCTAGTGATAAAATCCCCAACAGAGGTGGCGGTGGTGGTGGTGACTAGAGAGACAGCTTAGCAGCTAAGAGCACTGGCTGCTCTTCCAGAGGATCTGGGTTCAATTACCAGCACCAACATGATAACCATCAGTAATAACTTCAGTTCCAGAAGATCTGATGCCCCCTTCTGGCCTTCATAGGTACTTCACCCACATGATGCTCATTCATACATGCAGGCAAAACACACATACGCATTAACATAAAAATAAAACATTTTAATTGTTTTTAAATCCCCAAGAAGGGAGACCAAGGTTTTCAGAAAAATCTGCCCAGGTCCACTGGGATTCCAGCGGACCAGAAAGTCCTCACTCAGAAGGGCAGTAAGTAGCGGTCTCGGTGACCGTGTCAGAGGTGAAAGAGGAGGTGTCTCATAAGACTTGTTCCTCCTCTTGCTGCAACTTGGAGGAGACTGCACACATGGGAGATGGAGAGCGATGTAAGTGGAGAGGTGACACCAGGGTGACGCATAAGAAAAGACACAAGACCCCTAAGGCAGCTGGTTTCTAGATGGGATTGTGTGGGCCTGTGTTCATAGAGCTGGCTGGCGGGGCAGTTTTTTTTTTGTATCAGCATGGCCACACTCTAGCGTTCTGTTACACGGTGTTATAGCAGCTGCGACCACGGGAGTCTGGGCCACGGGAGTCTTTCAGCCCTGGGTTCATCCAAAGAACCACCTTTGTACAGCAGTCTGTCATTGACTTGAAGGTGGCTGTGTCCTGTGGGATGCTGTGCTATGTGTGTGTGTGTGTGTAAGGTATGTGGCCTCTAATTTTGACCTTGGGCTCCCGATTCCTGGCATCCTCACTTCTAATGGAGTTCCCAACCTCAGGCTTGTCTTTGTGACCAACGGCATCCAACACAAGTGGTGGCTTGTCACTTCTCTGAACAAGGTGCTTTCTGTCTGTCTCAAACCCTTTGTTCAGGGGCAGTAGGCTGCCAGAAAAGAACAGTGCTGCAGAGTGCTGGAATTGTGAAGAATGGCAGCTGCCCTCACAGGAGCAGAGCTATCCAAGCAAGCTTTCAGTTGATGGACACCTGGGCCTGCAAGTGACTGTAGCTTCATGAGGACGTGACCTGGAATGGCCCAACACCACCACCTCAGACTCCTGCCTCCTGGACTCTCTCTATGGTCCTGAGCTCCCAATTTTCAGAGTAATTGCTTCAACAGCTGTGGGTGGGACACAGGCCACGGGAGAGTTCTGATTATGGAGGACAAGGTGGAACCATGGATCCAGAATTTAGATGTGGGTGGTGGTCAGCCTCTGGACGTCAGTGAGTGACCGAGTCTTCCCATGTGTGAGAGGAGGGAGCCACAGCGCCTGCCTGTGTTGCAAGGCTTAGGTCAGTGAATGGTGCAGTGCAGGAAGCACCAGCTTACCCATCATCCTGTGCTCCACGCTGTTCTCAACTCCATCACTCTGTTCCAGCCTCTTCTTCCAGCTACAGCAAGCCTTCTGCAGATGCGCAAACTTAGCTCCACCCACTTTCCCAGCTCCAGCCTTCCCTGCCTCACCTTGGCGGCTGCTTCTTCTGGAAACTGCTTGTCTCCCAACTGCTTCCCTTACCCACCTAGGTCATGGCCGTGTCCAAGGGAGAGACAGCTGCTCCTCTGTACTTGTTTCTTTGTTAGATTTCATCGCTACTTTTCTAGGGTCCCGGTGTGCTCAAGGGCTCACACTCAGTAGGCATTCAGGATAGATGCTGCGAGGGTCTAGGAATGCTCTTGGCCTTGTCCCAGAAGGCCTTGTGAGAGTGGGGATCGTTGAGGCAGCTACCAGTCAAGTCCTTACTCCATTTGTGTTTTTCCTGTTTCCTTCGGCCACCACTGGCGGCTCTTACTATCCCATTCCCTCTGAAATACTGTTTTTCTGTTTCCTCTGGGCTTTCAGTCCTGTGTTCTGGGTGAAAGATAGGTGTCTGGAAAATAAGACAGCGTAGCCACACAACCGTTTCTGTAGTTGGTGTGACTTCACTTTTCAGTTTGGGGCTTATCCTGACCCTGGCCAGCACTTTCACAGTCCAGTCCTCAAGGTCATGAACAGTGCAGACTTGGATCTCCAAGTCTCCTACACTTGTCCCAATTCGGAGACTATTGGGCAGTGGCAGCTTAGTCCTAAAACAGCTTTACTGCAAAGACAGGAAGACCCAGCACTGAGGGCCCACTCTCAAGCACACCTGTCTCTGCTGGACTGCTGTTCCCCTACAATTAGAAAGCCAGGAATGGTCCAACTAGGACCTGAGCCTCGGTACTGTCCCTCATTTATCAAAGACCAAGGACACACTCTCTACCCCCTGTTACCTCAGTCCCTTCTTTTGTATTGTACAAGCCATCCTTAAATGATGCATGCACAAAACACCTCTTGGGTGCTGACTCTGAAACAAGTGTCATGTGAAGTCCAGTGTCCACCTGCGGTGGGGAGGGGAGGGGTGGCATCTCTGTTCTACTCTCCAGGGGCTCTTGAATTTAGAAAGGAGGTAGGCCAGTCACCAGAGCCTAGTGACTGCACTCAGGTAGATATATGGGACACGGAGAAGGACGAAGGGAGGGGCTGCCAGCCAAAGCTAGGTGCACCTGAAAGGCTTTCAGAGGAGGTGCACCAGCAGCACTGAATGACGTCTTAAAGATGAGAAAGAGGACATTAGAGGAAGCGACCCCAGGCCCAGGGCTGGGGTCAGCTATGGCAGGTGTGGGTATGGGTGGGGTGCCAGGCTGCAGGTGCACTCAGCAGAAGCGGAGGTGGAGACAGCATGCAGTTTGGTATTGTGAGCGCTACATGTAAGGAGTGGCTGGGAAGCCAGATGTACACAGAACATGGAGTGTAAAGACAACATGTGTGAGGAGGCATTGTAGACTCCAGACCTTGCACAAGTGTGGGGAGCATCCATGCTCACTCTCCTTTCCAGCTGTCAGAGCCTTTTTTTTTTTTTTCAGAAATCCTGCTGAAGCCAGCGCCTTTTTATTTTTTAAATGGCCCTCCTCTCTACACTCACAGCACACAATCAAGCGTATGCGCATTCACGTGTTGTCGTATAATCAGATGATTGGTGATTTTGTTTTTAATTTCCCTTTCTTTACCCAGTTGCTCTCCTACTGATTTCATGTTTCAGGAGCGTGAACACGGCGTCGCCATGTTTTTAGGAATAAATCGGAGGCTCTCACTAAATTCCATTATCCCAGAAACAAGCTCCGCTTCTCCCTCTATACAATCCTGCAATCCAATCATCTGCGACAGGAGCTGAGGAAGGAAATTACTTTGCCTTGCTCTGGCTTTTTTCCCTAACTAGTGGCATTTGAGAAAATGAACTGTGTTGGGCTTGATATTCAGGGCCCAGTCCCCAGACAGAGTAGGGGACTGGGATGGGAGAGAATTGGTTACAGAAATAAATATTTCGCATCTTCCGTCAGCCCCAGTGAAGGCCACTGCAGATGAAATGATATGGTTTGTTTTGATATTACCTTAAACAATCCCACTAAGTCAGGTTCATCAGCCACCCTGTTTAGCACCAGAGTGAGAACTTCACTTTCTCAGCATGGAAAATGCACTGGAGTAGGCAGCCTCAGCCTTGGATTCTAGCACCATTGCCTGAGTCCCGACTGCGCATGGCATGACCATGGGCATAACCTTCCAGGTTGCAGGAGGAGGCAGTGACTGACAGCAAGGGGGCTGGTCTTAGAAGCAAACAATAGATGTGTAGCTCAGTTCTGGTGTTCACTAGGGGCATGACTTAAGCAGTTGACTTAAATCTTCTGAGCCCTAGTTTTCCTATTATGTTAAATGAGAATCAAAATCTCTATCTTGCTAGATTATCACTGAAATCACGAGGTAGTACCCAGTCTGTGTGTGTGTGTGTGTGTGTGTGTGTGTGTGTGTGTGTGTGTTTTCGGGGTCGGAGAACCGCTGTGTACAGGTGTACTGTTATTGTACCAAGCAAAGATGTCCGGCCAAGGCGCAAGTGGAGCTGGTACCTTGCCTTGTTTGTCGACTTTACAGGTCTACACTGTGAAGCCCTTAAAAAATGCACTCACCCAGAGAAGATTCATCAGAGCAATTGGGGACAGAGAGGGAGAGGGAGAAGAGAGGTAGTGAGCTTTTTTACAAGTGCAGGACCATGAAACACTGGGAGGCGGCTCCCAACACTTTGCTCCCCTCCTCCCCCCTCCCCACACCATCCTGTTGACAAAGTCTTCCCTTTGGAGAGTCTGGGGAGCAGAGGTGAGTCCACACCAGGAAGCAGTCCATACGTCTTCAAATGTCTCTGTAAAGGGCTGTCTTAAGTGAGAGTTGAAATCTTCCTCCACACACTTACCCTGTCTTGTGTACCCGCGGGTCCTTGAACAAGCTAGTTGGTAACAATCACGGGTTCCCTGGTAACTTTAATATATTTTTGGTTAGTTTAGGTTGTCATGCCACTGCAAAGAATCTCTGACTTCACACAGAGGATACAGAAATAGCCACTGGAGAGAGGCTACTGATTACCTCCTAAGTATCTCTTTGCTGCAGCTGGAAGAGACATATTTCGAAGTGGGCAACAGTGCATGCCTGTAACCTTTACACCCTGAAGGCAGAGAAAGGGAGATCTTGAATGAGTTTTAGGCCAGCCTGAGTTAGGGAGGTCAACTTTCAGTCCAGTTGATTTTTGTGTTTATTTTTTGTTTTTAACTCAGTTTTTTAACTTGCCTGTCAGCTCTCTGCCCCTCCATACTTCTCAGACCCTTCACGGGCAAGGGCTGGTGCTGGCTGTGAGATCATTCCAGTGACATGGGTAGCTTCTGTCATTGGTGCTAGAGCTGGTGGCTGTGGGCAAGCCTGTCCTGAATGCCAGTTCTCCCCTGGCCCATCCACCAAATGAAAGCACCAGTAACCAGACTTGGCTGGAGATGGAGAATGGGATGCCCTTGGATATTCCCAGTCCATGGCTCTCTAACGTGGGCCTCTGGGGGCTTGAGGTGTTGGTATTAGACAGCAGAGGTGGGAAGGGCCCCAAAGAATACATGAATGAGTGAGGAAGGGAGATCAGTCCAGGAAGCCAGAACTCCAGGAGGAGGTTTGGCTACAGATCCCTCCAAAGCAAACCAAGAGAGCAGGAGAGCCTGGGGCACTTCCATTCCTATTCACGGGAGCCCTGCGGTGCCCACAGTGTCCGCTGCTTTTACTAGGGCCTAAGGTGGGTGGAAGGGCCTGGTCTGTGGCCACAGAGAGCTGTTGTCTCCAGGGGGTCTGGCTGGCCCCCATCCTGAGGATTACCGTAACTTTTTAATTAAGGCAAAGTTTGCAGGCATTCGGCCTTTTGATGTGGCAGCTGCAGCTGGGAAGCAGGCCTATGTCTGAAACTTTACTGCCCAGTGGCTCGGGAGCCTGCCACCCACACGTCAGAGCCCACACCCCATAAACAGCCCAGATCATGTGTCTTTGGGCCAGGATGGGTGAGAAGGGTCTGGGACCACCATGATGGAGACTACCACCCTTGCTGAGAGTTCCCTGAGGGTCTGGACCACCCCAGGGACCCCCACAGAAATAAGAACAGCGTCTTGAGATGCTAGCGGAGTGAGTAAGGTGTTCTTTGATACTTGGAACAGTTTTCCTTCTTGGCCTTGGTGCTCTGGGACATCTAGGAAGACCAGGATGGAAAGATTCAGAGCTAGAAAGAATGTCCCCACGAGTCTTCACATTTTAGATGTGGTTTCTATTCCCATTGCACATATGTCTGCCTCAGTGGGACTTGAGAAGGGCAAAGACTTCCCACACTCATTTTTGCAACTCAGAGTCCCACCTGGGGTAGGTCAGTGGCTCACGTGTTAACAGATCTGAAACCTGTACTTCAGGGACAGTGATAAAATGAGTCGGAGTGTGTGTCTCTATTTATAGCCCATATCTATTTATTGAACCCAGACTTATGGAGCAGGTATCTGTCCTGGGAACCGACTCAGCCATCAACAGTAGCCCCTGCCCTTGGCCTTCACATTCTGGTAGGTCTGGACTTTATGGAGACACTGGGATCCATCAGTGGCTGAGACATGAACACGGCTCCTTAAGAGCAGCATATCCCAAGCTTTCTTCCGGAAGGAACTCCCTAACACGTCTGAGGTCAGAGCCCAAATCAACAAGACTCAAGCAGGGTGCTTGTTTCACCCTTCAAAGCTTTATGTGAACACCTCCTGCACATGCTGAATTCTGTGCCATATCACATCTGTGTATATTTTTTTATTAGCAAAGCTACAGGTAACTTAGTATATGTGGTTTATAAAGTTGTCACCTCTTTACTCCCGTACCTGTGTATTTCCCTCAGCATACAAATGGGAACTCAATGACTCATTGTCATAGGACACATTCAGAACTCATGAAGACCCCTTCCCCCCAATATCTTCCAGGACACAGGCCACGGATTCACTTTGTCTTCCTTTGAAAATGAGTTATGTCATGAACAAAATTAAAAAGTAACAAACCAGGTATAATGACTCACTCCTAGCACGTGGGAGGCTGGGGATTGGGAGTCTAAGGCCAGCCTGGGCTACATAGTGAGAGTCTGTCTCAAAAGCCAAACAAACAAGACAAAACAAGCCAAATAAAACAACAATAACAAAAGCACTAACCAACCAACCAGATGATGGCAACAGCATTTATGCCAACCTGGGAAAGAGTGATAGAAAGTTGTGTTGTTGTGATCTCCCCAATATGTATAGTACAGTGCATGGATGGAAAGCCCAGAAGCTGGATGCTGTGTTCAACCCTGCATATGGAAGGATATGTAAATGTTGTTAACCAGGTGTAATGTGCTGAAGCTGATTCTTGGGAAGAGAAATGCAAATTTAGATCATGCTGAGATACTAATTTTTACCTATCAGATGGGTAGAGATCTTAATGCTGGCCGTGGCATGGTGTTGGGGAAGTAACAGAAAGAACCATGCTTATGTGTTGCCTCCCAGGCTCCATGGGGTGACTGGGCAATGTTATGGAGAACATACATTCACAGACACTATTCTTTTATTAGGTGGCCAGTTGTTTCCTGGTCATTCATATAAATATATCTATTCAGCACTGGGTGCACACTCCAAGAAAATGTGTTACATGTATGCATAGAGTTGCTCCTAAGGAGGTTGTGACTTTGGCATCAGAGATATGACATGATAAAAATAATGATATCTTACATGTCTCATTTATCAAGAAGTCCCCCTGCCCTCCACCACCCAAAAAACTGGTCATTGAGCATCCTGGCAAGGGATACATTTTTGTTTCCATTTTCCAGTTCATAATGTTGAAGCAGGTGTGTCCTGGTTCATCCATAAAGTAACTCCAGAGTTAGAAGAAGCAGGTGGGTTTCCATACTTTCCACAGAGCCCAAACAGCCTGCATGAAGATCAGTGTGGTCTCTGGCCCTGCCTGACAGTACAAGAGGGCTCCAGAAAGGGATAGAGAGAATGTCAACCAGGGTCAAGGTGGGGAACAGGAGCTCAGTCTGGAGACTAGAAACACTGTGTGTCCTTCCCACCTGGGTCCATGGCTAGGATTCATCACTTGCTATCTGTGTGACTCTGGATGAGTCATTAAACCTCTCTGATTTCTAGACCTTGTCTCCATACTGTGGCATTAATGAGATTTTGTGGATGCTGATTGAGAAAGCATCTGTAAAATGTGTTGTCTGACACATCATTTTTGGTCAGTAAACAGCAGGGTTGAAGAAGGAAGAAGAGAAGAAAAAGAAGAGGGTGGATGATTAAGATGTAGAAGAGGCTGAAGAAGAGGGCTCAGTGATTAAGAACAATGGCTGTTCTTGCAGAGGATCCTGGTTTAGTTCTCAGCACTCACATGGTAGCTCACAACTGGCTAAAACTCCAGTTCCGGAGAATCTGATGCCATCTTCTGGCCTTAATGGGAACTGCATGCATATGATGCACATACATATATACATACATACATACATGCATGCATACATACATACATGAAGGCACACACTCATATATTTGTATATATGAATGTATATATTAATCTTAAAAAAGGATGCAGAGGAAGGAGGAGAGGTTCATGATGACAAGAGGAGGAAGATTATGAAGAAGATGAAGAAGGGGAGAAGAGAGAGGGAAGAAGAGGCCGTGGAAGAAGGGAAAAGAAGATGAGGAGGAGGGAGAAGAAGAGAAAGAAACTAAAGATGGTAAGTAAGGGACAGGGCAGAAGTGAGAGGCACAGTCGCTCAGAGCAAGCCCCGGACTTTCTGCCTACCTCTAGTTCAGCAGCTCTCTCAATCCGGGGCTGCCCTTTAGAAACCCACCACACCTTTCTCTCTGGCCTCCTACAGTCAACAATTGCGCTATTTACAGAGGAAATGACATCATTGTAGGGTGGAAGTGGAAGTTATTTTCTCCAGAACTTCCCATGGAGGGCTAAGCACAAAGGAATTTGGGGCGATTTCTGGTCTGTTCCCTAGTATCTCACTTTGTCTGTGAACCTCTCTGCCAAGAGGTAAACCTGGAGCTCCCACACTGAGCCCCCAAATCTCTCCTCCCCGCCACCCCCCGCCCTGCTGCGGAAATGACTGAGTCTGAGCTCTCGTGCTCTGTGTAAACCCACCATAAAACCTTATACAATCAGGCAAGTATTCAAGACTCATAATAAATAATTGCCCTGTGGCCAGTGCAATGGATCCCCATGCACCCACTATGGGCTTGTTTTTCATTCACAGAACAAATCAAAGGCACAGCTGCAGGGACCCTCCTGCCAACACGACAGTGGCCTCCCATTCGGGACAGGTTGCTGACGACCCAGTTCTCCCACTGATAACATGTGGGGTGGCAAATGGACAGGGCAGCTCACCCCAATTGCTGCTCACAGACCCTCCAGCACACATTGTTGGAAGCCACAGCATCCTCCCCCCATTCTCCTAGCCTGAATGGCTCCTTTGTGGTGGGTGGGTCTGGAGCAGGTCATCGTGTCCCAAATGGAACCTCAGTACTCACTGACTAGACCCTTCTCTTTCCCTAGCATCCTTCCTCCATCACCACTACTATGTTTGGTACCTCCCTCAACACTCCTCTCTCTCTTTTTCTTTGCCCCAAACTGACCTCATCTTTACTAGACCCTCAGCACGTCTTACACGAGGCTTGTACCCGGTGGGGGTGTTTATGCTGGTATCCAAGCACTATGCACCATGTAGTGTCTGTCAAGTGAATCCATAGGATGGGAAATGTGGTGGAGAAACACCTATCTAGGCCTCCTTTTTTTTTTTTTTTTTTAAGATTGAGTCTAATGAATTTCAGCTCAGTTCTCCCAAGGATTAGAGGACAAACTGCCTTGTCTGGCTCCTCTGAGTGGAGTCATGGGACACAGGGCCCGAGGCTTGTCTAATGGTGCCAATCACAGCATGTAGTAACTGAGTTGGGGGTCATATGTTGATTCTGAGGCCTGGTGGTTCTGTGGCCTTGCCCAGCTCTAAGGCCAAGCCAGCCAGCCAGTCAGTCAGACGCTCTTTCCTGGGAAATTATATGCCCTTGTTAATGGCAAAAGGGTAGAATCTGAGTGACCCTGTGGTGGCACTTGGAGAAGATTGCCCTTGGGGTCCTGCCTGCCCATGCTGGGCAGCCTGCTCCCTGCCCTTTCTGAGATTGGAAAGTCAGGTCGAAGCTCTTGCTTCTGCTTTATACTTCAATTGGTTGTGCCTGGCTTCTGTGAGTTAGGACGCCATCTTTTAGCTGTCAACCTGACGTAGCCTAGAGTCACCTGAAAAGGGAGCATGATTGAGAGTCTGCCCAGATCAGACCAGCCTGTAGGCATGTCTGTGGGGGATTGTCTAGACTGCTAACTGATGTAGGAGGGCCCAGCCCCCTGTGGGCATCATTATTCTCTGGGAAGGTATTTCTGGGCTTTAGAAGAAAACTAGCTAAACATGATCCTACGGGCGAGCTGGCAAGCAGCGTTCTTCCATGGTTTTACTCCAAGTTCCTGCCTGATTGCCCCCAGTGTGATGGGCTGTGACCTGGGTTGTAAGCTAAGATAAACCCCTTACCCTCCTAAGTTGCCCTTGGTCAGAGTGTTTTATTATAGCTACCAAGGTAAAACCAGAACAGGGCATCACACCTTAAACCAGGTGTCTTAGTTAGGGTTTCTATTGCTATGGAGAGACACCATGTCCATGGCAACTCTTATAAAGAAAAACATTTAATTGGGGTGGCTCATTTACAGTTCTGAGGTTTGGTCCATTATTAGCAGGCAGGAAGCAAGGTAGTATGCAGGCAGACATGGTGCTGGAGAAGGAGCTGAGAGTTCGTACATTTTGACCCACAGGCAACAGGAAGTGGTCTGAGACATCAGGCATGGCTTGAGCATATATGAGACCCCCACAGTGATACACTTCCTCCAAGAAGGCCACACCAACTCCAACAAAGCCACACCTCCTAATAGTGCCCACTCTCGATGAGCTTACGAAGGCCAATTACATTCAAACTACCATTCCAGGTGAGCCCCAACCTGACACTACTGGCATTTTGTTCTGGATGGTTCTTTGCTGAGATCACTCCCTGTGACCAGTGTAGATGGCCAGTGAGAATGACCAGTACGTGATGCCTGAGGTAGCTGGTGTTTTTCCTTTAGGATTCCTCAGTGCTGACACTATTAACATTCAGGAATAGTCTCTGTTCTAGCCATTGCAGGTTGTTTCTCTCCAGCCCTGGCCTCCCTACCAGCTTCAGCACCAGAGTTGTGACAAATGTCTCCAAACACTAAAAGCATCCTCCTGGGAGGCAAAAGTCATGGCCACAGTCGGACTTAGTGGTGAGAAGCCATGTTCCTTGGGAGTTTGGTGTATCTGTGCTGTTTGGTAGCAGGGTATGGAGTCCTCAGTGAGGGGCCTCCGGTGTCTTCCTGTCTTGGCTTTCCCTCCACCTTCTGAGATCTCTCACCATCCTTCCTTCTCTGCATCTCTCGCTGGATCAAGCCTGCGCATGAGCAGAAATAGGCAGGAAAAGCTAGAAAGCTATCTCAAATGGCATCAGAGGACCCATGACCTCATTCCCAATGCCTCCTTACTTACTGGAGAAGTTAAAACCTGCCTCTTGGCCAGCAGGACAAACTTGACACTGACCAAAAAACACAAGCAAGAACCCAGACGGGTAGAGTGGGCCTGCATATCAACATCTCACCTATCATATTGGGTGGCATTCCTCAGACAACAGAGCGATTGTTCCCTGGGAGACAGACCCGCCTTTCTTCTGTCAAGGGCTCTTTCTGCTGTAGTGACCATTGCATCAGAATGGGTGAAGGAACACAGTGAAATTATAAACCTGGGAGATAGACAGGTCCCAGGGCTGGCCTTTTAGATCCAACAGATCTTCTACCCTTTCTCACACTTAAATGGAAGCCTCTTGGAGTTTTGGGAAAACTCCAATCGGAGCTTTGTTCATAGGCTGTCTCCTTCATGTTCTGTTTTCTGAGACCAGGTCCATCAAGGATACCTGGCCAGTCCCATTCCAAACGACTAGCTCCTAAAATCATTGCTCCATCCGTGCCTTATCTCCTCTCAGGTAACAGCACAGGCTGAGGGGGAGGAAGGGGATGCAAGGCTGCCAGCAAGCTGGGACAATGCAGTGGGGTCCCAGTGCCACCACAGGCTGCAAAGCTTGGAAGCATCTCTCCCCTGGGTGGTTGTTTCTCCATTTAGACACTAGTGTTAAACTAGGTCTGTGAGTCTTAAATTTATTTCCCTTTCTCATCGAGGCTGAACTTGTCCCCCAGGAAGGTGCACTTACCCATACCCAGAGTTTCGCAACACACAAGAAGGATGGCTGAGCCCTTGACCTGAAGTCCAAGGTGAGCGTACTGTGCCAAATGGCCTTCTCTGCTTCAGTGGCCCTCTCATCACATTAGCTCCGGGATGTGGCAGGTAAAATGGGAATTTTGAAATCAAGCAGGCCTTGTTTGGAGTGGGTCCCCAGTTCTTTTTTCTTTTCTTTAGGTTTTTCAAGACAGGGTTTCTCTGTGTAACAGTCCTGGCTGTCCTGGAACTCACTCTATAGATCAGGCTGGCCTTGAACTCACAGAGATCCGCAGCTTGCCTCTGCCTCCCAAGTGCTGGGATTAACGGTGTGCACCACCATTGCCCAGCCTGTCCACAGTTCTGTTGCTTACTAGTTCTGTGACATCAAGTGACTTTACTTTCCTTAAAAAAATTATTTTTAGTATACAAAACAATGGGTTCTATGAAAACATTTTAAGAGACACATCACTGTACCTTGTTCATACTCCATTGTTGGTACTCCACTGCCCTCCCTGCTCCTCCCCCACACTGCCCCCTTCTTCTGGCCAAACACTCTCTTTTTATTTTCCAGATTTGTTCGTTTTTATTTTATGTGAGTGAGTGTTTGCCTGCGTGTACATATGTATATGGAGTGCATGCCTGGTGCCGGCAGAGGCCAGAAGAGGGCATCAGATCCCGTGGAAGTAGACCTATAGCCAGTGGTAAGCCATCACATGAGTGCTGAGAACCAAACCCAGGTCCTCTGCAAGAGTAACCACTGAGCAGTCCCTCCAGATCCAATACTTCCTCCTTCTGCTTTCCAGTCACACAAACATGTATAACCTACACGTGTATGATTTCATAGCCTTCCTAGTCCTCATCTGTGCTGACACAGCAGGGGGATGACAATGACGCCCCTTCTTAGCATTAAATGACACACTGTGTGACCACACACCTAGGAACCTCTTGGTTCCCTTTGGGTTCCCTTGTTGGTGGTAGGCTCGTCTACAACAGGAGCAGTGAACACACGCGTTGTTGTCATCTACATAGTTCTTAGGCAAGGTATGATTGTCACCTACTTTTCCACAATAAGAAAGGCATCAGAGCTGATGTCCGGAGGCATGGACTTCAGCTGCAGACGAATTTGTGAGCAGAGTGGCTTTGACTAAGAGACCTAACCTCTCTGGGTCTCATTTATAAATGAGGATGGTTACACCTCTCTACAAACTCCTCTGGGGGAATTCCCTCTCAGCACCAGACAGGGCATCTCTGTATACAGTAGGAGGTCAAGAGCAGAGGTCTGGGGTGGGGTGGTGTGGTGTGGGGTGGGGTGGGGTGTGGTGGAGTGGGGTGGGGTGAGGTGGGGTGGGGTGGGTGAGGTGGGGTGGGGTGGGTGGGGTGAGGTGGGGTGGGTGGGGTGAGGTGGGGTAGAGTGATGCAGCTGTAAGGCAGGTTTATTGGTTGTAGTATTAAGGCAACTCCACGTAGTTAAAAGGGAGGTTTATTTTGTGGGGTAACTTACAAGTGAAGGGATAGGTTACAGGGTCCGGGAAAGGTATAGTGCAGTCCAGTAGTGTTCTCTGGAAAACTCTGCTCAGTCTACCTCCAGTGTCCAGGATCCAGGAACCAAGAGAGCCAGCACATTGGGATCTTGGGTCTTAAGGGCTCCTGTCTCAGCCCCACCTTGTAGGCATGACAGTTACCGAAGCCTCAATGGGGGTAGTACTTCCAGGTCAATGCTGGAAAAGCTACCCACTACATCTCTCCCTTTTGTCTAAATAAGATGATTCTAACCTAATACAAGACTATATACAATAGGAATGATTGTCAAATATTGTCCAGGAGTAATAAGGGATAATGACCAAGATAAGATGGAACTACAACCAACTTGAACAATATCAAACAAGAGACACATACTAAAATCCAGAGCCATCTGGAGCGTGGGTAGATGGCATGTTACAAAGATCATTCCAAAAGGTGTCCTATCCTAAAGAACCTAAATCTAATACTTAATATGTTCTATCTAAGATATTATATATATATATACTAAGTTGTAACTATAACTGTTAGTCTTCAGTCCTATCAAAGACCTGAGAAGGAATATAATGATACCTGAGAAATGGAAGATGGATGCAAGCAACTTTCAGGAGTCTTGCAAGAGTAGACAGAGACAGCTGGCAGCTGGACAGTCACCTAATATTTCTCAGCATTGTTGGTGCATTCAAATTGGCTACAGGCCTAGAGTATCTGACAGACCATTTTCAGAAGCAGGAATTCTGAAAGACCATCTTACCCTGTCTTGGCAGAGTTCAGTAGTCACTTTTTCTTGTGTCCCGCTTGTCCAGAAAGGACAGCATTTGTACTGTCAGCAGTTGAGGCAAGGGCAGTTCTTTGCCCAGTAGGCCATTTTGTGCCAAGAAGACAAACTTCCAAATGGAAATGTCTTAGAAGCCCAACATTCTCTCGGGATCAAATTGGTGCTGCCAGGAGCAATTGTGTCTCATGTCAACAGAATTCTAAGTTATTTAAATGCCATATTCTCTAGGTCCATGAAATGATTGAAGATTACCTGTCCATCTGACCTATGTATCTGGAAATCTGGAGAACCTAACTAACATAACTATAGAGATGACAAGCATAGGTGACTATAAATCTATAAGTCTTATCTACCTAAATAACCTAAGGACTAAGGCTTCATGTAAACAAGGTAAACAGTCTGTAAGCAAATGTACCTACTGCACAGGCCATTCATTTTTACTACCCCACTGTGTCTCTAATGCCTGTTTCTCATTGTGAAAGCAGGCGGAGCTCTTCCCACTGGGAACCCAGGGTGCAGAGCAGAAAGTGCCAACAGGTGCGCAGAGTCAAGGGTGACCTCAGAGCTTAAAGGTGCTGCCTGCCACGGCTGCTTGCTTGGAGCCACTGAGAAACACAATGCTTAGTGAAATGTGTCTTCCTCTGTTTCACAGAATGTCCGGCAGCCTCTCTGCGATGAGGGGTCAATTTACCCACCTCTCATTCAAGGCTCAATTTATTGGATGCTGTAGCATATCGGCCAGAACAGTGAGTGAAACAGTAAGTCCCATAGTCAAATTTCTAAAGGATTGATAAGGATGATTTAGGGAAACCATGGCGTCCACAGTGATCTAATGGGATCCCCAAGCTTTGGGAAATCTCCCCGCCACACCTACATCCTACGTGTAGATTCCTCTGTCTTTATTGAGCTGAACTGCCAACGTGAACACATGCAAGCAACAGATTTAACAGGCTAAGGTGCGGTCGTGCTCAGGACTCTAAGTGGTAGAAACAGCAGATCAATGAAGAGTTGCTGGAATGGAACAAACAGAGCAGCTATTACTGAAGTCCATCATGGGGTTGTGAGAGTACAGATAGTGTGGGAAGGATGCAGGAGGCAGGGGGCATCAGGCCTGAGCAGCAGGTGTGCTTTAGACAAATGTCCTTGACTGTACAGGCTCACCTGGGCTGGGAGTGAGGTACGTTGAAATAGAAGGCCTGGAAGCCTCTGGTGATGTACTGCTGAGCAAAGAAAGAGTAATCAGGAGTTGATTGAAAAGTTAGATCAGGGTTTGAAATAATAATAATAATAATAATAATAATAAAATAATAATAATATCAATAATAATATTTTAATGCACAATAGCCAAATCATGAAAATAACCCAAATATCTGTGATGAATGGAAGGATGTGATGTAACAAGCCACATGATGGAATATTAGTCAGCCATAAAAGGAAGGAAATTTTGCCATCACCTGTCACATGAATAGACCTTGAAGGTGTTATACTAAGTGAAACAAGCCCACCACAGAGAGTCAGACACAATTTGATCTTATTCCTCTGAAAGCCAGGTATAGTCAGTCACAGAGAAGGAGAGGGTGGCAGTAGTTACTTGGCATCAGGGATGGAGTAGCCAGTGCTGTTTCATGGGTACAGAGTTTTTCTTTGGGAAGATGATAATGCCTGGAGATGGAGGATGGCAATGGTTTCATGTCTCTGTGAATGTACCTAATGTCACTGAGTCACACATAAAATGGTTAAAATGGTGCACTTTATGTCATACATATTTCACTATAATGAAAAAGTGGTACCATTTTTCCCATTCTGACATGGGTTTTCACTGCCAACTTCCAGCACTGGATAGTGGATAACTCTGTGGGAAGAGTTTGTCCATGTATATCTCTCACAAAGACAGAAGTTTCCAAAGCGTGGTTGTGAACCCTTTCAAGAGGTCCATGAGGTCAAATGACTCATGTAACACTGCCAAGGTAAGATGTGCCATTTGTTCTGAGGGCACAAAAGTGACAGTGGTGCTTGAGCGTGAACGAGCATGTTGTTGGCCACACAGTGGAAAAGATGCATCCTTGACAAGCAGAACAAATTATTGATCTAATTAGCACCCTGGAGCACATATCTTTTTGCTATGTGATGTGAGGTGTTGGGAGGGAGTCTAGCTAAAGCCTTTCTGCCTCTCCCTGCAGAGCAATGGTTGCCTGAAGGAAAGGATCTATGAGACTGAGCATCTGATTGAAGCAGCCAACGTTTGCATAGGATATCCATTCAAAAGCATGAGTGACAGGCAAAACAAACCTTTTCAGATAAGGTGTCTGATGATACTTGCTCAAAGAAGAATGGATGGAACCTGTCCTTTCCAGGAGAACAATGGGCAATATTGCTGCCAATGCTAAAATGCAAAGCACTCCAAAGAAGTGGGAATCTGAACAACTTGTGTTCACTGTGTGTATGAGTTTGAGTGCTTCCCAATACTTAATGGGTGTCCTGGTAGCATCACCAGTGGAAGAAATTAATGTGATTATTTGGTATCTAATAATCAAACTCATCAGTCTTGTGAAAGGTCTGTGTGGCTGGTGAGCTATTATCTTCCTAGCGACCAATGCATCTTACTTCAAAATTGCGCATAGGTCAGAGATCTACTAGGATGCCAGATCGAGCCTCCGAGTTCACCTGATTTCACCAGGTCCTGCAAGTTTGTTGCTGGGGCCTGGGGTTTTACTTGCTGAGTTCTGATGTAACATCGAAGCAGAAGGTCAACAGTGGTCTAGAAAGTTTCTTTCTAAACCTCAAGAGACTTGGAAGGAAAGACAGATAGACAAATTCAGCTGTCCCCTACTGAGCCAGATAATTACAAAAGCATTTATACTACCCTTCCTATTTTTTTTCTATTTTGAAAAGTAGTTGTTTTGAATGAAAAATATGTATGCTAACATATAGTGGGTTGTGTATTAGATACATTAAGTAAATATTCAACAGTTCTGAGGATACATTGTTTTTCTTATGAATAGATACAATCAATACAAACAAAAGCTCTTTAGGACGCCCCAGTAGGTTTCAAGAGTGAAGTCAAACTCAGGATCAGGGAGTCTGAGGTCACCTTATGTACCACATGATCTTTAGTGCTTAGCCAGGGTGAGTGAATGAATGAACGCAGGAACAAGAATGTAAAGATGTTACTGGCAAAAATATGGTTACAAGAACAGGGAGCTGGCTCAGAGAGTAAAGCAATTGACACAGTGTGAGGACCCGAGCTCAGATCCCCAGAGCCCACAAAACATTGGGCACATTAGCATGCATCTGCAATCCCAGTGCGCTTAGGACTTGATGGGTCTGGGGGTGGGGAGTGCAGACAGAAGCGTCCCTCAAAGCTCACAGGCCGGTTAGCCTGATGTGCAGAGCAGTGACCCAAGAGACTTTGTCTCAAATAAAGTGGAAGTTGAGGAACAATACCAGAGGTTGTCCTCTGATTCCCGCACTTGCACGCACACACACACACACACACACACACACACACACACACACACACGTATTTTAATGAGCCATCAAGATGGCTTAGTGGGTAAAGTCAGACAACCTAAGTTAATCTGGACCAACATGATGGAAGGAGAGAACCAATTCTGTCAGTGTGTTGTCTGGCCTACAGGGGCACCTTGGCACATGCATGGCCTCCGCTAAGTAAGTAAGGAAATAAGTAAGCAAATAGATAGATAGATAGATAGACAGATAGATAGATAGATAGATAGATAGATAGATAGACAGACAGACAGACAGACAGACAGACAGATAGATAGATAGATAGATAGATAGATAGATAGATAGATAGACAGATAAATGGAACAAAGCTCAGACAACAAAAAAGCTGACTCCTGATGTGAATAAATCATGAGATATATTTTGAAATAATTTAAAAACAACTATAAGCGGCCTGGGAAGATGACCCCATTGGGAAGGTGCTTGCTTGCCTTGCAAACATAAAGACCTACATTCAGTTCTAGAAACCATGTTTTAAAAAGCCAGGTGTGGTGGCAAGTGCTTGGTATCCTCACTCTGAAGAGGCAGAGACAATGAGAGACTGGTCTTAAAAGCAAGCCAAGAAACCCAAGCTAAACCAAACCAATGCACAGTGCCTGAGGAAGGACGCTCAAGGTTTGTCTCTGGCCTCCACTGCACTTACACTCATGTGCAGACACACACGTAAGCACACACACACACACACACACACACACACACACACACACACACACACACACACACACACCTACAAGCCTACCATCCTCATTATATCATAGAAGCCAAAAGCTTATCAGTAGGAAAGAATGCAAACCTCTCAGGATGAGTAAGTACATCCTTGGCATACAGGGCATCTCTACTTGGCATCTGTACGCTTGTCCAGAAACACTGCTCATGGTCACCATCTCTTCCTTGCCACAGTATGGGGCGTACTTTACAGGGTCCCAGACTTTGCAACCATCTTTCCAGAACAGGGCCGCTAACCCTTTCATTCCACAAAGCAGGTAGCGGCTGTTTCAGGAGCTGCAGGTCACACCCTTGGCGTTGCAGCTTTTCCCCACAGCATAATCGCAGCTTGGATGTTACATAAACAAAGAAACGGTAGACAGCCAACATCGTTTTTATGCAAAAAAAAAAAAAAAAAGAAAAAAAAAAGAAAGCAAACAACAACAAAAGCAGGTGGTGGCTGCCTTTGGCGCAGAGCCAGATCCTGACCTAGCGCTCAGATTGGTTGGGAGCTCCGAGAGAGCTTCCTGTCTGCTGACTGTGGGCTTTGAGGTTAGCAACATTGCAGGCATGGCTGATTCCCTGGCCAGTAACTCAAGGTCTTCTCCCCAGGAAGCTTGTGTCCAGACAGAGATGGGGAGAGGGAGGTGGTCACAGGTGAGGGATGTCTGTCACTGGAAGAGAGTTCACACCAAAGAGCCATCAAAAGGCCACCTCTCTCTTGTAGTGGGTAGCTGCTCTGTCTATGACCTTGAAGCACTGCCCCTAGAGATGCAGCAGGTAACTGCTCCACCTGCCTATGACCTTGAAGTATATGCTCCTGGGGTGTGGCCTCCTCGGCATCATGCTCTTTGTTCCTTTGAGGGACTTGGAAGTGGGACTGATTCAGGTGGCCAGAATCAATTCAGGTGGCCACCTGTGTCAGTTCTGCTCTGTACAGTGAGTTTTTTCCCTCAATAAATTCTTTGGCCCATTAAACAGGCTCCGTGGATTTCTTGTTATACCCCTTATACAAACAAAAATTTGGGCTTGATTTAGAGGTGTGTCTAAATACACCCATTTTTAGCAAACCCCAAACCCCCAACTTCCCTCCAGAACAAAGAAGGCCGATTTCATTGTGTGGAGCTTGGCCATGCAGCCCTCTGCCCTTATGGGCATATCCTTCCCCCAGTCACAGCTCTGCCCGTCAAGACAGAGCCACGTGTGCAGATGGTGGCGAAGGCAGGGGAGGAGCTGCAGCACGTCTGCCATGGGAGTGTAGCGCCTTGAGCATATGGCCTGGAAGACTCTCAGGAATTTCACGGGACATTGCATGCAAGTGGAGACCAAGGCATCTACTCAGGAGCCCGGAGCCAGGAAGAAAAAAAAAAAAAAAAGACGAGATGCAGGGGATCATAATGGAACATACTATTCCTTCTGGAAGCCTCACAGCAGATGCAAGTGCCTGGTCAACACCAGTGAGGTGAGGTAAGGTTCTTATTCAAATCATATGAGAGCACACCAAAATCAAACCCAAACCAAAAAAAAAAAAAAAAAAAAAAAAAAAAAAAACCTTGGGAAATTGGAGCCCGCATTCACAAAAGACACTCACCATGAGATTTGTTGTCACTGTTAATAAGCAAGTGGACAATAAAATTGAACACCTTTTTATTTACCTCTGGGGATTAGTGTTGGTATGTGTGCAGAGAAAGGAACAGTCTCTGCAATGTGCTGGGGGGCTGGAAGATGGGGACATGTCAGCTTTCAATCACTCTGGTAATGCATACTGGGAATTATAAAAGCACCCTTAATCATTAACTCAGTAATTCCACTTCCGTGGATATGTGCAGAATAAATGAAGATCACCACCTCCCCCTGATGGAGCCACTACCTCTATTAATGGAACCACGCTGCTAATAGCTTTTCCTGGCAGATCTGCATGTCACGCACTGTGTACTGCAGACTGGAATGCCGCTTTTTTCTCCCACAAGTGGTACAACAAACGGATATCGACATCATTTGGGGTGGGGAGGATTTCCCCAAACATAACAGTGTTTATTCTTGGTTGAGTCAGTCCATCACTCAATCAACGGGATTCTACACCTGTCACTCAAAACAGCCTCAGCTTCTCCCAGTTTAGCACCAACTTCAAATGGCATCAGTCAGCTTGCTCCTTGTGCTGCAGCCCACGTTCCTCAGATGAGGTGTAACCAGACAGAGTGGAGGACTGAGCCAGTAGCACGCCCTAGATGCCTCCTCCCCACTGTCCCTGACCCTTAAGGGAGCAAATGGATCTAGACACAGTCCTCTGTCATGGCTGCCAGGAGCCACAGAAGGTCACATCAGATGCCCCCCAGAAGCCCAGCAGGACACCCAGAAAAGGGTAGAAGGGGAGAGAGAGCATGTGCTCATGGGAAATTTTCTGGACTGCTGGCCCTGCATCCCCAGCTTCTCTAGGTCCCCATTGCCCAGGCCTCTCTCATCAGCTCACACCACCTCTCCTGACTCCCCAAGATCTTTCTTGTGGCCCCCCTTCACCTTATGTCCTGTGTGCATAGCTCCCCTCTGGCTGCAAGGTGAGCCAAAAGGGATTCAGGTTGGCATTGGGGCGAGGACTCGGGGAGTATGGTCGGACCATTTAGTCTCTGCATCATCCCGAACATGTCACTAAATTAATTTCCTGATCCTAAAACTTGGAAGTATGACACTTCCAACACCAGTGTCATACCTGTCCTCCCACATCCTGAGGCGTCTGTGAAGCTGGAAGGAGGCAGGAAGGCGCGTGCTATGCAGAGGAGCTACGGCGTTAATGTCATCCACACTACCAGCAAATTCTGCACTTGCTACTTGGCACGGAGAGGGCAAAGTCTTTGCAGATAGCTGACTAATGTGAGAAGGAGGAGGGACTCACCCAGAGAGCACAGTGTCAAATCCTGAGGATGAGGTCCTCCACAGCATCCCACAGTGTCATTCATCCATCGTCAACAACACTCACCCCAGGGAGCTCACAGGACAGCCCAAGATGAAAGTATAGCCCCTTAAAATGTTGGACTTTTGCCGGGTGGTGGTGGCTCATGCCTTTAATCCCAGCACTCGGGAGGCAGAGCCAGGCAGATCTCTGTGAGTTCGAGGCCAGCCTGGTCTACAGAGCGAATTCCAGGAAAGGCGCAAAGCTACACAGAGAAACCCTGTCTCGAAAAACCAAAAACCAAAAAAAAAAAAAAAAAAAAAAAAAAAAAAAAAAAAAAGTTGGACTTTTAAAAACATGCAAATAAAATCCAAGGCAGCAAAGTCATGCTTAAAGGCTCCATATTGCAGTTCATTAATATTCATCTGGTGACTTAATACAACACATTTGGGAGACATGTAGAGAAGGGAATTCCGTGTCACCGGCACTTCCGGCACTTGTCATAGGCACAGGCACACACACTGTGTCAGTCAGCTTTTCGTCACTGTGGCAGAATACCTGAGAGGAATTAGGAATGTAACACTGGGAAGGTTAATTTTGGCTCCCAGCTCCGACAACGTCATCTCACCCTTTGAGGCCTTTGGTGAGGCAGAACACCATGGTGGAGATCACATGGAGGAAACAGCGTTGCTGTTCACCTCAACACTACAAGTAAGCAGAGAGAGAGAGAGAAACTACAGGCAACGTATGCTCACCAAAATCATGTCCCTAGTGACCTGCAGTCACCTACTGTCCTCACCTCTGAGGAACGCACAAAGGTATCAATTCATCTCACCAGGCAAGTTCCCCCACTGAAGAGGTTAGAGCCCTCACAGTCCAGTCGCCCACTTCTAAAGGTCCTGCTCTTGAACACTGTTGCATCTGGAGCAGAGCCTTTCCTTCATGACCTGTTAGAGGCCACTTTGTATCCGATAGATAACAGGACCCCTTTCTTGGGTTGGCCTGGAGAACCTCCACAGACCTGTTTCCAGGTGAAGGATCTCAGTCCCCCTTCCAGCCCACAATTCTCCCTTCTCCCGTGCCACAGAGCAGGACTACTTGACTGTTGTTCTCTGCCGAGTCTCAAGGAAGAGAGCTGCTTCTGGCTCATAGGGCCTTCAGAACGTCATGCTGCATTAAAGCATTTGTCAACGGGATGAATGAGTGCCCAAGAGGCTGCTTGACTCTGCCTGCGTATGGGTTCCTTTTGTGTGCTTGTGACCATAGCGCCTGACAGAAATAACTTGAGAGATTTCCTTGCCTCCCTT
The DNA here is from genome assembly GCF_007827085.1 of Peromyscus californicus insignis. Classification (NCBI taxonomy): domain Eukaryota; kingdom Metazoa; phylum Chordata; class Mammalia; order Rodentia; family Cricetidae; genus Peromyscus; species Peromyscus californicus. The sequence goes on along the minus strand of NW_026294413.1, from coordinate 84,318,918 downwards.
CTCGAGGTGTTTCAGTTTCTCATCCTGGGGAAGCTGTGGTGGCATGAGTGGTGGCAGTAGGAGCGTGTGCAGCCACGTGACAGTTGGGCAGGTAGCTGAGACCGTTGCGAAGGAACCAGTGACTGGGGATAACCTCAAAAGCCCACCCTTAGGGTCTGCCTACTCCAGCCAATGCTGAGCTTCTAAAGCAGAGGTTCTCAACCTGCGGGTCACGACCCCTTGTGTGTGTGGGGGGGGGGAGTCAAATGACCCTTTCACAGGGGTCACCTGAGACCATCAGAAAACACAGATATTTACATTATAATTCATGACAGTAGCAAAATTACAGTTATGAAGTGGCGATGAAGATAACTTTAAGGTTGGGAGTCACCCCAGGGGGTACCAAAGTGTTGCAGCATTAGGAAGGTTGAGAACCACTGAATCTAAAGGCTCCAGATACCCAGTCCGCCACACACACACTAAACAGTAGCCCTCTATGGGGAACAAGTTCTCCAGTGAGGGTGGAGGACACTTCAAATTCTAACCCGAAAGGTCTGGAGTGTCTGGGTGGCAGGGACTGAGGCGGCCATTGCTCTCTTTTGCTCCCTCTGACGTCTGATCATTGGAATCCCACACTATTCACAAAGAGCAGACGGGTCCGAGTCGGGTTGCAGCCCTCTCCTGCATGAAAGCTCTTTGATTTCTACCTCTCTTAGCTGCTGCCATGCTCCACCTTTTTGGGGGCTCATCGTTCAACAAATATTTGAGGAGTGCTTATTTCATTCAAAGCAGAAAGTTTTAAAGAAAAAGAAAAGAAAAACATCACACCTCTGACCTCTAAATCCCTTTCTACCTCCAGCAGCCTTCGGTTCTGAGATGAAAATCCCACTGGGTTGGCCGCTTGCCTGCAGCTTTCACCGCGGTGCAGCATGGGGATCCCAGCCGCTGGCGGAGGTTCCGTCTTTTGGCAAGCTTGGCTTCCCAGGTAAGGTGTCTTGGTCAAAAAGACGCACGTGGTCTAAAGTGTGGGCCTGCTCCAAAATGAGGGCGCAGGTTGCGGATCTGGGTCCTGGCTGAGAAGTTTCTGAGAGGGGGGCTAGCACCCCAGTGCAAGGTGACAACAGTCTCTTCAGGGGCTCAGCTGGGGATACAGGCGGGAATCCCAGGACACAGACCCATCTGGAATTCAATGTATAGCTCTCAGTAGCATTCAAGTGGAGGCAATCCCAGTCGGGCTTGTGAATTTAACCAGGACGGAACCCTGTAGCAGCCATAGGGCACAGCCCAAGCCGAAGCAGGAAGAACTAAAACCAACCCCTCACCACTGCTCATTCCAAGTCAACCCCCCATACTCCCCCCATCCCCCAGGAACTCCCCTTGCAGAGATGACATGAAGTTGAAGTGTGTATCCCAGGACATGTGAGTGGCTTCTTTCGTTGGCATGTCGTGATTGAGTTGTTTTTCAGTGAGGGAAGGATAGAGTCCATGTCAGTGTTTGAATCTTTGCTTGCTTGTTTGTTTGTTTTTCAAGACAAGGTTTCTCTGTGTAGCCCTGGCTGTCCTGGAACTCACTCTGTAGACCATGCTGGTCTTAAACTCACAGAGATCCACCTGCCTCTGTCTCCCGAGTGCTGAGATTAAAGGAGTGTGTCACCACCGCCTGACTTCTTGTTTGAATCTTAAGTGGTGCCAACAGTTCCTTTGAAAGGCTCTGTCCCTGGCCTTTGGTGATACTTGGGTTAGAACTATCAGGAGGTCGGTGTCTACTGGAAGGATAGTAGGCCACTGGGGTCATGCCACTGAGAGAAGATACCAAGAATGCAGCCTTCTCTCTTGCTTCTGGTCACCAGGAAGCACCTGGCCACACTTCTTCTCCATTACCCTCTTGCATGGTGTCCTGCATTACCCCAGGCCCAAAGTGCTGAGTCAAGTGAACATGGACTGAGCCTTTTAAATCCCTAGCCAAAAGAAATCTTCCCCCTCTTCACTCTTTTTTCTCTGAGATTTTGTCACAGGGATGTAAGATTGTGATATGGTCCGTTTTGGGGAGATCTCCAAAATGGAATATTATGTGCTCTGGAAAAGTCAAAACACTCAAAGCCTGTTTTAAGGCATGTGCAAGTATTTGTGATGTAATGTTAAGCAGAGGTAGCAAGAGACCAAATTATACACACACACAAGAGACCCTATTCTTACAGCTATAGACATCTTCTTTGTGGTGGCAGTGATATTTAAGATCTACCAGTGATCTGATATTTTAGTATAAGCATTCAAACAGCTAGAAGATGTGTTCTGATTTCAGAAACATTAAAATATAAAAAATATGTATTTGGAAGAAATGTAAACATGAATTTACTACGGAAGCACATGGGGACATTTGAAGGTATGCACACATGAACTGGACAAGGGACACCTTAGACATTAATAATGACTATCTGAGGTAAATATTTCAATTTTTGTATTCTCATCAGTGTTTCTCAATTTCATCACTGATGTGTGTGCACCATGAATACTAATTTCATTCATCAGAAAGAAACTTTGTGTGGTAGTTTGAATGTAATTGGCCCCCATAAGCTCAAAGGGAGTGGCACTATTAGGAGATGTGGCTTTGTTGGAGTGGATGTGACCTTGTTGGAGGAAGTGTGCCACTGTGGAGACAGACTTCAGGATATCACATATGCTCAAGCCACATCCAGTGTCTCAGTTCACTTCCTGTTGCCTGCAAGATGTGTAACTCTCAACTCTTTCTCTAGCACCATGTCTGCCTGCACACTACCTATGCCATGGTGATAACGGACTGCACTTCCGAAGCTGCAAGCCTGCCCATTAAATGTTTTCCTTTACAAGAGTTGCCATGGTCATGGTGTCTCTGCACAGCAATAGAAATCCTAAACTTTAAGACACTGTGTATACAGAACATTAAAATCATATGTAAGAAGAGTGCACACAAACTTTTGACTCCCTTCTGCGACTTCCGTTCCCCCAGGTGAATGTTTTTGTTTTTTGGGTTTTTTTTTTCCCTGCTCTTCTTCATTTTGTTCTGTGTCCCCTCTGATGCCCAAACCAGCTGCACCTTCCATCTTCTGTGAACCTGAAGAAAACTCCTATAATGCCACTTTCCACCACACCCCAGGATAGCAGTATGGCCATACTTTTAACCGGGGACTAGGGGAAAAATGGATCCAATTCCTTGGTGCTTAGGACTTCAGACTCCACCCAGAACTGTAAGAAGAGTATTCCGTGTGAAGGGCATCTGGGACACACTCTACAAACTCTGCTGCTAGGAAACTGATTTCCTTTGAAAACACGACATGCTTCATGTTCTTTCTCAAAAACTCAAAACTATTCTCCTCACTATGTGGAGCCAGAACACTAAGCTACTAGACCAAATGTTGGATTTTGTTGTTTGTGTACTTGTGTAAGGAGTGGTGGGGTTTCTTTGGGAAGGACAAACGAGGAATAATTATGTGCTACCATTCTCCATGAAACCGGGCCCCCTTATCATTTCCTCCACTTCTGCCTTCCCAACACGCACCTCACCTGTCCATCAGCCAGTCTTGTTACTTAGATGTCTAGAATACGCTCCACATCTGTCCATCTTCCTCGTCGTCTCCCTGTCACCAAGTCATCAGCATCCTCCCTGCATGGCGGTGACAGCAGGATCTTCACTGGCCTTTAGGTATCTTCTCCTGACCCTCTTTGGATCTCTTTATTCCCTTAAAGAGTTCTCATGAGCACCCAATAAGAGCTGTTCCTGATAGGCGCTGGTGGGTTGTTCACCCTGGTGGCTGACCTCGTACCAGTCTGCACATGGGTCACACAAACTGCACTCAGGGGCCCAACAAAACAAAAATAAAAAGAAGACATGAAGTTTGGAGGAAGGTGAGGAAGGGCACTTGAAGAACTGGAGGGAGATAGTGAGGATGGGTATGATAAATATATGGTGTGCACATATTTCAAAGAATAAAAAAAATGTCTTCTTGCTGGGCGGTGGTGGCGCACACCCTTAATCCTAGCACTCTGTGAGTTCAAGGCCAGCCTGGTCTACAGAGCAAGATCCAGGACAGGTACCAAAACTACACAGAGAAACCCTGTCTCGAAAACAAACAACAAACAAACAAAAGTCTTCTTTCAAAAGCCACCTACCCCCCTTCACCCCCCATGACCCTGTTTTATGCTCCTTTCTGCACGTACAGTGTTTGAGAAGAAGCGTCATACATGCTTGTCTGTCCATTTCTCTCCCTTCTTCCCTCTCCATCTTTCCCACACCACGTCCTTGATTCCCAAGACTACAGGAGATGAGGCCAATGTCTCAGCACTTGTTATAATAATGTGAAGGCAGGCTGGACTCCAACACCCCTGGCCGTGCAGTCTTGAGGAGGGCTGGATTGTGACTCCTCGTGTGTGTCACACGATGATCAAATCTCTATTCTGCAAGCTTCTTCGCACCTAACCTGTGTGTTGTGGAGTTTCCGTCATCCATACTTTGTGGGTGGTCAGAGTAGAAAGCTGGTGAAGGAAAGAGGCTAGTGCTGTGGCCAGGATCTGTTCACGGCTACCCACCAACAGGGTCGGGGTCTGTGGAGAGATCCAGAGAACTCCGTGGCCCCACAAGTGGTCCCAAAGAAGATTTTTCATCTCTTGTGATCAGTTCATTTGCTAGACATTCAAAAACCACAGAAAAAAATTCCTTGCCCCAAGGAGTAAAATTTGTTTTAAAAAAAGACCTCACACACACTTCAAGACTTGTCCGTGGGACCGGATCTCTCCTACGGTGGGAAGAAGTTTGCTTTCCTTTCCTCTAGCTATCTCCATCTAAGAGCTAACATGTGACTCCTCCTGTTTGCACTGCAGATTTTGCTCTCAGATTCCCTTCTTGGTGAGACTTTCTGGCTTCAATGCTTGCTGCTCACTGCCTCAGTCAGACAGCCTCCCTGGTCCCAGGAAGACGCTGGAGGGCAGGATGAAGCTCCACAGATTCCCTCAGTCTTTGACCATTTTGTGTGGCCATAGCCACATCCTTCAGGTTAGAATGTTGGGTACCATACAAAGAAAAGAAGTTTATTTAGTTCCTGATCCCAGTGGCTGCAAAGTTCTGTGTGGCTTCTTAGCTGCATCTGAAGCACGAACCCATGCAAGACAGCTGGGAGAGGATGCCACAGATGGAGGAAGAGGAGGGGCTAGATGTTCATTCTGCCTGTCTTAGACATGAGGGCATCTGTTGCTGTGATAAAACACTATGACCAAAAGCAACTTGGGGTGCACACACACGTATGTATATGTGGGGTTATTTCAGCTTATAACTTGTAGCCCGTCATCTAGGGAAGTCAGGACAGGAACTCAAGGCAGGAACCTGGAGACAGGAGCTAAAGCAAGATCATGGAGAAGGTCTGCTTACCTGTTTGCTCAGCCTGCTTTCTTTTGGCACCCAGGACCACCAGGCCAGAGGTGGCACCACCCACAGTGAACTGAGCACTCTCACATCAACTATCAATCAAGAAGATGTACCGCAGGCTTTTACAGTCCCATCTGGTGAGAGCATTTTCTCAGTTGAGGTTCCCTCTTCCTAAATGACTCTAGTTGGTGTCAAATTGACATAAAATTAGCTAATACAGCCTCCTTTAAAATTATTTATTTGTTTGTTTATTTGTTTATACTCTGTAGCCCATCTGGCTTGGAACTCCTTTATGTAGTTCAGGCTGGCCTTGAACTCATGATAATCCTCTTGCCTCAATCATATGGTTGTTGAGATTACAGGCTTGAGCCATCATGTCTGGTTTAAGCTTTCCCTTTTTATAGTAACCTGCTCTCCTAGGAACTAACACTCTCCCTGGAGACCTATCTCACTCTAAGAATCCAGCAACCATCTGTGATGAGGTGGAATCACTTCCCACTCGGCCCCTCCTGTCCAAGGTCCATCACCTTTCAGCAGCACTGCCCTGGGGACGTGGGCTGCAGCACGTGAAAATTTAGATGAACCACATGTGAATCATATCATCCTTCTGAAATCCAGTGAACCCAGTTGCCCCAGGGGCTAATGATGGCTCCCGACTTCCTTTGTGTATGTTGCTTTCTCCTGGGGACACCAGTGCAGGTGGAGGTCAAGGAGCAAGCCCAAGGTGACCTGTGGTTTCCAACTCAGTATGAAATCTCCCTAGGAAGGAGCCTCCCTGGGAGGCTATTGTAGTGAAGGCATCATGGCCTGGGGAGGGGGTACAGGCGCTGTGAGCGTCTTCCAGCATGAGAAGAATCAGTGACCCAGAAAAGAGAGGTAATAGAAGACAGAGGTGGGGGAAGTCAGAGCATCGTGATCTTTTTTTTTTTTTTCCTGAGTACATGTATGTGTGTACGTGTTCATGTGGGTTCAGGCCCACGTGAGACTATAGACTGATGTCATACGTCTTCCTCGGTACTCTCACGGTCTCGGCCTCCTCAGTGATGGGTTTGCAGATATGCACCCTGGCTTTTACATGAATGTTGGAGATCAAGCTCAGGTCCTCATGCTTGTATGACCGGTAGCCATCTCCCCAGCCCTCATACTCTGTTCTGATGGTCCTGGGAACGTAGAGACTTGGGACTCAGAGCATTTGGTGTACGTGTACCAGGGAGTGCAACTCAGGGAATTCTGGAAGGAGCTTCAATTCACACTTACTGATTTGGTAGAACTTCTGGAACATTCCAGTAGGTTAGCCCTGAACACATTTTGTTCTCATTGTGGAGATAAGGCCACGGAGGAGCAGAGATGGGGTGGTACAAGCCTGCGACTTCTTACTTTTCTCTGATGCCACACTACCCTAGAGCAAGGTCTCCATTCCCCCCTCTCTCCCAGCTGAAATCTGTGTCCCCCACATTCGTGAAATGTTTAATCCACTCCTGAGGAGCCTCATGTCACTTCTAAATCAATGTATTCAAATCTAAACTTCCTTTGCCATGGTTTTCTGGGCCAGTACCACCAAGGACGACCCTTGGCAGGTGGCAGAGACTGGAACCAGAACATTTATTTTTAGTGGATCCCCTACCGCTGGCAGTTTCCAACGCTGTGAAGTCTGCATACACCATGAACTACAACTGGTCCTTCGAAATGACTGCTGATGTACTTGCGGGGGCAGGGGGTGGGGGTGGTCATGCAAATGGGTACCTGTCAAACCACCAGTGTAAAGTTGTTAGGAGCTCCCAAACTGTGGCAAACATGAGATGTAGTCTGGAAGATCAAGCTTCTCAGCCAACAGCAGAGGGGAGACAGGGACCCCCGGAGTTGCCAGTCTGGGTATCCCAAGAGCATCAGTCATAAAAGGTGCAATACCCTCATCTCTGTCTAGACTTGGACACTGTTCACATCTCCCAGCTTCTCTTATCTTGATAGGAATATTCCAAAACACAAAAAAAGCAGCCTAGCCTTGCTCTTCCATTAGATACAGCTAGGGAGCTCCAGAAACCACCGGGTCTGTCACCCATTCTTGGGGGCCCTGTAGTGGTTTGCAAAGTCCTGTGCGCAGTAAGCATGGGGAGCCCATGGGAGCCCCTGCACTAGACCCAGAATTGACATCACACCTCGCCAGCAGCAGCTACTGTGTCCTTGCCAGCTGCTCTGGGCAGGATGCCCCCTGGCTCCCACCCTTGGAGCAGCCATGCCTAGCACAGAAGTACATCCGCAGCTCTGTCCCAGAGGTTCAAGGTGCCATCTGACAACCTAGCAGCGATGAGCTTGGAACATGGGCCTGACTGGTCTGAAGGCCAGACTTCTTCCCCATAAATAGGTGGCATAGAGAATCTTCCCAACATTCCTCTCTAGAGAAGGGAACTAGCTGTCCCGCCTTAAAAGCATTCTGTGAGTGGCTGTGTCTCCGACATGACCACGGGGAAGATGGGAACGGCCACTATTAGGAACCTGATGTTTCCTAGCAAAGTAAAAAACATACTTTTCCACGGCTTGGAAAGAGTGATGGAAGGTAGAAAGGAGTTCAAAGCTCATCTTAGGCAGGTTCTGGCTATGTGGTATCAGGGAATCCCTCCCCTTCTCTGTGCCTTAGTTTGTGAACCTGAAAATGGGTACTAACTAAGAAGTAATGAGATCTTTTATAGAAAGCACTCTGCATTTTTGTTGGTAGTAGGAAGTGTCTATGCTGTGACTGTGGGGGATACAAGATTGGAGGTCCCTCTCCTTTAGAGGCACACTGATGACATATTGCCCTTGTTGGCCAGTGACTCTTGGCCATTGAGATGGTGACCCATCAGTCACATGTAGTAGAAGACTTTCTTTAACGGTATCTCTCCCTTTTCTTGGTGAGCCATGAAGTTACTTGTTGCAAGTGGTATCCCTAGTAGGTGGGCCTTTCCTAGCCTAGACCTCTGAGAGAGTGTGTGCAGAACAAAACTTGTCCCAGCCTTACAGGGCCAAGCATGGAAGGCTGGAGTTCTTCTCCCATGATTTAAGCTGCCAAAACTGACTGCCTCAGTTTAACTTGGGGCTGTACCTCCTAACCAATGCGCTCTCTAGTAACCCTAGATCTCTCTAGATGTCACACTATTAGGACATAGGACATGGGCACCCTGCCCTTCTCTCTCTCTTCCTCTCCTGTTATGTGAACCCACGGGAATCTGTTAAAGGACCTCAGGAATTTATTAAGATATAGAATGGGGATAATACACTCACAGATATAGAAGGAGGTCAACACCACTGCTTATCCAGCTGTCATTGTCCCTCCGTTCTGCCCAGGAGTCTTGGGAACCAACTATCTGGTCTCCGACCACCCAAGAGACCGCATGACCACTCTCCCTCAGCTCTTAAGGGATCGTGTATGCAGACAAAGCCACACCCTAGGGCTTGTACCCCAAAGCCATTGGTTGAACTGAATGAATTCCCACAACACTTCCCATTAATTGTCTAATTAAGAAGGTTTTAAACCTAATACAAAACTGTATATACAATAAGAACAATTATTGAGTATTGTCCAGAAGGAAAAAAGAGTAATAACATAAACAAAAATGGAACTACGATCAACAAGAACAACATCAAGCAAGAAACACATACTAAATGTCCAGGCCAAAGGTAAATTGGCAAATTACAGAGATTATTCCAATAGCTGTCCTGTCCTGTCCTGAAGAATCTAAATCTTGTACCTGATATACTCTTAGCTAAGATACGAGAGGATTGTAACTGTAACTATCTAGTCTTCAAAATTTAACTAATGTGACTATAAGTTTGACAAGCACAGGTGACTATTAACCTGTAATTCTTATCAACCTATATAGCTTAAAAACCAAGACTTCACAGTATAAAAACAAACAATCTGTAAACAGATGTCAGTATAAGAACAATGACCTCGAATTTGTGACCATATACAAAAATATCTTTAATCAGAGGTAGAAATGTATAGTGCAATATGGCAAAAATATCCTTAATTTGTGTCAATATACAAAATATCCTAAACAGAAGTAGAACACATAAACAATATGACAAATATAATTTTACATTTGTATCAATATACAAGAATATTTTAAACACAAGGACAAACATATAGACAATAAGACAAATACAATTTTGAATTTGTAACAATATACAAATTATCTTAAACAGGAATAGAAGAATAATTTTACTATTTTATCAGCTAGCTCGGTCAGTAGAGCATGAGACTATTAATCTCAGGGTTGTGGGTTCATGCCCCACGTTAGACACCACCTGTTATGTGAACCCATGGGAGTCTGTTAAAGGATCTCAGGAATTTATTGAGATATAGAATGGGGATAATGCACTCATGGATACAGAACAGAGGAAACACCACTGCTTATCCACCTGTTGCTGTCCTCTGTTTTGTCCCGGGGTTTTGGGAACCAACCATCCGGTCTCTCACCACGACTCTCCTTTAGCTCTTAAGGGGTCGTGTATGCAGACAGAGCCACACCCTAGGGCTTGTACCCCAAAGCCATTGGCTGAACAGAATGAATTCCCACAATGCTCTCCCCCAGTGATCTGCAGCCCTCTACCTTAGTTACCCCCTCTTATTCCCTGTTCCCTCATTGCTGAGGTCTGAGCAGGCTCAGGTGGGACTGGAGTGAAGGCAGCATGATGAGCCAGGAAGAGTGGACTGTTTGGAGCCCAGGAACCCTTCGGCTCTCAGTCTGGGCAGCAGAGGTGCTCCTCCAAGCCCAGCTGGAGCTGTGAGCTCCAACACACATGCTGTACTACCCATCACGCTTCCAAGGAGAGGAGGGGGAGTCAAAACTCAGCCTCATCTTGGAATCTAATAAATCTGCACTCCTCTAATGAGGCCTGGAAGCTAAGCAGCTAGTTCTGCCCACCTCTAATGGGGTCTGGAAGCTAAGCAGACAGTTTTCCACATCTTGCATTAAATGGGAGTTAGAAGGACTGTCTACTCCTGCTCCACTGTGTAGAGGGCTAAACTGAAGCGTGAGGAAGGAATGGAATCTGCCTGGGGTAGTGCTCTGGGGAAGCAATATACCAGCGACCACAACCCCACTGTCAGCATAAGCATGGAGCCCAGATGCCATGGTAGGAGACGGTTCTGGAACTTGAAGTCAGCTTGGCTTAGCAGTTTGACCAAGGAAGCAGCTCCCATTGATCTGAGTTTGATGTCTACTCTCAGGGGACCGTAGGCTCCTCCTACCAGAGACAGAATGTTCGGAGGGCTCTGAACAGTTTGTATACTCAGAATGGACCCTTGCCTTTTCTCCTCCAATCAGATCTTTGTGCAGGCTCTGAGGCTAGTGGAGAAAAACAGAATATAAGAATCAAGACAGGAGCCAGTGAGATGGCTCGGCGGGTAAAGAGCTTGCTGTGCAAGCCTGAGGACCAGTGCTCAGATTCCCAGCACCCAACTGTAAGCTGGAGACTATGGCTTATGCCTGTAACTCTGCTACTGGTGACGCAGGGACAGGAGGATCCTGGGATCTTCTTGATGGTTACCCAATTTAGCTACAACAGAGAGCCCCAGGTCCAGTAAGAGACCTTGTTTCAGAAAAAAAAAAATGTGAGAAGTCATGAAGGACATTCAGTATGAAGCTCTGATATCCACATAGGCATACACGCCTGTACACACATGTATACATATAAACACATACCTTTCCACACACACTCCAATAGTAAAAAGACTATAGGAAAGGAGCAGTTGTTAAAGTTGTCAATAGATGGTCATACTGGTTGTCTCTTCTGGTCCTTCTACCGAAGTCACAGACCCCAGAGAGAGCCTGGCTGTGATGGGGACATCTGCTACCTTCCCATGGTGGCCATTGTATCTTAGATGCTGTCTGATAGGCCTTCTTGTCAGGGGCCTGCCTATGTGAGACATGCTAAGCTTGAATCTCTTTGCCCCCTTGGCAGCTCTCCTAGCTTGAGAGGCCCTTGTGAGCCTTCTCCTGGCAAGGTGGGGGCAATCTCCCAGAACATGGTACCGGTGGAACTGGCAACCACGCTTTTGGCTGCAGGTGTGTAGGTCAGGTGACCCACATGCTCTGTTCTGGACTTTCTCACTTCAGGAACTCGAATTCTATTCTCATCAAATCAGGACGCTGAAACTGTCCTCATCAAATCACACCCACCTGGGGCCTCTTTAGACCCGCCCACTTGCTGGACCCGGTACCACTCTAAGACATTGCTAGTGCTCCAGAGGACAAGCGGAAACAAAAGAGACCTTGGCACAGACTGGCACAGTGTCACTTTCCCCTGCTGGCCAGACATCTCCAGTCTCAATTCAACTTCATCCCTCTAGAGCAAGTCCCACTCCAGGCTGCTCCAGTCTTTCTAAATCTCTACTCAGGCATCTTGTCTGTTGTCCAAAACAAGCTATGGAGCTGAGCTCCAAGTTAAGAAGCATGGAAACTATTCGGCTTCACATGGGCCATGGCAGGAACATGGAAGTGGAAAGGAATGATATTTTGGGGCCAGTCATTCCAACCCAACCTACAGGCACTCCCCTCCTCTCCCCTCCCTCCACACAGAAAAATGTTGGTGTCTAGCCTTGGATGATGTAACCTTTCCTGTCTCCAGATTCTTCCCAGTGAACCTGGTTCTGGGACCGGAGCCTGGCTCAACTTCCCCATCTGACTCCTTCAGCACACATGTACTCAGACTTTCCCTGCTCCTTGTCTCCTCTTCCTTCTTTATTGAGCAGAAGCATCTAGAAAAGGAGGGATGGTCTTGCATCAGCATCGTCACCAGAGCCTCCTGTTGCCAAGGACATTTCCACATGCCAGGCTCTGCCTCCCTGCTGCCTGGCAGAGTCGGCTGATCCTGATTCACTATCTAGCCCAGTGCCTGTCACTTTGAGTCCTGGATTCCGGCTGCAGTTTTCAGGCATCTGTAACCAAGACGTCAGCTGAAGCCGTTGGGCCCTGGCTATTTAGACAGGCATGGCTGCAACCTCCAGCTCTAAGATCTGAGAAGCCCACGGATCCCTGTACCTCCTACTCCTGGAAGAATCCTGCATACCTCTCTAGACCAAGTCTGTGCCCCAGGAGTTCACTGTCTGCTGGTGTGTTGTAAACGTCAGAACTATGTTGAGGCCATCAAGGGAAGAATAGGCCAGCGTTACAAAACCCATAACCTCACAGCTCTGTGTTCTCACCCCTCCCTTCCTCTCCTTCCTGGCCCCCTCCCACAAAGCCCACCCTGGAGCTCCTATTGGGTCCATCCACCTCCTGTTGAGCCAATGTGAATCTTAGCTTCGGTCTCAGGGGGAATTGGTGGAAAGGGTCCCCTCATCTCATTCCACGTCAATTACTTCTGTCCATGGCTTAGGTCCCAGGGCCATGTCTGCCCCCAGCCACCCAGCAAGCTTCTGGGCTCTGGTCCCAGTTAAGTGAAGGAAAGCACAAAGGATGACGAAAGGAAGGAATTAAAAAGATCCTCATCTCTTTAAAAATTATGCAGCTGACTCATTCCGTCTCCTGAAGTTTATGACATGGTCTCCATAACATGGGGAGTGTGGGAGGGTTGTAGCTGGCCGATACCCACCAACCTGGCTCCTGAAGCCCACCCACAGTTAGCTCCTATCCCTGGGTCCACAGAATTGGAGGGCAGCAGAGCTCAGACTCTGGGACCTCACGGAGCCCAGGTTTCCCTTCAGAAGCTGACCCTGCCTGACATGTCATGCATCCCGTCAGAACCCTGCTCCTTATGGGGTGGTTCCCACTGGGTGAAGATATTAGGGAAATTACAAGAAACAGGAAAAGAGGAGGCTTCCGAATCCTCGGAAACATGCTAGCCCAGGGGGAGATACTGGCTTCCTATTTGTTGAACCCAGGAAATGCCAGCTGATTTCAACACACCCCTCAGTAAGTCCCTAATTAGGAAGGCAAGACACTGTCACAGGAGCCACATGTCTCATCCCCGTGCCAAATGCCATGGGTTTCTGGATAGGCTGATGGCACATGATGGGCTCGCTTCCCTCCCTGGCACAGACAGACGAGGAGAACGGATGGATGCTGCTGCCCACTCCCCAGGCTGTGGACCTCAGAGCAGGCAGGGGGGCCTGGCAGCTGCAGCAGAAGAGCAGGAAGGTTCCAGCAGCTGGGCTGAGGTCAGGTACAGAGGCCTGGGCTCAGCAGAGACAGCCAAGTGGCGGGTCCAGCTGCTACTGCTGTGTGCTGGGCCCCATGCTTGAGGGCCAGCCAGTGTTCTGATGCTGCCTGGGCCAGGCTTGCCCTCCCCTCCCCTCTCACCACAGGGGAGAATCTCTCTCCGATTCCATCACCCCCCTCCTTTCTACCCTTTCTCCTTCTACCTCTCTTCTCCCTAGGCCCATCTGCTTCTTCTGCCTTACCTCCTCTCTCTCTCTCTCTCTCTCTCTCTCTCTCTCTCTCTCTCTCTCTCTCTCTCTCTCGTACTTTTTTCTTCCTCCCTCTGTCTGTCAGCCTCTCCCTACCACTGTCCGAGTCAAAGTTCAGGGGATAGGAGAGACTGAGGCAGAATTCCAAAGGAATCCCGAATACAATCAAGCAGGAACCTGCTGTGGTTTGTAACCCTACCCCCAGGTTTGTTTTAATCTCTAATTCACAGTGCAACGGCATTAAGGGGCAGGGCCTTTAGAGCAGTGGTTCTCAACCTTCCTAATGCTGTGACCCTTTAATACAGGTCCTCGTGTTGTGGTGACCCTCGACCACAAAATGATTTCATTGCTACTTCATAACTGTAATTTTGCTACTGTTATGAATTGTAAAGTAAACATCTGATATTCAGGATATCTAATATGTGACCCCTGTGAGAAGGTCATTCTACCCCAGGGGGTCATGATGACCCACAGGTTAAGAACCATTCCTTTAGACGGTGATGTGGTTCTCAGAGCAGATCCTTCATGAAGGGATTATTTCCTTTATAAAAGAGGTGGCAGTTGCCTGCCCCCTTCACCAGAGGGAACATGTAGAAGGCACCGTCTAGGATACTGGAAGTGGGCCTTCAGCAAACATGGAGCCCACCAAAGCAGCTGGGCTCTGTCTGCTCCATGCCCCTGGGTAAGGAAAGCTCCATAGTATGAGGTTCTCATTGGTACCCCAACAATCTCCTCTTAGGGCCTTTCCTTTCTTTGATGGAGATCCAGTGCATAGACACAGATAGATTTTGTGATCTGTTGCAGGGGCAGCCCAAGCAGAGGGCCAGGACAGTGTGTACAGCAAATGGTACTCACCGGAGAGCAAAGTCAGAGCTGAGCCAGGGATGACTGTTGGTCAACTTTCTATCGCTGTAACAAATTACCCTAGACAATCAATTTAGCAAAGGAAAGGTTTTATTCCAGCTCATGTTTTCGAGGCAAGAGTGTGTGGCAGAGGAAGCTCTTTACCTCATGGTGGCTAGGAAAGAAATTGGGGGTGTATGGGGGTGCTGGTTCATATCCTCAGTGACATAAGTTTTTCCCGTAAGATCCCACACTTTCAAAGTTTTACCATTTCACAATAGTACCACGGGGTAAGAACTAAGCCTTCTCCACACAGGTCTTTGGAGGACAATTTACATCCAGCCTGTCATTGTTTGAATATGGACACTTTCGCCTGAAGGCTTAAGTGTGAAGGGACTGTTGACATCTGGTGGACTTTGGACGGCTCCTTCTCCCTCAGTAGATGTATTCAAAGCTCAATGGACTCCCAGGAAGGAGGGCCTGGCTAGAGGAATCAGGTCACTGGAGGCACACCCTGAAGGGCCTGTCTTGTCCCCAAGTCCTTCTCTGTCAGCTTCCTACCTGCCATGAGGTGAGTAGCTTTTCTGCCACAACCTTCCACCAGGGTGTACTCCCTGTATGCAAGTCCAGGAAAAATGGCCATGTGACCTTTGATACAGGGAGCAAAAATCTTTCCTCTTTTAAGCTGATTTGCTAAAGCATTTTGCCATTGCCAGCACCATTGGCATAGATATTTCTGGACCAAGAGAAGCTTTGTCTGAGAAACAGTTGGTGTTTGCTCCAGCCTACATGTAAGGGGAGGAAGTGGACACAGCGGTAGACAAGATTGGGAATGGGCAGGTCCATCCCCTGCTGGAAGATTTTCTAAAAGAGAAGTCATAGGGAATGCAGGATGAGGTGCATTTGTCTCTCTACACCCCGGGGAGAGTGACCCTCTCCTTGGCTCTCACTGTCATAGTAGAAGAGAACTTTGAACAGAGGCTGTGCAGGCATTCTGCCAGCATAAGAGGAGAGGACATCAACTCAGTTCTCCCGGAGACTCCTTAAGGGGAAGGGTACAAGCCAACTTCCTTCACGAGGGAGGTTGGTGTGACCCACACAGTGGCCTCAGTTTCTACCTGCAGAACACAGCTTTATTGGAACATGACTTTGCCCATAATTAGGAGAGGGGACGGCGGCTCTCAGGATGGGTTTGGGATGCCCATGAAGATGAGGTGAACGTGACACCTTTGGGGTAGGTGGTCTCCCTCGGGGGCCTCCTGTGAGCCTGTCCTGCAATGCTTATGCTTTCCCCAGCATGTGCCCAGGGCCTCTTGCTCTGTATGCTTCCAAAGAGCCCCCCACACAAGAACTGACAGGCGGCACCGGTGGCGAAATTGAGAGCAGGCAGCTGCCTGTGGTCATGGACCTTGCTAGAGCCTCGCTGTGTGTATGTGAGTATCCACCACCACCACCACCACCACCATGGAGACCCCACTCCTCACTCCCTTTGGAATCAGAAGCTGGGGACATGCAATTAGAGACACTCTGAATCTGAACGCCACTCACACAAGGAGCGGCGTGGGACTCTATCTGCAGGACAGGCCCCGATCAGCACACCACTGTCTGTGCCAGATGTACTGTCATTCTGAGGGGAGGGTCAGGGGAGCCCCTCGAAAGCCTCTAGAGTGGGGGCTGGAAATCAAATGAGAACATGACATCCACTGACACCTCGGCCTGGACACCATCCTGCAGCTTACTTTCCAAAGGAGAAAATGGAGGCCAAGGGAAATCAGGGGCCCTGAGTGAATTCTGCAACTCAGACTGAGCCTCTGTGCCCCGGAGCTTGCATCTTGCCTTGATCCTGTCAGAAATGGTAGTGTGTTCTCCATTGTACATTGCACACCTGATGTGGGCATGAGTGGTGTGTGTGTGTGTGTGTGTACTCTTTCAGTATGCATGCACATACACACGCATGCCCAGGCACAAACAAACACACCGACATTTGAAGATATGCATGTACTCACAGATGCACATGAATATATACAATGCATGGGTGTACATGCATGCATGCACACATCTAGACACACCCATGTATACGTGTGCATGTCACACATACACATATGTGAATGTGCACACAGTTTTAAATTTTCCGCTGGCTCTCCTTGCCCTGTGTTGCACAGAAAATTAGTAGATTGGAGCAGTCACTAATCCCTTTCATTTGGAAGCTCACAAATGACAGGCTCAGTCTCCATCACTGCCATGGCTAAACCCCAGGGCTCTCCCTGGTGCTTGAAGAAGAGTCAGGCTGACCCACTTTCTCCAGCTAGTGCCTGTCTCCAGGCTGCTCTGGCTGTGAAGCTGTCAGTCTGGTAAATATCACAGGCTCAGTAGGGCGGGTTCTTGCTTCCAAGGCTGCTCCTCTGTGGCTGCCCAGCTTGGCTGATCAAACCAAGCCCCAGGGTTCTGCCCTAAATGCCAGAGTTCAGCTGCCCACACATAGATGGGGTTTGTCCACCCAGCATGCCAGCATCCACAGATTTCCCAAAACACACTGAGAGCACCCAGTCCCTCCACAATATTTTCTGAATGCCCAGTTATGCCAGATCTAACACTGTCTTAAGCAGACACAGACTCTGCCCTTGGGAAAGGAGATGATCGAAAAACCAGAAACCTAGAGCAGAAGGGAACCAAGAGTTCTCTAAGCCTGGAGGAGAGAAGAACTCATTCTTCAGAGAGGATCAGGGATGTTTCTAGAAAGTCTTTAAAGTTTGGGCTAGATTTTGAATTGGAACATGCTGCTTCTAGAACGAAGGTGGGGCATCCAAGGGAAAGGCATAGCATTGATTAAGGCCTGGAAGCAGCAGCCATGCAGTGAAGCAAGAATCCTGGAAGGCAGAGAAGCCAAGCCCTTGGGAGGTTGAAGCCCCAGAGGAGGATGGCAACTTTGTCCTCTGAGAAAACATCAGAAAGCAGATACCTTAGTCCTCTGGTTATGGATCAGAGTCGGGGACACTTATGTCTTCTAGGTATGGGTCAGAGGCAGAAGAGTTTTAGGAAGGAGCCTTCGAGATTCGGACCCCTTTTTCACTGGCTCCAGTTTTACCTTGGACCGTGGAGCTGGCCCACATCTCAGCCTTCCTCTATTCCCCAAAGATCCCTCCCCCAATCGGTGTGCCAACTCCTCTCTTCCCTCTTCTTGGCATTCTAGTTCCCCGATGGGAAATAGAGGACCTTCTTGCAAACATCAAGCCCTCGTCGTGAGGAATGCTGGTAGCAACTCTGCTCAAAGGTCTTTGGGGCTGGAGCGAGGGGAAGAGCTCCGTACCCCCACTGCCTTGGGACCCAAAGCCAGTGTGTAAGAGGAACAGACTCAGAGGCAGACTTTGACCCATGGCTTTGAGACTCTGGAAGCCAAGGTCATTGATGACAGCAGAGTGTGCCTCTGCATGGCTAGGGACACCTAAGGCTCCGGGTCATTTCCTAGAAGAGGTAGGGTACCTCTGAGCCTGGAGCTCTGAAGGACAGTGCCGTTCTGTAGACCCTCCTCACTATAGCGGACTGGACAAGCATGGAAGGGACAAGGCTGGAAAAGGTAGCCAAAGCTGTGACCTTGGTGCTGGGAGGCTGGAGGCACTCACCCACAGTTACAGCCCTTTGGGTGGGGTTCTCTTGCTTTGTTCTGTATGTGGCAAGGTCCTCATGAATCTTGCTTATCTTGAGGAATGGAAAACGCAGATGAACTAGAAGACACCTGAGGGGACATCGGTGGCTGACTCCGGACTCACGGACTTAGCTTCTTACTCTCTACAGTCACCGTCTCTCAGTCGCTGGTGCATCTCTTCTTTCTGTCACCACAGGCTAGCTATCTTTGTTAGTGGCTAATGTTCATATGACCCCTCATTGAGGCTGTTTTCACTTACAGTTTTTCAGTCTCACAATTGTGTGAAATCAATACCCATTTGGTAAGGGTGGTGATTCTGGAAATTTGAAATTTGACTTCTTCCTAGGCTGTGCAACTTCTCCAGAGATGGTGGGCACAGTAAATACTTCCCACCTTTTCCAAACTAAAAAGTCACTCTCAGGCTGGGCACGGTGGCATTCGCCTTTAATCCCATCACTAGGGAGGCAAAGGATGGTGGATCTCTTGTGTTTGAAGCCAGTCTGGTCTACAGAGTACTTTCCAGGACAGACAGGACTACACAGAGAAACTCTGTCTCAGAAAAACAAAACAACAACAACAAACACATCCTCCATACTTTAACAAGGTCCAGAGAGGCGGCTAGGTTATGCAAAGTCATACAAGTTGCCAACAGAGCAGAGTCTAGCCCCGGGTCCCTTACTCCTTCTGTGGGATCTTTCTACCATTATCAGGAGCTTCTTTTTCTTATGTTATTCTGTCAGGTGACAGCCAAAGGAGGCAGTCTGCAGAAGATACCACAGAGTCACCCCTTTCTTTTCTGTAGCCAAAGGTAGGCTTTACTGGGTGTCCCAAATTTGAGCCTCTTGTTTCAGAGTCTTTGGTGTGAGAAATTGCCCACCATGGGATCCCTCTCTGCGTGTAGGTGATAAACGGGCCTGTTATCCCTGTCTCCTTTCTCCAAGACACCCCATGATTGCTAGCCCACACTGTGCCCTGCCACTATGACAAAGAGCAAGCTGCAGTCTCATTAGGTGGTCAGTACCTGTCAATCTCCTTCAAATCGGGAAAGCTTTGCATGGTGACATTTAAAGAGCGCTCTGTTGTAGAACCTAGCCTGCATCCCCATTGCCCACCAGTTCTTGGTTAGTTCAGGCTTAACGGCACAGAATGCTGGAACTGAGAAGAGACCCAATGAGCACACCTGCGTCCAAGAGGCTAGCACCCCCAGCAACGTTACACACCCAGCAGAGAGGAGAGTGCAAGGAGAGTCTGGTTCTCCCTCTGCTAGCCCCTCCTCCTGTCCTGCATCCAATCCTGGGTATCTGGAGGGGGATACTAGTGGCACTCTGCTCTGTTCCTTCCCCCAGGGCATCAGATGCCTTCGTGGAAGAGCCCTGGGCCAGCTGCTCTTCCTCTCTTCCATCATCAGTCTATGTGTGGGGACAGGTGGCTGAGCCCACTCCTGCCAACAGCAAGGGCTTCCATACAAGGACTTAGGAAACACCAGAGGAGAAGACTAAGAGCTAAGCTTCCAGGAATGAGACCCAGGATGCCACTCTGAAAACAGCTCCCCAAAGAACCTGGTCTCCACTATAGAAAGTGGAGGCCCTGGTAGGCTCTCAAAGAACCACATCATCCCTGCTGAGGCCTGAACATCTGATGCCGTTGTTGCAACAGGCTCCAAGGCTGGGACAGAGCTCAGGGATCAGATCTATGACCTCTGTCATGGGTGCTTTCACTTTCTCTAGAAAAGACACATCCCGTTTGCTACATTCAAATATTTATCTAGACTTGCATTTAAACTGATGTCAAGATTTATTTAATTTGAAACTACATCATGAGCTATGAAGCAGTAAGGGAGGCGAGGAAAAGGGCAGAGGTGTGGGGAACAGGACCTCTGGAGTCACCTGAAAGCCCATCAAGCAGCACAGATAGCCCAATAGTTGAAAGCACAGGCTCCCGGGATGACTCATGCTGCCTGGCCCCTGGTGACACAGTTATGACTTGAATATTCAACACCCCTCATAGGCTCATATTTTGAATGTTTGGGTCCCCAATTGGTGGCACTATTTTGGGGAGATTCTAAAGACCTTGGAAGGTAGGACTTAGCTGTCTTGTCCTTGGCTCCTCCCTTGTCCTCCTCTTCCCCTCCTCCCTTCCATTCACCATGAGATGAGGAAATATCCCTGCTCCATGCTCCTGCCGCCATGATGCTCTACCTCACCGTGGCCCAGAATCTTAGAGCCAAACATTCGTGGACTGGACCCTCTGAAACTGTGAGCAAAAATAAATCCTTCCTCCTTAAGTTGTGGTTCCACTTGGTCCAGAGAATGATCTATAGTTACCATATTTTAGTTTTTAATGCAAGTGACAGACAGATAGGAACAGCAGATGGACAACAAAGCATTATCAAATCAGGTGCTTACAACATCCAGCAAAAATGACCGGGAAGCCTGCTTGAGAGAGTAAAGTAACATCAAACTGGAGGCTGACATTATCCAATGCAAATCCACTAGGAAAAAGCAGTCAACTGGGGCCCCAATGGAGAGCTCTGGGGCCAAGGATGAGTCTCCCAGGCTTCTGTTTCCACTGTAGGCATATTTATTCTGTGAGATAAACAATAGTACCATTTGTTGAAAACAGTTTACCTTCTGGCTGCCCTCAAGGACACGATGTTTGCAATCCCCTTAGCTGGTGTTTGCTTTCCCATCTCCCCATCACAGTGCTAGGGGGAACAATCTGACCCAGTACAGGGGTTTTGAAGAACACTTGACAGCAACATGCTTGAGTTTGTGAGCAGGAATGGCATCCTCACTCCCAGAGTTCACTTTTAAGGAACTTTAAGAGTGCGTGACAATTTACCAATACAATGTGAATTGCGGTTGTTTATGTTACCTGCTTTGGTTGCATTCATGCAAAAGGAAGTCACACACCTGCTCCACCCACATCCTGGTCCCTGGGTCTATGCAATGAGTGTTAGGAACAGCAGCCAGAAAATGCTCAGAGAACAATGTGAGCTGGAGATGTTCTTACCTTCCGGGCCTTGTGACCAACACTGGTTATGTGAAGCCTCAGACTTGTTATCTGAGCCTAGATCAGCGTCTCTCAGCTACTTTCCCCTGGATTGGTATGTGGGGCCTGTGTTAGTTACTGTGTGCTGTGGATGAATCCATACACTGTCCATCATGGCAGGGACAGTACTGTAGCTAACCAGCTCTCAGCGGTAGCTCCTCACCTCCTCACCTCCTCACCTCCTCACCTCTTGACAGAATGGGACGCACACAGCAGAGTGGAGCGCACTTTTTACTCAGTGTAGGGTCCTGGCCCGTGAGATGATGTCACCCACAATCAAGGTGGGTCATTTCTCCAGTTAAACTTGTCTGCAAACTCCCTCACAGACACACCCAGAGGTGTGTGTCTCCTAGGCAACTCCAAAGCTAATAAAGTTGACAGTAATGATTGACCATCACCGGTCAGATAACCCCTAGTTGTAAGGGGCTGCCGACATGTTGTATGACAGAGGGTCACATTCCTGGTCTCTGCTCATTAGCTGCCACTAACACCTGGCAGCTGCAACTATCAGAAGTGTCCCCCGACATTGTCAAAGTTTCCCTGCAGGACAAAAAAAATCACTTCCAGGTGAGAATCACCACTACAGAATGTGCAGGTAATTATACCTGTTCACAGCGCAACCAAGTAGACTAGACAAGACAAGGAATGTGGCAGTTATTACATCTAGATACCATCTGCTTTAAGCCTACTTTAACTCCTATGTGTTGTTCAATGTCCCCACCCCCCAGTAGGGCTAAACAGTGTTAGGGTTGACATTTGGGGTCACCTCTTGCTTCATTTTGTTGTTTGTGAAAAGTTACTGCTTTTCCTACCTTTGTCTCTTTGTGTTTGAGGTGGTCCCCAGAGTGGAAAATAGATACGTTTTCTTTATTTCTTCCAAAGTCCTGCTCAGAGAAGGAGCTGAGCACACAGCTGATCCCGAGGGTCGGTTGGCGCCCAGTCTAGAGGCTCTGAAGTAGCCATCATTGCTTGCTCTGAGACTCAGAGTGTTTCCACGTCCCTATCTCAGGCTTTCTTGGGCTAGCAAGGTAGTAAGCACTCTCGCTATCCTCTCAGGCCAAGGGCTAGCTTCTACCAGAGCTCCCTCACATCTGTTCTGTAAGGGAACTGAGCTGGGGAATGGGGTGGGTTCCTTCTCAAGTGTCCTCCAAAGCCATCACCGCCATTGCCAGCCCCAAGACATGCTGACTGCAGTAAAACATGGTCAGATTTATGACCACATTGATGAACTGCCGGGTAGAAGGCAAACTCTTCCCAGGCCAGACACAAAGGGAAATTCTGAAGCAGAGCAGCCCACAGGAGCGAAAGCTGAAGAGCCCCCAGAAGTATCAGACCTGGATAAAATGCTCCCGTTTTAGTACCCAAGAGAGACAAGAGGAGGAATGACAGAGCTGCTGTACAAAACAGTCAGCACGGTCTTTGTGTTTGGGACTAGAAGCCTAGAAAAGCCGCCCTTCTGACAGCAGAAAGCAGAAAACCCCACCCACTGCCCACGAAATGAACCCACCTCCCCTGAGGATGAGAAAAAGGACACCAGAGAGGAATCCAGACTCTAAATCTATGATGTATGCAACAGAGGCCCCCAAAGCTGTACATCCACTAGCTAGGAGGCTCTGGGGGAGAATAATGGCAGTGAAACCTGCCATGTGGGGTGGGGGACCCACACATGTAGACCCCATTGCTGTGCCGAAGCTGATGGGGAAAGTTACATCCCTCTCACAGGATGGATCATTTTCAAGCTGGTGTTTGCATCAAAATAGCCAAGCAGGTGAGGAAAGAGGAGTTCAGAACAAGACTCTCCTGCCTTGTCCCCACAGGAGACAGAGATAAGGAGGGTGGGGCAAGGAGCATCTCGGAGCAATTTCACTTCCTGGTCCTTCAGAACCAAAGTTGCCTACGATTTCTTATGGTGGAGTGTTTTCTGGATTCTCTGGATTTCACATAGGACGTATATCAACCAAGGCTCATATTTGAAGAGGGGGCCAGCACGTCAGAAGCTGACAGAAGCACTGGCTATAGACACGGTTTAGGGTCCAAAGGAATGGATAACACAGCAGCCAAGTGGGCAGGGACAAACGTGAGATTGAGGAAGCAAATGAACCTCCTTGCTTTGTGTGGTTGGAAAACCTCTTAAGTTATAATTCAGTAAGTAAGACAGAAATGGATACTGTGTAGAGTTACATGCCAGCCAGTGGAGGAGCTAAAAAGCACTCCAGAAACCTTCCAAGTTATTGGAGAGGAAGCCCATACATAGAGCAAACCACAGAAGGCTAGAGCACGAAGCAGGGCTTCTCCAGGAAGCATTGCAATTAGTGGGCACCGTATAAAATGATATGACAGGGCGGTGGTGGCGCACGCCTTTAATCCCAGCACTCGGGAGGCAGAGCCAGGCGGATCTCTGTGAGTTCGAGGTCAGCCTGGGCTACCAAGTGAGTTCCAGGAGAGGCGCAAAGCTACATAGAGAAACCCTGTCTCGAAAAACCAAAAAAAAAAAAAAAAAAAAATGATATGACAGAACTGAGCCCAAATGAGCCCTGTCCTATCATAAAATACAATAGGATAACCTTGCGTACTATTTAAAAGATACTATCATTGGGGGACTGAAGAGTGAAATAACCATTCCAGGTGGGAAAAGAACCCCACCCCCAGCTCAGGTCTCAGCATCACCCTTGAATGGTCACACTGAGGTAGAGAGATTCATGGGCTCAGACTGGCTTCAAGATGGCAGCAGGTGTGAACATTTGTCCCCTCTGTCCCCAGGATCTCCCCGGAGCAAGGAAAGGCCCCTGTGTCTCTCCTTTCTTGCTGCTTAGTATTACATCAGAGTTAACAGCTCTGAAGAGCCACTGGACTCATGGTGAAGGACACTCATCCATAATCTGTCCAGCCCATTAAGCCACTAGGGAAATACAAAGTCTCAACTTCTGATACTCCTGGGCTCTCATTTGCTCTCTGTTGCTATGATGAATGCCATGATCAATGGCGAATTGGGGAGGGAATGGTTTGTTTTGTTTTCCAGCTTACAGTTCATCTTCAAGGAAGGCCAAGGCAGGAACCTGGAGGCAGGAACTGAAGCAGCAACTGTGGAGGAACATTGTTTACCAACTTGCTCCTCATGGCTTTGCACAGCTTGGTTTCTGATATAGGCTAGGCCCACCTTCCTAAAGATGGCACCATCCACAGTGGGCTGGATCCTCCTACATCAATCAATAACCAAAAAAGGCCCCCACATGACAGCCTGATGGAGGTGACCCATCAATTGAGAGTCCCCTTTTCAGGTTGTGTCTAGATTTGTTTAAAGTTGGCAAAACTAAGTATGACATGTTGAATACTAAAAAATCAAAGACCATCCATGCAAAGGGAGAGTATGAGTCATCAGAACCTTTCATATTATTAGATTAGGGGAAACGTCAGCTTGTAGAACCACATTAGCAAACACACTGTCATTATTATCTCACAAAATGTATGAACACTTGAGGTCTGGGGAGATGGTCAATAGGGAAAATGTTTGCCTCACAAGCATGAAGACCTGAGATCAGATCCTCAGCACCACATAAAATCTAGGTGTTGTGGTACATGTCTACAGCTCCAGTGCTGGGGGGTAGAGGCAGAGGGATGTCAGAGGTTCACCATCTAGTCAAAATGATGAGTTTCAGGTTCAGGTGAGACCCTATCTTAAAATCCAAGATGGGGAGGAGAGGGGGGGAGCACAGAGAGAGGAAGCCAAAGTTGCAAAGTTGACCTCTGGCTTCCTTTAATGTTTCTATAAGTCCATGGTGAAGTCCCAAGAGCAAACCATGCAAGTTTATGCCAGAGAACATCAGTGACTGTAACTGTGATGAAAACATAGCCAAACCATGCAAACAATCAAGTCAGCCATAGACAAGACAAAGGCTTAATAAATTGTGGTATATTCACAAAATGGAATATTGTATAATAATCAGAAAGAACAAAACTTGTAGCTTCATGGAACAATAATTATAAAATATATTGAGTGGGGAAAGTACTCAAAGATTATGTACTGATACCATGTTTGTAAAAATCATTAAAAGAAAATCCTAAATATTAAAGCTTTAGAATGATAACTATGGGTACTGCAAAACTACATTCAAAATGATGATATGACAGCCTATGCCATCATTGATGGTGAAACATGCACTGCTGTCTCCCATAAGGAACAAGACCTAGATGTCTGCTTCCAACACTCCACTTAAGGTTGTACTGGAGGTTGTAGACAGAGTGACAAAGCAAGAAAAACAAAAATTGGCATGCAGATTGTAAAGGAATAATTAATATTTCTAGCTTCAGATGACAGGATCATGTGTGTAGAAAATCCTAAGGAAGTCACTAAAAAAATGATTCGAATTAATCAGTTAGGAAGATTTGTAAAAGTAAGATCAATATACAAGTCAGTCAAATATCTTTAAAATGGTAATAAACAACCCAAATATGAAATTAAGGTCTGAGTCCATTTGTAACCAAATCACAGGGAACAAAGTATGTAAAGGTAATTTAAACAAAAGAAAAGCAAATCATGCATTGAAGCATCACAACACAGTTAAGGGGCTGGAGAGATGGCTCAGGGGTTCAGGGAGCTGGCTGCTCTTGCAGAGGACTCAGGTTCAGTTCCCAGAACCTAGACAGAAGCTCACAACCACCTGTAACTCCAGTTCCAAGGGATCTGGCACCCTCTTCTGGCCTCCGTGAGCACTGCACACACATAGTGCACATACATTCATGAGACTCAAACACTCATAAACATAAAATAACATTTAAAAAAATCTGTTTAAAAACAAACATCAAGTCACCACCAGTAAAAAAGAGATGAGAGCCATACACAGCTAAGTGTTGGAATGTGCCCTAAACAAAACACTTGGTGGCTTTACCTCTGAGTACCTAGGGTCTGAGCACAAAAACCAAACTCTGAACCTGGGTACCAGGAGAACAACTTCTGAGATAACTCACCACACAGAACTCGGTGCCCCACAGAAACCTCACAGCCGTCATTAGTTTATGCTACCGTAAGTAAGAACAAATGAAAATAACTCAATTGAAAAGTCACACAAGGAACAATGTATGAAGCATGAGGGAAACAGAAGGAAGGAATTAGTGAGGATAAAAGTGCAAATAAATCAATTATAAAATAAGAGACAGAGAAATTAGTACATTCAAAAGCAGGTCCTTGACGTGGGGGCTGAGGGGGGGGGCAGAGGGGCAGCCCCCAGAGGTTACAAAGTTAAATCTGCAAATGAACTTAAGAATCTGGGAAACCAGGAATTTGCTACACAAATACAATGTGTGTAAGCTAGAGAGTTGTCTCTGTGGGTTAACGCGCCTACTGCACACAAGCAGGAGCACCTAGCACCCGTAAAAAGGGCACACCTGTAACCCCAGTGATGATGTCCTCTAGACTTTGCATGTGCACACGGATGAGTGTGTGTGTCCTGTTCTACTGCCTCCCCATTCCCAATCCTTTGAGACAGTGTCTCTCAGTGGCCGTAGAGTCCACTGGTTTTCAGCTGGGCAGGTGACCAGTGAGCCCAGTGATCCTTCTGTCTCCTTTCTCCCCACCCTGCCCAGTGTATACATGCACATGCACACGCACACACACATGCACACCCCACATAGTCAACAAAATTTAAATAAAATCTATGTATTTTGAATTATAAAATGACGAAACCAATAACCGAAGAGTAAATTGGGGAAATTTAAGGTGCTCTTCCTCTACTCCCCTGTGTACCAAATTGGGAGTTTCACAAGAAAAATTTTAAACTTAAAAAAAAAATAGTCTTTTGGTTCTTGTGTTGTCAAACATTTTAAAATTTAACGTCATGAGATGATAGTAGATAAACATGTAGTCCTAAGAAATCATGCCAAAGGATCCTTTACGTCTGTGATTCAGTTGCCGCAGCAGGGATCATGAGGTTGCTGCTCTTGTAGAGGACTTGGGTTCAGTTCCCACATGGCAGCTCCAGTCACCTGTAACTCCTGTTCCAAGGAATCTAGTGCCGCTTCTGACCTCGACAGGCACTACACATATGTGAGGCGCACACAGGCAAGAACGCAGCCATGCATGCATGTGCACACAGTCACGCTCTAAATCGCAGCATATCTTCTTGTTCTCTCCTCCCCTTCTTCGCCCCTCACTAGCCCACTGACACGTTCTTCACTTCTACCCTTCTGTTTTTTAAAAGAATGTTATGTATACTGAATCCTATCCTATGGTACTGTAACCATGGCTATCTTGGTTTTCTCCACATGATTCTCCAGCGGGCCATCCAAGTTGCTGCTACATCAGTAAATTATTCCTTTTTATTGCCAAGCATGACTAATATTGCCAAGGCCAATGCATGGATATACTGAATTTGCTGAACCCACTAAAGAACTGAACTTGGGGTTGGGAAGAAGTGTCAACCAGTGAAGTGCTTTCCACACAAACAGAAGGATCCAAGTTCCAATCCCCAGTGCTTACATAAGAGCTGATGTAATCCTAATGCTGAGGAGGAGGAGAAGGGAGGATCCCTGAGACTCACCGGTGGCCAGTCCAGCTGAATCATTGGGCTCCAAGTTCATGGGGAGATGTAATCTCAAAATATAAGGCAGAAAATGACAGAGGAAGACACTCAACATTCACTTCCGTGTGAGTGTGTATGTATGTGAGCACATACAAGCACATGCACACACACACACACACACACACACACACACACACACACACACACACACACGGGGGGGGGGCAGGGGGTGGAGTAAGATAAAACTGAACTCTTCCAGTGTGGAGCTATTAAATGAAGCAGCTAAGACCATTGTGTACAGGTTTTATTATATGCATATGTTTTTACTTTTCTAGACTAAATGTCCAGGAAAGCCCGGGATGGCTTGTATGGTAGTTAGATAGTTAACTGTCTAGTAAGTCATAGAGATGCTTTCTAAAGAGGCCACACTGTTCTCCACTGCTCTGAGCCCTTTGAAGGCCCAATCCTCCTATCTCCTTTGTTCTTGCTACTGTGGGTCTGTCTTTCTGACAGGTGTGTGGGGACACCTCCCTGTGGCTGTACTTGGAGTGATGTTAAGCATCTTTCTGTGTGCTCATCAGCAATCTGAATATCCCCTTCAGTGAAACTGTTCATCTGTGCTGTGTTTTCTAATCGAGTTACTCATGTTTCTTCCTTGTTGTTTTCAAGAATCCTTCCTCTATTCCGGGGAAGTCGTTTGTCAGACTAATGGTGGTTTGCCAATAGTTCCTCTTGGTCTTCAGTTTGTCTTTCCCTCTTCCTGACAGGATCTTTGGCAGAGGAAACACAGTTGATGATCTAGTATGAGGAGGCTCAGATTACCAATTTTGCTTTCATGGATCACGTGTTTGGTGTCCAGTCCAGGAACTGTGCCTATCCCATATGCTAAATCTCTTATCCTGGGGCTTTTCAGAAGTTACACGGTTAACATTTTACACAATCCTTTTGGAGTTGAGTTTTATATATGGTATGACATTTAAACTTCTATTCATTATTTTAACTATGAATATCCAATCATTCCAACACCATTCACTGAAAAGTCTCCATCAAATTACCACCACATCGTTGTCAGACATTACTAAGACACATGTGTTTGGGTCTATTTCTGTACTCTGTATTCTATCCCATTGAGCTATTATTGTGTGAACCTCCACCAGGACCGCATTGCCTTGATTACTGTAGCTACATTTAGGCTGAAATCAGGAATATGATTGTTTATTTTCCTTTATTCCTTCATTAAGATAATTTTTAACAATTCTCAGTCTGCACTGCATAAACATCAGAAGAGACGTATATGCCCACCCTTGGTGACATTTTGATAGGAGTTGCATTAAACCTGTAAATCCATGTATCCTTGATTGGCATCTCCACAATGTTAAATTTCCTAGTCCACAAAAATAGTACGAATCTCAATTTAATCAAGTTTTCTTTATTTTATACAATATATATAATATTCTAAACTTAGGTCCTACACATATTTTCTTGATTTTATATTTGAATATTCCATTTTTTTGAGGTGATTATAAGTGCCACCATGTTTTTCATTTTTGTTTTGGATACCTGGTGCTAATATATGGATATGCAGTTAGTTTTGGGGTCCTGATTTTGTAGCCTACTCCCTTGATCAACTCCTATCTTAACCCTAGGAACTTCTGGGTTTTTTTTCCTTTTTGTCCTGTATGACAGATTCTTTAGAATTGTATACACGTAGAACTATGCCATCTATAAAGAAAGGCAGATCTAAATGACTTTGTTTCTTTTCCCTGACTTATTGAAATGGACAAATTTCCAATAATACATTGAAAGAGAGTGTTGGAGTCCAAGCATCTCTGCCTTGTTCCCAGTATTAGAGGAGAATCATTGGAGTCTATGCTGCAACCTGGTTTAAGTGTAGTGTTTCTGCAAATGTTTTTTATTGAGTTGAGGAAGTGTTCTCTTCCCAATTTACTGACAGTGCTTAGCATGAACGGGCGTTAAATTTTTACCAAGTGCTTCTTCTCCTGTGTCTATTGATATGACCACCTGATTTTACTCTTGACTCTGTTGATATGGTAGCTTATATTAAATGTCAATCTTCAAATATTGAGCCAACTTTGCATGCCTGGAATGAATCTGACTCAATAATGATACTTTCTTTATACTTTTAAGGATTTTATTTGCAAATATTGTATTGCTAGCAATGGGGTTTCAATTCATGAGAGATATTGGTCTATAGTTTTTTTTTAAATGAACTCTTTATGTGTGGATGATATAAATCTGACAAAATTAATTGAGATATAGCTCCTCCTATTTATTGAGAAAGCTTGTACAGAAATGATGTGACTTCTTCCTCAAATATTTAGTAACATTCACCAACAAATTATTAAACTTGGAGATTTCTTTCTTTAAAATCTTTATGTTACACACTCAACTTTTCAACAGTCACAGGACTACTTGAGTTCTCTATCTCTTTTTGGCTCAGTTTGGTAGTTTGTGATTTCAGAAAAAAATTGCTATAAGTTGGCAGATTTATGAAAATCTATCCATAGTATTCCCTTATTATATATTAATAAAATTGTATGTGTTGTGATTGGGTCTGTTTTTTTTTTATATCAGCAATTCATTTTTTCTCTCTCTTTTAATCTTTTGCAGCCCAGCTTGAGGTTTCAGAATTTTATCATTTTTTTTAAAATAAGGTACATTTTTTTGTTTCATTAAATTTTTCTCTCTTGTTTCCCTCCTTTCAGTTCTGTTGATTTCGGACCCCATGTCTGTTACTCCTTTCTTCTGCTTGCTGTGGGTTTGTGCTCTTCATTCTTCTACTTCGTCTAGGTGGGAACTTGAGTCCCTATGACCTACCTGCTTTCATAGCTAAAGCACTTGGTGCTGACCTCTCCTCACTGCCCCTGCTGCCCACATACATCAGTCTGCTTCATTTCCCTTTTCATTTCACACCAATTCTGTAACATTTCCTTTGAGATTTCTTACTGGCCTATGACTTATTTGGACTTACATGAGGAAGGGGACATTGTCGCACAGTTGGTGTCCCCTGTACCACAGTCACCCTATACTACCCAACAATGTGGCCATTTCGAATTGCACTTTTTAAATAAACTAGTCAACATGAGGGAAGCATCTTCCTGGGCTGTTTCTTTCAAGATGTCTTTTGGGATTTTTTTCTTCATCTTTAGTTTTTGAAGTATAAATATGATTACCTGATCATGGGTTTCCTTGGATTTGTGTGAGATTCTCTTCACTTCTTGAATCTCCTGGTATCTTCTGCTAAATTTAGGTCAATGAGTCTTTACAGGAGATCTTCATTTCTAGAATTGCAGTGACACATATGCTAGTTCTTCTGTATTATCAGCTAAGTCCCCAAGATTCTTGCTTTTTTTTGGTCTATTTTCCGTTGACTAGATTGAGTACCTTCTGTTGATCTGCCCTCTAGCTCCCGAATCATTATCCCTGTTCATCTCCACTCGGCTTTTGAGCCCATCCAGATAGATTTTCATTTGTTATTGCATTTTCCTACAATATCCATTTTTTTCTTGCTTTTCAAGTTCTATTTTTTTGCTGAGATATTTTACTATTTCATTTGCTTGAAGAGAATTCATAATTACTTATTGATGAATTTTTATAACGAATGCCTCCAAACCCTTGGCAGATACTTCCAGGAGTTGATCCATGCCTCTGCTGATTGTCTATTATTACTCACAGTGTGGTTTTCCTGCTTGCTACATGACCGAGTTTTGTTGCTGCTGTAGCCTGGCCACTTTGGACATTATGTCATGAAACTAATTCTCTTTGATTCTCTTCTCCGTTAAGAACCAAGCTGTCTCCTTTAAAAGATTTAACTGAGGGCTGGAAGAGAAGGCATGTTCTGCTTCCGCTGGGCCCCACTGCCACTAGGAGAGGCTAAAGTAAAGGACTGACTCACTGGTTTTGTTGCTGGAAGCTGACACCGGGGATCCAAGTCTTGTGTTCCACTATCTCATTCCTCTGCGTGATGATCAGGGGCTGGAAGTTTTGTTCCTCTATGGAACCCACCGATTCCAGAATAGGAGGGGAAAAGGACATGGACTCTTTCCTCTTATAGGGCCCTTCCTGTCTCTCTGTGAGTGGAGGCTCACCTCCCCACTGAAGGCCACCGATGCTATCGTGGTGGGGACTGGCATGCAGATTGTTTCCTCTGGGCAAGGAATTAAAGAGCAGCTCCCCACTCAACCCAGCCAACACTGCCTTGGCACAGAAATTGGAGCGATGCCTAGTTCCGCTGGGGGAAATGAAAGGTCTCCTATTCCTCCTCACTTGGCATCACTCAAGGGGAGGGATCAGAGCCCTTTCTGCTCCTGTGAAGCAGAGGGAGACACATGACAGCCAGTGGAAGGCCAGTTCCTGGCCCCAGTCTGTAAAAATGCATGTGTATGCAGGTGTGAGTTTCTATTGGTACTCAGCTGGAGTAGGGCGGGCATTGCCATGAATATTTTCTGTTGGTTGGCTGTCCTGTTCCTGGTTCTTTAGTCAGGACTAATAGTTTTCCTGAAGGTTCTCTGTCTCTGTTTCTGTCTCTCTGTCTCTGTCTCTCTCTCTGTGTGTCTCTCTCTATGTCTCTGTCTCTCTCTCTTTCCATTCCTTTTGAAGTTTCTGGATCAGAAGCTTCAGCAGCACCTGACTGGGATGTGTAGCCAACAATAAGGAAACCCTAACGCTGCACCCCACGCTCTCCTTTAGTCCCCAAAGCCCCTCCTTCTCCTCTCATCCGCCATGGTTCTCCCACACCTTGCCTGTTGTCCTGCATCAAGAGTTCTTCAGTTTTAAGAAGGACCTGGGGTAAATGGAAGCGTTCAAGTTTACCACAACTGAAACCCAGGCAAACATTTCAATGTGCATTATACTTTTAAAAGTATAATAGGCTTGTGGGGAAGGAAGCATGTGAGCAATATCCTTGCTTGAATCCAACACCTAGTTTACAGCACCACCCATGACCACCAGACACAGCCCCCACAGGCTCATCACAAAAGCCCCGCCTAAGGCTATCTATTCTTTGACTTTGTACACAACAGATTAGATTTGCCTGGGACAGTCACTCCATCTTCCACTAACTAGCAGGATAGTAACTGGTAACCCGCTCCTATGGGGTGAAGACAGACTTTGTGCTGGGTATGGAGTAGCCATGTGTTTTCCCTTCTCTACGGGGTGAGTCTAAACACACTACACAGAAAAAATTTTTTTCCAGCACTAGTTTTCTGGCTCCCTAATGTCATCCTGATACCCAGTGATTCAATCCGTTTCTGACACTGATGACTTCCAGTCAGTGTACAGGGTTTAAAACAGATGTTCTCAACTTGTGGGTCTCGACCCCTTTGCGAGTCAAACAACCTCTTCGCCTAAGACCATCGGAAAACACAGATATTTACATTACAATTCATAACCGTAGCAAGATTACAGTGATGAAGTAGCAGTGAAAATAATTTTATGGTTGGGGGTCACCACAACATGAGGAACGATGTTAAAGGGTCTCAGCATTAGGAAGGTTGAAAACCGCTGGTCTAGGCTAAGGGCTCAATCCCTCAGGGCTGCCCCAACTTCAAACGCTATTGCTGAGTCCTAGGCGGTGGATACTTCTGATAGGCCAGCTATAAATGTGGGGATCCACATAACTACATTCTACCCAGGTTCAATATTCATGAGGATGACCCTAGAACTCTGAGAAGCACTCTGTGTTTGCAGGTACACCACCAAGGCTACAATTCAGAAGCAGCTAAATCGGAAGAGATGTCTAGGGAAAAGTGGGAATGAGAAAAGAGTGGCCTGAACTTGCATGCCTGCTTTGAGCGTGCGATCCTCTCAGTACTCCCACATGCCTGCCAACTACGTGTACTCCAAGCTCTGTCGTCTGGCAGTGCTCAATAGACTCCATTGCACAGACATGATGGGTTAAGTCATCACCATTAGTGGGTGAATGAACTCACTCCAACTTCTCCCTGATTCCTGGAGATCTGAAAGTTCCTATTCTGGAACCAAGACCTGGTCCTTCTTGACCAGACCCCATCCTGATATGGCCTAGAGGCCACCAGTCAGCTCACCAGCATGCAGAAGTCACTCTTGTCCTGTGGGGGATTCCAAAAGGTTTAGAGATTCTGTGCCAGGAACCGGAGCCAGGGAGTACAAATGTAATTTTTACTATGTCTCATTGCATTTCTCCACCGAGAGCTATTTGGGATGTCAACTTTGCGTCTTTGTGCTGGTTAGTTTTTATTGTCACCACGACAAAAACCTAGACATACCTGGGAAGACAGTATCTCCATCGAGGAACTATTTCCATCAGATTGGCCTGTGAGCAGGCCCATGGGCCGTTTTTCTTGATTGATAATTGTAGTGGGAGGGCCAGCTCACTGTGGGTGATGCTAACCCTAGACAGGTAACCGTGGACTGTGTAAGACAAGTAGCTGAGGAAGGCGGAGGGAGGGAGGGAGGGAGGGAGCCTCTAGGCAGTCCTCCTCCATGGTCTGTGCTTCAGTTTCTGCAGCCAGGTGCCTACCTTGAGTGCTTTTCCTGGTGTCCCTGGATGATGGATGGTCGAGAGTAAGATGGAATCAGCTCTGTCCTCCTCAGGCGGTTTTTGGCCAGTGTATTATTACAGCAGTAGAATGTAAACTAGAACACTGCCTTCCTAGAGGGCAGGCAGAACCTCTCTGTTGCCTTGTGAACAGGTTTTCTTCTCAGGCTTCATTATTTCATTTCAGGCCAGACTCTAGTAATCTGTCTGATGAAAAAATTGGCCTTATGCTATCTTCAACGCCCCCCCCAGCAAATCTGAGAGGTCTCTTGGCTTCTTTGCTCTTAGCAGTCCCCCGCTACCTCTACAAAGCCCAGATCACCAGCCTCCTCTTCACACATAGAGTCAGAAAAGTTCTCCACTGTAAAAGGGACTAAAAAAGAGTCAACTTTCTTTTCAAATGAGCCCTTCTCTAGAGACTCAGCCTCGCTAGCTTTCCTTGTCTCAATGTCTTTCATATTCAAAAATGGTTTCTGTACTGCACAGCCATTTTCAATATTTTTAGTGAGGTTGTCATAAACCACGGCCTCCCCTGCAGAAGATAATCCCACTACTGTTTCACCTGTTCCAGAAGGCTTGGTCCATTAGAACACACATAATCCAGGGCGGTTAATGTTTAAGCAAGGAGACCCAAAAGAGGCAGACGCCAAACCAGGTTTATTTATAAAATCTGGTGCAAAGAAAATCTCTATCCAATGAAGTCGAACAGCACATTATAGGTCTGTGGTACAACAAAGCGAGAGTCTTTCCAGGAATTCAAGGGTGGTTTAAACACACCGCAGCAGTCAGTAACAAGAATGCATTCCTCTAGTTTGGTAATAAAGACCACCATAAAGCCAATATCTAAGTCTGAACAGAACCTCCAACCAAACAGGAACATATTGACACTCCCTTCCTTTGGGGAGGCAGAAGTTGGCACTCTCCTGAACATGATCAGAAGCAAGGGTTCCCATACACACACTTTTGCAACCATGAGTCAAAGAACTCAAAGTTTTAAAATTGTTCAAACACTGGCACACTGAAGTTTTATTAAAGAAATACATGAGGTATTAAAAAATCACTCATTAATGCCATGGTAATCACCTCTCTGGCACGCCCAGCGATCTGACTCCATCTTCCAAAGATTCCTAAATCCCATCTAAGGGACAACAAACATTAATACCTCCAAAAACACTTTCTTCCTGTAAGTTGGTTTATCTCAGATATTTTGTCACAAT
Organism: Peromyscus californicus insignis; assembly: GCF_007827085.1. Taxonomy (NCBI): domain Eukaryota; kingdom Metazoa; phylum Chordata; class Mammalia; order Rodentia; family Cricetidae; genus Peromyscus; species Peromyscus californicus. The sequence goes on along the minus strand of NW_026294413.1, from coordinate 84,283,348 downwards.
AACAAAAACCTGACTAGAAGAGGCCATTTACAAAATTAATTTACCAGATGAAGCTTTTTCTCTCTGTGAGATGAATAAAAAATAACCTAGTCAGTATAATGGTTCTCATTTCCCAAACCATAAATATTAATATATAAAGGCATAAATATAATAAGCAATGTGAAAGAGCCACATGAGAAAAGTTTTAAGTGGGTAGAGCATGAATGAAAGCCAGATGAATGGAAAGACACATCCTTTTTATTTCATTAAAAATACAGCATTGTAAATACTAACAATGTCAAAAATACACTAACAGTTTAACACAATTTCCACAAAACAATGAGGTGGCTCCCTTACAGTGGACAATAGGACTTTGATCTTTTGTTGTTACTTCTTGAAACAATTGCAAACTTTCTGGAATTTAGAAGTAAACTTCAAAGAACTCTTACCTGAACCACAGCAAAGAGACTAATCACCCTTGAGCAGTCTAATGTGCTCTCTGTGCATCCTGATGATGCTCATGATACTATAGAGAAAGCTGTTAAAATGAAGATGTAGTTGCTATTATGAACCCTGAATGAAACAAAATTAAACAGAGCTGGACAGTGATGAAGGGTGTGCTCTTGTGTGCCTGCTAGTGATAACAGCAATTCTCTCAGGAATCTCTCCTAGAAACACTTGCCCAGAGACCACTGCTATCACCCCAGAGATCTCTTCTGCAAGGATGTGTCAAATGACTGCCTAACCTTGGGCTGGGTTTTCTTTTGTTATTGACCCATGAGTCTCCTTGTTATGCCTCCTTTTGGCCAAGGAATATGATTTCAAAATAACCACATGATCTCCATTTTGACTGTGAAAGTTGTCCTGTGTGCCATCTCCTTTGAATACGCCATGGTTCCCCCAGTATATCTAACTCATAATGTGTCCTCTTTCTGAATTTCCAGAAACCACTCTCTTTAGAGTTTTTTTTTACCAACACAGAGGTTGGTAAAGGTTGGTGGCACTATTGCCGTAGCAGAGTTGACGGGTTTTTTTTTTTTTTTTTTTTTTGGTTTTTAGAGACAGGGTTTCTCTGTGTAGCTTTGCTGCTGGATCTCGCGCTGTAGACCAGGCTGGCCTCGAACTTACAGAGACCCGCCTGCCTCTGCCTCCCGAGTGCTGGGATTAAAGGTGTGCGCCACCACTGCCCGCAGAGTTGACGTTTTAAATGATCACCAACTAGTCCTCACATTCCATGCAAGAGCCATCAACTGGGACTAGGGAGATGGCTCAGCAATTAATAGTGCTTCCTGCGCTTCCAGGGGACCCAGGTTCAGTTCCCAGCATCCACATCAGGCAGTATCACCTGTAACTGCATCTTTGGGGCATCTGATACCCTCTTCTGGCTTCTGCAGGCACCACACTTACATACAGACCTACACACATGCATAATTAAAAATAAAATACTTTAAAAAAGAGCCACCAATTGTCCCAATAATATCATATAAGGTATAGTATAGAAACTACACCTAGTATAGAAACATTCTGTGCTTAATTATCATGTCCTGTCCGTCTCCTTCACCATGACCCCACTCCTAATGCTGTCCTCGATGGCCCTGGTAACTTGAAGATTGGAGATTTCCTTTTGGTTTGTTTGATAATTCCTCATCATTAGATTTAGATGATGCACTTTGCACATGAATATTCCAGAAGTAATGCTGTCCTCTTACTGCATCTTTTTTCTTATTTTATATTAATTAATTGTGTGGGGGTGGGGTGGGGGGGAGTGTGTGAGGGAAGCAGGTATTCCACTGTGTACATATGGAAGTCAGAGCACAACTATCAGACTTGGTTCTCTGCTCCCACCATATAAATGCCAGAGACCAGACTTGGGTCCAGGCTTGGTAGCCGGTGGCTTTACCTACCGAGTCATTTAGTTGGCCTGCCCCTTACTGCATCTTTTTGGGTGGTGCATGATTTGAACTTGCCCCGGCGTTGATGGTACTCACTGCCCTGCCTTAACTAATGTGGTATTCCCAGGCTTCCACGGTAGTTACTCTTCCCTCTTTGTAATGAACATGTATTTTAAACTACATAAATATTCCGTTCCTCATCAAACAGTAGTTTATTCATGAATTTATTTGTATACATAGTAGCTCATACACTCTTCTTTTATCCTAATTGGTAATCTGCAACAATCATTTTTATCTAGTTTCCAGTTTGGCCTTTGGTCTCCGCCTCAAGCTGGTTTTCACATTGTTTGCAAAGGCCTTCATTATTATCTGAATCCTTCCTTGTTTCTTAGCAACACGCCCCAGCTTCATCACTTCTCCAAAAGTCTTTTCGTGGAAACATATGGAGAATAGCCTCCAAGGATACCCATTAAAGACTGCAGACTTGTGTTGTGGCCTAATAATGGGGCTGTCATGCAATTATGACAGAGGGAATTTTCTTGAGATGGGCATTTACTTTGGGTGATCAAGGTGTGCTTTGGACTCAGGGTAACTGTGAGAATCCTAGGTTAAAGAAGGATGCTGAAGAGTCAGAGACTGAGAAAGAGAAGTGAGGATGGAAGCCAGGGTCAGAGTGAGGGCACGGCAGGCATGAGGAGCTACCCATCTGAGGCTGAGGGTGACAACCTGGAGCTGGGTTAGGAAAGAACAAGGCTTCTCCACTGGGACCTCAGAAAGACTCCGGTCTTAGGGCCTTCCCAATACCTTGACCTTCAGTCAGGTGGGACCCATTTTGGACTTCTAACCTCTACGCCTGTAAATGATAAGTGTTGTTTGAAGCCACTGAATATGTGGTGATTCGTCACGGCAACAATAGGAAATTAACATGGAGTGGGTGCGGCGGTCAAGAATGGCCACAAGATGGGCTTTCTGTTATGAGTGTCATTGCCTTGCACCTTCTCAGGGAACAGAGCTGGGTATGCTCACCACACACACACACACACACACACACACACACACACACACACACACGCACATACATACACACACACACACACACACACACACACACACGTGTACAATCATGTTATGGTAGTTTGAACATAACTGGTCCCCATAATCACTTAGGGAGTAGCACTATTAAGAGGTATGGCTTTGTTGCAGTAGGTATGGCTTTGTTGAAGGAAGTGTGTCACTGTGGGGTGTACTTTGAGGTCTCCTATGCTCAAGCTAGGCCTAGTTCAGACCACTTCCTGTTGCCTGCAGGTCAAGATGTAGGAATCTTAATTCCTTCTCCAGCACCATGTCTGCCCACATGCCACCATGTCACACCATGATGATAATGGAGTGAACCTCTGAAAACGTAAGCCATCCCAATTAAATGTTTTTCCTTCATAAGAGTTGCCGTGGTCATAGTGTCTCTGCACAGCAATAGAAACCCTAACTAAGCCAGCACTCAGGAGGCAGAGACAGGCAGATCTCTGTGAGCTCAAGGCCAGCCTGGGCTACAGAGTGAGTTCCAGGAACGGTGCCAAAGTGACACAGAGAAACCCTGTCTGGAAAAACAAAAACAAAAACAAACAAAAAAACAAAAACAAAAACAAAAGAAAAGAAAGAAAAAAAGAAAAATCCATAAACACAAAAACTGGTTCTTTGAAAACAATCAATAAGAATACTTATAGAGTGTGATGAACCAAGGAAAAAAGAGAGAAAGAGAACTCGCAAATTATCAACACCAGAAACCAAAGAGGTTTCATCACTATTCATCCCTTGGACATTCAATGTATAATACGAAAAAGGTTAGAACAAAATCCAAAATTTTCTATACCCTTGAGTTTAATAATTAACCTGAAATTAGCAAAATTCATATAATGAGAAGTAGATGACCTAAATAGCCTCATGTCTATCTATCTATCTATCTATCTATCTATCTATCTATCTATCTATCTATGCACACACACACACACACACACACACACACACACACACGTAAAATAAAAAAATTCAATGTCTCCAAAAAAGAAAATCCCCGCCCAGTGGGTTAGACTGGCACATTCTCCCAGCACCTGGGCAGAGCAGTGCCAGCCCTGCAGTCTTCCTCAGAAATAAAACAGACTAGAAGATTCCCCATCTGGTTCCATAGGCCAGCACTGCCCCTAAAATACCAACTTCAGACAAACACATTTTAAGAAAAGAACATGTCAGATCAGTGTCCATGTCTTTACGAACATGAATGTAGAAAGCAGCAAGAAATCACCAAGCCAAACCCAGTGACTCATAAAAAGAACCATAGGCCACAACCAACTAATCCAAACACCTAGGGCTAATTCAGCATTCGAAAACTCAGTGGACCCTACTATGCAAATAGAGAGGAGAACATTTACAGTGTGCCAAAGGAGGCAAAAATCATCTTTAAAAAGTCAACAGCCATTTGGGATTTGAAAACGGAAAAGCAAAATTGGTTCAGCCACCTAGGAATCCTCCATGTGATAAAGAATGTCAGCACTAGACTGGACGCTGAGAAAATGGACTGTGTTCTTCATAAGACTCAGAGCAAAGCCAGCGTCTCTTCCTCCGCATTCCTACTCAGTGTTGAACCCGAAGTCATGGCTGCTCTAATAAGAAAAACAAAAATGAACAAAATGCATATTCACCATAAAGGAAGAAGTGCAAGTGCCACCATTCCCAGCGGCATGATTGGCTGTGAAGAAAACCTCAGATTATTTACTGAAAAAAAAAAAAAAGAAGAAGAAGAAAGAAGGGGGGTGGGGGAGGAAACCCTGAAACTAGGAAACAAGTACGGTGAGATCACAGGACTAATTGCAAAGGTTAACTGCCAGTCTGTATACCAGCAATGATACTGAAATTTGAGATCCAAAAAACTGGGGGTGGGGGGAACCTCTCAACAGTGTTTTTGGGTCTCCCAGTATTGATACTGTGAGTTAAAAATCTAACTTTCATTGTATAGTCCAAGGTCTGGTGGATGTCTCTGTATCCCTGAAGTCTGATGATGTGGCTCGTGGCACTGGGCAAACAAAATGAACTTGCCTGAACTCCCTTCCCACACACAGGATCCCTATATTCTCCCCATCACCCCCAGGAATTCAGAAGGAGGGTGTGTTCACCTCTACCCTTTGGCTGCCAATGGAAACTAACCCACACCTGGGTCAAAGGGCAGAGTAGCGGGAGAGGGACCTTCAGGGCGGTGAAGCTGGGGAGAGGATGACAAGGCTGATGAAGTGCTCTGCCCCATTGTCACATTTCCTTTATTCCGAGTCTACTCTGAGTACTCTGACATTTCAGGGATGCGTTGAGAACAGCCCCCATCTTAGAACGTCACATTCCATCTGTGGCTTGATGATTTGTACTCTGGACTTCAGCTGTAAATTCCACTCCTACACCACCATTGACTTCCTGATAGTCCTTAACAGCGATCCGTACTCCTGCCTCAGCCCGCATTGACTGGAGGCTAGGACTTTTGCAGGAGTTTGCCAGCTGGTCCATCTGCATCCACTTGATCTCCCTCTCAGGCTATTACCGGCTCAGAATCCAGACAAGTCCTCCAAGAACACTGCCTTCCCCCACTCAGCTCCCTGCACTGGTTCCTCATTCCACTCAGAACAAAATGATAGCAGTGGCATGCAAAGCCCTCCCCCATCTCTCTCCAACCTCTGTCACTGCTTTGACCTCATGCATCACCCTTTTAGTAGAAGCTGCTCATGAAATACCATGGGAAGAAGACTCAGGGGAAGGGGATCGCCTGGTGGATCACACTTTGGTATGATTCTTGGTTAATCTTGATTGTCAGTTTGATAGTCTCCAGAATCACCATGGAGCCCAAACTGTGGACATGTCTGTGGGTGAGTTTCTAGATCGGGTTAGCAGAGGTGGGAAGGCTCACACCAAAGGTGGGATCCGCGGCATCACATTCCATGGCCTAGGATCCTGGCCTGAACGAAAAGGAGAAAGGAGGTTAAGTTGCAACATTCTCTTCCTGGTTTCTGAGTGTGGAGACCATGTGACCAGCCCCTTCACATGCCTGCCTCCAGGACTTCCCTGATGGGCTGTACTCTTTAAACTGGGAGCCAAACAAACCTTCCAGCCAAGTATTTTGTTAAAGCAAAAAGACAAGTAATGAATACAGCTGGTCAGACCTGGCTGGGCAAACAATGCTTTGCTTGAGTTAGATAAGAGTATGGGTATTTCCCCAGCCCCACCTGGAGGGAAGCTCTACTTCTCCCCTTGACTACACATGGAAACACACACACACACACACACACACACACACACACACACACACACACGACCTTGAGGCAGGACAGACCTTAGCCGCTGACCCTCCCTCCAAGGCACCACACTTTTGTGTTTGCTATAAGGATGGCCCAGTAGAAACTTGTGCTGTGGCACCATGGTTATGCTCCGGCTCCATTGTGTAATTTTGGACAAGCTGTTCTCTTTCTTAGAGCTACAAGATGAGCAATGGGGACTATTTCATGTCTTAGTGTCTTTCTGGCTCTGACCTTAGAGAAATGTGCACTGAATCTCTAGAGAGCATGTCTCGGCTCCTGGGACTGGTGCTGGTGAATGGCTCTACCACATACACTTGTTGGGGCCATGATGTGGTCTCCTGGAAGAGCTGGCATTGTAGGACACAGGATATATTGCACAGTGAGGTGTCTCCCCAGGCTTCTCAAACACACCGTGCACATGAGTTACATGCAGATTCTGAGGAGCAGATCTGGAAGGAGCCTGAGACCTTTGCTATTAACTCTGCTTCTCTATGGGTTTTGTCAGTCACCTCATCAAGAGAAGCAGAAGAGGAGGAAAGGTTAGTGCAATGCTCCTTAAGTCCCCAGAGGAGCAAGAGGCCAAAAGAGCAGGAAGGGAAGGGGGGGGGGGGGACAATCCTAGGAGGAGGCTCAGTGGATAAAGTGCTTTTGGATCAAGCATGCGGATTTGAGTTTGGATCCCCAGCACCCACAAAAAAAGGTGGGCACAGCAGTATGTGCCTATGATCCCAGTGCTGGGGAAATTGAGACAGGTAGATTTCTTGAGCCAGCCCAGCCTACTTGGCAAGCTCGGTTTCTCTCAATCAATCTCCCTCTCTCTCTCTCTCTCTCCACCCCCCCCCCCCCCACATACACAAAGGCAATCTCAGTTCCTCATCCCCAATGGAAAGCTACCTGCCTCTATACTCTGCCTGATCATGTGCAACCCACCCAGGGAAGTTAATGGATATTCCCAGCATGGACAGAACTCTGCCTAGACAGGCACACTGTTCTCACTCTGCAACACAGCCCAATCCCACAGAACTTTATACATGTGAAATTGGTCCAGGCATGCATTTTCCAATACAGTGGTTGCTGGCGACCCAGGAACATGCAGATGCACACCCCTAAATTATCCAGGTTAATGCAAGGGTTAAAGGTAACATATCTGTAAAAGTCCTGGCATTGTAAATAGTTCGTCCGTGCTGCCCCTAAAATAAACAGTTATTTTATTATGTGTGCTTTGCCAACTGCAGGGACTGAAGGGCACCTCCACCCCAAACCTGGGAGTGGGAAGTGGGTCGCAAGCAGGGCTGGAGTGAGCCCTAAGTTGTAATCTCTGAAGGATGACTGTGTTGAGGGGATGGTGGCTTTTTCAGAAAACCAGTTTCCCACCACAGCCCACACGGACCCATTCATCTCCTGGGAAAGCCAACCTAGAAGAATCTAGAGACCCAGCAACCCGGCTAATTAGATGGTGAAGCCTGAGGCACCATGAAGGGACAGCATGGTAGCTGTGCCGAGTCCATGGTATTACTATAGAGAAGAGAGGAGCAGGGCTAGCTGGGAAACTCTACTGCATTACCCCAGGCGCTAAGGCTGAGCACTCATTTTAAGGCAGAGAGAGAAGTGATGGAGGTAGGGAAGACACAGAGGAGCATGGCAGGACTCAGGAACCAGACAGACCTGGGAGCTGCACGGGGTAGTTCTGAACTGGGAGCCCACTGAGACAGTGCTTTCAGCTAACCCCACCCCCTCAGGTGGCCCCTCAGCGTCTTGGCAGCGGTAGAAGCCTTTTCCAGCTCTCTCCAGCGCTGGGGGTGGGGCGGCTCAGCACAGAGGGAGGCTTTAATACAGTTTGCAGGAAACTGCCAAGGTGGGCGGCCACCAGCACTCAGGGAACAAGGCCACTGAGTTAATCCTTCCTCCCCCATATTCCCAGGCCAACAGAGGTGACATTGTGCCTCATTTTTATGAGATGGAAAAGGTTCGCCTGACTCCTTGGAGACCTGCTTGTTGGTGGGGGTGGGGGTGGGGTGGGGTAAAAGCTACTGAGAGGAAAATTGGGGGCTGCCAAGCCCCACCGCATCTGGAGCTGTTGAGTGTGTTGCTGCTTTGGCTGAGGGTTGCCCTGTGAGACCCCAGCTACCTCAGGACAAGGGTGGGTTTCAGTGAGGCAGGAGAGCAGGGTTCAGAGACCTACATTTGGATACCCAGCAGCCCTCAGAGGCAAGGAGCGCTGAGGTCTATCTATGCCTTGGTCAGACGGCTACAGAATTGTCTCGTGAGTCCACAGAGTCTGGGAATTTGCAGAAATCAGATGCACAAGTATGAGCTTGCTTCCAGAGGGAAACACTTCCGTTCCTATCGTCAGCATAAGATTTATAGCACAGAACTGCAGGCACTGATTCACAAATGAGGACTCTCTGCCACATCCATGTGTCTGAGGACCAGAACTAGCTACTAGTGTGGCAACTTTGGAAAGCTGTCACCAGCCCGTAATGCCTCGTGTCCCTGCTTGAGTGTCATATGTCTCTCAGATATGCACACAGGTACAAATGAATAACTAGGGGGTGGGGAGAAGGCTCAGTGGGTCAGAATTCTTGACACACAATCATGAGGACCTGAGTTCTGTAAGCCCGGCATTGTAGGCAGTGGAGGCAGGAGGGCTATTGGGGTTTGGTGGCTGACAGCATAGATCCAGGCCCAGCAAGAGACCCTGTCTCAAGGAATCAGGACAGGAAGTGAGAGCAGAACACCCAAGGTCTTCCTCTGTCCTCTGAGAGCATCTTCTCTCACACATGGGTATACACTACACGGCCCCCCCTCCTCAACACACAACGAGGAAACACAAGAATGTTCTAACACTTTCTCCAGAATAGTCTAAAATTTGAAGCCGTACCAATGCTCACCCACCAATGCATGCTCACCCACCAATGCATTGGCTTTGGAATCTTCACACAATGAAATACCATACAGCAGTGAAAATGAACCACGTATCATTGGAGGCAGTCACACTGAAGAATATGATAAATATAAGACTGAGTGACAGAAACCAGACACAAAAGATGTGACATGGATGTACGATTCCATCCATGTGAGACTTGGTTGGCAGAAGTGATAGGAATTCCAGCCACACCCCCATGGTTGTGCATGCCCCAGATGCTCTGCTTGGTCACGGAATCGCTCGTGGTGTGACCACGTGATCTATGCGCATGCGTGGAGTAGCCACGTGGGCCTGTGTGCGCATGTGCAGGGTGGCCCTTAAAAAGCAGGTCCCATGTCTCCCTGCCCCCCTTTCTCCCACATGTGTCTTTTCAGCAGGCCTGATCACATCTATCCCTTTCTCCTTGTCTTAATAAAAACTCTTGTTAGTGGATTCTGTCTTGTTTTGTGACTTCCTCGAAGGGTAAGAGCGCCGCTAAAAACCATCAAGGAACCCCAGCCTTGCCTATGAAGTCAGGAGGGAGATTACAAGGGTGGGAATGGGGGAGTGGGCGGCCTCTGTGTATGTGTTGCGTATCTAGGGTGGGTCAAGCAGGTAGGTTCAGTCTGAGGCACTGGGCCAGACTTTCTCTGGACTCTGTGCATTCCTCTGTCCAAACGTCACAGTTAGACGATAAACAGAAAACAGCTGTAATGTCTTCAACAAGATCTACTTGTGTCAAGGGGCTGGGGAGATGGATCCTTGGAAGTACTTACTCTGCAAGCTTAAGGACCTGAGTTCAGATCCCTAGTATTCACAACAAAAGTTGAGAACAGCACCATGTGTCCGGAAGCCCAGAGCTAGGGAAGAAGAGACATGTATTCCTGGAGCTCAATAGCCAGCTCCCGGTTCCATGAGAGACCCTGTCTCCAAAGACAAGGTGCAGAGCAATTGAAGATGCTTACATGTGTGCTCACATGTACTCATTTGCACGTGCACTAAACCCACATAAACATTTACACACATGTTGCACATATGTGCACACATATATGCATGTGCATACCTTCACACATCAGAATGGCAGAGGGGACTATTTCCAAGCTGACTGCCGATTTTGCATTCAGGGTGTCTCAGTAGCCCTGCTTCTCCTTCCTGCCCAGGGTGGTGTCTCCACCATCTTCCTGGAGCCCAGCAAGGGCCAACAGCCATCTTGTCTTACATACTGGTGCCTGCCTGTGAGCAGGTGATTTGCCTTGGCTCCTGAAAAATGTGTGGCTAATGCATGCTCTCGGCAGGATGTGAGAAAAATGGGACCCGGAGGCCTGTGTGAGGCAGCTCCCAGCACAGCCCCCTCAGGGGTCTGCAGACAGGAAGCTCCTCAGGTTGCAGTGGAGGGAGGGCCAGGGTCACAGCCGAGGCCCAACTGCAGTCACAGCTGGCAAAGCACTTTGTACACGGTTCCCCAACAGCCCGCGTGCTCAGGTGCTGGCCGGGTGTTGCAGATAACCATCATAAAAATATTATTATCTACTAAAACAGCACATTTTTATTCTCCTAATGGGGAGTAGTTTTTTTCCCCCCAACTTGGCTTGGGAAAGTTCAGCACAGAGAGATGGATCACAGAAAGAAGAGGGCTGGGAGTGCATCATCAGGCCCAGGTGAGGTTCAGTTTCCAGGCAGGAGCCTGGGAGCTCCTTCCCTTCTGGATTTCAGGCTCCAGCATGCTCTGTTGTCTCTGTGCCTGAGGAGAGTGAGGGGACTGTCACTATCATTCCTGAGCAGAACTTGCTGCCCCTCCCTCCATCCCCACCAAGCTTCCCTCTCCCTGGTAGGCAGGGATTCAGTGTGTGGTTACAGTCTGAAAGGCTCCCATGGAGGACCCTTCATGTAAGTGACAAATGCTTTGTGTAGGGAACAGATTTATCTGCCGACTGGGGTGGGGTTGGGCACTGGAAGCTGCTAGTGTAGAAAGACAGATCTCAAGTGGCTGTCCCGAGTGTATGGGCAGGGGTGAGGGAGGGAGGGCTCAAGCTAGAGGTGGTAGTCCAGGGCCTGGCCTCCCAGTTCAGGTCACAAGTATCCCCCACAAGCTGGTCACAGCCAAGGGCATGGTGGGGGGGTGAGGGATGCTAGCCCAGGATATGAAGGTGCTAACCTGTGATATGGAAGGAGAGAGCAGTGGGGGAAGGGAAGAGAGAGATGCACAGGAGGAAGAAGGGAGACAGGGAGAGAAAGGACTAGAAGATGGGATGGAAGGAGGGGACATGAGCTGGACCCCAGGGACAGATGGTGGGGAAGGAGGAAATGACTGTTCACTAAGTGCTTACTGCCTGCCAAGGTGGCTCTGAGGCCTCCCCCTGTCTTGATTTGCTTGATCCCACCAACTGGAATCCAAGGAGGTGAGGCTGCCTGCTCCACTAAGCACTTAGATGCTGGGATTCACAGTCAAGAAGTTCAGAAAGGTTGTGTAAGGTGCTTAAAGTTACCCAGCAGCTCAGCAAAAACCTCAGGTTTTGAACCCAGGCCTGTTGGATGTCAAGCCTATGTTCTTGGCTTCCCAGAGATCTCCCCAAGCCTCAGCAAGAAATAGCCCACTCTCCTCACCTGAGTAAGGGGATGGCAATGCCACCCAAACCAGGGAGCTGCACTAATCCCCTTTACATGAGGAAATAGAGGCACAGAAGAAAGGGGGGCTGGTTATTCAAGCCCATGGCCAAAGCCAAGGCTCCTACCATGCCCAGGAGAAGCAGATGCCATCACTGTGCCAATCCCCAGGAATTCATCGAGAACCAAGGTGATGATCTGCTAGGAATCCGGGCCACTGGTTGGTCCTGCCCCTGTCCCCACACTGTTTCTCTCTAGAGGTCAGGTCTCAGGCATGACCAGTTGCTAGGGTGCAGGTCTGTGTGGCTCTTACATCAACAGATCACTTGCACACTCTCTCAGTTGGCTTTCAACCAATGGAGTGCTGGGGAAAAGGCGACCCCCATTCCAGATAAGGTTCCCTGATCCAGAGGGGGTCGTGAAGGTGCCGCTCCACGGCACTGTCCCATTTGGGGGTGCTCTCTGGTTCACAAAACCTACACTGGTCACCAGGGCCCAGCTAAGGTCCAGTATAGAAGGAGGAAAAGCTGCATCACCTGGTTATAACCCAGCAGGTGTGTGACAGAATCCCAGGCAGGATGTCTTCGGCGGCCGCTCTCAGGAAGTGGCCAACCCTCCTCCAGGCTGTGGAAAGCTGTTACTGTGGACAATCCATCGGTGGAGGCAAATCCTGAGCCAAATGCAGCTCCACAGGAGGGCTCAGGGCTTTTGGGGGGCCTTGGTGTGCTGGTCTGTCAACAAAAAAGCCAAAGCACGGCATTTTCTAGCTGTACTTGACCATGCCAAACCCTCGGAGAAGAAGTCAGGAGAGGGATGACTGGGGTTGCCCTGGGTATGCACAACTGTGACTCTTCTGAGGAAGACAAAGCCTTTAAATCAGCACTTAATTGATGGCACCAGGGCAGGTGACAAACGGGGGATGTATTTTACCAAACAAGGGTACTGGGACCCAGGTGTTTCAGTTTCTTGTAATAACGAATGCATGTGTCTAAAGCCAGTTGGAGTTAGGATCCTGTCACTTGCAGCTGACAGAATTAACTGTCTAACCGTAGTAGTTTAAAAGCACAGCTGTTCACAGAAGGAATCCGTTACTCAACAAATCGGTCTCCGCACACATTATTCATTTAAGAAAGCTCAGACAGGGGTAGATCGTGTATGTGTAACCTGTAGAGGTGAGGACTGACAGGTACTGTTGTGCAGGTTGAGAACTGCCCATCTCCTGCAGGGGATTCTTTCCACGCTACAGCCCCGTGGGTTACACAGTGCATTGGCCTTGAGCACAGTGGTTTCCTCAACCTGGGGGTCACGGCCCTTCGGACAACTCTCTAGCTCTAGAAATATTTACATTACAGTTCCTAACCGTGGCAAAATTACGGTTATGAAGTAGCAGTGAAAATAATTTTATGGTTGGGGGGTCACCACAACATGAGGAGCTGTTTCAAGGGTCGCAGCATTAGGAAGGTTGAGAACCACTGCTTGAGGACTATGTAAGTCATCCCCAACCCCCAAATACTTGTAGCACTCACCCCCCTTTATCATTGCCTAGCACTGGAATGGCAGGGATTTGCTTTCATCCTGGTTGGTTGAAATCCTTGGAGGTCCTTTACAGATCAACACAGCCTCCTCCTTCCCAAGAGGCACTGCCAGATTGTGTCTTCAGCTATAAAGTGGCTATGGGGGAAAAATCATAGAAGAAGGTGTGTGGTACAAGAGGAGGTGCCCTGAGAACCCGAACTCAGCTTCCAGGGGACACAGTCGTTGTTTGGGTACATCTCCTGGGCTCTGTTCCCCCAGGATGGCTTACAGAACTTCTGGCCCCAGGGAAAGAAAGGTCAGTGTCCTCTTGTCTAGGTATCTGGAATGTGGAAGATCTGTCTGTCCTCTGGGCCACCCACATCCGTGACCAGAAGTCTAGGAAGATGTTCTCTGCTTACAAGGGTACCCCGTTCCTCAGAGAATCTGGGCCATTGTCTTCATCTCTGCTGCTTTCCCCATGGGTAGAAGCGAGGATAAATGCCAGGAGACATTGATGACCAGCCTAGGTTGTCCTTACCTCCAGATTTCAGAGTTCTAGGCCCAGCCTGCCTGACTCCCCACTGGACAGGAAGGAATGCCCCACTCTGGTCACAGCAGCTAATGCTTGTCTTCCTCTTTATGGGGACATGGCCTGCCCACCCCATGGTACAGCTCAGACTCAAAGGCTTCCAGCCTATAGAGCTATTGAAGACCCAAGTGCCTGAAGTCCTGCTTTGCATGTCTCCTTCCTAAGCTGTCCCCTCTCCAAACCCCCATCCCAGGTAAAGAGTGAGCTGCACTCTTGAATATATTCAGTTTAATATAATGTATTTAATATAATATATTTTAAAATATAAACATAAAATATAAAAGCAAAAGATAATCTAAACAGGAGGAAAATGCCTTCCTATGTTATTTACAACAGACCTCTTACAATCTAATGACCTCTGCCATCCTACCCACCCAGACATGCAACGTAGCAGATGTTCTATGAAGACCAATGAGGTGCCCAAGCTGTGGGCTCCTTCCTTGGCTGGCCTTGAATAAATAATTCATCTGCATGCTGATTTGTTCAGCTACACTTGTGTAAATGCAGGCTAGCCCACACAGTGTACCAGTGAGCGCAGAAGCTCTGCCCACTCTGCTCTGGACCCCAGACAGAGTATTCCAAGACTCACCCACAGTGGGCCTCTCCCAAGCAGCCAGCCCTCACTGCCTGCCGCAACCCAACAGGCACTCTCAGACTGAGGCCCAGAACCTGGATCTTTCTTCTCAGCACAGCTGGCTGAAAAGAAGTAAAACTAGTCTCTCAGTGTTCCCAGCAAAGCCTGACCTCCGCCATCCAATCATGGCCATGAGGGTGGCCAGGACAAGTTCTGGATGGAAGCAGCCTGGAGACTCCATTTTAGAGCCAGGGAAGGTTTGAAAGATTCCACTTGTACCCGGGTCCCTCTTTCTCAGGTGAACTCCATCACCAGCCAATGGCTCCGTGCCTCTGTGCTCACCAATCTTCTCCCCTACAAGCCATCCATAGCTTCCTGGTCCCACACGACCTGCTTGCAACCAGAAACTACCATGCCACTTACCCACCATGCAATCCTGCCTTTCTTCTCTCAAGGACACTTTTGCTATAGTCGTATCATCAATCTCTCTCTCTTCCTAAATTCCTACCAGGCATAGCCATGCCCATAACATGAGGGCATGATGGCTCAGAGCCATTTCATAGAGGTTTGACTCCCAGCTTGGCCCCTAGTTACTGGGTAACCTTAGACAAGTTACTTAACTTCTCTGTGTCTCATTTTCCTCATCTGGTAACAGGTGAATGAAATACTAACTGCGTTACCATGTCCCTGATGAACTGAGCTAATATGGGAGGGATCTAAATCAATATTTGTCCGTAAAGCCTTACAAAACTGCTTCCTTAACTTGGAAACAGAATTCCCATTCAGAGAAGAATGTCTACAAACAGCTGTCTGGATGCTATCTCTAGTGAGAGCTCTCTGCCTTCCTTCTCTCTGGAACCCATTCTATTCAGGCTTTCTCAAGATCACTGGGACCTTCATGCTGCCCAAGGTCACATTCAGTGTATACTTCTGCTTACAGGAACCCACAGTCCTGGGAGATCTGAGTCATCCTCACACCCATTTGTCACTTGGTCTGACACACAGCACACTCCAGCTCCCTTGTTCTTAAGCTCCTGACTAGACCTAGTGACCCAGAGACTCCACGTTGACTTTGTGGATCCCCCAGACAGTGCTGCCGGTAAACATGGAACAAGATTCATAAACACAATTTTCTATGGTCTTGTAGCTGTGCTAAGACAGTATGAAGGGATGAACTTTGATGATGAACTCTCTCCAGGCATATGAAACCCAAACCCTGCCTGCATCAGCCATACCCAGGAATGAATACTTGGGGGGCCAAGGGATGGGCAGCTGCCATGTGTCCCCTTGCCCAGCTTCAGTCATGAGGCCAGTGACTCACACAATTGGTCCCTGACACTAGCTTCACCTCTCATCCATGTCCCCATAGTCTAGAGGCATCAAAGACATGGCCAGGGAGAGAGTCAGAGCCACCACCTGGCTTTTCCATTTTTTATTTAAGACTCGGGGACCATGACATTCACTGTCAGGGACGCTGGCTACCTGAGGACAAGAGGTTCCTGTCACGGCACTAGGCATGAGTTCGACAAGCCCAGGGAAGCCTTTCTTCCTTTTGCTTTGACAAGAGGTATCGTTGCCTGACCAGAGGGACCACCTAATGAGAGGTATCATCTGATGAGAGGCAACCAGCTCATCACCTGACCAGCAGTACCACCTGAACTGGAGCCCCAAAGGCAGTCAGGTTCTGGGGTGCCGCCTCCAGAATCTAGAGTCCAGGGTGGATTAACTCTCCTGCAGAAGCAGGGTCTGAGACTGCCAGAGGAGAGCATGTTAGGACCTCAGGGTCAAGCTGGGTGACAGCTGAGTGAGCTCCCACATTAAACTGGGATTCTGCTGTCACCTAGATTTTTGTAGTAGGCAGCTCAAGCCTGTCTTGAGAAGAGAAACTAAGGCAGGAAGTGGCATGGGGCCTGTGGTGGGGTGTTTTACGTTGCTGTAATGAAATGCCTGAGTGTAATCCCAGGAATGTATGGAGAAGAGAGGTTTGTAGGCCCATGAAGGCCTTCCTTCTGGCAGGAAGGTTGAAACAGCATAGTTTTTCTTTCTCACGATGGATCCGAACTCTGTTTCAGAATGGAGAATGAGAATCGTTCTAGGGAACCAACCATGGGAGAATACATCAAGTCCCTGGTGTGGCCTCATTGCATAACAACCAGTCCTCTCAAGAACTCACTCAACCCTGGGAGACCCACTGCACTCCAAGAAAACAGCCTCAATCCTCTCCCAAGCATGGAGTCCCATGACCTCAGATATCTCCTGAGACCTATCTCTTGGACCTGTCTGTCCCCAGCATAGCACAGGGGACCAAGCTTCTAGCACAGAACTCCAGGGGGCATAATCAAAGCATCCAAACTCCAGCATGGAGTGGCTTTGGCTGGCCCAACACTCAAGGTAGGACTTCCAAGGTGACCTAAGGGCCACATTAGGAGCAGTGGACATCTGGGTCAGTGGGGTCTTGGGGAATCCTCCCACTCAGGGAGCACTACCAGGAGCAACCCAAGTCCCTCAACAGAACACTGGGCAGGGGACCAGGATTCCAGGTTTCCAGGCCAGAGGGAGCCATCTACTTTCAGAGTAGGCAAGGAGAGGGGGAGTTCAGGCCAGAGAGAGCTGAGGGAGGCAAGCTGCCAGCCTGCAAAGCCCCGCCTGGAGACTCTGTACCCAGGACACAAGGTTCCTGTCATTCTACCCTAGAACTAGGTTGTACCAGCCCTGGGACAAGGCATGTACTCTGGGCCTCGGATGTTGAGTGATGTGTCATGTAGTCACCAGGAACCAAATAGCACTGTCACACTATCACCTTATAGTGGACATATTTAGTCCCCATCTAAGCAATGGAAGTACTGAGAAAAGAAGTAACTGGCGGGGCTCATCAGTTGGGAACCTCGAAAGAGCAGAAACCTAGCACTCAGCAATTAGCAACTGATCCAGTGTACATGGACTTGCACTCACCCATGTGTCCCCAGGTTCTCCCTGGATGCGATGGCGGATAGGTGGGCACTGGGAGACTCTATGCCCAAACTCCCGATCGCCACTATTTCCAACAGCATCATGGGTGTTGAACCTGTGCCCTGAGCAAGGCTGCATGGATAACCAAAATGTCAAAGTGTTTGTTTGAGCCGCTGGTCCATCCATGCCGAGTGCCTCACAAGCAGGAACCACATGCCAGTTAGGTGGTCAAGTAGGAATATTTCTGTTTCATAAAAACAAAGGAAGACATTCACAATCACTTCACTGGACCCTAGCAGAAATCATTAAAGGCACACGATGTTGAATGGGAAGGATGAGGTGTTAAGGGGTCCTCCCTAAAGACACCTTCCTTGCTGTTTCAAGAGTAGGCATTCCCCCTCCCTGGGACAGCTTGGCATTTCCTTATGAACCTGGAACCCAGGGAGACCCCACATCACAGATTTTATCACACTACAGATGTACAGATACATCCAGTGAACCCAGAGTGATCTCCAGGGGGATGGAATATGCAGGGGCTTCTCAGATAAGACAGGAATCCCTACCACAGGCTCCCTGACACCAAGGATTGGAGAGGTCAGAGGTCAAGGCTTCTGAGAAACAGCTGCTTCCTAGTGAACCAATGCCTCAGACACAGAAGGCAGCCACAAATCCTGTGCTCCCAGCCCAGCCCAATTCTATGGAAGGCATTCGCTCTTACCAAGGGATGTACACAGCTACACAAGTATATATGCATATGCATGTGTATATGTATATATGTATTCTTGCACTTATGTGCAAGTGTGCACATAAAGTGGGATTTGAGCTACATATAGATTTATATAAAAAAGAAATATTAATAAATAGGAACTTGCCCACTAGCCAGGAGCACGGGGCTGTCAGGGGCTGTGCCTGTTACTACAAATGCTGTCCCTGGTCACTTGGGGTGGGGGAGCATTGCCTCAGCAGAGAAATGGACTGGCAGTGTCTCTAGAGTGTGAGGGGCATCAAGACTTTCTTCCACCTTCTCCAGTTCTGTGACCATGTGAAGATGTGGGCAAGAGGAGACATGGTCGCCAAGGCACGGGTGCCTCCATGGGCCGAGGCATTGGGGGAGCACTGTAGCGGCTGCTCAGCACTGAGTCACTGTCATGCGGTGCCTTTGTGACCAGGCAGCCCTGCTTTATAACCTTGGCTGCTCATACACTAGCTCTGTACCCAGGTCTCGGGGTACCCCATCTGTGCAGTGACAAGTCATTCGGGCCACATGGAGTGGTCCAGAGAGATCAGCATGGCAGTGACTAATGTGCAGAACTCTGGGCGATGAGCAGAAGAAGTCAACCTATCACACTGGCGTCCGAGAACCCCCTAGACTAGAAACCCTAGGTTCCAGCTCAGACCAGAGCTCCTGTCGTCTTGCCAGTGATTTCAGAGGCATAGGTGTAAGGCAAATCTTAAAAGATCGTATTAAAAAGCAAAACAAAACAAACAAACAACAAAAAACACAGTGCCAGCTATTGGGGTACATTCTGAAAGATCAGAGAGACAGAACAAGCCACAGCCAACCTCACCTCGCCAACTCCTCAGCTGATCCTGTTTCCATGAATCCTTAGACTGAAAACTTCTGAGTCTTCACCGGAATGGATCTCAGCTGAACTGCTGCTAAAAGCCTAAAAGCTTAAAAGCCTCTAGTTCCTGGTCCTCACGCCTTGTATACCTTTCTGCTTCCTGCCATCACTTCCTAGGACTAAAGGCATATGTCTTCCCCAAGCAAGACATGAAATCTCAAGTGCTGAGATTAAAGGTGTGTGTCACCATGTCTGGCTGTTTCTAGTATGGCCTTGAACTCACAGAGATCTGGATGGATCTCTGCCTCCCAAATGCTAGGATTAAAGGCATGTGCTACCACTGTCTAACCTCTGTGTTTAATATAGTGGCTGTTCTGTTCTCTGATCCCCAGGTAAGTTTATTTGGGTGCATAATATATCAACCACACATGGGGTCAGGGGTTCCTCTGTAGCATGAGAATTTTTTTATTTCACCTTTTTATTTGAAAAAAAAAATCTAAACAAATAAGTGAGATATTGTGTTGTCCTCAGATAGGACTAAAGCTTTGTGTCTGAGTTTACCTAACACTTTTTTTTTCCACAAAAAGAAGCCCAAATGATTTCACAGACTGCTGTACAAACAGTGGCTTAGTGATTGTTCAAACAGATAAGTAGGCGAGGACTGAGTTATCAAGCACTCTTGGGGCACAGGCAGGCCTCATGCTGGCCAGCTCTGGCTCAAAGCTTCTGGAGGTCTCCATGTTGCCAGTCAATACCTGAGTGCACACTGCCCTGGGGTGACGACTTGTAAGATACAACTGACTGGTGTACAACCAAGGAACTTCTTGCTAAGCAGCACGTGCTTTTGTAGTTGTTTTTCCTTTTAAAAACATGTTAACTGTCTCATGCATTCCCCAGGGCACATTGAGGAAGAAGGGGTGGAAAGAATGTAAGAGACGAGAAGGAGTGACGTGGAAGACTGCCATCCGGTTAGGGCACAGCTGTTAAAACTGAGCACACAGTCATCTATCATGGACAGAGGAGGTGCCCCCAAGGTTTCACCCCTTCCTGAATAGCTTCTGACTATTAATGGTCACCATGGGAAAGGGCGTCATTTTCTTCAATGTCATAGCCACTGGAGGACCAGTTAGATTTATTTTGTTTGTTTGTTTTGGTTTTGGTTTTTTTGAGACAGGGTTTCTCTGTGTAGCTTTGCGCCTTTCCTGGAACTCACTCAGTAGCCCAGGCTGGCCTCGAACTCACAGAGATCCGCCTGGCTCTGCCTCCCAAGTGCTGGGATCAAAGGCGTGCGCCACCACTGCCTGGCAAGGTGGACCAGTTAGAAAGAAGGAGTTCATAGGGAAAAGAAAGGGGTGGTGGGGGTGGATCAATTACAGTAGTACATCATGTATATGCATGGCACTAAGTGACTCTGTTTTGGGGTATTTTACAAAGTTGATGGGCCCGTTAACATTTTGAGTCTGTGGTTAAAAGCTTATCTATTATAATACAGGAAAAATAAAATAATATTGATAATAACACTAATGAGGGCACAGCAGGCGCCATTGCCAAGACAATCCAGCTGATAGCAAGCAGATCTTCAACTGGGACACCCTTCTGTTATTACACCCGACACTGGTTATTTCACTTCGGCAAAACATCATCTGTCACATTAAATTAATGGCATTAATTTGAATTTTAATGGTTTTTGTAGTTTTGTTTGCATTTAATTTGGTAATTGTGTTTGGGTTTTATAGCTGCACAAGAACTAAAAGCACAAGGAATTCATACTTACTCTTGTGTTTGTATATATTTAAGTAACAATGTGATCAAAATAATTTCAGTTGGCACCGGGGGTCTACGATGATTTTGTTCCCTTTAAAATGCAGACACACGGGGCAGCAAGATGGCTCAGCAGGCAGAAGCGGTTGCTCCGCAGCCCCGATGACCCAAGTTCGAGCTCTGTGACCCACTTAAAAACATCTGGGTGTGGTGGCATGGATCTCTAATCCCAGCATTCCTCCTGTGACATGGGAGGTGGGGATGGGAGAATCACCTAGAAGCCTGTGAGGCAGCTAACCTTGGCGGAAACATCAAGGGAGAGCTTCCCTCGACAGGAAGGGAGGGGAGGCTCCCAGAAGCTGCTCTCCGACCTCCACACACGTGCCACGGGCACCCTGGCGTGTGGGTACTGGCACTCACACACACGCATACATGCATGATAATAAATCAATAAATATTTTAAAGTCATCTATTAGTGAACTTCAAGAATCACTTGGACGGCTCCGTACCCCACCGCTAAATGCACGCATCACTTAATTTTAAAAGTCCTGGGTTGAACTGGCGCACTGGAATTGTGGGAAGGGTGTGTAATGGCAAAAGTCCCACAAGAATTTAGATCTAGGCCTTTCGAAAGGCTAAACTAGTTAGTTGGGTTCTCGGGTGGCTTCAGGTCTTAAACTACCCATGTCCTTTTCAGTTTCTGCTGATCCTTGGTTCACAACCTGAGCAGGAGTGAGTAGCTCCTGTACATCCAGATACATGTTCATAATCTGAATCACATGGGACAGATAGGTCTGGGAGAGTCCTCAGCATCTGTCAGAGCAGCAGCTCCGTACCTCCTGCATCCTTAAAGGCTTGTGACTGACCTCTGACCCAGAGGCTTCGGGCTGTGCATCCCTGGGCCTTACTGTGGCAGGTACTACCTTGCTGTTACAGGTATTCCCTTCATCGCCATACATCCCTGGGTAAAAGCAGAGGCCAGGAAAGGCTGGGTGGCTTAGCTGGGACCCATAACTGAATGACAGTATGGCAAAGCCTCCCACTTGGGTCCAAATGCCCACAGAGGGTCCATCCCATCCTGCTGGTTCCTTGTCCCCAGTGGCTGCTGTGATGAGAGAGGGAAGGAGACCCTGTGTTCAGGGTGTCATTGATCCCAAACACACAGGACTTGTTCTTCTATGAAACAAGTCAGGGATGAATTCTCGGGGGGTAATGAGTGACAGGACTCTCATATCTCAAGAGGAAGCATCCAGAATCCTTCCTTCCAGGTGGATCTTGAAGCACAGTCTCTTCCTCACCACCACATACACACCTGTTTAAGCAAAAGAGAGGGAATTTCCACAGAGATAAGGGGGGCTCTGTCATGCACGCACAGTGCCATGGCAACTGCTTCCTTCATGCCTGCATGCTCTTCTAGAACTTGGGGTCCCCATGGAGAGGGAAGACCAGGCCCTCACTGCCCAACTGTAAATCCACTGCATTGCAGGAGCCCAAGTCACCCCACAGTGGCAGAAAGAACTCTAGTAGAGTTCGTCTTCCATCCAGGACTAGGGCCGGGGGATGCCCATTGAGAATGGAGCTCAAGATAGGTGGTGGGATGGAGTCAGGCAAGCAGTCAACAGGTCCATATTGTAGTAGAGAGAGGATACAGTCTCTCCCCAGAGCCAGGGACCAGGAACAAAAGTCATCTGGTAGAGCCCTGGGCTGTGGTGGGACATGAGAAGACCCAAAGAGCACAGCACCCCTCCAAACATGGAGGCTTAGACGACTACCTTAATTAACAGTGACTACAACAGCCATGGGAGATCTGGGCACTCCAGTCATCCACCTTTCCCTCCACAGCATCCTGTTTTGCCTGCCCTGGGGAACCAAACAGAAAAGGTGGATGTACATTTGTTCGTGGGGCTGCTGTAATGAAATCCCACAACTGAGTGGCCTCAAGTAACATGTATGCACAGTTCCAGCACTCCTAGTCAGGCTGCTGTTGAGCCTATGCTCACTACGGCTCTAAGGAGAATCCTTCCTGGGAGATGCTATACTCCGTTCATACTGTTGCCCCCCATGGGTCTTTATGTTGTCTTCCTGCTGTGCCATCTCCATGTCCACACTTCCACTTCCTACAAGGAGTCAGATATCCCGAATCAGTGCCCCCTTTAGCGTCAACATTTTAACTTACTGAATTCTGTGGAAACTCTACCTCTAGGACATATCTAAAAACCTGTCAACACACCTGGGGATACCAACATATTTATTTAAGGGGGACATAATTAAATTTATAATTAGATGGGAAGGAAGAGAAGCATACCAGAATCAGCCATCTCCAGGCCACCCATGTGGTCAGGAAAGAAGCTTTGGATGTGGGTATGATCAGAGCATGCACTTGGTCCACGCTGGACCTTCAGCATATCTGAGGGGGGACTTTTTTCTACTCCTCAAAATGACTGAGAGGTTCCAGAATGTACCTCAATGTCCTTGAGGGGTGAGAGAGGAGGCTCCCCAGCCAAGCATGTGTGTAAACATCTAAAGGAAGCAGGGAAAGTTGGTTCCTATTCTCACCTCCAATATGCCATTATATATGCAAGGTGCAAGTGGGGACCAGGCCTGAGGCCGTCAGTATAACACTGAGTAAATGAAACCAAGCGAGAGAAATGCAGAAGGGCAGGAATGGTGTACTACAGGCCCTAAGAGAAGAGAAGGGACCCGGTGGACCCTCCCCCAGCATGGGGGATTCTGTCCAGCAGGCAGACAGCGAGG
Organism: Peromyscus californicus insignis; assembly: GCF_007827085.1. Lineage (NCBI taxonomy): Eukaryota > Metazoa > Chordata > Mammalia > Rodentia > Cricetidae > Peromyscus > Peromyscus californicus. Next base: position 84,259,933 of record NW_026294413.1, on the reverse strand, counting down.
TGAGGGCAGAGCCTGTGTGAAAAGTGCTGGGGACAGCCTGGATTCGATGCCCCAGGGAGGTCTGCAGTCCTCAAAAGGACTTCTCTGTCCCCCACACTGGGCAGCGGGTGTAGGTTTTATGTGTGTCTGCAGAAGGCTAAAACTGTCTTCAACCAGAACCACAGTGATCAGATGCCGTCTCAGACAGGGATGGGAGCATTTCCTCGGTTGGAAGAACTTGGGCAGACCGTGCCAGAAGTGGCTTATAAATAGACCACCACCGCCCTCCCTCCTTCCCATCGCCCAGGCTCCTGGCCCCAGCTCTCTCTCTCCCACTTGGCACAGTCCCAGGTGGGTTTTAATTAGCACTCTTGCCTTCTCCACTGCTCACATCCAGGTTTTCCCAGGCCAAGAACACACACTTCTCTCTCCTGCTCTCCTGGCTTCGGAGCCGAGCGGAAGCTTTTTGGAATCTTTGGACATTGGTAGAAACAGAATGGCAATTTTCGCCTGTCAGGAAGAATGCTACCGACCCACTGCAAATGGGAGGCCTTCGGCCCTAGGTTTGGCAAAGAGGCTTTTTTATCCGTCAGGCATCAGCCTTCAACAGAGCTCAGTGGGTTCCCCAAAGTGAGAGGTCTGCAAACAGTGGTCCTCGTGCAGAGACCCTGCGTCTGCCGTCACCATCTCTAAGCCATACAGACAGGTCTCGCCTCTGTCTGGCTATGCAGTGTGTCACGTCTCCCTCCTAATTTTGTGAAGCTGCCCCGGCCAAATTGGACATATGCCATTCTCACCCCTTACCAATGAATGTCCACTGCGTCCGTTAGCCCTCTGCTGTTACGACAAATCCCTGAGACAAAACATATAAAGAACGAAGGTTTCTTTTAGCTCATGGCTTTAGAGGTCTTACTTGGGAGCTGTGGAAGTCCGTTGTGGTGGGAACATGTAAAGGAACAAAACCACTTGAGTCATGGCTAGGAGAAAAAGGAAAAGAGAGAGGATGGGGGGGTGTCTTATTTTGCTCAACTTCCGGGAACAACCTACTAGGTCCCACCCCATAAAAGTGCCACCATCTCCCAGTAGTGCTATCCTGGGGACCAAATCTTCGATGCACAGGCCTTTGAGGAACATGCCAGATCAAAACTGTAGCACCCACCTCCATTACCAAGCCTTCTCCCACCCAGGATTCCACCTCTTTTTGTTTGGTTGGTTGGTTGGTTTTGGTTTTTTGAGACAGGGTTTCTCTGTGTAGCCCTGGCTGTTCTAGAACTCACGCTGTAGACTGGGCTGGCCTTGAACTCACAGATCCACCTGCCTCAATGTTGGGAAATGGCCAACCAGACATAAAGCATGGTTCCCCACTCCCATGGCCACCCAAGGATCCACGAGGGGAGGAATGCTGAAACCTAAGCACCATATTGAAAGTAGATCCATGGGGTCTTGGATATTCCCACTGGAGTCTGGTCTAAAGTATCAACAGACTTGACAGCACAAGGGTTGACTAGGGACTCTGGAGCAAGGTCCTGGATCTCTTAGGGAGGTTCTTGTGTCCCCCGACTGCTGGAGTGATGGAAGGAGCTGCAGTAGGAGGACATCCTGCTACCCTGTGAGGACACAGCCCCACACAGACCCAGGTGACTCCCAGGTTCTGCCTTTGTCCATGCAGCACTCTCTGGCATATGGGGGCATCGGCATCTTGCTGTGTTGGTTCCTTAGTCCCAAGAGCCTGAGGGTCTGTGTGACCACAATGGGGAGATGGAACTACAAGAAGCAGGAAATGTCAACATTTCTTTCTGGTGCTAAGATTCCAGAAAGCCACCCCTACTATGACACAGGGGGTCTCTGACACAGAACATGGAGGATGTTTGGAACAAGACACAATGTCCCAGATCCCATGTCCTGCTGTGCTTGGGGACATAGAATCTGCACCATTGAAGGAGGATAAGTAAGTGGACTTCCCCACAAGTTTCAGGGGGATGGACCCACAGCATCCTCTCACAAAGGTAGCTGTGAGGGTTAGCTTTAATTGTCAATTTGTCACAATCTAGAATCATCTTGGAAAAGAGTCACAGGAAGGGATTGTCTGGATCAGGTTGGTGTGTGAGCTTGTCTGTGGGACATTATCTTGAGTAAATAATGCAGGAAAACCCGGCTCACTTTGCGAAGCCGTAACCTGGTTTTGCAGCCTTGACTGTATACAAGCAGAGAATGAGCTGGGTAGTCAGCATGAGTGCACTTATCCCACTCTGCTTTTGACTGTGGACCTGATGCAACTAGCCATTTTAAGTACCCGCCACCTTGACTTCCATGATGGGCTATGATCCGAAATTGTGGGCTGAAATAAACCCTTCTTCCCCAAGGTTGCCTGTGCTCAGGGTATTTGCCACAACCACAGAAATCAAACTAGAATAAAGGTCACCATTAGTTCAGTTTTCGTAGGTCTGGTGATCACCATCATTTCCCACAAGACAAGTCACAGTGTCGTAGGGCGGGAGAGGTGCTGCTGAGAGGAGGGAACAAGGGCCAGCGACCATTCAGGAATGGGTTTGGATCACATACTGTCACCACACTGGAGGGTGCCAGACCAGAAGAGCCCTGTGATGGAAGAGACATACTCCAGGTTAGCCACAGGCCCAGGCTAAAGCCCAGACTGCTCCTCCTCACTGCTCACTGCCCCCCTCTCTGCTCACTGCTCCTCCAGGAGTCTTGCCTGGGTACATACACAGTCGGTGGAGGAGGAAATGGGAATTCCTGATTTCTAATGCCTAATGATGATATCACTCACTTCCTTGGACTGAGTCCCAAAGGGGTGGCTCTGGAAAGCCAGGAAGTGGCAAAGCAGCCAGATAATCCCTGCCGTACCCTCCAGAGAACAGCACCAAATTAATGGGTCCACTGCCGCCTGCAAAAGAAGGGCAGTCAGATGCGGCCGCAGCCTGGTGGCCAAATGCAATCTTGTCACGTGAGGAGCTTATGGCAGAGAGAGTGTCAACTCATCTGCTGGCCGGGTCATGGAAGGGGGCTCACTAATGCCACCTGAGGGCTGGCCCTGGGCCAGGCTTGAAAGGGCCACTGGGAGAAGGAATAGGTTCTGTCCCCTGAACCTGTCGCCCGCTCATACAATCAGGCAAGAGCTCTGGTCCTGTAGGTGCTTCATCCAGCCGTTTTCCTTCTAGAACCTTCTCTTTGTCTTCTCATTTTGTCTTGCACAAGGTGCTAGCTTCATGGCTGTCTCAGTGTCCCTGCGGCCGTGACCTCACGCAGGGTTGGGTATGTCTTGCTGGCAGGTCACAGGCCTGCCTGGCCCTCCTCCTTTATCCCTTCTCTCTTGTACATGCCGGCATCCGCCAAGAGACTGGGTAAGTGGTCTCCATCTTACGGAGGGCCCGGCACCCACGCCTGCCTCCGTCTAGTCTCTCGGGGTACCAAATCAAGTTCAGCACCACACTTTCTGAAATCCTATGAAGCACAGCCAGGGGAAGGCTGCCCTGAAGATGGCTCAGCTTTGGGCTCCTGTGTCACATTCACAGCTCTACGGCCTGCTGGGTGCCGGCTCACTCTCAGTGCACACCGTATCCAGCCTCTGGTTGTTTGGATTTCCACAGCTGAGTCCATCTCTCTCTCTGCCCAGTACCCCACACATGTACTTCCCTGGCAGCTCCAGCTGAACCCTACCCAACATGAGCAGCTGGGACACAGGCCCGGCTACGTCTGAGGACAGAGTCTCCCCGACGCTTACCTCTGTTTTCTTCAGCTCTTCCTCTTATAGAAATGGGCTCTCTTGTTTTCGTGTCTTAACTTCTCACCTGATCTCACAGGCTTAGTTTCCAATCCATCATCTTATTTGAAATAATGGCCCCCAACTTGGGACGGTTTGATGGACAGCTTCTCAGCTTTACACCAAGGCGGAAACCATGTGCGTTGAGTAGAAGCCACAATTCTGGTTTTAATTTCCTACTTCTCCCAGACTGATAGTGGCATGATGACTCTTGCCATCCCAGGCAACGGCATCAAGCCACAGCCCTGTGCTGGGGTGTTCAATACACTAGGTGTGTTCACTGCACTGTCAGACCAGTTTCAATTTACCGTGGGTTTATTGGGATACGACTCAATGGTAAGTCAGGAATCCTCTGTGAAAGTGAGCTCAACAGCACACAACACACAGCTTCCTACTGAGAGAAGAGTGTCTGAGCCCAGCCCTCAGGCGGCTGCTCGTGTTCTGGTTCTGGATTCCGGCTCTGGTTATTCAGGTATTTACACTCTGAACTTTTATTAGATCGGATACCTCCTATTGTGTCCAGTGAGGGTGACATCCCTCTCCTAGACTGGAGGCTTTGTCACCAGTGAGGCACTCCAAAGAATTCCCTTTTCTGTCACAGGGATGGACCTGCAGTGTTTTAGACAGTGGGTTCTCAGAAGAGCCAGATTCCACAGTGGGATCTGTTACAGCAGCCAGGTTCCTCCCTCCCATGCCTCCTGTGGAGCAGAATTGATTGACAGCCACTAGCTGGGCCCTCTGGGTCCCCCACTGTGCTCATGGCAGGCCACACCTGCCTCTCTCAGCTGCTTCCCGGGATGCTGGTGTCCATTTGAGGCAGGTATCCATAACCTGAATTCTTGGATGGGTTCTCATGTCTAAGGTGGTATTATTTTAGTGAACAAAGTTACTTGAGAGACAACCCCACCATCAATGTGGCCCAGATTTTCTCAGACCCATACCATGGTCTCACAGTTCCTTCCCCACCTCTCTCACCCTTACTCTCCCAGCCTCAACCCTGCATGTTGGCTGAAGGTCCCTTCTCTGCCCTTTACCCTGGGAAAGCGTGTTCACTGGCGAAGCTATATTCAGTCCTATCCTGGAGCCTCTTTCTGGGATAGCCTGCACCACTCAGCCTCAACTCATGAAGGACAAAAATTACAAGCAAAATTCACCCCCCTCTGCTTTCCTGCAGTAGGATCTACCCTGATTCACTCATTCAATCCCTCACTCAGTCCAACCCATATGTCACCAGACGTTTGTCCCCACTGGTGACCAGTCATGGACTGAACCCTGTTTTTGCACACACCTGCTACGTGTCCAGTCCTGGTCCTTGGTATAAAGGCTCCACTGACAGCTGAGGTTTCTGTGAGATGTGTGCCCCCCTCCACTTGATGTTTCCTGATGCCTAAGGAACAGTGTAGAAGGGCAGGGTGCCTAACGAACTCAGCTGATCACATCACATGGCATCAGTCATCCTAGAAACCACCTGAGTGAAGACTTACGCATTGTCAACCCAGTTCCGAGCATGAGGGGGCCCTCCTCACGTTGGAGACGAAGCAAACAGATGTACCCTCAGACAGCTGAGCCCGGCTTCAGGGAGGAGACTGAGCACCGGCTGCTGCCATGATATTAGAATCTGTTTCCATCTCCTCCTGCCTAGGGGTTAGTGTACTCAGCCCTTCATCACCCTATGAAGGACATTGTAATCCAGGGACATCTGGGGATCTAGTCACCTTCCCAAAGCCACCAGACCTTGACCCCACTCCCTTTGCTGGGGTGCGAGCTAGGGTCAGAGGATCCAAGAGTCCCATGGTGGCCTCTGTGATTCCTCCATCCAGAGTCTAGTGTTTCACTAAAACATCCACTTGTATCTGAAGAGGCCGGGCAGGGGAGATGGCTCAGTTGGTAAAGTGCTGGCCTTATGAGCATGCAGATCTGAGTTCGGATCCCCAGTCCCCAGGTAAAAAGTCAGGGACAACAGCAAGCATCTGTAATCCCATCCTAAGCTCCCTGGAGCTCAGTGGCTAACCGACATCGATGAATTCATGAGCTCCAGATTCAGTAAGAGTCCATGCCTCAAAAAAGGAGCTAGACACCAATTGAGGAAGACAGCAGTCGTGGGCCTCTGACTCCACAAGCATACACATGTACCCAGGCACCCTCATGCACACATGCCCACACATAAGTATGTTACATACACATATAACTTCCATGAACCCTCAATAGCTCCTGGAAGCCTTGGGGAGAAAGCTTGAGCTGTTATGTATAGTAGTTCATGCCTGTCAGGCTAACTACAGCCAGCTCACCCCTTCTGTTTCCCTTCTACCCACCCCAATACATGCATGGTACACAGGCATAAACCCATTGGTATGCATCCATTGGCTCTGGCTGCTCTCCATTGCTGAAGGAGCCATGGACTTGGCCTTCACCTTTAGGACTTAGCTGGCTTCTTCCATCTACCTAAAGTACTTTCCCTGCTACCCCGAGAGCTGACAAAGCTGACCTTGTTCCGAAGGACAGGGTGGCCTTCTTTATGAGCCCTGGCTCAGCTACCAAGGAGTGATGTCACAGGAGGGGGTAAAACTGATACTTCTAACCACCTCGCTGTGGTTGGGAGGGCTCAGAAGAACACCTCAGCCACTCTGCCCTGCATCTGAGCTGCTGTGTCTGTCACACAGGAAGTGGTCCAGGGAGTAAGGGCCAACCTCAGTGCTAACAGTGCTCGTCTCTGGGTAGGGGATTTACTGGGATCAATTCTACCTTTTTCCCACTTGGCTGTACTTTCTGTATATATTTTAAATAATAAGCGTCAACTTTCACGGTGAAGAAAAAATTATTTCAGGGAGGAGGTAAGCCTGGCTTATAACAGACTGCCTACTTTAGAACCTCTGGGACTTGTCTTTCTGTCTTTACCACCCCAGTTCTGAGACTGAAACACAGGGGCAGGTAATCCCCGAGACCAATGACCCATCTGCTCCAACACAGGATGGAACACACCTCTGCTGAGGGCTGATTACAGGCCTCTGGCCTTCCAGCCCCACTACTTTATTTTATATGGGAGGTGAGTGGAGAGAGAGATGCTAGAGTATATCATCAGCCCCTTTCCTCCTCAGGTGGGGGCGCCAGACCCCAGAGCAGTTCCATGGCTGTGCCCCTCCCACCCCAGGACAAGTGTCTTAGCTCTGGAATGATCGAAACCATGCCCCCTGACTCTGAAGTCAAAGACTCTATGTCCCACTAAGGTACTGGGGCCCATTCACCGGGACAAGATGACCGAGCTGTGAGAAGGTTTGTGCCTGCATATTGGAGAGCCTGGAGAAGATCAGATCACCACCCCAGGGCAGCAGCACCAAAGGGGATCCAGCTCAGACACAACCTTACCTGTCACCACATCTCCTCCTCTTCCTCCTCCTCTTTCCACTCCTGTTCTGCCTCCTCTTCTCTTCTCTTCTCCCTCCTCTCTCCCCTTCTTCCTCTATCCCCCTTCTGCCCCTCCTTCCCTCCTCCTCCTCTCCCTCCTCTCCCTCCTCTCCTTTCTTCATTTTTAGATTACTCTCTGGAGTTCCCATCTGAAATCCAAGCCAATTTCACCAAAGTTACCAGCTCCCCATGTTTGAGAGAGGCACTGGAAATATCATGCAGTCTCCCCGAGTCTCTAAACTCCTTCTCCTGGCAAAGCCCTAATAAAACATCAAGAATTCCCAGCATTGCAGCGATCAGGACCTGCTTGGATCCTCTACTGTTCAATGCTGGGGAATCTAGGCCTTTCACTGTCAAGACATGCCCATAGCATGTGCATAGTGTGTGTGTGTGGGGGGGGGAGTGGAGCACGAGGAAAGGGCTCTCTTTGACCCTGTGAGTTCTACCTGCTCGCAACACCACTTCATGGCCCCTAGAATCAGAACACTGAGTATCTCAAGTCCATCTTGATCAAGCTCTGACTGCTAAAAGGAAGAGACCTCAGTCCGTTCCCAGCACAAGCAGCCCTTGTGTCTCTTCTGGTAGCCCAAGCTTGTCGAAAGCCAGTTGTGACATCGACTGACTCATGGGACTGTAGAGTGAACAGGGAGTTGGAGAGTGTTACCTCTAATAGCAGAGAGCAGAGCAGAGCGGGAGAGGGAGGGAGGGAGGGAGGGAGGGAGGGAGGGAGGGAGGGAGAGGGAGAATTTCAGGGGAAGGATATGAGTGGACATACTTTATTTAGAACTGAGTTCAAATTCCTGTGTTGGAGCTTTCAAGTTCTAAACCCTAGGACCCCAGAAGGGACTGGATTTAGAAACAAGGTCTTTAAAGAGGTGATTATGTTAAAGTGAAGCCATTAGGGTGGTTCTTAATCCAGTATGACTGGTGTCTTCCTGAGGGGATACAGACACAGTCAGACAGACAGACAGATGGACACACACACAGGGAGAGAGAGAGAGAGAGACAGAGACAGAGACAGAGACAGAGACAGAGACAGACTATACAAAAAGAGACAGAGACAGACTATACAAAGAGAGACAGAGACAGAGACACAGACAGACTATACAAAGAGAAAGAGACAGAAGATTGCCATGAGGCCCAGGACAAAGGCCTCAGAAGAAACCAACCTCCCCAGTACTTTGGTCCTGTACTCTCAGGCTCCACCAGGGCGATGCTGATGAAACAAGTGTGTGTTGTTTAACAGTCCCCGCCCCCCCACCCCACCCCCCACCTTGTTTGGTGGCACTGTTACAGCATCCAAGCTGATAAAACTCCAAAGTTCCCTGTCACCGCCTCAGGCCACCTCACGCCTTCATCCTGACTTTGGCAGCACCTCTCCAATGTGAGGCCTTCCTCTACAAATATGGAACTGTTACAACATAGCAATATTACTTTGCAAATGCATTAGGGCCGAGATGAATATAATTAATATGTTCTACTGAAAGATTTGGTCCAATCTTTTTTAATTTTCTCCTTTTAATTTCAAGAGAAATGAAGCCATATTTGTGGGGTGCTAAGAGCACTGGGCCACAGGCATATGTCCACTGTGCCTGAGGGAGTAGATGGCATGTGTCCCTAGAAGCCACCCACTGCTGAATCCATGCCAATTGATGCCCTTAGGCACCACAAGACCCAGATTAAGCAGCCCTGAGAGATGCAGCTCTCAGGTGACATTGCCCAGTCCAGTGTGGGTGGACAGCATCGGCCTTTGACCACAGCTGAGCAAATAAAGCACAGGCTACCTCCAAGGTTGTACTTTGCTCTCGCCTATGTCCTGCTTCCCCGCCAGGGACCCAGAGTTTGAGAAGCATGCTTTGTGTGTTTTCCTGACTGGCTTGCAGATACACTGGGCAGGCCATTTTCTCCTGGGTCATACCAGGCAAAGCCAATGGAAAGAATAAATGGCTGACCCTGTGGACTATATCTCCCCATGCCTGGCCCAACCCCCTCCACTAGCCCACAACTCTTCAGGGATTCAGAGAGAGAGGACTTCATCTGTGGTAAAATACAGGACTGCCAGTCGATAGTTTAGCCCCTTTTCCTGGAAACAGGGAATAAGCAAGAGCTGGCCTGGCCCTCCTCATCCCTACACAAGCCTAGCTCAGGTACATCCCACACACCAAAGGATCCCAAAAAATGCCTTTTGAAAAATCACATGTTGAGTGATCTGGGAGCCCTAGTGTGGGGGGAGGGATGGCCTCAGTCATGCAGTAAATGGCCAGGTCATGCAGTAAAGATCCACCTGGGCCAGGGAACCTAAGGCTGGGGCTAAGAAAGAACAAGACAGGCCGGGTACTCCCCAGAGGGTTCCTCGGTGGAGACTAGCAATGAAAGCAGGTCCTGTCCCAGGAGTCACAGAAGGCAATGACAGTCATCACCAGAACAACATACAGCTGTCACTGACAGAATCATCAAAAATGTATCAGTCACAGCATGGCCATCACGGGCACAGCTGTCATATGCACGGTGTTCATGGAGGCTGCACTCAAGCACACCACTACAGGCATGTACACCAGTATAGTCACGGACAAAACGTGTCATGCACACGACATGTCACATAAACCACTGCACGCATACTACATGCTGTGTCCAGCCTGTGAGGCATTTCTGCTGAATCCATTAGCAGACCAGCCAGTGAGGCCCTCCCCTCCATGGGAGCTCTCAGGCAAGCTAATCCCCACATACCTAGGACGTTAAATCATTGCTTCTGCTGTGGGCTGCCCAGGTACATCTGGCTCCATTTAGTCTCCCCCACTGAGCAGAAACACATGCGGGCTCTGTGCTTTGAGGTGGGAGTCTGTGTGCACAGGCTTCTGCAGGCCGGTGGGGGCTGAGAGCCGTGAGGCGGGATGTAAAGCAGCTTTTCAAAAGTGTGTTTTTTGGCACACATGTGTTCTGTGAGATATAATTGGGTTCTATGGAAAAAAAAAAAAAAAGGTTTCCTCAGAGAAGGGAATTTGGCAAACCGCACTGATCCAGGGCGAGCCAAGAATCATGGGCTTCCTCAGAGACTCTGAATAAAAGGAATTGTTCCCCAAAAGCACTTTGTTGGATTACCCGGAAGGAGATTTGCGAGTGCAGGTCAACAGGAAATTCAGCTTTTCAGAGCTTGAAATTTCTGGAAAGGCATCAGTTCACACAATAGGAAGATAGTTCCTTCCAGGACTCAGCATCCAAGTGTGTCATGAAAGCTAGCTACCCTACATTTTCCCCTCTACAGACCAGGATTGTTATCTTAGCTGATCCCTTCACAGACTCCGCAGCCACCAGGACCAGAACTTGCATAGCATGAAGGAAAAGTTTCTCAATAATCCAACCAGAGACTTCTCTCCATCTCCCATTAGTCATGCTACTGCCTAAAGCAATGTTTAGTGGAGTGGGGCTCATGGGGCTCAAACTCGGCACTGATGTGTCCTGGATGGTCACAACAAATTCAGGGGTGCTGAAGGATGTTTCAAAGGAACCCCGCAACTGGACATGGCTTGAAAAGTACACAAACTACTACCTCAAGGGACTTCATGCTGCCTATCCATGGATCCCACTATAGACTTTTGAGGATGCCCCAACTTTAGGACCTTTTCCCTGGTGGCTCTGATTGCTATGTAGTTTTCTCTCAACTTGGCACAAGCTAGAGTCATTTGGGAAGATGTAACCTCAGTTGAGAAAATGCCTCCATCAAATTGGCCTGTAGGCAGCCCTATGGAGCATTTTCTTGATTAATGGCTGATGTGGGAGGGCCCAGCTCACTGTGGGCAGTGCAATCCCCTGGGCAGGTGGTCCTGGGTTGTCTAAGAAGGCAGATGGAGCAGGACTAGAAGGAAAGAGATAACTCCTCAAGTTATCCTCTGGCCTCCACACCATAGTCATGGCATGAACAGGCACACATACACACACACACACACACACACACACACACACACACACACACACACACACAGAGCACCACCAACATCAACAACAAACAAATAAAAATAAAGCAACAAAAATAAAATAAAAAAGCATAAGTAAACATGCCATTTGCCTGTCTGTAATTTAAAAGGAACGCAGTTTAAATTCTTACTGTTTTCTTTTAGTCTGGGTATATTGCTTTATCAATGGGCTAACAAGCTGCTGAGGCCTAAATGTTTGCCAAGTTACTTGGGCCTAACTCTACGAAGTGTTAGGGACACTGGAAAGGAAAATAATGCTGGTCATGGGGGTGTACCCCCATCATTCTAGCATTTTAGAGGTAGAAAGCTGGAGAATTAGGAGTTTAAGTCTAGCCTGGACCACAGAGTGAGAACTTCCGAGGGTGTAGCTCAGTGAAAGAGTGCTTGCCAAGCATGTACAAGGTCCTCCACTCAACTCCCAGTGAAGAAATAATAACAACGATGATGATGACATTGATGATGATGAAGGAGAGAAACACAGAACGCCATGAACGAAGTTGGGAACGTCCACTGTGGGCAGTTCAAGATTTATGAGAGCTTGGACTGCCCAAGAGCAGAAGCTGGGGCTGGGGCTGACTCACTTGAAGCCCATGAAGGTGTACATCAGAGAAGGCTCTTATAAAGAAAGTCGCAAAAGGCATTAGGAAGACAACCAATGGGGCCTGCTCCACCAGGACCTGATGTTCAGCAGGGCAAACTTTCAGAATTGTCTGTTCAAGTAAGAAATTCTGTTTCTGTCCTCCCTCCCTCCTTTCCCCCCTTCCTCCCTCCCTTTCTTCCTTCATTTTGTTCTAGAACATTTCTTTTGATTATTAGCATACATTAATTGTATAATGTAATGTTTCTCTCTGCCTCTACATCCCTCTCTTACCCTGCCTGTCCCATCCTTCCACACCCCTAATGTCCTCACTTCACACTCACGTCCATTAATTCCCCCCAAATTCCACACATGAGAGAAAATATGTGACGTGGTAATTCAGAGCCTGGCTTCATTCTCTGGACATGATAAGCCACAGCTCCACGCATTTTTCTGCAAATGGCCGCACTTGCTTTATCATTCATCCATTGGTAGGTACCTAAGGCTGATTGTTGTGACTAGTGCCACAGTCGGCACGGTTACATAGGTGTCTCTATGGTATAGTGACTTGAGAGTCCTTTGGGTGTTTTCTCAGGAGCAGTATTGCAGGACCATATGACCACATGACAGTTCTGATGGACAGAGGAATGTCCCCAGCTGTGATCAGAGAATGAAGAAGGGGGTATAAGCTATTTTCCTCTTTTCAGCTCCTCAACTTCCTTGGTACCATCAAAGGAACTGAAGACAGAGCAATGATCCAAGCTGAACCCTCCCCAGTTTGAGCATGCTCTCTACTCATCCACTCATTTTTGGTCCTTATTTCTTGTCTACTTTGCATATGCACACACCAGCCAATCAGAACCCACCTGAGCCTATAAAAAAACCCGGAAACAGCATCTTCCCTGGCAACCCACTGAGCAGCTCCCATCAGGCATTGAGAACGTTCCCTCTTTAATAATCCCCGCTTTGCTCACTCTCCCTGGTCCATGATTACCATTCTTCAGGGGCCCAAGACAAACACCCTGCAGAGAAGAAAAGCTGTAACATTTCCAAGCAGTTTGACTGGCAGTGTTTCTGAGGAACCTCCCTACCCAGACTGAAGTACAGAATGGCTACTAAGTATACAAAAACTACATATTCAAATAAGTACTCAGCATCTTTAGCCATGAGGGAAACGCAAGTCAAAGCTGCATCAAGATTCCCTCTCATCCCTGCTGGACTGGCTATCGCTAAGGGAAAGAAATGGAAACAAATGCTGAGGAAGACACACTGGGAGTCTTAATCCAAGGCTGGTGGCAATGGGTTTAATTAGGCCGTTTGGCAATTCATGCTGTTGCTTACTGCACCATTGGAGTTCTGTTCAGAGAGTCCTTGCCTGTGCATAGATTTTGAAGTGTTTCATTTTACGCTTTTGAAGTTTCAAGTCTTTGCATTAAGATCTTTGCTTTCTTCTTCTTCTTCTTCTTCTTCTTCTTCTTCTTCTTCTTCTTCTTCTTCTTCTTCTTCTTCTTCTCTTCTTTTTCCTATTCCTCCTCTTCTCTTTCTTTTTTGTTTTTGTTTTTTCTCTTCTCTTTCTTATTCCACTTCTTCCCCTTCCTCCTCCTCTTCTTCCCTCCTCCTCCTCTCCTCCTCCTCTTCTTCCTCCTTCTCCCCCTCCCCCTTCCCTTCCTCCTCCTCTCCTCCTCCTCTTCTCCCTTCTCCTCCCCCTGCCCCTCCCCTTCCTCCTCCTCCTCTCCTCCATCTCCTCCTCCTTCTTCTTCTAGCACAGGGGGTTGAACCAAAGTTTTGCACATGCTAAGCAAGCATTCTACCTCTAATCTACAGCCCCGCCCTTTAGACCCACTTGGAGTTGATTTTGCAGACAATATAAGAGTAATGGATCTAGTTTCATTCTTCTATGTGTATCTATCCAGCTTTTCCCAGCATCATTTGTTAACAAGCCTTCTTTTTCTTAATGTACACTTTGGCACCTTTGGAAAAAAACAAAACTAGATGTCCATATCTGTGTGGGCTTCTTTTGTTCTGGGGCCTTAGTTCTGCTCATTGGTCTGTGTGTCTGGGGCTGAGCTAACACTGTGCTGGTTTTGTTACTGTGACTCTGCAGTGTAGTTTGAGAACAGATATTGTAATGACTCCAGCGTTGCTCTTCCTGCTCAGTGTTGTGTAAGCTGTTTGGAGTTCTTTATGCTTCCTTGTGAATTTTTAGGGACACTCTTTCTAGTTCTGTGAAGCATGTCATCGAAGTCTTCACAGGGATTGCACAGACCCTCTTGCTCTTGCATGGGTACTGCCTGGGACTTGGTGACTTCCTCCTCCCCTCCCACTATCAAATTCATGGGCTGTGGGGAAGGGGCAGGACAGCTGTCCTCGGGAGCACACGGCCCATTTCACCACTTCTGTGCTGGTCTGCTTCTCTCCACCCACCAGAGGCAGATCTGGACCTCACAGCCTCCAGCCACTCTAAGATACGTACTTAGACCTTGCCACTAGGCCTGGGCTAGACATCTGTGCCAGCAGAGAGGATACCCACCAGCCCATGGTGCCCACCCTGCCCAACCTTTGTCCTTCCATATCACTTCTAGCCAGAACTAGATGAAGCACTACCAGCTGAGCCAGACCCGGCCGCTTTTCTTTGACATCTCCTCAACTTCCCACAGGGTGAGGAGATCTTGGTGCCAGGGGTTTGTACAACCAGAGAGAGGTTGTACACCTGTCCCTGCCTTGGTCTCTCCTAATCTGGTCTTGCCTCATGACCCACAGGACCACTCACTAGCGTTCGTGTTGTAGTCGTATTGCCAGCCCAGTGTGGAGAATCCTGGGCGTTTCTCTTTGGTTTAGATGTCGGTCATTCACCCCACTTGATGAGATCTCAGGCACACCGAAGACTGGCCAGCCCTCAGTCCCCGGCACACATCCAGTGACTGGAAAAGTAAGTGACACACTCTCCTCTACACCATACCTGTCCCCAGACAGAAAAACCCCCTGCAATACAGAGCCACCATGCCAACTGCCATGTTCGTGACATCCTCTGAGAGTAGAAGGACCTTTCTCTTCTTCGTGTCTCATCACGGAGTTCTCTTTTGGGACACAGCACCCCTCCACCTGCTACCACCCTTGGAATCATATAGATGAAAAGACAGGGCAGGAATGAGGCCGCACCCATCAACACCCCCTCACACACCCACTTCTGCAGGCTAACTCACCCCGGGCTCTGGAAGCCTTCTTCAGAGAAGAGGTTTCTAGATCCCACACTAGTCTGGCCACCATCTTGCCCTTTGGATCGACACCAGTGCGCCCTGCGTCCTCTTTTGTCACCCGCACCAGCGTGAGCCAGGCTCCCAGCACTGATACCCAGCTTCACAAATAGTCCGCCCAGGGAGACCGGGCGTGGGGGCTGACCTGAACGCCATGAGGAGAACATCCCCAGGGGACACTGAGAGATGCCACTGTAGACACTGTAGCATCCACCTCCGGGAAGTCAGAACCATAGTGGACTCTGAGACCCAGCCTGTGCTCTCTGCATGCGGAGCTGGGGCCTCAATTCTCCACCCAGCCATCTTTCCAAGAAGCCAGATGCTGTACTTCATCAGAATTCAGCCAGAGGGACATAAATAAATAAAGGAAACTCGGCTGCGCTCTTTCCTCCTAACGATCGCCAACATGCGGGCGCTTAAAGAGGAGACATTTTCCAGAGGAACAATAGGTGACAGGCGTCCAGATTGCGGGGAAATTTTTTTCTCAGATAGTATTGTTAGCCACATTTTTTTCTTAACGAACCAAAGCAGGCAGGGACTCATTGAGATTTCTGTCAGACCCTCGAGGTTGCCTGCACATCCAGTTTTGTTTGTTTGTTTGCTTTTGTCAAGATATTAGTGTCTGAAATTTGAGAGGCACACTCTGGCAGCTCGAGAAATCCCCGTAGGAAGGCTGTTTTCACTCCCTTCAGCTGGGCCTCTCTCGCTGTATCCTTGGTTAATATGGATTCCTGCTTCATGCTCTCCCTCACCCCTCTGTGTAGCGAATCAGACTGTTAGCATATGAAATTTTCTCTGCTCTAAGTGACCAGTGACATCTCATGCTAGACACACTTCTGAAAGCACACCACTAGTCTTTTGGACAAAGGCCCCCCTACCTTCCCTGAGACCATTTTGGCCAGAATTTGGGGGGAATTCCAAGAAGAACCCTCTTATACCCAGGGTACACTGTGCGGGCCAAGAAAGCTTGTCCCCCAGATAGCACAGGGCAGAAAAACAGGTGGGAGGGCTTTTGCACCAGCACAGGCTACCATGGGGCTTCTGCAGAGCTCTTCCCCAGCTGCCCTCCACCCCTTCGCTGAGGTCCTGTCTAGATTCCAACAGAAGCAGGGGAAGACCTAAGGTAGGCGAGGCACTGGATACCTCTTTGAAAGGGGACCCTGGTGATGCTGGGCCTTCCTGTTCTGGACCTCCATGTAATGGCAAGTAGTGATTGGTCTGGGCTGAACTGTTCCATGAGGTGAGAGGAGCCAGGACTCCAAGGAGGGGTCTGACTCCTTGAACATCAGATTTTCTCCACAGACTCAGGAGGTTTCTGGCTGCCCAACAGAAGACACTGAGCTAGGGACTGGCATGAAACAGACAGATGTGCCCACAATGAAATGGCAGCATCCCAATTCCCACCCCCACCTGCTTTCTGGCTCTCGTGGCCTTGATGTATCTGAGAGAGGATCTGCGGCCCATGTGTCTAGTGCTGAAGAAGGCTGATGGGGAGCCCAGTTTAGTACTAATTTCAGGGAAAGACCCAACAACTTTTAGTTGTTGGTGGTTTTTTAAAGCAGGGTATTCATTTGCTGACATTGTCAACCTTTTGTTTGTTGTTACTGTTTGGGATTTTTGTTTTGTTTATTTTATTTTGTTTTGGGGACAGAGTTTCTCTGTATAACAGCCCTGGCTGCCCTGGGACTTACTCTGCAGACCAGGCTGGCCTCGAACTCACAGAGATCTTCCTGCCTTTCCTCCCGAGTGCTGGGATGAAAGGCGTGTGCCACCGCTGCCCAGTTATTGTTTGGGAATTTTACACATCTATACCATATGGTTGATCAAATCCACCCCTTACTCTCTCTCCTTCCATGTGTACCCTCTCTCCCCCGACTTTTCCCTCTCAACTTTATACCTTCCTTTTTTTCTTTAAACACACTGAGTCCACTTAGTGCTTCCTGCGTGTGCACGTGTGTGGGACCGTGTACTGGAGCATGAGAAGCTTCTTAGGGACCACATCTCTGAAGAAAATTGTCTCTCCCTCCCTCACTGGACATCAGTTGCCCAAGCATGTCAGGTAGTCACTCCCGATGCATGCAGGGCTGGCTTGGTCCTGTGCAGGTCTGAGGCATGCAGTCCCAGCTGCTGTGAGTTCATACACGTCACGGTACTGTCATTTCAGCGAAACACCATTTTACTACTGCAGACATCTACTCCCCCTAGTTCTTACAATTCTCCACCCCCTTTTCTGTGATCGTCCCTGAGCCTTTGGGGGAGGGGTCTGATGCAGATGTCCCATTTAGAGCTGAGCATTTCACTGTCTCTTTATTCACCGCACATCGACCAGTTGTGGATCTCTGTATTATTTGCCCTCTACTATAAAAAAGAAACCTCTCTCATGAGGACTGAGAGATGCACTAATCTATGGATGTGAACCTAAGAACTTAGGGGTCAGTTTATCACAGTGTCCATTTGGCAGGACACTAATATTAGGTTCTTCCCTAGGGCCTATGACCTAGGAAGTCAGCATTTTTGTTCCAGTTAATGGTCCTGGGAGTCACAGTTAGTTTTTGTCAACTTGATATAAACCTTGACATACCTAGGAAGAGGGAATCCCAATAAAAGAATTGTCTCCATCAGATTGTCCTGTAGACACATATGGGAGGCATTTTCTCAGTTGGCAGTTGGTGTAGGATGGGCAAAGGTAGGCAGTGCCATCCTTTTAGCAGGTGGACCTGGGCTATCAAAGAAAGATAACTGAGCAAGCCAGGGTAAGCAAGCCAGGGTAAGCAATCCAGGGTAAGCAAGCCAGGGTAAGTAAGCCAGGAGGCAGCATTTCTCTATATCGCTGCTCTAGTTCTTACCCTCAGGTTCCTGCTTTGGTTTCATTCAAGGATGCATTATAACCTGTAAGCCAAATAAACCCTATTCTCTCCCAAGCTGCTTTTGGTCAGTGTTTTATCACAGTAACAGAAACTAAACTAGGACCCCAGATAGCAGTTATGTCTTGTGGAGTAGGACAAAAAAAATTCCATCAGAAAGTGATCGGTTACTCCCATAACACTTGTGCCACTATCTCACCAGTGGGCCTGTCTTGCCGGACCAGTCATCATAGTGTGTCACAGAATTCGCCGCTAGGTAAGACTGTTGATGACATTTCGCCTCAGTAGCATACATGGAATCTTCTAGTACTACGAAAGCTGCACAGTAGGGATGAAATCTCCTGGTCTATACCACCTTGGTTTCCTCCATATCTCATGACTCAAGTGTGTGATGTCTTTAGCAACAGGTTCTTACGATCAAGTTCTGGAGGGTAGCCAAGAGTGATGGCAATAACCTATGATGTTTGGGGGTCCTATGAGACCCCACTGACCAACAGCTCAAAAAGGGGTAGCCCATACCTGGCACTGGGCTTTTTATTATTGATAGACTACCGTATCTGAGAGAGGGATTGTACCCACCCCCTTTATAGTGTAACTCCATTTAAATTTCTTTTGTGTATTATATGTATATGTATATGTATATATTTTAGGAATTTTCTACAGTAGCAGTTTTCCATATGGCCTTTTTTTTTTTAAGTTTCGACTGCTGCTTATCCCTCACCATACTCTTTCCTCTACCCTGCCCTCCCAGTTTCTACTCCATTTAACCCTTCCTATTCCATTATTCCTCTTTCACTCTATTTTATTTGTATCAGTGTATTCCCAACATTGCAATAACATACTTATCCTCGATGTATTGTGTTTGCTAAATCAGGCAACTCTACCAGGGCACAGAGACCACAGGCAGCAAACCTTGAGTCCTGCTCTAGGTCATTTCTCTGTGTATTACCTCTCACCTTCCCCAGAAACTCCACAGAGGATGGGGTCACTACACTATGCTTAAGGAAACTGCCTTCATCCTCTACAGCTTTCATACTGGAGAAGTAAGTTGATACCAACCAAGTCTAACAATTCTTATTCATTTTAGTACCCTTGCTAGGCCTTATGGTAAATTCTAGCATGCCATAAATACCAATAAGGTTTGTGGGAGGAGTGGATGGATAGAGATAGATGGATGAATGTATGGATGCATGGAGAGATAAATTGAGCTATATATCCCTGCCTGTCTCCTGGGAACAGAATGAGCTGAGCCCTGGAGGTTGCCTCATGTGTGGAATTCTCCCACTAGGAGTAGCATCCAACCTTCCCATTCTTGGCCCTGTCCTCAAGTCCTCTGCACTGGGACACACACGCTCTGGGTCGTATGCATCCCAGTGTCCCACCCATAATGCCTCTCTGGCAACTGTCATCCCTTTGCCAAGTCCATGGAGCCACTGAAGCAGAAAGGGGTGGGAGAGGAGCAGCTGGGAGCTAGCCTGGGCCGTGCGGAAAGTGCCAGCCAGATGGCCATCTGTGTGCTTTGGCCTCTCTAGACCTGTCAGGAAAGGATCTGTGAAGCCAAAGCCAGACAAGAGTGAGATCCAGCCAAGCACCCTGGCTGGCTCCACACTGCAGGCCAGCCTCACTGCAAACACACGCAGGTGCACATGTGAGCCCTGGCACCCACATGCTGCTTTGCCTAGCTACCAGGCAGAGTTATCACTGCCCTTGACCCATGAGATCACAGTACATTGAGCAGAGGTACTGACCTGGGGAACACACAACACATGGCTGAGGCCGAGTGACACCAGGAGATAGTCAGGGCTCAAGAGGGAAAAGTGTCTTTTCTTCAGGCCCCTGACCCAGGCCCAGTAACAGCGTCTAGGACTGTGGCCCCAACCCTCCCTTGCCCACCTGCAAGGATTAAACACACAGAACCACACAGATGGTCCCCAAGGTAGAATATTCACTTAGGATTTTCAATTTTACCATGGCATGAAAGTGACATGTCCTGGGGAAACAGATGCAGATTGTGAAATGAAATCTAGGCTGTTGACATTTGGGCAGAGACAGTGTACTAACCAACTACATGATTACAGTGGGAAACGACCTGTACTCCATGGTACTGGGTTACTAGCGCTTGGGGGGTAAGGTGTCCAATGCGTGACATGGGCTGTCCAGTGCTTTATTAGATGGGCCTTGTGTGGGTTGATGCTACCCAGCTGTGGGTGAGTGTGAGCGCTCTGAGCACACTGGAGACAGGCTGAGCCTGCAATGACGCATGGAAGGAAGATTAGCTGTCTATATGTGTTCCTGCTTTGTGATATTTTCAGTGGTGTGTTTGTGGAGACCCCAACCTTACTCTGACTCAAACAACATCTGGATTAGAAAAGAATGCCCCTTGTAGGCTAGAAAGGGTTGGGCAGACGTCACTGTCTCTGGTTTCCCCACTCACCCGCCTGTGCTTCCAGGTTAAAAACAATGAAGAAATGCCTCTCTGTCAAGTGAGCTATGGCTCTGTACAGCCCAGACCTAGTGTTTGTGCAGGTAGCCAGAGATGTAAGAGTTCACATGTTGGACAAAGTACCATAGGCTGTTCTTGTCATGTAGGCTTGTTATCTCCATGTTCTGCCTACAGGGTGTCTATTAATATAACTCATTCTCACAGGACTTCCCATCAGCTCCAACCTTATACGGGTTTCCTGAACTCTGCTGCCAGCATCCTAACCCTTACCCAGGTGGTCTAGAGTGGCGTGTCACCCCGATCACACAAGAATGTGGTCTAGAGTGGCATGTCACCCCGATCACACAAGAATGTGGTCAGAAATCATTCACACCTGCCCCAGGTATACCATGTTTCTGGGGCAGAAGAGGACTGGTGGTCTCTACTGAGCCAAGCCGGAATTTGTGCTTATGGTATTTCTTTTTTAGATGGACCAAAAAAAAAAAAAAAAAAAAAAAAAGAAAGAAAGAAAAGAAAAAGAAAGAAAGAAAAGAAAAAGAAAGAAAGAAAGAAAAGAAAAAGAATAAAAAGCCACTCTGGAGAGACTGCCTCAGAGTCTCTTGTCTCCCCAGCTTCTATAGAGGAAACAAACCTCCCTGGCCCCTGAATGACATGATCCTGGAACCCACCATCCTAGGCTCAGGAACCAGAACACCAGGAATAGGGCTCACGCCCAAGCTGCTTTCTGCCTCCTTATCCGCCCACTTTACTCTTTAGCCTCTGTTCAGAAGCAGCTCCTGCCACCAATTTCCATGATGTGCCCTAGGCTCCAGGTCAGTCACTGCTGTCCCACCTAAAGAAGGCTAGAGGAGCACCCTGAAGGAGTCCCCCTAAGGTCCCCTAAGACTGGTACAATTTGACCCTCATAAGTGACACCCAGCAGACGCCACCTTAAGGTCGGGATCACTAGTCAGGAGACACGAGGTGCTGCAGAGGCCACCTTACCTATGCAGACGCAGAGCTGGATCTTAACCATAGCGTGAAAATAAAGTTCTAGACTATTGGGCACAAACCCCAGGTTTGATATGGACTAGCTGCATGTTCCACAAATTTACCCAATCTCTCTGTGCCTCGTATAAAATGAAGGTCTTTGCTGCTTTTCTTTGATACGGACTAGCTGCGTGTTCCCCAAAATTTACCCAGTCTCTCTGTGCCTCTTGTATAAAATGAAGGTCTTTGCTGCTTTTCTTTCGTCAGACACACAGGGCAACGACACACTGTCTATAAGGGTTAATCTGTGCCTTTGTCTTTACTCCCTGTAACTGTCCCTAAACACCCAAAAGTGCTTGGCTCAGGACTCTCAAAGACCAAAGGGTGGAGGCCCAAGGAAGGCGCTGTGGAAGGAGGAATGGTGAGGGTCTTCTGCCCACAGAAAGGTACAGGCTTTATCAGATGGAATCGCAGCAGGATAGCAAGCGTTCCGCGTGGGTGCTGTGGAATGAGAAAAATGCTAAGACTGGGAAGAGCCCAGGGGAGGAACTGACCCATATTACCCATCACCTGCTTCACAGGCAGGGCCTCCCTGCTCCGTTGTGGTTGCTCTGGGGTTTCCTTTGGAAGAGACAGAAAAGGGATGGGGAAGGAAACGAGGGGAAGGGGAGAGAGGAAAGAGCACATCTTCAAAGAGTTTCTAACCAAAAAAGCCCCAAATGCCTGAAATTTTCGGCGTAAATTGATGCATCCCAGAATGCTGCTGATATCAAAACTTGGGCAAAGTTTGCTGATCCTGGGAAAGCACTACTTTAAAAAGTGACTGAACTGGTTGAAATCCAGCAAGGAGCCAGCCTTGGTAAACCAGAGGTGAGTTGATATGGGCATTGGCAGGGTGTTCCCTGGGGGTTCTCAGGAGTGCTGAGGTCTGTGAGCTATCAGAATTCCCATCACCATGATCAAAACCAATCAATGCTTCACCCTGGTCAATAAAGTGGCACTTCTGGGCAATATGGCTGATTGAAGCCATGTGGGGAATGCAGGGATCTGTTTGGCGTAGCTAATGGCTGGCTTTAGCTCCTGTGTTCCAAGGCTGTGCAGCTTGCATCCCAGTCCTCTGCAGACCTGCCACATCTGCAAACAGCTGGGTGCCAAGAGGGCCCCTTAAGGAAAAACACACACACTGAAGCCCTAGTTTTGCCAGGCTTGAAATGCACCAACTTACCTGCATTTACCTCTACCATCCTTCACCCTGATGACTGCAAAATGGTTTAGAAGCTTGCTCTTTATTTCTCTTTTCCTTCCTTCATTCCTCCCTCCCTCCCTTCCTCCCTCCTTTCCTTCCTCTTTCTTTCTTTCTTTCTTTCTTTCTTTCTTTCTTTCTTTCTTTCTTTCTTTCTTTCTTTCTTTCTTTCTATCTATCTGTCTATCTGCCTGCCTTCCTTCCTTCCTTCCTTCCTTCCTTCCTTCCTCTCTTCCTTCCTTTTCTTTCTTTCTTTCTTTGTGCTGGGGGTTGAACCCAGGACCTTGCACATACTAGAAAAGCACCCTATCATTGAGCTATGCCCCAAGCCCCTCAGCCGTAAATTAGAAGGATGGGATGAGGTCAGTGGTTTTCAGCCTTGAGTGCACATTAGAATACCTAGGAAATGTTCTAAATTCCCAGGGCCTCGGCTTTGATCAATGGCATCTGAAGTATTGAATTGTCTTCAAAAGCACACTGATGGTTGTCTCCTTCCAGTCATGACATTAGCTGGAACTGGATCAGCTATCTAACCTGGTTTGGCTTCCTACTACTGCCACACTTAGACATGAGTGTGGTATTGTACAGATTGGAGGTTAGCTGTCTACAGTGAGTCGAGGAGGGCTGAAATGAAGCATGACAGCAGAGCTGTATTTCTTCCAGAAGCTAGAGAAGAATCTATTTCCTTGCCTGTCCCAGATTCTGTTTTGATTGGATCATATTTCCCCCTTTCTATCCCCTCAGCCAGTGAAATCCAACCACATTCCTCTCGCACTGCCACATCTGCAATTTTCTCGACTATTTCTCTCCTCTGTTCTCGATTATTTCTCTCCTCCACTAAAGATAATTTCTAGGACTTTTCCTGGGCCATCAGGGAGAGCCTCTCTTCATAAAGTTGGCTGACTTATTTCACCTGTGATCCTAATTTTTCTTTGCCTGGCTGATGAAATGGTTCGGCGGGCAAAGGTACTTGCTACCAAGCCCAGTGACTCGCGTTCAACCTCTAGAACCCACACGGTAGAAGGAGAGATCTACTAGAATGTTTGCGACAGAGGACAGAAGAGAAAGAAGCTGTGTTGAGGAAAAGGTCCTAAAGCCCGCATCAGGACCCTCAGTCTGTCTTTAAACCTGGAGCTGCTCATGTGTGGGGAGGTATTCCATTAACGGAATGTCCTGTCATACCACGGAGAGAATGACTTCCAGAGATAGTAAGCTGCCAGAGAACCTGAAGTTGAACCAACACTGGTTGGTGCTCAGCAGCATTGAGAGGTATTTGCCACTTTCCAACTGAAAGAGTCGCTAGCCCTTGTGGGTCCTTGTGGACATTCTGGGAGGCCCCACAGTAGCAGAACTAAGCCATGGAAGGGCAAAATCTACTTCAGAGCCAAAAAAATGTAAAACACAGATTCAAAAGCAAGATGCCACTTGAGGGTAAACCAGTTGGTTGTCAGCACACAGCACAGTGCAGTCTGTGAAGGAAAACCAAGCCCAGACACTCAGCCACACCACACTCGATGCCTGGCACCCAAGGAAAGGTATCAAAATATGCAAAAAAAAAAATTAAAGAAACAGGAAAATGTAACCCAAGGCATTTCAATCAAACAAACCTAGAGAGGCAAATTCAGAAACCACAGAAGGGGATGGAATTGGCATAAAAGGGTTTTAAAACAATTGTTATAAATATTTTCAAGGTCTGAGGAAACTATAAGCATCCCAAAGAGAGAAAAGACTGGGGGAGGTGGGTGGCATGGAGCTTCTAGAGCCCAGAATTACAACACATAAAATGAAAAATGTCCTAGACAAGCTTAAAAGCAGATTAGACACTTCCCAAAGAAAACAGGCAAGATTGAACAGAGAGACTATTCAAATAGAAGTAGAAGTTTTTTTAAAGACAATCAATTAAAAGAGCCCCAGTGACATGTAGAAAAACATCCAATGGGCCTTTATTCTGGAGGAAAAAGGAAGCTGTTTCCCCCTGACACACACACTCTCGTACACAACACAGAACATTTCTTTGCCCAGACAAGAGATTACTCTTCACCAACAGCCAATCTCCAGCTGAGAGTCTTATGGTTTAATTCTGATACCATCTACCTGGAGGTAGCGTCATAGTCCCACCGGTGGAGAGCCCCTGGTCCACAGCACTGCTCTCCCAGGTCAGTCACAAGTGCCAGTGTCTTAGTCAGATTTTGTCACTGTGATGAAATATTTGACATAAACTACTTGAAGAAAGACAAGGTTTATTCGGGTTCACAGTGCCAGAGGTTCCAGTCCATGGTCACTTAGTTGTCTTGGCACTGTGGGACTGGGCTGTGGCGGAGAAAGTGTGGGACAGCAGAGATGGTCACCTCATGCAGCCAAGAAGAATAGAAAGAGGGAGAGAAAAGAAAAAAGGGGAGGCAAAGCAAGACATTCCATCAGACATATATCCCTAATTACTTTCTTATTCCAACCATGCTCCACCTCCTAATAGTCCATTTAGTACAAACGTTAACAATGGATTAATCCATGAATGAAGTTAGGATCTTATGATCCAATCATAAACCCACCAACTATTTCATACCTGTGATGGTTAACCTTGATTATCAACATGACAGGATCTAGGATCACCCATGGCATAGACCTTGGGCATGTCTGTGAGGGCGTTCCCAGGGATATCTAACTGAAGTTGAAAGAGCCATCATGGTATGAGTAGCATCATCTCATTGGCTTGGGCATTGGGTTAAAGTAAAAGAAGAATGTGAGCTGAGCACCAGCATTCATCTCTCTGCTTCCTGAATGAAGACGCAATGTGACAGCTTCCTCAACCTCCTGTCACTATGCCTCTTCTATCATGATGGCTTGTATCCTTAAACTGTGAGCAGCTGTGAGCCCAAATAAACATTTCCTTTCTTAAGCTGCTTTGATTTTGTTGTTGTTTTGTTTTGTTTTTTGTTTTTGTCACAGTAACAAGGTAACTAACACAAAATCAAACCAACACAATACTCAACTAGAGGTTTCCTAAACCCTGTAAGCATGAATGATTACATCATTAGCTCAACCAGTGGCTTCATCTCCTCCTGGAGGTCAGTGTACAGAGCTGTAAGTTCTGATCCTCTAATCGCGTGATAGGCTCAAACAGCCTTCATTCTGTGGTTATCTAAGGGCTTTCAAAAAATGAATCTCACTCATATAAATTCAGCCATGGTTGGAGCTTGTTATGAATCATGAAAGATGTGTCCTTAGCCTTTACCCCTCTGAAGCTCTTTCGGGAACTGAGGGAGAAGTCCAAGTTTTATTTTGAAACAAGAAACAATCCTATTGCTCTAGCCATTTAGGAAATGACAAGGGCTTCAGGATCCATAAATGAAACTAAGATATAAATGTGCTGTTATATCATAGTGTCACATAAGAATGACATGAAGAAGTAATAGCTGTGTGAATTTTCTAGATTTCTAAAAAATCACGTTGACATATTTAAAAGGACAACATACCTCAAAACAGGGTAACAAAGTGAAAAATCGCATCCATGGATTTCCTAATCACGTCTATGAAAATCAGTGGTTACTCTGAAGCGCCCTTCAAGTGTATAAAAGATTCCTGTCACACACACACACAGGGGGCATAACTGAAGAAAAGCACAGTTCTGACTATTCAGCTCAAACTATACAAGCCAGACGACAATGGAACAGTATCACTAACGTGTAAAGAAAGCTGGAAGCCTGCCAACCTGGAACTTTATAGCCAGTGAAAATACCCTTCAAAAACAGAGGCAAAAAAATGCAACTGATAAAGTGTGGAAAATCCATTATCACTAGGAAATTTGCATTGTATTAATGGTGAAATAGCACCCTTTTGGCTGAAGGGAAATATCAGATGGAAATCAAGGCTAGCGAGATGAATGAAGGGAACCAGAAGGTCCAAATTTGCAGATAGAGCTTTTTAAACTTTGAGTATTTTAATTTTTGTTTTTTTTAAAGAGTAGTGTGTGTGTGTGTGTGTGTGTGTGTGTGTGTGTGTGTGTGTGTGTGTGTAGAAATAGAGAGAGAGAGCATATGTAACAATAATGGCATAAAGGACAAGAAGGGAAAAGGAATTGTATTCTTGTAAAATTTTACATCATATAGAAACTAGCGTAAGATTAGTGGGAAGGAGACTGGGAGAAAGTAAATACGCATATGTTACAAATCCTGAAGCAATACCTAAAAGCAGAAAACACAAAGGCATAATTAATAAGCTTACACAGAACGTGGAACAGAATCCTAAAAATACGCAATTAATATTTAATAAGGAAATAAAAATAGAACAAAGAATAGATAAAAATTGAAAATGAGTAGCAAAATAGTATGTTTGAACTCAACCCACAGACAATTAAATACAAATTGTTTAAATATTAAATTTAAAATATCAAAAAGTAAGACCCAGTTATATGCTATGTATAAAATATATACTTTTTTTTTTTTAAGAAAAACTTACTTTGTAGCACATACCAGCCTCAAATTGTTAGCAATCTTCTTATCTCAACCTCCCAGGTCCTGGGAATACAGGTGTGAGCAACCACACCTGTCACAAAATATTTATTTTAAATATAAAAACAGATAAGCTCAAAGTAAAAGTTGATGTAGTAGTTTTAATTTCCAATTTGACACAATCTAGAATCACATAGGGAAAGAATCTCAATGATTCTCAGCTGTCTAAATAAGGTTGGCCGGTGGACATATTTATGGGGGACTTCTTGATTACATATTAATTGATGTGTGAAGACGCAGACCACTGTGAGTGACACCATTCCCCAGGCAGGGGATCCTGGACTGCTTACTGTAGAGAGTAAACTGAACATAGGTAAGCATGCATACATTCATTTTTCTCTGCTCTTGACCGTGAATGTGACTAACTACTTCAGGTTCCTACATTGACTTCCCTGCAGTGATGAACTGTAATCTGGAATTGTAAGCTAAAACAATCTTTTTTGTCTCCTAAGATGCTTTTTATCAGGGTATTTTGTTGCAGGATATTTGACTACATGGTGAACCCTTAGATTGCATTATTTACTGGAAATACCTGCTTCTAGCTGTGGTATGGCTCAGCCCTAGCACACACCTTTAATCCAAGAGCTTTCTGCTTGAGTATTATAAATAGGATTAAATAAAATCAACCATAGGTCAAATGGAAGAGCAAGCAACAAGTTGACAGGAAGTAAAAACAATAGAGAATAAGGGGGAGTCAGGAGGATGGATAGAGAGACACACAGGAATTAGAAGGGAGGGATATCCACTTGGAGGAATTTCTTCTGTTTGAGATGGTAGGAGAGACCTCTTTCTGGGATGATGGCAAAGGACGAAGCAGCTGCCTCTCTGAGCTAGCAGGTTTTCACCCCAGCTTCTGGCTCCTGGGTCTTTACTGATAAAAAAGAAAGATAAAGACTTATTAAAAAACAATAGTATTTTATCATAGAGACAGAAATGAAACTAGATCAGATGAAATAAAATATACTATACAAACACTAGTTATATTTACATATAATTCTATTGATTATATTCACATCAAGTTAAATAGAATTTCACACATACACACAAAGGATACAACACACTGAGAAAAGGGTCAGTTCATCAGGAAGACAAAATGTGTATAAGTGTTTATGAATCGTCAGACAGAATATGCAAGAAAATTCTGATAGAACTGGAAGAGAGAGAGAAATGCAAGGCTGTGTTGGCGACCTCAGTGCTATTCTTTCATTGGTCAAATACCTGGATCAAAAGTCTTTCTAAGGACACAGAGGACTTGAAGAACACCATCAAGACGTTCACCCAAACAGACACTCTAACCAACAACATCAAAGCACCCATCATTTTACAGTGTGCCTCCAGTGTGCCTCCTAGTCTAACTCAAAAATCCGTATTCTCAGTATTGGCTGGAGCTGGCTCACACTAGCTCACAAACTTGTGCACCTGATTTTTCTAACATTGCATCCAGCAGCACTGTGTTCGGTTTGGCCGTGATGGAGGTATTTGTACCATAAGGACTGGCTGGTGTTACAAGCCAGGCAATTTTTCTCAGAGAACCAGCTTACCTGAACGTCACTGAAGACTCTGGTGCCTCACACGTGATACCTGACACACAAAAGGTACTAAAACACTTAAAAGAATCATGTCATCCTGTGTATGTTCTCTGGCGACTGATTTTTAAATAAATAATAGTAAGGTGTGTACATAAAAGTCTTAGAGAACAAATAACAAGTCTAAATAATTCATAAGTCAAAGGATGAATTACAAAGGAAATCTTTAAATATGTTGAAGTCCGTGAAAATAAAAATACAACATATGTCATTTCTGGAACTCCAGCAAAACTGTAGTAATAAATAATAATAAGTAGTGTGGTGGTTTTAATGATCAATGTCTCTTACAATCTCTGGCATTTGAATTCTTGATTCCCAGTTGGTTACACTGTTTGTGTAGGTTAGGAGATACAGCCTTACTGTAGGAAGTATGTCCCTGTGGCCAGGCTTTGAGAATCTAAAGACTTGCTGCTGTTTCTAGTTTTCTCTCCTCTCTCTCTCTCTCTCTCTCTCTCTCTCTCTCTCTCTCTCTCTCTCTCTCTCTCTCTGCTTCCTGCTTGTGGTTCAAGATGTAAGCTCTCAGCTGCTGTTCCAGCTGCCATTCCATTATTACCGACTCTTATCCCTCTGGAAATGTAAGCCCAAATAAATCCTTTCTCCTATAAGTTGCCTTGGTCTTGGTGTTTTACCACAGAATAGAAAAGTTTCTAATACAAGTAGTCATGAGTGATCATGACTCTGAATTAGAAAGTGCCCAAATCAGTCATTTACATCTCCACTTGAGGAAAGAGGGGAAATGCAAACTAAACCCAAGGAAACTGGAAGGAAGGGAACACACAGTCCAACTATAATACTAACTGGTGAGCAGTGAGCATCTGGCCAGACTGACCCAGGAGCAGAGGAAACCACAGTTTACCAATAGCAAGGATCAAGAGAGGGACATCACATACCAGGGACCTTAAGTAATGAAACACTAATAATAAAATTGCATAAGAGATTTTAAGCAAGTTCAACAACTCAGATGACATGTACAAATCTACCAATTTCCTGAAAGACACAGACTTCCAAAACTCATTTGAGAAGAAATAGAAAGCATGAATAACAATACATCTATTAAGCCTGTAGCTGTAAGTCTTCTTACTTGGTTACTACAGTTTCCCTGGAAAATTCTGTTTTTAAAAATTAAGTAGGAAAAAAATATTAGACCTATTAAATTCTTTCAGAAATTAAAGAGAAAACCTTTCTACTTCCTCTTGATCCGCAAACTTACCCAAATACCATTTCAGAAAGGGATATTTCATAATATAGTAGAAATAATAGAGTAGAAAACTGCAGACCAGGGTGTATCAAAAACACTGAAAATATGACCAAACTGAACTGAACAATACACAAAAAAAGGAGCAGGACCTGGTGGCGAAACAACCAGTAAGGCTAGGGCAGGAAAGTGACAAGTTGAAGGCCAGCCTGGGCAAGTTAGTGAGACCCTGTGTGGAAATGAACAATAAAAACCAGTCTGGGGAGATCACTAGGAGGTGAGAACTTGTGTAACATGTACAAGACCCTAGGTTCGGTCCCCAGCTACCTCAGAAAGAAAACAACAATACTCAGAGTGTATAAAACAACATGACCTGGTGTGATTTCTGTAGGAATGAAAAGTTAGTTTAATATTCAATTATCAGAAAAATGATCTGATTATCTCAATTGACTCTTTAAAAGGGTGGATACAATTTAACATGTATGATAAACCCTCAGCATGGTAGCCTCAGGACAGATGGAAGAACTATATGGAAGTTCCCAAAGGTGCTGACGGTAGGGCTGATTAATTTTCAGTGTGTAGTGTTTCTATTTCCAATTTTTTATAATAAATGTTTAAGATGAAAAAATTCTCGGTGCAGTAAAGATATATATTCATTTGCAGGACACTTTTCCTTCTTGAGTGGGCTCCTTTCCCCAGAATATGAACCACCCATACTGCTACTGCTGACCCACAGTCAACCATAAGGAAACATAGCAAAGCTTGACCCCCACCGGGGCCATTTTCAAGTCCTCAGGGATACAGAAGACTTGAACCACACTACTAAGAAGCTTATCGAAATAGGCCATTATGAACACCTCACTCAGTAACAACAAAAAACAGTTGTCTTCTGTGCCCCTGGTACTCTTACTAAATAGACTATAGCACCAGTGCTGGCTGGAGTTGGCTCGAACCACCTACAAAATTCTGCCCTGCATTTGGTAACCACGTGTTGAATTTGGCCATGGGGCAAGTGAGGTGAAGGCCAGTCTTAGAACATCTCACAGGGTCCTATGTGCCTTCACCTGAGACTCTCAGGAAGATCACGGGTTGGAAGATGTGCAGATCTTCAGGTGGGCTGCTTAGTGACTCTTGGGACCTCAAAGTATGGCAGATCCCAGAACAACGCTCTGACTTTTATATAGGCAAAGAAAATGGAGACTAGTGATTTTTTGAAGGTCACATAACACCTTCAGTGCAAGGTCAGAGCCACAACAAGAGCCCCAGTCACTGCTCTCAACTTCAGGGCCAAACAAAGTACCCCTCATTTCCCGCCTACCCAATACAAACAGGGCCTAGCCTCACCCTGGGTTTCTCCTCTTATTGTGACCATTCTGAAACCCATTGAAAGGCAGAAATGGTATAATTAACACTCCCATTCTGTCACATAGACCTAACCTCTACCATGTTGTACTTCTAACTTCATCAATTTTTTCCTGAAATATTTTAAAGTAAATTGCAGACACTATGACATTTCACTCCCAAATTCTTCAGAAAGGATTTCTAAAATGTACAACCCGTATAATCACAGTGTCATTAAGCTATCTAAAAACCACGGAAATTATCTTAACACATAGTGTATAGGCTCTTGTGTGTGTGTGTGTGTGTGCACTCATGGGTGTGGTGTATGTATGTGTATTGGTGCGTGAGTGTGCACATCCATGTGTGTACATGTGCATATTGGAAGCCAGAAGTCAACGCCCAGTGTTTTCTTCAGCTACTCCATTTTAAAATTTTATTTACTGATGCATTTTGAGACAAGGTCTCTCGCTGAATCTGCAGCCTACTGATTTGGCTAGAGTGGGTGAACAGTGAGCCCCAGGGATCCTTCTATTTCTGCCTCTCCAGGGCTGAAATTAAAGATGTGTGCTGTGGTATCCAACTTCTTTTATGTGGGTGCTGTGGCTTGAACTACAGGTTTTTTTGTTTGTGTGTGTGTGTGTATGCATGCTGTGGGTGGAACCCAGAGAGACAAGTGCTTTATCAACTCAGCTGTCTCTCCATGCCGTGCTCCAGTGTCCAGCCTTATGTTTGCCGGAGGCTGCTGGCACACCTCTGGCTTCTCCTGACCCTCTTCACTCGGCATCAGCTGCAGCTGAGCGGGCAGCGCCCTTGCACGTTCCTGCCTTCCTCACGTACAACTGCCTTTTCTGTTGGCGAGAAAGCTAGCCCTGTACTATCACTTCCTCCTCCCTATGCGGCAGGAGCAAAGCACCGGAAGCGGCCGTCAACCAGAGAGAGTCAGGAGCTGGCTGCCAAGCCCAACAGTTGGCCTTCGGAGAGCTCCTCTGAATACAGCCCCTTCTGTCACCAAGAGGGCCCAGAGTGCCTGACTTCCATGTTCCCCCAGCAGAGATCCACTTGCTAGAGCACCTGGGGTCAGCCTTCCTCCCGCACTCTTCCCCTCCACAACCCTAAGGCCCCTCTTCTGGTAATGGTCCCTCTCCCTGGGACTCCTGCCAAGCAAATATCTCATCTCCCCAAATCTCTTCTCAACACCCCCTCTGGGGAGGCTGGCCTTAAATGAAGATAGTATTTAAATTTGCCCCATTATTTCAATTACCGTGTTTTCAACCATCGAAAGCATTTCATCTAGAAAACAAGGTCTTTGGAAGTGAGAGGTGTCAAGGGAGATGAGGAGGCACCTTCAGTGCCTCGGGACCTGTGGGGCTGGAGTTATGTTGCTTTACACTTAGCCTTGAGTCCCCCTTCCTGAAGGGCCATCTCTTCCTGGCACCTTGCTCCCTGCCTGTGGTGGTCAAGTACATCAGTTTTAGCCATCAATCTCTTTGTCCCTAGGCAACAGATGTTCACTCAGGAAGTCACAAATGACTCCGAGTCAGGGCGTGTCCAAAGCCATCTGGCTGGGACTGCTCATCGGACAGGAGGAGCAAACCTAGAGCTGCAGAGGGCCACTTCTTCCCCTGTGTAGGGACAGCCTAAGAATGAAGTCAACAGAGCAAAAGGAAGCCAGAGGCGGCACTTGGCAAACCTAAGGCCAGCCAGGCCTGGCCCTCGTCCTGAGAGTTAGACACTCCCTTCAAGCTTGAGCAAAGGGGAAGTGGGCTTTCATTCCTTAGCAGACATAAAGTCCCAACCAACACGAGGTCCTCCAACTCGGTGCTCTGCCTGTGTGGTGCTGCAGACACATATTGAGGTTGACAGGGATTGTCTCCCTTCAAACCAGGTCAGTTTACAGAATCTTGTCGTCTTCTAACCTGTTGTCTGCCCTGGGGGTTATGGGAAGGATTCACACATGCTTGCCTGTGAGTATTAAAGAAAACACAGCCCGGGCCCTGCAGATTGACTGCCATGTTCATTCTCTCAACCATTTGTGAGTGCTCAACCATGGAGGCACACAGCACAAGGTAGTTTATACGGCACAGAATCCCTGATTTGAGGATGCTGCCCTAAGAAGCTTGGGATGGCCTGAGTTTCCTCTGCTAGAAGCAGAAGTCACTGCTGGGCGAGCACTTGCTTCTGCTCTAAGCACTGTACACCAGGCGACCCACTTATACATCACAGGTGCTGCCTCCAGACTATCTGGACCTAAATAAGGGATGGGCATCCTCATCTGATAACAGAGAAGACCAAAGGCCTGCTGACTTCCGTGACTTCCCAAGGCCACGGACACGGGTGACAGAGCTGGCCTTCAACTCTGGATCTGGAAAGCATGCTTTTTCCACAGTACCTCTGCCCTGTTCTTCTGACTCCTGCATAGAATTGTGAACAGAGCGTCATTCCACCGTGGCCCCCGGGCCGTCTGGCCACGCACCGGAGGGTAGGGATCTTGCTCAAGCTTGTACTTCCAGCATGCTGGGAGGGTCAGGACTTCTGGAACTGGCTATGGTTCTCTCAAGTACATCTGGGCTTCTGCTTTTTGAAGAGGGAGCTGTGGGGATTCATGTGATTAAGGGCTGTTGGCAGCTGAGCCTTAGGGACCTGTGAAAGACAGAAATGGCTATGACACTCATCTTCTCTGAACTGAAGGAGAAGGAGCAGGGCTGCCCTGTTCCTGGAGATGAACAGCCTTCGTTCTTTTCCTTGGGGACACATGAAAGTGACCAGAAAAGGCAAAGGATTAAATTCCTGCCCACAGCAGCGGGCAAAAGTTTTTATTTTCCCTATACCAACCACTAAGGACAAGTTCACTGAGCATAGCCCACAGTCAGGACCATGGTGTGTATACCCATGAGCAGGTCACTGTGGTGTGGAGAGCATAAGACATCTCTGCCCTTTATGATGATTTCCCTCCTCCGACTCATCTCTGCTGCAGTTGAATACAGCTTGCAAGATTATAGCTCGGAGTTCACAGAGGAGAGAGAACCCAGGATGCTCGCATAGCCACGTCCCTCTGCTGGGAAGCCCAGAATGGTCTGTACCTGACTACTCCCCTGGATTTAGGGAAGGGTATAAGCATCCATTCCTACATTGAAAAATGGAGGTCAGTGTACTTTCTCATAGCCTTCCTGAGGGGACAGAATGTCTGTGAACAACAAACGAAGGCCTGATTCAGGACTAAAATACGAACACTGTGGCCTCTGCTGTCAACATTCCGACCCTCGTCTGAACGCAGGTTCTACCTGCAAAGCACCATTCATTTTTAAAAAACTTGATTCAGAACACATAATTATATGATGCCAAGACTGGAGAAGAGCCTTCTAGAAACTCCTTGTGCAGTCAAGCCCCCTTATGCCACAAACATAAAGAGAGAGAGAGAGAAATACAAACATTGAAAGTCACATAGGGCTGGTCAAGAGCCAAGAATGGTCCCCAGCCCACCCAGACCCTGGGTCCCTCTTTGCAGCAGCCGTATTCACGGTTTCTCATAGTGCAGACATGACTAGTTCCATGAGAATTTGGAATTTTTTTTTTAAGATTGATTTTGGTGTTTTGAGGCTTCGTGAAACCAGCAATTTTAATCAATTTTTCAAAATTGCTAATTTCATCCATCCAAGAAGCTCATACACAAACAGAGGGGCTGATTGAAATTTAAATGGCGGCTGGCTTGTTAGCTGCAGGCACCAGGCTGAGTATTTTCATATGCAAGTCTGCCACTGTGTCCCGGCCTGGCAGCAAGAGGAAGCAATCTCCATGAGACACTCGAAGGCATTAAGAATTCAGGCAGCCAAAATGAGAAGCAACAACACGAAATGATAAAACAAAGACAGATCATTATTAGCACCAACATAATGCGCTCCTATGTCCTCCGGTCTCATTGAGAGCCCTGCCCGTTGTCTATTGAAACTGTGTAATTAGGCTGATAGGAACCAGAGGATTAAACTAACTTTCTTCTCTGATCGCAGGGATTTCAAATGAGTGAGATGGGGTGGAGATAAACCTGAGAACGGTATTAATATTCTGGGCTGCAGCTTCCCAGGACAGCTCGGCTGATAAACAATGGCTGACTGCTGCCTGCCTGAGGCTGCCTGCTGGAGGACTGAGATACCCTTCCCTGAATGCCACAACCCAGCCTCTGCCAAACATGGTCCTTGGTCTTTGACACCTCTCTCCCCATGACCCTGTGTCTGTCCCTCCTAGTACTCTTCCAACATGTCTGTCACCCTGAGTACTGTCGCAGCTGAGCCTTAACCTGGATCTCCAGAGCAGAGCCTCCACTGCTGTCCTCCCCACTCCATGCTCCGTCAGGCACCTGGTGGCCATCTTGCTAGACACACACCTGAGATCTTCCCTCCTCTCTTTGATGACCTATTCCCAACTCAGAGAATAAAGACAAACATGTCCCATTTGTCACCACACTGCCTCTCTGGCTCCTCCCTACCAAGGTTCTGGACACAGCAGCCACTTTTCAAACATGCTGTGGGCTTTGCCCTCCGGCTGGACGTGGGCTGCTCTCTGTGCCCTACCACTCCGTTATCGGGTGACGCTGGACTCCAAGTCCTTCCGTAGTGCTCTCCTGAGAGTCCACATTCCTTCCTTGACACCCTGAGAACCCCACTGACCCTCCTCTGAGCTGTCACCTGTGTGTGAGTGGCCACATGGTGACCTTCCACTTAACTGTAAACTCTACAAGGTGACAGAGCAGACTGTGTCGAATGATTTAGGGCACAGTGATTGATGGGAAGCATAGGATTAAAATTCATGTCAGGGAATTGAGGTGGAAAGAGGAGAGAAGAAAATGGGACGACAGATGAATTAGCATAAAGTTTGGTGACACATTAAATATACAAAATAGCATAATGAAACGTTTACATCTTAAATTTACCTTTACATCAAAAACTACTTTACATCTTAAGTTTAAAAAGAAAAGACAAAATCAAATTGGCCAGGGGCTGGAGAAATTGCTCAGGGGTTAAGAACATTTGCTGCTTCTCCAGAGGACCTGAGTTCAATTCCCAGCACCCATATCAGGCAACTCACAACAGCCTATAACTCCAGCTCCAAAGGCTTCACAGACACCTAAAATAAAAATAAATTAGGACCATATATATCAACACAGACTAGCCTGGAATTGTTCTTAGAACTCCAGGGAAGGCAGCCCAAAGAAGTGCTGTGGACCCTCCCTCTACCTGCCATTTCTGGGTATCTTGTCAACCTAAGCAGGGTTTCCTGTGCGCGTGTGTGTGTGTGTGTGTGTGTGTGTGTGTGTGTGTGTGTAGAATGGTAGTCACGTGTAAATAGAAGCACGGCAGATCCCAATGAGGTAGATAACAAGGAGTTCTTAATTCCTATGCAAGGTGTTCACACAAGGGAAAAGATAGTCATCTCACCAGAGCCCAGAGAATTCGGCCAGCATCCAAATGTCCTGAAACCCCATTCCTCTAGTCCCTCTAGTCTCAAGGCCAAATGCCTCAACAGTACATCTGAGGGCAGAAGGTGGCTCGGTGGGCAAAGCATGGCTGCGGAAGCAGGAGGATCTAAGCTGCATCCCTAGAACCCACGGAAAGCCTGATGCAGAAGGA
Organism: Peromyscus californicus insignis; assembly: GCF_007827085.1. Classification (NCBI taxonomy): domain Eukaryota; kingdom Metazoa; phylum Chordata; class Mammalia; order Rodentia; family Cricetidae; genus Peromyscus; species Peromyscus californicus. The sequence goes on along the minus strand of NW_026294413.1, from coordinate 84,223,199 downwards.
ACACCTATCCGTAATCCCAGCTCTCCTGTGGCGAGATGCGGGACAGAGAAAGTAGAATCGTTGGAAGCTGAGCTGCCAGCTAGCCTGGTGTGCACAGCAGAAGACAAGAGACCCCATCTGAAACCAAGTAGAAAATGTGGAACACCCCTTAGGTTGTCCTTTGACTTCTGCAGAAGGGCTACAACACACAGGACACCAGGACTATTCACACACGAGCACATATACACACAAAGATTTGAGAGGGAGGGAGGGAGAGGGAGGTCTCCAAAAGTGGCAGAAGAATAGCATGTGACAGTCACTCACCATGTATCACCAAGGAACTGGAGGTTCTGGTCCAGAGCTAAACTACCCTTCCTGAACTTGGATTTTCCCCATCTGTGAAGTTAGAGGAAGATTTGGGAGTGAAGGACCTATGAAGCTCTGACAGTCTGACCTTTGTGACTGTTCCTTCAGGAGCAGGATTCCCAGTCTGGAACCCTGGGCCAGCAGAGGAAGACGTAATTGTGGTGTGTAGCTTTTTGCTTTCTAGAAGAAGGAGGTACGTTCATACGACCAAGCAGGCTCAGGAAACTCAGAAAAACCCAAGAGCTGCTTCTAGGGTCCCGAAAGAGCTGTCTCCAAGTTGAGCTGATACTCCAGGAATGTTGCTTTTGGGGTTGTCACCCATGCTGAGATGGGTTTCCAGGAGATGCAGCTGCTTTGAGTCACCCATGAGTAGCCCCAGTAAACTCGCTGGTTCCCAGAGCTAGGTTAACGTGGACTCACTCCCCTGCTCTGGCATCAGTGCCCTGTCTGGGGTGAAGAGACATCTGTTTGTATCTCCCTAGAAAAGGTCTTGTCAACATCTTGTGCTGTATAGTGAATGTGTCTTTGAAAAAGGCCCACTCAGGGCTTGTCTGGATGGCTTCCACAACCCCATACTGACTGGCAGATTTTGTGAGAAGGTGTTTTTGCCTCACTTGACGCCTAAGAAATCCAAGAGAAATAGACAGGGACCTGTTCATTCCCTGAGAGACTCTCAGGCCTGAGGCCCCTCGCCTACCTCCTTTGGCCTTTGTTTTTCCGTATAAAACAGCTCCTTGTCTTTGAGAGCGGTGGGGGCAGCTGTAGGCAGCTGAGAACTCTTGGCTCACCTTCCTGTCTGCCTTCTCAAACACAGAATTGCTTTGTTCGGAAAATGGGCCCGTTCGAACGAGAGTGAACGCGTGCTTTCACCTACTGTGTGTGAGCAAGTGGGTCCACACCAGTAGACCAGGGAAGACTCCCTACCTCGTGCAATCTCCGTAGGAGGAAACCGCAAGGCCTGGTCCCAGTGTTGCTTCCTCAGGCCCCTTGTATAACCACTGTACCTCAAAGATTAGAGAGATTGTATGCAGAAGTCGTATCCATGTCACCTCCTGGTTCCTAGATGGGCTCACTGTTTGCATGGCACCTGAGGAACACGACGGAGTTGTAATAAAGTCAGGGTTGCTTAGCGTAGTAGTTTCCTCCTTCGTCTGAACCTGATTGATGGTCCTACTTGGTAGGCTGTTGCGAAGATAGAGGGAGACACAGATGGGGGGCGGGGGCAACGCCAGCACTGGGTGCACAGTAGGCACTCCTTCTGGCAGGTGGGCCTCATCCCATCTGACAGTAGAGGGACCTGGGCTTTGGCTGGCAGACAGTATTAATGCCTGTTCCTCTGGTGCTGGACCAAACAAGCATTGGCAGGGTCAGCTGGCCCCTCGCCTCCCTGCCTCCCCCCACCCCGCTCCTCATCGTACATGCCCCATTAGTTGCACAGTGCCCCACAGTACAACAGGAACGCTTCCTAAGCCGTTTCCTCTGCTAAATACCTCAGTGACAGCTTCTTGGCATGGGTAGAGCGCCAAGGTTAACATATGCTTAGAGTATGTGCTGCAGGCGTCCTACCTCCACAAGGAAGCTGGAGGAGGCCAGCTTCATCCCAGCCTTTCCTGCGCCCCCAGTCCAGAAGGCTGTTTCCTGGCTGCCCCCAGACCCACTCAGGGAGCTACTGAGGGATCTTAGCCCAAAGAAACTTCGGCGGTTATTCGCCGGTTCTGAACACATACCACTGCATCCTTTCCAGTAAGCACCAGCCTCATCACACGTACCCACTAATCAGGACTTCCATCCCTGGGAGGGCGATAATCTTTCCAGACCTTTCTCTGGATTGGGCTTTGAGCAGGGTGCCAGGAATGAGACTGTGAAAAGGACTCACCTTCCAGAGGGAACTTTTGGTGAGGTGAGGGGGTGAGGTGTGTGATCATCTTCTGTTGGAGCTTTATACTGTCAGCCTGTCCTCTCCCACCAAGAGAAAGCAAAGATCAGCCATGTTTCTGGGCAGGGTCACAGGGTCACAGGACTAACTAGATCTCCCTGCTGCACCACAATTTTGCCACCTTTACCTCAAATATCCAAGAGAGGAGAGGAGTTGGCTATCAGATTTACAAGCTTTAAGAGGGTTTGGCCCTTTGGGGTCTTTGTAGAAGGACAGACTTGGGGATCTAAGTCCCCTAGAACTCTGATCATTTGGTCACTTTACAAAGGTGAAAGTGTTGAGGGAAAACGTGGCTATCCTCAAGATAAACAACACACAGGAACCCCATCTTAGTGTTGTATCTGACACAGTCTGGTCAATGAGACCAGAATATTTGGAGGTCAAGTTCAAGCGCTGTTTTCACTGGCCACAAGCTGAGGGTATTCTCTTCAGTTGTTTCATTTCTAAGTCCCGTGTCTGACTATCTCATGACATTCATCATTTAGATGAAAAGGTCTCAGTTGCCAACTCTGCCCTGAGTGCTCAGTAGGAATTCAGTAATATCAGGCAGAAGGAAGGGGAAGCCTGGGGCATGGTGGGGGTGCTGTGCTACTGTTTCCCAGTGCAGGCACCACAGCAAAGTCTTCAAATCTCAGAGAATGAGCGGGGCAGTTTGTGTCTTGCTCATCTCATATACATGTCCAACACAGGGTGGTAGGAATCTCAGAGCTATGCAGTCACCCGGGGTACCAGCTACCAGGAGACGTGCCATCTTGAAGCTACACCATCTGAAGCCCACAGCATCTTGGTGGATCCTGCAGTGGATTATGCAAATGCCTAAGCATCTGCCCCATTCCACAGACTGGAACCCTGAGGCCCTGATCTGTGTACCCCTAAGCAGTGGACTATGCAAATGCCTAATCATCTGCCCCATTCCACAGGCTGGAACCCTGAGGTCCTGATCTGTGCACCCCTAAGCAGTGGACTATGCAAACACCTAAGCATCCGCCATTAGCTCCAGGCAACAGGTTCTGACTCCTTCTGTGGAAGCAGGCTCCTCAAGCGGGCTTGGGGCAGGTATCATACCCTGATGGGGCCTGCCAGCCAAACCAGAGCCTGCCTGCTAGGGGCTAAAGAGCTGGTCCTGGCAGGTACTATTTATGGGTTTCCATCGGCATTTGTTCCTGCTATCAACACGAGAGAAAAACAAACATTTGTCTGACTTGAGGTTTTTGGCTTTCATGGGCGGGTTCCCATCTGTCTCTTTTCTCTCCTTCCCTCTGCCCCGTTCCCTGACTCCATTGCCACCCTCTGCCCCGTTCCCTGACTCCATTGCCACCCTCTGCCTCCCCTCACACTGCATGCCATCCGTTCTTACCAGGGAAGCATGCATGTGAGCTCGCAAGGTCTGGGCGGAGCTCTGGGCTGCACTCTGTCTTTCAGGATGTGCTTGCACCCTCGCTCCCATCTCCCCATCCCTCTGCTTGCTCGGGCTCTTTCCTGCCAGGGCTCATTTCGGAGCGCTTTCCTCTTTTTGGCACCAGGCAGCAGAATTCCAGCTCCAACTCTGTGGTGTGACCTTAAGCAAGGTGCCCAAACCCTCTCAGCTTTTATTCTCTTGGACTCACCAATCTCTAGCAGGTATTAAGGACATGGGACTCTAGACTTATCCCAGAACCACTTGCTAGCAACCAAAGGTGAGACCAGGTTAAACAACACCAAAGAAGCTTCAGCTACAGCACCCAGGGACTGTGAGTCCGACTGCTCAGGTTCCAGCCCCAGGGCTTCTGCTCTCCGTCTGTGGGGCCCTATTCAACTCACTGACCCTCTCTATACCTCCATTTTTTCTTTCTTTCTTTCATTCACTTGTTCTTTCTTTGTTTTAATTTTTTATGTGTAGATGATTGTGGGGGTATAGGAGTCACATGCACACATCGGTGCACATGGAGGTCATAGAACAACCTCTGGTCCTTCCCTGAGACGGGGTCTTTTCAGTTGTTCACTGCTGTGTATACCAGGCTCATTGGCCCGAGAAAGCCTGTCTCCCCCTTTACTTGCTGTGAAAGCACGGGGATTACAGAGGGATGCTACTGCAGCTAGCTTTATGTAGGTCCTAGGGATTCGAACTCCGATCCTCACACTGTAGAGCAAGCACTGCATTATCGTCCCAGCCTCTGTGCCTCCAGTTTCCAGTAGCTAAACAGGGAGGCCACTGTTCCTGCTTTACTAGTATTATGGAATGAGCTCAAAATCCCCCTGCTTTCTGCTCTGGGAAGAAACAGCTCATGGGTTCTAGTTGTATGGGAACATGTATGAAAAAGACTAGCAAGTACCATTCCCTGCTCCCCACCCAGACAGGCATGTGAACTCCGGTGAGCATGCTGCACTCACTCCCTGCTTTCTCACTTACAATGACGGCACCAGACACTGACGTTTTCAAACTAGTTTCCCACACTCTGGGAAAGGTTTGAAGTTTCAGAGATCCCTCACTCACCCCTCATTTGACCAAGCGGCTGGAGACAGCCACATTGTCTCAGGGGCCCGGAATCAGGCAGATCCCACCCTGGCAGACCCACATGTGTTAGTTACTAATGACGTTGCCTTGACAGACCACTTGATGGGAATGACTGAAGATGGAAAGGACTGATTTGGACTCACAATTCAAGAGCTTATGCTTCATCAGGGCAGGGATGGCATGGTTTTGTCGCCTGGCTCAGCAGTGAGATCCCGAGACAGGGCATCCCACATCCCATTGGATCAGGAATCGGAGAGCCTGGAATCATAAGCACAACCTGGCTATTTATTACCCTCAAAGGTCTACCCCGGGGACATACTGACATCAGTCAGAAACCACAACCTTCCAAAACAGCATCACCAGCTAGGGACCATGTGTTCAAACACACGAGCCCATGGGGGACATTTCACATTCAAACCAGAAAACTACATTCCTCGAGACGGGCCAGACATGCCAAAAAAAAAAAAAAAAAAAAAATGAGGGAACTCAGGTAAAAACAAAACAGTAAGGCCCGCCATCCCTCACAAGGCTGTTGAGATGCATGTGGCGCTGGATGAATGTTTTAAAATGTCACTGCCCTCGATGACCCTGAGAAAATGAGGACCATGCTTCCCTGACTAGATCTATTTCTGGGCTTCCTTATGGAAATCAACACCAGAGAATAGATGTTCCTACCTGCATCTGCCACCCATGCAAGGTCACACCCTCCACAACAAGAGTGGGACAGGCCAGAGAGCAACCAGCCAGTCGGCTACAGTACTTGAAACTGTTCCCTCGCCTCTGCCGTTTCTTCCTCCAGGCTGTGTAGGCCCCATTAAATTGCCAAAGCTCTCCAGAGGCATGCCCAAATAGACACCCCAAATGGAATCATCACAGAGGAATTATCACACAGCATACCCCCAACTCCACCACAGAGTTGCCCAAGGCAGAGAGAGGGACTCCGACCAAGGATTCCCATGGCATTTGCCCTCAACTCTTGCATTCCTACATTCATCCGTGTAATCCACACGCCTTCTGAGAAACCATAGAGCCAAATGGGCTGTGGAATTTGCCCTCTGAGATCTCATGGGCTAGGGAAAGATGAAGAGCCCTTGAGACTTCTTCCACATGGCCAGGATTCCCACAGCCTGTTCTAGGAGGCAGGGGCTCCAGGCAAGAGGTGGTCCCTTTCTTAAAAAGGCACTCTGAGCAGGCTTGTCTGGGGAGAAGCTGCTGGAACCAAGGTCAATGGAGGGACAGCAGTGGAGGAACAAGGAAGGATCAGCCTGAAGCAAGGAGGCCATGGTGAGCAACTTGGCCTGGGGCAGCTGGAAAAGCAAGAACACCATGCGAAGAAGATGGCCCAGCGCAAGTTCAGTCAGCATGTGGCTGGGCACTTACAGCTATCAGACAGATTCTGTGGAAGGGAACTCCTGAGGACACCCGGAACAATACCACCACCACCCCCTACACACACACACACACACACACACACACACACACACACACACACACACACACACACCTCTAGATCTCAGTACAGATAGCACGGCCCATCCATGCAGTGGGCCAAGCTAGAACGCTGAGGCCCTACACTTCATCCCAAGACTGGTCATCCAGCATACAAATCTCATAGGCCTTATCTGTAGCCACTCAGGGACTTAATGAGCCTCACAGAGGACCCTCCCCAGCCCTTAACTCTTCTCTAGCCTTGTGAGGCCTCAGCAAGCAGCATGCATTTTTGCCTAGCTGAGCCTGCTCCACCTCTGTCAGGCAGAGCTGCACTCCTGTGAGGGTCCAGGAGGAGCTCGCATGAGCCCTGTGGCCAAGCCCACAGAGGGCCCTGCTGAGCACCCCCCCCCCCAGGGCCTGACTGCTCTGGTCTTCCTCCTGATGCTGAAAAAGGCTCTGCAGAATACCTGGCATCCTGCCAGACATGGAGACTGAGCCTGCTTGGCACCGGCCCCTGGGAAAGAAAGCCTTAGAGTGTAGACCATTCCCAGAAACTGGAGACAGAGCTTGTGATAAGGCCAGCCTGCTTTCTGAGCCTGCCAGGCAGCCAGGCTGAGAAACCCACACAGGCAAGGGGTGAGGGCCCTGTATGCGGCTGTCCCTATGCGAGAGGCTCTCTCCATCACTGGGAGTTTAGTATTCATGCCACAGGGAGGCACAGGCAACTCCACTGTGGGGCCCTGACACCCAGCAGGCCACAGGGTACAGAGGGCTTTGCCCAGAAGCCACTGGCCAGGGCTCATCCAGAGCAAGGGTCTCCAAGTAGAGGGACACTGCCTGTAAGGAGAGCCAGTTCCCACAATGCAGTTTTTGCCCTTGGGGAAACTGCTGAAGGAAAGCTGGACACAGACCAGTGTCCTCATTTGACATGTGGAAAAGTGGAGGCTCCTAGCAAGGCCTCCAAAGGCTCAAGGCAGGTCTACAGCCCAGCCTCCTGCTTCATCCCTCTTTGCCTCCTTTCTTCTCCTGAACCCACCCATGCCAGTTCTCCTGACCTGGGATTAAGGCCACCGAGAGCTTTATGTACGTGACTAATAGAGGCCAATAATGGAGCATGTACCAGAAAAGAACTCAAAGGATGTTTCTCAATTCTGATTCTGCTGCAGAGCAGCTGTTTTGTCCTGGATACACTCATCTCCTTCTCTGGTCTGTCTGCTTATCTGCATATCAGAATGGTCCCTGGTGTCCACCACATGTGTTGTGCTGTAGCAGAGGACCCAGGTGCAGAACAGGTATGGCCAGGGTCAGGCAGTCATGTACTATGTTCATCAATAGGCGTAGTCTACAGCCTGGACCCACTGGAACCAAAGCCAAAGAACAGAGGCAGAGCTTGCCTCTCTGCACCACGATGATGGGCCCAGTTACTCACTTCTGTGCCCCACTTATCGCCTATAAACGTATACAATGTGAAGATGGTCGCTATCTTATCTAAAATGCAGGAAGGAAACCCAGCCCTGCCCCTGATTCTTGCTCACAGAGAGAGAACCAGGGCTAGCCCTTGGCATCATGCACAAAGGAAGGGACCCAGAGATGTATCAACTTCATATCCCTGCATGCACACAGAGTGGGGATCTAGCGGTACACCAGCTTTGTACCAATGGCAACAGCAATTCAAGCTCACAGGCAAGGGACCCAGGGATGCACTGGCCTTGTGAAGACTGGTTTTAAGAAAGTGGAGTGGGTGCTCTTCAAAGTCAAACACGCAGGCCCGATCAAAGTTGGCCCCCACCCCATTATGTGAGTGACCCAAGGCTGTCTGGCAAATGTCTAAAGCAGGCAGGAATGTTTATAGCCTGCAGACCCTGGCCCCGGAAAGCTAGGATTCTCCTGCTTCCCCTGCAGTATCCAGGAGCCAGGTGGGATAGATCAAGGCTGCTGTGAGGAAGCCCAGCTGGGCTCTCCTCTGCCTCCCTAGGTGGAAATCAGACCTGTCATGGAGCATTTGTTCCTGGTATTTTGAAACTGTGTGAGAGAGAGAGATCCTGGGGAAGAGAAGCGGCTGGACTAGCATTTGTCAGCCTCCAAGTGGGACAGTCATCACTGCTCCAGCATTGAGAAACAGTGAAGTCCCAGGAAGGAGGGCAGACACCTGTGCGCACAAGAAAGCCAGCTTTCTGGAGCTGTTGGAAAGAGTAGGATGGAGGCAGTTCTGAGAGAGTATATTATCCTTCACCTCCAGGGCCAAGAGGTGGCCCAAAGCACCCAGACCCTGTTTCTAGATCTGTACAAGATACAACATTCATGCAGAGAGCCTTTGCCCAGTCCGGGGCTGGCTACTTCAGTCAGGAAGCCAGGAAGTCCAGCTGTGCTGAGAAGCCGCCTTACTCTCTCCAGTGGCCTTTGACCCCGCCCCCCCCAGTGCCCTTTGACCCCGTCTTCTTTTTGCCTGTGGAGGTCCCAGGCACCTCTTCATCAAGTCCTGCTGGATTTGGGGGGAGGGGCAGTCTTGTGTCTTTGGTTTTTTTGAGCCATCTGCTCTTTCTGCTGCCCTACCACCCTCCGAGCCCACCCTCAGCATCTCCGGCCCTGATACCGTCCTCACTTCCTGCGAGGCTTCCCGTTTTTGCTAAGGATCCCTGTAATCCATCTGTCACACACACAAACCCTTCCCTGCCGGGGCTCCCTCCTGCTGTGCCATCAAGATGGGGACTGGGCTTATGTGGCTCACCCTTGGGCCCTCCAAGACCTAGCATATTGCACGGCACCATAGGTGCTCAATGAACACGCGTGGGTTGAACAAAGAAAGGAGTGAGTGTGAAGTGTGAAGAGAGTCTGGGGATTTGGAAGGAGTGCAGCAATAACATGTTTGGGGCCAGGTGTTCGAAATCCTGCTGGGCTGGGCTGGGTCTGTCCCGTGTCAGAGGCTGAGGATACCAAGCAATAAAGGATCTCTAGGGTCTCCTAGTGCCTTCTGAGAGCACATCTCTGCAAAGGCCAGGTAAGCAGGGGGTAAGCTCTCTTCTACCGGGCACCCCCAGTGATAGATGCTCCCCTATGACCACTGTGCTGAGTAACCTCTGCCTCGCCAGGACTTAGGTAATTCCAAATATGAGAATTAGCAGTACTGCCCCAAATTGGACATAACTGGCTACCCAGCACCCTCAGAGTGGGGGCTGACTCTCCAGCTACCCCCACCCAGTCAATCTCTTCCTCCAGGGACCTCTGGAACTACTCATCAGGAACCCGTACACCCTCCCTGCCCACCCTGGCTGCTGCTCTGGCCTTGAGCCAGTCTGTTAATGCGGCTCCTTTAGTTTGTAGCTGAGATCTTCAGCACCGCTCTCCCAGGAGCCGTGGAGGAAAGCTGGCCAAATGCAGGGGAAGCTGATGGGGAGAAAATGGCCATGCCCATCTCCATGCCAGGGAAAGGTTCTATTCAGTGGGCAAACAGATGTTCTATGGAGCTGCCCCTGAGCTTAGGAAAACATGGTTTGGGTAGGGGCAGGGCTTGTTCTGGGTCAAGTGTGGAGTCCTGCTTCTTGATATTCAGCCCCATGACTAAGCCCCCTCTAGAAAGAGGGAAACGAATTTGATCTGCCGCCTCTCTCTGGTGCTATTTTCCTAAACCCCTGCAGGCAGCTCCTCAGCCCTACCATATTCCCTCCCATTAAAGCAGACTCTCAGAAGAGCTGGGGACTTCACCTCACTGGGGTAAGTGGTTAACAGCTCCTGCATCATCCTCCCCTGGGGATGGTCACTGGCAGTATCCAGGATTTAACTGTAAACAGAAAAGCAATAATGAGGGGATTTCAGACACTGGCCAGAAGGTGAGGATGCACAAAGGCCCTGGTACCTTCACAGCATCTTTACTACCGTCCTGACATCATTCATAGAAGAGATGCTGGCTTGTGTTGGCAGATCAGAAAGAAGACAGTGGCACCAGAAGCAAGCCTGGGCTGTAAACCCTAAAGGCCTAATGGCCTACGTCTGCCAGCTAAGCTCCATGTCTCAAGTGCTCCACAGTGTCCCAAAGCAGTGCCACCAACTACAGACTAAGGGTACAAACCATGAACCTGTGAGGAACACTTCACATTCAAGCCACGACATTCTGCTCCTGGTCCCCATCGGCTCATGGCTATTTAATAATAAAAAAATACATCTGGTCCAAATTGGAGAGTCCCCATAGTCTCGATAGTCCCAACACTTTTCAAAAGTCCGAAGTCTCTATAAAACTCAAAACTAGGTTATAGACTTCTGGTATACGGTAGCACAATGTATAAATTCACATAATCATAATAAATCAGATGCAAGACCAAATCCCAGCAGGGCAAACATTAAACCCTGCAGGTCCATGTCCGGCATTTGGAGCACCTGATAACATCATCAGATCTCCCACAGCCTTGGGTAGCTTCACCCCTCTCTCTTTGCTGCCTGCAGCACACATGATCTCTCCCCTGCTCTGGCTCCACTCGGCACCTACCCCTTCCTCAGTAGACTCCCAGCATCATCCTAGGGTGTTTCCTGCGCTTTAGGCTTCGTGCACACCATCCTCGGGAGCTCCCCACAGGAACTCGACCATGGTACCCACCCCTTGACCTCATTTGCTTTCCTCTGAAATCTCTTTGCAAACCTCAGTGACCCCTTAACTCTTGCATCCCCTACTTACAAAACCAGCTCCATGTGGAAAGCACCAGGTTCTGTTGGCAGTCTGAGGGGAAGCCTGGCCCTTTGGATCCTGTTTGAAGCAGCTTCCATGTGGCCGTGCAGCCGAAGCATGGGAAGCGATTCCCTGAGTACCTGTTCTTCAGTGTGGTACCCTTCTAGCTTTTTCTTTTCAGGCACTCCTTTTTAACAAATGGGTTTTCAGTCTTCCTGCCTTGGAACTGTTGGTGGGTGGGGTCTCACTCTCAAGCCCTCAGTCTCGTTGTGCCCACGAAAATGCACAGTTTTCTCTTAAGGGCATGGCAGTCCTTTAAAAGAAATGAACAATTACAGCAAGTTTGTCCCTGCCCACCCCTAGCATGTACAACTTTAAATGTGTTCATGCTGCCCTTGAGGGACTATGTTGATGGTAGAAGTACTGGAAGGAGAGAAAAGAACCCCAGGTGGAAGCAAATGGGGACATGGGGCCGGCCATTTGAACGACTGTTAGATGGAAAGAAGAGAAGGGTAAGTATGAGATAAACTGTCAAGAGATGTGGTTAAGAGGAGAATGTATGCTGGGCAGTGATAGCACACGCCTTTAATCCCAGCACTCGGGAGGCAGAGGCAGGTGGATCTCTGTGAGTTCGAGGCCAGCCTGGTCTACAGAGTGAGATCCAGGAAAGGCGCAAAGCTACACAGAGAAACCCTGTCTCAAAAAAAACAAACAAAAAAAAAACAAAAAAAAAAAGAGGAGAATGTAGGACTCACAGGCCATGGCGTCTGGAGAAGCTAAGACTTTAAGCCCAGAGGAATCTTCGAATAGCTGTACCATGATCACACCTACTTTCTAGAAAGATCACCTGAATGGATTTTGGAGCTGGGCTTAGAACAGAGCAGCTCAGATCATGTTTAGTCCTGTTACCGGCTCATTGACTTCCAGGCTCTGATTCCAGCTCTTGGTACCCAGCAACCTATTTACGGCTGCGGTGCACTAGTGAGGGACTGTTGTTCTCCATGTTACAGATAAGAAGAACACTGGGGCACAGAGAAGATTACTTTCTTACCCACAAGACCAATCAAGGTTGCAGTTGGCAGTACTGACAGCTGAAGCCAGGTGTTCCGGCTCCAGAGTCTGCCTCCTTCCCCACAGCACTTGCCCAGGTGGGAAGTGCATACAGTAGGGTCCACTGGGAAACTGGGAAAGTTTATGAGTGTTTCTTCTTCCCTCCCTGTACACGAAGCCCCTGGTAGGGAAGGGACACATGTAAACACATGACCAGCTCCACATCCCTGCAACCGTTAACCTGACCCTAAAACAACATGGCCTCTGTGAGCTCACAGCTCGTCTTCAAAGCCACAACTACCACCAGCTCAACCCATCTGGTGCCGGGGACACTGACTGAGAAATAAGGTGCAGGGCTGATCTGCCAATTGACAAGTGAGCCTCCGCAGAGGCCAGTGCAGGCAGGTGTAGGCATGTTTTTCCGTGTCTGTGCCAGTGTGGGGACCCCAAACCAGGACTGTGGCTCAACCACACCCTACCTCAGGTCCCTGCTGAGAGTGCTAAGGGGAACACCTGCAGGAAGTGAAGCTGCCTTAACATTCAGAACAAGGTGCCCTGCTGGAAAGATGCCGGCAGCTGAGCAGTGATGGAATTTCTCTGGCACACACACAGGGTCTGCTGGGAATTTCCTGAGGGGCTGACTCTGAAAGAAAGCAAAAGCAGATGCTGGCTAGGGACAAGTTGCACATCACAGGCAGTTAGCACAGTCACATCTCGGGCATACAGGGAAGCAATTGTTGGCATCAGGAACTGGAAAAGCCCGACTTGTCATCTCACTAAATCTTCAGTCACTGTCCCGCCTGTCACACGGCTCTCTGGCTCCCTGCTCTCCTGCATTCTTTTTTGCAAGAAGCATCAATATACAGCCCAGTGTACCAGAGACTGGTGTGGTCTGTTCTGTGCAGAAACATCAATATACAGCTCGGTGTACCAGAGACTGGCGTGGTCTGTTCTGTGCAGAAGCATTAATATACAGCACAGTGTACCAGAGACTGGCGTGGTCTGTTCTGTGCCCAGAGCTTTTGTACAGCACCTGGACCTCCTGCCCTGGCATTGAGCCCTCCCAGTAAATAAGGATATGAGAGGAGAGGTTTGCAGGAGCTCCCCTTTTCAACGTTTTGCTTTCCAGAGTTTCAGTCAACTATGACCTTGAAAATTATTAAAGAACAAGTTCCAGAAATCAACAACTCATGGGTTTTAAACTGTGCAACTGTGTGAGTAATCCTACGAGATCTCCTACTGCTCTCCATTCTTCCCTGGATATCTGTTGCCTCTTCCAGTGTGTCCGTGGCATACGCTGTCTATCCATGACTAATTCCTGGTTATCATGTCAAAATGCCATGGTGTTTGTATGTAAGGAACCCTTCCTTTACTACTTAACAGGAGTCCCAAACACAATGGTAGTGATGCTAGCAATTTAAATGTGCCAAAGAAAAGCCATAGAATGCTGCATGCCACCAACTAATAGTAAAATGAAAACATGGATGCTAAGGTTACTAAGGTCTATGGTGGGTAGAATGAACAGGAGGTCCACAGTGAATAACAGAGAGGCTTTGGTACTATCTACAGTTTGGGCATCCACTAGAGGCTAGGGCCCTCTTGGATACAGGGGTCTGCTGTAGCCAAGCCCAATAAAACAGCAAAGACCTGCTTGAGTCAGGATGCCAACCCCAGATCTTGTGTCTCCAAGCCCAGTGTTTGAGGCTTCCATCTGGGACCTTCACACTGACCACATTTTACTACTGTATAAGTGATAAAATTCCTGACAAAAGCAACGTAAGGAAGAAAGGATTCATTCCAGCTCACAGTTTGAGGGTGCAGTTCATCATAGCAAGGAAATGACAGCAGCTGGAGCTGGAGGCAGCTGGTCATATTGCGTCCATAGTCAAGAAGCAGAGAGAAATGACTGCTTGTGCGTAGCTTTCTCTTTCTTATGCAGCCCAGGACCCATGCCTAGGGAATGGTACCGCACATAGTGGGCATGCCTTCCCACTTTAACCCGATCAAGGTAATTCTTGGGGAAAGAGAAATGGCAGGTTGATTAAAAGCACTTGCTGCTCTTCAGAGGATCAAGTTCAGTTCACAGAACACACTTAGGGTGGCTCACAACCGCCTGTGATTCCAGCTCCAGGAATTCCTACAGTCTTCTGGCCTCCATGAGCACCGGCCCATGTATGGCATACATTCACACAGACACATATACATAAATGAAAATAAATATTAAAAAAATAGTTCACCTACCAGTATGTTCTGAGGCCCGACTCCCAGATAATTCTCCATCTCAAGTTGGTCATTGAAATCAGCCATCATAGTTATCACTCATTCTATAAGGACTGGCTCTAGGCAGGTAAATACGGAGGTCATGTTACAGGAAAGAGCCCTGTGGGGGAGACACAGAGGTGGACTTGTTGTCAGTGAACCAGGCACGACTTTGGGAGTAGGACATAGCTTCCCGTCTGGTCACAAGACAGAGGCACGACACAGGAAGGCAGGTGTGACATTCTCATCCCCAGCCCTCCTCCTAAAACACTGACTTCACTGTGACAAAACATAGGCCCAGCACACAGTAGCTATCCTGCCAAGTGTCTTGTTCTGTGGTCTGTTGTGTGACTTTTCCTGGGGAGAGGTGATCAGCCCTGGAGAGAACACCAACAACAGACAGAATGGAAGATTCCACTCACATCTAGCTTGGTGAACGTATACATTTACTGGGGTCACATACTGGAAGATAGGTGACTCGAAAGCAGCTGTATCACCCCAAAGGCCCTCCCATGCACCCCTAGAGCTCCCTGACCAATCTGCAGGCAGCTTCCCATCACTGCCTGCAGTTGTGTACTGTGTGCATAACCTTGGGGAGGTGCCCTGTGAATGTTGTGGGTTTCCTGAGCTTCCTGCGTCTTACAAGCCTCTATCCTCCCTCTTGGAACTGCTACTCAGGGGAAACAGCTCCACATGTTCCCACCTCCGTTCTCCATCTCAGAGTCTCTGCCCGGCCCTGGCATTCAGGGATTTTATCCCACGGAACCCTGACCTGCAGGAAGATGACTTAGACCATGTCCACTCTCTAGCCCAGAGGTTTGGGCAGACTGGTGCAGAGTCCAGCTTCCTGGAAGTCGGTCTCATCCGTCTGGCTCTGTGAACTTAGACACTTGTTCCCTAACCCCAAGTCTGAAGGAACCAAATGAAGTGACCTTGGTTTCCTGATCTGCTAAGTAGATGTTTATTTCTTCATTTTATCATGAAATAGTGTTACCACATGGAATAAACGAGTGTCCTAACAGTTCTGTGTGTCTCAAAGGTCTAGAAGTCTTGCCCTGGCTGGCTCTGGACCAGGAGTAGGTAACTGGATTCCCACAGCCCATGAAAAGGCCAAGTAGGCATCACTAGCCCACAGGAACTTCCTCAAAAGGAGCAGGGCTCAGGGATCAGGGATCAGGAACAATGGGATTCAGGCACCTGAATGCCCCAGGGTGTGCTATTCTGTTGACTTCAGTCTTCCAGTTTTAGGTTCTCAAGAGTACGAAATGCCATCTGCAGTCATCTCTGCACACACACACACACACACACACACACACACACACACACACACACCCCACAGAGATCTTCTAGATCAGCTCACGTGGCAAAAGAGGGGCTCTGTAAGCCTGGCTTAGAGCACATGGTACCAATAATGGTCACTGGGAGGTGACCAGGTTGAGGACAGGGAAAATACAGCAGCCAGCACATACCAGTTAATGAAGGAGGCCAGCTGCACCCTAAAGAGTTAAGCGAGAGTGGGTGTTACTCAGGTAACACTTGGGCCAGCCGAGTGTGTCAGCCAGTGATATTTGGCCTGAAGGGACTTACTCGGTCTTGAGTGCCAGGCAATCTACAGGAAACACACTCTAACTGTTCTCCTTTCCTTGGGGCCACTGGGTTCCAACCCACCAATAGGATGCTGGGGAAGGACTACGGATCTAGACACTGTGAGTTTGGTTTCTATTCTGCCTCCAGTTTTCCTGCGTTACCTAGGAGGTAGTAGCTTCTCTGGGCCCTATCCATTTTCTGTACAAAGCAGTGAAGGCAGAGTGGTTAGGTCTGAGTCCCTGAGCCCCTTCTGGAAGGACACAGTGTAGCTGACCCCTCCTAGCACTGCCACATTGAGCGTCTCTCTATCTGGATTTATCCTTCAGACAACTTAGCCACACTCCCCAGCCACCTGTTGCTACAAGCTGAACCACCTAGCCGTCAGCCACAGGCAGTGATATTAGCTTGGCAATAATGAAAAGGAGAACGACATCAGGGCAGCACTCTGCCCTGTACTGTATGTAGGAAGCATCTGAGGTCAGATCAGCTACGGACTAAGTGAGTTAAGAGCAAAGGATGCTTGCATCCATGGGTCATGTAGAAGATGAATGTTGAGCCAAACCTCTATCCCAGGATTTACAAGCAGGATCCTCATTGTGGGTTGAAACCGAGGCTGCCTGTGGATAAACAGACCATGAGGTACCATGGGCAGACTACGCCTCTTTGGGATTCAGTACCCTCTCTGTTGCTAGTTTTGGGTTTGTTTATTTGTTTGTTTGTTTGTTTGTTGTTTCTTTGTTTTGTTGAGACAGATTCTCACTATGTATCTCTGGCTGTCCTGGAACCCGCTCTGTAGACCAGGCTCTCCTCAAACTCACAGAGATCACTTGTCTGCCTTCCAAATGCTGGGATCAAAGGCATGCGCCACCGCACCCAGCTTTCTGCTCCTGTATTGATCTGCCAAATAAGTGGCTCTGACCCCTTGGGGACCTTGTCTATCTCCTCAACTTCCTTCCCTCACTGAGGTTCCCAGCTTCTGGTTCAGCCAGGTCAGCTCCTGCAGTGTGCTCCCTTCTGGGGCTGGCACATGTTGACCTCCTCCTGTGGCCCTCCACTCGGCTCCCCCAATACTTGGTTTTGTCCTCAAATTATATCCAAAAAGAATCCTTCTCTACCCTCCCATTAAATCTGACTTTGTGCCCCTGAACAGTCTACCTTAAAATGAATTTATTTTCCCCCACAGCACTTGCGATTCTGGCAGATTTAGTGAACTGCTCAGTCTATTGCCCACCTTGTCCACCAGAATGCAAGTTCCATATGGACAACTGTGCACCTGCTCTCCTGGCCCCTCACTCCTAAAGCTGTGTGGTCCAGATGGGGCCCTCTACAGATCAGTCAACAAATGAACAGTTGCAATAACAAGGCCTCCCAATTAGATGGAGTTATGATGCCCTTAGCACGGGTGAGGTGGAGAGTATCTGTGAAGTCTTTGTCTATGGAAACAAACCAGGAGCTTCACACCCAGGAAGTCCGCATGATCGTGTATGTGCCACAGGAGAAATGCCTTCAAGTGAATAATAGGATAGTGAAAGCAGATATATTAATTACCCTTCTCATTACTGGGACAAAACACCTCACAGGGGCCACTTAATGGAGGGAGGATTAATTCTGGCTCATGGTTCCAGGCCATCTTGGCAGATGAAGCCATGAAGTGGCTGTTCTGAGGACACTGCCCAGGTATAACCCCCAGGCCTGTACTTAGTGCTACTTCTTCCAGCTAAGCCTACCTTCCCAGAGATCCACAACCTTCCAAGACAGCACCATTAGCTGGGAGCCAGGCGTCCAAACATGTGCACCTGCCATGGACATTTTACTAGGTCAACACAGGACATAACACTAGGTAAGAAGTTCTGTTTGCAATGGTGTCAAAACACCATTCTCAGAAATTCAGGGTGAGTGAGATGGCTGAGAGGATAAAGGTGCTTGCCACACTAGCCTGAGGACCTGAGTTCAATCCCTGGAGCCTACCCAATGGTAGAAAGAGAATTGACTCCATAAAGTTGACCTCTAAAGTCCACATGTGCACTCTGGCACACACACACACACACACACACACACACTTATAACAGACACACACATACAATCATAATTTTTAAAATATATTCAGGAACTCATCTCATAAGAGAAGCACAAAGTCTGCATTCAGAAAATTACCAAGCTGTTGAAGGAAACGGAAGCTCCAAATGAACAGGAAGACATCGTATGTTCATGGATTGGGCAACATAATGCTGGTATGGTGGAAACACTCGCACATCCATCCATAGATGCAACACAGTTCCCAGCAAAATCTCAGCTGGCTTCTTTGCAGGGCTGGACAAGCCGATCCTAAAGCTCACTTGGAAATTCAGGGAGGCTTAGAATAGCTGAAGTTGGAGGACTCACACTTCCTGATTTCAAAGCTTACTTCCAAGTTACAGTAATCAAGACAGAGTGGGATTGGCATAAGAACAAACATGGAGATTAATTGAGTCAAATTGAGAATCCAGAAAGACGTCTTCCCACTGACAGTCAATTCATCTTTGGAAAGGGTGCCAAAATATAATTCATGGGGAAGTAATAGTCTTTTCCACGAAGCAGTGCTGGGACAACACACAGAAGGACCAAATTGGATCCCTACATCACTCCATATGTAAAGATACCCAAAACTGAATCAAAATTCCAAATTTAAAAGCTAAAACTAGACACCTCTTAGAAGAAAACATGGGGGTAAATGTTTGTGATCTCAGATTGGACCATAGTTTCTTAGATGTGACCCCCAAACATAGAAACAAGAAAATTAAAAAAAAATAGACAAATTGGACTTCACTAAAAAGTAAAACTTTGTGCTTCAAAGAATATCATCAAAAAAGTGAGGGGGAAAAAAGAGACCCAGTAAATGGGGAGAGATAAATGCAAATCAGACATCTACTAAGGGATATATATGCAGTATAGAGAGAGAACTCAGACAATCCAATAATAAAAATGACAATCCCACTAAAAAGGAATAGATGTTTCTCCAAGAAAAGATCTAGGAATGGTCAACAAGAACCTAGAAAGGTGTTTAATATTGTGTACCTTCAGGAAAATACAAACTAGAACTGGTTTCTTACCCCTTAATACCGAGTGGGAGAACTGGAGGGACAAGACAAATAGCAAAACTGGTAAAGATCTAGAAACAAAGAAGCACAAAGATTCTTACCATACCCCTAGTCCAAGTGGAAAATCCCACTTCAGAAGGAGTACGACAGTTCCTCGTGCCATGAAACAGAGTTTCCATGTGACATGGCAACCCTACTGCTAGGCATCTACTCACAAGAAATGAGTCACAAGTCCACACAAGAAGCCTGTACACAACTGCTCATAGCAACATGATTCCAAACAGTAGGAAGAGACAAAATGCCCATCAGTGGATGAGTAGATAGACATATGACATATCCTGCCATGGAATATTACTCAGCCATAACAAGAAATGGAGCACCAACTCAAATTACCATATGGATGAACCATGGAAACATTATGCTAAGTGGGAGATGCCAGTTACAAAGGCACATACAACTTATGGTTCCATTCACACGAAACATTCAGAACTCGGAACTCCAAGCTAAAACTAAAAATGAGTGGTTGCCTAGTGCTAGGCCAAACAGGGGAGATTGGCAGGTCATGGCCGAAGAGCATAGAGTTTCCTCTTGTCTGATGAAAATACCCTTAATTTGTTTATGGGGATGGTAGAATGGTACAGAATGAGCTTAAGACCACTGGATGTCAACTTGCAGTGCATGAATAATCTAGTTGATGAACTCTATCCTATCATTACAATTGTTTAAAGAGAACAAAGGAAGAAGTAACTGTGCTGGCCAACACAGGAAATACACTCTGTAACTTGTTCTTCTGGAATCATGGATGACCCCATGAGCACAGGCATCCTGGTGTGGGGGAGACCCCCACTGCAAGAAAGTGAAGAAGATCAGGGCTGGTTTCTAGACACTTGGAGGAAAGCACTGTAAAACATGAAGCCTGGGAATGTAGGACATCTGGGAAGTTCTAATCCCAGACCTCACGTGACCTTTCAGTGAATTACAGGATCCACCTGGAACGCATGTCAAGAAGCATGTGAACAAGACTGCCTGAGCTTCCCCGGAAAGAATGCCTTATCTACTAAGATGACCCGCAGGGGTACAGAGTATCAAGCATTTGCCCATCAACTATAGTTCAGTTCATCTCATCTCAAATGATAGGAAAACTCACCCCCTGAGGAGAATTGGCCAGCAGCCTAGAGCCTGGTGTGGATCAAGGGCAGCTTGGACTAGCCCCTACACACGTAACTCTTCATCCCTGCTCCTCACCACATCTTCCTGATGCATGGGCTTTACAGAGCTGGGGCTGGCATCCAGGTAGGGTGGCCCAAGAGAAAGTGTCTGATCATGAGGTGTCTCTGACCAGCTCACCACCCTTTCCATTCTAACTTCCCTCATCAAAGCCCACAGTGCTGTGGGAGAGAAGAATGGTTATCTTTGTTGGATAGATAAGAAGGCTGAAGCTCAGAGAGGCCTAGTCCCTGGCCCCAGGTCATCATATCAGAGACCGCATCCTACACCAGCTCTCCCTGGCTCCTGGCAGTTTCAAGGATTCACCAATGGACAACCTTTCTCTCCCTCTCTTCTCTTTCCTCTTCTCAACCCCAGCACACACTCACCAGGATGGTAAAGGAAAGAGTACTGAACAAAAGCGAAGAGCACTGGGGTCTCCCTGGATCCTTCAGTGGGCTCTCAACCCACACCAACCAGCTGCTGCGGTCATATTCCTTCCTTTCTGCCATGCCTAACCATCCAGAGAGAACATCCATTACATTATGGCCTCTGACCATTCACTAGTCTCCCTTCTTCTCCTGTGCAACCTGCTCTACCAGACTGAGCCAACTCTGGGGTCACCCAAACTTCCTCACCCAAACTCAGTGGTCTGAGCCTCCCCTCAAGTGCCTCCCTGGACAGACCTGCTGACTCCACTCCTCCTTCAGGGGTGCTCTCCTCTGGCTCCTTTTATTTCATTCCCTCTCTTTGGAGGCCGAGTATCACCACATAGCCTAGGTTGGCTCAAATTTAGTATGTAGTTCTGGATCTGTGCCCCCCCCCCACCTCCCACTACTTCCACTGCCAAGTGCTGGGATTCCAGGCCCCTGAAAGTACTCCCACCCTCCCTTGACTCCCCTCCAGATAGTCCCTGTGGTACTGGTGTCTCGTCTGTGTACTCCCTCTTTGAAAACAAGTGCATAAAGTTGAATCTCGGACTCTCTCTGCCCCAGGGGTCCAGTAAGCAGGTGCTTCAGCACACAGGCAAGGCCAAGTTGCAGAGAAGGAGTCAGGGCTGCAGGGGCGGCCCACACATGAGTGGGAAGACTCGACGGCCTGCCCCATGGTTCTCCAGAGGCCCTGTGAATTTGAGGCACAGTTGCCAGACGATTCTGCACCCATGATTGACCTTTCCATCTTGACCTCTCCTCCTCTCCTCCCTCTCTGCCCACTTCCTCCTTTCTACCCTCTACCTGTCTAACTTTTGGGGTCACCATGTCTAGAGAGTGCATGTGCCCCATGTAGGTGGTACTGGAGAAGAATGGAGGGAAGCACCAGCATTGTCTTGCTGTCTTCCTTCACTTCCTGACCCATTCGTGTCCAGCCTCTGCAGACCTCTCCTCACCTATTGAGAGAGTCCTTCACTCTCTGGCTGCCTGGTTCCTTCACTCAGGTGCTTGACCCACCCTGACCACTTCGCCTGGGCTTTGCTTGTGGAGGGGCAGCACTTCCTGCTTGAAGCGCTGTTCCTTCTGCCCCTTAACCATTTTACAGGTACCCGCTCACTTCCACAACCAGTAAACCATGTATTACCCTTCCAGGAGCCTGCCAACACCCTTCACAATCAGCAACTATCACCCGCTCTAAGTGGCACTGGGTGACAGCTGGTGGCAGCCTGGCTGTTATAGACTGTTTCCCTGTACCGTCATGAAATCTCCCGAGAGCAAAAGCTGTGAACTTTTGTCTTTATAGTAGCAGCACCCTGGCCCACTGGCCCATGCTTAATAAACACTCGTGGATAAAATAAGCGTTCTCACTCCTTCCATGAGACTCTGAGTGAATCCCCCTGGCAGGATTTGAGCAAAATGTAGGTTCTAAGAGTCAGGGCTTTCTCTCTACTGAATCACCAGCCAATCTGGCTCAGTGGGGAGATGAGCCTTCCTGTGACCTCTGCCCCCGCTCAGTAAATCTGTAAACTTCCTGATCTCCTGCAGGAGACTGAAGCAGGAAGGAGCCAAAAAGAACACCAGCCTTCTGACCTGTGTCAGCACTCCCTGTCCCAAGTCCTGTGTGCAAAATACCAGGGAAGTCCCCAGGGAGGGCCAGGATGCTAGTGGAGGGTGCATCTGTAGCTGTGATGCCGAGAGAGTTCTAAGGTGGTCAGAGGTCAGACAAGGTACAACCATCTCCATCCAGGCCCAAGAGGAGAAAGCCTGGCTTCTCATGCCAGGCTTTGTGCTGGCGGTCCGGAAGCAGGGCTCTTGTCCTCCTCATGAAAACAGGTTCAATGTAGGGGAAGGGAAGTCTATCTGCCCGAACCCTGACTGCTAGGATTCAAGCTCTAGTCAAGAAAAAGAATAGTCCCACCAGAAAATCAGCTAATTATAATGGAGGGCTGACTCAGTCTGCTGAGGTTTCCTGAGCATTTTGAAAGCATTAAATTATTTACTTCCCACAATAACCCTGGGGTGGCATACTGGAGCCGGCTCCTATTAGCTCACAGGAGCCAGTTGTTAAATTTTCAGAAGTTTTATAAGCTGGGTGTTAAATACAGCTATTATTTAAAAATTAGATTATATAAACCCACAATTAAATAAATTATACTAAAAACAAAAGCAATAAATACTCAGAACTCCTCGCTTTCCCATTATCTCTCTGAGTCTCATTGTCTCCCCAACTTCAAGGTTGTTCCTGTCAACAGCATCTGCCTGGTGGAAACACTCCACAGTGGTGGCCACCAAGTGTCTCTTACCAAGTCTGTCTTTGGTGACATCACTGTGGACGTAGATGAAGGTTGCAAGTCTGGGCTTGATTTCTTACTGTGGTTAACTTTTCTGAATAGAAAGAAACGGGGGAAAAATATTTATCATCACATGTCGTGTTCTTCAGAAATCATCCACCTTGCTTTCTGAGGCACGGTCTCTCCCCGAACCTGGGTCTGGCTCTGGTATCTGGTAGGTAAACCCCAGGAACCCTTCATTTCTCCACTTCCACAGCACCGGGACACAAATGTGTCCACAACATTTGGCTCTCTTTTTGGTGAGTTCTGGGGATCAAATTCACATCCTGGTATTTGCTTGGCAAGCACTTTACCAGCTGAGTTCTATCTATTGGTCCAGACCCTTCTTTGACATTTCAACATGGACTTAATACCTGCCACTCTCCAGGGAGCTCTAGGCTTTCAGTGTTGGACTGGGGCTGCTGAGATGACCCACTTCCCAGATCAGAAAGCTGATTCTCTTGTGTGGACAAGCATTATTGGATTACTGAAGCCCCATAACGAAAGCCAATTTAATAACTACTGTTTGTGTGCACGTACGAGTATGCATGTGTGTGTGTGTGTGTGTGTGTGTGTGTGTGTGTGTGTGTGTGTGTGTGTGTGTGTGTGTACGTGTGTACGTGTGTGTGTTTCTCCCAAGAACCCTGGGTAATGTAGCTCTCCAACCCCAAGTGCTATTAGGGACTCCTACATCCCCTAACACCTCTCAATCAACCCACTAAATAGAAAAATAGTTTTCACTGATCCTATCTGAGGGCTGCTGGATTCAAACCCAAGGTCCCCAAGTGCCAGCCACACAAACTTGGGTGACTTCTCCCCTCTGGAGCTCAGCGTCCTCCTGTCAAGTAGGGTTGGGACTGGACTTGCTGCAAGCGTGCTGTTAAGAGCCTGCCAGCTAACAAGGTAGTACCCTTGACAGCGTCTGAACATAGTAGGTGCTCCAAGTGGGTGTTTGCTATTGTTACCACCTGCTTGCTGCGCGAGGTTCCCGCCCAGGTGTTCACATAGGCGTTAATTCACTTAATCTCTCCACAATCCTGTGAGAGTGGTACTGCTATTAACCCCATTTACAGAGTCACAGAGAGGCGATTAGGGTGGAACATATGAAATTGCTAGCTTTGTAGGTCAAACATGGTTGTGGATCAGCAGCTGCCTGTGACTCACAGCAAGAAGGACTGTAGGTCTCAGAGCCTTGCAGCCTGCCTGCGCTGTGTGCAGCCTGAGCATTTACTGTGAGTCCCTACCTAACACCAGAGAGGCCATGCCTTCTCCCATACGGCACTTAAGACAGTACTGCAGATCTGTTTATGCAACCACGATGCTCTGCACATGTAGAAGGGGAACATTTGGGCTCTTTCATATGCCTTTTCCCTATACTTCTATATTCCCCTTCAGCAGCTCACCTTAAAAATGAGCCTCTGGATTCTCTTCATCCAGTCAAGTTGACAGCTAAACCAACCATTACAGAAGCCCACAGAGATAAGGTGGTACCTTATTTACTTTTCTTTTTTTTTTTTTTTGGTTTTTCGAGACAGGGTTTCTCTGTGTAGCTTTGCGCCTTTCCTGGAACTCACTTGGTAGCCCAGGCTGGCCTCGAACTCACAGCGATCCGCCTGGCTCTGCCTCCCGAGTGCTGGGATTAAAGGCGTGCGCCACCACCGCCCGGCCTTATTTACTTTTCTATTGCTGTGGTAAAACACCGTGACCAAAAGCAACTTGGGG
The DNA here is from genome assembly GCF_007827085.1 of Peromyscus californicus insignis. NCBI lineage: Eukaryota > Metazoa > Chordata > Mammalia > Rodentia > Cricetidae > Peromyscus > Peromyscus californicus. The sequence continues at coordinate 84,198,674 of NW_026294413.1, read as the reverse complement.
AGGAAAGGGTTTATTTCATCAAAGAGCTTCATCAGGGAAGTCAGGGCAGGAACTTAAGGCAGGAATGGATACAGTGGCCATGGAGGAGTTTTCCTTACTGACTTGCTCCTTAGCCTGTTTTCTTTTTTTTTTTTTTTTTTTTTCGAGACAGGGTTTCTCTGTGTAGCTTTGCGCCTTTCCTGGAACTCGCTTTGGAGACCAGGCTGGCCTCGAACTCACAGAGATCCGCCTGGCTCTGCCTCCCAAGTGCTGGGATTAAAGGCGTGCGCCACCACCGCCCGTGTTTTCTTATAATACCCAGGGCCACCAGCCTAGGAGAGCTACCACCCACAGTGGGCTGGGCCCTACCACATCAATCATTAATCAGGAAAATGAACCACAGGCTTTCCCACAGGCCAATCTAGAGAAGGCGTTGTCTTAATTAGGGTTCCCTCTTCCAAAATGACTCTAGCTTGTGTCAATTTGATATAGCCAGCTCAGGTGGAAATGACCAGAGGAAGACCGAGGAGGCATAGGTGTGCAGGGGACTTCATGACAGTCAGCTACCTCTGGATCTCTCCAGTCTAGTGCTGGGAGGTGGCTTGAGCCACTACCAGCTTGGTGGGCAAGACCAGGAGACAGAATAAACTCACCCCTAGGGCTTGCTGGGAACTCTGCAGCTCTGTGTTGCCATGACCTATTGAAAACGATGAACTCCTCGCGACTTCTACCTTCCACATCTCACCCGCATCCACTCTACACTTCAACTCAGAGAAAAGCCTTCTGGGAATTATGTGTCAGCTTTGGCCAAACCTACAGAGACCAATACATTGTGGATGGTGATTCCAACGACAGAATCACTTAGGGGATCCAGGGAGGAAGGCCTTCGCCTCCCAGCTGAAATGCTCTCTCTGGAAGATAATCCATTCTTCCACATGATGTGCTATACCCTGCCTGTCAGAAATCTCACAACCCTTTCTCCAGTCAGCCTCCTACCTTGTTCCTGTCTTCCCCAAATATGCACCTCCCTTCTTGACAGAGACCTTCACATATACTGTCCCCTGGGCAGAAATACCATTTTGTGCACCTTCCCTTCCCCTGGTATGGACCCTTCTGGTTATCTGCCTACTGCTCCCTACCTCCTGCCTAGCCTCTGATGTCCATCTCACTTTCTATACCATCTGACATCTCAGGGGAAGCCAATAGCATCCTCCTGAGATTAGGCCTCAGTTTAAGGCAATGAATACTAAGCATCGTTATGGGGACTTCCTGGACCCAGGGAAGCTTCTCTCCAAACTCACCCAATCCACACCTGAGAGAGTGACATTCTTCTGACTAGACAAGACAGGCTACAGGACAATCACAGGTTAGAGGGCAAAACCTTGGAAGATCAGATACTGTTTGGAGAAGAGGGTAGCAGGTACAGAGACCTCCCTTCTTGTCAGCACACATCACGCGGAGTGCTAAGTCTTCCCACATTGTTCAGAGCAGACATCGCCAACTAAGCTCAGCAATGTTTTCCAGTGAACTTAGACCTAGCTCTTTCATGGCATCTGTGGCCATTCTATAGAATTCTCAGCCCCTGACAGGGATTCTGGAGGATATTGATGCTCGGACAGAGTGTGTCTGAAGTCAGGAATGAAGCTTTCACTAGTGGGGTCTGTGCACAGTTAGCATCAGGGACCTGATACTAGAAAGTTCCAAAGCTACCCCCATCACTGCTGTCAAACGTATCTACTAAGGTGGCTCTAAGGACAGTGCAGAGTCCTCAACATAGACCAGAGTAAGGATTAGCCACAGTGGCCAAATTCAACCCACTACAATTTTGCAAATAAAGTTTTTTTTTTTTTTTTTTTTTTTTGGTTTTTCGAGACAGGGTTTCTCTGTGTAGCTTTGCGCCTTTCCTGGAACTCACTTGGTAGTCCAGGCTGGCCTCGAACTCACAGAGATCCGCCTGGCTCTGCCTCCCGAGTGCTGGGATTAAAGGCGTGCGCCACCACCGCCCGGCGCAAATAAAGTTTTATTGAAGCACAGTCACAATTGGAAAGCTATGGCTGCTTTCAAATTTAAAATAACAGAGTGAAGTGGTTGCAAAAAGAGATGGTACATCCCTCCAAAACCTGATAATTGCTCTTCAGTGACCCTGATTCAGAAGAACAGGTGTTATCCAAGGCAGTCGTACAACCTCCAGTTCCCTTTAGAAGTCCCCTCTGTGGCTTGAGGCTTAAACAAATGTCCTACTACTTTTATGCTCATGTGGTATTTTGTGAAATGTGATTTTTAAAAGTGCTGACCCTTCAGTTAAGGAAAAGCATCAGGAAAGATACTCCCACTTTAAAGATGCTCCAAATCTGAGTCAAATCGGTTTAGGCAGAACCACTTACAGCAACAGGTTCTGCCTGGTTAGTGAGCAGGAGTGATTCTTCATACTCCTTAAAGCTTGATTCCAGGGTGTGAGATGAAAGGCTGGAGTGTGCCTGGGGGCTGAGTGGCTAGAGGTAGGCACCTGCATCGGCAGCCACATGCTTGTGGAAAGAACAGGATGCGAAGGGTGGGAAGGTCCACACAGCCGGTGCAAACACCGACCAGAGAGGCACACTGTTGTGTGCAAGCATGCACCATGGGCAGCTGTCCAGGCTTCTCCTGGAGAACAACCATCATCAGCCAAGGTTTCTCTTGCTTTATTAGTTCTGAGCTCTAAGACACTGGTTTCAACAGGCTATGTCCTGCTATGTTCCATGACTCTGTGGATGCTGCTACTTCCTCGACCTCAATGAGAATAACTTACAAACGGTGTTCAAAGTTGCTACAAACTTTAAGGCCACTGAGGTAGAGGTAGGGTCCTAAGGCATGAGATCTGTATGATGCTTAACCCTGGTTTTCCTTATTTTATAGTTTTAGAACATGGATCTCCAGGCAAGGTATGAAAAACAAAATCGCAGATCTAAATTGTTCCCTGTAACTCAAACGCAGGGACAGACACATCATATAAAGGAACAAGTCAAAGAAGGCACAGCACAATAGGGAGTGGTGGGGGTCTGAAGTGAATTGTCAGAATTTAAAAAATTTTAAAGCAGTTGCCCATGAGGTTTGACCAGGTGGAATGATCAAGTCAGTGTGTCCAAGAATTACATTTTTCCCAGCAAATACGGAATCTTATGTGTCTATTTTGCGATTATTAGACATCTTCGGGCCAATTAGATTCCTATCTAAGAAGCAGAAGCAGCCTGTGTTACAGATAGCCGTCTGCAACCCTTGCCTTAAGCTTTGCCATGGAAAAGACCAGACCAAGAAGAGCTGCTATTTCCCTAAATGCTTTCCTAGGCACAGCACAGCACAGGCCCACAAGAAACCCTGAAGAAGCAGAGGAACACTTGTTTTTCAGTCTCAGTTCTGGGAGCCAGATGTGTGGATCAGGAGAGCACCCACCTGCAGGAGCCTCTAAGCAGGCGCCTGCACCATGCTCCAGAGAACAGCACACTCCAGGAGACCAGGTGAGCGGCAGGGACAGGGAGGGAGGACTCCACAGGTGGAAGTCCCTCCAGACACAGACAGCATTGAGGGTCACAGTAGGGTGCCATCCCCAGGGTTAGTGGTCCATGGGGTATGTCTGCAGGTCTTTTAAGCAGCCCCAGGGCCATGGCTGGCCCAGAAAGCCCAGACCCCTCTACTAAGGGAGATGACAAATGACCACCTTCCATCTTTGTTCATCAGCGCGCAGATGAGGAACGTGAGCCCCATCAGAAAGGAGCGGGCACCCGGGCCCGCGGCTGTCGGGCACAATCATTAATAAGATAGATGTTCCTAATGGCTCCAAGAAGGATCACGGAGCTACTCATTATGGGGGGTTGAGATCGCTAATTATTCCTTTCTCTGCAGCTGTCACTCCCTGCACCCACCCGAACCACGGAGCCCCAGCGGCTGTCCTTCTCTCATGACCAAAAGAGGGCCACCAGCAGGCATGGTCAGCCTGGACCCTGGGGCTACAGGGCAAAATGTGCTTCCTGCATTAAACACTTATTAAAGTTGATTAGAGTTCAATGCGCCATAAAATCGCTTTCAAGTCAGTGAAATGCCTTTGGCTACAGACAAGCCCCTACTCTACCCGGTTCTATCCAAAAGGAACTCTGGGGCAGTACTGGGAAAATTAGAGGAGGGTTGAGGGCGGGAATGCAGTCTCAGTGTAGTGTAGACTGGAAGTGGGGAGGTAGATTCAGAGTGTTTGTGGGAGAAGGCAGCAGAGCTGGGAAAGAGGGTGTCTGGGACAAAGGAGGGTGGATTCTGTCAAGAGTATTTTTAGGGATACTATTACCCTGGCCCTAAAAATATGAGCCATGGCTTGCTTTAAAAGCCATCTAGACCCTATTTACATTTCAGAGCAAACAGCATATTGTTTTCATCAGGGGGAAATAAGCACTCATGTTTACCTTATGTTTCCTTCAAAATATTTGCATTTCAGAGCCTTCTGAGCTTTAGGTTTCAGAGCTGTTGAAACACAGCACCTGGGCATTTCCCAGACGGGCTGTATTTACAGCAGAAATCCATGCCACCCAACCAAGATGGCAGGATCCCTTCCTGCGTCCCCCCCTCCCCCCAACAATGGACAGCCCCCTTCAGGACTATGTGACACATCTCTCTGGGATCAAAGTTGGTGGCCAGATGAGAGATGGGAAGGCCAGGCTTCCAGTCAGAGCCAGCAAAGCTGTGTGTGTGGTTCAGCATGTGAGCCTTCTTGGTGGGTGTTGTTTTGGCTTTCCTTGAGGAGGGAGTGGATGTGCCGGTTCACGTGGCCCTTGGGGACTGTCAGAAGAGTCAACAGGCATCCCAGGAGCCCTGGGGAAGAGCTCTGATGGAGGCAACAACCAAGGAGGAGACAGGGCGGTGATCCTAGTACTCAAGGGCTGTACCAAACAACATTGGTCCCTTCATCTTGCCCCAAACATTCATTAGTTCACCCAACTATTGCAGAAGGTCCACCAAATGCAGAGCCAGGGTGGACAGGGACTGCCAAGACAAAAAGGCCAGTTCATCTCACACTCTGAGCCAGCTGCTGTTCTTGACTGAGCACCAGAACTGACGAGCAGACATTTAGAAACCTCGGCACCCAAGCTACGCTCTGGATCACTTAGAGGCCTCTGTAGTCCAGGCAAAACTCCTCTTGGGACTCTGAAGTAGATTCAAGTTTGAGAACCAGGCACAAAGTATCTCAAAGCTATGAACTTACTTCTCAGGTACTGCCTTAAGGTAAGTAAGAGTGACCGTGTCACACACCTAGGCAGCCCTTTCTTGGGAATGGGTCACAAGGATGTTGACTCCACCAAGGCAGAAAGCAAAAGAGAGCTTCCAAGACTGCACTCTTAGAAGCTCTGCTCTAGGGTCAGCTGGTGCCAATCACATTTCTTGGCGACATCCTGCCCTGAAAAGGTATCAGTGAACAGATGCCAGCAGCAAGGAAGTATCACCAGCCCTAGGTTTTGTCCCTTCTAGAGGTCAAGCAATCCGAGCTGCATTGTCTCAGTCTCTCTTGGGTTAAGATTCTGTTTGAGAAGATGCCCTGAGGAGTCCGACTGGAGCACCGGAGAAAGATCACCTTAAAGTGTGTGAAGAGCGCACCTTTTACCCTCTCTAGCCATCCCAGTCACCTCTGGAGGTGCTGATGTTTGGAACTGCTGACACCATCTTGTGACTGTGGGGAAAAGCCAGATAGCATTATCGATGCTGACAGAGACAGAGGTCCCCACCCTGGAGCACCTGCCCCTCCCAATGTCTGGTTGAAGGGGAGAGCTGAGACTGGCAGGCATTCAGTTGCGTGCACCTGCACCAATTAGAGTGAGCTTCGAAGTAACAGTACAAGATAGAAGCTTATTTCTCTCTCATATAAAAGAAGTCTGAAGATAAGCAATCTGGAATGACTGAGGGTCGGGGAGGGAGCGGTGTTCAAGCCATCAGAGAGCCAAGCACCTAATCCTCTGTTTGCTCTGCCTTTCTTAGCAGGTAGCTTCCATTCTCGCCAAAGAGGGATACCCAAGTTCCAGCATCAGTTTGCATTCCAGCTTGCAGGAAGGAGGAGAAGTAGAAAAATCACGCATCCTTCCTTCTTGGGACACTTCCTAAAAGCCTTTCCATGTTTATGTTATGGACTGGAATTCAGCCATATGACCCTATCTGGCTGGAGGGGAGCTTGGGAGCCACGTTTGTTATGGTAACCATGAGTCTCATCAATACAAAAGACCCTGTAGAAAAGGAAGAAAGATGCTTGGGAGACAGATGCAGTCTCTGCCACAGCAAAGACCATCCTCATCCCATGGAGGTAGTGGGTTGACACCTGGGTAGAGGGTGATGGAAAAGGAACAGGAAGCAGCCAGTCTCAGAGATGGAGAACACACAGGATTTCCAGCTGTGCAAAGGTCCAGAGTAAGAAGAGAGACCCTTTGAGACCTGAAGGATGCCACATGACTCACTAGACACAAAGAGCCCATGGCTGAGAGGTGAATTGGGGCCAAAGTCTAGAGATCCAGCCATGCAGGACCTTGTTACCACACCGAGGGACCTGAACTGCTTTCGAAGAGAGACCCATCAGACGGCATTTGACAGGAAAGTGATGTGACCAGTGTTGCAGGTTAGAAAACTCAGTTGTGATGCACTAGGCTGCTGGAGACAGGGAGAACCCATATGAGGCTCCTGGAGGTAGAAACAGATAGGATGCTGGCTGGAGGTCCTGTGTCTCACCAGGAGGCAGATAAGGGATGCTAGAGTGGTATTAGTCTCAGTGAGGACTTTTCTGCACAGAGATTAAAGGCTTGGCCAGAACCTAAAGCAACAGATTCCCTCCTTATGGCCATCATTGGTTTTATCAAAGCTGAATTACTTGTACATAGTGTTGGATCTAATTTATACTTGAGGACCTACTCACTTCTTACCATTGGAGATCAGCACAACCTCAGAACAAAATTTGGTGCAGCCCTATTCTCAGGAATGAGTTCCTTTTTTTTTTTGAACTACCTCATTGACCAGGGCAGTGAACCACCTTCATTGACCAGGGCAGAGGCCATTTGACTCTAATCTGAGGCAAACCTCGCCGTTTCTTAATTGCTCAGGATCGGTGTCCATTCTACACCTGCAGTGATTACCTGGGAGTTCGCCCTCCTTTGACAAGCTGGTCTGAACTTCTTCTGAACTGCTTGCAGAGGCATAGTTGAGCCAGGTATCCCAGAGTCCTTTGCCATATCTGTCCCAGAGCATGGCCAGTGAGTCCCGAGGGACCCATGTGAGTGCCAAGCACACTTCCCTCAACTCAGCACACATTAGCTCATTCGACACTGACCTTTGATGACCCCTTATAATGTCCATTCATTGATTCGCCAGGATGCGTTAATACTTGCTGGTTTTGCCCTGGTGTCTCATCAACATGGTCATCGTAACCCTTCAATATGGGCCAATGTATACAAGTTGACCTTAAGGGCAGGAAGCTACTGATTTGCATTCCCCAAGTCAGGACTCATCCCTGGATCAGCACGGACATCATTGAGAACAGCATGGTGGCTCATATACATCCCAGTATCTGGAAGAAAGGAGGCTCCTGGTCTTCCACACTGGACTCCAAGGAGGATGGGATCTAGAGATGCTATGAGAGTCACTTTTCTCAGTGTTTAGCTCACCTGCCCTCTGGGAAGGTGACGGAACCAAGATCCAGGGATGAACTTGTGGATCCTAGGTCACCAGGCTGGCAGGGCCAAAGCCAGTGTTCTCCTAATGCACCACCCATCTTCTGACGGGGAAGAGAAAGCCAGTGTGGGTCTGATAAACATATGGATACAGTAAAAACATCAGCCACACAGGGGACAGCAGCCCCTCACTAAGGCCCTCTACAGTTGACCCTGGAGTAAGGCCAGACCATGAACAATTCATCTTCCAAACACTACCTAGAGAAATCAGGTCAAATCACAATCCAGGAGCTGCTGGAAACTATCAGAGGCACCGGCCCTATCTCCAGCTGGCTGACCTCTGGCCACTAGTGAGACCTAGCCTGGAGTCCCTCTGCTATCTGGGAGGCAGCTCTGGGGGCTGGGCTTGATGAGTGGAATCCCGCCCTCCACCACCTTGCCTCCAGTTTCAGGTTTTACTTAAAGGGCATTAAGGGCTCACGAAGGGTGGCAGATGGTGGTGGCAGGCCAGACAGGCAGGAGAGAGGCGGTGAATGAAATTCTTTGTTTAAGGAAGGCGCAAGCAGCGCGTCTGCAAGCCCAAGAGAAGCATGTCATTTTGCTGGAAATGCGATTCTCCCTAACAAGTACAGAATCCTACATGACATGTTGAAAAGTGTATCTCTTTGAGAAGCCGCTGTGTATCTCAGAGGCATCGTCAGTACGGGCACCCGTGTAATGTGGCAGTTGCCATGGCAACGCCTCGTTTTCCATAGACAGGGAAATCAGAGTGGCTAAGTCGATTGAGAGGACCCAAATAACATCTCGAAGGCAGGCTGAGATGCTGCATCGGCTCGTGCATTCCCAGCGCCTGGGGTGCCGTTGTGGGGCAAGTAGCGTATTATATGTACTTCACAGAAAATCCCCAAGGTAATATTCAGAGCCTCCTCATTGGTCAGAGGCTAGGAGATAATGGGCTTTGCCCAAAGCCACCCAGAAAGGTAGTGACGGGGCCAGTGTGGCCAGACTCCCACCTCCTTGGGCAGACAGTGCTCATGGCAGGGGTGCCCATCTTTCTCTACTCTCCAGTGTCTTCAACTATCCCTGTTCCTATTATTTTGCTACTTGCCCTGAAGATAGATAGGGCCCTCAGCACCAGGCAACCGTAGCCAAGTTAAATCAAAACATGTCCCAGCATCTCCTCCTGGACACGGACTTGCCCTCCATATGTGACTGTTGGCACACTTGCTTCCAATGTGCAATCCCCGGCCCAGAGAATGAGTCTTCCCAGAGTAGGAACTCCACCCAAGGGGGTAGCACTAAACTGGTGCATACCCCTGAGGGCCTTCCAAATATAGGAACCATGCATGGCCTTGTAACTTCCTGCGTAGTCTCACAAAGGTGCGACACTGAACTCGGCACAAATCTACACGGGCATGCATGCATGTACATACATTGGCTACAGCCACAGCTCTGCCCACACACCAGGGCCCGTCTTTATGTGGCTCATCTTCATGTGGCATCCTCATGTAGCCACTCTCACTCCCTTGGCACAGGGCCGTGTACTCTAGGAGGGCTCGGGGCAGGATGCTCTAAGGCAAGCAGCTTGCTTTGTTCACCACGGGGACCTGAATCAACTCAGTTGACCCCAGAGTCCCCGGTCTCCTTCTTTCCCCACACCCCGTGTTGTTCAGGGCACCCCACAGGGTTTTGGGTTGTAAACCTCACCCTCCCTCCCCGGGAGGATGCTGGCAGCCAACTCAGGGCAGGAACAAGAAAAATATGCAGGCTGCTCTTCAGTCTCCAAATATAAGTTTGAGTAAGTGGTGGGGGGAGTTACAATGGTGGAGGGGAGGCACCTGTCCCCCTCAACTTCCCAGAGGAAAAATTTCATATAACTGTCAGACATGTAATAGAACTGTCAGAAGTACAGGAAACCAGCTACACAGATTACAAAAACATATGTCAGGGACCTATTGGTTTCGTGACAGTGTGAAAAATCACAATTTTTCCATCAAGATAGAAAATAGAAACAGAGGAAAGCCAGGAGCACTTTGGCATCTGTCCTCTGTCAGCAGTAAGCCTAACCCACCGAGCTGGGGGTGTGTCCCAGAAGCAGGCCCAAGTGATGGGAGACCAGCCCCCATGGCAATGCTGAGCCATCCTGGCCTTCACCCCCGCCCCAGGAGGAAGCACCCAGCCTTAGTTTTAGACCTTCCACACTAGAAGATGGAAGCATGTAGTGTCAGGATTCTCTCCTTTCCTTCCACCTCTGGCAAGTCATTCTCCTCCAATGCTAGACCTTCAAGCTTTTGAGAATCCTGGTGAGGATGAGGTCATGTGTCAGACCAGCCACTCCCTGGTAGAAGAGCTATCAATGGCATCAGGCCGCCTTCTCTCCCTTTGAGATCACAAGAAAGCTAGTGTGGGTCCCATCCCCAGAGTGAGAGGAAGTGAGGTGGGTCAACAAGGGACTACAGTGCCATGGAGGGTCCCCCTCCATCTCCCTCCTCTTCCTGCCCGGTGCAATGGATCCCTTGCAGCTCTCTCTAGGGTTCCTTTTTCTTAAGTGTGAGTGTGTGTGTGTGTGTGTGTGTGTGTGTGTGTGTGTGTGTGTGAGAGAGAGAGAGAGAGAGAGAGAGAGAGAGAGAGAGAGAGAGAGGGAGAGAGAGAGAGAAAGTCCAGTGTGTGTGTGTCCAGTGTCTGGGGGTGCCCACAGAGGTCAGAAGAGGGCATTAGATCCCCTGGAGCTGGAGTTGCAGGCAGTTATGAGCTGCCTGATGTGGGCATTGGGAACTAAACTCTGGTCCTCTGGAAAAGCAGCAAGGGCTCTTGACTTCTGAGCCATCTCTTCAGTTCCCTAGAGTCCCCATTTCTCTAAGAAGCTCCATGTTCCAGGTTTCCTTTCTTGGCCAAAGCATTATCCTGCCAGCCAGAGGCAGAGAAGGGACAGGTTTCAAGTGTCCATAGGACATCTTGGGACAAGGAGGTACTTTACACTCCATAGACCCAGTTCAAACCCAGATTTGTTCATTTGCTGTCTACACAAGCCCTGCACGGTTGGTGGTCCCTGTCTCATTAAGTTCTCATGGAGACAAAAAAAAAAAAAAAAAACCACCAACTTTCTCCCCAGGAGGAGTTTACAGTATACCCAACATGCACTCTGGTTCCCAGGAAACCGCAGCTCTGAGAAATGGCCCCATCCACTGCATTTGCCCTGGATTCCGTCTCTATGTGCCACGTCATCATTGAAATTTACATTTGCTTGCTTGACTCTTTGGTTCTTGAAGCATTTTCAGCTTATGTTACCCGGGGTCCTCCAGAAAGCATAAATCCAGATGGAATTCAATGTTCAGGGATTCTGTCATAGAGATGTTCATGCCAGAGAAAGCCAGGCCTGGGGAAGCCCATCAGATCCCAGCATGGGGTTGAAACCAAGCAAGGGAGATGTAAATCAGGCAAGGTTAGGAGAGTGTAGACTGTAGTGGTCAGAACACATTCCTCCTCTCCCTGCTGTGATTGGCCCCACTGGGAGGCCAGATAGATGTCCCTGGAGCTCAGAGGGAGCCCTGCGAGGGCTGTACTCCCATCATGGAAAATCTCTAAGGTCACTGGTCACCACAGTGCAGTGTCCTAACTCCCATGCTGTCCCTCAGCCTACAGTGTTCTTCTCTTCCACTCTGATTGGCTAAACTCAATAGTCTCTGCCTCCAGGCAGTCTTTTCCAGCTCCGGGCTCTCTCGTTTTGATTGTGAAGTGGCCTGGCTTCCCACACTATTCTAGACATTTTACTCCAGTGCCTGAGTCAGAGTCCTTGAACACTGTTGAATGATAGGGAAGGTGAAATGACTCAGGGGTAGCAAGGATATTAGGATTTCAGGGTGCCAATTCCAAGGCACCTCTCCTTTCCTGTTGCAAAGCCCCTGCTAGAGGTGGTCTACACATGCTGAGTTAACAGATGGTACTCACTCACACTACGGTCAGAATGATGGTGGCATCATCAGGGTGACAGCGGCATCCCTAAGTATCTACTCTGATGCTGTCTGAGCCCACTCCCAGGTTGCTGGAGTCATACAGTAGGTGGCAGGATCAGACATGCACTCCGGACCCTTCATGATGCTGGCTCCAGAAAAGCACTTTCAGGAAGCAGTACCCATCAGTGAGCAGGGTTGGCACTTGGAATCACCAGCCATCAGCCCCAACAGGGCCGTCTGCACTCACCTCTACCTGACAGCTGGGATTAGTGTACCACAGGGGAGTGGGCTCCCAGCAGGTGAGGTACAAATCCTCTCAACCCTCTCAGGGGCTACAGAAGATACTGTGGCTACCAGATCCCCCAGTCTGGCTGCTCCTGACTGTGACTGTCCTTGTCTGACCACTCAGTGAGCGTATAGCTGCTCTCCTGTGTATGTGCCATGGTACTGTATACAGGCAGAGGAGACTTGTTATACAGATAGGAAACTAAGGTCTATGTCGAGATGTTCACTCCAAGACTGCTAGAAAAGAGGGAAAGAGGAAGTCTCACCTTAGGTCACCTCAACTCTCCCGCCACCCACCTCAGTTCCTCATCAGCATTCAGTCACCTGAGCATCCATCCCTAAAGAGACTTCCTCTAGTTTTCGCTAAGATGACCATCACCTAGACTCCTGCGCCCTCGTGATGTTCTGCAAACTGAGTTTCTCTCTCTTCAGCCTCTCCACCTTCTCTGCTTCCCCCATCATCAGGAAAGGCATCACGCTGGATCCGGATGTTCAGCTAATAAATATGTATGGAGGATTTTTATTACTTAATAGTTGTAAGGTTAATCGTTGTGGTGAACGCCTATATTTAATGTGTCAATGGAGCTTCAAAATGCCAAAGTGAATAGCTTTAACACACATTAGTTCTACTTGTGAATCTACAAATAGGAACCTTGTCAGAAAAGTATTCACACCGAGATCAGTATTGATTTTAGTCCTCGGGAAAGGCACTGGACTGTGACAGTTTAAAATGATAAATGTCCAGAGAATTAGTTGCCCATATTGATAAAAAGAAGTAGATATAAGGCTGACAGTCTCGGAGGAGGCGGCGTCATGGAGCATAGGCAGTGCATCTAACATGGCTGGGGCTCAGAGCTAATCTCCCCTTTGATACGGGAAGATCAGGGTGATCTGGCCTGCCTTCTTGTACAGGGCTTGAGGTGATTACAAAGGAGGGTCTCTCTCAGGGCAAGAGTCGGGTGCACAGTACTGTAGCAGAGCACCTGGGGCACTTCACTTTCCACAGAAAGGGTTTATTGGGCTCCCGGTTCTAGAAGTGCCCACCAAGGATCTGTAACTTCCTTGCTTTTTGCCCCTCATGAGGATGATAGACGACAAGGGCTGAAGTGTGTGCTGGGGCACGCTGTTCATGTCAGGAGCCAAGAAGAGAAAGACGGTGAGAAACTGGGGTCCCACAGCCCTCTTCAAGGACATGTTCCTCTGTGAGAGAAGGGCCTCTCTCAAGCCTCCACCTCCTGAAAGATCCCTGTGTTCTCAGGTATCATCACCCTGAGGACTAAGCCAGTAACACACGGGTCCTGATAGGGCAAGGAGAAATCCATTCAAACCATTGCACTGAGCATACTCAGTTCATTCCAAGGGTCCTGCTCTGAGAGCCTCTACTATTTATATTGAAGCTCTAACTTCACTCCTTCCTTCTTTCCAAAATGATTCAGGATCTTGCTACAGATTCCCTTGCTCAAAAATCTTTCACAGTTCCCTGCTGCCTAAGGACCAAGTGTGATGCCTTAGCCTGAGCAATAGATCTGTGCCCTGCATAGGGCTACTTCTTCGGCCCCTCTCTTCTCATCTTCAGGCAAGCTTCCACCTCTCACTTGCCACCAGGACCTGGCTGCCCTCTCTTTGCAGAGCCCTTAGGACCAAAGCTCTGTGGACACACCACTGGCCTACATGTGCCTTTGTGCCGGTTCACCCTAGTGATTGTCTTTCCGCTGCACTGCCAAAGCGTTGTCTGTTCTGTACCCTCCAGGTCCTGGGCCAGCACTGTAGGGTCCTGCTGCTGTCTAAGATCCCCATATCATAAGGAACTCAGTGGTGGAATCTGCCAGCAGGCAGCCACATCTGGAAACGTTTCCACCAAGAAGATGTACCCAGAGATTTCTTTAAAATAGGAGCTCGCCTGGAGGTGGTGATGCATACCTTTAATCCCAGCACTTGGAAGGCAGAGGCAGGCAGACCTCTGTGAGTTCAAGGCCAGCCTGGGCTACTGAGTGAGTTCCAGGACAGACTCCAAAGCTACACAGAGAAACCCTGTCTTAAAAAACAAACAAAAAATAGGAGCTCAAAAGGTCTGAGCTCAGAAGACATGCTCCTCCTACCAAGGCCCCCACTGCGCTGGTTAGTTTTAGCTGTCACCTTGACATAACCTAGAATTACCTAGATCAGATTGCCCTCTGGGCATGTCCATGGGGAATATCTTTATTGTTGATTGATGTAGAAAGATACAACCCATTGTGAGCAATACTATTACCTAGGCAGGAGGTCCTGAAGTGTGTGAGAGAGGAGAAAGCTAGCCGTGAGCAAGCAAGCCGGCAAAGCTGTGTAGATTCTCTCTTTGTTCTTGACTGTTGGTGTGAGGTGACAAGCTGCTTGAGTTTTTGTCTTGACTTTGCAGAAATGATGGACTATGATCTGGAACTCTAAGCCAAATAAACGTGTTTCTCCCCTTTGCCAGGGTATTTGATCACAGTCACTAAACTGGAACACCCTCCATGTTCCTTTTCCCCCCATATCTGCTTGCTTTGCAAGGAAACTGCTGCTCAGGGAAGGTGGGGGTGGGGGGAGAACACCTAGGCTCTAAGCAAGAAACAAGGCATCCTGGGAGCGTGGGGCATGGAGAGGGCAATGTTCTTCCCTAGACTCAACAGAGGTGTCTCACACTGGAAGAGAAGGCAGTGAGAACTATCTGTCATTCTCAGACAAGGAACCTGCCTGCTGCTCTGGCAGGGCTGCCAGGGTTAGGTAGGAGGACACCCAGCTGAGTTGAGATGATGAGTTCTCACCAACCCTCCCGGAGAGGCCCAGGAGGTGGCTGTTAGACCATGGAAACGCAGCAAATGATTCATCCCACAGAACTGGTGCATGGGCCCAGAATGTAGCCTGAACAACTAGACTGGTTCTGACAATCAGCCCATGAGTCCCAGGGGAGGGACAATGTGAAGCACTCCCTACCCAGTCACTTCATTTCTGCCCAGATAGATAACCCATGAGAACAGGTGACATTTGTTCTATTAGAGGGCCAGATTCATGCACTTCTGGGGATGCTTCCTGCTCATGAGCTATCTACAGAGACAGGTTATCAGAAGATTTCTAAGGATATCCACTGGTGAAGGTCCAGGACAAGGACTGGCCAGAGAGGCATGGAGCAGGACCAGGATTGCTCTCGCCCCAGAACTGACAACATGATAACCATGACCTTCCACAAGGACAGACTCTTATTTGTGTCCTGCCTGTCTTTCAGCTCCAGGGTGGGAGGACCTGACATGACCTTGACTGGGGTACCCAGAAGAGGCATTGGGAGATGCCAGAGTCAAATCACTCACTATACAACCACAGGAACCAAGGCACAGAAAAGGTAAGCCCCTAACCCAACATCACACAGACCAGCAAATCTAAATCCTGACTGTCTTAGTTAGGGTTTCTGTTGCTGCAATGAAATACCATGACCAAAGCAACTTGGGGAGGAAAAGGTTTATTTCACTCACAGTTCCATATTATAGTTCATTATCAAAGGCAGTGCGGGCAGAAACTCAAGCAGGACAGGAACCTGGGGGCAGGAGCTGATGCAGAGGCCCTGGAGGAGGGTGGCTTACTGCCTTGCTCAGCCTGCTCTCTTAGAGAACCCAGGACACCAGCCCAGGGATGGCCCCACCCACAAAGGGCTGAGCCCTCCCCCATCAATCACTAATTAAGAAAATGCTCTACAGGCTGGCCCACAGCCCAATCTTATGGAAGCGTTTTCTCAGCTAAGGTTGCCTCCTCTCAAATGACTGGAGTTTGTGTCAAGTCGACATAAATCTAGTCACCACAATGACCAAGCCTCTTGCCTCCCGGGAAGTTACTCTTCCTTGTACCTCATAGTGTCTTGCAGGGAATTATCTGGGAAGCCATGTAGCTGGCAAACTGCCACAGCCATGCAGGCCCCCTCAACTAATAGAAAACCAGGGGGCAAATGGCTCCCTTGGGTGGGATGAGCATTACAGGCCTGGGAATCAGAAACCCAAGTTCCTTCTCCACCCAGACCTTGGACACTCAGAAGGTCGCACCCTGAAAAAGGAAGGAAAGGTATGAAACTTACTGTTCTGGGAGAAGGCTATCCAGGGGCACAGCTGACAACTTTGCTATCAAGTGTCTTTTATTTGGGGCCTTGGGTTCCATAGTGAAATAATATGGTACACATCCCAGCATGGACAGGCTCTTCAGGAGGCAGATTGTGGCTCAGTGAAAGAAGATGGTTCAGGCAAGAGTCCCTAGACACCTTTTCCCCAAGTATACCTTTAGCTTTGGAACCACTCACTGACCCCAAAATAAGGTTTTGAAAGCATGCACACCAAGCTCTTTGACAAGCCTCTTGTGGACTGATTGAACGCTATGAGTCACCTAGGGAAACATGCTCCCCAACTCCTTCTTTGCATAGCCACATCCAGAACCAGGCTCAGATGCTGCAAGGCATGCTGGGAGCCATTGCTATGGAGATGAGCAGAGGCCATCACAGAAGGGGTGTGCAGAGAATCCACAGGCAGCCGTTCTGTGGTCCTGGAATAAACACCTTAGCAACCTAACCCAGGCTGTTCTTAGCTTTAAGAGATTCAGGGCCAGCTAGGCATGGTCCTAGCACTCAGGAGGCAGAGACAGGTGGATCTCTGTCAGTCTGAGGCCAGCCTGGTC
This sequence comes from Peromyscus californicus insignis, assembly GCF_007827085.1. NCBI lineage: Eukaryota > Metazoa > Chordata > Mammalia > Rodentia > Cricetidae > Peromyscus > Peromyscus californicus. Next base: position 84,182,125 of record NW_026294413.1, on the reverse strand, counting down.
TACAAAGTGAGTTCCAGGACAGCCAGGGCTACAAGAGAAACCTTGCCTCAAGAAACCAAAAAGAGAGAGAAAGATGCAGGGCCAGACAGGCTGAAGTTTAAGGACTACAGAGCTGCGATGGAGGGCCACAGAAACACTGAAATCCAACAAATCAGGTGCAGGGCTGGTGAGACCCACAGGGTGAGAGCCCCAAGCCCTGCCCCAGAAGGATTTTAAGTGGGGGGAGTGAGACTGTTTAGCAAGGCTAAAGTGAGGCTCCACAGCAGGACCCATGGCCAGTCTGAGCAGGTGACAGACACTTGGGAAGATAGCCGAAGCTCACAATGAACAGAAGAAAGAAGCCAGGCCTGTAAGCAGGAAGCAAGAGCTGAAAGAGCTGCTTGTGTCATGGGGCCTGTGGTGGAGCCCTCTGCTGCCTGTGATGGAGAGTCGCTGAGAGAGAGCCCAGGGACGACACCCCAGCTACTCTATTTCAAGGGCTCTCCGTGCTCCCTCTGCATCTGACTGTTGCTCTCCTCACTCTCCCATCCTCTGCCCAGGCTCAGCCATTTTACTGAAGGGAGTAAAGCTGGGGACTGAGCAGGCAGTGATTAAGACAGGTGACCCCGCCTAGGCCTTTGACTCTCATCCACTGCCTTCCGAACCCCAGAACCTTGCATCCAGTCTTCTCGCAGAGAGGAACCACTCCTCATATGTCTGCTTTCGTAGATCCCTGGGTGCAGAACCAACGAAAACAAAGTGGTGTGCTTTGCTTGCCTGAGGAATGGTACCACAGACTCCCTCCCATGACCCAATGCCTCCTTCCCAAATCTGCCAGGGAACCCCAAGGATCCACGGAACACAGATTTGGAAACCAATGGTTTCGTCCATTCTTCTCATTTTACAGCTAAGGGAATGGAGTTAAAAAGAAGGGAAAGGCTTGTTCCAAGCCACACAGCTGGTCAAAAGAAGTATGTAAGACCCAGGACAGTAGGGAGGGGAAAGGCTGGTCACTCTTTTTACTATGATCAGAAAACCATGGTCCATCCAAACGTGGACAGGAGACCCAAGACCCAAGAACTGCTCTTGTCCCTTAAGGGAAGACTTCTTTTATCTTTCCTCTGGTCCCTTTAACAATCAGTAAATATGGCCCCATTTCTCTCCCAGGCACAGAGCCCAAGCCTTGCTCCCTGCTTGCAATTACCTTGTGATAGATGTTGGTGTGGCCACTGAAGGCATCTGCGTACTGGCTTTATGGTCATTTTCCAACAGCCTACACCTCTTAAACTCTCTTGTGGGAACAGGTGAAGGTGATTATGCAGATGGATGGACCCCTGTGTGATATTATGTCAGTGACGGAGATATAAGAGCTACGGATGAAAGAACTGCAGACAGGCTCAAGTACCATCGGGCGGAGGTTGCAAGGCTAGTGCAGAAAACAGGGACCTGTGCAGGGACCCTGTGCTCCCAGAGCAGCACCACACACAGACATGCATTTGCACATGTGCGCACGCGCGCACACACGCATTCCTCTTCTAACTCTCCAGTTAGTAGTTCGGCTCCCGTCAGACTCTTCCCATGGAAACGTGAAAGGTCAGTCACTCTGTTGGGATGCCAGGAAGACTTGGGTCTGGCAGAAGGAAAGGCACCTAGGAGACAAAAGAGGCCCTGCCTTCAGGCTGACTCAGTGGGGATGGGAGAAGTGAGTCAGATTCAGAGGCAAGGCCTCGAAGGAAAAGTCCAAAGCATGGCCCAGGAGACAGCACGCTCCAGTTCATACCAGACGAACCTGAGCTCAGCACATGTTGTTGCTGATGTGGTAGCCCTGGGCAGCTGCTAGGGATGGACTCTTGGCCTTGAGCTTCTCAGCAGGTAGCACAGGATGGAGAAAAAAGCAATTAAGCTGACTTCTGGCGGGGAGAGGGGAGGGTGTCTGCACCATTGGACTTCTTCCTCTGGTTCTGAAGTAAGGGTGATGTCTCCCAGCAGCCCTCCAACACGAGACACATTACCTCTTTCTCAGGACTACCTTTCCTAACATCTTGCTCTCAACATGAGCCAAAGGTGGTACCAAAGTAATTCTACCAGCAACAAAGGACCCAACACTGTAGGGACCGGCTGGTCAAAGCGAAGATAGAGTACCGCTGTCCTGGGGAATAGAGAACCCCACCACCCCCACACAGACCTCTTTCAGTTCAGAGAGTTTATAGTCACTATTTCTAAGGGGAACCAGTAGGGAAGTGGACTGAGTCCCTGCAGAGTCGAGCTGGGTACTTACTCCAACTTCAGCTAGGCAGAAAGTGTGGATAATGTGTGTAAAGGCATATATCATCTGGCACATCCGTGTCTGTGCTGGCTTAGAAATGGGTGGAGCCTAGGCCTGGTCAGGAACAGCCACCAGGACCTGCAGAATTGGGGGAAGGCCACTGAGGACAAGGATGCCGCTATCCTTGTTACATAGGTTCATGCCCCTGTATCTGATATAGGAACACACAGATCCTGGTATCTGCATCTTCTAAAGCCAGGACAGAATTGCAGACAGAGATGTGGACTCTTTTCTGATACAGGAGCCGGAGACTCCGCCACTTATATCCCCAGGCTTTATGATTAAAGCTGTTGTAGGCCACAGGATCATGCACTATCCTAAAGAGTACATCTTTGCCATCTTCAGACCTCATAACAGGTCTGCAGTAGGGGGCAAGGATCTCCATTTTATGAGAGGAAATCCAAGGCTCTGAGAAAAAGGGGCCTTTCATGATATGCCACCAATGTACTTCAGTCACACTAAGCATCCTTGCCTCGGCACCCTCTCATGTGAGTGGTAAATTCCTATTCATCCCCCAGGATCTTGTTCAGGTTCCTCTATAAATTACCAAATGGATGAGTGGGACCTGCCTTTTTCTGTATATTATGGACAGCTGTACCACCACCCTGTTACCATAGCCTGGTCATTTGTCCCCAGCAGGAACTCCTGGTGGCCATGGGGTCTCCAGAGAATGTAAAATAGTACCTCTTGCCCATCAATTCTGCAGAAAGGAGGCTGGAGACTTCTTGCAGAAGCCTCAATTTGCATAGTGAGGAAGAACTAGATTTAGAGGGCTATAAGTGAGGTGGGGAACCACCAAACCCATCTGTCCTGCTCTTTCCCAGTCCCCGAAGAGGATTCTAAGGCTCCATATACACAACTCAGATGTCAGAGGATGGGTAAGGAAGAGGTCATGACCCAGATGAAATGCATCTGTCCAGCCTGGGAAATGAAAGCATGGACCCCTGGTGCCAGGAGAGGGTGACTCAGCTGGTCCTCCAGGGCACTGTCTGAGATGGAGGGACAGAATGAGGCTGATCATTGGCCCAGGCTCCCCCACGTCCCTGAAGACCCCAGGAAAGAGGAGTCTCCAGCAGGACAATGGAGCCTAATCAGCCAGAGCAGTCAGCCCTGAGGAAGGAGCAAAGCAAACTCGGAGTCAGAGGAAGAAAGCCTCTTACCATCCAAGGAGACTGCTGCGGCCTGGTGGGGAGGCGCCCCACCAGGCATGGGAGCTTCCAGCAGCTGGAAGGGCCTCCCCACAAACCAACAGCCTTCACTAAATCAGGAAAGGAAGCGGATGGAGTAGATTAAAGTAGTGTGGCAAAGGGGGAAAAGGAAGGGAAAAAAGAGGAGCTGGGCTTAGGCATAGGAAGCTGAGACCCAAAGCCAACAGCCAAGAGATCCCTCTCCTGCCAGCCGCTGCTGATGTACGCAGGGCCTCCCTGTAAGGACATGAGGGCCTTCTGTGAGGCCTCGCTGACATGAGAGTCACTGGGAGAATCTTTAAGGAATGTTCATCCTGAGGGAGGGGAGTCCTATTCCTCAATGGTCTAGCCGCTGGTAAGTCATCCTTATTCAAGTCAATAGGCCCCCGCTCACGCAAGCGACCCTCATTAAATGCAGCAGGGTACACGAAAAGGACACGAAGGTAGGAGTGGCGGGGGACCTGTTCATAAGAAGGGGTTCAGCAGAAAGGTGAGAGGGATAAGAGAGGATAATGAGGGGGTGTGATCAAAGCAGAAAAAAATAAATAATTCAAGAAATACCCAGCTCAGACCCTGTTCCAGCCCAACAGATCCAGCATGGGGAGTTGGCTGGAAGCTTGATGCTGCGTGATTCCCTGTGACTTCCATGTGTGCAGCAAGCTAAGAAGCAGTGAGTAACCACGGCTCTTGCCCAGTTGTCTTCCTTGTGACAGTCACAGCAGGAGCTGTCAGAACTGCAGGATTTCAGCCCCACCCCTCAGCCGCAGAATCAGGTACCCAGGGTATGGGGCCCAGGAACCTGTTTGAGGCAAGGTGGGATGTGAGAAGGATGCGGAAGATGATATATGGTGGGCTGTAGGGCAAGGAGAGTGAATGAGCAGGAAGCCACAAGACGCTCTCCGGACAAGCTTGCGGTCTCTGATACCTCATCCACTCCATGTGTCCTCTCCATGGTTCCGCAGCTCCTGGCAGATTACCAGGCACGGAGCCATGCAGAGAGCTTGTGATCCTTTGAGACACTGAGTTCTACATACACAGTCTGTTTATTCACTCTTGGTTTCCAGAGCTCATCAGGCTGAGCGGAGCTTCAAGTGCCCCCATTAACCAGCCCTGATTAAATCAGCTGGGCTTCTCTTAGGGCAGCACCACGCAAATGGAAACCAACGGTAGATAATAACTTCTAGTCTCCAAGCGGCAGTCGCTCCAACTGCCCATGAACAGAAGACAACAATGGAGTCTCCCAGATTCCAGAAGCCAAGGCTGCATCCCTGTCCCATTCGAGAGGAGGTGGGTGGCAGGTGCTGTACTAGGGGCCAGGGGGACAAGACAGAGGACAGGTGAAGAGAGAGAGTCCTCCTGGACCATAAGATGTGTCATGTGAAGGGATCCAGGAACTGAGGCAGGGAATAGATGATGACCAAGGTCCTCACTTGTGGGAATCTCAGAGAAATGCAGCTTGCGGCAGCTGAACTCCCAGCCCTGGCGTTTACCCACAACACCTTGCTGTGCCACCTATTGCAAGCTTCTGTGGGAGAGAATGGCCTAAGCACACACTGGCGGAGCTATGCACTAGAGAATCCATTTTCCTGTGCCCAGGAACCTTACTTGTGTTTTACAGGTAAAGGGATCTAGAGCTCTTGGGGTGGGGGGATAGCATGAGTTGGTCAAGGTCACACTAGAATTTGCAGGGACAGCTAGGAGGAAGCCACAGGTCTGCAAATAGAAAGAAGCCTCTTTCCAGAGGCAAGGCTGTGAGAGCACATGCTGAAAGGGACTGTTCTTTCTAAACGCTCTCTTTCCAAGTGTCATCTTCTCGACTGTTTTTAAGGTAATAAGTCGATGGGAGAGTTGTTTTGACTGTGGTGAAAAATCACTAAAGGAAACGGTAGAGAAACAAGTCTGTAAGACATACAGCACAGACAAGCAGAGAGACTACAGCTCCCCCATCCACCTCGAGTACACCCTTGTGATACTTACAACCCACCCAGGCCCACAAGCCCCACCCCAGGATGCCCCCTGCCGATGGATGTCTATAGTGCTTGGCTCCAGGAGCCCCCTAATCTCCTTTTACAGCTCCCAGACCCACTTCTGTGAGTCTTGACAGCTCCCTGTCTAGACTGCAGACTCCTAAAGTCTTAATTGCTCTTTCATCAACAGAAAAGGGCGGCTTCTTCTCCAAGCAGCCAACCACTCAGCCAGTCCTTGTCAGGTTCCTGCCGTGTACCAGGCTGTGCCAGGATTCAGGATGTCTGAGGACTTGATGGATCACCTGGGGTCAGAGGAGGACAGTTCCACTCTCTTGGATGTTGCTGGACTGGGCCTTCAGCCAGATGTGAGGCTTTCAAAAAGGATGAGACCCAAACTGGGTGCACTGGCTCGTGCCTATGACCCTAGCGCTCACACTGGAGAGCCTAAGGCAGCGGGGAGTGGCATGAGTTCAAGGTTAGCCTAGTCTATATGGTGAGAGCCTGTCTTAAAACACACATGCACAAAAATGAGACCCAAGTCCTCAGGGTGCTATACCAGCCCAGAAAGGGAAAGTGAATCTGTTTGCACAGAGCTTCTGCATATTCCCAACATAAGGCCGACTGACACCTTCTCCCCTTAGTATTCCTAGACAGCCAGAATTGGGCTGTCTCCACTCTTCACTCCCTGGAGGGGTGGACAAGATACAAATAATCCCTGTCTTTGGGGAGTTTGCCCCCTTGAGTTACCGTGGTTAGCTAGTTAACAGTCAAGTTCAGCTTCTGCGCCACAGATCTGGCACCCAGGTGACTGGCTGTTCTCCTTGGCTCACCCAGTAGTCCAGCTCCACTCTGGCTCTGAGCTCACTGGGTAGCACTAGACGCTGAGCAGTGGACCCAGGAACCAACACTGCCTACTCTCCTACTCAGCCCACCCCACCCCCCCAGAATAATTTAGTTATCACAGCCTGGCTCCATGACCTCTAATAGCCCTGTGGTGTTCCTATGTCCCCTAGGGGTGACAAGGACAGGGGTCTGAAAGCACCTGCAGGCCCTGTCCCCAAAATACAGTTCTCTAGGACTCAGTGAGACTACATCACCCTTTGCATTTCATGCTACAGAGAAGAGCCCTCCTTTGTCATCATTCTGGAAGGATGACTCCCTTGGGGCAAGGCTCTGAGTTGTCACAAACAAGATTGGCAACCCGAGAGCCATTTATTTATCTCACAATTGCCTAAGTGCCTCTGGTTTAAAAAAAAAAATCATCGATTGTGTGGCGAAATATGCCAAACTTATCACCGCCTTCTGCCCAGAATTCCCAATGCCACCACCTCCTGTGGAGAAGAAGCAGCTCGGACAAGGAAGGGGTCCTGCCCAAATAATCCAGCCACCCTGGGAATGCTGGACTCATTCTAGCTCCAGCCTGGTTATGGTCTGGTCCCAGCCATCAGCCCCTGCTACCTTCCCAGGCTGGAGATCCATGAGCTCTGCGGCAGACACCCAGAGGTGGATTAACTACCCGAGGCCCAGAGCCACTGCAGCATCGCTGCAGTCAGGATGAAATAGAATCCTGGAGAGGCAGCAGAGCTGAGCCCATAAAGCATTTCACTCAGTCCAGAATTGCCTGGTGCCTGTCACAGGGGGGAAACGACTGCCTGGGATAGAGCGGACAGAAGGGGAGAGGAGAGGCTGTGGCGGCGTCTCTTGGCCCCTCCTGCACACTGGAGGGTTGGGAGGGGGAGGGAGGGGAGGACGCTAGACTAGACAGAAGCCAGATGCAGTTCTGTAGGTTGCAAGGGCCAGAGAGAGTAGCATAGGTCCTATTTGCAGCTGTCTTCGTTAGGGACCTCAGGCACCGGCCACATTTCTGTAGCAGAGCCCCATGGTGGCCTCCTAACAGAATAGTTAGGGCTCTGCTGTACTGATATGTCCATCAAACCTGCCTCCTTGGGGAGATGTGGTGCCTTCCAGAGAGAACAATGGGCACTCAGAGGAGGGGGGAGTGTGCGCGTGCGTGCCTGTGTACACATGTGCGTGGTCTCCCAGACACCGCCAAAGGAAGAGATCAATTTAGAGAATTAGAGGCCAGCCCACTTTGCATGGCTTCTAGGAAGCATGTACGGTAAATAAGGATTCAAGAGACGAGATGTTTCATCGTTCAATTAATTTTAGCCTAGGATCTCGGGCGGTGAGGCTGGGGGGAGGGTGCAGTGAGAGTAATCAATACCAAGCATTCAGCTTGCTAACACGAAGCACATTTCATACAAAGCTGGACATTTTTCTCCTTGTCATACAGAATTATCTTAATTATCGTTTCAAGGAAGAGCCTTATATAGCATCATCTAGTAGTCCAGGAGGCGGCTCAGAAACTCGTCACAGGAATAATTTATGATTTTTCTTTCTAACATCTTGGTCTTGTTTGATATGCTTGCCATTTCTCCCTGACAGGGAGGTCGATTAAATCACATTTATATTGTAAACGTATGCATTGCTTTTTACCCAAGGCGCTGGATGAAGAGATACAGAGGCCCCAAGGGAGGGAGAAGCCAATCCACTTTCATATTGCAAATTTCTGCTGTTTGGAAGAAATGAATGGTTGCCAGGGAGAGCTGGGAATTACTTGAGGATGCAAATGTTATTTTAGAATCCTTTGGAGAGGGTTTTTTTTTCCCTCCCCCACCTCCTCCAGCATTTTCCCTTCTCAGGCTGTTAATAGAGGCTAGTCTCCAAGCAAAAGCTAACGGAATGCTCTTCACGGCAGGCATTCTTGGGGGATTGGCCTGCACTGAATTTCTAGCTGGCCGACCTCAAGCAGGCTGCCTCTTGGCCTGAAGGTGGGGTGGCCGACGACGCAGAGAGAGAAAAAAGGGAGCTATTCATATTCTTTGCAAAGGCATTGCTTCCTCCCACCTGACGGAGGAGACCACTCTGGAAGCTGGTGGCTGGGGGGGTGGGGGTGGGGCCGGCGGTGGGGAGTGAAAGACAGAAAGTGTTCAGAATGAAGAGGGGAAAGGTCATTAGTGGAGACCAGGAAGAAGTGACGCCCGGCACCATCATTAACCTAAACGAACTAATTAGGAAACATTCAAGTTTTATAAATTATGCAAGACGCTCAATTTATACTTTTTCAAATTCCTACCATAACATAGATAATGAGGGAACATTTACAGTAACAGCGTAACCTAATCAAGAAACCCTTTCATTAGCATGAAATCTTCCAACACGGTGTTTTCGAGCACAACAAACGGAATTATAGATGCCAGGGGAGGCTGGGGCGGGGGGCGGGGAGCTGGAGTGTGGGGAGGAGGGGTAGGGCTGTCCTTTTCTCCAGTGGCAAGGCCCCTAGCTCTTAGAAACCACCCCTCCCATCCTCAGCATGAAATGGGGGCTTTCTCTGGATGCGGTCTTGCCAAAGGAATGGAGAGGTCTGGAAGGACCTTCTGATTTACCACACTCTAGATGATTTACAACTACCTTCTCTGTCTTGGCCCTCTAATCCTGGGAGACTGATGACTATAGCATAGACCAGCCTTTTCCACAGGCCTGATTTTCCCACAGAGGTCAGAGGTCATGTTTCTGCTGAAGCTCGGCCTCCATGGACGCAGATGAATACCCTTTGCTGCTACGACTTTGCCTGGTAGCTCTGAGTTCATTGCTGGTAGATGGAATGAGCATGGTCTCAAAGAGATTTTAACACATCACCCCAGATTTCCAGATCAGCAAAGCTGGCTGGAACCCACATGAAAAATCCATATCAATAGGGCTGGTGGTGTGTGCCCGTTAACACATCACTGGGGAAGGAAGGAGTTCAGGATCAACCTTGTCTACATTGCATGACTGAGACCAGCCTGGACTACACGAGACCCCATTCCAAGAGAAGCACCTTGCCTGCTAAGAAGCGAGGAACCCTTTTAAGGTAGGAAAGGGGTAGCTTGATGTCCTCTGCTGCAGGCTTCTCTGTAGCAGGTTGAGCAGTGGTACCTGTACTATTCAGTTCAGCCTGCCATTAAAACACTGCCATACACTGTACTTTAACAGTGAAATTTATTTCCCATGATGCCACTGACCAGAAATCAAAGATCAAGGTGATGCTAAGGTAGGCTTTGTTGCCAGGCTAGACCCCTTGGCTCAGGCTGTGTACTCACAAGAAATCTTCTTTGTATAGGTTTTTGTGACAAAATCACCAATCCATCCAGAAGTCTCATGCTGTGACCTCACCTAACCCAAATTGCCTTCTAAAAGCCTCACTTTCAAATATGATCCCATTAGGGGTTGAGGCTTCAACATATGAATTTGAGGGGGCACAAACATTCAGTCCCTAACACTTCCCTCAAATGAATGTTGTGACGCGGTTTGGAATACAGATCCAGGTTTTGGGGGATGTCATTCACTTAAGGATCATGAGATGATGTCATTCTAGGGTACCAGAATAGTCCTAAATCTAGATCCAGTCACAGTGGAGTCAGCACTGAGAAGACAGAGGCAGCAACTTCACGCCAAGGACTGCAGTCCACCACCAGGAGCGTGGAAAACAAGGAAAGATTCCCCTTCCAAGTTTTCAGAGACAATGCCCTCCTGACAACCCCAAAAGGTCATGAGTTGTTAAAGCTTGGTCTCTAAAGCAATGTTCAGAGGTAAGGCTCTGAGGGAGTGACTGTCTCATGAGGATCTTGACTTCATCCATGGATGAGTCCTAATTTGATGACATTGTTGGGAAGCTGGGGGAAACTGAGCGATGGTACCCTGATCGGGGAAGCAGATCGTGGGAGTGGACACTGGAATCGTATCCTTTGTCTCTGGTCCCGTCTTTGCTGTCTGTCTCTTTGGTTCCCAGTTGCCATGAGATGAGCAGCTTTCCCCACCACGTTTCTCCCACCAAGTTTCATCCTTGCCTCTGGCCCACAACAATAGAGCCAGCCAGCCGTGATGGCACAGATACAAGCCACAGAAAACGCTGCCCCTTTTCAGTTGGTTTCTTCAGGTATTTAGCCACAACAGCGAAATACTAACACAACACTTGACTTGGGACTTCCGTACTGGGAGAGAAGACAGTTTCTGTCATTTTTAAGCCACCAGGTTTGTGGTCATTTGTAGAAGCCTCAAGAACGAGCCTCAGGGTCTACAGCAATAGTGGCATCACCCAGCACAGAGCACATGCTCTTAGGAGGTGGACCACACATGTGCCCAGGGACTCTACCCCTTGGATCTAATGCTACCTGTAAGTGCTAGGGTTCCTGCTCCCCTCCTACCTTCAGAAACCTGAAGGTGAATACTGGTGACCAGCCAAGCACCTCCAGTTCCATTCCCTGCCTCTCCTCCCAGGGGCTTGGACCTCCCCATCCCAATAGCTGTCTAGTGAGCTACAAAGTCATGAGACAGACACAGGCAAGACAGCCTCCCTTCACTTTCCCTAGAACCCTTCATGCATTCACCTGTCCTTCACTAACTCATTCATTGAACAAAAAATACATGCAGGGCTCTCCTGAGTACCCCAGGCCATGCTTGTAGCTAGAGACAAAGTCACCCAGAGTCTCCCCTTCCTTAGACTAGCATTTGTTCACCACATCGCAACCACCCCATCAGGACTGCATTTGGTAGAAAGAGGACCTCTACAAACTCTGTCTCCCTTGTGGGTTTTTTGAGATCCTGAGTTCCTGGAGAAGTCCAAGCTCCTAGGCCCATGGTTCTGCCTCATTCATCAATCTCTGGCTCCCCCCCCCACCCTGCCCCACCACACACGCGCGCACACACCCTGTCTTGGAGCTGAAGGGAGGTTTGAGGCACACCGTCATGGAAATGATAGCTGCTGTAACCTTCCGAGTGCAAGCTTCAATTACCCACTCTTTGGGTCTCTGGTGCAGAGAAGCCCACGTCAGCACTGGAGAATGTTCTCTCCCACATCATTACCCAGCTTTCCATACCCCCCCCTCAAGTAATCTGCAAGCTGTGGGCTGTAAATCCTGCCGGGAGGAGGCAGGGGCAGCGAGCCTGCTCTACCTTCCCAGATGTGTGGGAGAGGTGGCTCTGGGGCTCCTCCCAGACTGCTCTGACTCCACCAGCGAGCTCACAAAGGACAGGGAAGCAGTAACACTTCCCAAATTACTCCCAAATGTTCCTCTAAAGCCCTCCAGCTGACTCTGAATGCCAAGGAATTGTTCACAGGGTGACAATTTCATAGATCTTGGTCAAGCAGCAGAAATCTCTGGTTTGGAGGTAGGGTGATTACAGCCTCAGTGCTGGCAAGCACTTAAGCAGTTATTCCCACATGTGTAGCTGCTTGGCACCAAAGCTACACATCTGGGACTGTGACTAGAGGTTTGACATCCAGAGGTTGGAGTTCAGGTCCAGCCAGCATGCACAAGGGGCTGCAAAAACAGTTTCTCTGAGGTGTTTCCTTTGGCAGCACACCTGAGACCCATATTCAGCTCCAATTCCCAGATGCCTGTGGAGCCTTCAACCCTAGACATAGAGAGCCAAGGCCTCCATGGGCTAGAGAAGGAAAAGGTTGAGGACACTCAATGAGACTGGCTTTGAGGATATGGAAAGGTGCCATATGGTTTGAATGTAGTATGTCCTCCATAGGCTCATGTGTTTGAAAGCTTGTTCCCCAGTGGGGACTTTTTAGGACAGAAGGCGTAGCCAGAGATGAGAACTGGACGTGAGCCTTTGAGGGGTGTAGACAAGCCCCACTTCTGGTCCGGTTCTCTGCTTCCTGACTCAACAAGATGTGAACAGGTATACTCTCTCTGTTGAAGCCACCATGACGACATCCCACTATGATGAACTATAGCCTCTGAAACTGTGAGCCAACGTAATTCTGTTTAAGTTGTTCCTGTTGGGTACTTTGTTACAGACACGTTAAAAAGTGACTGATACACATGCAAAAGTGGTATGTCAAGCCAAGACTGGGTGTGGGTCAGCAGGACAAGATGATCCCTCCTGTCTACAGCAGAGCAAGAGGCCGGAGAGGTGCGGGGGCTCTACTCATGGTTTGTGATGGTGCATTTGCTTTTCAACTTGATGGAATTTAGAATCACCGTGGAAACACACCTCTGGGTGTATCTCTGGGGGTGTTTCTAGAAAACTTAAACTGAGAAGGAAAGACCCAGTCTGAATGTGGATGGCATCATCCAAAGGGCTTAGGTCCTAGACTGAATACTGAATAAAAGGGGAAAAGTGAGCTGAGTGCTAGCATTCATCTCTTTCTGCTTCCTGTGAACTTAGGGTACCCACTGGCCTCACTCTTCTGCCATGATGCCCACCATGATGGGCCATATCCTCACAAGTCATGAGCCCAAATAAACCCTTCTTTCTTTGAGCTGCTTCTTGTCAACTAGTAGAACCCTAATCAGTCTTTGCAGACCAGCCACTTAGACCCAACCATAAGTCCTGCCACCACACCAGCAGGCTCTTCCTGGATCAGGTTCTGCTAAGCTTTGATGGACATCTCAGTCCTAAGTCACAGCTTGATATTTCATGGACAGAAGTAAAACATTAAGAAAATCAAGATAAAAATGTGCATGTCTCAATCTCACCATTTTGGAAGCAGAAACTTCAAAAACTAGGTGTGGAGTTGCGGGGAGAAGGTGTTTAATGAAAATGAGGGTGTGGGAGGAGCCAAGCCTGAAAATGAATAGAAGCCAGCATAGAATAGACTTGGCTGCTTATAATCTACTTCTTACTATTGCTTAAAGCCTCTTGGCCTTGGTTTCCCCTTTAGTAAAATGATCAGAATAACCACTACCCCATGGGGCGATTGTAATTTCTATCATACAAGAAATACAGGAAAGCCCAGCTCCCAGGGTAGTGTAAGTTCTCAACCCACGACAACCAGTATTTAAGTCTTGCGTTGGGTTTGTGTCGCCATAACAAACATCCAAGGTAGGCTAAATCTACAAAGAAAAGAGGCTGAAAATAATAGATGTGGAGGAGACAAAAAGGCCAATGAGGTGGCTCAGCAAGTAAAGGCACTTGACAGCAAGCATGATCACCTGAGTTTGATCCCCTAAACCCCTAGGGTGGAAGGAGACAATGGGCTTCCATAAGCTGTTCTCTGAGCACATGCCCACCGAGGCACAGGCACATGCACACAAGAACTCATTCCCAGAGACCAACACTCTGAAGCGGAAGTAGACCCTCCAGTAACCTGAGAACCTCTCGTTAGATCCCACCTCCTAAGGGTCCATACCATCTCTATCACTCTACCCAGGGAACCGAGCCCCTGATGTATTGGGGGTGGGGGAGCTAAGGCAGAGAGTCCTGCAGGGAGTCGGAGCTGCATACCTCCAGTCTTGCACTACAGCGTAGAGAGTTAGAACCTGGTTCAACACACGTGTGTGATATGCCTGAGTTTGAACTTGGAGAAGAAAAAGGTGAAGCTTGGGGACCATGACAAGGTCTTCTGAAGGCCAGAAGAGCCTGGTTCATTCTAGAAGATGAGTTGGTCAACAAGAAGCAATCCTGATCCTCTCTGTTGCCATGGAAATGGTGATCTTGGCCCCGCCCACTCTTCCTAAAGCCAAATGTGCTATCCAACCCTAGCTCCTCTGAACAGCAAGTGACTTTGGTGTGGCTCTGTAAAGCAGCAATGGTTTTATGACTTGTGGGTCAATTTCTTTCTCTCTCTCCCCTTCTCCCTTTCGCAACATAATCCAGAATCTAAAAAGTGGTACACAAAAAGCACCTTAGCTTCCTAGCAAAGAAATCCTACCCTGTCATCTATCTACCACCCCCTGGTTCTCTCAAGCTGTCATATGGCACTCGCCGGCCATGCCAAGAGTTAGAGTGGGCTGAGAATAGCCCAGCACTAGAGCACTTCCCGGTATTAGCGGGGTTCCAGGTTACATCTCAGTACCAATACATAAATAGTGTTCTTGTTCCTCTCTGCTTTTTAGGCCCTCCCACAAACAATTTGCCTCGAACCATCATTGCTTAAGGCCCATATCCTGTAGCACCTGGCCCTCAACCTCCCAGACATCAGACTCCAGTGATGACCCAAGAGTCCTGAACTCAAAGGTTGACTCATCTTTTCGATTCTGATGGGCCATAAGTTCTTTGCTTAGAACTCCAAATCCAAGGAATTGTAATCTAAAAGAAGCAGCAGAAAAACCGGGTACATAAAAGCCACGTGAATGAGCTAACAAGCCACAGTCCTGAGAGAACTCAGGGCAGAAGCACTACGTGGGGAGAAGCAGAAGACCCCTTAGCTGGAAGAGGTTGCTACACACCCCACCACACCCAGCATAATCTTGCCCATGGACCTTGGTTCTAGGAAGGCCCCACAGGTGCAGGCCCACCCAGTTTCTAGAACCCCACTACAGTCTTCTACTCTTGAGTAAACTTTTCTCAAGAGGCTCCTGAGCAACCTCAATCTTCCACAGTTAAAGGGCACAGAGGTGGTGTCTTCTTGGTTTGGGCAGTCAGCTAGCCCTCATCAGCATGCAGGGTCTATCTTATCTTCCTCTAGGACATTCCTGGTGCCAGACTTCCTAGTGTACAGCCTTGCCCTAGGGTCCCTGAGATCTGGCATTGAGCAAAGGTAAAGGTGTTACAAAATTGAATCACCTAGATCTACAACAAAGGCCATTAGCCAGCGTGCTTTATGACGGCCTCAAGGGACTCAGGTCACACTTACCTAGTGGCCAGATGCTCAGTGCTACTCCCCTGTGGGACACAATCTATCTTGGTTTGCTTGCTATGCTGGGGGCCCAACACAGGGCCTTGCCTGGATGGAAAAGCTCCCTTACCTCCGAGCTATGTCCCTAGCCCTTCAAATTCTGGAGTTTGGTAACAGGCCAGGGACACAATGGTAAACAACACTGAAGATGGAACAGAGTGCCAGCCAGCAATGTTTACAAGGAGCCAAAAAAGACACTCAGCCAGAGGAAGTCAGACAGGCTTCCTGGAGGAGATGCGACCTACATTATATACCTGAATTTGATACCAATTCCTGAACGTCCCCATGGTGGAAAGGGCTGGTGGGTAGTGGGGACAGCAGAGTTCAATGTACTGAACATGAACAGAGCTCACCTGAGAACGCCGGTGCATCCCACTGCTCTCAGCTGTGGTCACTAATACCTCAGGAGAGGTGTGGTAGAAGAGGGAAGGCATTGAGAAGGCATTCTTTTCCAAGCTCTTGCTTTGGTCCTGTTGACAACAGGTCAGTGATGTCAGGTGTTATTGGTGTACGAAGGGATAGCCTAGGAATAGGCTACCTCTGAATTTTACCCATAAGGTGCATGTGGCCCAGAAAGGTGAAATAATTTCCATGAGGTCGCCCAGCAAGCTAATGAAACAGCCACAACAGATCCATCTTGCTGACCCCAGATTCCTGGTATCTTCCACTAGACCCTTTCCAGGGCAGCCAACTGTGAGCGTCTTCTAATTCCCTCCCTGAGGGACCCTGTTGCTATTAAAGTCTTCCAGGGTCCTGCCTTACGTTACCTTTCATACTGTTTGTGTGAGAGAGATGAGATAGAAAAGGCAGCCCACAGGTAAGGCAGGGAATGGTACTATGTCAAGTGTAAAGCCCCTGGGGACCTGGGTTCACTTCCCTCCTCCTCCATCTCCTCCCCAAACTTCTGTGATTGTTAGGAGACTAATGAAGGCCACCATCTGACTCTCATCTGAGAGCTGGGCTGGGTCAGGGGATTGTAGGCCTCCCCTGGCAGTGATGGAAGGGCTGGAGGCAGCAAAGGTTAGAAATGCAATTTCGCAGAGGACTTTAAGATATGATGGGGGAGGGGATGCTGGGCACAGGGAGAGGAGGCCTTTGTTGTAAGAGGAAGGAGGGATTATTGTGGGAGCTGCTGAAGGGGCAGACACTCCACAGAGCGGAAATGGAATCTCTGGCCTGCTGGTTTCTACAGGGTTCCTTGTAAGAGGAATAACTTCCCCCCTACTCAGATCACCACCCCAGGGAGACTTCCTGACCTCCTTCCAGGCATAACAGTAAACCCCTTCTCTCCTGCAGTTTCATAGAATTCCCTTCCTCAGCCCTCACCACGGTGCATTGAAATCATGTGTGCACATGTCTGTGCATTTGTCTTTATGTGCATGTGTACGGGAATGTGCACAGACATTTTTTTATGAGTGCCCTTGTATATGCATATGTTGGGGATTGTGTGTATGTGAATTGAAGTGTGTGTGTGTGTGTGTGTGTGTGTGTGTGTGTGTGTGTGTGTACATATGTGTGCCTATGTCTGAGTTGGTGTGTGTGTCTGCATGTGTATTCTGGTATGTGTTTCAGCATGTGCATCCTTGTGTGAGTGTGTGTGTGTATGTGTGTGTGTGTGTATATCTGCATGTGTATAAATGTGGTGTGTGTTTGTGTCTGTGTCTGTGTGTGTGCATGTGTATGCTGGGGTGTGTATGTGTACCTATATATGTGTGTGAGTGTGTCTGTATGTGTTTGTGTGTGTGTGTGTGTGTGTGTGTGTGTGTGTGTGTGTGTGTGTGTGTGTGTTATACCCCACTGGATACAGGATGCTGGAATGGGAAGCACCTTATCTATGCAATTCCTGTGTCTTCACTGCCTGGACCTTGGCCTGCAGGGCACATGATCAAGCCTCAGTATATGAAGGTTGATGACATGAATGGATAAAGTGGGTAAGTAAACTAACAGTTGAGCCATCTTCAGAACCCAACAGTTCCTGCTCAATTGACTTGCATTTACTGGGGGTGGAGACTAACCTAGACCAAGGCCAGCTGGGAGGTCCAGCACAGAGCAGGCTTTCTCACCTGCTCATTGCATATACAGGATATACCATCAGGATGGGATCCTGTGAATCGTGGGATGGTTAGGAGGATCCTTGGCCTAACCAGGATGCCGGCAGTAGCCCCACCTTCCATTTGTGACCATCACAGATGTCTCCTCACATTGCTCAGTGTGGCAAAAGAGCTGGCAGCTGAGACCCACAGGCCTAGGGTGACAAGTGACACCCGGCACAGGAGCAGCACTAAGTAACCTCATTCACTGACCAGCTGGCTGTTCAGAGATCTGGGGCCGTCTCTGGCTTGCCCATGGAGACTGCCAGCTGAGGGACCTGAGTCACAGCTGAAAATGCAGGAAATGTGAGGTCCCTTCCATGCTCCATCCACAGGGTGGGCCACCAGCACAGCAAAGGACAGCCTATGGAATCTAACTCACAGCTCAGGAAGGTACTACTTCCCAACAACCAACCCCCTACACACACACACACACACACACACACACACACACACAGAGAGAGAGAGAGAGAGAGAGAGAGCACAGAGAGAGAGAGAGACAGAGAGACAGAGAGAGACAGAGACAGAGACAGAGACAGAGACAGAGACAGGAACCATCTCTAATATTTTTCATCTCAGGCCTACAATGATGATGTCACTTCTGGCCCCATTATTCTGCATCCTTGTGCCTTACAGACCTTGAGTTCTAGTTCCTAACAGAGCAATGTCTACAAAGCTCCTCTGTTGGGTCTGTTTCCCTCACAGTACCCAAGGAGACACCCAGCACTGTGATCTCAATAAAACTAGGCCAAATCTCTTGGCTTTTTTCTAAAATGCCTCCCTCTAAGGCCATCCTCACAAAGAGGCTACCAAATTCTCATAAGGCGCTGCAGTGTGGTAAAGGGCAGAACCCTGAGATCTGCACTTGGCTGAACAATTGAGGTGTGAGTGTGTGTGTGTGTGTGTGTGTGTGTGTGTGTGTGTGTGTGTGTGTGTGCTGATCTTCCCCAAGAGGGTTATGAGCTGAGACCAGAGGCTGAAGCTATCCCAGGGCCCTCGGAGGTAGGGAAATGGTGGGGGATGAGTTTCAATTTGCTGGGACCAACCATGCAGAAATATAAGGTCCAAACTGGGCACATATTCAGAAACTGGACCACCCACAAATAAAAGTGGGAAACAAGAGGAACCCAGAGGGCCCGAGGGCCTTCTTGTGCAGTCCAGGCACCAATCAGCACCAGAATACCAGGCTTTCTTCTTGGAACTGGCAGGTCAAGGACAGCAACGGGACTCACCCTTAGGCTGCTGGCAGGATGACGCTGGAGGATTCCACAGCAGCCTCCACTGGTTTTCCCATCGACTTCATTAGCATGTCTAGGGCAGATACCAAGGACTGCATTTTTTATTCCATAAAGCTTTGCCTATGAGAGAGAGTGCAAGTAAACGTAGTATGTCTTTGGTTGATGTGGAAGATGTGTGAGGCACATGGAATTAAAAAAAAAAAAGTAGACTCTTAGACAGTGTAGTTCAATTCCTTTGGCTTTTTGGCTTCAGTCAGGCCCACCTACTGGTTGCCAGGAGACAAAAACCAAGAGCCAGTTCTGACCATTCATTGCTCCGTCCCAAAGATAATACTGAGAACTCCCTGAACTATCTAGAGCCTATGCCACAAGCACTCTACAGGACAGCAGAGATGTACAGTAACAAGATGGAGGATTGACATGGAGTTGACTGTGACCCAAAGAACTAGAGGCAAAGTCACCATTTTGTATGGAGGGCACGGGGAAGGGGTAGATTTATGCCAAGAAGGACCAGTTGGGATGGCTGACGCACTCTTTGATAACAATTATTTCATGCAGAATCAGAACATATGTCGACCTCCTTTAACTCCCTAAAATCCTAGCCTTCCTTTTCTCATCTTTCCTGTGCACTCAGGATGCAAATTCATCTACAGGGTCTTCTTCAGCCTCCATTGGGTTATGATGGCCTGGTTAGAGGATGCCCTCAGTATGAAGCATCTTACCATCAGATTGGTGTTGGGACTGCTGAGAGTCTATCTCAGCGGTATAGAACTTGCCCAGCATGCCCTGGATTATATCCCCCCAATGCTGGAAGAAGGACGAGTAGGAGAATTTTTTTCACATGAGAAAAATATATAATACGAAAATGCACAATAAAATGGCAGCGCATTGTGTTAGATACTCTAAGTGCATAGTGAAAAAAAAAAAATCCAGCAAATACTAACCAACCAAATCTTTCAGTGTCTAAATGAAATCAGACACCATGACAAAATAGGATTTATCCCAGGGATTCAAGGTTGGCTTAACATTTGAAAGTCAATCAATAACCAAGAGGACAAAACATAAACATCCTATGATCATAACTCCATAGATGAAGAAAAATCATCAGAAAAAATTCAACACTCATAATAAGCACATTAGATAAACTCAGAATAAGAGAGGAATCAGTTGTATGAAAAGCATTAATGGCAAAGTTCATTGCTAGCTTCATACTCAGTGGTCAAAAATAAAGTGCACCCCCTTAAGTCTGGGGACGTGACAAGGGTATCTATTCTTAACACTCCTATTTGACTTTGTGCTCGTAATTGTGGCCAAGATGATTAGGCAAGAAAAAGAAATGAAAGTTATCCCAGTGGGAAAAGAATTACAACAACCACTCTTCACAGATGACATGACATTACATAGTAACAACTCTAAGAACTTTGTTAAAATTATTTAGACTTGCAAAGTTGCAAGATATAAGATCAGTATGTAAAAACAAATTGTTCTCTCAGGGAACAAATCCAAAATGAAATTATGAAAACAATCCCATTTGCAAGAGCATCAAAAAGAATAAAATACTTAGAAATAAAATTAGCAAAGTAGTATAAAATTTATATCCTGAAAATTAAAAACATTGTTCAAAGAAATTAAAGAATGTCTGCATAAATAAATTTAAAAAGTCCCACATCTGTGGACTAGAAGGCAATATTAAGACTTATTAAGATCCCAAACTGATCTCTATCTTTAAAACAATTTTTATTGGATTCTCAGATGAACTCTTTAGAAATGAGAAATAGGATTCATATGAAATTTCTCAAGACCCTAGAGAGACAAAATGATGTTGAACAGCTAGAACAAAGCAGATTTCAAACTTATCAAGAAGCAATGATAAGGGGAGCATGCACACAACAGGGTATAATTCGAATCCAGAACAAACCCATGCACCTATGTTCAATGGATTTTGGACAACGATCCTGTCTTAGTTTCTTTACTATTGATTCATAAAAATTAAAAAAAAAAAACTCTGACAAAAACAACTTAAGGGGAAAAGGGTTATTCTGGCTCACAGTTCAAGAAGTCCATCATGTGTTGTGGGACATCAAGGCAGCAGAAGCTTGGAAGCCCTGGTTAAATTGCATCCCCAGTCAGGAAGCAGACAACAACGAGTTAAGATGCTACTTGGCTCTCCTTTTCCATTCACAAGGTCCAGGATCCCGGTTAGGGAATGGTGACACCCAGAGTGGGCAGGTCTTCCCACCTCAATTAACCTACTCAAGGTAATTCCCCACAGGCATGCCCAGAGGCCCATCTCTCAGGTGATTCTAGATCTCATCAAGTTGACGACTTACATTAACCATCACCTGTACTGAGACCATTGAATGGGAAAAGATTAATGACATTAAATCAATGTTGACTTCATGTCAACAACAACAGAAAAGCCAGGGTAGCTGTATAACTAAATCAAAGGAATGAATTCAGAACCTTGCCTCACACTACATCCACAAATGCAAATGAACCCAAACAGACACAGACCTAAAGGTGAGAACAGAAACTCTCTTTTTCGGCTGGGGTATATACTGGGGGTGGGATATATCCTGGGGATGTGTGGTGGTTTGAACGAAAATGACCCCCAAAGTGAGTGGCACTATCAGAAGGTGTGGCTTTATTGAAGTGGGTGTGGCCTTGTTGGAGGAAGTGTGTCACTGTGGAGGTAGGCTTTGAGGTCTCTTTTGCAGGAGATTCACTCAGTGTGACAGTCAGTCAGCTTCCTGCTGCCTTCTGGTCAACATGTAGCCAGCACCACATCTGCCTGCATGTTGCCATGCTCCCTGTCATGATAATGAACTGAACCTCTGGTAGTCTAAGCAAGCACCTCAATTAAATACTTTCATTTATAAGAGTTGCTGTAGTCATGATATTCTCTTTATAGCAATAAAAACCTAACTAAGACAGGATGTTTATTGTTTTAGGTGCTGAAAATGCTAAACTAATTATAATGATGGTTATCCATATCTGTAAATATAACAAAAATCATTGAATTATACACCTGAAGTGTGTAAATTAGATTCCATATGAGTTATAACTCATATGCCAATAAATGTATTTTAAAATTTTTTAAGATTAAGTGGTGGAAAGCCTGCATACCGTCTAGAATATTAATAGTTTGGGACCTTAGAAGAGACAGCCCACATTTTAACTCTGTCATTTTGCAATATAGAAACTCTGACCCAGAGAGGGGTGTTAAGCAAACCCAAGTCACATATCACATAAGGACTCCAACTTAGAATTGGCCTCCGATTACTACAGAACTGATTGAGGTTTCAGATTCTAACTCAATTTACCCATCTATAACATGAAGACTCCCATCAGCCCTTGTCCTTCAAACTCCAGACCTATTACAAAGGTGTGGAAACCGCAGGGAAGGAGGATTGTTGTGCCTATAGCAGAATTCAGGATATTCTCTAATCCCTGATTTGTCTGAGAGCCCTACTAGTGTGACTTCTATGTAGGCTTCCTGCTTCCTGCAATCCATGCCCAGGGCATCTTAGTAAGACAGCCTGATGTCTCCAGCGGCATCTCACAGAGTCTCTGAGTGCTCCCTTCCACGGTGGCTGTGATGGATTGGTGAAGCCCGGAAGCACTTTACAACAGATGACCAACCATCTTTAATTCCTCCTGCATTCATTAGTGGGACATTAATCCTGATGAACTCATCTGAGGTGGAAGGTGCATACTCTGTCTCCCAAACATGCTACTTGGACTGCTTGCTCTCATCCAGGGTAACTGACTAGTCCATTTGGAGATGTCCCAGGAATTCTGCAGATAATGGTCTTTGCAACAGCTGGAAGTGCGAGTAGAGAGCATGTCAGTATCTCCGTGTCCCAGGAACTGGCATAGCTTCCCTCCTCCCACGGTGTGGCTTTGTGGAAGTCATGGGATGATTTGACCAGCCGGTGTCTACTCTACCTACATTCTCAGCCACGCCACCCTGGCTTCTTCTCATAGGATGCTCAGGATCCCCACACTTCCCCTGCCCTGCTCTGCAGGCTACAGTATTTCCCAGTCATCCCCAAGGCCTGAACCTAGCTTCTCCAAAGGCCTCAGGCCAAGTCATGGCTGCCTGGAATAGAAGTCGCAGGGCTCCTACATGCAGCCAGAGTCCCAAATTTCCCTCTTTCTTAAATCGTAAGGAAGGGCTTTGTTGGTAGTATAACCAGATGGGAGATTAAAAAAAAAAAAAGAATGGAATAGAAAAAAACGAGGAACCCCAAAAACACAGACTGGACCTAAACATTCTTTAAAGTTAGCAGAAGTGACAATAATATTTAATGGCATTATAGGCCAGACAAGGTGTTTGCCTTGTGGAGTATCAGGCTAGAGATTCCAGCAGATGACACCCCTCTCCATTGGTTCTCCATTGGCCCCTTCTAGCCACAATACTCTTGAAAAAAGTCTACAGAAAAAGTCCACCCACTTCCACAGTCCTCACTTCTGTGCCACACTTGCTCACTGTCATCTTCTCCTCAAGTCTGTCACCAACTCTACACTCAGGCACACACCACACACAGCCCTCCTTCCAGTTTCTTATTCCACCCCTCCTGTGGTCTCAGCAACATGGTGTTAGGGCCACATGCTCAGCTCTGAGTACATATCAAGGGCGGCATGAAGGTCCAAGGTTCCACTCATCACAGTGTGGAGGAAGGATGCCACTCCAATCAGGCAACTGCTCTGTGTCAGGTGTGGGCCTGTGTGCTCTTCCACAAAATCCCTGTCCCTTTCATGAGGATCCTACTACCATCCTACTGATGAGAAGCCTCAAGTTCTAAGAGAAACTAAGAAAGGTGAAAGAAAGGACTGGGAGTGCAATTTAGCTGATAATGTGCTTGCCTAGTGTCTACAAAGCCCAGGGTTCAGTCCCCAGCACTACACAAACAGGGTGTGTTGGAGGTGCATCTGTAAACTCAACACTCAGAAGGTAGAATTGGAAGTTGAAATGTCATCCTCAGCTACATGAAGAGCTTAAGACCTCCACAAGAGAGACCTTGTTGTAGAAGTAACCGTCTTATTCAATAAGAAACACAGAGCCAATGTAAAGATGAAAGCCCAAGAGGTCAGAGCTAAGAGCCTTACCCTTCACTGCTGCAGCTAGCCTCTCCAGCCAAGAGTCCTACTTCCTGTGTTTTTGTCTTTATATAGACTTTCTGTTCTGCCTTCTCATTGGTTGTAAACCCAACTACATGACCTCCTCGTCACTGCCTGTCTGTACAGACCTCCAGGTCTTCTATGGTTGGTATTGAGATTAAAGGCGTGTGTCTCCAATGCTGGCTGTATCCTTGAACACACAGAGATCTACTTAGCTCTGCCTACCAAGTGCTGGGATTAAAGGCCTGCACCACCACCGCCCAGCTTTTGCTATGGCTCTAATAGCTCTGACCCCCGGGCAACTTTATTTATTAACATACAAATAAAATCACATTTCAGTACAAATAAAATATCACCATACCTTGTCTCAAGAAAAGGAAAAGGTAAAGGCAGAAAAGGAGTCCTCAGATACAGAATCACTGTCTTTCTTTTTAGATCAAAATGGCTAGGCTGCCGTCTTCCCTGTCGACACAGAGAGAGAAACAGCAGTGATGGGAGAATGGTGTTCTCGCCGGGGCAAAGCCACTGCTACCCACTGTACTAGGGTATGTGTGGTTGAAGAATACGACTCGTGGAGACAGGAGTGAGGACAGCATCCTCGGTCTCCTCTGCTCTTTCCTCCCTTCTCCATCACCCCATCGTGGCCTCTTCCAGGCTGAGGCAGGAGACAGCTGCTGGCCTCTAATTGCTCTCAGTCAAAGACTGTAGCTAACATGTTATTAAATATGTAAATAATATGAAAGCCAGAGGAGAATTAATATTTCATATATAATGAAGTTAAGATGAATTCTCCTGTGCCTAATTTTCTGTTTTTAAACACATAATGCACTGTGGAGTCCAAAGTGATTCATGGTATTTTATATTGGTTAAAGACATTCGGGGGTTTCTCCGAGGCAGTTTCCAAAATGATTAACTTGAATGTTATTATTACAAATAGGATTTGTTTTTTAAAAAATTAATTCTGTAGTTAATCAGAATGAAAAGCATGGGGTTTCTTTGCTGGTGGGCCAGTCTTAAGTGGAGAAAAGGAGTCGAGAGGTACAGGTTAGCAGAGCCTAGGACAAGTCAGGGGATAAATGACTGCAGCGAGGCTGGGTGACAACAGAGAGAGGCAGCGACTGTGACTAACTGGGAGAACGCAGGTCGGGATAGAGGAGGTGTGAACACCACCACCCCACTCCACCTGCAGCTACCGGATGTTCCGCCTCATGTGTGGAAAATGAACCCACATAGGAAATTGGTTCCTGGTTCAAATATTTTTCAACACTTAAGGATTAAAAAGAAAGAAACTTGGTGGCTCACCACTTTGTCACCTCTGGACTGAGGTGTGTGGCTTAGGAAAAGCAGCTGGCCAGGGCAGGTCCTTCCCCTGGGGTGGCTGGAAAGAGCCTGACCTCACATCCCCAGATGACAAAAGGAAGAATATAAAACCCGCTCTGTCAGCATTGCGGGGTGGGGGATGTAGTTTGCCAAGCACGAATCCTTCAACCCAGCACTTCTAAGAGTTCCTCAGAAAGAAACAATTAAGGATTGGAAAAATAAATTGCTATCATGATGTTCTCCACGGCACTGTTTATGATGTGGGGAAAAAAAAAAAAAACAGAAGTGAGTCGAAGACCTACCGACAGTGGGTGACCACCCATTCCCCAGTGGAGGTCCTAAGAACATGACAGCCATGTGACTAGATTTATACACACACTTTCTTGTTCTGATTCTCGAATTTTTAAGATTTTTATTAGGGAGGAGTGGGACACATGCCACCGTGTTCATGTGGAGGTCAGAGGACAGCTTTGTGGGGTCACTTCTCTCCTTCCACCTTTTTGTGGATTCTGGGGATCAAACTCAGGTTGTCAGTCTGAACAGCAAGCACCTTTCCCCTCTGGCCAACACAGATTTTATTTATTTGTTTGGTTGTTCATTTATTTATTTTGATACTTAGCTAAGAATTTTACTTAGCATTACAAGAATAAATCCATTAAATAGTAACATAAGTCACTTGTTTATATATAAAAAAAGCTACACTTACCCAAGATCAGTGAGCAGAGTATTATTGTCACAATTGTATTTTTACAAGGGTGAGCATCATATGTACTATAATTGTGGTATTGCTATAAGAGATAGGTATGCATGTACCTACCTGTCAGGGGAGAAGGGAAGCCAGCATGCCAACCTGTAAGTGATGGTTGTTTCGAGACTAGATGTCTGGTTCAACAGCTGGAGATGAGCCCTATCTTTTTCTTTTGTCTATATTTTATGAATTGTAGAGAAACATTTTTTTCCCTGAGATGGGGTCTCATGTAGCCCAGACTAACTTCAACTCAATAAACAGCTGAGGAGGATCCTGAACTTTGGCTCTTTCTGCCTTCACCCCCAGAATGCTCTGGTTACAGGCATGTATCACCATGCCTGGCTCCGGAAGTAGTAAGGTTCGAACCCAGGGCCTT
The DNA here is from genome assembly GCF_007827085.1 of Peromyscus californicus insignis. Classification (NCBI taxonomy): domain Eukaryota; kingdom Metazoa; phylum Chordata; class Mammalia; order Rodentia; family Cricetidae; genus Peromyscus; species Peromyscus californicus. Next base: position 84,156,097 of record NW_026294413.1, on the reverse strand, counting down.
ATGCATGCTAAGCAAGCATTCCACCTAGTTCCATCCCCAGCCCTAGATTGCAAATGAACTTTCAATGCTTCCACACAAAGCCCATGGCCTTTAGAGGAGCCATCTAAACCTAATCTTCACTTTCCCACTTGGCCTTTCCCCTCCTCACAGGGCCTCTCGGCTCACTGTGGAATGAGTAAGTGGGCTCCCAGACTCCCCTACTACTTGAAATCAATGGCCAAGGTACTCAGATTCAATTTGAAGCCCAAGCCACACATATAACTCCCAGAAAGAGCCCACCAAGGCCTCTCTCCCCTCTCCTTCCTGGTGGCCAGGGATCCCTTGTAGAGTGGTAGCTCTGACAGTCAGAATCCCAGAATGAGGAGAAAGAGGATCAGGGTGCGAGCCGACCTCCAGCAGATGGGCAACATGGTCGAGAACCGAGCCTTTCTTGAGACTGCACTGTAGGGTTGTTCTAGCGGCAAACCCCAGCCTGATGGACTGGACATGGCTGGGCTTGGGACAGCCTTGGGTGGCGGCCTCATGCTCTGAGGCCAGCACCTTGCCACAAATCTTAGATGTAACGGCCACTGTGATAAAAGCTGGCAGGGAGGAGAGGGACGGTGTGGGAACACAGGTGGGACCTCCCACACAGGAATGCACAACAGAGCACAGGATCCAGGCCCAGAATGGACTAGCTCCAGCTCACACCTGCCCCAGTGCCTGTCACATCATGACAGCCACGCATTATGACAGCTACATAGTAGGTCCACAGGTACCCTTTTGGCCCTTCCCAAATGCTTTCAAGCCTTGCTTATGACAGTCATTTAAAAACACAAGGAAACACAGAATGTGTATGCATGTGAAAGAAAAAGAAAGGGACTTTAAAGCCATTGCCAAGGTCAGCACCCCATAAGGCTGGTGTTGAGATTCCCCCAAAGACGTGTCAATCATCTCTTGGAGCATGTCTGTCAACATGGTGGGCAGGCAGAGGTGTTCTGGCCGCTGCCTGACCTCCCTGGCTGCCCCTCGCCCCTTGCCCCTTGCCCCTTGCCCCTTGCCCTTTGCCCCTCACCCCCTTTTTTCATGTCAGCTGTTCAAGGGTGGGGGTAGAGTGGAAAGAGGGGGTAGTCTTTCCTTTATATTTTCGCCTTTCCCTTATATTTTCGCTTGGTCACCTCCCAGGCAGTGGCTGCAGGTGGCCTCTTCTGAGTGACCAGTTCTCACGGGACTCTGCTAGACCTCTTGCTCTACCTACACCTTTCCCCTCAGTTCCCTTCAGCCTTCAGGACAGGCGTGACATCCTATGGCTGTCAGTGTAAGGATCCCACCCTCTTCTCCGCATCCCCAAGGCCCTGCCCATACAGTGATGCTCTCTGTCCATTGGAACCATCTGGGTAAGTTGTGCCCTCTGTCAGAGCTCCCGATCCATTTCCGGCCTCTGATGCCAGGCCCTGCCTTGGTTAGCCATCTCTGTTTGGATGACCTGCATCTTCTTACCTCACAGGAACTTTTGTGTGGAACACAGCCTAGAGCTCCACTCAGCTCTCTGGAAGGCAAGGCTTCAGACAGCTGGGATGTGGGCCCCTTCTCTGAGTCCCACATATCTGCTCTTTTACCCCTCCTTCTCCATACTTCCCTGGCTCATGCCGATGCTGCCTCACACCTTGGGAGTACTTCCTTGATTCTGGCTAACCCCAGAGCTCCAGGGCACCGGGACCCTTGACCAGGAGTCAGAACCACTGCTTTCTGGGAACCATCCAGGGCAGAGCAGCTGGGAGTGGAGGAGAGCAGGTTTCCCACTTGGCCTCCCTTTGTTTTGTTCTGGTTTTTTCCACAGCCCGGTGTGTCAGGTCTTTGTGGTCCTTAAACCAACAAGGCATGTGGAGCAACAGTCCCCAGTGACCATCCATCACCTCAGACCTGTCACCTTTGAAAGCCAGTCAGCCGGCACTCAGCGCCAGCTCCTGCCACCTGCACCCTGCAGCTGAGCAAACACGAGTGACCACTGCTGACCAGGGTCAGTCCACAGTGCCTTTATCTTCCTCCCCTTTGCCTCCTAGGACAAAGGCCCTAAGCACCACCAGAAGTAGGTCTCTGTTTAGCTTATTAGCTTTGGGATGTTGGACGTGTTGTGCCCGCTTCTGAGTCTCTTCTCAGCCCTGTTTGGCCAGAAAGGAAGCACATCTTCCCCTGGGCTTCTGAAAGGCATCTGGAAAGTGACCGTGCAAAGTGAATGTTTTCTGTTTGCCTACTATGTGCCTGCTCCTCCCGAGCCCACCCCCAGTACGCACTAACTCCACCAGCAGCCTGTGGGGTTTGATCGAGTGTGCTTACACCAGCAAGGGAAGCCAAGGCTCGGAGTGGTCAAGTGACTTCTCCAAGGTCACCCACACATAAGAATAAAGCAGAGATATGAACCCCAATCATCTGCTCTTCCTGTTTTTCTTTGGAAATCTAGGATCTCTGTGGCTTTGGTTTGTGTTTCCTATGGAGGTTTTGAAAACATGTAAACAAGCCAATCATCCAGCTTCAGCAATTTCCAGTACCTGTTGTTTATACTTTGCCTACCCCTAGTCTCGAAATGTTGATGGGTTTAAACACACACTAGCTCCAGGGTATCAACAGAAAAACTTGACCTCACACTGTGTCTGCAGAGCCTGTATTCCTTGCTACAGTTCATCGCCTTGATCCTAGCCCTAAAGGTCATGGACTATCATAGCCTGTGTTTGTCCTTGCAGAACAGCATTGAAAGGCAGAGGCCAGGGGCTAAGGAGATGGCTTAGTCAGGAAATTGCTCGCTGCAAAAGGTTGAGGACCTGGATTCAGATCCTCTTGCAAAAAGCCAGGAGCCCAGCATGAGTCTGCAAATCCAGCACTGCGTCGGCAGAGACAGGAGAATTCCTGGGGCCTCACTGGCTAGCTGATCCAGCTGAATCAGCAAGCTCCTGGTTCAGTGAGAGACCCTGTCTCAAAAAGTGATATAGCGAGCAGCTGAAGATGTCTGACAATGACTTCTGACCTCTGTGTGCATTATTATATGTGTATGTGTATCTGCACACATATGAGCTTGTACACACACACACACACACACACACACACACACACACACACAAGTTCTCCCCTGGGGACACTGTGCAGCTGTGCTGCTGCATCTCTGTGGGTCTTGGAGCATCACTGTACCCCTTTCGCTATCGGCTCTTCTTCTGTCAAATGGAGCCATGGAGATGGGTTAGATATATTGGGTTGTCTTCCTTGGTCAAATGTGTTTGTTTCCTGGGTCTAATGGAACCGTGGACCTAAAGCAAGAGAGATTGTGCCATGTGCTCCTAGGAGGCTCTAGGAAGACCTTCCCTAGCCTCTCTCCCAGCTGATAGTGGTCAATCACCATACTTGGCACTGTTTGGATTGTGGCAGCCTCAAGCCAACCTCTGTATCCATTGCTACATGGCCTTCTCCTACAAATGTCTAAACCCACTGTTGCAGGATATTTTATCACACTGTGAAACTCTGAGACTATGTTAATAAAATTAATCTTGGATCGGGGGCAGAGCCAGAGACTAGTTGACAAGAATTAGCCTGGAGAGTATGGAGGACCTGGGAATATGGATAGAGAGATGCACAGGAAGGAGTAGAAAGGGGGCTTAGAGAATCTCAGTCATTTTTTGGTTTGGTACAGGGAGAGAGAGACACTCTCCTGATGGGTCTCTGGCCAAAAAGGAAGGTCCATTGGTTGCTTCTCGGCTTCTTCGAGCTAGCAGGTTTTCACGCCAACATCTGACTCCCTAGTCTTTATTGTTAAGAAGCATGATAGAGACTTAGTTAAAACCTACATTTGGCAGCCGAGGCCGAACCAGTGCCGACTGGACCAGAAATCCCTCCAGGCCAAGGTCTGAGTGACAGGGGCAGCTAGGCACTGATGGTAGTTAAAATATCAGTATGTGCAGGTGCAGCCACTAAGCCGACAGAAAAACAGCAGCACGCATTCTCATAGCTTTCCCTCTGTGTGCCTGGTCCTTCGCTGCCATTTTCTTTCTTTCTTTTTTTGTTAATAGTTTATCTATTGTTTTTATTTTATGTACATGGGTGTTTTGCCTGCATGTATGTCTATATGAGGGCATCGGATCCCCTGGAACAGGAGTTACAGACAGCTGTGAACTGCCACGTGGGTGCTGAGAATTGACCCTGGGAAGAACAGCCAGTGCTCTTAACTACTGAGCCATCTCTCCAGCTCCATTGCCATTTTTGTAAAAAAAAAAAAAAAAAAAAAAAAAAAAAACTGTAATAACTATGTATACAGTATTCTGCCTGCATGTATGCATGCAGGCCAAAAGAGGGCACCAGGTCTCCTTATAGATGGTTGTGAGCCACCATGTTGTTGCTGGGAGTTGAACTCAGGACCTCTGGAAGAGCGGCCAGTGCTCTTCTGAGCCACCTCTCCAGTCCCATTGCTCTTTTCTAATGAGGACACCAGTCATCGGATTCTAGTGCACACTGACCTAGTGTGTGAGGTCATCTTAAGTTGATGGCCTGTGCAAAGCAAGGTCCAGGTGGTCATGAACCCAGTGTGCCTGATGCTTCTGTCCATGCAAGTCAGCGGTCCATTGCTGTTAGAAAATACCCAGAGGACAAAGTCAAATAGTGCTTAAAAGGAAGAGAGATCACTTCACAGTTTCAGAGTTTGGTTCACAGTCTCTTCATCCCATTGCTCTGGGCCTGTGATGAGGTAGGATGTCACAATGGGTAGGACATAGTAGAATAAAGCCATCCCCACTCACCTACAGCTGACAAAAGAGAGGAGGAGGTGGTGTCAGGGGTTAGACTATATCCCCCAAAGAACGTTCCCTAACAATCTAATGTCTTGTAACCAGGTCGCACATCCTAACATTTGAATAGCAACAGCATTTGAATAGCAACACCAGCTGCAGACCATGCTATCAATACATGAGCCCTTGGGGGAATTTTCACAGTCAGACAGTTGCCCAGGGTGGGTCCTAAGGGTCTCCCCAAAGCTAAGGAAAAGGGTGGGTCTTTGGTGCCATAGGTCCACACACATTTCTCGCAGGTCTTGGAGGTCAGGAAGCAGGTCTAGGTGACCCTTTATTTTCTTCATGACTTTTTAAAATTTTACTTGTATGTGTGCATGTATGCCACATGTGTGCAGGTTCCTGTGGAGGCCAGAAGAGGATACAGGTCTTTGTAAGCTGTTTGATGTGGATACTAGGAACCAAATTCTGGTCCTCTATGAGAGCAGTCAGCTCTCTTAACCACTGAACCAGTTCTCCAGCCACCTCTGGCACTTTGGAAATTGAAATCCATTCCCACGGTGCCTCTCTCCTTCATATTTCATCTTCACTCAGAGCAGAACCTCTGCATCCTGGCCTGGTCACCCTGCTACCCAGCCATTAGCACTCCTCAAGTCCTCCAGTACACTAAGCCATGGATTCCCACCTTACATGTGCCTTCTGCTCGGTGACCCTGGGCTTGAGTAACGGGACATCTTGTGGGTCTCAGACCTTACACAAGGACATGTACACACACACTCCTGAACTCACACTCATGCATGCACACATGTACACGCATGTGCAGTCTTCCTAACCCCACAGAAGGATCCCCCACAATATTCTTTCTCAAATGTCCTGGTTTCCCTAGCAATCGCCACAGTGTGTCTATTCTGTTGTTGGTTTCTGCGGCTCCTGGCTTGCCATCCCACTGCGAGCTTCATAAAGTGTAGTTTATTTGCCTCAGCATCCCTAATACTTAACCCAGTGCCTGACGCATAGCAGATGCTCCAGAGGCACAGGGTGACTGAATCAATAACGCGCAATTTCTGCAGAGTCTTCTTGTTGCACAAGAGAGAGGGGACAGATCCGTGAGGGGCTGATTCTGCACCTGAGTAGGCAGGGCCTCCAACTGAGGCTCCAAAGCTCCCTGTAATCTGGGGACTTTCTGGGCCAGTTTCTTAGGAAGTCACGTGAGAGCCAGGCCCGGTAAGCCCAGGGCAGTAATTCTCAACTGTTGTTGCTGGGGGCGAAAGCAGAGAAAGCCCTCACCAAGGAGAAAGTGGGGAGCATGGGAGGAGCCAGCCCCCCATCCCATGCCTGGATAGCACCCATCCTTCAGCTACCCAGCCAGGGAAGTGCTCCCTCAGCCCTTTCATGGAGGCAAAGTGTTCACCACACAAGCGAGAGGACCTGAGTTTGGATCTCCCGTGCCAAGTGAAAAGCCAAGTGTGACAGAGTGTGCCTACAATCCAAGCAGAAATGGAGTAGGGGGGCTCTCTATGACTTGCTGGACTTTGGCCAGTCTAGCTCAATCACTGAGCTCAGTGAGAGACCCTGTCACCAAAAATAAGACAGTAGCAGCTAGGGAAAACATCCAGCCTGCGTGTGTTGACTTCTTACCTCCACAGGCACATGTACACATGTGAGCGCACGCGCGCGTGGGTGCGCACACACACACACACACACACACACACACACACACACACACACACACACACAAATACCACATGCAAAAAGGTAAAATATAAAACCAAAGAAACTACCCAGGGATGAAGATTTGGGGCAGATTCTGGGCAGTCAGCTAGTCCTGGCAACCCTGGCCCCTGCCGTGTTCTTCCCACTGGGCTGGCATTTGAAGCCCAGCTCCCCCACCCTGCAGGCCTCCTGGGCATCACTGGAAAACCTAGGCTGTTTGGGAAAATAACCATCCCTCCCAGCTGCACCCGAGTGGGCAGATGTGAAAGAGTTTCCAGGAGGCTCCTGGAGAAGTCACTAGCAAAGCCTTGGTCCTCCCTCCCCATCACTTCCTTGCAGCAGGTCCCTTCTCTAGGGTGTAATGCCTGTGCCCAAGATGTGAAGCCAACCCCGGAACTTTTCAGTCAGCGAGAGTTCCTCCTGCTCTGGGTGTGCTGTGTTTTTCTCTCTCCCAAGCAGTAGTAATAACTGGCTCTGACGCCTGGATGGACGAGTCAGCTTTGCTGGAGGGCGAGTTAACTCACCCACATGCGTCTCATGAACTCCTCCCCAGAATCCTGCAAATAGGGTAGTGGATTTCTCTCTTAGGGAACCCAAGCCCAGTGCATTCAGGAGCCTGTCGGTCCTATTCAGGGTCTCATTGACTCCTTTTGATTGGATCGCCCACCTCCTCACACGGGAGGTCTCCCTGCCTCTGAAATCATCCCCTGTCCATTAAATCCCCCCATAGCTGTTCATATAGCAATGGTCTAATAACAGACCTACCCATGTTGTGCCAGCTCAGACATCCTCTGTGGTTGCCCCTTGTCCATCACATTGGCTGCTGTCTGACTGGCACCTGCTGTCTTGCCTAGGAGCAAGCCTCCTCCTCCAACCCTCTCTGGAACTCTTCCTCTTTATGAACTCTTCCCATAACCTAGACAGCTGCTGCTCCCGGCCTGGGTACCTTCAGGGCTTCAGGCTTCCCTGGTGCGCATACATGCTCTCATCTGGTAGAAATCCAAGCCTTCTCTCAAGACCTTGCTCCAACCCCTTAAAGCTCCACCCACCACCCTTACCTTCAAAATGTGTCTCCATCACTCAGTGGGCAGCATAACCTAACTGCAGTTTCCTGTAACTGCTTTCTATTTTTCTTCTTGAGTCCAGGCTTCATGTGACCTGGGCTGGCCTCTGACTCACCAGCTAGCTGAGAGTTACCATGAACTCCTTACCCTCCTATCTCCCTGTTCCAAGTGCCGGATTACATGTGTGCACAACCACACCCAGTTTATGCCAACCCAGGGCCTCCTGCATGCTAGGCAAGTGCCTACCAAGTGACCTTCACCTTTGATTCCTGTAACTACTTTTTATAGACGCGATGGCATGTTCTTACGATTAACCTAAATAGCCAACCATAGCGGATTGCAGTATTCGTGATAGGTGACTATGGTTAGAAAAAGGTTCCTCCTACTCACGAGAACAATACCCCTGGCCTGGGTTGAGACCTAACTTTCCAGTTGGACCAGGTCAATCATTTGGCCAAGAGACCCACTTCCTAGGAGAGCAGACTCACCTTAAGCCATGCTAAAGAGATGGGTGGTAAAACGAGATCTTGGAACGAGTCCTTACACGGGATTCTGTACTTTCCTGCCCAGCATCCCAGCCCCTAGTGTTGTGCTTTACTGAGGCACTCAGCCGCTCTGCTAAACCATTCAGAAAGGCATTATGTCTCCTCTTCTTATTCCTCTCTCCACTCTAAGCATGCCTTCCTTAGCACTTTGGGTTCCCCCAACATTGGGGTGTTCTAGCTCTCTCCCTAAAGCCTCCCTCCATGCAGTTGCTTGTCTACCACATGACTGACTTCCATGTTTAAAGAGCATACCATTTTTCCTTCTGTCTTCCATTCTCCTCCTCAAGGCAACTGCTAAGGTTTTACAACAACTGGGCCCACTCTGGGTTTTGTTTGTTTGTTTGTTTGTTTTGTTTTTCTTTTAAACTCTAGTAAAATCATCCTTGAGTTTCCACTTGAGTTCTTCTTAAATCCTTTTATTAATAAGACTAAGAATCCTGAGAGGACCCTGATTTCCCTTGTATCATCTAGCAACCACAAAGGGATCCCCAAATTCCAGGAATACTACGTCACCCTAAGAAATAAATGGTGTACTGTTAGGAAAGGATGCAGACGATATATTAATCTGAGAAGAAACACAAAGGACAAAAAACAAGAAACACCCCAAACATCTACATGTTTTTATGACTTATTTGTGCACTGACAAGGACCTGGAGGAGTCTACACGAAAATGTTGACTGGTATATTAAAAACCAAGGTAGTAGTATTATGACTAATTTTCAACTTTTCTTTTTCTCTTTTTTGTCTTGCCTATATTTTCAATAGCAAATGCTATAGCAAAGAGCAATAAATGAGTAGTTTAAAGAATGGTTGGTAGGTAATTTTCCAGACTTTGGAATTAGGCAGGTGAGTCCTTGGGCTTTGTACTGAGCAAACCCTGGGCAGTCGGGGAGCATCACCCTGTGTGTTCAAGGTGAAGAATTGAGGAACAGAGAGATCTGCACTGTTTTGCTCATCAACCCAAGCCCTCCCTTTCATAATCAAGGAAGTCAATGGCCATTTCCTCTGATTGCGTGGTTCTCTGGGCCAGGCCCTTGGGTGGACCTTCAGCTCCAGCCCTAAATCCACCACTCAGTAGCCACCTCATGGCTTTGGGAAGGCTCCTTTCCTCCAACAATCATCCTCCTTTTTCATCTATCAAGCAGGGAAATGATGGCACCAGCCCATTATAAAGACAGAAAGCAACAGGACCACAGAGCATGCAGGAGTCTGATATTTGTACAGGATCACTATTGTTACTGTAATGGACACATGGGGGTCCTGAGAGTCCTGTAAGCAGCAACTATTATCACTTCCACTAAGGAAACCAAGAAGAGTACAGAATTGAATACATACTCAAAACACGAGCGAGCAAAGTCTGCTCAAGTCCTTGCAGCTGGGAGATGGATGAGGCAGGATTCTCCTCATCCTTGTTGACTGAAGGCCAGGCTTCCAGTTCTAATCTACTGTGATATTACTGGTAGTGACACATGCAGTGAGTGGCTTATCCAAAATCATACAGTTAGCGAAGAGCTGGATCCTGCACCTACTTCTGAAAGGCTTTTACCCCTCACATTTCCTCAATGTGTTAGTAAAACAGCCCTTGTCTCCCTGGAAAAACTCATCTTTGAACTGGCTGATTCTGGGTTTCATCCAGATGTATCTGAACTTGGGAACTGGGTCCTGTAAGAAGCTGATGAGTCCTATGTCTCAGCAGCTCAGGGAGGCTTCCCCAGGGCTAAGGGTGGAGAGAAGGGGCTGTGGTACAGGAGTGATGTAGAAGCTGAGCACTACCGTTGTCCTTGGGAAATGTGAGCGAAGTCCAGTGGTCCAAGTAGCTCGAGAGAAGCGAGGATCCTGCCAGGTGGGAGAAGCTTGGATGCCAGCTGCCTATTGTATCACCAGACTGGAGAGGAGTCAAGTCTATACCCAAGGGCCCATCACTCGCATGTCACAGGTTATAACCTTGGGTTTTACCATCTCAACCTCAGACAGCCAACAATCATCCAGGTGAGCTACGACTTCAGAGAGGCTCAGATGCTGATGACTGGTTCTCTCCCTCTCCCTCTCCCTCTCCCTCTCCCTCTCCCTCTCCCTCTCCCTCTCCCTCTCCCTCTCCCTCTCCCTCTCTCTCTCCCTCTCCCTCCCTCTCCCTCCCTCTCTCTCTCTCTCTCTCTCTCTCTCTCTCTCTCTCTCTCTCTAGCTCCCCAAACACTCACCTCTGAAATCATCAGTGTTTGTGGATGCAGGAAATTCAAGACAAGCCAACCTTGAGATGCTCTAATCCAGGGGTTCTCAACCTTCCTAACACTGTGACACTTTAAAAAAAACACTTTTTTTTCCTCATGTTGTGGTGAACCTAACCATAAAATTATTTCACTGCTACTCCATAACTGTAATTTTTCTACTGTTATGAACCATAATGTAAATATCTGATATGCAGGATATCTGATACGTGACTCCCAAAGGGGTCACTACCCACAGGTTGAGAATCACTGTTTCTAAAGCTCCGTAAATCACCACCAGCTGGCCAGATATACCCAGCTTGTTTTGTGCAGCCTTTGAGTTAAGGATGGAGGCAGGAAGAGTGTTTCCTGACTTCTGATACTCATAGTTCAAGCTCCAAACCTGGTTTGATTGGAACCCAATCAGGCCACTCACCTTCCATCTACAAGAAGCCACTGAAGAGTACAAGAGAGATACCAAGACTCACAAGGCGAAAACATTTTCTATACTGGCTTGGTTGGGGTTTCTGTTGTTGTTATGAAACACTATGACCAAAACAACTTGGGGAGGAAAGGGTTTATTTGGCTTACTCTTCCATATTGCTTTTCATCATTGAAGGAAGTCAGGGCAGGAACTCAAACAGGGCAGGAACCTGGAGACAGGAGCTGATGCAGAGGCCATGGAGGAGTGCTGCTTACTGGATTGCTTCTAATGGCTTGCTCAGCCACTTTCTTATAGAAGCCAGGACCTCCAGTCCAGGGATGGCACCGCACACAATCCCCCATCAGTCACTAATTAAGAAAATGGCTTACGGCCAGCTGTTATTGGAGGCATTTTCTTAATTGAGGCTCCCGTCTCTCAGATGACTTCAGCTTGTATCAAGTTGACATAAAACTAGGCAGCACAGATACGTACAAAGGTAGTTCATTCCTGCTTCTGACCTATCTACCTCCATCTTCTTCTAAAGCACGAAGGCACTGCCAAGGTCCAAAGGTGCTGCCACAGGGAGGCAGCAAGCTCTGCACAGAGGGTGTGTGCAGAGCATTATGAAGCTCAGGTATATCCTTCTCAAACTTGCCCGAGACTTTGTGATTCCCTCAGACCCTTTTGCCCAGTATCAGAGCAGCTTTCTTTCTGGGCTTCCCTGAGCCCCTGGAACTGTGGTTCCAGCCCCAAACTGTGCCTCAGGTTTATGTGGGGCTATTGTAGCCCTCCATTCACTGCCAGCCTTGTCTCCCATCTGACTCCCAGAGCCTCAAACCAAGAGACAGTCTCCTCTCCCAATGGCTCACCTTGCACATCACCTTGTTCAGACTGAGAAGTGCTTAGAGCTTAGTAAAGCACACACTCCTTGGAGTGTGCCTGAGAGGGTGTTTCTAAAGACATTCAGATCGTGAAGGATCTGGTCTCATGATGGTTTGATCTGTGGATGGATTCCAAATTTGGATGGGTTATTGGGAGGTATTAGAACCATGGAAGGTGGCGTCTTGTTGGAGGAAGTAGGTCGGTGAAGGTGTGTCCTGGGGAGATCTTCGGCCTTGTCTCACAGCGGTTCCACTCTTCTTCCTGGGGGCTGTGAGCTGCACGGCTCTGCTCTACCACTCTCAGTAAAGCCTTCCTGCTCCTTCATTGTTTTTGCCAGGCGCTTTTTGAAAGTTTATTTATTTTGATTTTATGTGCATTGGTGTTTTGCCATGGGTGTTGGGTCCCCTGGAACTGCAATTATAGACAGTTGTGAGCTGCCATGTGGGTGCTGGGAATTGAACGAGGGTCCTCCGGAAGAAGAGTCAGTGCTCTTAACCACTGAGCCATCTCTCGAGTCCCCTTGGCTAGGCATTTTGTCACAGCAACAAGATGCTAACTAACACACCTCTGTTGTGTTTTCCCCATCAAAGCTTTCAAACCTCCAGCTTCCTGTCACTCAGGACAGGAAGCCAAGCCTACAAGGCCAAAGAAAACACACCTCCTCCTAATTCCCAGATGGCCACCTGCACATGACCTTACAGCTTTCCCAAGGGTCCACAGCCCCTCTCTTTGTGGGATTACACCTCCAGGCAGGTGGAGGGAGGGGTGCTATTTGTCCCACGCATGTGTCTGGAGCCCAGAGATGCCTGCTTCCCCACCGTGGCACCTTTGTTCTTGCTATCTGCCCTTGTCTTGACCTCTCTAAGTGATATGACGAGTCTTTGGGGGTTTCATTGCCTTCTCCCTGTCACCGAGGTCACACTCTGCCTGTGTGCCTTCTTTCTGGAATATAATCACAGCCAGGGACTGTGTAAATTGAGGAAGAACTTCCCAGATTTTGCATCAGGATACCCTTCCTAAAGAAGGAGATGCTATAATCTCAGTCACTAGAGAAACAGCCTGTGCACCCCAAAACACACAGCCCAGTGTTAAGGGCATCTGCGAGGAAGAAGATTGGAAGCATGCACATTCTATCCTGTTTCTCATGAAGCTCTGAAGCCTATTGTGTTACTTCTCACAGGCTGGGGGAAGCTGGGGAGGAAGAAAGAGATATTTGCCCCTAATGGGCTGTGAGTTCATTAGACCATAAAGGCAGAGAGCTATATGCCTCAGACAGACACATCAACCCAGCCCTAGGGCCCCAGACATGTGTGCACACACCGCTGGTGAAAGTCAGAACAGGAGACACCATAGAGTCAAGGAAACTGCCCAAGGTCATACAGTGAGTGCATGGCAGGGCCAGGAGTTGAACTATCTGACATTGTGACCTGTGCTTTGTGCTACTTACAGGGTAGACATAAACGAAATGGGTAACTATGGGTTGTTTGAATAAGAATGGCTCCCATATATTTGAATGTTTGGTCACCAGGGAGTGGCACTATTTGAAAGGATTAAAAGGATTAGGATTGTGGGAGGAAGTGTATCACTGAGGGTGAACTTTGAGGTTTCAAAAGCCTGTGCATAGCTCAGAGCCTCAGAGTCTCTCAGCCTCAGGAACAGGATGGAGGTCTCAGCTACTGTTCCAGTAGCAGGCATGTCGCCATGCTCTCTGTCACAATGATACTGGACTAAGCCTCTGAAATGGTAAGCTAGCCCCCACTTAAATGCTTTCTTTCGTAAGAGTTGCCTTGGTTATGGTGTCTCTTCACAGCAATAAAACAGTGACTGAGACAGTAACCAAATGAATGGATGAGGCAAGGCTAAACACTAAAGAATCAAAGCAAGCTAAGGAGATTTTAGCCTCAGAGCTGGCTGGCACTGGAGCTGAGAAGCAATCAGCTTTGGGGACATCTGGAGATACATCTGTAGCCAGTGGGAGCAACAAGTGCCAAGATCATCACTGTGCTGTGAATATTGATTTCTCCTGGTTAGGGTTCCCTTTATGAGTTAGGTCCTCCTTCTTTCCTTAAGGCAAAAGAATAGACGCTAGCTGGTGTGTAGACCTCCCTAGTAGCTCGGCTTCTCCATCAGACGCATTGACTCCAGACGGAACAGGAGGAAAGGACAAAGAAGCAGAGACTCTGGAGGCCGCAGGTAGACAGAGGGGCCCTGCCTAGTGCACTGGCCAAGTCAAGTCTGTAGAGGGCAGCTGTTGCTATGGCTCCTGGAGGATTCCAAGTCTAGAGCTGATATTGCCTACAGGGATTGACTCCATGGCATTGTTCATTAGCAATGACAGGGGTACTCTCCAGAGTGACTTGGCCACGTCTCTAGCTGGATAGCCCTGAAACTTGATTTTTTAGGGGTCTTTTTATGCCCTCCAGAACATTCACTAACCTCCATAATGTTATTTTGGTACATTACATTCCTTGTCACTCAGCTCCCTGACAGATGCAGGAAGACACAACAAAGGTGACTAGATCCCCCAAACCCCATGCTCCCCATTCTGCTGCTTGGTCCTTTTGCCTTTGTGTGTGAGTTCTGTCACGAGTTTTCCTCAATAGACTGTGAACGCAGCGGCAAGTGCCAGTTCTGAACCTAATACAGTCACCACCTCGGATACATTGGGACACTTTGGAAACCGTATTTCAAAAGTTTGTTTTCTTTCTGTTATTTTTTTTTATTTTCTATGTATGAGTGTTTTGCCTCCACGTATGTATGTCCCACCATATGCATGCTTGGTGCCTGCGGAGGCCAAAGGGTGTCAGAGTCCCTGAAACTAAACTTACAAATGGTTGTAAGCCTCCACATGTGGATTCTGAGAACTGAACCTGGGTCCTCTGAAAATGAATCACCGAGTCATCTGTCCAGCCCCTGGAAGCCGCATTTTGAGAAAGCAGTATCGTAAATGGAAAGAACATGGGTCAAGGGGTAGAGAACGGAACAGTTAAGTAACGTCAGCTGATAAAGAGGAAACGAACAAAAGGAAGCAAGCAGATCTATGAGGGAGCCTGAATCTCTGGGCCACCAGACAGCAGACAGCCTGCTAACCCACATCACGTGGTGCATGAAGGAAAAAAAAAACGACAGACAGAAAGACACCGGCCACTGAGACCAAGGGCTCGCACATTACTGCAGCTCAGCTCAGTTAATCCTGTTGCAAAGGGTTTGAGGATCGGAGCGAAAGGCAGGTGGCACGGAGCACAGTGAATACCGGGGAGGATGGTGTGAAATGGCACTGGTGTTGTTGCTGGTGCGGGAAACCCTTCTGTGATTTTATTCCAAGCATGATGAAAAGCTGCTGGAAGGACCTAAGGGCAAACAAACCGAGCCAGACACCAAGGCGAATGGTTGCCTTCCACACAGTTCAGAGACAAAGGGCCCTGTGACAGGGTCTCAAAAGATATCTAATCAGCCCCTGGCCCCTAGCTCATGCTTCTGCCTTTTGTGTGTGCTGGGCGCTCCCGAGCCTGTAGTGTATTCCCATCAATGGGAGCACACTCTCTTTCCCTTGTAGCCTAGTGGCAGAGCCCAGCAATCCTGAAGCCATTCCCTGGCTCTCAGAAGCTCCTGCCCAGCCTTGCCTGGTTACACCCTTCTGCATACGCAGAGCCTGGATACCAGACATCAACCTCCCCCAGGGCTGGACTCGGAAAACAGAGCAGGCTATGGAAGTGTGGATCCAGGCTCTCTGCCCTGTGTGACATGCCAATGGAGGAGTCTCGGGATCTCTTAGGCTTTCATCACCCTCAGCATGTGTGCCCTGGGGAGAGGAGAGAGGACATTTGCATCTCTGGGCCTGGCTCCCTCTGCCTGCCCTGGCCGCATCCCCAGCCTAACCTCCAGCTTCATGAGCTGAGGCAGTAGGAATTTATTTACAAGCTCATTATCCCTGTGACTCACATCCAGCTGGGCTTGGGGTGTAACAAGAAGCTGGGGAGTGGTCCCCCAAGCAATCGGCCGTGCCCATGAGGCCTGGGGAAGATGTGAGCCAGGACCAGCAGGGCCTCACCACACCCAGAGCCAAGAGGGCAGATGGGAGGAGTGGAAAGGAAATGCCAGCCCTCCAGTTTGTCTTGGCTCTAGCGATTCTAGGCCTTTCCCAAGCTCTGGGTCGAGTCCAACACAGAGGCCTCAAATGGAAGGTTTGGCTGGCAATCCATTCTTGACTTTTACGTCCCCAAATGTTCCAGGGAACTTGGGTGGATAGAGAAACACTGACAAACATCTCTCCAGTTTCTTTCCCACCAGGAGATCCCTGCCCCTTGGCCCTGCTCCATCAGCCCCCTGGGTGGGAGGTTTTGCACAAACACAGGCCATGGCCATGAACTCGTTCAAACTTCTTTTACAACCACTGCTTTGTTCACAGTGAGTCTCGCTTCATCCATTTTCCAGAGAAAAGCAAGGGACTCTGCAAGGTGAGGCACAGCAAAGGATAGATTAACAATATTAACTAATAACAAAACACAACAGTTTAACATTACGTAACAAAGTTGCACGAATGTGCTCTTCCCCGTCTTCAAAGACATCTTACTGTACTGCTCTTGAACACAAGCTCTTCAATACTGCCACAGTTGACTGATAACCGAGATGGCTGTGACTAGTGGGAGGGGAGTGTATACAGTGTGGATACACTGGACAAAGGAACCAATCACATTCCTGACAGAACAGAGCACAGTGGCAAGATTGCTTCATGCTACTCAGAATAGCACACAATCTGAAACATTTATGCCTGGAATTTTCCATCTAAAAATTCCAGAACGTGGTTAACCACAGGTAACTGAAGCTGGAAAGCAAAACCACAGATGAAGGAAGAGGGTTGTGGCCTGCCTCCTTTCTCTGATCATCGCCTTCTAGATGCAGCTTGATACTGTACCTGTCAGGAAAACAGGAACTACTTAGGTCTTTCAAGCAGGAGAGGGGTTTACATAAGAAGTGGGTCAATTGTAGCACTGGCCATGATTTCCCTCTTTTCTGCATTTAATGTGATATGAATTTAGATAGAGACAGGCCACGTGACTTAGTTTGTTCAAGAAAGCATGACAGATGCCATACTACTTCTAAGACCTGACATCTTCCCACTGGCCCTCCTGGAACCCTGCACAGCAGCATGTACACATGGCTAAGCTCAGTTGCTGCTATAAAATGAGAGACCATCCAACCAATCAGCAGCTAGGCCACCTTACAACAGATTCAGATGTATGAGCATAACTCTATCAGGACCAGGGAAGCCACCTGGTGAGCCCAGCCCAGGCTCTGATCCAGTGTGCTGATACCACATTTAACAACTAAGTTGCGGGGGTGGTTTCTTTCAGAACACCCTAGATACAGGATTTACAGAACATTAGGGTGAGCAAGACCAGTAAATTCAACCCAACAACTAGTAGCCAGGCCCAAGACCCCACTATGTCCTAGCCACTTTTCTGAAGACACTTAGCATAGAGGGTAGAGGGACTTTCTGCTTCCTGTCACTCCATCCACTATACTCCATTATCACTGGATCTCTTTGGCATGGTGATTCAGGCACTACTGGTCCATTTCATCCTCAACCCTGTCTACCAGCTCCAGCTCTAATTGATCCTTATGGAGGCCAGAAGAGTTTGTGGAGTGAACCACCAAAGAGGTAGAATACCTGGCTCTGTCCACTGCTTCAAGACCTATTCACTTTCTCTATCACTAAATTGACCCAGAATCTAGTAATAAAAGAATAGCTGGAGGTCCAGACCTTCAAAGATACAGGAGGGTTTAGATGAGACCTAAGAAATGGGGCTGGCTGGTATAGCTTCCTCAGCCGCCACTCAACTGATTCTGCCCTTCTGTCTGTAGTACTGTGATCGTTACTTTAAATATCAACTTGGCACAGCCTAGAGTCACCTGGAAAGAGAATCTCAATCAGGAATGATATAGATCAGATTGATCTACAGACATGTCTGGTTTGGGAGGTTGATTGTTATTGGAGATAGGAAGATTCATTCTGAATATGGGTGGCACCATTCCCTAGGCTGGATGCTGGAATGCATAAGAATGAAGAAAGCTAGTCAAGCACAAGCAGCAAGCATGCAGAGATGCATTTATTGTCTCTCTGATTTTGGCTGTGGATGTGATATGACGAGCTTGAGTTCCCCTAAATCATGGACTGTAACCTAGAACTGTAAGCCAAATAAACCCTTGCCTCCTCTACGCCACTTTCCGTCAGGGTATTTGTCACATTAGCAGAAATGAAACGGAAAAAGCACCAAATGTGGAGTGGAAGTAGATAATAAATTTTTATGTCAACTTGGCACAGTGTTGTAGAGATAAGAAAACTGTCCCAGGGCACTGCCAAAGCCTGGGGATGACAAGGTTGCAGTGAAAGACTTGGAACCCTCATCGGTTACATTACGCTGAGGCATCAACACATCAGCCCAGACTCAAGACAAGCAGACAGAAACTGATAAAAAGCGAGCCTTCCCTAGGAAGGAAATCAGTTGTCTGAGAATGTAAATATATGAGAAATGTCGACCATGGATGCTTTGCAGACCTCTGTCTAGGAAGAAGGCTGTTTGAGCTTTCTCTGTCGATATGACAAAATATCTAAAGCTAGATATCTTAGTTAAGGTTTATTGCTGTGATAAAATACCATGGCCAAAAGAAACTTGAGGAAGAAAGGGTTGATTTCTGCTTACAACTCTTTTTTTTTTTTCGAGACAGGGTTTCTCTGTGTAGCTTTGCGCCTTTCCTGGAACTCACTTTGGAGACCAGGCTGACCTTGAACTCACAGAGATCCGCCTGCTTTTGCCTCCCAAGTGCTGGGATTAAAGGCATGTGCCACCACCGCCCGGCCTGCTTACAACTCTTAGGCTACACTCTATCACTGAGAGAAGTCAGGGTAGGAACTCAAGGCAGGAACCCAAGCAGCGACCATAGAGGAACTGTGTTTACTGGCTTACTCATCCTGTTTTGCTTCGTTGGCCTTCTTATGCCATTTAGGACCACCTTGCCCACTGTGGGCTGGGCCCTACTACATCCATTATCAACCAAGAAAAAGGCAGTACAGGCTTGTCTACAGGCAAATCTTATGGATGCATTTGCTCAATTGAGACTCCCTCTTCCTAAATGACTCTATCTGTGCCAAGTTGTAAAAAGACACACTGAGTAATTAATAAGTGATAGAATCTATTGAGCTCATGGTTCTGGAGGCAAGGAAGGTGAAGAGTTTGGTACGAGGTTCTGGTAATGAACTTCCTACGGCATCCAAACGTGGCAGAGGGCAGCATAGAGTGATGCCAGTACAAGTCGTCCTTCCTCTTCTTAAAAAGCCACTAATACTGTCAGGGGGCCCCACCTTCCTGACCCTCATCTGATCCCAACAGTCTTCCATATGACCCTCCTCTGAATGCATTAACATATGGCTCTGGGAATTAAGTGTCCAACATACTTTTAGAAGGGACAGATTCAACCTTTAGCATTCTTTTCCCAGGCCTGACTTGCTTCTGCTTCTCTCTGTCTAACTTCATCACTCCTATGACCTCAGTTACCCCTGGGTACCAGAGTCCTCCTAGACACATCTTCAGGCCCACACCCCCGTCTCCCCTTTATGGGATTGCTCATGGTGCTCCATCTAACATGGCTCTTCATCTGCACCAAGCACTTGCGTCGGTGCCATCCCCGGGACACCTCCATCCTTTAGCTTGAGCTTCCAAGTGTTTCAGTCCTGCGCCTCTCCATCCAGTGGGTCCCAGCGCTTCCAGAGGGGGCTTTCTAGCCATGTTCCTGCCATGGCTCTCTCTCTTTTTGTTGTTATTTTTCTTTGGTTGTTTTGTTTTGGTTTTTATGAGACAGGGTTTCTCTGTAGCCCTGACTGTCCTGGAACTTTCTCTGTAGACCAGGCTGGCTATGAACTCAGAGTTCTGTCTGCCTCTGCCTCCGAGGTGCTGGGATTAAAGGCATGCGCCATCACTGCCCGGCCAGGCCCTCTCTTGATATACACACTTATTGACTCTTTGCCACCCATAAGTAACCTCCCAGATCTTCAGCCTGTCAATCAAGGTCCTCCTGAGACTATTCTGAACAACCCCCTCAACACTTCTCACCCCATTCCCTAACAACAGTGGGTGTCTGACATGCCCGCAGTCAGGTTCCTTCATGCTGATAACTGGCAACACTCTCCCCTAGCCCGCTCACACTCCAGGATCAGGGTTGGTGATTTTTAGATGCTGTCCTAGTGGCGTCTATCTGACCTGCAGCCTAGGAACTCTGTGAAAGCTGGGGTACACACCAGCCTCCTCTCTGTGTCCCCAGACCCTAATGTCTGCTATCCAGACCTAGAAGTTGCCCGGGATCTGTGAAGTTCATGACAGAAAACATGTAATCAGTTATACAGAGATAGCCACAAATAATTTCAGCACTTACTGTGAACCAGATAGTTTTCAGAAGTCATTAGCTCATTCAATCCTTACCAAAGATATTGCTATTAGCATACTGGTTAGAAATAGGAAAATAAGAAGTGCAGAATTTGAACAATGTACCCAAATCCTTTAAGAAGCACATGATGAAACCAGTATTCAAAGCTAGAGTGTTCACACACTTCACCATTAGACACACAGCCTCTTTAGTATCCATCTTCCATGGTAAAACCAGCTCCATCAACACATGGCATCCAATCCAGGGCTTTGTGTGTACTAGGTGTGCTGGATAGTACTATGTTAACCTGACCCAACCTGAAGTCATTTGCAAGGAGGGAGCCTCAATTAAGAAAAATGTCTCAGCCGGGCGGTGGTGGTGCACGCCTTTAATCCCAGCACTCGGGAGGCAGAGGCCGGCGGATCTCTGTGAGTTCGAGGCCAGCCTGGGCTACCAAGTGAGTTCCAGGAAAGGCGCAAAGCTACACAGAGAAATCCTGTCTCGAAAAACTAAAAAGAAAAAAAAAAAGAAAGAAAAAAAAAAGAAAAGTGTCTCAATAAGCTCAGACTTTAGGCAAGCCTATAGGGCATTTTTTTCTTAATTGGTTATTGATGTTGGAGGGCCGAGCTGTTGTGGGTGGGGCCATGCCTGGGCTGATGGTCCTATGTTCTATAAGAAAGCAGGCTGAGCAAGCCATAGGGAGCAAGCCAGTAAGCAGCACCCTTCCATGGCCTCTGCATCAGCTCCTGCCTCCAGGTTCCTGTCTTGTTTGAGTTCCTGTCCTGACTTCCTTTGACAATGAACTGTGATGGGGAAGTGTAAGCCAAGTAAACAACCCCCCTCCAACTTGCTTTGGTCATGGTGTTTCATCACAACAATCGGTAACTAAGACACTAGGTAAGCTCTCTACCAACATAGCTACATCCCCAGTCCCCATTTTCTGACTTGTTGCAACTCCACACCAGAGATTCCATTGTGGCTATCTGTGAAAATGTGCAGATCACTTATCTCTACCCTAGTTTTTGTTTGTTTGTTTGTTTTTTTGGTCGTTTGTTTGGTTGGCTTTTCTTTTTCTTTTTTTCTCTTTCTCTCCCTTTTTAGTTTCAAATATCGCTTTCTATGGGCCCCCATGATCCCTCATGGAAGCAGAAGACCTTATTTCTCTTATCACCTGAAAACCAGAGCATCAGACACTTTTCCCCAAGACCTATTTATCTTCAACTGGCCCTACTCTTTCCTCTTAAGTCTCTCCCAAGGAGACAGATGCCCTTTCCTGCCCAGTTAGTCCCCCAGCTGACAAAGCTCTGGATTCTAAACCTTGCTTTCACTAAAACAGTCTTGTTTTCTTCCTTTCTTTCTTTTGTGTGTGTGTGTGTGTGTGTGTGTGTGTGTGTGTGTGTGTGTGCGTGTGTGTGTATATGTGGGTTTACAGATGCATGTGCATGTATGTAGAAACCAGAGCGTCAGTGACTTCCTTAACGGTTCTCCCCTTTACTTCTGGAAATGAACCCACTCCCTAAACATGGAGCTAGGTTAGTTAACCAGGGAGCTGAGGGAGCCTCCAGCCTCACTCTGAGCAGCAATCATAGTCATTCAGTGCTATGCTGTGCTTTGGCCTGGATGCTGGTGACTGAATGCAGCCTCACTTGAAAAACAAGCACCATCAGATGGAGCCATCTCCCCAGCCCTAACTCACTTACTTTGGCCTGTGGTAGCCGAACTTCAATGATGCCCCCAGTGCCATCAAACAATACTGGCCCCCTCACCACCATCGTCAAAATGATTGTCCTGGTCATGCACAGCCTGGAACTATCCTGCTGTTGGGAAGCCCAAGCTAGCCATGTGGAGGGGTGATGCTTACCAGTCCCCTGCTGTCCCAGCCACCCAGCCAAGATGTCAGGCATGCAAATGAAGGAGCCATCTTATTCCCAGGGAACTATTAAGACCTCTTACAACCAGAGCCATCTCCTGCATTGGGGGCCACCCCAACAGAGGCCTAGACAGCACAGAACAGAGACAAAAGAACCAAGCCCTTGTGCTGTGTCAGAATTCCAGACACATCAAATGTCATGTGTCATGCTCTCCCTTTGTGTTTTAAGGTGGTTTCTCCCTGAGACAGTTGATGGATTTTTCTTTACTGACTTGTCATCATTCAGTATGCACAAACGGCTTCTATTCCAGAAAGTGAGGACTGCATGGGGCAGGAGAGGGCAAGGGAGATTGGGGGATGGATAAAAGTGGAAAAGGAGATCAGTCCCCAGCAGCCGACCAACAGGTGAGAGACCTTCAGGCAGGCTACACCACCACCCCGGACACCCACTGGATCTGTAACCTCTATGACCCACTCTGCCACCCAAACCCACCGACCCCATCATCCTCCCCTTGGCTTAATCATCCATCACAACATCAGCAGCCCCAAGCACCACATACTTCAGTCGGAAGAGCAGCAGACCCTATAGGCACAACCCACACCAGCTGGAAGAACAGCAGCCCCTACAGACACAAGCACCACCTTCACCAGTTGGAAGAACAGACTCCATAGGCACAAGGAAAGCCCACACCAGACAGAAGAACTGGACAATACGCTGCGTTTGGGCACCCCAACCCCCACAAACCTCATCTGAGACAACCCTACTGGACCTGAGGACCAGCCAATCACCAGAACCCTTGGCCATTCAGGCCAAAAGACAATAAAGGAACAAAAGACCCATCCAACAAAGACATCACAAGAAGCAACACCTGTTCCTATAGTTGTCCCAAACCCAGATGGGTAAACTGCAGTGTAAGAATACATTCAACAACATAAAGAACAATATGGCACCACCAGAACCTAGTGTTTCTATAACAGCTAGACCTGAACATCCCAATGCAGATGAAACAGAAGAAAATAACTTTAAAATAACTATATGAAGATGATAGAGGCCCTTAAAGAGGAAATGAAAAATTTCCTTCAAGATATTGAGGAAAAGACAAACAAAAAAGTTGGAAGAAATCAATAAATCCCTTAAAGAAAGCCAAGAAAAACCAATCAAACAGGTGAAGGAAACAGTTCCTGCCTCTGCCTCCTGAGTGGCAGCCAGCACTCTTAACTACTGGGTCATCTCTCCAGGCCAGAGCCTTCGCTTTCTTCCTCTTCTTTTTGGTAAGTGTTGATGGTCCCCAGCCTCGTACACCCCACTCTCTTCTGTGAGTCGAGTTCTCCCCCACTCCCACACTGAGCAGAACCACACCTACCCTTCCCAGGGGTCCTGTTGAGCCGATGAACACATCCATAGACCCTCCCTACACATCAGTATTTGACATGTCAGTGTCTTCACAGGGTCCCACACCGTAGCTCCGTCTCCTTGAGAGGCCTCCCTCGGCCGGCTCCTCCAGCAAGCCTCTGTGTTCTGGGCTAACTGCAGATTCTCTTTCCCCGTCATAGCCAGCTCATCTCTCCACTGCTCTGTTAGGTGGTTTTTGTTGTTATTGTTGTTATTTTATTTTTGTCTTTTTGCCGGGGACGGAGGTGGTCACAGAGAGGGTCCTCCTGCCTCTACCTCTCTGATGATGAAATTACAACTTCGGACAACTATGCTCAGTTGAGTTCTGCCATCCGTAAGTGTTAGGAGTTGGCTATCGGCCCCTTCTCTTCGGGCTGCTAGGCTGGTCTCATTCTGAGCTCAGCACACCTTCTGTGTAGCTGCTACACTTGTGGTTTCATTTTGTTACGTTCACGTATTTGTCTCACATGGAATTTGTCCTGGTATGAAGTTTAAGATGTGACTCCAACTTTTTACTTCTCCAGTTTCCCTGACTTCATTTCTTGAATAAAACATTTTCACACTCAGTTTGAAATGGTGTATTACCTTAGGCTAAGTTCCCATGTGTAAGTTCTGGGTTTATTTGCACTGCTAGGCCTCCCAGCATTTCCTTGTTGCTGTGTTTGATATTGACAGGTAGCTAAGTCCCCTCCTGGCTGCCCCCATTCCAGCTATGTCCTAGCTACTCTCCCTGTCAAGGACTGTGACGAGTTCGTGGGTTTTTCTCTTTTTGGAGACAACAGATCAACTTGCCCTGTTTCCTAGGTTCTGGCAGAAGGTACAGGAGACAGCGCTTTAATCAAGGCTGAGGAGGTGGCTCCGTGGGTAAAAGGGCCTGCCTTGCAAATACGAAGACCTAAGTTCGAATCCTCAGGACCCACATAAAAGCTGGGTACTACGGTAGCACCCATTTGTAATTCCAGACTGCAGGGAGATGGGAGGTAGAAATAGGAATCTCTCCAGGAACTTGCAAACCAGCAAGCCTGCCATTCACAGCAGCAAAACAGCAAAGGGGAGCCTGTCTCAGACAAGGTAGCATGGAGGACTGACATCTGAAGTTGCCCTTTGCCTTCTGCACGTATATACACACGCACAGGGGGAGTGTGGGAATGCACACATGGGGGATGCTTTATTATTCATATCAGCAGCAGTGGTCAGAGTAGCAACATGTGTGGTGGTTACGTGAGCTTCTCATTTGTGGTGGTCACGTGAGTCCCGGGTGCCACAGCAGAGATGAAGAGGCTGTATAGGCAGTGGTTATGATAGCAAGGGACAGTCTTGAGATGAGTGGAGTCAAATCTATTTCCACTAGATATCTGATCTCTACCCCGGGGTGGTTGCGGGGGGCGGGGGGGTGGGGAGCATTACCTGTATCCTGTGGGCAGTATGCAAATTTCTCTCCACGTCTGAGGACCACACTCTCTGTGGCCATGCATGCTCCTTGCAGTTTGGAGTAGGCTCTGCTCAGCCAAAGCAGCAACATAAGGAGTCCATGGAGAACTGTCTGGATACTTATTTATTTTTCCATAGGAACGCTAGAATCAGTTTGTCTAAACACTGACAACAAAGGCTTGGTTTCTATCGAGACTCTTATTAAATTCTGAATCATCTGAGGGAAAACAGACAATTTCACGATGTTCGTTTTCATGTCCAAGAACATTATTCAAATGCTTCTTGTTGCTTGGAAGCATTTTAATACCTCCTCTGCTTAGATCTTGCACGTTGCTTCTTATGTTTATTCCTAGGTTTTTTCATCTTTTTCGCTGTGGCTATAAATGTTTTCCGTTCCCATTTTATCTTCTAACGGGCTGCCATTGAGTCTTGCTCTTTAAATGAATGCTTTTCCTCCGAGGTCCCTCCTCGACTTTCTTCCTTTCCTCCTCAAGATTTCCCAGGATGATCTTGTTCTCGCCCAAGCCTTCCTGAGCATCTGCCAGCTGATGCCTCCGGATCGTCATCCCTACCCTGCGCTCTCCCAGGAGCTCCTCCTGCAGATGTCATACTTGCCTCATGAGCACTCCGAGCTTTGAAATGAAACTCTCAGTCTTATTCCCAAACCAGCTACTTGGGCCATGCACCAGGCTCTGCCCACAACATGCCAGGAAGCAGTGGGCAAGGCAGTATGTGAACAAAGACATGTGGCCCACAGGCTTTGGTGCAACCCAGAGCAAAGCCTAGGGTACTCTGAGACTGGGGTGAGAGGGGACATGTTGAATATGAAGGGAGCATGGGAGGTCTGGATAGGCTTTCTCAGGACAAACAAGCCAAGTTAAAGTTGCGGGGAGGGCCATCCAGACCTAGGGTACAGCGTGAGCAGGGCACAGAGAGGTGAGTGTGCTAGGCACAGTGGGCCCCGCTGGCCACCAAGCATAAAACTCACAGGAATGGGCTTGCACATTGAGTGTTGCATGTCACGTTTGGTATTTCAAATACACACAAGCGAGGCTAGGTTTGAGTGCAAAGAGCCTGTAACTGGTGAACCCTGCTAAGACAGCCGACTGTGCAGGCCAAGGGTGCCACCAACCGAACCAAAATGCAAGCCTCCTGGGAGAAGCAAGTGCAGAAACATTAGCGAGGTCTAGCTGGAAGGACCAGATATAGAGCATGCACAGGGAGGCACAAGGGTGGCTCCAGATACAGAGCAGGTTGGTAAAAAGTGAAACCCAATCGAGGCCAGGGCCAGTAGAACAAGCAGTAGCTGATGCAGGGCTAAGAAGCTCAGGGTGGACTGAGCACCTGCTCTGGGCAAGGCCCCCTGGTCAGTTCTTTGAGTGAATCTCCTCAATGAATGCTCAGCTAGTAGCGCTCGAAGCAGGCAGTGTACTGCCCACCTAGAGGAGGGAGCTGAGGTGCAAAGAGCAGTTGCTTGCTCGAGGCCATAGTAAGAAAGCAAGAGAGCTGGGATGGAGCCCAGGCCTAACCTTTTTGTCACCCCATCTTATCCACTCAACTCTGGATGTTGTGAAAGGCAGTGACCTCTCAGACGTCCCATGAGAGAAGGCAGAGTTGGATGTCATCTCTTAGGTGACAAGAGCCCTTAAGTGCGTGAGGATGTGGCCGGGCTGATGGTGCTGTGGAGAGAAGATATCCACCTGGCTTTCCACGTGCAGCTCCTGTGGCGGCTTTAGCCATTGACCTTTCTCCGTGAACCAGGGCTCCTCTGCAGAACAGAGGCCAAATTGAGTCATATCAGGGGAGACACTCTCTGATGGGTGCAAGCCAAATAGCACCTCGTTTTCCTGGATGCAAAGAATACTTCACAGTCTCCTCAGAGCCATCAGCAGGACCATATGACATCACATGAAGAAGGCACTTCGTGGATGACAGAGGGCTTTCCTGGCTGGCTGTTCCTCTAACACCCTGCAATTGGGGAGAGTCTCCTTACTGTGGGCTTCAGAGCTGGGGCTAGCAAGGGGAATCACACTCGGTTCTCTGCCCCTGCTGCCAGCTTCGAAGGTCTGGGACTCTGCTGGCTAGTGGCCAAGAACTCTCCTGGAAGCCCAGCCACTCCTAGGGCTAACAATGCAAAATGCCCATGCGGAGGAGATGTGGATAGCCAGAAACAGGAGGTGAGCAGCTGAAGGGCCAGAGGATCTTCAAGCCCCGTTCCAACCCATAATGGCCAGCTGGGAAAGTGCTCACATTGCCAGGGCTTCTGATCTTCTAAGAGAAGGTAGACATCCAGCCAAGTTTTAAAATGCGCTTCCTCCTCCTCCCCCCTGCTCCTCCTCCTCCTGCTCCTCCTCCCCCTCCATCTTCCCATCCCTTCCCACTCTGTTCCCCCCCCCCTTCTTTCCTGTGGTGAGTGTGTCAGGTGTCTTTCTCCATCTTGTTCCATTGAACCGGAAACTCTCTGGACTGGCTCACTAGCAAACCCCACGATTCTCTTTCACCTTTCCAAGAATTACCAGTTCATGGGAAGATCAGAAAACAGGCTTTCAGGCTTGCATAGCTAACACTTCACCCACAGAGCCATCCTCCCAGCCCCTTAAAATGCAGTTTTTTAAATGCAACCAGTTTAGCAGTAGTGTGAACATGGGGCGGGAGTAGTTTAGCTTAGATGGTGGTTAGGATCTGAATTATGTTATTGTTGTCCTTGAACTTTGACAGGGACATGCCCATGCCATGTTAAGTATGTAGGTACATGCCCAAGTGCTCCTATTTTCAGCAAGGAAACATTCCAGGGCTATGGGATTCTCCAAATGATGTGTGTGCCTATGTAGACACACACAAAGATAGATTGTCCCCAAGTTGGTCAGCCAGCTCCATCTTCTCACGTGTATTAGTATGAAAATTGAAAGGAAGGCCCACAGGTGTCTAAAGTATGACATTACATGTGACGGTGGGGCCCTGCTCCTGTGTGTTGATGCCCATGTATGTGGGCTCCCATGCCCGCCGGGTCTGCGCCCTCCAAAGGCCGTGTAGCAGAGGGCAAGGCTGCTTCCTGAGATGCTCCTGAGGGGTGGCATTGTCCACAAGGGAGCGTGGTGGTGGCGGTAGCAGCAAAGAAGAGGAGGCGCCTGCGCGCTAAGGAGGCAGGAGGCGCAGAGCACCCGCAGGGCTGGCCTGGCGAGCTGGAAAAACCCGGGTGTCCGTTCTGCTTCCAGGTCCCGGTTGTCCCCTCTGTCCCCAATCCCGCAAGTGGAGCAGTGGGGAGGAAATGGGAGGGAACAGAGAAGAGCTGGCGGTGTGGCAGCTGCACCCTGGGCGCTGCGGGAGGGAGGAGGGCGGCGCGCAGCCGCGGCCATTAGTCACCAGATGTCACCTTCTGCTGCCAAGGCGGCGGCTGGCTCAGACAATGGCCGCGCGGTGGAGGGGCGGGCCCAGCCAACCCCAAAGCCTCGCCTCTGCTGACACCTACTGCCCTAGGATCACACTCCCAGGCTGCCCGACCCTGGGGCTCTTTGCTGGGGCCGTTCCCTTGCCTGGCCTCAGCACCTGTCCCCTCCCGGTATCTGCAGAATTGTGTCATTTTTCCAGGATGTGATGCTGGCGTCACCTCCTGCGTTTCCTGCCTGCCTTCCTGCCCCTCCTCCAATTTCAGAACCCTGTGTCTCAACGTACACAACAGTCTTGACTACAGAATGGGCTGTGTGTGGCACAGCAGGGACCCCCATTTTTCTGCCCTGTGGAGAGTGCCTGGTACTCAGAGTTCTGATCTGCAGCGCTGTAAGATGAAGTTCATCTCCACCGTGGTGCATTTGGTCCCATGCAGGAAAAAAAAAAAATTGTTTCCCTTACCGAAGAAATCCAACCAGGGAATGGCTAATTTTTTTTTTTTTTTTTTTTTTTTTATTCTTGGGCACAGATCCTTCCTTCTAAAAAAAGAAAAGAAAAAGAAAACTGAAAGGGAGTCTTACAGTCTTATAGTGGTGGCTAGCATAGTGAGAGACCTTTTGTGATCATGTTTAATATGCCCAGACAAGTGCATAGCATCCCCAAATCCTGGAGGGCTAATGTTGAGACCACTAGGATGTAGATGCAGTCCATGCTGAGACCATGAGGATGCAGTCCCAGGCTCCTCCCTCCCAACCACTCTCTGAATCTAGAAGAGCAGGAAGTAAACGTGTTAAGCTCTGTCAGCCAAGCATGCATCTGATACTGGATTTTTGTTTTTATAAACCTTTCAAAATGCAAACATTATTCTTAGCTCAGGGACCATACAAAACCAAGGACTAGACAGGATTGCCACCCCCCTGTGCCTACCCATAGCCCACCTGCCCATACTTGCAGCATTCAGAGAAGAAACTCAGCTAGGCAGCATGCTGGGGTCAGGGACAGTCAGAACCACCCAGGTTGGAGTCCCAGTTTGTCCCTGGGAAGCTCATGACCTTGACCAAGCGTCGGGGGTACATGGAAACAGCGTTGGAATAGCCTTGAAGGTCTGCTGGAGACGCATGTGTTTCTACCACTTATCCCTTATTGCACTTGTCCAGTGCTAAACACAAGTCGAGTACACACACTGGACAAGCAAGAGAAAGCTGAGCTACAGCCACAGGAAAGCAAATCACCTGTCCCAGATAGGCAGGAGACAAAATTCCAGCTCCTCCCTTACCTGGCTGTGTGACCCTCAGTAAAATAAAACATCTCTCTGAGCCTCTGCTTCTCCCATTAGAAACGATGTATCAGTTAGTAGCTTTCTCCTGGCATGCTCAGGGTGGCTGGTTGTCCTTGCCTGGGGAAGTCACATCACACCATTCCTGATATATGACAAACCAAAGGGGATCGCGTCATTGCAGCTGTTGCGATGTGAACTCTCCATTATGGGGAGCAGACCCCTTAGAAGAGGTAGAGAGTCTCAGCAGTATACCCAGGACAGATGAGGGGATGATGGTGATGTAGTCAGGGAGCACTGCCTGGAGGAGGAACCAGGATAACCTTGTCTCATCATGGAGCCACTAGTCTCCTTGGGTCAGGGAAACAGTCAAAGTGGAAAGGAGTGACTTTGGAGCCATGTTGTCCTTGCTTGGGAACAAGAACCCCAAGAAACAGGGACAGAGAAGCTCATCTGTTTCTATGCCAGCCAGGATTGGGCCAGTTGGAGTCTTGTTGACATAAACATCCTTACGGGAAGTACAGTACCCTTTATTACAAAGGTCATTCTCTCTTGGTAGAAAATACAGATGAGTCAGACAGAGACAAGTGACGTCACCACCACCCCCACAAAGCTCCCAAACATACCCAGCAAAGTTCTACTTGGGCCTAGGAAGTCCCCTGTCTTCCTTCATGTTTTGCTTTCCAGGTAACAACTGTGAACCTGGGGGCCTTCGCTGCTCAGGGCTAAGACACCTCCACTTGAAAACTGAGCCCCATGGCTTGAGATGGTCAAAAGATTTGCTGTCTGCTCACCTGTCTCCAGCCACCTCTGCTACATAAGCTCCCTGCCTCTCTCCTCACGTATTTCATAGGATCTGAGCATTTTCACACATAGATGGGTAGATGGTGGATAGGTAGGTAATAGATGGATAGATAGATAGATAGATAGATAGATAGATAGATAGATAGATAGGCAGACAGCATCCATAAGACAGAAGCAAGAGAACTGCTAAGGTTAAGGCCAGCTTGGGCTGCATAAGATCTTGTAGCATGAGACCTTGACTCAAAAACAATATTAAAAAATAAGTTAATATATGACTATATGCATATAGAATATTTATATTTATATATAATACAAATATTTTTGGCGGTACTAGGGGTTAAGCCTAGGGTCTGTACATGCTAGGCAAGTGTTCTGCCACCAGGTCTTGTTTTGTTGTTGTTGTGTTTTCTTTTGGTCAAGACAGGATATCCCTAAGTTGTCCAGGCTAGCCTCAAACTTGCTATCTTCCTTCCACAGCCTCTCAAGTATCTGGACTGCAGGTATGTGCCATCACACCTTGCATGATGTTCTATTAGGTTTCAATTTTAAAGTCTGTTTTCTGGGCAATGGGGTCTATAAAATGATGTGTGCCCTGAACCCTAGAACTCCTCCTGGTACCTGAATTTGGGTTCTGAGATGAGGCCAAAGACCTGTATGATCAACTCAAAAAAAAAATAATAATAATAATAATAATAATAATAATTCAAATTTGTATGCCTAGAAAAGCAGGTCCAGATGCCACCACCTGGGCCCAAGGCTCCTGACATACTGTGTGACCATGAACAAGCAGGCAGAGTTGGGCTGGGTGTGCAATTGTAGACCATATATCCAGACCTGCATCGTGTCAGCAGCCAGGAAATCAGAGGAGGCTTGGACAGGTCTTGTCCATGGTGACCATCTATAGAATGTCTGTGCCAGCTGTGTCCACGCAGAACCCGACTGTGGTCACACGTCCCAATGTCATGGCATGCTTCTTCTGTCCCCTCAGTTATTCTCCCTTGAGTAGGTGAATGAGAGCCTCTGGAAAGGTCAAGGACTCCAGGCTGCCCATATCACCAGCAGGCTGAAGAAGCTCACGGAACAAGCGCAAAGATCCAAAGGCACAAGCAACAAGAAGAAGTGAGTGTTAGGATGCATGGCAAACACTACCGGGAGGCTCTGACTGGGGCCTGCTTTCTGATGACCTCAGCCCTCCTCAAGGACTAGGGTCAAGGATCTAGAGCCAAAGTGCTTTGATGGGGGTTCCTTCTCAGAGTGGCCTCTGTGCTCCCTTCCAATACTGATGGCCTGCCAGTCACCCTCTGCCACCCAAGCCAGGGACCACTTAGGAGAAGAAGGGAGTCTCTCAGAGAATGCTAGCACTACCCAGATCTACAGGAGAACCAGCTCCTTCTCTTTAGCTTTTCTTTTAAAAGTGATGTTCATTAAAAGAACTTTTTTCAAAAGTAATTTGGAGTATATACATAACACAAAGAATAGGAATTTTTGAATTGGGACTGGAGAGATGGCTCAGAGGTTAAGGGCGCTGGCTGCTCCTCCAAAGGTCCTGAGTTCAATTCCCAGCAACCACATGGTGGCTCACAACCATCTGCAATGAGATCTGGTGCCCTCTTCTGGCCTGCAGGGATGTGTGCAGGCAGAACACTATATACAAAATAAATAAATTAAAAAAAAAAAAAAAGGAATTTTTGAATTGCTCTTTGTATCTCATCACCGAAAACAAAGATACTATTTTGTGTTTATTTTCGAGGCTCTGTGCATTATACATTATGCATGTAGATCTATACTTTCCACAAATATGCTATATTTTTAATTTTTTTTTTTTTTTTTTTTTTTTTTTTTTTGGTTTTTCGAGACAGGGTTTCTCTGTGTAGCTTTGCGCCTTTCCTGGAACTCACTTGGTAGCCCAGGCTGGCCTCGAACTCACAGAGATCCGCCTGGCTCTGCCTCCCGAGTGCTGGGATTAAAGGCATGCGCCACCACCGCCCGGCTATTTTTAATTTTTTTGTCTTCTCACATGACATGGGTTGAACAACCCTTTCTAACCTCTCACTGTTTTTGATGCTCATGTAGTAGTCTGTCCTATGGAAAGATGTCCGTGGAATGAACCACCCATCTACCATCAGAAGCAACAGATATTTTAAGTGGCAATTAAGGCTCGTCTGCCTCTCAAGTGCTTCTGAGAAGGCAGACATCAGACTCAGAGCTGGAAAATATGCAGGTAGAGTGTGGGGCATTTTTACTCCTTTCTCCTGTGCCCTCTCACACAGCTCAACTGGTCTCTGAGAGGAACGTATTGTGGATAACTAAAGAAACCATGGGGGAGGGAGAAGAGCCCTGGGTCTTCCCACTTCCAGTCCAGAGCCTCACAGTATTGCTACATTGGTATAGTTTAAACATCTTCCCCAAAATGCATCTGTTAGAGCTAAATCTTGTGTGTTGATGGTGTTTGGGAGGTGGTGTCTTTGGGAGATAATAAGAACTAGACCAGGTTACAAGGGTGGGACCCCCATGATGGCATTTGTGTTATCATAGGAAGGAGAAGAGATACTCTACCTAGCAACAGTCTCCGCCTGGCTGTGTGATGCCCTCTACCATGGTGGAATACATGAGTACAGGAGGGAGCTCTGACCAGATGCAGATCAGAAGCCAGCCCCATACCCTTGGAATGCCCATCAAATAACCTCCTGTTCTTTATAAAGTCCACAGTCTAGGCGCTCGTTTTATGCCAACACAGAACAGACTAAAACCCCTATAAAGAACGCTGGTTACGCGATCCAGTCTACTCCAGCTCCCTGAGAGGGGTTGCCTTAGCTAGGGTTGCTATTACTATGGTAAAACACCATGATAAAAAGCAAGTTGAGGAGGAAAGGGTTGATTTCCTTTCACAACTCCCAGGTCACACTCTACCACTGAGGGAAGTGGGGGCAGGAACTCAAGGCGGGAACCTGGACAGGCAGGAACTGAAGCAGAGGCTATGGGTGAATGCTACTTACTGGCTTGCTCACCGTGGTTTGCCCAGCCTGCTTTCTTATACCAGCCAGAACCACCTGCCTGGGGGTGGTACCTCCCATACTGAGTTGGACCCTCCCACATCAATTATCAATCGTGGAAATGCCCTACAGTCTTGCCTACAGGCTGATCCTATAGACTCTGGGGGCTCTTTAGTGTAGAGGTGTTTTCTCAATTAAGATTCCTTCTTCCCAGATGACCCCAGCATGTATCATGTTGACATAAAAACTAGACAGTACAAGAGTCCAGATATGAACCCCAAGGAAACACCAGTGAAAGAGAAACTGCAGCCCCCAACAACCTTCAAGCCACCTATTGCAACATGGAGAACACATGACAGGGGGCGCTGAAGCTGGGGACAGTTGTTGAAGGGTCTCTACCTGGTGTGAGCTCCCACCAGGATGCTTCGAGCGCTGATACCCAGTTGTGGGACCTTGGACAGGCTGCTTTTCCTTTATGAGCCCTCCTGTCTCAGAAGCGACTTGCAGATGTGTTACTCCTATTCATGAGGTTGTTGTGGAGAATATGCACACAGGAGTGGCTTTAAGAAAGGTCCCTTCCCTGTGTGCCTCCGTTCCCTCTTGGTCCCTACAGTCATCATCCAGGAGCGTCCTGTGCTAAGCACTTTAGGAGGAAAAGCAAAGGCTGTCCTCACTGGACTGCAGACTAAAGAGCAAAGCGTCGCCAACAGATGAGCCCGTGATTACAAGTGTGCACGGTGCTGTGGAGAAGTCTGAAGTGGCCTGAGAGTCCAAATCACCTCATCGAGCTGGGGTTGAGGGAGAGACAGGAGTGATTAGGGGGAGAGTTCTGAGGAGCAGTCACTCTTGCGAGAGGTAAGGGTCATGAGAAGAAAAGTTGAGGGGTTCACACTCCATGACAGGTGTATGGAGGTCAGAGGACTCCCCGAATCCGTTATCTCCCTGTACCACATGGGTTCAAGGGATCAAACACAGGTTATCTACCTTGATGACAGGCACCTCTAACTGCTGAGCCACCTCAGCAACTCTGTGTTTTAAATCTGAAAAGGAACATATCGGGCTGGGGATGTAACTCGGTTGAATGCTTGCCCAGCATACAGGAAGCCCTATGGATGCATATAGGAGGTTTACTCTCCAGTACCACATAAAACTTGGTGTCGTGGCATTCGGGTAATCCCAGCACTCAGGATGTAGAGGCAGGAGGATTAGAAGTTACAAATTCATCCTCTCTTACATAGTAAGTTTGAGGCCACCGTGACCAGAAATCAAACTACCTTAAATAGGAACATAGCTCAACAGTAGAGCATTTGCATAACATGTGGGAATCCCCAGATTGGATTCTCAGTACCACAGAAACTGCCGAGTGGTATTGTTTTCCTTTGTCGCCCTCTAGATACAATGCTCTGCATAGTCCAAGCAACTGTGTAAAGTGGTGTAATATCTCCGTGTAGCCTGAGCACACCCGCTCTGATATGCAAAGTCAGGTGACTCAGTGCTTAGAGCTATGGGGAGAGCTACTACATTGTATTAATTTGGGGACAGAGACAACAAAAGGCAATCCACACCCAGAGTAGATTTGATGTTTTTCCAAGTATGTTTGATCCAGAATCGGATGACCCTGGATTTGAACCTACAGACCAGGAATGGGGACATGATGATCATGAAGGCATCATCTCCATCCAGAGGAGGGTGGAAGTAGTGAGGCCAGTTAAGATGTTCATGCAACAATCCAAATGAGTGACAGGCTTCGCTTAGGCTGAGAAGGAGGCTAAAGGGAAAGGAACCATCAAGGACACTGTGGATTCTGAAGGCTTTTCATTCACTAATGGGCTTGTGGCACGGAAAAAAGATCCTCAGGCCTGCGACCCACACTGCAGGACAGGGCCCTTAGACCACAGCGGAGGCTCTTGGCCTCACTTCCCTGTGTGGGAAAAGCCCAGCTGGGCTGCAGGCCAGGTGTAGAAAGAGAAGATGAAGCCATTTGCCACCCAGGGTCGCCCTCCACTTACTCAGAGCAGGGATGGCAGAGATGTGGCTCGCAGCAAGGTTCCCAAAGATCAAAAGCTCACTCTCAAAGCTTCCAGCTTCCGGAGCTCTGGGAGCCCCGTGTCAGGAATTGCCTTCCAATGGGAAGGAACAGAGAAATAATGGCTAATATTTCACCAGGGTGGCAGGAGGATCATCCCCAGCTTCTAGACACAGATTAAAAATCAGACCCAGGCGTGGGGTAGAGAACAGCCCTGATTCTCGTTAGCGATTGCAAAGGAGAGTACCAAAACACACTGCTGTGTTCTGCTGTCTGCAAAAGACAGCACCTATTTCAGAGCCACCGAGAGACTCTGGGCCAGGACTTAGGAGCCTGGCTTCAGGGTGGGACCCTGGCGCTCATCACTCAGAGTCTCTGAGCAGATTTGTAGCCCGAACCTGAGTTCAGCTTCTGAGTGTGCTCAAGGAAGGAGGCTGGGGATCTCTTCCACGCAGAGCTGGGCACGAGTGAGCCTCTGTGTGGGGCACTCTCTGCGGAACATGGCGGGTCCTGCCAACTCCTGAGCAGACTCACCAACTTGGGATAGGCAGCGGGTAGCATTCAGAGTCTTGGCATTTCTGGGGCCTCTCTCAAGACCTGACCACCTTCATCCAGGCTCCTGAACTCCTGCATCCGGACTCTATTGCCAGCCACAATGTCTGAGCCGCAGACACCACTACAGGCTGTTTATATGTGTGTATTTATTTAATCCTCACAACAGCCCCAGGAGACAGGTACTCCCAGTGTGCCCATTTTATAGAGAAATAAAGTAAGCCACAAAGAGGCAGATTAAGTTGGCCAAGTGAATCCCATTGCCAGGAGAATGAACACTGTCTGCCTTCCAGCCTGGGCTCTTACCCTCAGCCAGTCCTGTCCCTTGAGGCCTGCGAGTCTCCATAGGTCTGTCCCTCCCTACACACATCATCAGCTGTCAATGATCTTAAGGTCGGGGCTGTGAGACAGACCTGGGTGCCAACCCTGCTTCTACCCGTTCTAGACACACCTGAGTATCTTTTGGCTGGTGTGGCTATCCTTCAGTTATTTATGCTCTAGCATAGACCTGTGCTGAGAAAGAAGGATGGCTGAGGAGTAGAAACCAGGCCCTGGAGAGGGCCACAGGCTTTCTCCCTAGCCTCACCTCAGGCTAATGGGACCCCCCAGGCTTCTTGAAATACTCTTTTCCTCTCCCATGCTTTGGTCTTTGTCTCTGAGCCACAAACCCACCTCTGCCGGGAAGCCCTCCATCACTCTACGCCTAGAGTGCTCCTGCTGGGCATCGGGGGGCTCTTGGGAGCTACCATTGCATCCCATTTCCATCCAGAGATACAGCACACCATGGTTAACCTGGTGTTAGAGACTGTCACATCTTCTGCCGTCACTAAAGGTACGGTTTGACCGTGGTCAGTTTCTTCAGCCTGCATTTCAAAACACTCCCTTCCCCGCCCTCATGCTCTCAAGAATCCTGTGACCTTATTGCTGGAACCTCCCCCATCTATTGTCCCTGCACACACAGGAGCTTTGTCCAAATCCACTTCCCAGCCCCCATCCAGGGGCCAGGAGAGGGGGTGCATTCTGAAATACGAGGATATTCTTGCCAAGCTGCCCTGGGGACAGTCCCTGAAAGGGAGTCCTGAGGCCAGGCAAAGGGGTCAGGTTACTAGAGAGAGAATCTGATTATACCCCATCAGTGGTGGGAGAAGGAAAGGAACCAGAGCCTCGAGCCTGGAAAAATGGAGAAATAAACCAACCAGGATGCTGAAGCCCAAAGCGGGGACAGAAGGCAGAAGAGGCCAAAAGTGCTGGGTCCCCCTTCCCTCTCCACCACTCACCTGAACCTCCAAGCTAGGGGGCGGGGCCCTACAGAGACTACCAGAAGGCCAGTGTCTGTTCTAAGCCAGAACATCCCTGTCCTCAGTCCTCCAGGTCCTCCAAGGGATCCCATGTGCAGCTCAAGAGGAGGCGCTCCCTGAGCTCCCTGAGCCGTCTAAATGTGCCTTCTCTTCATCCCCTCTCCATGCATCAAGCATGGCAAAGTGGCCCCACTGCTCTCTGGGGCGGGGGGGGGGGGGGGGGCTGGTACGCACCCCCCAGCCAGGCAGCCAGCAGCTGGCCTGTCAACCTGAGAGGGAATCTGGCCCCAGGGAGGCTCCTAATTTAATCAGCTTCACAAATCAGCTCGATGGGCTTAATTGATCTTTTTCCCTCCTAATATTGTCGCTGTCACCGTCTGAGTTGTGTCTACCCCAGCCACCCCTGTGCATCATGCTCAGCTCAGCCAGCCGGAGGGGGGCAGGGCGGGGCGGAGGGTGAGGGGAGATGCCCTCCAGGAGCCGGTGGCCCAGACACACCTTCGAGGGAGGGATAGGAACGGGAAACTGAGAAGGGCAAACAAAGCCAGACACACACACACACACACACACACACACACACACACACACACACACACACACCCGCCTCCATGAGTCACCTGCCTGGACACTAGAGGGCCCATTGGAGCCTCAGTTTTCTTATCTATGAAGACTACAGTACTCTACCCGTTCTCCGAGTGTTTGTTTGGTGCCTAGTGTGTTCTAGGCATGGTGGTAGGTAGACATAAGGAGTGACAGCAAGTAATGGACCTGTCCTGACGCTCGTGGGACTCTCTAAATAGATGTCGTCCCCTGGGTGATACCCTCTATGGAGCGTATGGTCCACTCAGGAAATAGAGTGTGCTGTGTCCTGGTGCTGGGGGTGCGGTAGGGGCAGGAGGAGAGGAAGGGCTTCCTGCAGGAGAGGTGCCCAGCTGGAGAGGGGAAAGAGAAAGTGAAAGCACGTCCCAGGAAAAAGCCAGGTGCCTCTCACTGAAGGCTGGCAGGCTCCAAGCTGACCAGGACAGATAGAGGCTGATGAGAGTCCAGGGTACCGGCCAGACAAGGTCACACCATGAACTCCTAAGCTCTGGGCTCCTCCATTGTCAAAGATACCCTACAATAAGATTGGTGTTGCTTTTTCCCGTGAAACACGCATACTTTTTTACCTACATGTAACTAATTTAAAAGATTGATGAGACAAAGTCTACTTCCTAAGTCAAATGTGACCACACACACACACACACACACACACACACACACACACACACACACACACACACACAGAGAGAGAGAGAGAGAGAGAGAGAGAGAGAGAGAGAGAGAGAGAGAGAGAGAGAGAGAGAGGTGGGGGGGAGATTTCAACCTGTTCTCTTTCTTTGATTTAAGAAAATGCAGGTCATGAGCCACGGCATTGATTTCCAGTCCCTAATGAGTGAGCGTGGCAGATTAAGGGATGGTATGGTCTTCTGGTTTTGCAGATGGCATTTGGGAGGCCGGATTGAACCCCAGGAGCCATGGGAAGCCCTAGGTTCTGTTTTCTGGGGTGATCTAATGACACTTTCAGTTGGCAGTGATACCTGACTGCTGTATGGAAGTCATTTGGAGACCAGGAGTGGAGGCAAAGGGACCAGTGAGAAGGCTCCATGAACAAGGCTGGAGACAAGGTTGTTTGGATTGACAGTTCTATAGAGTAAATAGGCTGCAAGCTGAGATCCCATATCTGAAAATCTGAAGTCCAAAATGGCCCACAACCAAAATCCTTGGAGCACCCACATGATGCCAAATGGAAAATCAACACCCGACCTCTCTATAAGCTTCAGTACAAACACAGGCAGACTAACAGACCCATGAAACTGCCCCC
Source organism: Peromyscus californicus insignis (assembly GCF_007827085.1). NCBI lineage: Eukaryota > Metazoa > Chordata > Mammalia > Rodentia > Cricetidae > Peromyscus > Peromyscus californicus. Next base: position 84,117,208 of record NW_026294413.1, on the reverse strand, counting down.
ATGCTACGTAGAGAGGCAATGCAAAACTGATTTTTATGATTACATTTGATTCCAATCCCCAAGATGTCTCATTACATGTGTGCAAATATTCCAAAATCTGGCCAGGGTGAGGGTGGAGGGCGGGATCTGAATTCCAAAACATTTCTGGTCCTAAGCATTTTAGATAAAGGATACTGAGCCTGGAAGGTGAGTGGAAAATATCATGCCAATTAAAAACATGTTTCAGGTGTAGTGGCTCATAACTATAATCCTAGAACAGGGGAGGCTGAGATAGGAGAACTACTGTGAGCTCAAGGCCAGTTTGGGCTACAAAGTAAGTTTCAGATCAGCTGATGTCAGCCTGCAACCACAAAACAGCAGCAGCAGCAGCCACAAAAACCAGCTCCTTTTCCAAATCTTCATGCGGGCGGCCTGAGTTCAGGTGCCAACCAACTGTGTAGCCATCCAGTTGTAATCTTGAGATCGATTTCCCAACTTCAAAATGGATCCTAGGAGTCCCTCCCACCTAGACTCCTAGAGTCATAGAAACAACAACCCCCACGTTCACCCAAGTGTTCGGCCCACAGCAAGTGCTCAACACGTCAGAGTTACCAACACAAATAGACACATCAGGACTCACCCACTCCTGGATGTATTCAGTGTTTGTCCCCTGTGAGGTCCCGGGGAACTGATAGCCCATGACTCTTGGCCCAGTAGGAGTTTCTAGAATTGGATTGGATTTCTTTCCATTTAAACTGATTTTGAATTCGACGAAGCTCCCAGGCTCAGCTAACCATACTCTCTCATTGACAGATGATCAAACTGGGACCCAGACTAGTGGAGGTCACATGCAAAGAGGTGACAGTGACATACAAGTGTCCACCTAGACCTGTCACTTGAGCTGAGTTCATTTCTGGATGGTGGCACGTGGCTGCTGACGTATCTGGTATTCTGTGTTGTCCTTGTAAATACAGATAGGTCTAGACTTGTGCAGTATACTCCTAAACAGACATCACTCACTTCTTCCTCGCCTTGTCCCCAGAAGCCTCTGTGGGGAAGAGGAGACAGGCTAGAGGAGCAGCAGGCTGTACAGGAAATGGCACCACACAGCAGGCTGTGTCTTCACTAGAAGCCTAGCTCTAGAAGGCAGAGGAAGATGGGGCCACCCCCCCCCCCACTCCCCAACAGCAAGGATATATGCCTTGAGACTCAGTGAGGCGCAAAGAAGCAGCGGGGAGATGCAGGGTCTGCACTGCCCATTCTAGGGCATCAGGCATGGGTGCATAGAGCAGGTGTGGCCCTCACTCCAGCACCTTCCAACTGTTACAGACTCACTGGCAGTAGAGCCGTAGATGTCCTCAGGCATCTTCTGGGCCAAGGGCTTCATTGAGGCCAAAGGCAGACACCCCCTGCCTCTGGTTGTGACAGGAAGCTATATAACATGGTCTCACTTAGGCATGTATTCCCAGAGGCATCCTCTAATGATGTGGGTTCTGAGATAAGCCAGTTAACAGACAAGGGGTTTAGGCACAACAGAGGTCTGGAGGTACTCAAGACAGAGCCTACCAGTCACCTCCCAAGTCTAGGTTCAGAACTTCTGTGTGATATTCAGAGCGTAAGTGTGCAGGCAATTTACTCTGTACCTGCTCACTAGCAAGACTTTTCAGATACCAAGAGAGCCACCCCATCCTCATCACCAGTCTGCAATTCTAATAGTGGTTTTAAAATATGTCAGCTAAGCTGGGGACATAGCTCTGGAAGTAAAGTATTTAGCACACACATGTAAAAAACCTGACTTTGAGCTCCAAATTCCACATAAAAAGCCAGGCATGGTGACATATGCTGTAATTCCAGGGGATGGGGTGGGGGGTAGGGGAGGAAGGGGAGGGAGATAAGACTTGCTGGCCAACCAGCCTATCTGAGGCAGCAAGTTCTAGGACAGTGTGAGACCCTGTCTCGAAAACAAGGTGGACAGTTTCTCAGGAACCACATCTGGCGCCCACATACATGCACCCACACATACACAAGCATATACACAACAAAAGCATATGTCAGTGATGAGGTAAGCCAATTCTCATTGCCAATCCCCATTTATAAATGTTTTAATGCCAGGCAGTGGTGGCGCATGCCTTTAATCCCAGCACTGGGGAGGCAGAGGCAGGTGGATCTCTGTGAGTTCAAGGACAGCCTGGTCTCCAAAGCGAGTTCCAGAAAACGCAAAACTACACAGAGAAACCCTGTCTCGAAAAACCAAAAAAAAAAAAAAAAAAAGGTTTTAATGGCAAATCAAGGTCACAGTGGATAGTTCCCAATTGCTTACATTTCATAAAGTGAGTGTTTTTGGCCCCAGAAATACCTTGCAATAAACATCACTTTCTCTACAAAATGGTTGTGAATTCATAGGACCTAGAATAAGGCCACCAAAGGAGAGAGGAAATCATGGGCTGTTGTTTGCTCCTCTTTGCTCCCATTCTGAAGCTGTAAGTCTACCCTCTTTAGGGGATGAAGACTAGATATATCAAAAATCTCCTCTGGGAGGACTCAGTCCAATGCTGTGGCTTTTGATGACCAAAGAAGGGGGGCCATAGGTTGGGCTTGGAATCTTCAGATTTGTAGGATGGTAGCCAGAAAACTGTCTAACCTAGCAACCCTGGGGAGCCTCCAGGGTTCGTGAAGCCCTCTTGTCATCGTTTTGTTGATGTGACACAAACCTAGACACACCCGGGAAGACGGAGTCTCAGCTGAGGAGCTGCCTCCACCAGATTGGCCTGTGGGGGGGGGGGGGGGGGAGGCGGGGAGAAGGGGCTTATTCTTGGCTAGTGATTGGCTAAGAGAGTCCAGATCTCTGTGGGCAGAACCATTCCTGGACAGTCGGTCCTAAGTTACTTAAAAAAGACCTCCAGCCATGGGAGAAGCCAATAAGCAGCGCTTCTCCCTAGTTACTGTTCCAAGATTCTGTCCTAGCTTCCCTCAATGAGGGACTGTAAGCTAAATAGCTCCCTGATTTGCTATGGCAGAGACACCTCCTGCACCCCCCCCCCCCCCGCCCCCGTTTCACCTTGCCAGAAGACACCATGTGCTTACAAAGAGCAGAGTTGTCCCAGAGGAAGGTAAGTTCAATTCTTTCCAGAGTAGGAGCTGGAACTCAACCAAGGATGGCTTCACCGAGGTGATAACCACTCCACCGGGGTTCTGTGGCATCTATAGGAGTTCATCAGACAGACGAAGAAAGAAAGAAAACTGCAGATGAAGAAGCTCGTGTAAAGGTTCAGAGTTCATATGATAGTCTATGTACCCACGTGACCCCGCAGCTCGAGATGATACGGGTTAATGCGCAAAGGGAGTCGGAGAGCCATGGAAACAGGTGAAGAGGGTAGGGAGAGCGCAGATCACCCAGGGTCACAGGAAAAAGGCAGGAAAGAGGAGGTGGAGCGACCTAGAGGTCACCTCATTTGTGGGAGTTTGTAGTGCCCTGAAAATACTCAGCTTGAAGAGGGACGGCTTCGGGGAGGACAAGAGCGCAGTGATAGCCACAAGATGCCTTTCCTACGCTGTGAAGTATTTTTTTTTTTTTTTTACCTCCACTCCAGCGCTCAGGGCTCGGAGCGTGTGGAGAGCTAGTGAGTGCAGAGCAGAGGGGAGGGCGAAGATCACAGAGGCCTAAGAATGGAACAGACGGTCTGGAGAGGGCGTGAGCTCCCTGTACCCAGAAGTATGTTTAGCAGAGTGGCTCCCAGAGACCCCACCCGCAGGTGAATTTCTTCCAGCGCTGGAAGTCTTCCTTGCTATTTTGTCTTGCATTAGAATGGATTTGAGAAGTTGCCTCTGGGGTGGGGGTGGGGGTGGGGGTGGGGGTGGGGGGGGATAGTAATCAAAATGTAAATACCACGGGAATAATAGGTTTGGCCTAATTATCAGCGATTACTCAGTTTGTCATTATTTCTGTACAATATATCCCAAAGTTCCGGAAAACAAATCAAAGAAACTACCACGGCCGATGCCATTAATAGAAGCAAAACACTTCAAGACGAGAATTTAATTTACTGGGTGAGTTCTTGAGGCACGTTTTTGTTGATGAATATTTATAAAAGTGGGTTAGGCTGGACCTGGTAATGATTGCGAAATATTTTAATGCTGTCCCCCTCATTAATTTACCTTTAATGAATGACTTGATAAAGCGTCGCTGTTCGTACGTAATGATTTCATTAATAGCTATGGCATATGCAAGCGTTTTGCACACGTTTGAATGGCACCTGAATAAAATGATACCTTAAATTATACAGTGGAATAAGGTATATCTGTTGAAATGTGCCAAGGCCCTGCCTCTTTGCAGCCAGGCTCGGGGAATTTGCTGCATCCGGAATAGCAATGATAGAAAGAAGCTTGAGTGACTGGGCTCTTCAGTTTCTTAGCTTCCCCTCAAAACTGGCCTCTGTCAAAAGCCTGTACACAAAACTTGTAGGCAGGGAATTGCAAGGAGATATCCCCTCCTGGCTGCCCCCACCCCACTCTTTTCCATCTTTAAGAACGGCTTCGACCTTCCCTGGGGAGCAGAGGCCCAGTCAGAGTGTGTCCTATAATGAAGGCAAGTGTGTGCCGGGCTAGGCCAAGGGAAGGGGAGGGGAGGGTGGCTATGTTGGGGGAGGAGTCAGAGAGGGGAGGGGCCCCTACTAGTGAGGAGCAGGGGCCCTGAAGATCCCTCCCTGTGATTGCTTTCTGATGGCCCCACTCCTTGACCCTCACTTGCTTCATATAAGGGCCAGATGCGACTGTCTTTAGGATGTCGTGCCAACTTAAGCTTTGTTTAAACTGGCTTGAGAGAACAAGGACGCTTCCTTCTACTTAAAATGGGCCCTTGAGATGACCCGGGAGGGTAAAGCCATTTGCCATGCAAGTCTGGTGACCTGAGTTCAATCCCCGGAACCCACATAAAGGTGGAAGGAGAGAACTGACTCCACAAAGTTGTCCCTTGACCTCTACATGTGCAACCCCCCATACAAAAAATATTAAAGTATTAAAAAAATCTTAAAAGGATCCCTTTGACTATCCCTCAGCTGCATCAGCTTCCCCCTGGATGCCTCTCTGCGTGTGTCTGTCTCGTGAGTTTGCTTGTTATTTGTTGAGTGCAAGAACCATGCTGCTTATATTCACAGCAACTGGCAGAGAGACAGGAGGGAGAGGGGGAGGGAGGGAAGGAGGGGGGAGGACGGGAAGGAAAGGGGAGGCGGAGGAAGACTGATTAAATGAGAATTGAAGCACAGAGCCAAGCAGGCCACTTGTTGGGAACAATGTCATTGGTCCTGTGAGTAGCTGTGTTGCTTGCTGCCACCCTGTCCAGGCCCCCATGTCTCCCCTGACTCAGGTCTCCTCTCTGCCTCCCCTCGTTATTCATTCCTGCCTGTCACCACATGGGCAGGCCTGGAGTAAGCAAGGTGCTTCTGTAACAATGCGAACAGTGTCCCTCAGCGGGTACACTATATGACACATGGCCTCCTGTGATCTTTGGGATCCTTGGATCCTCACCCCCTCCCCATCTTGTCTACCTCAAAGGACTGTTTCATTAGATGCATTTTCCACGCATGGAAACAAACTCCAGAGAGAACCGAATGCTAACTGGAATTTCCAGAGCTAGGAAACAGCTGAGCTAAGTCTTCAGCACAAGGGCTGTTGGGTACAGCTGAGTGACTCAGCCACTCAACAGGTCACCTCTCCCAGAGATATTTCCACTGTTAAATGCATAATCCAAAGGAATGAATTATACATGGTAAAATGTTTGACTCAAGGGCATGTAAACAGGTGATGAATGACCTGGCTCCAAGATTCAACACAGAGGGCCAAGCAGATCTGGGTTCAAAACTCCTCCTATTCCACTTAGGAACCAGGTAGCCTTGAGCTAATCCTTTTGATGTTCTGGGCCTGTTTCCTCATGTGTGAAATAGGCATGACCATCCCACCCCCCAAGGTTGAGAGGGGGACCAGCATGTGTAGGATGATGTCACTGAAAGGAATACCTGAAGGGCCCAGTCACAACTGGCCTAAGCAGGACAGGGTGCAAGGAGAGGCCTGGTCCTGGGTTCAGCCAGGCAGAGGAGGGGGAGGTAGGATAGAGATGTGATAGCACCCCCCAGACCTGCTGCTCCAACCCCATCTCTGTGCCCAGCGGTGGGCTGATACCACCTACCCTTAGGCTAGGGCCTGGATGGGAAGGGCTGGGTACCTGTGTTTACCCTGCCACCCTCCTCTCTGAATTGTCCCCCACCTCCACGGGAAGATTTATGGAAAGATTAAGGGTCCCTTTTTTTTTCAATATCTATTAATATTCATGGCGGTCTTCACAGCCATCTGCTTTTAACGATTTTGTTTGCAAAGACCTGAGATTAAAATATGGCCTGCTAGTGCTCTGAAGCATCTGAACCGAGGGCGATAAAACAAAGGCCCTTTCAAGAGCTGCGAGTCGGGCTGTCACTCCACCTGCAGCCTGGAGACTAATGACTTCAGGGAAGGAGGGGCAGCGGGGAGGCTCCCGACCTGGCTGAGATCAGCCCAGCCAGCTCCCGTGCTCCCCTCAGGCTCAACAGGGTTAATTGAGGAGGGAGAGAAGCAGCCCCTGCTCCCTCCCCAACACCTTGCACGGGGTCTCTGGGGCAAGGGGGGCTCAGCCAGGGCAGGGAGAAGATGCTGGTGGCCGCCCTGGGAACACAATGCTTCGTGGGCTCTGAAATTCTGGAATCAGCACCCTGGAGAGAGGCCTGTCGACATAGCAGTTGCCCAGAGGCTCAGACAGGGTTGGGGTGCTTGGATCCACACCCCTTCAGCATAGTAAGCCTTCTCTGTCTAAGAGGCCCTGTAAGAATGCCGCCTGAAGCTGGGCTTCCTTGTCTTGACTTCTGCAAGCAGTTACTTCTGTTCTGCTCTGCCTGCGACAGAAGCTGTACTTGTCACCATTATCCTGAGGGTGCCCTGGATCACAATAGTGCCCCATCGATGAACTTCCTTTCAGAGGGCACAAGGGAGGGGCAAGCTGGGAGATCCTATCAGCCTATGGCTGTGGCTGTGTTAACCATTCCCTCCACAACCACAGGAGGCAGCACTCCTGGGTTCTGCAGTGGTTCAGAGGAACTTGGGTTTTTCTGTTTCTGTGTGGAGGGTTCTAAGAGGTTCTGAGCTGCACAGCTGAAGATGCCCGCTCTGGGAATAGTGATAAACAGCAGAATTCTTGTTCCTGTTCCTGGCGACTCTTCCTTGTATCAGGCATCTTAGTCCCCACCCCAGACTTCCTATATTGGGTTCCACCCTTAGGACAGGCAAGACTACCAGCTTCATCTCCTTGACCCAAAACCCACACCCTATGCCACCTAGCACAGCCCCTCTCTGGCTTGTGAGTCATCTCCAGTCCCCACACCTACTCCTTGCTACCTTCCCAGGTGAGGTGGAGCTCGACACACTAGGCCTGCAACAGCCCAACTTCTAGGGGGACCCCCTGTGTTGTTCCAGAATAAGAACCAACATCTCACACCTTCAAAGTGGGTCACACTAGTCATCTGCCACCTCTGACATATCACACCAGAGCCTGCCACTCTTGGGAACATACCCCCCTGTCCACCTCCCATGCCTCCAAGATTTTGCAAGTATCATTCTCTCTTCCTACTTCCTTCTTTACCCATTAATGACCCCAAATCAAGGACCTCCGTAAAGTCTTCCAGAGAGTGCCAGGCCAATACCACCAGCAGAATTTGCCACTCCGAATGCCTCTCGGTAACAGCAGCACCAGAGGGATGCTTAGAGACATGCAGCACACAGAGTGAGTGGTTTCCACATTACACAGTTGCCGTGTGATAGCACCACATCCTAACCTGACAAATCTGCCCCCCAAGCCTCCTGAATGCCTTCTCTGTTCCGACTCATTCCCTTCCCCACCTGTGCTACCCACGGGCACACACCATACACATCACGGCCATGTCACAGTTGATCATGCAAAACAGACTACTGTCCAACTGCATTTCTTCCCCGATGCCCTGGAAGGAGCCCACTGTGTGTCTGTGTCCCCAGCACACAGCTAGCACCGAAATGACCTGGGAGGGATTCCTAAGGATGCAGAGAAGGAAGGAAGAATGTGTGACTGTGTGAGTGGCTTGTGAGAGTGTCTGTGACTGCAGTCTGTGAGGAGTATGTGCAAGGGGTGTGTGTGTGTGTGTGTGTGTGTGTGTGTGTGTGTGTGTGTGTGTGTGTGTGTGTTCGTGTTCGAGGATGCGTGCATGTGCGCACGTGTGTACACACATCCTCCTTCTCCTGAGCCCGAGCCAGCTTTCAGCCGCATGAATAGTTAAAGCCCTTAAACTGGCGCCGCTTCGTCACCGATATTTTTACAAAGTTGTCACAGAGAAATATCATTTTTCTTCCTCCTTTATTTCATTTTCTTTGGGATATAGTAATTAACAAAAGCCGTTAGATGCCAGCAAAACTGTTTCTTTTGAAGTTTCTACATGGCTGTCATCCGGGAGATAAAGGCAGATTATTCAATCTTGACATTCTAATTGTGGATGCCAGATAAAAGCCTGGATTAGACACTTCACAGCCCTCTTCGGGGAGGGGGAGACGGGCAGGAGAGAGCCACACTGAGACACATGGGCTGGGACAGGAGGGGCTCCACCCAGAGGGTTATGGACCCTGGCCACACAGCTTGGTTTCTCTAATTTGGAGTCAGACATCTCCAAATTACGCAGCATTAGAGGGGAAGGAGGCGTGCTCCTACTGGAGGGGGACATTCTGGGCTCCAAGCCTGGGTTCACTCCTCCAAGCAGCCTCCCCCACTGCAGCTCATGTGGTAGATGCTCCCTCCCTGTGGCCTGGGCTTGGAAAAGGAAGGAGAGGACCAGTGGAAGGAATGGATCCTTGCCTGCTAAGAGTCTACCAGAGCCATCCAGTGGTAGTGTCACCCTGTAGGCAGCAGGAGCTGCCTGCCAGAGAGGGTGGGGACTGAGGAAGATCCAGCCATGCCAAGAATGAAGGCAGCCTCTCCTTCACTCCTAAGTGAATGAATACATTCACTCCTAAGACTAGAAGCTTCTACAGTGCAGAGATAGTGTTGCTGATTTCCCAGACCAATCCTGGACAAGAATCCCTATGACCTTGAAATTCAGCTTGTCCTGTGAGCAGCTATGAACCAACACATGTTCTCCATCCTTCATGAAGCCCGCTTACAGACGAGTATTTGTCCTTCACTGGACCAAAGTATAACACCGATAATAACATGGGGGACTGTATCAGTCAGGTTTCAGTCAGGCCTCCTAATCCATTCTGGGTATTTTAAGCAGGGAATTTAACACAAAGATTGATGGAGCAGAGGCTGGAAGACCACAAAGGCAAGCCCCAGCTCAGCACCAGCCCAGGCCCCAAGGGAGGCAGGGAAGGGGCATTAACAGGGTCCAGAACCAAGAGAAGCAGCTCCACAAGCTCAGTGTGTCTCAGGAGCTGTAAACACTGCCAGAGGTAGGAAAAGACAGAGACGGGGTGACGCCCTGAGTCTTCCTGATTCCCAGGGCCCTCTCTTTTCCATTTCGCTTCAGGGGATCTCACAAGCTTAACTGAATGATACCCTGGAAACAGAGCCCTCGGGCCATTCCCTGAGCCACAGAGCAGAGCAGGGGTGGGGTGAGGAGAGGCTCTGAGGTCTGGGGGTGAACTGACCAAGCACCCTTGCCCGCCTTGCAACCTCATCAGCTGAGCTGCAAGGTTCTGCAAATGACTCCGTTAGGCCTGACTACTCTCCCCGCAGCAGTCTCCTCCTTACAGACCCAGCACACTTGTCTCCCTCAGTTCCCATCACATCCACCCCGGACACAGAAGATACTGGATTTGCACCCCATGCTCTAGACCAGTGTGCTTGTTTTACAGAGAGAGAAACTGAGCCCAAATCAAGAAGAAAGTGTAAGCCCCAAGTTGCAGAGGAAGCCGGAGCCCAAATGCTGGACTGATTAACAAGGAGGAGGAAGCGAGACTGTTCGTTGGACCATTGAGAAAACGCTCCTGTGTCCATCTCCACGGAGCCTTGTCAGGAAAGACAGTGGCGATAATGACAGAGACAAGAAAAACAAGCCCTGAGCTGCTCGGGGGCTGGCACTGTCACTCCATTATTGTGTGACCATAACGAAGTCCCTCTCTGTGTGCTGTGGCAGGCTGGGAGGCTCAACTGGACAACACCTGGTGCCTTCCCCACAGTACCGAGCTGAGGTTCTGTTTCCTGGGCAGAGGTGGGAGAAATCCATCCCTCCAGAAGGCGGCTGAGTGCAAGGAGGGTCCTCCGAAAGGCAAGTCAAGGGGGAGACACTGGGAGACATAAATCTGCTGGCGAGGCCCTCTCAGAAAGGGTTTTAATTAATTGTTTTTATACGACATAAGAGCGACTCATTACCGAACAGCTTTGATTTGTGACACCTGCATTATAGATGATTTTTAAATTAACATTTCCCCAATAAAAGGTGTCAGTAGAGAGCTGAAGGCGCCCAGAGAAATATAAAAGGGTAATAGTATGAAAATACAAACAAACACCAGCCCAGCCTGACAAAGGGGGCTGCTTAATCAATTTTACAATTAATTAAGGCTGACTGGGAGAGCTGGGACCCTAGAGGCAGTTCAAGGGACCAGGTTGAGTCTCAGACATCAAATGCTACATCCAGGAGAACGTTTGGGTTTGAGAGACAGACATGGTATGGATGCAGGGTGTGCTGCCCGGCTTCCCCTTCAGGGACCCAGAAACAGATCTGCCTGAGGGACTACGCTTTCTCTCCTTGCTGTCCTGAATTCACTGTGCGTTAGTTTAGTAAGTCTTTCTAGAGTGGCAATGTGTCCCAGGCAGCAAGAGGGATCTGCCCAAATGAGAGAACAAGGGCCCACGTGTCTGGTCCAGGAAGAATGAAGGGCAGAATGATGGAAGAATCTAGAAAACAAGAGACAGATTTCAGAGGTGTCTACAATTGTAATTAAGCAGTTGGAGGGTTTTTGTTTTTCAAGGCCTCCAGTGAAGAGCGGCAGTCAAGAAAACCATGTGATGAGGTCTGCGGCTTAGGTAGCTGTGGAGTAGGCTGCCCATCCTAGGGATGGAAGGGACGAAGGGAAGTTGCCTAAATGAAGCAAGAGTGCACACCAAAGTTCAGAGAGATGGCGGCAGCAGAGCAGGGGGCACTGGAGAGATCTAAAAGGCAGATCTAGCCCACAGCCTTTGTCTTGCCCTCAGAAACCAGCTCATTAAGAAACTAGTTAGGCCGGGCGGTGGTGGCGCACGCCTTTAATCCCAGCACTCGGGAGGCAGAGCCAGGCGGATCTCTGTGAGTTCGAGGCCAGCCTGGGCTACCAAGTGAGTCCCAGGAAAGGCGCAAAGCTACACAGAGAAACCCTGTCTCGAAAAACCAAAAAAAAAAAAAAAAAAAAAAAAAGAAACTAGTTAGTTACAGGGCCTCCAGAGAGGGCCAGGGACTGGAGGATTTCAAGCCAGGATTGAGGATGCTGCTGCAGGTGATGTGATTTGGGTAGCGCTACCATTCATACACCCTGGACACAGTGGCAGGAGGGATCCTTCTAAACTGACCCCTTACACACACATACACACACACACACACACACACACACACACACACACACACACACACACGCCTTGTACAGCTGCCAGGACTAAGCTTGGAGGCTTCCTCTGTCCCCAAGCCAAAGCCAAACACTGTCACCATCCTGGAGTCCAGCCCCTGCCCTCCCTATATTACCTACTACTGTGTCTCACTCTGCAGACTCCTGACTTGATCCACTCTACCCCTCCCACCCATCTTCTTTTGCATACATATATGTATGTACACATTCATATAATTAAAAAATAAAATTAATTTATTTTTTAATTATATGAATGTGTACATACATATATGTATGGATATCTATGTGTGGATCCATGCATGTGAGTACAAGTACCCATGGAGGCCAAAGGCATTTGATCTCCCTGGAGCTGGAATATAAACCTCCCAATATAAGTGCTGGGAACTGAACTCAGGTCTTCTGCAAGAGTAGTATGTGCTCTTAATCTCTGAATCGTCTCTTCAGTCCTGCTGGGAACATTCTAAATGCTCTGCCCTGCATTTCCCCCACACCCTACTGTTGTCTGAACACTTTCCAGTTCACACTTCCAGCCTCAGGTTCAGGAAATCTCACACTTTTGAGATTATTTGCTTTCCCTGAGTTGCAAGCTCCGGTGATATTGGAATCTTCTGTTTTGATCACCTTGTGTCTCCAGGGCCTGGTAAGCAGACCTTGTAGGCTGAATGAATAGACCACAGATGAATGGATGGATGGATCCAGTGATGTCACATAACACAGTACATCTCACACTTTCTAGGAGTTAATGAAGCCAACAGGACATCTTAGCTCACATCTTACCACAAGTCCATGATAAAGCCACTTCCTCAGGAAAGACTTTGGTACATCATTGGAACAGTAATGGGAGCATGTCTGTATCACATAGCTAGTGGGGATAAGGGAGGGGGTCTCCAAAGAACGTTTGCACAGGCTTGGACTAGTCTGATGAAGTCCTCCCCACGTCATCCCAGGGCCCAAGAAGACATAATTATTGACTGAGGCTCCTGGCTGGAATATCTGAATGCTTTGGATCCCTTTGCCAAGCAGGTTGGTTTCACCAGCTGGATTTGCAACAGAGAATGGCAGACATACTTTTGGGATAGGGGAGAAGGGGAAGAATAGACTTTTGTGTCTGGGGCAAAGACGAACAAGTGAATATGTCCTCAGGTCAGTGATAAGACCTGGAATTCAGGGAATGTCAAATGAAGCCAGTATTGACCACTGGGCAGTGAGTGGTGGTGGTGGGGTGTTTGTGTCTGTATGCACATGTGTGAGACCTCAATCACAGGGCTCAGGGTAGCACCCAGGTGAGGGTGAGGGTCAAGGTTTCCAGAATGGCTACAGGAAGTCTACATTCAGCAGCCAGGAAGTAAAGAGGCTAGAGTTGAGGTCAAGTATAATCATGGGTTCCCCCAAAGGGGAGAGATGGTGTCTGGCTGGAGAAATCCAGGAGGGCACCAGAGAGGAGGTGGGCTTGTCTGGAAGGGTTGGGATGTCCAAAGAGTAGGAACCTCCCAGTGAGGCTATTGCTTCCTTCCTTTTAGCCTTCCTTGGAGAAAGCACCTCAGAAGACCAGCTTCTTCTCGGAAATTTAGAATGTTACTCGGGACCTGACACAGCAACAAATCTATTCATATCTCACATAAGGAGGCCAAGGTCAAGAGGGAAGAAGATGTCCTCCTGTGCCCCATGAACAATGCTGCAAAGTGGGGGTCTCTATAAGCATGAACTAAATTCACCATGTAACAGATGAGGGGATAGAGGCCCAGAAGGGTCGAAGGTCTTCCAGACATCCCAGGGGACCAGATAGAATCAGAACTCAAAGCAACATGGTCCTGACTTCGAGTCTACACACGTAGGTGCATTTGCTATCTTTGGTTCTGATTATTCCGAAGCACAGATGAATAACTGGCAGTTGATGCTAAAAATACATGTTGTGGGGTTGATTGACAGCACAAGCTTGGTGATGTACAAACACAGAATGGTTCTATTTCTCTCAATAACTGATACTGGCTTGGCTCTGTGAGTGCTTACCCCACAGGCTGCCAGTCTGTGGAAAGGGAGCACACTTGCTAACAGCGGCATCTTCAACCATTCTGGAAATTCCCTCATCCCCTTTCTCTCTGCAGAAGTCACCTTCGAATTATTAAAAAGTGTCAACTGTCCAGTTCAAAGGTACCTCCTGTGTAGCTTCTGCCAGAATCAGCCGATCGGGAACTGGAGCATTCTGCTCAAGTGACTAGATGCCCTACTGTGAAGGACTAGACATGACTCCGCAGGCTGCCACCAACTGTCTGCTGACATTGCTCACCAGTGTCCTAACCTGACTGGTCCCCAGTGCTGGGACCACCTGTCAGCTTCTTATGTGACATTGTAGAAGACTTTTGTGTCCTGAGCAGACACCTTCTCCTTGACCTTCTGAAATCTGAGCCCAGCAAGGTGTGAGTCCTTTCCCCTTACCTGGTGGTAAGTTTGGGGACAGAGCATGGGAGTTGTCACTCAGTGATTCTGCCTTTCTCTTTACAGAAAGAAGGATGCAAGAGGTACCCTGCTTCTATTAAAACACCGCTACAACCCCTACAGTGAGTATTAAAGAGATAAATATAGTCAGACTAAGGCCACCCTCTAGAACATGACCAGGAGTCTACACACTATGGTCATCCAGCTCCAGACTCTGTCTCTTTTGTAGTTGGCCCAGGAACTAAAAATGACTTTTACGTATTTTACTGCTTGAAAAAAAAAATACATCTAGGATGTAAGAAGATAGTCACAGTCATTCATCAGTGTATTCCCAAAGGCTCCTTCCCAAGCTGCCATGGCAGAGCTGTGTAGTGGTAAGAAATTCTATTTTCTATCTGATCTTTTACAGAAAACCTTTGCCAAACTCAGATCAAGACTACATTTCCCAGCCTCCCTTGCATCCAGGTGGACCATGTGCTCTGAAGCATAGGCCCATGAGGGATATTGCCTCTGTCTGCTTTGGTCCTCTGCAAGAGCAGTACATAGTCTTACCCACTGAGCCATCTTTCCAGCCCCTCCTTTCTACCTCTTCTGAGCTCTCTTCAACCCCTGGCAGAGCCAAGCAACTGTAACACTAACATCGTGACAAGGCTCCCAGGGTTCCAGGGCCATGGCCCATGTGACCCAATCACAGAATGAAGGAAATTCGGCACTGCCCTACCAACTCTAGATCTATGAGGAGTTGGGTGTGCCAGCTGGTTAGCTTACTGTCCACTTGGCACAAACCAGAGTAACCTGGATGAAGGAACCCCGCTGAGGAATTACATCCACCAGAGTGGCCTATGGACATGTATGTGGGGCGTTTTCTTGATTAATGATTGATGTGGGAGGGTCCAGCCCACTGAAGATGGTGCCACCCACGGGCAGATAGTCCTGAGTGGTATAAGAAAGCAGGCTTAGGGCCTAGAGAGATAGCTCAGTGGTTTTCAGAGGACCTGGGTTCAATTCCCAGAGTCCACATGGCAGCTCACAACTGTCTGTAACTCCAGTTCCAGGGGACCCGACACCCTCACACAGACATACATGCAGACAAAACATCAATGCACATAAAATAAAAATAAATAAATTGTTGAGAAAATAAGAAGAAAGAAAAAACGAGAGAGAGAGAGAGAGAGAGAGAGAGAGAGAGAGAGAGAGAGAGAGAGAGAGAGCCTGAGCAAGCCATGGAGAACAAGCCAGAAAGCAATGTTCCTCCATGGCCTCTGCTTCAGTTCCTGGCTCTGGATTCCTACCTGGGCTTCCATCAATGATGGACTGTAACCTGCAAGCTAAATCCGCCATTCCCTTTTCAGCAACAGAAACCTAACTAGAACAGAAGGCATCTTTGATGTTCTAAGTCACTGAGTTATCCAGCATCCTGTCCTTAACCCAGGTGGGGCAGATGCCCTTGCCTACTTGGACACGGTTTCCAGAATGTCCTGCCTGTCAGTCTCAGTGGTCTTACTGAAGGCCACTGTCCTTGTGTAATAGGACCACTTAACGGACGAGGAAATGGGCTCCCTTGACTTAGCATTTTCCTCAACAGCTGATAAGTGAATGCTTATGTCAGTTTCTTTTTTTGCAAGGAAGAGAGACTCAAAGGGAGAGGTTAAGGCAATGCTAAGGAGATCCTCACAGAATCCCCGGAGAGGCCAGGGTATCTGGGCTTTGTGAGGTCCCCCGGGCAGGCTGACAGAGGTGCGCTGTTAGGACCAGGGTCTCTCTCACTTCATCAGTGAACCTTGCTGTCCTCCTTTCTCTGCTGGCTGACTCCCTCCGATCACTCAGAGCAGGTAATTTGCCTGCCATGTCAGCTCTAGATGTGTCAAACTATCCCCACTCTGGACTCAGGCACTTCCCCAACTTTCTCTAGACAGAAAGCAGACTGGCCCAGCTGCGCCACTGAATCGTACCACCCACATTATACGGTGTGGACAGCCTTTGATCCACCGAGGCCCGGAGGACCCAGATGCTGTGCACACATACCCTGGGAACAGAGTCCCTTAGTCAGGAAACTCCTCTCTAAAGGCTCAGAGCTCTGTGGTAAAGAGTGTGGATTCTGGGCCAGAACGCTGGGTTCATATCCACCTCCCCGTGCTGTGACGACAGCACGTTGGAACATTCATTTCTGTTTCTACAAAATCAGAATCACAGTAAAAGTAAATGCCTGCCTCCTAGGGCTGTCAAAGATGAGATGAATTAATACACACAGGGCACTGAACACACAGGAAGTCTTCCTTCGGAGGTCAGTGACGAATTAGCATATGATTATGCCTCTGCTGTGAAGCCACGGTGTGTGCCCATCAGGTGATTCAGGCCCACCTGAGAAAGGATGATAACGCTTCACAGATGGGCGTCCTCAGGTGTCACAGGGCACAAGGGCCACCCTCCACTGAAAACTCCACTCCATCCATTCAAGACACATACTTTCTACACCTGTGGGACCTCCACACTCAGTGGCCCACCGAATCTCTTCGGGAATCTGTGCGATGGGAGCTCCAAGAGGGTCAGCAGGTTGCCTTGACACTCTCATTTTAGGACTAGCCTCATCAGCCTGAGTAACCGGGAGAGTCTATTGGTAAATCCTTCCCCTTTAAAGGCAGACGTGCTGCAGACAGAGGCTGGGATCTCAGGGGCAAGGTGGCTTGGGCTGTCCTGGAGAGAGAGTAGATGACACAGACAAAGATGGAAGAGACTTGGAAAGGGAAATGGGCAGCCCCACCTCAGCATCACATCCAGTGAGTAGAGGACACTGCCTCACACTTGGTCAAACCTGTCCCGCTGTGTTATTCATGTATATGCGGCCCGTCTTCTTTTAGCAAGCAGAACTCTGGCCCACAGCACCCACAGGAACTCCTCCTAGCTCAGCCTCCCTACCTCTGCGACCTTGACAGTGAGCCCTGCCCCAACCACAGTACCTAGGTATGGCAGCCCAGAAGCCTCCAGGGCTGTCTCTCTAGTTCCACCATTAGTTCCCTGCTTCTGCTGTGTTCCTGGGGGCAGACCCCAAAGTGCTGGGCACCCCGTGCCTTCTGTGCCAACCTGGGACCAAGACATTTCACTCACCAATTTATTGTATGCTTTGGAGTCGTGGAAAAAAAAAATAAAACTATTATTCTCAAAACCCCAGTCAGTCTCTTAATGACTACCGCACTAATTAGTAGCAGCTGTTAATGAAGTGTGCAGGTACAAGCCTAGCCTCATCAATTAATCCATACATGCTCCCGGGCTGCAGTAATATTTAAAGGGGAAATCAATAGCTGGCAGCCAGGACTGGGGAGGTCAATCCAGATGGGTGGGGAAGATTGGATGTCCTGAGGTATTGACAGCTAAAATAGCCTACGCATGAGTCCAGCACTTCAAGTGAGCAGAGACAAGGACAGCCCTGGACAGGCATAAGGATGCTGCATACCTGCAGTGGTCCAGGAGAAGCTGGCGGCCACGGGATAGGCATCTGTGGCTCTCCCCCAGTCTCGGCCAACAGAACCCCAGGCCAGGCCAGAGAACACCCAGAGTCACCATCCATCTCCAGCCCTTTGCCAAGATATCCTAGCCCAAACTCTACCCATTCTTTCAGAGTTCCAGGGATGGGGGTTGCTTGTGGCCCTTTTGGCAGCTGTGGGGGTCAAGACTGCAAATAAAACATGGACCTGTCAAAAGGGTAAGAGTAACAACCACTCCCCTGGGCTGTGAGACTGTCATCCGGACACCTCTCACTGCAGCCTGGCACTAACCCAATGGGGTAAGAGTGACCATTCCTAGATCACAAGAAGCTTGGAGCACTGGAGCTCCAAGAAATTACATTTGCTGGTCCTTGGCTAGACTGATGTGCCAGACCATGCAAAGCCCATGCGCTCAGCACACCCAGATGCCTGAGACGCCATAAGCCCCAAGACTCCATGTGACTTCCAGGGTCACGAGGTGCTACCCCTGTATTCATCTCCGATTGGCACTCTAACAAAGCACCTCAGCTTTAGAGACTGAACACAATGTAAACTGTTATCAGTTGCAGAGATCAGAAGTCAGCCATGCACCTCACTGAGCTGAAATCAAGATACTGTGGGGGTGCCGGGCGGTGGTGGCGCACGCCTTTAATCCCAGCACTCGGGAGGCAGAGCCAGGCGGATCTCTGTGAGTTCGAGGCCAGCCTGGACTACCAAGTGAGTTCCAGGAAAGGCGCAAAGCTACACAGAGAAACCCTGTCTCGAAAAACCAAAAAAAAAAAAAAAAAAAAAAAAAAAAGATACTGTGGGGCTCCCTTCCAGAATTCTGGAAGCTCCAAGGAGAGTCTGTCCTGTTGCGCTCTGAAAGCAGTTTCTGCAGACCTCCTGCATCCCTTCGCTTCTGGCCCCTTCCCTCCATCTTTAAGCCTCTCAGACCTCTGCTTCCACTGCGGCCTCTCCCTCCCTGACTCTTCTGCTGCCTCTCTGTTTCAAAGTCTTTTGTGACTACATGGGGCCTGCAGAGATAAGCGAGGACCAGCTACCGTCACACGATTCTTTATCACAACTGCAAGGACCTATTTGCTATGGAAAGTGACATAGCAGAAGTTCCAGAAATTAAGACATAACCATCGTTTGGGGCGGGGGGGGGGCGCATATCTCTGCCTATTGTCATCTCCTTCACCTTCTATTTCTTCCCCTGGAGCCACCAGTACACCCTCTTCCCCCACCACCGAGTACCTGTCTCAGTCAGCCATGAGAAGGAAGAAGCCAAGCAGGAAATCAGCAGTAACAAAAGGCACCCTTTCTGACTTCCCCTTCACTCACACAAAGACAGGCACTGAAGCTCAAAACTCCTCTGTTGAGCTCCAGTGACCCTGTAAACGGCTGGCGCCCTAAGCCTGCCTGGCCCATGGCCTCATGTCCCCAGTCCCTGGGTCAGAGTCCTGTACAGAACAGGTGCTCTGAAAAAGGTCACTTGATCTAGGGCTCCTCCTTCCACCACAGGCAGGGTCACTGCCCTCACCCAGGGCTCCTAGCACAGGTCATGGTGGAGGCAAGGCAGATGGACAAAATTAAGCAGCTGGACAGCTGGCAGTTGCTACTGAATGTGGGTGGCCATGTGTACATGTGCTCCACTGCCCCTGGGTGGGGTCTTACCTGGCCAGAAGGAAAAACAAACCCAGCCCCTCACAGAAAGGCCCTAGGTCAGGTGTATGTGCTGCACGATTCAGAGGGCCTGGCAGAAATTTGAGGTGCAGCAGCTGCTAGGGGAGGGACTGGGAGCTTTGAGTAGGACTGACTGATCTGGAAGAGGCACAGGGAAACACTAATTAGAACTGCAAATTTATAACCTTTCCCTGAATGGACATTATTCCAAGATGTGCACCACACATGTTCTAAGGGTGTGCTGGGTGACAGCCTAGAATGAGCTGGTATCAGGTGGAAAGGGCCAGTCCTCCACTCCCATTGGGTAGGAGAGAATTTCATCTCCAAAGCACAGGAAGCAGATGTCTCAGCCCAGCCCAGGCCCCAGCTCCAAGCTCTCTGCTCTTCCAGCCATTCATGAACATTTTATGCCTCTCAATGCACACATAACCGGCTATGGGGATGTAATGTGGAACTTCCTCTGGACCCTGAACTGTGAGCGCAGACCATGGATCACAGGGAAGGTGTGGACGTTAGACTGTTCATTTGTCAGCTAATTCGAGGACGCTCTCATCATGCCGCCTAGGACAGGGTGGTGGGATGCTCTCTGAGCATAATCAAACCAGGGCTGTCATTTCACAAGAAATGGGGTCACAATTATGCTAATGGGAGGCATACAAATTTCTCACCTCTCTGAAGGGGAGCTTGAGGAGGAATTAATTCTCACAGTGGTGATGCGGATTTGATTGCTGATGGTTGAGAAGAAATCAGCCCAGCCGGGAGCGAGCGTGAAGCCCTGACTTCCCTCTCCCTGCCTCTGCAGAGCAGGCTCAGCCCTCCCCCTCTGCAGAAGCAGCAGAAAAAAAGCCACCAACAGTTGGCACATGACAGCAGTTTTCAAGATGCAGGACTAGGGAAAGCTCATCTCTACAGGGAAGGGGTTGGCCCTCCAAAGACAGAGTCCACCCACACAGCCAATGTGCAGGCGAGTCAAAATGACAAAGTGCCCAAGACAACCACAGGGCCTGGTTCCACACGTAACACCCTTCGACACACAACCAGCAAAGCAGTCATCGTGAGCTGAAGTGACGGGCCCAGTGGTCGAAACGCCTGCTGGGCAATTGTGAGGACTTGAGTTGGTTCTCCAGAACCCATCTAAGAAAGTTGGATGCTAAAGCACACATCGAGCACCCCAGCACTCCTGCTGTGAGGGGAAAAGCAGAGATGTGAGAATCCCCGGAAGCTCACAGGCCAACTGCACACAGTACCCAGTGGCAAACAAGAGACCTTGGCTCAAGGTGAAAGGATCAACTTCTGAAGTTGATGTCCTCTAAGCTCCATGACACGTGCTATGCCGTACACACACACACACACACACACACACACACACACACACACACACACATTCACACATGGGGGGGGGTGTTAAAAAATCAGCATCGTCCCAAGTCCTGCTTTATCAGAGATGATGGCAGAGGTCAGATTTGAAGCAGGAAGGTACAATGATGTGCACTCGTTCTGGCCCCACCGAAACTCATGTTGGAGTTTAATGGCTAACATAATGGTGATTGGCAGGCGGCGGGGAACTTTAAGAAATGTTTGGCAGTGAGAACTCATAAAGGAGCTAACACAGTCACCACAAGAGGGGATTTGTTGTCACAAGAGGGGGTTTGCAGAGTATCCAGCTTTCCCTTGCACACTCTCTAGTGCCCTTCTGCTCTCTGTAATGAATTAAAGCAGCAACGAGTCCTCACCAGATGCATCTGCTCCGCTTTGACCTCCCTAGCTTCCAACACAGCGAGCTCACAAGTTCAGCGTGCTTCCTTTTTATGTGAACTGCCCTGTCTCAAGTATTCTACAGGAAAGTGACTGAGCCAGGAAAGGAACTGTCCACACCCTCTGCTCCTCGGTAGTTAAAACCTCTTCCCTGTGAACTGCTGAGGGTAGCAAGAAGTTCACTGCAGACAGCAGAGAAGAATGACCCGCCCTCGCATCTCCCCAGGAGACGCTGGGGGAGACAAGCCGTGAGAAACAGGTCAGACCCAGCCAGCGACCACAGGAGTGGCATTAGCTCCTTACAGCATTAGCAAATCAAGGTGGGATCTCTGTTTCTTACAGGGTACAAGGCAAGGCTGGAGGGAAAAAAATTTCTGAAAACCCCTCCACCTCCCGCAGAGCCTGAGAGTGTGCTGCGTCCCATGCCTGCAGAGACCTCGGTGGCTGAAGAGAGGTAGGGAAGGCATTTCATCTTGCCAAGTCACAGAACTGTTTTTTTCCAAGGCTGAGCTCCAGTGTCTACTACCAAACTCATCAGCTCTCCCAGTCCAAAGAACTCCTGAATACAATCATCTCAACCCACCGAGTCCTCTAGTGCAGCCCATCTCCATTCCACCCACACCCCACAGCAGCCACTTCAGAGTCCAGGAGCCCCTCCCTCTCATTCCCTACTTCCTCTCACCCTTGAATCACTCCGTCCACTAGATATTGAGACCTGCCTTTCTGCTGGTCATTGTGTTAGCTGCAAGGGGTCCCCATGCTTCTGGCTCTCACAGAAAGTCTCAATGAAGGACCTAGCGGAGCTGTGTAGCCTGAGGAAGCTTTGATGGAGAGTGTGACGTGGCACCAAGCACAACAGACGCTTAGAGGGTGGGAAACAGGGGGGGGCGGATCTGGCCAGCAGTGGGGGAAGGACATCTGCCAAACCTGGATAGACAGACGTGACAAGGATGATATGCTCAATAGTCATCAGCTAAGGTATGAGCTCCCAGGAACAGGAAGATGCCTGATCACTTCCAGCCCCCTAAGCCCCCTCGTAAAGTCTGGGATCGCTCCTGAGAACTTTGTCAACTAGTCGGAAGCAAGTGACATCATTAGCTGGATAAAGGGAAGACTTTGCCTCTGACCACAGAGGGCGCCATAGACAAGGGGGCAGGAGGCCAGCTCCAAGGATGTTGTCATGGGTGATGTTGGAGGAAGCGGGTGATGAAAAGGTAGACCCTAGAACGGGGTAATGAGTGACAGGGGACCGACAGGGAAGAGGGATCTGAGCACTTCCTGTGTGCAGCACCTGGAATAGACATTCCTCTGCACTGCCTCGTTAACCCTTCGGCTCTGTGTGTCAGACACTGCTGATACAATCATGTCACACATGTGGAAGCTGAGGTTCTGATGAGGCTCCCTAACTTACTCTAGTGTCCTGGTTAGCTTTTCTGTTGCTATGGCAAATATCATGATGAAGAGCAACTTACGAAAGAAAAACTTTCTTTGACTTACATGTTCCAATCACAATCCATCAATGAAGAAAAACTGGGCAGGAACTCAAGCAGAAGCAGAGGCAGCAATCATGAAAGAAAGCTACTTATTAGCTTGCTTTTCTCTGGCTTGTTTAGCAGATTTTCTTATTCAACCCAGGCCCATCTGCCTAGGGATAGTACTGCCCACAGTGGGCTCTATGTCCTACATCAGTGACAACCAAATAGAGGACCCAAAGACACACCCACAGGCCGATCTGACGTAGACAGTTCCTCAACTGTGGTTTCCTCTCCTCAGGTAACTCCAGGTTGTGTCAAGATGACAGCATTAACATCACACCTAGGGCAAAGTTGTCCAAGGGGTAGAATCAGGGTTTAAGGTTTCTGGGACCATGTGAGTATGGGTCCTCTTGCCCTGAGAAGTCAGAGAAGATATGAATCCAGAAAAGCAGCAAGTTCAGTGATGGGTGTGTCTCAAGACCAGGAATGCAGCAAGGCAGTGATAAATAAGGAAAGACATGGAGCCAAGGTTCAAGGGTTAAAAAAAAAAAAAAAAAAAAAAAGAACTCAGAGGCCTTCTAAATAAAGGAAACCTCAGAAATGGAAAAGAATCCTGTGTGTGGCTGTGTGTGGCTGTGTCTATATCTGTGTGTATGTCTATGTGTATCTGTGTGTGTGTGTCTGTGCCTATTTGTGTCTGTGTCTATGTGTGTCTATATCTGTGTGTGTGCCTATGTGTATCTGTGTCTGTCTGTATGTCTGTGTCTGTGTGTGTCTATATATGTATCTGTGTGTGTCTGTGTGTGTCTATGTGTGTCTATGTGTGCCTATGTATATGTGTGCCTGTCTCTGTGTGTGCCTCTATGTGTATATCTGTGTCTGTGTGCATCTGTGTCTGTGGGTAGAATAAGAAGAGGGGAAACCAAGGTCAGAGCTTGGTCTAAAAAACAGCTCCACGGAGAAAGGGGACTGAGAAGGGCAGACAGGAAAGGGTTAATAGCCAGTCTGCAAAGCATTCTCTACCTTCACCCAGGGACATCCCAGGCAAGACAGGAAAATGACCTGGTCCAATTTCCTCATAATCCTGCTAGCGACAGAGCCCCTGGCAAACACCCTAATGATACTGGCAAGCACTGAGCTTCTTATCTGTGGAATGCTTTTAGCAAGATGTGCCCTATCTGCCCAGGACTGCCTGCAGTAAACAAACATGGAACCTCTGCATTTATGGGGTGCTGCCCTGGGAAAGGTTATCCAAACTATAAAACAAGCAGAGAATTAGGTAGAGATTTTCGTTACCAAAATAGCTCCCTCTGGAGAGGGATGCCCCTCATGTATCATGTGGAGACCCTTTGTGACATATCTGGGCTGCGCCTCAACCTTGTGTGTCTAGTGTCATGAAGAGCTGCGCTGAGGCCCACACTCCACATTCCATATGCCTCTCTACTTGTATTTTTGCAACTATTAATAAGGCTTAATACTCTTCACACTGGGTGTGAGCTTCAGTTTATGAATCAGATTTGACCATCAGACCCTTTGTGTTTTATCTCAGAGACACACACTTACTAAACTGCTGCCTGATTTTCAGAATCTTCTGCCCAGCCCTGCATTGAGCCAGGCTACAGGAATAGCAACTTGACCTTGCCAAGGGACAAGTCTCTGGTCAGGGAAGATCTGTGGTGGCATCAGCAGTGGCATCTTCCTAGACATCATGACACCATGAAATGATGTCATGAGTGTGAGAGAAATACAAGGTCAGCTCTGGAGAGGACCCTTAGTCACTGAACAGAAAATAGTAGCAGAGAGTAAGTGTAGGAACAGAAAGCCAGAACACAGGCTCATCCTGGAGAAAAATGGCAGGGCCCTGGGTAGGGCAGAGCAGTGGGAAGGAAGAGAAGCTGGTAAATATAGATCTATATTGGATGTTCAGGACTTGATTGAATCTATGGGGGTAGGTGACAATCTGTGGGTGAGAAATAGGATAGAAGGATTTGAGGTTGCCCACCTTTAGATAACTGGGTGGGTACTAGTCCTGGTTAAAGGGAAGGGATGGGTGAGCTTGGGGGAGATAAGAGATCAGCTTTGGATGTTTCAGGCTTTTGAGGGTATCCTCACTTGCAGTCATGTCTCGGGAGCGGTTGAATATCTGGTTCTGAAGCTCCAGAGAAATCACTGACCTGGGGAAAGAAAGCATACTCTAGCTGCTACCTGGTGGCTTGGAACACACAAGATGGCAAAAGAAATGAGAATCAGAAAGATGAACAGTCCAAGGCCAAGGACCATCACCAATTATGACAAGATTTCTCCAAATGTAGCCCAAAGGTAACCAAGGGTGTTTATAAAAGGCAGATTCTTGGCCCTGCATCAAAATTACAGAATCAGAAGATGAGGTGTGTGGAGCCTGAGATTCTCGTCTGCATGCTAATGAGCAGCCTGGGTCGTGTTTAAGCACTTCAGCCTTTGAGAAGCGCCGAGGCAAAGAACAAGCAAATGGGAATTTGCTCCAAGGAGACAGGAGGAAAGAAATGGAAAAAAAAAAGAAAAGAAAAGAAAAAAACTAACAAAAAAAAACAAAAGACACCACCACCAAAAAACCAGCCTAGCTCCTGCCATGAAAACAGGCATTGAAGATGTGTGGGGGTCGGGGCTGCTGGTTGTGGCCATCGTTTCTGCAAACTGAAGCAAGCAAGGACAGAGGGCATCTCTTGGAGTTGGCAGCATGATGGTCATGATGCTGATTTGGTCCGGGCAACCCGAGAAGAGGATGAGGGTGAGGTGGAAGTCCCACTGAAATGGGCTGAAGGGCAGGTGGTCAGTAGAGGAGGGGGACTTAGACTCTTTCTCTAACCAGCTTGGCTATGAATGGGGAGAGAAGTGATAAAAGAGAAGCAGGTTGGTGTAGGGAGCATGAGGACCTGGAGAAATGTCACTGTGAGCGTGAAGATGAATGGGTCTGATTACGGATGGGACTGAAGACAGAATAGTCAGAGCAGGATCTGGACAAGGAGGTCCATAAAGCAGGAGCAAGTGGTGGACTGCGGAGTAATGGTGGCATGAGCCTAGGTTTGGAAGAGGTCTGTAAGGCAAGCACACTGACAGTGTCTTTACAGGTCAAGTGGTGGTAGCAAAGAGTTAGAGTCCTCACCGGATGCTCACTTTCTTCTCTCAAAGCAAGAAGAGGGATTAACAAGTTGGAAGCGACAGCAGAGAGGAGCAGACCATAAAGTCCATGGAAGCAAGGACTGCGGTTACTCTGACTCAGAAGTTACCGCGCATTAGAAGCTGTTATGACAAGATCATCAGAGCCTAGCCTGGAAGGTGTTCTTATCTCTACAATCTTCATGTTTGTGTCCTTCTAAGTCACATACAGGTTCTAAACCTGTAGTCTACAGACCTTAGCTTCTCCACTTCTCCCCCTCAGAGGGGCTCGATGAGTGAAAAAAATCTCCAGAAATCTTGGGGGCAAAGAACCAGAAGGGGAGTTGCTTTCTGGGGGTGGGGGATGGGGCATATCAGAAGGGGAGCATTGCTTCTTCAAGCCTGTCACACTGCTGTGCCTAGAAAGCCATCTCCCAGCCTCCCAGTAGCAGAAAGCCAAGGAACTTCAGTGTGTTGCTGTGACCAAAACACTGAGAGAAGAACTTAATGAAGAAAGGATTTATTCTGGATCAGTTTCAGAGGATTAAGTCCATGATTGGTTGGTTCCATACTCTTAGGCAGAACATCATGGAGGCAAGAGCATTGTTACAGGTAACCTTGGTTGTGAACTTGGCACATCTGGAAATAGGGAACCTCAGCTGAAGAACTGTCCCCTTCAGAGTGGCCTGTGGACATGTCCGGAGACCATGTTCTTGATTGTTAAATGATGTAGGAGGGCTCAGTCCACTGTGGGCCGTGCCATCCCTAGGGACGTGGGCTATATAAGAAAGGTAGCTGACGAGCATAATCATCACCAGAGAGACCAGAAAGACTTCATCCAGCAACTGATGGGAGCAGACAGAGTCCCCCAAACATTAGGCAGAGCTCAGGGAGTTCTGCAGAGAAGGGGGAGGAAAGATCAGAGGAACCAGTGGGGTCAGGAATGCCACAAGGACACGGCCCACAGAATCAATTGACTGAGACGCATGGGGGTTCACAGAGATCAAGGAGCCTGTATGGGTCTGACCTAGGTCCTCTGCATATATGTTATGGATAAATAGCATGGTGCTCTTGTGGGATTTCTAACAGTGGGAGTGGGGGCTGTATCCAATTCTTTTCCTTGCTTGTGGGACCCTATTCCTCCTACTGGGTTGCCTCATCCAACCTTGATATGATGGTATGTGCCTGGTCATATTGCACTGTGTTATGATATGTTTGGTTAATGTCCCTTGGAGGCCTGCTCTTGTCTGAGGGGAGGCAGAGAGGAGTGAATCTGGGGGAGAGGGGAGGTGGAGGAGTAGAGACTGGGCAGAGGGGGATAGGAAACTCCAGCTGGGATATAATATATGAGAGAAGAATAAAAATGAAAAATAAAAAATAAAGGTAGCTGAATGTGAGCCTGGAAGCAAGCCAGTAAGTGTTTCTGCTTCAGACTCCTGTCATTGGTTCCTGCTTTGACTTTCCTTAGTAATGGACTGGAACCTATAAGTTAAAATAAGCTCTTTTGTGCCCAGGCTGCTTTAGATCATGGTGTTTATCTCAACAGCAGAAAGTAACCAGAACAAGTATGTAGTAGACGTTATTGACCTCATGGCTATCAGGAAGTAGAGAAAGAGAGAGGGACTAGGAACCAGGCATACTCTTCAGAGTTATAATCCCTTATGACCTACTTCCTCCACGTGGGCCAAACTCTAACGCCCTGGAGTTTCTAGAACCTCCCATAATCAAACTTTAACAGGGTATCATTCTGGGAAACTTCTTTATGACAATTACTTCTACTTGAAATCACATCAGTCCTGGGCACAAGGACTGACTACAAGACCCAGCAATGGTCTAGACGGGTGGGAGACATGAAGACAGAATGGCATTCATCAGGGCTCTTCCCTCTTTGTCCACAGCTCAACAGAGGCCGCATCACTTTCTCTGGTGTCTGCTGCTGAGTGTTTAAGTTCATCAAGCCCTGCAAGGGGGAGGGGGTCTCTGGAGAATTTCAACGAGCTCTGTGTAAATGACTCAAGTTATTCAAGAGATGTCCAAAGTCAGTCAGCGGACCCAGCGTGGAGGCTCACAGGAGGCAGCCAAGCAGTCAGTGGGGGATGGCAAGGAGGTGGTCTCCAGTCCAGCAGCATGTCTGGGCTTGTTTGTACGTTGGATCCCTGTGCAGAGTCAGCTAGCAGAAGGTCCATTCCTGACGCAACTTCACAAGTGAGAGCTGTGAAGGCTGCACGGATACGCCGCCAACCTTGAGAAGCCTCGGTCAAGGCTGAGAACGCTCTACAAACCAGAAATGTAACGTCATCCGTGTCCGTCTCTGACAGCTCCTGAATGCTTACTCAGCGCTCACAAGGAGGACAAACAAAACCCAAGGCCACCTCACTCATCTGCAGGTCTTTCTGTCACGTCACTGGAACCTTCTTTCCCTGTGACTGTCAACAGACAGGAAACCAATGCTTCAGAGCGTTCCTAGAGGAACCAAGGGCGTCTGGCTCTTGGGTGTCCTTCTGAGGCACACAAAAGTAGATGAGATTCTGTGCGGCCATCAAGGACTCTGGGCCACACTCTGTCCTCCTGGCTGACAAGGTGACAGCGACACATTGATGGACCTGAAGCAGCTTCTCAGTCTCTTGGTCATTGTCTCCTGAAGACAACTTTGTGCCTTTGATTTTCTTCTTCTTATGAGTTAATGTCTTGGTGGGCTATTCACAGTCCCCCCCCCCCGACACTTCCCTGGCATCCAAACCCCCTGAGGATATTTTTATATGTGAGAGCACACCTCACCACCATCTTACAGGCAAGGAAATCGAGAGCAGCTCAGATCTGAGGTGAGGCTGAGATCTACACTGAGCAGGTCTGAGCGGGCCTGGAAATACAAAGTCACATTGAAGAGAGTGAGGAAGAAGGCTCCCAGCTTCAAAACTGGATAGGTGGAGTGAGACTAGACCCTAGGATGGAAGGAAAGTATTCGGGTGACCAGTAATGAGGGAGGAGGCTAAGCTAAGGCTAAGATGTCCCCATAACCAGCAGGATTACCGAGGACTATGCTATGTGCTTGCTTTTGTGTGTGTGTGTGTGTAACACAAATAAAAATAAAAGCCAGGGCTAATGTTATAGCTCAGTGACAGAGTGCCTGTCTCTTACAAGCAAGGCCCTGGACTAGACATCCAGTATCACAAAAATGAAACAAAATAAATTTGCATATGATTTTGTGATAGTTTTTTTTGTGTGTGATAGTTTGTTTTAACTGTTAACTTGACACAACCTAGAGTCACCTGGGAAGAACATCTTAATGAGGCATTCTCTAGATCTGGTTACCCCTTGGACATGCCTTGTTGGCCTATTGGGGATTTTCTTGACTGTTAACTGACCCAGTCCATTGAGGGTGGCACCATTCCCTAGGCCATGAATTACGTAAGAGTGAAGAAAGCCAGCTGATAGCAAGCAAGTAGACAGTATGGCCGCATTTGTTTCTCTCTGTTCTTGACCGGATATGGTGTAGCTGCATGAGTTCCTATCTTGACTTCTCTCCGTGATGGACTGTAACCTGGAATTGTAAGGCAAACAAACCTTCACTCCCATAAAGTTGATTTTTAGTCAGGGTGTGTTCTCACAGCAACAGAAATGAAACCAGAGTGGATTTCAATGTGGTCTAAACAGCTGAGACTCAGGGTACGGTCAGCACGGGTTCTGGCCAAGTTTTATGGCCCCCCTCAAGCCTGGGATTCACCCTGCTGAGATTTACTACGTTGTGCTGCTGTGGGTGCGAATAAATCTGGACTGGCTGCTGAAGGCTTTCTGATTCATCTGTTTAAAGTGCTACAAAAGAAAGACGGAGAGACAGTCCACAAGTTGATCTGGCTTCAAGTCCCACTGAATCCCATTGGGCCTGATTTCTCTCTCTCCCTCTCAGAACCAATCTCTGAGTCTTACCCTCCTATTCCCTGAACTGGTGGGTTCCAGCAGCCCCAAGCTGATAGCATCCCAACCCCATGTATGAAGAGTTCTGTCCTCCAAGAAATCCCAGACCAGCATTGAACTAACTTTGCCTACCCATCCCTGAATCAGTCAGTATGGTTGGAAGAAATGCGCTGAAATGCAGGGGTCACATGTCTACCTTGAAGCTACCCTGCCTGGCCCACATGGACTCAGGGTGGGGATGGAGTGGATTCCCATAAATAAAGGCACACTGTTGCCAAAAGGAAAGTTGAATACTGGTTAGGTGACAGACGCCTCCTAGTAGAGCAAGTGCCTGGGCCCAAGGTGGGCAACAGAGAGGGTCAGAGGCTCTGGGCCAGAGTCACATGCTAAGAGCACGTTCTGTGTATGACCGGACATCTTCGTTCATAGCAAGAGGCTGTATCACTCAGGAGAAGACACCTTACAGGTTTTAGGGGTGTTTGTGAGAAAAGAAAACACAGAAAGAGAAGAGAGATGGGAGAGAGGCATCCTAGGATCTTGATCCTATTAAGAATCACCGCAAAAGGCACTAAGCTTGTCAGAGCCTGGATGTCCCCAGGAAGTGAGAGGAAGGGTCTGTGATAAGCAGGTCTGAAGGAAGGAGAAAGGGCTTTCAGGGTGAAGGGGAGACTTTGAGGACAGCGGAGAAAAGAAACCAGGTCGTAGGTATTACTCTTGCAGAATGGCAGCACAGAAAACGGTCGGTCGGAGGCCTGCCTGCCTCCTGCCGGAGAAGTGAGCAGCTCAGATTTCACACCTGGATTTTTAATCAACTCCCCTCCTGGCTTGTTGATAGCAGAACCCAGGATGGGGGAAGAGAAGAACAGCGAGGAAAACCCAGGGTGGCTGAGACAAGCAACGAGACTTCATGTCCAGAGCCACCTTGGGCTCCTCCAGGACAGCTGCCCTGCAAACACAATTCCATCCCTAGCCCCACATGGTGCCCAAGATTACCACTCTTCATCGACTATGTCTGCATCCCATGTAAGACCATTTTGTCTTCAAAGCTGATGCTTTTTATTTTCCCACTGATTTTTTTTTATAACATAATTCTTTATTGATTCTTTGGGAATTTCATATCATGCACCCCAATCCTGCTCACCTCCCAGTCCCTCCATATCCTCCCCTAGCCCCTGAGCATCCTCCCAAAAGAAACCTCCCCCCAAATCAATTAAAAACAAAACAAACAAACAAAAGCCACCTTGCTCCTCCATCTTTCCAACACCTCTTCATCCTTCCTAGTGGCATTGGGAGCTGCAGTGTGTCACACAGTACACCCTTTTGTCCAATCTGCCCCACCCACAAAGTGTTCATTGCAAAGAGTCAGTGGTCTGGTTCAAGGCCTCTGGCACACCATCACTGCTCTACCTTCTCGGAGTCATGGGGATCCTGTGGTTTTCATTCCGCAGGACCAGTCCCTTCACAGGGGTAGATGTTAGGGTGAGCCAACCCAAGGCCCAGGATGCGAGGCTGGGTGGTAGCTGATCAGGTTGGTCCGGGCCTCTAGTACCATCCTCCTCAGGCAAGGGCCAGAGCCCCCTCTCCTAGGCCCATGCTATCAGGGCTGGCTCTCCCACACCCATGGTGAGGAGCAGGGCCGGCTCTTCTGCTGTAGTGTCCAGTGAGGGACAGGGCTGGCTCAGCACAGTCCTTGGATTTCAACACACATGGTGGCAACATGGCCTATGGACATTATCACAGACCCCAGCTGTATCAGGAACACAAACCAGGACATGGCTCTTAGCGGTAGTTTTGGCCCGGACGACACCATGGCCCCATGTGGCAGTACAGGCCACCCAATCGGCATGATCCCTGAGGCAGCAAAGCCCTCAGACACCAACATGGCCACAGGTTGGGGCTTAGACACTGGACATTTGTGTGGCCTTTGGTGTTACCATCATCAACACAGACCCTGCTGTGGTAGGACCCTGGCCCCAGACATGATTCTCGGTAGCAGACTGAATCTGGATGTCACTACAACCCCAGGTGGCAGCACAGGCCACTCACATCAGCATGGCCCCAGTGGCAGCATGGCCCCAGTGGCAGTGTGGCCCTTGGACACCAACATGGTCCCAGGTAGCAGCCCAGACCCCTGGCATCAACATAGCCTTCAATGGTATCAGGAGCCATGGACATTAACACAGACCCTGGCTGCGGTCGGGCCATGGAACTAGACATGACCCTCAACAGCAGTCCATGACTGATTCTTAAAGACCACCTCAAAATACTGTGTAATTCAGAACACAGAAGGCAAATGTTAAAAAATACACATGCCCAAGCCTACCTGTAAACATTAACTCAAGTTCACAGTGGGTTCTGGGCATCTGTATCCTCCATTGATCCTGGGAAGAGTCTGGCCTAGTTGCCAAGCAGGGCAACCACTGTCTCAGGGGCCCATAGATAGATAAATTTGGAAGGGACCAGAGCTAGCACACCATGACTACAAGTCCAATCTAGCCTGCTGTTCCTTTTGTTGTAAATAAAGCTTTGTTGGAATATAGCCACACCTACTCTCTTAGATTCTCTCCATGGATGCTTTCGTAGTATTGTGATTCATATGGCTCACAAAGCCCCAAACATTTATGCTATAGTATTTTCCAGAAAGAGTTTGGTTCCCCCTGGGGGGGAGTAGGCAACTTCAGAGGCCCAGATTTGTGCCTGCTGGGGAAAGATTAAGAACCCAAAGGCTTCACTTCTTCCTCTTGTCCTTTGTCTGGGGTATCACAGGCTCCCATTGTCTGAAAGGTACGAAAGGCACCAAATGGTTGCCTACTAAGAAACTTGTTCCTCGAAATAGCCTTACTTTGAAGAACCCCCTTCCTCCCTGGAGGCAATTGTAGTACAACTGTCAATCAAAACACTCAGCTTCCTCCTTGGGCATGTGACCCAAACTGAACCCGGCACATACCTTGAGCTAGTTAAAGGAGACCCACCTCTCCCTGGAGCACTAGGAAACTGTTGATCACTGTTAAACCATTGTTAAAGTCCTTTTTAAAAAGAACAATTAAGGCCTGGAAGATGCCTCAGGTGGTAGCGTGTCTGAGGCACAGGCTACACAAGCCTGAGAAACAGAGGTCAGATTCCCAGCACCCATGTGAAATCCAGGCATAAGGTGTGTATGTGTAACCCCAGAACTGGGGCGATGGGGACTACTGATTCCTGGAGCTCATTAGCTAGCCACACTAGATGAATCAGTGAGCTCTGTAGGTTCAGTGAACAACATTGTCTCCAAAAAAAAAAAAAAAAAGTGGAGAAAAAGGAAGAAAGATACCAAGATATCTGGAGTTGACTTCCTTTTTTTCTTTTATGATTTTTTACAACATAGTATTTTTATTGACTATTTGAGAGTTTCACATAATGCACCCTGATCACATTCACTTCCCAGTCTCCCCATGTCCACCCCTCCACCCTTGTGACCTCCCCCAAAGAAAAATAAGAACAGAGAAAACAAAAACACACAACAACAACAACAGTCGAATTTGTGTTGCCCATACACTCACTGGAGCATGGTCAAACTCCCAGCAGCCAGCCCCTTAAAGTAAATGGAGTCCTTCCCCTACCCCCACCCCCACCCCCACCCCCACCAGAAGCCATCAACTGTGAAGAGCTACACTCCAGGGTCCCTATCACAATTTTTAAGAGTTCTCTTCAATAGCTTCTGTCTAGACTGTTTCTTTTTGTGTGTGGTGGGGGCAGGGAGAGGCTGTCACCGAAGCCTTCTACGTCTCTCATTCTCAACTGTGAGTCTGCAGTCATCAAGACCACTGCAAAAGAAGCCTCCTTGCCCTCTACAGTCACGGCTTTCATATGGTTTCTGGCATTATCATGGTCCATGGACTTCAGCATGGTCTCCTGTGGCAGGGCAGACCACAGATATCAACATGGCCTCCTGTAGGAGCACAGACCACAGGCATCCACACGGCCTCTGGCAGCAGCAAGTACCGTGGACCTCAATGTGGCCTCCAGTGGCAGCACAGACCACAAACATCAACATGGTCCTCAGCTGCAGTGTGGATCAGAGACACCATCATGGCCTCCAGCAGCAGCACAGGCCACAGATATCAACATGGCTTAGGTGGCCACACAGGCCACGGACATCAGCATGGCTTCAGGTGGCAGCATAGACCATGGACATCACCATGGTCTTCTGTAGTAACATGGACCATGGACATCCACATGGTCTAGGCAGCAGCAGGACCACGGATATCAACATGGCCCTTGGCAGCAACACAGACTACAGACCTCAGCATGGCCTCAGGAGGCAGCTCAGGCCACATATATCAACATGGCCAACAGTGGAGACACTGATCACTGACATCAACATGACTCCCAGCAGTAGCACAGACCACGGACATCCACCCTGCCTCCAGTGGTAGCATGGGCCATGAACATTGACATGGCCTCTAGTGGCACCACAGACCATAGACAGCCACATGAACCTTGGGCATCAGCTCAGCCAGCGGTGGCAGCATGGACCACAGACAGACACCAGCATGTCCCCCAGCTATAACACGGATCATTGATATCAAGACGGTCTCTGGGGCGGATTGGACCCTGGAGGTCTTTTGAAGAGGCCCAATCCAGAAAATGAACCATTCTCCATCTTGGACATCCTCTCGTTGCTCAGAGCCAGGGTGATCATGCGGCTGGGTAGCATGTTTGGGGACAGAGCCTATACAAGCTTCTAGGCTGCTGCATACCACCCTGCTGGCCCTACTCAGCAACAACGTTCTCCCCTGCACACCCGAAGCCTTCTCCCACACCTGTCACCACCATGGTGTCTCCAGTTCCACCTCTTCCCACTGTGCATGAGCCGCTACATTCCTCCATTTTTCCTATCTCTCCATCACATATTTTTTTCATCGATGTGGCATTGCAAACCGCAGTGTGTCCCACAGTATATTTTTTTGCCTAAACAACTTTATGTACAAATACTCATTGCCCTGAGTCATTGGTCTGGTTCAAGGTGTTTGGTTTCTGGGTCACCATAAATGCTGGACCATCACCAAGACTCATCATGGATATCCTGCTGTTGCCCAGAGTCAGGATGATCTTTCAGCTAAGGAGGGCATCCAGGGGCAGGATCCGTGAGAGCTCCATGTGGCTGCACATCTCCTGGCCCTCGGTGATGGCTGCATCCAGGCTCGCGGGGCTTGGCCATTGTGCTTGTGGCCTCCAGGCAGTGATGCTACTCCAAGCTCTCCTTCTCCCAGCAGGGCAGGCAGTGTGGGCTGCAGCCACTGGGGCTCTGTGCTGCAGGCCAGCTCATGGGCCGAAGGCCAGCCCTATTCAGTAACATCACGTTCTCTATACCCTGTATCTGTGTTCTCCCACATTGCTCCATACCTTTCACTGCCACAGCTCCTCCATGGTGGCTTCCCTGCATGTCTGCTACAGGTTGTCAGCTGCAGCCTGGTGCAGGATACATGGATTAGAGTTGACTTCAATCCTCTAAGTACATCCATGCACAAATGAACACACACAGAGAGACATAAACAGACACACACACATACACACATTTTTTTAATCACAATTAGTGTTAATGACAAGGTCTTGTTTGTATTTATAAGCACTCCTGGTGTTCATTATCCTGCAAATAAACAAAGACTTGGGGAGATGGGCCAGTCCTAGTCAGCAGCTGCTGGAGTCTCCCTTGTTGCCTTGTTCACCTGCCTGCTCTGAGAAGAAAAAAAAAATATCCTGTCAGTCAGACAGCTAACTGGACCACTCCTAAGCCAGCGCCAGCCATAAACACTCCATGGATGCGCTGAGACAACTAAGCAAAGATTGTAATTGATTATTGCTGCTCTTGAAGGTACAGCCTCAGCCAGGACTGTTTGAAAGTGTTTGTACCAAACTTGGGTGTGGCAAGCCTCCACGAACTCTAGATGATCCTGCAATCATTTGTGGAGAGGCCAGAGAGGAAGCATGTGCCTTGGTCACCTAGCAGAGGGGCTACTGTGGTGCTAAGAGGCGAGGCTGTGATTGGTGCAAAATATAAGCCTCAATAACTGAATGGTGTAAAAAAAGACAAACGAATGGCTGTGATTGGTCTGGAACCACATAAGCATGCTGGCAGGGCTCAGGGGGATGGTACGGGCCAGTTTGCCTCCCTAGTTAGCAGCTGTTGGACTCTTCCCTGGGCTGCGGGTGTCACGGCATTGGGCTTTTCCAGAGTGGTCTTTCCTTGCCTGTTTTCAGTAGTGAGTGCTGGCTGGTAACACAGAGAAGGCAGCAGTAGAGGAGCGGTAGCATTGATGGGTGAGCCGTGGGCAGCCCAGGCTGCAAAAAGAGCCAGAGGGGAGAAGCCGTTGAGTGGTTCTTAGGAGGCCAGGGCAGGAAGAAGAAGGGCAATGGAAAGCAGAGAGAGAAGACAGAGAACTAAGGCTGAGGGTTAAACAACAGTGCAGAGCAAAGGAAGAGGCCCTGAGTACCAGGAGCCTTCCAGAGAGCTGTCAGGTCTTCAGGGGCCCAGGTCTCAGACCTTGGGCCGACAGCTGTAACACTGGCCTGGTGAAGGAAAGGCTTAGTGACGCCAACGTCTGGGATGCACACATGAGTACTAGCACTGGTCTGCAGCTAAAGGCTGAGGAATTCTGGTATCTAGGCCTGCCTAGATGTTAGCCAGGACTAAAGGCTGGAAAATCACAGCTTCCTTGGCCCACAGCAGAGCTGTAACGCTTGTGGGGCTGTGGGGCCCAATACCAAAGGTCTGTGGCACTAGAGGGCACCACCTGCTGACGCTCCTATCACTTGCTTTCCCATCTGCGGAAGACCAGTCCTTCTCCTTGCCCACCCATGATTTCAATCTAAGTGGGGCTTTTCAAAAGACTCCTGATTGGCAGCAGTCTCCTGTCCCTGGCATCTGGATCTGGAGGTGAGAAAAGAAGGACTGACAGCCATTCTGACATCTTCCCCTTTGCAAAGGGCTAAAGAGCGCCTGCTCTCAGGATGCCTGGGGCTTCCACCCTGCCCTGAGAACATCCCTGTCTGTCGCTGGCTTATCTCCTCCCCGACAACATCCCTCTCGAGGTATATTAGAGTTTAAAGCAGTTGTTTACATCGCTCTCCCTGCAAAACCCCAAGTAATATAAAATACAAGGACTTACCAGGCCACGGGGTGTGGAGCTGGCCATTTTATAGACGGACACCTGGGCCAGAAGTGACAAGTGACTGTTGGAACATGAACCCAGAACTTGGTCATACCTCCTCCTGTCCCAGTGTCACCCAATTCTCCAATCCCCACAATCGCTTTCAGTCGGCAGCAGCCAGAATCAATCCCCAAAATATAAGAATCATTTTATAAATTAATAAATAGGTGACAAGGAGTTTCCTCATGCTGCCAGGAGTCAAGACACCCCCCCCCCCCCGGTGTGTGTGTGTGTGTGTGTGTGTGTGTGTGTGTGTGTGTGTGTGCGCGCGCGCGCGCGCGCTTGCAGAATGTCATACTAGGCATTTAAAAGCATCAAAAGATCAAGCGGGGGGAATGTTAAATATGAATAAGATGAATGACATTTCTGTGCAAGGAATAATGACTTTAATGACTTTACTCGCCCAGGTCCCCACATCATAAGGTACAAAAGCCGAGGATTGGAATGGAGTGTATGTGTGTGTGTGTTGGGGGGGTGGGGGCGGGGCGAGTGAGACTAGCCGGTGGGTAAGGGAAGGAAAGGATAAGATGGGACTGTCAGTGTGAGCCCTGGGTCCTGGCATGTGTCACTGCCTCCCAGGGTGTCTCCCAGGCATAAAGCTCCAAGGCAGTGAAGGGCCCAGAGACCCTACAACAGATGGCCAAGCCATCCACAGCCTCTCTGGAGAGAAACTATAGGGGTCTTGTAGCTGACAGAGCACCTCTGCTGACCCTGATCACCCAAGATAACCAGATAGGGAGCCTATGGTGGCAGTGCTTCGTGCAATGGAGGTCATGCAGTGGATCATAAACAACAACACGTATGCTATGGAGGCAATGCTGACAGCCTTCTCAAAACCATGCACTGGGATTCTAATCCGTAAGCAATGCTACTGGGTGGTGGGGTCTCTGGGTAAGGGATGAAAGCGCTATAAGGGTAGAGCCATCTCAAACAGCATTAGTGTCCTATGAAAAAGATGCCAGGGAGACCCCTCGGCTCTTCATATGAGGTCATGGCAAGCAGGTACCATCTTCGAGGCAGCAAGTGGACCTACATCAGACACCAACTCTGACGACATCTTGGTATTGGACTTTAAGTCTCTAGAACAGTAAGAAATAAGTACCTGTCCTACACTGGCCACGAAGCCCAGGGCAATTTGTTATAGCAGCCCAGGAAGACAAAATACGAGATCACAGTGTGAGCTGTAAAGGCAGACAGACCACACCTGCCAATCCTGGACTGTCACATTCCAGCTGGGACACTATGAGCGGGGACTCAGCGGCTCTCAAAC
Organism: Peromyscus californicus insignis; assembly: GCF_007827085.1. Classification (NCBI taxonomy): domain Eukaryota; kingdom Metazoa; phylum Chordata; class Mammalia; order Rodentia; family Cricetidae; genus Peromyscus; species Peromyscus californicus. The sequence continues at coordinate 84,079,266 of NW_026294413.1, read as the reverse complement.
TAGAGAGTTAGCTTTCTCACCCAGGAGATGGCCCCCGCACCTCTCCTGGATTGGAGGGTGACATGAGGTGATACAAACCAGCCTCTTAGCTTGCTGTGATGGCCATTACTGTCAAACCGACAGGATCCAGACTCATTTAGGCAGAAATCTTGTGGCCATGCCTGTGAGGGATAATCTAGATTAATTTAACTGAGCTGGGAAGGGTCACCTCTACTGCAGTAGTGCCATGACCTGGGGTGGGATCCTGGATCGAATAGAGATCAAGCTAAACACCAGCATCCATTCATTGCTCTCGGATTCTGGACTCTGGATGCAGTGACACCTGACACCGGCTCCATACACCCCAGTATCATCCTGAGCCCGGAATCTCACCCAGTGCTTGTTCACAGTGGCCCGAGAACCAGGGGCAAGGCCCAGTTTCCCTCCACAGTGGCAGGATGGCAGGAAGGGCAGATGTCTACCTCATCCAGACCTCTCGATGAAGGTCAGGTGATGCAGGACACTGCCAGTCAAAGGCAGCTGTGAGTCCAGGTGGCAGTGACCTGTAACGGGTGTATTTCCTGCGTCCATGGTCTTGCGCTCTTCCTTCAGCGTGCCAGCCAACACCAGTGGCTTCTCGGCGAGAAGGTTCATGTCCCCCTTGGCATGGCTGAGTTCAAACCGAGGCAAACAGATGGCCTGTGAGAGACAGAGAGGGGCTGAAGATGCTGCTCTGTTTGTGTCGACTGGGCTGACAGGAAACAATAACGGAAGTAATGGCAGCATGCCTCACAGGGAACTTCCTGTGAGCCAAGAACTCCACGTGCAACAGCACCTTCAGTCACACAACAACCGTGCAAGATAGGCAATATTATTACTAGGCCCATTTTACAGACGAGGCACTTGAAGCTCAGAAAAGTGAAGTAACTTGGCCAAGGCCACACAGTAAATATGTGCTGGTTTAAATATCTGGCTTAAAAGTCTAAACCCTGAACAGCTTCACGGAGATATGCTACCAGAGAAGCGGCTGGAAGCAGGCATCTGGGAGATGAGGGTTGGCTAGGCCCACCTATAAAGCAATCACGTCATGATAGTGCTGTCCCAGAGTTCCCCCAGAAGAGGCAAGGTGGGAGTTGGAGACTTGGAAGATGACAGAGTCCTGGTCTTCGTCCCATCTCAGAGTGTTTTTATTGTCCCAGCATACATGCTGCTGCAGTAAAGCTTACACTAAGAGAGCCTGCAGCTTATGCAGGGAGGAAGCTGTGCGGGTGGGGGTGGGGGGTGGGAGGACCACACCAAGTCCTGCAGCCAGGTTTAGATGGGTGGCTGCAAAAGGCCCTCACTCTACCCAGGAAGCAGAATGAGTCACAGTGAGTGCTAGGAGGACCTCAGAACTGGGCCAGCAGGTCCAAAACAGATGACTGTCCCAGCCCTGATTATGGGCTCTAATGATATAATGGAAATATGACATCCATCTTGTTTAGTGTATGTCTCCAGACCTGGGCTTACAGGCCGGTGCATAGTAATTAGACAATAAATAGCTATTCAAAAGGAGTGGGCATATAAAAAGAAACGGGGCTAGAGAGAAGGATGAGCTGTTGAGAGCATTTGCTGCTTTTACAGAGGAGCCAGGTTCAGGTCCCAGCCCAGACATCAGTGGCTCACAGCCTCCTATAACTCCAGTTTCAGAGGTCAAACACCCTCTTCTGACCTCTGCAGACACTTGCATGCACATGGTACATATCTATGCAACCAGGCCCACACACGTACAGGTAAAATAAAATAAATCTTTTTTCTTAATGAGTGAACAAAGTAGATGGGGAGGAGCCAACGTCTGTCAGTCTTGGCCCTACTGGGTTTGGGGATGACTAATTGCTAGCTGTAGGGGTGTCCTGAGTAGCAGCATCTGGGTCTCTCAGGCCCATTAGATGTGACTGTCCTTCTTCTGTGATATCAAAACCAAACTTGTCCTCAGGGGAGACCCTATAACATGTAAAACACAATCCTCAGCTTACACCACTAATTGAAAGAGGGATCCCAATATTTATCTGTATGTCCAATGGACGGGGTATGCCCCAGCACCAGAAGCCTGGAAGGGCTGAAAGAAAGCAGAGCAACTTGAGAGTTCTGTGATGTGAAGTAAGAATGGTGCTGGGTTGGCCTGGACGTGTGTGTGTGTGTGTGTGTGTGTGTGTGTGTGTGTGTGTGTGTGTGTGTGTGTGTGACATTAACACCCGGTCACAGGGCAGGCAGGAATGAGGAGGACTCAGACCAGACACCAGCTGGGAACAAAAGAAGCCTAAGGCTCAGCAGATTGTACAGAAATCCCCATGCAATTCCTGGACCCTTTGACAAGTGGCCTTGCAACAGCAACCTTCTCTTGTCTCAGCCTTGAGGCTTGCTCCGTGAAGTGTGGCCTCCCATGCAGGAGGGCTATGGATCAAGGTGGTCTTGGCAGATCCACTCACAGGAATTAGCCAGTGACATTGGAGCTACAGGATGGCCTCCTTATTATTACACACACACACTCGCCTGTCTGCACTTCCCAACACTGATTTGTTTATTTCTGCAAAACCCTTTCTGCCCAGACACTGAGCTGGGCTACAAGAGATAGGACTGACTCAGCCATTTGCCTGTCTTTAGCATAAAAGGGTCTAAAAAGAATAATTTAAGCTTCTCTGGAGTGAGGTCATTTAATGAATCTTCTCGATGCTAAGAGGTTTTATATTCCTTTTTAAAAACCCTCCCCCAAGCACGGGGCTATGATATTACCTTGGAGAGCCAAGAGATGGAGTGATACACGTATGCACAGCACACTGGGAGGAAGGAGGTGGTTTCCTTGGCAACAACATCCATGTTCTGGCTTCCCTCGGCTAAATTGGAATATATTGAAATATCTGCTTTGGGCGCCTCTCTCTCGGAGGGAAATGAGTAGTTTTCCTATTCCACAAGCCTGCAGCTGGGGAGAGATGTTCTGTGAGTTTGATGCATCTGAATGGGGGAAAAGCAGCCTGCAGGCTGTCAAAAGTCCTCTGCCTGTCTTTGCAAAACCCAAGCTGTCCTTCCTTGAGCCAAGGGGGAAAGAAAGGAAGAAGCAAAAGATGCTCACCCACCCGGTCCAGCAGATAGCAGAAGACTCCATCTTGGGCTGCCTGTATCCTCGCCTCTCCGATGTGTTTCCAAGCATTCCCAGCTCCACAGATGAGCCTCCAAAATCTATGCACATTGTGTCTGCAGTGCAGAGGGGCTGGGAGGAAAAAGGGGTCTTTAGATCAGGTCTGCTCAAACCCCAGCCAATGGGTAGGTACACAGCTATGCACCCAGAGCACGGTGCCCAGCACACAGAAGATATTAGTATCATATCTATGGACCCGAGTGTTTGTCTGGCTGCACCATTAACCTTCTGCATGATTCAGCGTAAGTTCTGTAAACTCAATAACCTTGGTTTCCTTTTCTGTAAGAGCTCCAAGGCTCCGGTGAAGGTCAGATAAGGTGAGCTGTGCACTCCTTGGCACCATGGAGACACATTCAGTTCTGTTTTCTTCTTCATGCCAAACATCTCTGTCTTTCCAATAATGAAGATTTACCAGAAGGAAGAGCATCTTGGGGGAGTTGCAGGGGGAAATCTTACCCCCAAAACCCAGGTCTTTCCATTTGCATAGCTTTTTTTCCCAGGGTGCTTTTACAGAGCTCAGATGGCCTAGGCTGGGAAGGATGTGAATAGAACAGGTTAGATTCAAGTATAACTTGAGACCCAGCCACTAGCCTTAGAGGGAGGGGGTCAGGTCAGGCCAGGGGCGGGCAGGAAAATGTATGGGAACACCAGCAACCAGCAGGTCAGAGGAGGGTTAACAATGAGAAGCCAGGGTTTGGCAGGGAGGTGTGTGTCTCAAGGATATGGCCTCGAATATGATTTGTCCCCTCCAAAACTTGGGTTGGATATTTTAAAAAGTTTTTATTATCCATTTTGTGTGGGTGCATGTGAGTGGGTGTGGGTGCACATGCCAGAATACGTATGTGGAGGTCAGAGGACAATACCAGGTAATCGGTTCTCTCCTTCCACCATGTGGGTCCCAGGAATTGAACTCAGGTCATCAGGCTTGGTAGCAAGCACCTTCACCCACAAAGCCATCTTGCTTGCCCCATTAGATGGGAATTTGACTGCCATCATGGCAGCAGTTAATGGTAAGGCCTTTAAGAGGTGGTTAGATTTGTCAATGTGAAATGTCCCCAACAGGCTCATGGAACATTTAGGAGGCAGGGCCCAGTTGGAGGAAGTGGTTTATGCTTGGTCCTTGGTTCAGATGCATTCTCTGCTTCCTGGTGAACTACAGTGTGAGCTGCTGTATTCCATCACAGGCTCCTGCCACCCTGGCCTAGGCTGCCTTGCTTTCCCTAGCACGATGGATTGAAAGCACTGAATGGGTGAGCCCAGATAAGCCTTCGCCCTTCAGCCATCTCTGTGGGGCATTTAGGTGCAGCAACGTGAAGGTAGCTGACGTGGAAAGATTAGTTCCTTTGTCGTGGAAATGCGCTCATGCTCAGGAGGACAGGCAGTGGGGAAGTGAGGCTCGCCCTTGTGTCTTCTCTCTTCTGCGTATGCCACCTTGCCCCACCCCCCAATGTTTGTACCTTGTTATAGTGACCTGAGGCCCTCACCAGACTCTTCTGCCTGACCTTTGACTACCAACTTCTGGAATAGTGACCTCCATAAACTCTTTTCCTTCTTAAACTTCCCAGTCCCAGGTATTCTGTTATAGCAACTGAAAATGGACTCAGACACCAGGCTATTTAAAGACCCTCCCAGCAGACTCCTTATTGGATTTTGTCCTTATACCCCCCTACTTTTCACTCACAGAAAGGTCTTCCTTGAGCCTCTATTAAAATTGTTTTAAACACATCAGGACCCAGGATTCCCATCTGAAATCCAGATTCCAGAGCTGGTTCTAAAGAGCTTATGGATACAAAATGGTGTTTGAGTCCTTTTCCCAATACTAGTGTGTACCGGCTTGGAAGGAAAGCTCTCTAAGTTTTGCTTGTGGTCTGCAGAATAACCATGCTTCCCTCCTGTCAGAGGCAGCTGTGGTGGGATGTAAAGACTGACAACAGCCAGTGGAGTCCACCACCTGTGCCTCGGTGCCTTCTAATTCTGTGTCTATGGTCACCCATTAAAGAGAAATTTGCTGCCTAGCAGAAGAAGGTCCAAGCACTGGACCTTTTCCCTAGATCAGTGGTTTTCAACACATGGGTTGAGACCCCTTGGGGTCAAAGGACCCTTTCACAAAGGTCAACTAAGGCCATCTGAAAACACAGATATTTACATTACGATTCATAACAGTAGCAAAATTACAGTTATGATGTAGCAATGAAAATAATTTTATGGTTCGGAGTCACCACAACTTGAGGAACTATCATTCAGGTCACATCATTAGGAAGGTTGAGAACACCGCTCTGATAAAGTTAAAAGAGAACTACATACATAGCAATATCCCTAAGTTCCTCTACAAAAAAGAAGCTACTCGTAAATCTCCAAAAGAGGGATGATGGCTGAAGGAATATTTGCTCTGTACATATGCAAATGCACCCTAAAGCTAAAATAATCAAAATAGTATAAGATCCACAAAGAAAGTAACAGGAGAAAGATGAAACAAACTCAGCATATTGAAATGTTAATATACTTTTAAGATGAGTTATCAAAAAAAACATGAAGTTGGGAGGGATGTGTGTTGGGGTCAGGTGTCTGTAAATTGGGGGATGGATGTGATTAAGATACATTGTATACATGTATTAGAGATTTTCTAAGAGGAAAATAAAAGAACTTCATGTCCTTCTGGAACAATGTGGATACAATGGAACAACCCTTCTACCAAGGAACAAATTTAAATTCTACTCCCTACCTCACACCATACTTCAGAGTAAATTCTGCATAGGTTAAACATTAAAATTAAAAACAGGCTGTGTTAGATAAGAAAAGACAGAATGAGATGTACCTTTTCTTTGAGGTGACATCAGGCATCTTGTAGAGTCCATCCTCTCAGCCGACTCTTAGGCCATGGTTATTTATTGTGACAACCTGTATACAAGGGCTTATCTGTCAACATCTCAGCTGCACGATATTCACGATATTCTCTTTCTCTCTCTCTCTCTCTCTCTCTCTCTCTCTCTCTCTCTCTCCCTCTCTCTCTCTCTCTCTCTCTCTCTCTCCTTCCCTCCTTCCTCCTTTCCCTCTCAGCATTTCTCGCCTCTAACACAGCTCTGAAGGAACCCTACAGCAGTCCCTTCACCCACCCCAGCCAGCGCACAAACCCAGAAGTACAGAGGATCCCACACTCAAGGCAACCTCTGAGATGGGAAAGACAAAAGCCCAAGAGTGTCCCCTGTTCCAGCTGCCAGAAATACATCTTCAGATACTTTCTTTGAGGATTCCGAGAGGACTCCAGTATTCCCCTGTCCTGGCTTTCCCTTCCTCTCATTTCGCTGTTTCCAGCCCTCTGTTCCACACCCCACAATTTGTTAACACCCAAGTCTTGGTCTGTTGGGGGAGATGTCTAAGCAAATATGCGTGGTTAAGATCAAAATATGGAATTAAATTGAACAAACATCAAGGAAGGGGCTGATAGATGCACTGTCCTTTAAATGTAAAGTTTCCAGACACCAAAATATTCTTTTAGTGTCCCCACCTCTTCTCAAACAATTTAGTCTAGAGGAGTCCAAACCTCCACACAAGGCAGCGCAGGAGCCAGGTAGAAGCTCTGAACGGAGCAAGGAAGGAAAGCCCACAGAAAGAGGGAGGTGACCCAAGATGGCATCAGTCAGCTTTCCACTACTGTGACAAAATACCCGAGGAAATCAACTGAAAAGTAGGAAAGGTCTACTTTGTCTCCTGGTTTCAGAGGCCCTACTGCTCTGGGCCTACAGCAAGACTGAGCATCATGGTGAGAAGTGGGTAACGGAGCAAAGCTCACTATTTCACACCAGCCAAGAAGGGGATTGGGGAGGCAGGTGAGGGCCCAATACCCCTGCAGGGACATGCTCCTAATGACCTGACTTCCTTCCTCCAGGCCCCACCTTCTAAAGTGTCCACCACCTTCCAATGGTGTAGCTAGAGTTTTCCTGCCTGGCCCACAGTCAGGACAAATCTCTCTCACCCACTAGTCCCACAGCCGCTCAGACCCAACCAAGTAAACACAGAGACTTATATTGGTTACAAACTGTATGGCCATGGCAGGCTTCTTGTTAACTGTTCTTATATCTTAAATTAACCCATATCTATAAATCTATACCTTGCAACGTGGCTTGTGGCTTACCGGCATCTTCACATGCTGCTTGTCATGGCAGCGGTGGCTGGCAGTGTCTCTGACTCAGCCTTCCACTTCCCAAAATTCTCTCCTCCTTGTCCCGCCTATACTTTCTCCTGCCTGGCTACTGGCCAATCAGTGTTTTATTTATTGACCAATCAGAGCAACACATTTGACATACAGAACATCCCACAGCACAATGGGGTGACCAGCTAGTGAGTAAACCTATAACCCAAAAGCCTTTGGGAACATTTCAGATCCAAATTATAATAGTGTCAGGGTCCAAAGGAGTGAGGGGGGTAGGAGGGGTGTGAGACAGTCCAGCACGTGGTGCTGCGGTCTGCATAGACTGGAGAACCATCCATGAAGGGTGCTGGAGTCTGTTGGCATAGGGTGAAGGCTGTCTTCAGAGCAAAGACAGTGGTAGGAAGATTTTGATCAAATAGCTCAGAGTATTAAAGGTGATGAGAAGAGAGCCAGGTTTCACTCTGGCATAGAACACATGGCAATGGAGAAAGCAGCCTTGGGGTGTATTTGAATATGCTTTGCCCCTCCAGAACTCATACCGGAATTCTGCTGCCAGGGAGGTGGAGGATATCCTGGGAGGACACTAGTTCATCATGCATGAATGCAGTTCATTACTGCAGTGGTTAAGGACCTAGGTTCAATTTCCAGCACCCACATGGCAGCTCACAACTGTCTGTAATTCCACTTCCAGGGGATCCAACACCCTCACACAGACACACAAACAGGCAAGACACCAATGAACATAAAATAAACATAAATGATATATTTTTAAAATGCCTCCAGAAGATCAGGTTGTAGGCAAGCCTGTAGGACATTTCCTTAATTAGTGGTCGATGGGGGAGGGTCCAGCCCATTGTGGTTGGGGCCATCCCTAGGATGGTGGTCCTGGGTTCTATAAGAAAATAAGCTGAGCAAGACATGGAAGCAAGCCAGTAAGCAGCACCCCTCCTTGGCCTCTGCAATCAGATCTTGCTTCCAGAGTCCTAACCTGTTTGGGTTCCTGTCCTGACTTCCTTTGATGATGAACGGTGATATGGAAGTGTAAGCCAAATAACTCCTTCCTTCCCAAGTTGCCTTGGTCATAGTGTTTCATCACAGCAATAGATACCCTAACTAAGGCAATCACCAAGAAAGTTAAGGAAGGAAATCAAGGCAGGAACTGAAGCAGAAGCCCTGGAGGGACAATGTTTCTTGCTTAAGTGTGCTTTTTCATAGCATCTGGAACCACTTGCCCAGGTGTGGTGGTGCCAGTAAGCAGCACTCCCTACGGCCCCTGTGTCAGCTCCTGCCTCCAGGTTCCTGCCCTGTTTGAGTTCCTTTCCTGACTTCCTTTAATGATAAACAGGGCTATGGAAATATAAGCCAAATAAACCCTCTCCTCCCCAAGTTGCTTTTGGTCATGGTGTTTCATCACAGCAATAGAAACCCTAAGAGACAGCCTGTTTTTGTATGGATACATGAATATGGCAGCCATTACTAATTAATCAAATATGATTTATTATATGCAATGTAGAGGATGGATGTAAATATAAATGTGCAAATTTGTGCTTATGTGGATGTGCCCACTGACAGAACCAGAGACCCATGACTCTGCAGTAGAAATGAGCACACCTAGGACCCAGATACTGGTTCCTGTATTAGTTACTTTTCTCTTGCTGTATAAGACATCATGACTGATGTAACATACAGAAGGAAGAGGTTTTTTTGGCTTACAGTTCCAGAGGGAGAACCCATCATGATAGGAAGGCATGGTGACAAGCAGCAGGCACAGTGGAAGGAACAGCCTGGATCTTGAAACCTCAAACGTGAAGCAGAGAGTGCGAGGTGACATGAACAAAGACCATAAACATCCAAATCCCACCCCTAGTGACACACTTTCTCCAGCAAGGCCACTCCCAGTCAACCTCCCCAAGCATGCTACTAACCAGGAACCAAGTGTTCAAATGCCTGAACCTATGGGAGACATTTTAATTCAAGTAGAAACAGCTTCTAAATGCCCTTCTCTCCTCAAAAGAGTCAAGACTTCTTAGAAATGGATGCTGCTCCCAGGGCTCAGGAGGAAAACCCTGGCTTGCCAAAACTGAAGGGAATGTTCAGGGAATTATGGAGAACGGAACAAAAAGGATGCAGAGGCCCACAGGGAAGGACTTCTTCTGATCCAATCCAGAGAAGCTGAAACACAAAAAGAGGTAACAATGTCAATGTTAATATTTTATAATTGACTGCAGCAAATAAAAATCCATGGTTGCATAGATTAAAAATTGTACACGTAAATAAATTGAATAGAATTGAAATACATAGTCTCAAAATTTCTCCATAAAGTATGTGTTAGTTACAAAAGAAAGCAAATAACTTTACAGTGGAGAAACTCCTTTATCAAGCAATCAAAGTTTCACCCTCCAATTCTGAGAAAAATTCAAAATGACCCGTGGCCTGACAGGATGCCGTAGGAAGAACCAGGCACCATTTCTGATGGTCCAGCCAGATTCAGAAAAGCTGAAGCAGCTTGTGGGAAACATCCAGGGAAAAACAAAAAAAACAAAAAGAGTGGATAAACAGTAGAGTAACCAACCTGGATCCTCTAAAACTGTTAAGGTCATCAAAGTCAAAGACCTGAATTGTAGAGGTGATGGAGACGAAGAGCAAAGGCAACCCACGCCACTGACCTGGAACTCGCCTCTGGCTGGGACATTCTTGAGATGGTTGGCAAAGGCTGTGGGTTTGGCCAAAGTCCAGTGACATCTGAGAAAGGCTAAGACCTATATGCAAGGTTAATTTTCTGTACTTGAAGTTGACATTGTGGTGTAGCTAGAGTTTTCCTGCCTGGTCCACAGTCAGGACAAATCTCTCTCACCTGCCGGTCCCACAGCCACTCAGACCCGACCAAGTAAACACAGAGACTTATATTGGTTACAAACTGTGTGACCATGGCAGGCTTCTTGCTAACTGTTTTTACAGCTTAAATTAATCCATTTCCATTAATCTATACCTTGCCACGTGGCTCGTGGCTTACCGGCATCTTCACATGCTGTTTGTCATCGTGGTGGCTGGCAGTGTCTCTCTGACTCAGCCTTCCACTTCCCAGCTTTATTCTCCTCCTTGTCCCGCCTACACTTCCTGCCTAGCCAATGGCCAATCAGTGTTTTATTTATTGACTAATTAGCAACACATTTGCCATACAGAACATCCCACAGCATTGCGGTTAGGATAGAGAATGTCCTTGCTTGTAGACAGCACACGCTGCAGCATCTAGGGATGGCAAAGCACCAGGTCAGCTGCTTGCTCAAGTGAGTCAGGAAAAGAGAGAGAGAGAGAGAGAGAGAGAGAGAGAGAGAGAGAGAGAGAGAGAGAGAGAGAGAGAGAGGATGTCTTTGTACTGTATTTGCAATTTTTCTATAAACAAGATTATTTCAAAATAAAGGTTGTCTTAGTCAGGGTTTTCTATCACTGTGAAAATACACCATGACCATGGCAACTCTTATAAGGAAAACATTTAGTTGGCATGTCTCACTTACAGTTTCAGAGGTTCAGTCCATCATCATCATTATGACGGGGACCATGGCGGCATGCAGGCAGAGGTGGTGCTGGAGCTGAGAGTGCTACATCTTGCAGACAACAGGAAGTCAACTGACAATCATACAAAGGGAAACTTGAGCAAAAGAGACCTCAAAACACGCCCCCACAGTGACACACTTCCTCCAACAAGGCCACACCTCCTAATAGTGTACTCCCTTGGGGGTCATTTTCTTTCAAACCACCACAAAAGGAAAAGTAAAAAGTGTGCCAAATCTTAAAAGACAAACTGAAAAGAAAATGCCAAATGTATGGTTTTAAAAAAAGGGGGTGGGGTGGCCCCCTCAACATATAAATACCATTGTTAATTGTCAGAAAAATATCAATACACAGACAAAAATGGCCAAAGGACTCAATAGACAATGTAAAACTAATTACATGTTCAAGAAACATACAAAAAAGTTGACCTCACAAAGTATACACACACACACACACTTAGGTGTACCTGCATACACACATATGCACATACATGCACTTCCCATACACACACATTCAAAAAATAAAATCTGCATATTCAACACTCTCAAAGTATATTCACAAACACCTATTGCAGTGTGGCTTGTAGAGAGAAACCACTTAATTTTGCAACAATAAGGCATCAGATAAATTAACCCCAATACATTCAAAAAAAGAGAATACTATGGCAACCATTAAAAATCATTTAATCAGATGTTATTTAACGACAGCTGTGCATATAAACATTGTTCTATTAGCACCAGTACTCAAATCCTGGGGGCTGGAAGCTCCCACCTGCCAAATAGTGTTACTGCTTCTCTCCAAAAGTCTCCCTTAGTTGTTGCTGGGAGATGTGGCAGGTATCTTGTGCCCTTCTCAAAGCAAGCCCAGCAATGTGCCTGTGGGGACCAGGAGCTGTTCTTGGAGGAAACTTGAGGAACAGGCCATTGCTCTGGTGTGGTGGGTCCTGTCCCCTTCCAAGCTTGCTTCTTGGCTCTCATTCCACAGTTCCACATGGGCCTTGGGCCTAGTGCTGACTTGAACCTGTTTGGAGCTGGACCCTGACATGGACCTTCCAAAGCTCAGAGTCTCACTATGTCCTTTGCTGACTGCAAGCAGTCACTCTCTGTACCATCTTGCTTTTACTGGGACCCAAATCTAGTTCTTCAGACCAGATGAAAGTCTCTCCTCTTGCCTTCTCTATGTACCCCAGAAAAACAAAAACAGAAAAAGTCTCTAAAACTTTTTCCACCCATTTCAAATATAAAAAAGGAAAATTTCCCCTGATGCAGAAACCTGCTGGGGGTAGAGAAGGAGAAGGAAAAAAAGAAGCAGGTCTCCCCCTTGAAACATAACCCAGTTCCAGCCCTAACTGTCGTGTACACATGGGGGGAGACAGACACAAATAAACAAACATGGATGACTTCACGAAGCCCAGAAGGGTGTACACCCTGGCTCAGCTCCAAGGGGTACCATAGTAAGTGACCTGTTTTCATCAGTATTTTATTAAAATGCTTCGCTTTTAAACTGCTATACAGTTATTAGAAGGCAAAATGCCCACCATAAGATATTTATAATATAAAATAAGAACACTCACAGCCTACTCATACACCCACATGCCCTAGATTGAACTTGGCCATTCTTTTAGGTCCCTGAAAGCATCCCCCCCCCAATTCCCAGCTTCTTTTCTTTCTGAGAACTACATCCACAAACCCTACCATGCCGAACTTTGATTTTCCATAAGTTAAGGCTGTGCTCTGTGCATCCTGAGACTAACTCTTCCCCTCGGCATGATGGCCCAGGGGCAATTCACTTGCTCTCTGAGGCATGACGTGAACAGTTTGCTCATCCATTCTGCTGTGATGAACATGTGCATTGAAGCCTTCAACTTCCCTTCCACCAGGAATGCTGCAGGAACATTCTCGCTCAGGTGCCCTGGAGCACCTCCAGTAACTTTCTGCATGCTTCCAGAAGGATCTGCCGGATTACACACTGTGAGAGCACCCCTAGATTTTCTAGACAAAGATGAAGGCCCATTCAGTGCACCTTCTGCAGTGTTTAAGGCTGAAGATGTGGGGTCCATCTGGAAGGTTCCAAATGAAGGCGGGTACCTACCTTCAAAAGCCACCCAGGCCACATCTGCCTAGGCTCCTGGAGCTGCTGTGAGGTGTGTGACATGGTAGGAAGGCATGGCTTTCCTGAAGCCCAAGAGCATTTCACGGGAGCTGCTGTGGCTCATGGGCTCTGGGATCTCTGAGAGTTGTCTTCTAGTCTTAGGCCCTCTGGGCCCAGAGGTCCCAGAGAAGCTGCTCAAAAGCCTCGGAGGAGCCCTGTGGACACAGGAGAGTTACATCAAGCCTCAGTCCCTTTCTTACTCACCATGTGACACACCTCCCTCTCCGCCCCGCCCCCCCGGGGTGGGCACTCTGGGGTGAATAAAGACAGAGAACACTTTTATTCACCTCAAGGGTCCCTTCTGTCTTTGAGCTGCTTGGCCTGAGGATCATTCTGACCACTTCCTGGCTCCTCATCACAATTCCATTCCCAACACCTGGCAAAATCTGTAGATGGAGATGGGAATCACATCTCTGTCAGCTCCTGCAGCCTGTCTCCACCTGAATCCTATGAGCTGCTTCCTGCCAGGCGCTCAGTGATCATGGCTCCCAGGGAGAACCTCTAGGGCCCCTTCCATTCTTGTTTACCTACCTTATCATGGAGAAGAATGAAATCATCAAGCCTGGATCCAAATCCTGGCTTATCAGTCTTTTCAGACTGTGGGACTGAATTCCTCACTTAACCTCTCTGAGGTTCCATTTGCATGAGAGGAAAAGGACTACCACTCTGACCTGTTGTGAAGCCTCAGAGATCACACCAACGCCAGCCCACAGCCCATGCCCAGAAAATAGCAGCTGCTGTGAAATCAGTCTCCTTTATGGAGGAGGGACCCCCAGTTGGTCTCTAGGTTAGCCTAAGCTTGGAGAACTCAGCTCCTTCCATTTTTCAACTTCTCTAAGAGGGTGGATTTTCCGAAACCAGCTGTGGCAGTGAAGGGAGGTGGAGACCCAGACAAGAAATACACACACACACACACACACACACACACACACACACACACACACACTACCATGGCCAGGCCGTGGTGGTGCATGCCTTTAATTCCAGCACTTGGGAGGCAGAGGCAGGCGGATTTCTATGAGCTCAAGGCCAGCCTGGTTTACAGAGTGAGTTCCAGGACAGCCAGGGTGACACAGAGAAACCTTGTCTCAAAAAACAAACAAACACAGAGAGAGAGAGAGAGAGAGAGAGAGAGAGAGAGAGAGAGAGAGAGAGAGAGAGAGAGAGGGAGGGAGAGGGAGGGAGAGGGAGGGAGGGAAAAGGACAGTACCCTAACCACCTCTCACAATGCCTCTTGATGTGCAGTTCAAGCAGACTAGATGGGCCTAACCCTAACCTTGTTTGTCCCTCTTCTAATGTCCTGATCACAGTCAACTGTGTACTGAGTTGGTACATGTGTTGGGAAACGCATGATTATATACACCGGGCAGACCCTTGTCCATCCTACGTGCCCATCTGAGTACAGGGGTTGAGTTAGGTTCATGTCTCAGTCTGCCAGGAAACTCATCCAGAAGTTTACACATGATCACACTCAACAAACACAAGGCATTCACATCTATCGTCAGTGTTGATTAAATACCTCTTTCCTACAAGACAGGAACTTGGCAGGGCCTTGAGTTACCCAAAGATGCTGCCCTTGGGGCTTCATAAGTCAAGAGGGAAGGCAAAGCCAAAGTCGGCAACGAAGGCAGCCAGACTGTGGATTCTAGAAAACCACACCAGTCTGAGCAAAACAGAGAGACGAGAGGTTACACCCTGGAACCACGGTGGTGAATGGGCTGGGACGGCTGCACACTGGCTCCATGGAGAGGCTTCCTGTGATGAGAGCAGAGAAGTGTGCTGAGACCCACACTCAAAGCACGGCCTTTGCCAAGCAATGGAAGCCACGGAAGGCTGCAAGCTGAGTCTGTGTTTGAGAAGAATCACTCTAGAGGGTTAAAAGATAAAGTTAGAAGATTGGATAGTCAAACTAGGAAATCTAATAATGTATGAGTTACAGGATTTCTCAAAAGAGCAAAGTAAAGGATGCACGGGGAAGTCGTCTAAGGCATAATTTAAGAATATTTCCCTAAATCACAGGGCACAAGTTCCTAAAGTTAAATTTTCCCCAAATGGCCAGTGCAGCCCATGTAAGCAGGTCCTCACCACAGCACAGCAAGGTCGGTGCTTAGAGCTACGGCCAGCAGCACCAAGAAAATGAGTAATATACAAAGAACCCAGAAGCACAATGGCATTGCCTTCTTTACTAATTAGTGCTTCTGAGGGGGGAAAAAGATAACAGTGAAAACCCTTCATATTATTAATAAAAAAAAAACCACCCCGATTTCTACACTCAAGCAAATAACTGAAAATCTTGTGCAAAAGGCAGCCTCACCCCATGCATCCTTTTTGAGTAGGCATGGCAGAATGTGCCCTATCAAAACAAAGCTGTAAACTAAAAATAAAAGGAGAGAGAAGAGGGTTTATCTCAGTTACTTTTCTATTGTTATGAAGACACAATTATAACCACAGCAACTTATAGAAGAAAGTCAATAGGGCTTACAGTTCTGGGGGGGGGGGGCTTAGGATGCATGACCATCTTGGTAGGGAACATGGCAGCAGGCAGGCAGGCATGGCACTGGAGCAGGAGTTGAGAACTTACACCTGATCTACTGCAGGAGGCAGAGAAAGCTAAGTGGAAATGGCACAGGCTTTTGAAACCTCAGAGCCTACCCCCAGTGACACACATCCTTCAAGGAGGATACACCTCCTAATCTTCCCAAACAGTTCCAACTGGGGACCGGCTATTCAAATGTGTGAGTGCTGTGGAATGTCATTCTGTTGCTGTGAATGTGTGTTGCTCTGATTGGTTGATAAATAAAATGCTGATTGGCTAGTAGCCAGGCAGGAAGTGTAGGCGGGATAAGCAGACAAGGAGAATTCTGGGGAGACGAAGACTGAGGAGAGGACTCCAGCCCACGGTCCAGAAAGCAGCATGTCATGGCACACTGGTAAAGCCACAGGAAACATGGCGAACACATAGATAAACAAAAATGGGCTGAGTTTAAGTGTAAGAGCTAGTCAGTAGTAAGCCTGAGCTAATGGCCGAGCAGTTTTAATTAATACAAGCCTCTGTGTGTTCACTTCGGTCTGAGCAACTGCGGATGGGCGGGACACAGGAAAACTTTCAGCTATATGTGAGCCTATGGAAGCCACTCTTATTCAAACCACCACGGGTTTGTAGGGGGATTCCAGAATGAGGCTGTCCCTGGGAGTACAGTGTGGGAAGGCTCCGGGGAGGCTCTTCAGATAACATAGCTAATAGCAGTGTCACAAGCCACCAGTGAAGACTTCGGTGTTCAACTGGTAACATCAAATTAATGGGCAAGCAAGCAAAGAATGGAGGTAGTTGTTGGCCCTAGAGAGGACAAAAAGTCAAAAAGAAAGGAAAAATAACTCAATCCTGTTTGTCTCTCAAACTCTACATACGTAACTTTGAAATGCAAACAGCAAAATTTATTTCTGTAAATACACTAGAGCCCTCCTCACCCTGACACTACCATTTCAAAGTGCCCAGAGGAGGAGCCGAAGCACGATACCCATCCCAGACATCCTGTCCATTCCAAGCAGACCCTTTGCCTTTGAGGGATGGGAGTTACTGGGGCCAGAGGTGGGGCTGGGAAAGAAAATAAATTTGCAAAGAGACTTTTGAAACTGAAAGAGAGAAATGTGGTAATTAGCGCTTTGGACAGAGAATAAATTCAGCATCTCTCCCACGCAGCCTTAGGAATGGAGTGTGTGGAGTGGATATGGTAGCCTGGAGAGCTTATCAGCTCACCTTAACCTCGCTTTTTGTCTTGTGTGATTTAAATTATTCAGTACCTTTGAAAACCAGCTGCACTGACTTTGTAGGATCAGACAGCCCACCGCATGGGGTGCCAATTTAGACTCTTCTCTATGGGCTTGGGCAAGAGCCTCTGGGTTCCTGTGCCTTGAAGTCTGGAGATTTGTACCACTCATATTCCTGGGCCCCAGCTCCAGCCCACTCCTGCCCCTCCTCATTCTGCTGCCTGAGACACCCCCTCCTAACCTTCCCCCCAGCATAGCTGAGATACAACATGCTGAGCTCACAGTACAGGGAAAACAGAGCTGGAATGAGGTGGGGGGAGGGCAGAAATCAGCAAGGACAAGTACTGATTTAACCAGGTTCCAGAAACTTCTTGCTGCAGCCCAGGTGCCAATGTTTGTACTCTGCATTCATAAGGCCTCAGGCGGTAGGGACTACCATTACACCCATTTCACAGATGAAACAATAGAAGCACAAAGGCACAAGGATGCTCACAAGCAGGAGACCTGGAAACCGAATTCAAGTCTCCTTGACTGCACAGGTCACTTTACTCTGCTGCTTTTGGGAACCCCCTCTGAGTGGACTTAGGGCTGAGTCCAGAGATTTGATCTGGTGAAGCAGAGGATACTCCCTTCAAAGGGATCTGGAGGACAGTCAGGCCCATGAGACAGTGTTCTACCACACCCAAGGGAGCACCTCAAAGAAGATTGGTGAGCACAGAATTTGGCATGATGGACAAGTGCCAGGAGCTGCTCCATCCCTCTATGTTGGGACCAGTTGAGTGGGACCAACAAATGTGAGGGTGCCAGAAGCCATGATCAATTTCCAGTCAGGCATAGCCATTTGGGGTAGTCCCGGGAGAGATCATAGAAGGGTAGTGGGCTGTGTGGGAATCGTGTGCCATGTGTGCCAGAAGGCACTTCTATGCAAGAGTGTGTGATCCTTGACATGGAAAACTGATAAAAGAAATCTCACCAGCAAAGCTGCTCAGAGAAGGAGCTGGGGTCAGCACTGAGGCCCTTCCTCAAACATCCATTACCATCTCAGGCTCCCCATAGGCTTGTACATTTGAACACTTGGTCCACAGCTGGTAGTTAGTTCTGTTTGAAAACATTGTGGAACCTTTAGGAAGTGGAGCCTTAGTGGAGAAGTGAATCACAGGGTGAAGACCTCGAGGCTTTTTTTTAGCCCAACCCTACTTCCTGGTCACTCTTTGCTTCCTGGCTTTGTTTGCAATTCACCAAGGGCTTCCTGCTCCTGCTGCAATGCCTTCTCACCATGATGGACTGTGTTCCTTATAACTGTAAGCCAGAATGACTGCTTCCTCCCCTAAGCTGTTTCTCATCAAATAATGAATAGGGAAGCCATGTGCTCCTCCTATATTCATTATTTGATGGGAAGATCAATAATTTGCCGAAGGTCATCTAGTCAGCCACCTGAGACCATGTTGGTATCTGAGGGCCATGCTGCCACTGGGACCATGCTGATCTGGGTGGCCTATGCTGCCACCAGGGCCATGGTGATGTCTGGCCCCAAGCTGCTGCTGAGGGCCATGTCTGGGTCCATGGTCCTGCGCAGCTGGGGTCTGTGTCGATGTCCATGGCCTGTGTTAGGAACCATGCATGTTGAAATCCAAGGGCCATGCTGAGCTGGTTCTGCCCCTCACTGGACACTACAGCAGAAGAGCTGACCCTGCCCCTCATGGGAGAGCTGGCCCCTGCACTCAAGAGAGATGGCCCCACCCCTCCCTACAGCATGGGTCTAGGAGAACTGGCTCCACACCTCACCTGAGGGGTGGGCCCAGCATCCCAGACTGACCAGCTCAGCTACCACCCAGACCCACATCCTGGGCCTTGGATTGGCCCACCCTAGCATCTACCCTATTTATGACCTGCTGGACTGCGTGACAAGACTAATGCTGTAGAATGATAACCACAGGATCTCCAGGGCTCAGGGCAACAGCAGGATATCCAAGAGGAGTTTCGGGGAGGATCCATTGGTGATGGTGTGCCAGAGGCCTTGAGCCAGACCAATGGCTCACTGCAATGAACATTTTGTGGGTGGGGCTGATTGGACAACAGGGTGTACCGTGTGACACGCCGCAGCTCCTGATGCCCATGAGGATGAACGAAGAGATGTTGGGAGAAAGACGGAGGAGGGAGGTTTTGTTGTTGTTGTGTTTGCTTTGTTTTGTTTTTAATTAATTTGGGGCGTTCTTTTAGGGGAGGGATGCTGTAGTGGTGAGGAGCAGATATGGAGGGACAAGAAGGTGAGCAGGATTGGGGTGCATGATGTGAAATTCCTGAAGAGCCAATAAAGAATTACCGTATATGTAAAAAAAGAATTTGCCCAAGGTCACAGAACCTGCAAAGCAGGGTCTCTTCCTCTGCACTGCCTTCCTTTGAGCCAGTTGGCTCTTCCTTCTCCCACAGTGGTACCATCATGGTTGGCAACTATGTTTGCATTCCTGGTGAGGCGGAGGAAATGGCTACTCCAGGTGACAGAGGAAGAATGGAGTCTAAACTTTGGGCCCCACAACTGATCTGAAACCCTTGACAATAAGGAACATCTAACCTGCAGCCTTAAGGAACAGGAGATCACAGATAGCTGTGAATGTGGCTCCACATAAAACAGTCAACTTACCTAAACATGACCGGGTATTATTTGCTTTTGGCTTGTTCTTGTCAACAGAACTTCAGGGTTCTCAGCCAGGAGCTTTGTAAACAATAGCATCATTTTTTTTTCAGCTCAAAAGGATGGACACACCTGAATACTCGCCCAATTCTGAGGATGCTGTAGGCTGGTGCGGCAGCAAGGGAGCTGATCTTCAACCCAGAAGTCGTGCTCCCTCCCTCCTTTTACCATGACCCTGCACACAGGGCTGGGCTTTAAACCAGCAAAAAGAGATCAATTGCACCCTCTCTAAGAGGTTTAGCCTCTCAGGAATACAGGCAAAAGCCCTCTATTAGCTAGGGGACTTGAAAAATCCAAAAATGAAGTGACTGCTGTGTCACATGCACATCCTGAGATAACATTGCCACCAATGTTATGAAATCACTCCTGGGAAAAGCTGAAGGGAACAGGGAAAGCAAGCCAGGGCCTGTAACCTCCAGGCCAGTTTCAGACCGTGAAGGGAGCTCTAGACCATGATTGTGCCATTGAGCTTGCCTGTCTCTCATCCTGGTGCACTACCAGTCACTGGCTGGAGCCACCTGGGGGCACGTCCAGCAGTCACAGCTCTGGGCAGAGCAGCTGCTAGAGCCTGAAAGATGTCCCAGGTCGGGGGACTGAGGGACACTTGTGCTCTGCAAGAGGAGAAACACGCAGAAGCTGGGACTCATAGAAGAGCCAAGGGATGTGAGCAGGGGACTGGCACTCAGTGCAAACGCTGTCCCTTTAATTAACATTTGGCCCAGTGTAGCGGGAACCGCTAGTTCACTCACAATAGTAGTATCACTAGTGTGTAATGTCACTAGTACCATTCCTCCACTGTGATCACCCACTTCTCACAGGATGCTCATGCCATGGACTCTGACAACCATGGAGGCTTCTGGCACTGGCATCCAGACGGAATGACAAGGCACAATGCACAGTGCTGGTGTAGCGGTAACCCGTGTACACACCGAGGAGGAAGAAATGGAGAGAGCGGTGTTGGTAGTGGAGATGGGAGATGTAGCCATGGTGATAGAACTATTCACAGCAGTCATTTGGAGGGGAAATGGAGATGGTGGTGGTGAACGCTGGTCGTGGGATGAGAGTGGTGGGAGGGTGGAGGGGGAGAGCAGTGGGGAGATGGTGGTGGAGAAGACACTGGTGTTGGTTCAGTGGAGTTGGCAGTAGTGGAGGCAGAGGTAATGGTGACAGTGGTCATGGCAGCTGTGGAGAGGGGCGGCAGTCAGGGTGGGAATAATTGAGGAGAGAGCAGCCATGGAGAAGGTGATGACGGAAATGACTGTGACCATTGGCACGGCAGAGGTGGTAGAGGTGATAGTGGTAATGTGACAGTAGTCATGAAACTGATGATAATGGTGGTCTAGTGGAGACCGTCAGTGGTGATGGCCGAGGTACTGATGAAGGTGATCCTGTGACGATGACAATCATGGTTGTATCCACGGGAGTACCAGTTTGGTAGATATAGTACAGGTGATGATGATGATGATGGAGGTGATGAAACACGGAAGTGATGGTCATGGATGAGGTACTGATGAAGGTGATCCTGTGATGATGACAATCATGGTTGTATCCATGGGAGTACCAGTTTGGTAGATATAGTAGGGGTGATGATGATGATGATGATGGAGGTGATGAAACATAGAAGTGATGGTCATGAACGAGGTGGAGGTCATGTCATGGTGATGGGGTGGTGGTAATGGAAATGATGGTGGTGGTAGGATACAGTAAAGAAGGTAGGACTAGAAAGGGTGATGGCCATGTGATGGTGGTGATAGCCTGGTGAAGGTGATGTGGTTAGGCCATGGTGTTGGCCATGGTGTTGGTGTTGGTAGTATGTATGGTGATGGTTGTAGTGCTAGAGAAAGTGTTGACCATGGTGATGGTGGTGGTCATATGGTGGAAGTGGAAGTGGTTGGACTGGTAGAGGTGATAATGGTGGTGATGGTGATGGTGGTGGTAATGGAAAGGTGGCATGTGATGCTGGAAATGCTGTTTAGCACTGATAACACTGTTGTCATCAGTGATGAATGACAGTGACTTGCCCAGAAGACAACAGTCATCATCCTGTCTCCTAGAAACATCACAAAGCCAAGCCCTCTGAGAGACTAGTCTAGAGTGAGGAGAACACAGCCTGCCATGTCAGGTCCAGCTCTGCACCGGCGCCCATCCATGCTGGGGATGAGGACAGCAGAGCGAGCAGACAGAGAGCGAGTCAGTCACACCGTATTTCAGAAACAGCGTGGAACTGCTTGTTAGCAGAGATCTGCTTTCCAATGGCAAATAATAAAATTATGCTTTTTGTGCAGCTAATGAAATGCAAATTGAAGCTGGATGCACATTAATGCAAAGAGTTGAATATCCATTTAATCAGCTCCTCCCTGCAGGGGCCAATGATAAAAATGACAGAGGAATTGCATTGCTAATTCCGGGCCTGTCACTTCTTATACGTCCTTACCTTGTAAACCCACCACTCCCGTGGCTGACACCTGCCTGAAGGGTCCAAGGTTTATGTTGTGCAGGGAGTCTGGGAACTCCTTTGGGAGAGAGACAGGGGGGCTGGCATGAGGGAGGGAGGCCTGGAGGGAGAAAAATGAATAGATAGAATCTTTCCTGTAGTACCAAAATAAATTGTCCCTGTCCCTCCCCCGCCCTCACCAGGCAGCCTGTGTCCTCTGGTACTGATGGCGTAAGAGCTAGACCCCTCTATTCCTGGACCCCTCATTCCTCATTGTAGAAATCAGAAGTCAATGGCAGGACACTAACAACTCACATATTCTAGCTTTGTCCTTTGCCAGGTGCTAAACTAGGTGAAGCCTCTGCATTCATCATTCACTCAGCATCCCTGGAATGTATCCATGGGGTGGGTGACATGCCTGTGTTCACCGTTCATTCAGCATCCATGAGCTAGATACCCTTATTCCCAGACAAGGAAACAGGTTCAGACCGAATGGCCTCACCAAAGGACACACAACCAAGAAACAGCTTGAACTGAGAGAGAGGGACTGGCAACCATATCCTTAACTATGCTAAGATGCTGTTTCCATGGATGGAAGAGAGGAAGATGAAATTAATTCACAGCTGGACAGCCACTGCCCTGTATCCAGCAGAGGGGAGGGGCTGGAAGGAGGAAGAGGTGATGAGGAGCCCAGGAGAAAGTGAGACCAGCCTGGAAGATAGGAAGGTTGTGGTTGGAAAGAGAGGTTAACAGTCTACTCTTAGTGGTTCCCAGTCCAACCAAAGCAAAGACTGTAGGGCAGAGTCTGGGGGAATAGAGGGGACTCCCGGCAGGGACCGAAGTCTTCGGATTGGAACAGGAGATTTTGAATATGCCAGGCTCGGGTGGAAGGACTTCAGGACACAATGTGGCCAGAGGCACCTTTGGTCAGTCTAGGAGAAAAGATTTGTGAGTCCTAGATATCAGGGACAGCAAGGAGGACAGGTCAAGATATATGAGCATCAGTGTAGAGAGAGCCTGCTGGCCTGCTGCATAGCAGTGGGGGAGGTGAAGAACTGCGGGGAGTCCAGATGGGCACCTTGTCTGAGCCACTGTCACATAGGCGGGGGCACCAGGGCACAGCACAAAAGCACTCAGGCCCCTAGAGTCCTCTCCTCCTCCACCTCCCAACCCCAAGAGCAGCCCTGGAGGGCTCTGATGGGCTCCAGCGTCCTTGTGCAAGCACACTCAAGTGACAGTGGTAATGAGCAGGTCTTGAGCCTTCCTTACTGTGGGTATGGCACACTAAGGACAGGCATCCTAATGAGCAGCATGTGCCACCTTTGCAGGGCCTTTGCGGTGACAGCCTGTCTCAGGGTGGTGATGTCACCTGACAGATTCCTTCCAACCTCCGCATGGCTCTGTTCAGACAACATTGACTTCCTGTCTAGCTAGCTCTGATGGAACACAATTGAGGATGTACCGGCTCCAAGCTCTGCTGTAAACAGCTCCCAGCACCTATGTAAAAGACTTGAGAGCCCACATCTATAATCACTAGGGAGGCAGAGACAGGAGGATTCCCTGAGGCAGGCTGGCCAGCCAGTCTAGCTGAATCAGTGAACTCCAGGTTCAGTGAGAGACCCTGACTCAAAAGATAAGATGGAGATTAATTATGCTGGCTAGTTTTTGTGTCAACTTGACACAACCATATCATCTGAGAGGTTGGAACATCAACTGAGAAAATGCCTCCGTAAGATCAGGTTGTAGACAAGTCTGTAGGGCATTTTCTTAAACTGTGGGTGGTGCCATCCCTGGGCTGGTGGTCTTGGGTACTACAAAAAAGCAGACTGATCTAGACATGGAGAGCAAGTCAGTAAGCAGCACTCCTCTATGGCCTCTGTATCAGCTTCTGCCTCCAGTTTCCTGTCCTGTTTGAGTTCTTGCCCTGACTGCGTTCAGTGATGAATTATGTGATGGTTTAAATGAGCATGGCCCCAAAGGCATATATTTTTGAATACTTGGTCCTCAATTGTTGAAACTGTTTGGGAAGGATTGGGAGGTGTGGCCTCATTGGAGGAGATGTGTCACTGGGGGTAGGCTTTGAGTTTTCAAAAGCCCATGGCATTCCCAGTTAGCATTCTTTCTCTGCCTCCTGCTTTTGGATCAGATGCAAGCTCTCAGCTAACTGCTACAGTGCTATTCCTGCCTGTCTGCCTCCATGTTCCCTGACAAGACAGTCATGGACTCACTCTCTGAAAGTGTAAGCCCCAATAAACTCTTTCTTCTATAAGTTGCCTTGGTCATGGTGTCTTTTCACAGCAATAGAAAAGTAACTAAGACAGACTGTGATATGGAAATGTAAGCAAAATAAATCTTTTCTTCCCCAAGAAGAAAAGATTTTGGTCGTGGTGTTTCATCATAGCAATAGCAACCCTAAGACAGTGATTGAAGCAGACACTCTTTTTCATTACATCTACACATCATATATGTGCATGTTTAACTGTACACACACACACACACACACACACACATACTATAACAATAAAAAGGAAAAATAAATTCCAATATTTACCTAAGGATTCCTTTGGTAGAGAAGATTGGGGCAGGCAAATGGACATGGTTACCTTGAGCTTTCCCTTTGAAGAAGAGGGGACCTATTTTACTTCCCACTGTCACCCAGATCCTACATGCCCTTTAGGATGCCAATCCCCACACTAGCAATTTCATCTCCCCCAGGGACACTTAAAACCAACTCTATCTTTTTACAATCTCTACTGTGGGACGGGGAAACTGAGACCAAGACATTTGTATGCAGAGGCTCCAGCCCACCCCTGAGGGCACCTTGGCAACACCCAGGTTCCTATCCACTGTCCTCACCTCCAAGAACACCCATGTGGAGGCACCAACCTCACACTCACCCCAGAATCTGCCTCTGGACATGCTTCAAGGTCCAGCCTTAGGACACACTGATTTTGGGATTCCAAATCAGAATTCCTGGCCCTGACTTCAGGCAAGTGCTGGACATGAACCCGTATCTCACAGCCTGCTCCTCTACCAGTGAGCCTTACTCCTTAGTTCCAGAAAGAGCCAGTACCAGTTAATGAGAATCACTGCTGGGAAATATGGGAGAGCCAGTCACTTCCTCCCAGGAGACCTTGCATTTAATGTTGTCCTTTATGTGGCTGAACCGTAGGATCAAAATGGTATCAACAATGGTAGATGAGAAATGAAGAAAATTTCACTAATATTTTGAACTTGGATGTTCGTTAACTTTCCATCACAATGAAGATGTGATAAGTGGGCTAAATAACTGGTAGAGAGAAAAGAGTTTCATTGGCTCACAACAGTGGATGCTCCAATCTGTGGTCAGTTGGTAGATGGAGTAGCTTTGGGGCTGATCAAAGTAGCGTACCACAGCGGGAGCACACAGTGGAGTCAAATCATTTATCTCATCAGTCAGGACTCAAAAGAAGAAAGAAAAGGGGGCAGTGTCCCCTAACCACCTTTGAAAGCATACTCCCAGTGAGTGCCCATGTCTGGAAGGTTTGCACCACCCCCCTCCCAAGAGAGCCCTGCTGGGCACCAATCTTTTATTGCATGGGCCTTTGAGACACCTTCAACACCCAGGGTTTCTCTCTCTCCCAGCATGTTTTATTCTAGAGCCTGACCTAGGATGGGTACTCGTGAAGATAAGACAGCCTGGAGAAGCTGAAGTCAGAACACTTAAGTCTAAAAGAAGGGAGAGGTGGGGGACTCGACCAGGTGAGCTAATGGGAAGAAGTTTCCTGTTGAGGACGGGTCTATACCACAAAAGCAATGCCCTCTGGACCTGATCGGCAGATTCTACAGCCATGTTGGCACTCCAATCTTCTCTGCAAAGTAAACAGGGCTCGCTGCGGCATGTGACCACAGGGCGCCTGGCATACAGCTGGTGTCACTGAGGTGTCATGGGAGTATTTTACATGTAAGGTTTTGTTCGTTGAACTGCTGATCTATCTCGAGTGGCTGCCTCAGCGGAAGTTTCTGGAAGGACGAAGGTGAGCAGAGCTGTTGGCACACAGAAGTCACTTGGTTTTGTCTCAGATCTCTGAGGATTGAGGTTGTTATGGACTGTGTTTGTGAAGGAGAGAACTGTAATCTTGGGGGACTTGCAAACAGTTTGGAACTTCCAGGTCAAGCTAATCTCACCCACGCAGGTTGAACCTCAACTGTCTAGTTTCTCCAAAACTGAGGACACTGGATCCCCAAATAATCCTTGAGCTGAGTTTGGGGTGGCCTTGATTGTCTTTGTTTGGGCTGTTTGTTTA
The DNA here is from genome assembly GCF_007827085.1 of Peromyscus californicus insignis. Lineage (NCBI taxonomy): Eukaryota > Metazoa > Chordata > Mammalia > Rodentia > Cricetidae > Peromyscus > Peromyscus californicus. The sequence goes on along the minus strand of NW_026294413.1, from coordinate 84,053,079 downwards.
GAGTGGTATCATTATTTTATTTTTAAATTACCTATAATGCACCCTTTAAAAATTCCCTAATTATGGATAGGATAAATACATAATTGCAGACTTTTTAAAAAACACATATTATCTACTCAATTCTCCATAATTATGGTCTTTCCCATGAAATGTATTATTTCCTGGATGGTCCATAATCACTCCTTTGAAGCCAGCTGGAGAAGGCCAAGTTTCTTCTCGGATTTAGTTCACAGGTCACTGGGCACAACCAGTAAGGCCGCTTAGAATTATCCCTAAGGGCTGTTGGAGCCCAGCAGGCCTCCACCCACAAGAAACGCAGGGCTCAATTGCTGAGCAGTCAGATCAATGCCCCTTGGACATTGGTATAACTGAAGACAGGTGGAGTTTGGGGCGGAGGCTGGGGTCTCCCGTTTGCTTTCAGTCCTCCCAATAGCTGGCCCAGTGGTCCAGGGATCATGGGTTCAGGCTTAGGCCTAGATCACCTGCACCCCGCACCAAAATCAGCTGCTGAACCTAGGAGTAGAGGTAGGTGACCTCAAAAAATGCAGAGTCGGGTATGGGAAATCAGGATGGGGAGGAGGGAACAGTCGTGAGAGTGTGCTTGTGTGGGCAGGACTGGAGACGGGAGCACACACCTAGGGATCGTCCCCGGCAGCCAAGCAGTGGAGCAAGTAGTCCGAAACCCCCGTGCTTGCTGCTGTGGGGACCATGCTCTCAGGCTGCACTGTGCACAGGCCACTTAACGCAGGAATCTACTAGGGCCTTATCCACCAGCAGCAAAGAAGACCTCTAAGAAAGACCGAAGGGCCTTAAGGGGCACCCATAGCATCTGCTCACAACCATTGCCCTCTCTCTGTAGCTTCAACTTTCTTGTGCAAAGAGGAAGATGAAAATAGACTCATGGGTGAAAGAGCAGAGGCTGGGAAGTGGACCTTCCCATCAAATCAACAGAGCTGGCATTCATCAAAGCATCCCTTGGAGATGGCATGACAGCCGCACCAACTCACGGAGGTTTCCAGATGACCAAACTGTTCTCTAAGCACCACAGAGCCTGACTTGGCATGACAGCTGATCATTTCCCACGTGGCTGTGACCTCCCACCATCCCCTCAAGTCAGGCCCATCGTTGAACCCACTCCTCTTGTGCCACACTGTGGACTCCCACGTTGGTCCATGTATGCGTGGCTTCAGGAAGAGCCAGATGGGTTAGGCTCAGGCGACTGCAGCAATCCCATCCCCTCACCAAAAGTTAGTTTGAGATTTCTAGTCGATCAAATTACAAGAATGTCGTTTCAGAATCGTGTTCTCTCTACAGTCGAATGCATACTTAGCATGCAAGAAGGCTCTTGATTCAATTCCTATCACAACAACAACAACAAAAAAAAATAGATAACAAAAGAAAATTTTCCTGAAAAAAGAAAAGAAAAAGAGTGATTCTGACTTCGGGCAGTGCTGCGTGAGGAGTGATGCTTGGTGAAGCAGCAGCCTTCATACATTGTGAGGCCACAAGTCTAAGGATGAAGTCAATATATTGACAGTAACAGGGCAGGCCTTGGGGAGGGGATGTCAATGTTTTTCTTACCTCACAGAGCCACTAAATTAATGATTTCCAGAAACATCAGAGCCCGGGAATAAATAACAGTTAATGCTAATGTAGCATTCTCCCTCAGACAGTCTGGTTTCAGCTCTGAACTCTTTAACCATTAGTCTCCGTGACCACCTTCCTGTGTTTGGCCCTTGCAAAAGTGAAACAGTCTTAGGGCTTGAATCCACGGGATTCGTTCCTTGGGTTGCATGCAGCCAGGAATATCCCAGTCAATGCACATAACTGGAATGAGCAAAAGAAAAGTTTAACTTATATAAGGAGCTCTTACGGGTATCACACGGGCCTCAGGAAGGGGGTATCTAGAGGCTGGCTTCCCATGTCCTCCGCTGGCCACAGTTTTCCAATGATTTGCTAATGTGGCTGGTCAAGCACTGCTGTCACGATGAGGCCAGCTTTACTTGAAGCCAAAACCTGAGCTCAGCGCTTCTGTAAGGCATGCTACTTAATCCAGGAGTCTACTCTCCAGGGCAAATACTGGCTCACCCATTAGGAGACCATAATAATTTTATGTGGCATGTGTTAAGCTCTGCCCCATGCCACCTCCAAGCTGTAAGCAAGCCCCATGCCACTTTTACATAATCTTCACCACAAGGTCATTGTCACTGCACAGATGAAAACCATTAAAGTTTGGAGTCTTAATGATAGCCAAGTACCAAATCCAAGGCCACAAGGTCATAGGAGAAATCAAACTTCCAATCTGATGTCGTGACTCCCAGCAGGGCTGGGGGTCTGTAAGCAGAACCACAGGACCACCCGGGAGAATCAGCCGCAGCTGACCAAGAGGTGGTCAGGGACCCTAGGACCCTGAGCGCAAGCTGATGGCCTTTTCAATAGGAAGGAGAGATGAGCTGGCCTTCCACCAGGAGCAGCTGCCTGCTGGGGGGCTGGCCTCATTAGAAGAATGAGCAACAGAGACAGAGGTGGGAAAGGTGGAATTGTAGGTAGGTAGGTCATGGATCTCAATTCTGAAAAAGAGCTGAGGATTCAAGGGCTTCTTGAATCCCATGGCAATGGTCTAAACATTCCTTCAAGCCACATGTTTCCTGTTCTTTCAAGAAGTAGCTCTGGGCCAAAAGTTCAGAAGCCTTGGATTTATCCCTCTGCCATTAGCTAGGCTCAGGGACTCTAGACCACTCCATGTTGCCTTGGCAAGTGCCAGTCCAGAGCACTGTACCAAGCATGGGTTTCTAGTCATACAACGTAAGAGTGTGCATGCAATGTAAAGGGGGTCACCATTTAAACACCAACCACTTGATAGGACTTTTCAGAGTGGTGGCCTGCTGGCTAGCAAGGAGGTCTTTCCCACCCTATCTGGGCCTTCAGGCTCCCACAACTGCCTACAGCATAGCAACCATCTTGGGCTTGGTAATTCTTCAGGAACTATCCAAGCAGTTCTCTTTTCCAGCCCCAGCTCTGCCTTCTGTAAAAATGGGGGTATAAATAAGAAGCTCCTGGAATCACTTCAGGTCTGCCACAGCCTTCTGTCTCATCCATAGCCCTGCCTCCACCCAGGGGTAGATATCCAGCTGCTAGTATCCAGGCTTCCCCCGGGATGGAGCCTTGGCCATAATCCTGTCTAACCAAGGTTTCCAGCCCTTGGGGAGGATGAATTCTAAGATCTTGCAGTGGGAAAGTAGGAAATGTGTGGCATCTTCCCCCACCCCACCCCTTCACCCCACCCTTCTTCTCCATCCTTTGTGCCCACATATAATCTTCAAGACCCACCCAGAAAAAGCTTTAGGATGGTCTGGCTTGCCCTTCAGCTACCACCAGGGACCCTCAGGAAGGTAGCATGGATACAAAACGGCCCAGATGGAGGTTCCCAGATCTGCCCCTTAGTTGTGTGGCCATGCCCAAGCCTTCCTTCTTTTTTTGCTTTTCTGAAAGGGGAGTGTGTTATTCTATGAACACGCCACTGTGAGGCTGAAATGAGATAAGCTACCACAGGCTCCAGCAGAGCACCCAAAAGTAGACAGCTGGTACTCAATAAATGCCCAGTATTTTTTTCCTGTGGGGGAAAGCAACTGCAAAGCCTGCTTTACCGCTGACCAGACAGTAGTAACTTTCCTGTCCCCGGCGACATGATTCCTGCAGCCACGGGAGCCAACGGGGCTGTGGACGTGCTCTCTGGCCAGATAAAGGACAAAGGAGGGTCTGAAGAGGAGCTGTGTCAGCAGTTAGGAAGGGCGGCGCTGACAGGGACACAGGACCCAGCCCACTCTTCTGATTCGATGCCCCAGAAGTCATGGTTGGCCTGGAGGAGCGTGCTCTGCCTGACAATCAATACGCAGCCTGTCCCTATCCATCTCCCACCTTGCTTCCCTGCTGCCTCGAGCTCCACCTGAAGATATCCGCTCCCCATCTCAGGACATCCACCCCTGTCCCAGCCTGCAGGGGACACCTTGCAATCTGAGCTCCAAGTGAGGAATGGGCTTGCTGCGCCCAGTATGTGTGAACTTGGGGCCTGCAGTCTGCCTCAAATCAATGCTTAGAGAGACAAAGAAAAATGAGCCGCGTGCACTCCACTTCCATACTCTTGCCGTGGAGTAGCTGCCTGTAGAGACTGACTTGCCACCAGCACCCGGGAGTCCCACAGAATGGAGCCCTATCCCTAAGCCTCCTACATCTCCTGACCAGTCATCAGCTCTAGAAGCTCTGCACAAGAACTACTAACCAGAGAGCCTCAAAAAGACCATTTCTCTTTGCAAAGAGGTATCATCAAATGTCCCTCAGGGGTCAGGGGATCCTGAGTTCCTTCCTCAGTTGCATGGTTAGGGTGAGGCTGGGGCCTCTCTAAGACCCCTCCCAAAGTAACCATCTGCGAGCCTATGAGCCCTTACCTCGCCCAATCAGCCCTAAGTCCTGTTTCTTATATCCAAATACACTTCATTATTCAAGGCCCTTGCTTGAGGTTGGGTTTCTTCAGAGAGGCCCAACAAGGGGGTGGCCTGAGGTGAGAGGTAGCAGAGACATGTCTATTCTAACTGTCCTAGGAAGCCTCCACAAACACCTGTCCCCAAGACCCTCACATGCATAGGGAAGTCTTGGTTGGATGTAACAGACTAGTTAATAAGGCCTGTAGTGGGTAGCCATTCCAGCTTTGATCTGGAAGTTCCAACCCCCATTGAGGCTTCCGTAACAGTCACGCCTACAAGGCGGGGCTGAGAGAGGACCCTGAAGACCCGAGATCCAGATGCGCCAGCTCTCTTGGTTCCTGGACCCTGGATGCTGGAGGTAGACCAAGCAGAGTTCTCCAGAGAACACCGCCGGACTATGCTGCATCTTTCCCAGACTCTGTAAACTATCCATTCACTTGTAAGTTATCCTACAAAATAAACCTCCCTTTTAACTACGTGGAGTGGCCTTAATAATTTCACCAATAAAGGCCCCCATCCCATGTCACTATATCACCTTTGCCCATTCCCAAGATTCCCTGAGGCACGTTTTTCTGCAGCGCAGAGATGAGTCAAGTGCTTAGCGTGTGGTAGGCAGGCACCCCACCACTAAGCTACACCCTTAGTCCTTACCTTCCGGTGGGGACTGGGGGTGAGAGGTCTTGCTATGTAACTCAGAGAGCTCTTGGATTCTCTATGTAGACCAGGCTGACTCGGAACTCATAACTCGGAACTCCTCTTCAGTCTCCCAAACAGTAGGATTAGAGGCATGAGCCACTACAGGAGGGTCTCCCTGAGACACCTTCATCTTCTACATATAGGGATAACTTGACCTGAACCCACATCAGGTCGGGCTATCAAGGAATTAACACTCCCCAGAAACAACCTCCACCTACCAGCTAGGGGAGCCCCTGGGCCCTGCCCCACAGTGGGCAATGGAGAATGCGTTTTCTACAACCTGTCAGGTACCCAGAGTGGGGCTGAGCCCCAGTCGCCCACAAGCATATGCATACACATCCCCAGTGGCTATATCTCCTGGGGTGGCCTGGCTCAGCTGGTCAGAGGCAACTGCTGGGGATTTTTAATCAGAGACATGCAAAAAAATAAAAAGCAAAGCAGAGTGCTGGAGACAGGGCTCAGTGGGTAAGAGCACTAGCTCCCGTGCATAAGGAACGGCGTTTGACTCCTTAGCACCCATATAAAAAGCTGGGCATGGTCACATAGGCTTCTAACTATGGGGAGGAGAGGAGACAGAAGAATTGCTGGGACTTGCTACTTGCCAGCCTAGCCAGCTCCAGGTTCAGTGAGAGACACTGTCACCAGAGAGTATGTCAGACAAGGATAGGACAGGACTCCCGTGGGAACAAATCCATACATATGTGTATGCATATCTCACACACACACACACACACACACACACACACACACACACACACACACACAGCAGTACAGGTTCCTCATTGGTGATGCTGCACCCAGTGCACAAACACGTTTCCTACAGACACTGTGACTCGAAGCCACAGAGCTGCCCAGTGCCCAGCCCGCCAGTGTCCTCCCTAAAGGCTTGGGTGGGTGTGATTGAGGTCGTAGTTCTAGCTGCCATTGGAGCCTCTGGTTTACCTGCACTTAGTGCTCCAGGCTTCCTGCTGCCGAACATGAATCTATTCTCCGTCCTTTACACATCGCTTCCTCTCTCTCCAGCCAACCTCAGTGTCCTTGACTCAGAACCAAGACCTCAATTGTTCCGCCCCTGGGGACCCGGGCCTGACACGCCTGTCACAGGAAGAAGGTGCTGACTCTAAAGAGATGCTGGGAGTGCAGAACGGGTGGCAAGGCCGCTGCCCCACAATGAAGCAGAGTCAGCTGCAGGAAGCCCGAGCCTGCATGCCAGGAACTCTGGGTCCAGGGCAGATGGACGTGAAAGCAGATGCAAGCTTTGAAGACACAGTACATTGCTGTCTTGCAAATTGAAGCTTGTGGCAATTAACACAAACCCGTCCTCAGTGCTGTCTCCAGCAGCTCAGATGATCATTAGCATATTTTTAGCAATAAGCTACTTTTTAATTAAGGAATATACATCTTTTAACACAACACTACAAGGACACACCCAATAGGATATAGTATAGTGCGGAGATAACTTTATATTCACTGAGAGAACAAAAATTCAGATAACTTGTTTTATTGTGACGTTTGCTTTATTACCCAGAGAGGGGAGGGAATTCTCCTAAAATGATCAGACTTGATGGCTTGCCTCCCCAAACAGCACCCTCCTCCACTTCCACCCTGTCATCTCTCCGTTTGAGAACAGCAACAAGGGGAAGGCGCCTGCTTCTACGAGAGCAGGCCATTGAGGTCTGAGGTCTGCCTGCAAGACAGCCAGCCCAAGGGTGAGGGTGAAAGGATGGGGCTCAGGCTCAGAGACCGGTGAGGATATTCTGAGCATAGCCAACTGAAAAATAAAAAAGAAATCAGGCAGTGAAGAGCAAGATGTTTCAAGACAGCCCTGAGAGGCTGGCCCAAAGCCCAGCTCTAGGTAAATCACAATATCATGCCCGGCTCTGTAAATCTGGGAGATTGGTGAGTCGTTCCCTGGAGGGACTGCAGCTCTCAGGGGAGGTCCTCAACTTTGTCACTAGATAATTGGAAGTAAAAGCACATCTGTTTGTGTGTAGAGATGTATGCCTCTGCAGACACACAACCCCTGTGAGCGTACACACACACACACACACACACACACACACACACACACACACACACACACACACCTGCATGCACACATCCTCCAGGAAGGATACAGAGCAGAAATAGCAATGTGTAGCAGACAGGTCTTTACAATGACAGCGCTTGATCATGACAAGATTCTCCCTGTCTTCAAAGAAGAGACTTGCCAGCCTGGCCCTGGCTTTCCCTCTTAGATGCTTTCCCTTGTTGCTGCTCTCAAAAGGAGAGATGACAGCGTGGAAGTGGAGGAGAGTGCTGGTTTGGGAGGCAAGCCATTGGGGCTGATCATTTTAGAAGAATTCTTATTCTCTGGGCCTCAGTTTCCCTACTCACGGGCTTTTGAGGAAATTAGTCTAGATCAACTAATGGGAAAGAGTTGGCATATTACATCTGACTTTAATCAATCCATAATATCTTCCAATATTTATGAGAAGAATCCTCAGTTTAACAAAAAACCAAAAACCAAAAACCAAAACAAAACATAATTGATTAGTAATGTCTGCCATAGGTGCAAGTAGGGGTGGAAGAGACCTGTGTGCTACTCCATCCTCTTGGTTCCTCATGCCCTGGAAGCCATTGACTTGACTCTTGAGTCCACACTGAGCTCCAGCTCATGTTGTGCTGGGGTTTACACTCAATTGCAAGAGTCACCTGTGCTTATCGCCATCCTTGTCCACATTCAGTGGCATCATACCGGCATCTTGGAGTTGGCCGTGGTGGGGATGTTTACATCATGGAAATTGGTATAAAGCTACAAATGAGCATTTTCCAAGGTAACTTTTCAACATTTAGCAGCCTACTACTCACATAGCAGGGCAGGGGCTGTGGTGGATGGGCACTCCAAGAAGTCACTTCAGTCTGAGCTCTGGGGCAATCATCAGTGCCTACAGACACTATAGTCCACACTCAAAGCCCTAACACCTTTCTTACATGGTCTTTACCATTGCTCATCCACCTAGGCACTGCTCAAGCCCTCCTCCTCCAGGAAGCCTCCTCAGCCTGCTTTCACTTGCAAAGGTGCCCCTGAACTCTCCTTCTACCTTCTGTGCCTGTTGCCTTGGAGAGGAAAACTGTCTCCCCATAAGGACTGTGTCTCCTCCTTCTTCGGCCCCCATGGTCAAGGCCTCACACAAGTCTGGCCACATCCTCTGCCTAAAATGACCATTTCCATCACCCACAACCCTTCAACTTCCTGGATGGGGAAACCGAGGCTAGACAACATGCTCACTCTAGAGCCAAGGTGTCTAGACTCCTATGACAGACTCAGAAGCAGAACCCATGCCTCAGAGGGCAAGAGCTTTAGCCAGTGAAGGTCACAGAGCTCCTAGCAGCCCTGACAGAGCAGAACTTAAGGTGCCAGCATCCAAGGGCTACACCACCTCCAGCAGAACTCCCTGTGTATCCTTCCTTTCAGTTCACCACTGGCCACCTCAATGAGGGCAGGCTTTGGGACTAGCCTCCTGCCTCTATCTCTATCCCGAGGACTGGCCAAGACCAAGCATCGGTCGGCTCCTCCCAGCTCTCTGCTCCTGCCACTGCTTAACATGCACAGAGAGCTGGAAGCGGTGCGTATAGATTTCTCTTTGTCTTTGGTGGTAATTATTAGCTGTCTCGGCGGGTGAATGCAGGCAGAAACAAAGGCAGCCAGGGTTGTAAAACCTTTTATCTCGATCAAGCCGCATTATTTGATAAGGTGCTAAGCTAATAGCAACGCATGTCAAATTGTGTTTAGACAGATCGAGGGGCTGGTACGGAGGGTATATTTGTCTCCAGAAACCTGCACCTGGAAGGATGAAAGGAAAGGCACCGAGATATCCACATCCCCGTGCAGAATGCAAACAGCCCAGCCTCTGGGTTGATAGAGTGGCTCCCTGCAAAGCTGGCCAGAGTGGAGCTGAGCGGGGAGACAGGTGGCCCCTGAGGTACTCATCCTCATTCATGCCCATCTCAGTCAGGGCTTTGCCCTGAGCCCCATGGAACCCCATAGGGGTCCAAGTTCTCCTAGCCCATTAATTAATTAATTAATTTGTTTATTAAGCCCTGTGTGTGTCACTTGTCCTATGGGTGACATTGACTTTTACAGACAATCACTACCCACAGGAGGCAGCATAGATCAGACGAAATTAGTGCTGAATCTGACAACGCCTTGAGATGGGGCCCAGAAGGGTAGGAGGTAAGGAAGGCTGTGGGAAGTAGGTGGGCTTCCACCAGGCTTTGTAGGATAAAAACCTGGAAAGAAGCCCCCCCCCACACACACACACCCCAAGCTATAGAACCCCCATTGTTAGCTTGCAGATAGGTGTCCATCTGTCACTCGGGGTTCTGCTCAGTGCCCCCTCCAGGTTGCTTTTCTGGGTGACTTCCAAATCCCCAGTGCATACTCATAGCTGGTCCTTCTCTGTGCCTTGTAGGCTGCAGGTGGCATCTGGCCCAGAAAGAAGGGCAGATCTGGATACCAAGAATGTCCATCAAAGCCTTCTGGACCAGTGGCTCTGGGTATAGGGATGGTCCCCAAGGCAATGAGCAAAAATACAGGACCAGGGAGGTAGCTCATTTTGGAAGGTGCTTGCTACACAAACATCAGGAGCTGAGTTTGATGCCCTGAATCCAAGCTAAAGCGCCAGGTGTCATGGCACACACCTGTAATTTCAGCGCTGCAGGAACAGGCTGATCCTTAGGGTTCCCTGGCTGGCCTGGTCCAGGCACCCACCTGGCAAGTTCCAGGTCAGTGAAAAAACCTGCCTCCATAAATAAGGTGATAGGGCCTGAGAAACAACACTGAAGTTGATCCCTGGCTTCCATGTGTGCGAACACACACATACAGAGGCACAGGAATGTCCTCCACAGGAGTGTTTAAGGTACAGGTGGGGGCTAACAGGGTGGGAGTGGTGATGCACAGAGTAAGAAGCAACCTGTATTCATGTAGACTTGGCTGAGGAATGTGCAGCACTTTCTTATTGAGTCATTAAAATGTGACCATTGTGGGCCAATGAGTTGACTCAGTGGGAAAAGGTGCTTGCTACCAAGGTTAATGACCTGAGTTTGATACCTGGGACCCATATGGTGAAAGGAGAAAACCAGCTCCTGCTCACTGTCCTCTGGCCTCCGCATGTAGGCAAGAGCATGTGCACTCAAGAATACACACACACACACACACACACACACACACACACACACACACACGCACACTCACACACACTAAGTGCTTAATAAAATATAGTTTTCAAACAAAGTAACCACTGATTGGTTCTGAGTTCTTCAGCAGATCCAGAATTGGTTCTAAGTCCTTCAGCAGATCCAGATTTCAAATGCAGCCTGGCCTTAATGGAGGGAGGTAAGTGGAGGTGTGGGTGAGTGAGATTAGGAAGGAAGGTGGCCATACCAGGTGTATTTGCAAGTCAGTACTTCAGTGAGGAAGGTGGCCTTCTTCTGGGAACTCAGAGTCTGCTAAAAGCATTAGCCTCAAAGCCACTCCACTGGAGGGGTCTGGGAAGCTGGGGATGCTCACACCAAACCTTCTGGTTAGTACTTAAAGGCTGTTGGGGACTGTGGACAGGGCACAGCTTCCACCCTCTGACCTGCCCTGGGCCCCTGCAACAAGAGGAAGCCCTTGGGCAACACCCTGAAGAAGCAGCAAGTGGAACCAGGCTGGCAGTGCCTGGGGAAGGGAAAATCAGAAAGCAGCAGGCACTCTACATCCTGTGCTTCTCCTGTGCTGCATCTCTCTTCTGGGTAACCTGGGCCTAATGAAGACGAATGTGTTCCTTTCTCCAAGGCACCTCCTGACACACCAAGGGGGCACTAGTGACTTGCAAGAACATCCCCTGAATGCACTCCCCTATACGACCGTTTGATGCCTCTTCTCCCTCAGACACCTGTCAAGGTCTCACTGCATACAGCACTGGTGGCCACAGTCTGGCTCATGCCGTTATGGCTGCCTTATTAGTGTGGATGCCTGGAGAAGGCATGTTCTCACGACTGCAGTCCAAGGTGCTCCCGTTTCTGCTAACGTGTGAAAGGAGAGTAGCCAGTAGCAATTTCTTGTTCCCATTGACCTAGAGAAGCTGGGTAACAAGGTGGCCTTTGACCTAGAACATGGGGAACAGAAAAGCAATAAAACACAGTGGAAGCAATCCAAATGTCCATCAAAAGAGGATGGCTAAATAGACTCTGGCCTGTGCATGCTGGGGAGATCCATCCAGTGGCTTTGACAGATGGGTGAGTGTTCTGAACACCAGCACCCACTGAGAGAACCTGGAAACTACCAGTCAAGAGCCAAGATCAAGGCAAAAAAAAAAAAAAATGCACATGACATGATACCACTCAAGTTGGAAAAAAAAAAAATCCACACACACCAAAGTTGAAGCCAGCATCTCAGACTGAGGATGACAGAGTCAGTGCTTGCCTAGCCCATGAGAAGTCTGCTCCCCAGCACCACAGGCACTAAGCATGGTGGCCGTGCCTGTAATCCTAGCATACTGTGGGATGGTCTGTATGTCAAATGTGTTGCTGATTGGTCAATAAATAAATCATTGATTGGCCCGTGGCCAGGCAGGAAGTATAGGCGGGACAAGGAGGAGAATAGAGCTGGGAAGTGGAAGGCTGAGAGGAGACACTGCCAGCCGCCATCAGGACAAGGAAGATGTAAAGTACCGGTAAGCCACAAACCACGTGGCAAGGTATAGATTAATAGAAATGGATTAATTTAAGCTGTAAGAACAGTTAGCAAGAAGCCTGTCACGGCCATACAGTTTGTAACCAATATAAGTCTCTGTGTTTACTTGGTCGGGTTTGAGCGGCTTGGGACTGGCGGGTGAGAGAGATTTGTCCTGACTGTGGGCCAGGCAGAAAAACTCTAGCAACACTAGCACTTGGGCTGTAGAGGCAGGAGGATCAGAAGTTCAACACCAACTTCAGCTATACTGCAAGTTCAAGGCCAGCCTGGGCTACATGCGTTCCCATGTGACTGTATCCAAAGGTGTGTGAACTTTATTTTTTATACCTCTTCCTTATCTTTTGACAATTTCATACATGCATACAATGTATCTTGATGCTATGCACTTCGGCATCCCCTCTCTAACTCTTCCCCAGACACGCCCCCCTCCAACATTTTTCTCTCTCACTTTCACACGTGGCCCTCCTCTCTGTAACCTCATTGGAATGACAGGTCTTGCTGGCTTAATCCCATGCACCTAACCACAGCTGCAGTGGGTTCAGGAGCACAATGGCCCTATCATGTCCTGAAGACAGCATTTCACATTTCACCGGGAGAACCCCTTCCTGGTTCTCCCCAGCAAACGTTCTTTCCAACTCCTCTTCTGTGATGTTCCCTGAGCCTTGGGTGGTTGATATAGAAGTCCCGTTTAAGGCTGAGCACTCAGCAGACACCTACTCTCCACCTTTGACCGGTCCGGGGTCTCTGCATTAACTGCTGCCCACTGCAGATGACCGCTTCCTTGACCAAAGTGGAGGCACCACTGGGCTGGGGATAGAAACATAAATACACAGAAGGCAGTTTGACAATGTGTCCCTATGTTAGGGTCCCCCCTAGGGACCTCTTGATGCGTGGGCTTTTGACCAGGTATACATACAGTACTGAACAGTGTGTATGAACTTTAAAAGATGAGAAATGGCACATATCAAGAGTTCCTTCAGCCAGGAAAAGCCAAGACTGTGAAGGGGAAGGGAGATTCCAGCATGACCTGAATTGTTGGGATTTTTTTTTCTAACAAGAATGTATTCCAATATTCTATGTGTAATTAAAAATAAAATGTTTTTATTTTTATTTATTTATTTTGGTTTTTCAAGACGGGGTTTATCTGTGTAGCCTTGGCTGTCCTGGAGCTCACTCTGTAGACCAGGCTGGCCTCGAACTCACAGAGATCCACCTGCCTCTGACTCCTGAGTGCTGGGAGCAAAGACGTGCGCCACCACTGCCCGGCCTCTTTTTATTTTTAAAGGAAAAGATAAGCCTGATGGTGTGCGCACACAGCAATGGTGTCTCTGTGAGTCAGAATTCTGAGTGTCTAATTTTCTTCTGTTATCTGTGTTTTTATGTTTTCTACAAAGAGTTCATACTGTTTCTGTAAAAAGATGGAGGGAAGCATGAACTAACTTTTAAGTCAGTGTCACCCTCCCCGTAGCACATGCCAGAAGTCATCTCCCTTCCAGGGCTCCTCCAGGCTTCTTAGAGCAGCCTCAAGGACAGAAGAACTGACCCTCGATCCCTCCTGAGCACCAGTTCTCGGATTCTCTTCCTGTGCGTCCTCATGGCCTCTCAACACCTTCTCTGGGCCCCTCTTTCTCTACAACAATCCTAGGACCTGCCTTTCCTCTTCCCATTGCCGCTGAGTAGCCAGGGTGGGTTATGGGTTTTACTGTGTGGAACCCTGAAATTACAATTCAGGCCACAGCTCCAGTGATCTGTGGGAGCAAAGCAAGCCCGACCAAGAGCCGTTGCTACCGCTGGTATATCATCACTCTAGGGTGCTTGCTCCAGGAAAAGCTGGAGAGCACATGCAGAGTTACCTAGGGTTTTAGCAAAGCCAGGAGTATTGTGGGGCCAGGGTTTCAGGACCCGTATTCAGAAGCTTGTTCTAGTCTCAAGGAAGAAGCCTGGCCTGCTAGAGGCGGTATCAGCCGTGTGGGCATAAGGAGAGGGTGAGCCCCCAACTCAGCGATGGTAACCAAGAGCGAACGAACCTTTCATGGGAGCACTCACCATACAAAATCCCGGTGCTTGGGACTTGACACAAGCAGTCTGTCTGAACACCCACTCACGTCATCCCAGTGCATAGACACAGTCTTGGACTTGGCGAGAGCTCTGTCAACACACACGCGCACACACACACACACACACTCCAGCCTCACAAATCCCCATGCGGAGACAGGCACTCACAACTCACATATCCTCAGCACACACACATCACACACACAGACATTGCACCTTGTTTAATGATGCCAGGAAAATAATAGTCATGATTTTTATTTAAAACAAAACAAAAACAAAAAACAAAACAAAACAAAAGAAAAACCTCAAATGCCAGTAGATTCTAGTGTGGTTTTGGCTGGTTGGTTTTTTGTTTTTTTTTTTCTTCCCCCAGTGTTAAAAGCAAAAGTCACCCAACAGTGCCACCTGCTGAAGGCTGGCTTTTCATGGTCTCCTCCTCAGCAGGCTGAGACTCTTCCTTAATTTCCCCAAAGCACCCAGGGCCTGGGTCTTGATGAAGGAGGTGAGGAGCTGGGCAAAGAGAAAGGCGGGGAAATCAGTATCCAGACCCAGATGGTCAATAGCTGGCGTTGAGATCAGGTGTGACTCAGAGACTGAGAGAAAGGGGAGAGGGACTGAGAGAGACACCAGTGAAGCCAACAGGAAGAAGGGTCTGAGGAGAGCCAGGTCTGCTGCCCGCTGCCAGCTACCTGCTAGGAAGCAGACAGTGGGAAGAGCAGAGAGCAAGGTGGGGGCCAGAGGGGCAACAGAACACTCAGAAGCCCCTTTCTGCTGCCCCCACACCATATATGGAGCAAGCCTGGCCAGCCAGCCATGTCCGTTCTCCCTCCAGGAGCCACTCTGTGCAGGGACCTGAGGACATAGTGCTGGCTTGGGCATGGAATGTCCCTGAGACACTTCAGCCCTCCAAACTGCTTGTTATTCAGCTCCTGTGCCTTGGGATCTCTGTCTCGCTGTCTCTCTGTCTCTGTCTGTCTCTCTCTTTCTCTCTCTCATGTCCACTTGCACACGCGCACTCATGGGTACTCTCTCTCTCTCACATGTCTACTTGTGCGCATTCGCACATGCACACACACACACACACACACACACACACACACACACACACACACACACACACACACACGGAGCGGGTGGCGGCAAGTATGTGTGTGGAGTAGATGAAGTCCCGAGTGAATGTGTACTGTTGTCATGAGTACAGTCCTGTCAAGGATGCCAAAATATCCCAGATGACTACAGCCTGAGACTGCTGCTATACAGAGACATCCCCCCCCCACCCCCGGCCCCCCCACCCCCAGCCCCCCCACCCCCACCACCAAGATTAGCTACTCTGTCTTCTCATTTGTGCTGTATGCCACAAATACACTAAGCGTCAGGGCAGCAGGTCCCGTCTCCATCCGAGTGCACGGCCCACCTGGTGTCTGCCATTTCTTCATCCCCTGTGGCCCAGTCAGGTCAAGTCCAAAGCCATGCCGGTCACGACAGGTCCCCAAATGCCCGTCAGCTGGGTGAGAGGAGCTCCTGTGAACTGTCTGGTCAACTGCTGAGGCACAGGGATTGCCAGAGAGGGAACTTGGGCGAGGCTACACAGCCAAGTAGGCAGAGTCAGCCCTGGAAACTTCTTGAAGGCAGGAGGCATGGAGTCCCAAAGTCAGCCTAGGGAAGGGTCCTCACTTCCTGTTTCGGGGGCGGAGGAGGGGGTGTGCTGTGCATACTCAGGCGCATGCATTGCTGGAGGCTTTCCCTTGTCCTCCAGAAGCTTGCTGTTTCGGCTGAACTGGCTGGCCAGACAGTCCCCAGGGTCCTGCTGTCTCAGCTTCCAGCCCTGAGATTACAGGCACATGACACATGCCTGTCCGGTTGCATCTGGGCTGGGGATTTGAACCTGGGCCCTCCCGCTTGTGCAGCAAGCACTTTAGTCACTGAGATATCTCAGCACGCTGCCTTCTTGCTTCTTGACAGAAATCCTAAGGAGAGAGGGATCTGGGTAGAAAACTCCCTTTCTCCTGTGCCTCGGGTTTGCTTTTCTATTCTCAGGAGTCCGGTGAGTCTCAGTCCACAGCTGCTGGGCACATCTTCAAGGTGGTCAGGGCAAGCAGTGATGACAGAGTCCCCTGGGAAGAGCCCAGGCTGTTACGTCACTGTGTCAGGAAGCAGCAGCTGAGGCACAGAGGAAGACTGACCTGGACAGACATCAGGTCAAGTGGAAGCACAGCTCCCTTGTACTCCCAGCATTAGTTTTGGGAGAACCTTTGAAGGACAGCACAGAGGACTGGGGTCTGGGCAGAGGCAGGAGCATGCTGAGCCTCTCACACTCAGCTCCCTTAAGAATAGCCACCTTGAGTGCCAGGCGGTGGTGGCGCATGCCTTTAATCCCAGTACTCGGGAGGCAGAGGCAGGTGGATCTCTGTGAGTTCGAGGC
Organism: Peromyscus californicus insignis; assembly: GCF_007827085.1. Classification (NCBI taxonomy): domain Eukaryota; kingdom Metazoa; phylum Chordata; class Mammalia; order Rodentia; family Cricetidae; genus Peromyscus; species Peromyscus californicus. Next base: position 84,036,707 of record NW_026294413.1, on the reverse strand, counting down.
CAGCGTGGCCTACAAAGTGAGTTACAGGAAAGGCGCAAAGCAAAGCTACACAGAGAAACCCTGTCTCGAAAAACCAAAAAAAAAAAAAAAAAAAAAAAAAAAAAAAAAAAAAAGGAATACCCACCTTGGGGCCAGGCAGTGGTTGGTCACGACTTTTAATCCCCGAGCAGTACCCAGAGGCAGGCAAATCTCTGAGTCTAAGGCCAGCCTGGTCTACAGAACGAGTTCCAGGACTACACAGAGAAACCCTGTCTCAAAATAAAAATAAAGATAAAAATAAAAAGGGATACCCACCTTGGGCTTCATCCCTCCCTTCCAGAGCCCTCGCTCTGGTCTTTCTTTCTCTCCCAGAGGAGTCTTGGTGGACTTTTCTTTCTCCCACAGCCCTATGATAGCTGGTGCGTCTAGTGGGTGCTCTGAAGACGGACTGGCCAGCTTACCTCCCTGCTGCAGAGTACATGATGCGCACAGCAGGTGCTGGCTTGCATTTCATTTGCATGTGGTTTGCATATGCTTTCTGACTTCTCACAATGCGCAGGGACCATCCTCCAATCTACAACTTAGAACGTCCTGGCATTTACACTCTCTGCCAACTGGTACCCAGCGCCTCCATGCTCTGGTCTTTTATTTTCTTAGCTAGACAATGTTTTTAATAGTACATTAGCCCAAATTGCAACTTCTCAAAAGAGGCATTCTGACTTCAGAGATCTCCTGGGTTCCTGCTGGACCAGAGCAGTAGCCTCTCGCTGAAAATTCCCTGCTGACAAGAGTTTGCTAGTGTTGGTTCCTGAGAGACCCTTTCCTCTTCTTCTCTGTCTGAGAAACTCCTATTCAAGACTCCACTCAAATGAAATTTCTACAAAGCCTCTCTACATTAACCACTCCTCCCAGCATTCTGAGCATAATCATGGCCTCTCCTACATGTCAGTGGGTAAAGTGCTTGTTGTGGGAACATGTGGACCTGAGTTTGGGTCCCCAGAAGCCATATAAAAAGCTGGGTGCAGTGGCAAACATCCATGATCACGGTGCTGGGAGGGGAGACAGGAGGGTTCCTGGAGCTTCATGGCCAGCTTGTCGGCTCAGTAGGAACTGTTGAAAATATAAGGTGGAGAGTGACTGAGAAGGACATCTGACTTCAACCTCTGGCCTCCAAACACACACACACCCAGGTATGTGCACACTCCCAGGCCCAACAGAGAGAGAGAGAGAGAGAGAGAGAGAGAGAGAGAGAGAGAGAGAGAGAGAGAGAGGGAGGGAGGGAGGGAGAAGAGAAGAGAGAGAGAGAGAGAAGAGAGAGAGAGAAGAAAGGAGAAGAAGGAGGAGGAAGAAGATGAGGAAGAGGAAGAGGAGGAGTTATCAAACCACAAATGGCATTGTCCGACACCTGTTTTTCCCCTTTGTGAGTTCACTGAGGGACCGTGGGATGGACTCAATCATGGCAGAGTTTCCGATCCTCATTCTGGAGAAATGGCTGCTGAAGCAATGTTTGATGAATGAATTCATGATCTTCACTGTCTTTCTGTCCAAACATTTAGAGTCTCCCTCTCTAACAGCTAGCTCTGACTGGGTTAAGTACTACTGATATTACACTTAGTTTCTACAGTTCAAAATAAGAGCCTAGAACAGAGGATCCCCCAGCACCCAGCTCCAGATGGACAGTCATTTGCTTTGGAATGCCTCCCTCTTCTAAAGGAAAACCGCAGCCCTGGGCCCACAGGTGATGGAGGCACTCGGGCTGAGCTGCTGTCTGGGAAGCAGATCAACACGTGGAGAAATTTACCGCCATCTAATTGGCAGCTCTGGGTACAGTCAGGGGCAGTAGATTAAGTGTTTTCCTGTAAATCACGTTTATGATTTGCACTGGAGATGTAATTGTTAAAACTGTTCGCTTTACCCGCAAATAGCAGTTGAAAGAAACCAATTTAGGAGTGACAGATTGGTTTTGATTCTAAATGTAGTGCTAAAACAGTTAATTTTAATAACATCCATTGGGCAGGAGTCTGCCTGCTACTTAATATCAGAGTCAACAATTTGAAAACTACACATTCAGCCAACACTGCTTCCACCAAACATTAATCCCACCCCCCACCCCTCCTCATGGGGGCATCTGTCAGCAGGATGCTGCGGATCCCTGGCAGAAGGGTTGACTCCTTCCCAACTTTACCAACCTGGCTGGGGCAGGAGGCCACAACAGCAGAATGTCACTTATAGGCAAAACCAGACAGGACCTAGAATGCTGGGACCACAGGGGCCCTTTGCCAGTAAGTATAGAACAGCATCCATGGCAAATGGGTTGGCTTCTGCCTGCGCTGCCTCTCATGTGTATCTCTTTAATGGACAGTTGCCCAGCACTACACCTCAGGATAATATAGATGTCCGCGCTAATACCTACGGTCAGCCCTTGTGACAGGAAGAGCTTCTAGGTCTCTGTCTCTCCAGAGGAATCCTTTTATACAAGGCCGGTATGTGCATGCCTTCACCTAACACACACTCTCCAGAGTGCACAGGGCTCTCCGACGTAAGTGGATACCCATTAGGTCAGTCTTGTCTTCCCCTGTCACCCTCCTCCTCACCATCTCAGGACACACACCCAAGTTTTCAACATTTAGCCCAAGTCTAGTGATCAGGAATGGACCTGCTGATTGGTCATTGGCCAGTTTGAAACCTAAGCACTTGGTGGGTGGGTCTCTAGCTCCCAAGACCAGAAGCCAATGGGTTGAGACACTCTGTAAACTCTGAACATCTCTCTCTGTCCTTGATTTGCTCCCAGCTTGTGTACATCATATCCCTCCTCGTGGCTTATAGCACAGAGCATTCTTCCCCTGCCTCTCTGATTTCACAGCCGGGGCAGAGTCAAGGCTGGGCATCTCTAGCGGGCTCTAGGACTCTGAGCAGAACTGAGGCAGACCTGTTACCATGGCCACTTCAGCGGTTACTGCAGATGGAGCAGCTGAGCCGGAGAGGCAGGAGAGACAGACAGCCCTGAATGTCCTGGCAGTCCAAGGCCCTCACTGCCTGGAGACAGCTCTTTTCTGACTCTCCCGAAGGGTGGGGAATCCAGACTCCCTTCATAAAAGAGTCACAACTCAGCCCATCCCCTCAGCTAACACTAAATTAACTTCAGGAAAGAGTAAAAAGAGAAACTTCCAGCTTTGCCCTGGGCTGCAAACCTGAATCCCAGTTCCTGGGGAGACTGAGGCAGGAGGTTACAAGCACAAGGCCCCTATGGACTATAGAGTCAGCTCAAGGTCAGCATGAGGATTTCAAAGCAAGTCTCAAAAGGAAGGTCCAGGAAAGGACTAGGGCTGTATAGCTCAGCAGTAGAGGGCCTGCGTGAATCCCTAGTACTGCAAAACGGAAAAAGGAAGGGAAGGAGGAGAGGAGGGGGGAGGAGGAGGGAGGAAGGGAGGAAGAGAGGAGGCTTGTAGAAAGGAAGGAAGGAAGGAAGGAAGGAGAGAGGGAGGGGAGGGAGGGAGGGGGAAGGAAAGAAGAGGATAGAGGATGGGAAGGAGGAAGGGAGGAAAAGGGGAGGGTTGTAGAAAGGAATGAAGGAAGGAAGGAGGGAAGGAGGGAGGAAGGAAAGGAAGGAGGAAGGGAGGGAGGGGGAAGGAAAGAAGAGGAGAGGGGATGGGAAGGAGGGAGGGAGGGAGGGGACAGGAGGGAGGCAGGGCAGACTTTTGTCAGAGAGGAAGTTGCTCGCATTCATGGCCCCCACCTGCAGGAAGGCTTCTGGAGTCTGTTCAATCGCCCGTAGAGTCTGTTATAAAAAGAAGCCTAAATCACATTTATGGCTCATACTGCACAGCAAATGTAGGTATTAAAATTGTTCCTTTTAAATGATAAACGTCCCCCGAAATGGCCCAATAGAGCCCCATCAGAGGCTGTTTCCACCCAAAACAAACTGACTCGGGAAAAGCAGTAAATAGGGAATCTGCCTTGGGTTCTGCTAACTGCTGCTCCCCATCAGGGTGGGGTGGGAGGGGCGAGGCACGAGCATCAGCCCAGGACACTGGCAGTGTCCTTAAGCAGTCTCCATCTTACTTCTGTCACCCCTCAGGTAGGAGTGTCTGTGCTTTCCCCAGCTGCCTGGAATGAGGCCTCCAGTTTTGTCGTGCCTATCAGTCACCGTGAGTTTGCTTCTGAGAGAGAAGTAATGGGAAAAACAGCTAATCACCCGTTCATAATCTCTTAAACATTATTTTTAAGCTGATAGTCGCAAAACAAAAGGCAATCTCTCTAACTCCATCGAGCACTTACTCACCATTTTTCTGGGGTTCGTCATAAAAGGAAATGAGGTCGCCAGTGGAGAAGAGGGAACACACTCCTGACTGAGTCTGGGGAAGATAAAGGACAAACAAAAAGGAGCACTTGCTTGTATTGTTACGGCAAAAGGAAGCCAAGCCAGCACAAATGCTGGGATGGGGGAGGGGGCTTCTCCTGGCCCCGCCTACATCACTCCAAGGATAAGGAGAGCTGGAGTCAAATCACCTGAGCTTGACTGAGTAAAACCTGCTTCTGCCCATCTCGTAAAGAAGTCTAAGGATCAGGCTTTTCCTCTTCCCCATATGTCTTAATAGATGAGTCATAGATGCTAACTTTAGCCCTCTGAGCATAGGGCTAGTATGTGATGGATGGATAGATAAAAGACTAGATGAATTGTTGATGGATAGATGGATAGGTAGATGGATGATGGATAGATAGATGATAGGTAGGCAGATAGATAGGTAGATAGAAAAAATAGATAGATAGATAGATAGATAGATAGATAGATAGATAGATAGATAGGTGATAGATAAACGGGTTGATAAATGGATAGATGGATGGATGGATAAAAGACTAGATAAATTGTTGATGGATAGATGGATGGATGGGTGGATGAATGAATGGATAATGGATGAGAGACAGATGGAGCTAACCACTGTTTGGTATATCATCCATGCTGAGATAAGATTTCTTACACTCTCAAAGTGGTATACTTTCAAAGGAATACTGAGATGCCAAGTTCCAATGTCAGTGCCCACAGAACTGAGCTTTCACCCCAGATCTCCTGGGCTCCAAACCTGTACATTTCCTGACCCTGAATTCTAGAGGTAGACTTAAAGGATATAGAGTGAAGAGACTAATGCCTTCTGTATTAGTCCAGTTTCTATCACTATAATAAAATACCTGGGGCTAGCTGCTTTACAAAGTAAAGGGGTTTATTTATTTCATAGTTTTGAGAAGTTTAGGTGCATGGTTCTACACCATGCTGGGGTTAATGCTGTTGTACACTGGTTTAATAAAATGCTGACTGGCCAGTAGCCAGGCAGGAGGTATAGGCGGGGTGATCTGACTAAAAGAATTCTGGAAAGAGGAAGGACAGAGTCAGAAGACACCAGCTGCCGCCAGGAGAAGCAAGATGTGAAAGTACCGATAAGCCATGGCCATGTGGCAATTTATAGATTAATAGAAATGGGTTAAGTTATAGGAGCTAGCTAGTGAGAAGCCTGAGCCATTAGGCCATACAGTTTATAATTAGTATAAGCCTTTGTGTGCTTATTTGAAACTGGGCGGGACACAGGAAAACTTCTGATTACAATACCATGCTTGGCTCTGGTAAGGTTCTCTTTGGTTACATCACAGAGCAAATGGCATGAGGGTCTAAAAAAAGGCAAGGAGAGACTGAGTAGAAAGACAGGAAGCAGACAACAGATGAGGAGGGCTAGTCTTGAGAGAGCTGACTAGGGACCCACGAAAATTGTCCTAA